>NC_047113.1:89958208-91223208 GCF_902500255.1 Thalassophryne amazonica | reverse complement strand
AATGTTGTTCGTGCTGGTTTCTGTGCATTTCTCTCTGAAAATCTGAGTCAAACGAGTCGTTCTCCTCACTGTTCCCAATACATCTGTGTGTATGTAAATAAAACCTATTTTAAGATTTTGAGCTTTACTCACTTTTTTAAACACAGGGCTAATATTTTGAACGCAACTCTAAATGGCTGAGAGGATTTTTGGGTACTCCAGGTTGGCCCTTGAAACCCACAAATTTCAAACTGCAGTATTTCATTTGTTAAGTAAATATAGTTTAGCTCCTGCTGAAACTGATGGATTGGGCCCCAAACTGCTGACAGTTTGCTCGTGACATGTATTTGCATTTTGGGGTTGGATGTTGGGATTTAAAGCTAGTGCAAATTAGAGGCTAACACGGCAAAATGCTGATCGAGTCACATGCACTCAGCGTAAGGAAGAACACAGAGGAAGACACAGCACAATGAAGTATTGCTTGTCCTTGCACTGTAGTCACGACATTCACGTTTAAACCCTGAGATTCAGTCCGTCTCTCCTTCCTCTGTGAAGGCCTCAAACACACCGACAAGTGACAAAATACATTTTGGTACTTTCTTACTGGAGTAAACAGGTCAGGAGGAGAACTGTGTTATCCCGATTCATCCATACAGCTCAGTGCACGTGGAGCGACCCGACTAAGCTGCCTGCCCGGCGCGGCCTGTAAGGTGCAAAAGCCACATGAAGCACTCAGCACACGCGTCTCAGCTATGTACATTATTAACACCAAAGGGCAGGAAGGAGTTCACATATTCAGTCCCTCTGTCATCCCACCTGCATCTTTCTACAAAGTCCTGAGGTCTCCAAGATTACTGACACACACGTCTTCTCATTTGCAGGGCAAATTAGGTCTTAAAATATTAATTCTATCACCTTAGAATTTTCTTCAATCTTACTGTTGAAACAATTCATCTGTTTAAATTAAAATCCATAAACTTAAACATTGTATCCAAAAAGTGAAGGCCACATTTTTCCTCATCAGTTAATCCTCAGTAAATCATTTGCTGTGATATCTTATGCTAACACTGCAGCTTAAACTATGATAAAAAGAGAAAAGCGCCTAACTTGTTCCCAAACTAAACGTTAAGTCGTCCAGTGTTGTCAATGACAAAATGTGTTGTCGTTAAGCTGAATTTATAAAACAGATCACATAAACAACATCCAGAGCTCAAATACAAGGAGCTGCTTTTGTTTAGAAAGGCACCAAACCTACGTGCACACGTGCATGCACACACCAGCGGTTTTAAAAACTTTTAAAAACAAAACGCTTTTTAAAACTTCAGCTTATTAATATTAAACTGGAGGAGATGCATGTTTACAGCAACGTTATACAGTTTGCCAGATTTGTTTTGTTGCCGAAAAATGGGGGAAAAAAGAGCTGCTGTTAGCCAGTCCCCACATGTGGGTGGGGGGGGTCATTGTGTCACTTACAGGAAGTTCAGACATATACTTCCTGTGATGTTAATTAGTAATTTTAGGTCTAAACTTTACTTGTTGCCAATACTGAAAGGTAATGTACATCTTCAAAACGTTAGAATGTCAAAATACTTTCTAAAAGTTTTCAGCACCTCGGCTCATTCCACCTCGACAGTCCTCGACGTGGTTTTTCTGCCTTACGGACAGGATGATCTTACAAAGGTTAGGTAGGTGGACGTCGTCTCATTGCTCATTTCTATTCTCCTACAACTAACTTCAAGCTCAAAGAAACTAGGACACTGGGACGAGGACTGCAGGAAGACCACAACAAGATGGACAGTGTCATTTTCATGTAGAACCACTCAAGAACGTCCTATAAGTTGATGGCAAAGCTGTGTCACTGAACTAAGGAATCCATTTAGATTTTTCCTTCTCCTCAAAAATGCAACACAACTGGTTAAGTGGTGTGACGCCTTTGTGCTGCTTTGCTCAAGTAATTCCAACAAAAACTGATAGCTATCTCTGTAACTCCATGTTGACTTTCAGCTCCCATGTTTGTTCAGAGTTACCACAGCAGATCCAGTACAGATCCTCACTGGAATTTGGCACAAGTTTTACA
The DNA here is from genome assembly GCF_902500255.1 of Thalassophryne amazonica. NCBI lineage: Eukaryota > Metazoa > Chordata > Actinopteri > Batrachoidiformes > Batrachoididae > Thalassophryne > Thalassophryne amazonica. The sequence goes on along the minus strand of NC_047113.1, from coordinate 91,221,152 downwards.
CCGGATGCCCACCATTCCTGATGAAACTCCAGTTTCACCTGGAGAAACACAGCCAGCCAGCCCCTGGTCTTCCTCAGAGGTCCCCTTCCAAGTACTAACCAGGACCCACTCCGCTTAGCTTCTGAGAACAGATGGGATCAGGTACATGCAGAGCGGCTGCTAGCTCCACAACTCCAATATAACTATAACTCATAACTCTATAACTCAATCGGTCAATTAAAAAAAAAAGGAAGGTGGTGGTTTTAGTGCCTAGAATTGTTACACCATCAAACTCTCATACTGCCCCACAGCTTGCTGTGTTGTCAATAATTATTCACATACTACGGGTTTGTGTCTGGTCTTTAAACAAGTTGTTTGTATATTTACATTTTATGTATACATTTATTATATTTTTAAATGTTTTAATGGACCCATTTGTGAGTCTGTAAGAAAGTATCATCATTATTATAGTAAATTTCAGTCACAGTACAAACATTCACAGATCGAGTATTCTGTGCCCATCAGGAGGGAGACGTTTAAGATGAAACCTTAACTTGTTTAACTACAATAGACTGAATTCCAGACTTTTCATTTCATGTATTGTTAAATAAAAAACAGTTTTCACCACCAAAAGCTCATCATTCCGTCACTGACTTTAAAGATTTGACAGATCAGACGATAAGCTGAAGTGTTAGCAAGAGAACCACAGCAAATGACTTCCTCCGACAGCGCACCGATGACGACGGCGTTTAAGCATTCGCTAATTAATGGACTGCTGAAACTGCATTGTGGCCCATTGTTTCAAGATAAAAGTATAAAAATAAATCAGCAAATTTCCTAATTATGAGGGTCAATCAGAGTCTGAAACGGGGCGGGGCCCTACAGTGAACTCAAAGGATTTGAAGCTTGCCCTGCTCCATCCCATGCAGTGCCACTCTCTCATTCCTATGATCCAAAAGTGTAGGTGCTCCCTCAAACGGGGTCAGAGGTCAGGAAGATGTGACGTCCGAAGTTTTCATAATGACACTGGCTCGCATCTCGTGGGTGTGGCTCGCAATTGGAGATGGTAGGAGCTGGGAGTCGGGGCTGTAGCCTGGCACCCAGACCTCACTGTGGTAGCTGATGATGGGGGCGGGGTCTCGCGTGCTGGTCACCCTGAAGTTGGGCTTGCTTGCATTGACAAACGTGGCCATGCCAGGAAGAGAACATGTTGGAACCCTGAGAACTGATGATGGGTAATTCCGCCTCCACACTGCACTGGCACCCTGTCAATCAAAATGATGCAGAAGAAGTACAAGAAATCAGCGAGAATTGAAAGAACCAGTTTGTTCCATCAGTGTGTAAATTAACAGCAAAAACAATAAGAGTGTGTTGATAATTAAAGTAGGGATGCACCGATACCACTTTTTCCCAGACAGAATACAAGTACATACATTTGGTTACTCTTCGATACAGAGTACCGATACAAATACTTAATGATACCATTACAGTTTTATGGTGACTTTGAAAACATGTTTTATTCATCAGTTGTTCCTTACTTTTTGACGGTAACTGCTACCAATATCATTAGCTTTGTTTTTATTGACAAACATGTCACTTAAACCACGTAAACTCACTGTTTGACTACAACAAATTGTCCTTTAACATTAACCGCGTGTTTCTTAACAAATATGATACTGTCAGACATCTCATGTACAGTTGTATGAAAAGTTTGGGCACCCCTGATAATTTTCAGGATTTTCCTTTATAAATCATTGGTTGTCTGGATCAGAAATTTCAGTTAAAAATATCATATAGCAGACAAACACACTGATATTTGAGAAGTGAAATGACGTTTCTAGTATTTACAGAAAGCGTGCAATAATTATTTAAACAAAATTAGGCAGGTGCATAACAGCACCTTATTCCAAAATGAAGCTGTACTAATGTACTAATGTGCTTTAGCATACCTCAAACTGTTTGTGGCATGCAGGCTGAAAAGGCTTCATCTGCATTACTCTCTCATACAGCATCTCCTTATGCAAAGTGTGCTGTATAGTTGAACGATGCACAGAGACACTATCTGCAGCAAGATCATGTTGGAGGTCTTTGGATCAGGTCTGTGGTTGACTATGACTGTTCTTACCATCCTTCACTTCAGCTTATCTGAGATTTTTCTTGGCCTGCCACTTCGGGCCTTAACTAGTACTGTGCCTGTGGTCTTCCATTTCCTCACTATGTTCCTCACAGTGGAAACTGGCAGCTGAAATCTCTCAGATAGTTTTTTGTATCCTTCCCCTAAACCATGATGTTGAACAATCTTTGTTTTCAGGTCATTTGAGAGTTGTTTAGAGGCTCCCATGTTGCCACTCATTAGAAGAAATGGAAAGAGGGGAATCATTTGCAAATGGCCACCTTAAATACCCTTTCTCATGATTGGATTAACCTGTGTAAGGAGGTCAAGGGTCAATAAACTTACCAAACCAATTTTGTGTTCCAATAATTAGTGCTAAATGTATTCAAATCAATAAAATGACAAGAGTGCCCAAATTTATATACCTGCCTAATTTTGTTTAAATAATTATTGCACACTTTCTGTAAATACTAGAAACTTCATTTCACTTCTCAAATATCAGTGTGTTCATCTGCTATATGATATATTTAACTGAAATTTCTGATCCAGACAACCAATGATTTATAAAGCAAAATCATGAAAATTATCAGGGGCGCCCAAACTTTTGCATACAACTGTATTTATTTAACCATGCCTTAAAGTAGGGTCGGGACAACTAGTTCACCATGGCGAGCTAGTACCAGTCTATTCAACTAATTCAAATGGCATGATGTTACTACAGTTTAATGGTAAATCATCAACAAATCCATTTACTTCAAATAACTGTTTTAGCTGTGTTTAGTTATAATTTTAAGGTGCCAATGTTCAATTTATTGAGACAATTTAAAGTACACATTTCCATTGTGGTTGCTTTGCAGAGGCTCCTCGCTTGAACAATGAACAGTTCCATCACAGAGAATCAGGAAATCTCAAAAACCTTCTCAGCGTCAGTATGTTTGCAGCACAAATCTGTTGCAGGTCAGAAGGATCAACTTTAGTTTCCAGGAAAGAGGCGGACAGGCTGAAGCCCAGGTATGAGGAATCAAAAGTCAGCTTCCAGAAACGAGCTGAAGGGTTTCATCACATGTAGGTTACTGTGTTAAGTCTTGAGAAAAAATCTTGCTTTGAGTCATTTCTGAGATTAAACATTTTTTGATGAACAATAAGACTTTTTAAGCCGCCATGTTACTGGTAAGAGATGGAACAGTTCCTCCAAGGTGTTTTTAACTTGTAGCAAGATTTGATCATTTTCTATAAACAAATGGGAAACTGGTTTAGTTGGAGTTATACTTGCTAACTTTGATAAATAGATTATTGACTGCATGCAAACACGCACCTGAATGTGTTTGAATTTGGGAAATGAAACATAAATGTGTGTCTCTGGCCTCTGGAACAGGGTGATGGACATTATTAAGATTTAGTAAGATTTTATAAAGCAGTCAGCTGATTGTATAAATAACTGACAGCATATTAGCTGCAGTCTTTTCCAGGAGGTAAAACGTGTACACATCAAGCAGGTACTCTCAGGTCATGTACTGTGTAGAATGTACTCCAAAGACAGCAGAGCAGATCAGACAGTTAATGTTTGACAGCCAGTCGCTGATGAGGCCCACTTGTTTCTCAACGTGTGCCACACCACAGGAAGGAAGAGAACGTGCCAAACTCACAGCCGCTTTCAGTGCCAAGGCTCAAACAGGTAAAAACCTGCTCATCTGAAGACCAGGAGGCACCACATTATTACAGTCAAAGCTGGAGTCACCTGTGCATCACTGAGCAAACTCAACCTGTTGCTGTTGATTTAAATATGGAGACTCACACACACACAGAAAGTCCTGCAGCTTCTCTGTGCGTGTGTGTCTGTGCATGTGTGTGCGTGTGTGTGAGAGAGACGCCTCACCTCTTTGGCGTCATCTGTGTCGCTGTCTGTGTCACTGCCTGTATAAATAAAGAAGAGATAAGAGCAGAGCAGTGTACAGGTTTACAGGCTGCATGAACAGGAACAGAGAACAGATAAGAAAAATACAGATCTAAGAATTTATTTCAAACTTAAGAACAGGCAACAAGCACTGACCAAGCTCGTATTATCATGTTTCCCCTACTTTAAATGAAAAGAAACAAAAAAAGACAGCAAAACAAAGTTCATATGCTATAAATACTGTGGAAAAAATAAAACAAGTTAGACATGAGTGTAAACTTTCAGCCTGACTTTCACACCAGTGGTGTCAAGAGGAAGAAAGACAATTAGAAGCTGAAAGCCCTAACCAGAAATAACCAGTCAGTCCAGCTCTGGCGGACTGACTGATTAGGACGGAAAGTGTGGACAGCAGCACAGCAGTAGAGTTACTCAAACGAAACCCTGCAATATCAAAGAAAGATCTGAACAGTAATGAGAAAGTCACCCAACAATGTAATTAGAAAACATACACATTAAAGTTTAGTCAGTTGAACATGATTCACTAAAAAAGTGTACACTCCCTCTCGGTTCATCTGGAGGTGCAGCGAGCTGCCAGTGTTTATTGCTGCTGGGATCAGCACACACAGCTGTGCATTTTTAACACATGAACATACTGCTTCACTTTAAATACGCAAGAAATTCATCAACAGTGTGCATCTGTCTCGCTGTTTCACAGTGCAGACACACGGAGTCAAGAACAGCAGTTAAAAAAAACAAAACAACAAAAAACAGCCAGCATACCCACTTTCTTGTCATACTGTATCCCTGTTCTGCAGCTTGCACACAGACTGTGCAGGCTTTTTTCTTGCAAACATCACATACTGTACTTGCAAAGAAAAATGCAATACAACATTAACCAGCAACAGAGTATGCACATGTGCGCGCACGTGCATGTGTGAAAAACTGCGAGAACTAGTATGTGTTATCTCACCACAACATGAGGACACTGGAGAGATTTGGAGCGGGTACGAGTGGGAGGAGCTCACAGTCTGCTCTTCATTCTCAGTGGTCACCTCGATTGTCTGACACACGAATGGCAGTTGCTCGCTGTTGATCACATGATCTACTGAACTGTGAATGGCTGAAAGTAGACAGACAAGATCACTTTCCATCTAATGAATGTTGTGGCTGATTATCAAGCCTTAACAGTTATTTACTCGGAAATCTTGTTTGAGGCTGCCATCCCCAAAACTCTATACCTCCCTTTATAGGTCAAAATTTAGGGTACATCAAAAGCAAATTCTTTGTGACCATTAGTGAAGCAGGGGGCTCTACTGTTGGCAAGCACGTTATCTGTTAATTGGATAGCTGATGTTACAGTGGATTAGTCTTTCTGAGTAGTCCACTTGAGATTGGTTTTCGGGCTGAGCTCCTGTCTGCTGGAGGTGGGCAACATCCACTAAATTGCAACAAGATCACCCTGATGATTCAAAGCAAAGATTTGGGATAACACAACTGCAAATTGGAGCCTTTGTTTAGTTTGACTTCCTTGATGGGGGCCGTGAGCTCTGCTAGTGGTGTTCATCAGCTGATCTTCGGATCTACTGATGCGTGTGGACTTGAAGGACCATGCAATGGCTCATCACCACTCTGTGGAGGATCTGCACATCAGCAGATAAGTTTTCCCACTGGAAAAATCAGTGAATGTGAACAGATGTGAGATGAAGTCATATTACATCATGCCTGAATGAGACTCTTCTGTTGTGACATCTGTGTAATCTACAACGGAACTTCTGAAGGCTTGTGGAATTTGGGGGAGTTGGAGATACATCAGAGTTTGGGTGGGAACTGAGTAATGTTCCAACAACTGCTATGACATCAGTACAATCACTGACTCACTAATTGCAGAACCTTAGGCCTGTGCCTGTATCATTCAAGTTTTTGTTCCATCCTGTGGACATCTTCATACCTCACAGACCGTTTAATCAGAAGCCTAGCACACTGGTTTTCCCTCAGTTTTTGTGTCTATAATGTAGAAATACATAATGCAATGCTTTAATCATATTTAATACTGTTGTTTCCTACTACAAATAAAGCCTACCATTAAGCCCAGACTGAATGACAGGGATAAAAGACTGGTGGCCGTGTTGCTGTTGATAAAAACACAACCGTCCTCATAATTATTTCCTATGTACCGTATTTTCTGGTATCACACCTGTCAAAAAAAATGCCACTTGAAGAGGAAAAACATGATATGCAAGTTGCGCCGGAGCAATAAGTCACACACCCTTCCAAACTAGTAAAAAAACAAAACAAAACAAAAAAACATGAGTATTTGTCCTCCTACTTCAGAGACTACAGAGGAGGAGCACGAACCTGACCAGCTGGTCACAGAGCGAACACTATTGGTGAGCTAGTAAGTATTGTTTAGAGTTGGTGGCTAGTAAATGTTCACATGTCAGAGATGGAATGGAACACAGATCTGGTGTGTTAAAGGGTAGGTATTTAAAAAAACGAAAAATAGAACCGGCACTGTAAATTATTTCTTTGTGACTCAATGGCTGTCAAAATATCAAAATAGGGGCCTTTGGTTTAACGAGCAACATGCTCTTCGTTAGCCTTATCAAGAAAGGACATTAAATATCTGATCGAGGTGTTAGCTGGTTCAACACTTCAACATAATTACATACGGAATATGAAACACTTTTTCATTTTTATATTTCAAAAATCTTCTTTCCTAAATTTGGTAAGTTCTACTTCCTGGTGTTTTAATGCATTAAAACTGTATTTGTTATCTCATCATTAAGTGTTGCTCATGCAACAAATACATAGTATATGCGATGGGGACTGGTCCAAAACAAAGGTGAGGGAGTTGTGGGCGGACATGCCAACAGCTTCTCTACAGTTAATAGAGTAACGCCAACCTCGAAATGTGGGCCTACTACTCACTGTCAAACCACCAACACCTAATCGGGGGAAAAGACCCCATAAAGTCTTGACATGGCGGCACAGACACAGGAGACACTGTTGTGGCAGTGTGGCAATAATAACTTACCTCAGCAGACACAAAGCAGGTGAAAGTGTGAACACAAAACAGCACTAATGACCCAAAGTCTTTTAAAAGGAGAAAATACTGTACCTGAGACACTGTCTGTCAAAATAAGCTCATCTGCTTCCTGCTTGACGCCTTCCCTTTTGGTCCAGTCAGTGGTTACCAAACCTGTCCACTCGGAAGATGCAGAGCTGGCCTGATGGACACAAGTACACAAACACTGATGCCATATATATATATATATATATATATATATATATATATATATATATATATATATATATATATATATATATACACACACACACACTAGCGTGTTGCCCGTGGGGATCCACGAGCTCTAGATTGAGTAGTGTTTATAAAATAGGTAGCTGACATCTCAAGGATGGTAATAAATTATGCAAAGTTTCTATAATGAGTTAGAATAGCATGTGAGCTATGTTTTTAGAATCTTAGACCTCAACAGTTTTTAGAGTAAGAACTCAACCCTTTTATTTCCTGTTAATTATGTAATTTTTCAATGTTAATTTACTGTCTTAAAGGCCCCTTCACACATAGTGCGAAGTTTGAACAAATACGGCAAAACAGTCTGAATTTGCACACCATGAAACATGGCGCCGATGGGTAGGCATGCACGATCCCGGTGTGTGAGATCGTCCACGCAATGGTGTCTTTCGAGCAGGAACAGTGTGAGGTGCACCACATCGCGCCGCTTATGTGGAATAAATAAAAAACAGCCTGTACCTGTGGGACCACATCGTGCCGCTTATGTGGAATAAATTAAAAAAAGGAAGAAAGAAAAAAAAAAAAAAAAAAACATACCACCCACTGGACATGAACCCACGCCTTCCAAATCTCTGATTACCAGTCAGCAACTTTACCACTGCGCTACAGGGCTGAAGGAGAGGAGCAGTTGCAGTCAGTAAGCCAGTAGTGAGCAGTATTTCTGGTATTTATATTTACATTTTGCAAATTATTTCTTACTTTTACTTTGGATACTATGTGTGCTTCTTACCATGTGTACTGCTATACAAAGCTGCTGGAACCTCAAATTCCCTGAAGGAGTCTTCCCAAGGAATTAATAAAGTTCTATCTAATCCAGTGGTGTCCAAAGTATTCCATAAAGAACAAAGAGGGTGCAGGTTTTCTTTACAGACACTGACTCCAGCAGGTGATTTCATTGATGATCTCATCCCATCTACTCAAAGTGATGCTAATCAGTGAAATCACCTGCTGGAGTCAGTGGCTGCAAAGAAAACCTGCACACTCTTTGTCCTTTATGGAATACTTTGGACACCAGTGATCTAATATAATGTAATCTCAACAAACATGAACCACAATTACATTATTATTAAAACGCCAAAACCCCAAACTCCCATGGTGCACTGCAGCACAACATCCATTGTTCACTGTTGTTAGCTAATAACTAATTTCTCCAAAAATATTCATCCTATCAACCTTCTCTTTTCACACCATTCATCCTTGACCCAAAATACATAAGAATGCCAAACGGAAAATGTCACCTCTCCCCAGTTTCTCCATCTAAGCCATACACACACGCACGCACGGATACATGTACACAGAGGCCACTTGGCTGTTATAACTTAATATTTAATTATTTTGTGATTCAACTTGGAAGTTACAAAAATAGTAAACATTTCCTCCCTGAGTACTGGCACCAGCATTGTCGCCAACCTGGTGACACTGACGCCACATTTAGCAGATATGAAAGTTACTGCAGATACTGTATCTGCAGCAAGGCAGATACTATTACAAGTGGTTTCTTCTTGTTTTATGGTAGTTTTTACGGTTTGTTTATGGTGTGGAAACAACATATTGAGCATTACTGCATCCCACCTGAATACAGTCACTTCCATAAATAATTCAGCAGTGACAATTTTTGTAATTTTACCACTTTCACACTAGGACAGTGGAGTTGAAATGAAGCAATCAAGATGCATCTTTACTTGAACATCATGTACATGGATTAGCCAAGACTGTATTTTGAACAGAAAAAAAAAAGTTCTGATGCAGTGAAGTACATTACATGTTCATACAATGTGGCGAGTTCAGGGAAAGAAAAAAAAGGGGGGGGGGGGGGTATCTGTGCCGTATTTCCTCTGAGAGGTCACTGGTTTGATTTGCCTGACAGACAAACAAGCCTCTCAGACAGGACTATATGACATTTGCACTCGAGAGCCTGAGAATAAGCTCTGGAAAAGTGTCTGCTCCAGGAGTAATTTGCAGCCTCTGTAAGAACTTAATTTTTTACTGAACAGCATCAGGTTTTCTAATGGTTAACTGTATGAAGTCCTGAAACACAGTGTTTGTTTGTTTTTTTTAGCAATGATAGGGTCACTACCAATACTATTGTCCTGGATTTAGCACCAACGTCACCATACTGACAAATGACTTCATCACTAGTAATATGCAACTTCCTGCACACAACTCAAATCTATTTAGCTCATCTAACATCCAGGTCAGTATACATGTTGTCAATATGAAAGTCTATCATTATATTGTATTGGTTTAAAAAAGCTCCACTGATGCCTGCTTCCAAAAGGCAAAAAGATGGCTTAGGTCGCTGAGTGCTGTATGAAAAGTGAACCACAGCTGTCCAATTTCCTCATTTCAGTTTTGGTTGTGAACTGGAATGTGAAACTTCTGGTTCTGGTTGAGAGCACGACCTCAAAAGAAAATGGAAGACTATTTTAACTGCCTTTTCCACATGTAACAAAATATTTAGGTGTCAATATGAAACAGGAGCCAAAGGCAGACTTATTCATTTTCATGACATATGTAGTAGTTCACCACCTAAGTACAAGGAATGTCCTGAAATCACAACACAGCACCAGTGACAATATAAAAAAAAGAGGGAACAAAATGTGCTTGGCCGAGTATCGGCTGTCATCATCTCCAGACTGAGGAACGGTGTGCCTGTCAAACCCATCAGTCAACCCAAATCAGACTCCCCTGTCCAAGTGATCAAGTCAAAACACACTGACCAAAATTTTTCTCATGGGATTGTTCAAATAATTATCCATGAGCCAAAGAGATACCTAATTTATTCACAATTTCAAATTTGAATTACATTTACATGAATAAATTGCAAGTGCAATTTAAATTTCCTAAAACAATTTTTTCTCAATTATTACAAAATGCAATGGAAAAATGATATCTGGAAGAAAACTAAGAACTAAGAAACTAAGAAATTATATCCAATTTAAGGAGGAATACCAGACTGAGCCTTATGTGAAGCTAAATTTGTCTCAGACACAGCAGTCCCTTTGTGCCCAGATTAGATCTGGTAGTCTTCCTCTGGCAGTGGAAGTGGGCAGGTATAAGGGTCTTTGTGAACAGGAGAGAGTTTTTTGTGACCTTGATCTTGTGGAAGATGAGTATCATTTTGTTCTTTACTGTTCTTTGTACTCTGATTATTTCAATGTGTGCAAAAAAATAATGTAGATGTGTTTTGGTTTTCTGAGGAGAAAATCTTGAGTTGGATTTTTGAAAAAGAAACATTTGCTTTTGCTGTTTTTGTCTGTAAAGCCTGGGAAAGGAGGCAACATGTGTTGTACCCTGTTGTATCCTGAAATTGTACTGTATTGTTGAACTTGTGACATGTATGTGGTTATTTTGTTTTGTATATGGAGTGTCTTATAAGTTCATGCGGACTGGGCACCAGTGGTGCATGACACTTTAATAAAAACAATCAATCAATCACACTTTATTCATGTTTGAATTCTCTCACTCATTTATTATGTGTTTAATAAATGATTTTCTTATAGTCTTCATCTGTCCCTCTAAATCTACAACCATCTTACTGTGTTTGCCGCAGCTTCTGTCAGTTGATGGAAATATATTTTTTCTACTTACTCCTCAAGTCATCAACTTTTGCCTGCTACATTATACAATTACTTAATGTTTTTTATTCATAGTAACATTTAAAAACTCTAGCTGTGGTCAATTCCAGTCGTTTTAGTTTGCTATACAAATAAACGACATGACTGAGGATAGTTTGAGTATTTCACACACACACACACACACACACACACACACACACACACACACACACACACACACACACACACACACACACACACACACACACACACACACACACACACACACATGTGCAGGTAATTCACATGACCAATCAGCCCTCAGCATGGAGATGACAAAGTGAAATGAGAGAAACCAAAAACATGCTCTTCTTTGGTGTCATTTGTCACCTCCCTGTAGTTCCTCAGCAGTCACATTACTCCAGATGTGCAGAAATAAAATATTTCATGTGTCTGAAAAGCTCCTCACGTGGAAACAAACTTCATGCGTGCATTTGTGTGTCCATTAAAAAATAAAATAAATAAATCAAAAGCCTCACTATCATCCTATAAACACTGCATGCTTCATACATTAAAAAAAAGTTTGGGTGTTCACATACCCCTTTATTTCCTTTGCTTCTTCCTTCCTTGTCAGTCTTCTTTTTTCCTAGATGAGAACAAAGGCAGAGGTGCAATTTTGAGATTAGCGTGAAGAAATACCTCAACCATTGTATAATTTACTGAATATGCCTTTATCAAGGGATCATTAAAGTTCTATCTAATCTAATCTCTAATCCAAACATGTTCTGTCAAAAGTAAAAGAGGAAAATTAAAGCATTTATAATTAAACGTAAAAGGAAAACCTACGCTTTGCCAGAGTGTGGTGCTGAGCAGCAGCCCTCACCTTTTTTGTTATTTCTCTCTGAAGATGAAAGCATCTTATAGACTCTGAAGGCATTGGTTCCTTTTTTGATGCTTTTGTCCTTGACCTCCTCGATGTCTGGCAGGCTGTTCATGGCACAGCGGAAATTAGCCTTCCACGTCTTTGGATCTGGATTATCTACACCTGGCCGGTATTTCCCTGCCCAGAAACAGAAAACTGCACAACTTTGTCGAGACAACCAACTGCACACAGAGGAACGTACTGACAGCATAGGCTGTCTATACATTGTATAGTGTGAATTGAAGAAAAAAATATTATCCTCATGTCCTAGTTTGTAAATTTGGGATGAGATGGAAAATGCAAATGTGTCTAAGACAGGGCAAATTTGGGTTAGCAATGAGATATAAAAAAAGAGCAAATAATTTTACTCCAAACAGGTGAGTGTAAACATAAAAACAATGTTCCTTAAAAAAGATTTGAAGGTATTTGCATATGTCTGGCTACAGTGCATAATATAATTTAAGGGTTCAAGGAATCTGGAGGTATTTCACAGGATAAACAGCAAGAACACAAACCTAAAATGAACACCCATGATTTCCAATCACTCAGACAGCACTGCATGAAGAACCATTATTCACAAATATCTGATAATGCTACATTTTGAAAGTTTGCTTACCGACCATCTGCACAGGAATGTTTCAATCAAACTGTCCATTTATAGCATGTTTAGCATATTATTTGGAACTCACTACATTCAGTGATTAAAGCAAAAAAAAAAAAAAATAAAAATAAAAATAAATATATATATATATATATATATATATATATAGATAGATAGATAGATAGATAGATAGATAGATAGATAGATAGATAGATAGATAGATAGATAGATAGATAGATAGATAGATAGATAGATAGATAGATAGATAGATAGATAGATAGATAGATAGATAGATAGATAGATAGATAGATAGATAGATAGATAATACATAAATACACATACATACACACACACACACACACAGACAGATAGATAGACAGATAGATAGATACATACCAGTGTGTATGGCCCATCTCATGAAGAGCGGTGCATCTTTCTCCAGGTCCCAGCCATGACGTGCAGCATGCATCCACGGGATCTGGAAGATTTTCTTTTCCTGCAGACAGATGGAGACATTTGGTTTGTTCGTGCACTACTGTGCAAAAGTTTAAATGCGGTGTCTGATGTTTTTCAATTACAAAAAGAAAAAAAAATTTGTCTATTTTATTAAAGAAAGTAATCTAAAAATAAATCAAAATAATCACAGAATAACTGTATAAATTTGATTATAAGGGTCGCGGTCCCTGGTCGCGGCACACTGGAGCAGCTCTACATGTTCCATCGGGTGCTCAAGGGTTCATGGGAGTTCGCCCAACCAGTCCACATGTGCTTTGTGGATCTGGTGAAGGCGTTCAACCGTGTCCCTCGGGGCACCCTGTGGGGGGTGCTCCAAGAGGGCGGTGGAAGGAATACTTCGAGGATCTCCTCAATCCCATTGTCACGTCTTCTGAAGAGGAAGCAGAGACTGGGGACTTACAGGCAGACTCATCCATTACCCAGGCCGAATTCACCGAGGTGGTTAGAAAGCTCCTCGGTGGCAAGGCTCCTGGGGTGGATGAAATCCATCCTGAGTACCTTAAATCTCTGGATGTTGTGGGACTGTCTTGGCTGACACGCCTCTGCAACATCGCGTGGCGGTTGGGGACAGTGCCTCTGGACTGGCAGACCGGGGTGGTGGTCCCTCTGTTTAAGAAGGGGGACCGGAGGGTGTGTTCCAACTACAGGGGGATCACACTCCTCAGCCTCCCCGGTAAGGTCTATTCCAGAGTACTGGAGAGGAGAATTTGACCGATAGTCGAACCTCGGATTCAGGAGGAGCAGTCTGGTTTTTGTCCTGGTCACGGCACACTGGACCAGCTCTACACGCTCCATCGGGTGCTCGAGGGTTTATGGGAGTTCGCCGTACCAGTCCACATATGCTTTGTGGATCTAGGGAAGGCGTTTGACCGTTTCCCTCGGGGCACCCTGTGGGGGTGCTCTGGGAGTACGGGGTCCGGGGTCCTTTGCTAAGGGCTATCCGGTCCCTGTACAACCGTAGCAGGAGCTTGGTTTGCATTGCCGGTAGTAAGTCAAACCTGTTTCCAGTGCACGTTGGCCTCCGCCAGGGCTGCCCTTTGTCACCGGTTCTGTTCATTATCTTTATGGACAGAATTTCTAGGCGCAGCCAGGGTGTAGAGGGGGTCTGGTTTGGGAACCACAGAATCTCATCCCTGCTGTTTGCGGACGATGTGGTTCTGTTGGCTTTGTCAAATCAGGACCTTCAGCGTGCACTGAGGCAGTTTGCAGCCGAGTGTGAAGTGTCCGGGATGAAAGTCAGCACCTCCAAATCTGAGACCATGGTTCTCGACCGGAAAAAGGTGCTTTGCCCTCTTCAGGTCAGTGGAGTGTCCTTGCCTCAAGTGGAGGAGTTTAAGTATCTCAGGGTCTTGTTCACGAGTGAGGGACGGATGGAGCATGAGATCGATAGATGGATCGGTGCAGCATCTGCAGTGATGCGGTTGTTGTATCGGACCGTCGTGGTGAAGACAGAGCTGAGTAGGGGGGCAAAGCTCTCCATTTACCGATCGATCTACGTTCCGATCCTCACCTATGGTCAAGAGATTTGGCTCATGACCGAAAGAACAAGATCGCGAGTACAAGCGGCCGAGATGAGTTTCCTCCGCAGGGTGGCTGGGCGCTCCCTTAGAGACAGGGTGAGAAGCTCGGTCACTCGGGAGGAGCTCGGAGTCAAGCCGCTGCTCCTCCACGTTGAAAGGAGCCGGTTGAGGTGGCTCGGGCATCTTTTCCGGATGCCTCCTGGACGCCTCGCTGGAGAAGTGTTCCGGGCACATCCCATCGGGAGGAGGCCCCGGGGAAGACCCAGGACATGCTGGAGGGACTACGCCTCTCTGCTGGCTTGTGAACGCCTCGGGGTTCCCCCAGAGGAGCTGGGGGAGGTGTGTGTGGATCGGGAGGTCTGGGCGGCTTTGCTTGAGCTGCTGCCCCCGTGACCTGACTCCGGATAAAGTGGAAGAAAATGGATCGATGGATGAATGGATGATTATAAGTTGAGAGCCCACAAAAAAAAGATGAAGAATTGATCAACATGCTCCGTACAGTGTTCATTCATAATAATTCAGTTTTAAGGTGTAGACACTCGAGCCAGTTCAGAGTCTTGATTGTCATTGTAACAAGTACAATGAAAAGTAAGGTGCAAGCATTTTCAGTGCAAATATAAACCTGAGTAAACAGCATGCAGACCTAATAGGTCTTAAAAGACGAGGTCTGCTCAGAGCGCATGTTAAGAAAAAAGAAAGTTATAAGAACATAGTAGCAAAATTACATGCAAAAAAAATAAGAAAAGTATGTACAGGAACTGTGGATATTGCACATTTACAAATCTGCCAATGTGGATCTGGCTGTATCCGCTGTGGCGACCCCAAACAAAAACAGGAGCAGCTGAATGGACACCACCCACCACCACAAATCTTGAATGTACTCCGAGTGTGACATGTGACATGACTATTATATTTCAGTGGCATTCATTTTGATTAGTGTTTGTTGCCTTTCACTCTTCACTGAAATTTATTTTATATTTATATTTTTCCATCACTTCTGCAGTATTCATTACATTCACATTTTTAATAACATTTCTGCACAGTAGTACATTCTTTGAATAATTCATTTTGTAGTACTATTCAAATTCACAAAAGACAAGCCATTTTGTTCTCTAACTGCACTGTTTAAGGCTCTGCTCAGAGCATTCCATTACATTCCTCCATGCAGATCTCTAGAGCAGTGATGTTTTGGGGCTGTCGCTGGGTAACATGGACTTTCAACTCCCTCAACAAATTTTCTATGGGGTTGAGGTCTGGAGACTGGCTTGGCCACTCCAGGACCTTGAAATGCTTTTTACGGAGCCACTCCTTCATAACCCGGGCAATGTGTGTGGGATTATTGTCAATGCTGGAAGAACTAGACACATTGCATCTTCAATGCTCTCACTGAAGGAAGGAGGTTTTGGCTTAAAATCTCACAATACATGGCCTGTTCATTCTAACAGCCCCAAAGCATGATGTTTCCACCCCCATGCTTCACAGTAGATATGGTGTTCTTGGGATGCAACTCAGCATTCGCCTTCCTCCAAACATGACTAGCTGAGTTTTTACTAAAAAGTTCTATTTTGATTTCATCTGACCACATGATATTCTGCCAATCCTCTTCTGGATCATCCATATGCTCTCTGGCAAACTTCAGAAGGGCCTGGACATGTACTGGCTTAAGCAGGGGGACATGCCTGGTACTGCAGGATTTGAGTCCCTCTCTGCATAGTGTGTAGCCTTTGTTACGTTGGTCCCAGCTCTCTGCAGGTCATTCATCAGGTCCCTCTGTGTAGTTCTGGGAGTTCTGTTCACTGTTCTCATGATCATTTTGACCCCACGGGATGAGATCTTGTGTGCAGCCCCAGATCGAGGGAGATTATCAATGGCTTTGTCTGTCTTCCATTCTTACAACTGCTCCCACAGTTGATTTATTCACACCAACCTGCTTGACTATTGTAGATTCACTCTTCCCAGCCTGGTGCACATCTACAATTTTCTTCCTGGTGTCTTTCGACAGCTCTTTGGTCTTGGCCATGGTTGAGTTTGGAGTCTGACTGTTTGAGGCTGTGCATAGGTGTCTTTTATACAGATAACAAGTTCCAACAGATGCCATTAATAGAGGTAACTGATGGAGGACAGAAGAGCTTCTTAAAGAAGAAGTTACAGGTCTGTGAGAGCCAAAAATCTTGCTTGTTTTTAGGTGACCAAATACTTATTTTCCACCATAATTTACAATAAATTCTTTAAAAATCCTACGATGTGATTTCCTGGAATTTTTTTTCTCATTTTGTCTCTCATAGTTGATGTGTACTTATGATGAAAATTACAGTCCTCTCTCATCTTTCTAAGTAGGAGAACTTGCACAATCAGGGACTGACTAAATACTATTTTACCCCACTATATAAGGTCCTACAGTTGACAGTGCATGTCAGAGCACAAACCAAGCATGAAATCAAAGGAATTGTATGTAGACCTCTGAGACAGGATTTTCTCAAGGCACAAATCTGGGGAAGAAATCTGCTGCTTTGAAGGTCCCAATGAGCACAGTGACCTCCATCATCTGTAAATGGAAGAAGTTCAGATCCACCAGGACTCTTCCTAGAGCTGGCCGCACGTCTAAACTGAGCTATCAAGGAGGTGACCAAGAGCCTTATGGTCACTCTGTCAGAGCTCCAGCATTCCTCTGTGGAGATTGGAGAACCTTCCAGAAGGACAACCATCTCTGCAGCAATCAGACCTGTATGGTAGACTGGCCAGATGGAAGTCACTCCTTAGTAAAAGGCACATGGCAGCCTAACTGGAGTTTGCCAAAAGGCACTTGAAAGACTCTCAGACCCTGAGAAACAAAATTCTCTGGTCTGATGAGAGAAAGATTGAACTCTTTAGCATGAATGCCAGGCACCATGTTTGAAGGAAACCAGGCACCATCTCTACACTGAAGCATTGTGGTGGCAACATCATGCTGTGAGGATGATTTTTCAGCAGCCAGAGTGCTCTTGACCTCAGACAGGGGTGATAGTTCATCTTTCAGCAGGACAATGACCCTAAGTGCACAGTCAAGATATCAAAGGAGTGGCTTCAGGACAACTCTGAATGTCCTTGAGTGGTCCAGCCAGAGCCCAAACCTGAATCTAATTAAACAACTCTGGAGAGATCTGACAATGGCTGTGCATCAATGCTCCCCATCCAACTTGATGGAGCTTGAGAGGTGCTGCAAAGAGGAATGGACAAAACCGTCCAAAGATTGGTGCACCAAGCTTGTGGCATCATATTCAAGAAAACGTGAGGCTGTAATAGCAGCCAAAAATTAATTTGAACAATTTGGAATAAGGCTGTAACATGAAATGTGGAAAACAATGAGGGCTGTGAATTCTTTCTGGATGCGCTGTATATAGCAAGTGACCAGATGTATTCTGTGTGTCCGTGTGGCAATGCTCACGCTTTTTCATCTGGTCTTAACCAGATCAGTTGCAATAATAATGGTATAGTGCCTAGCAGGGCAAGCAAGCAGAACGAGAGTGGAGTGGATTTTTTTTGGGGGGGGGGGGGGGGGGGGGGGGGGGGGGGGGGGGGGGGGGGGGGGGGGGGGGGGGGGGGGGGGGGGGGGGGGGGGGGGGGGGGGGGGGGGGGGGGGGGGGGGGGGGGGGGGGGGGGGGGGGGGGGGGGGGGGGGGGGGGGGGGGGGGGGGGGGGGGGGGGGGTGGGGGGTGTGCAAAAAACATACTGGAGCATCACCTTAATTTCTCACTCCATCTAGCTAAAGTTCTGCATACCAAAACAGTATGGGACATATTTACACCATGCAAGTGAAGCATTACTGACCCAATATGCATCGGTGTGTCATTAATCCTGTAACACACTGCAACTCTCACCATCAGCTGCTGTGTTGCTGCTCAATCTTTCCACATCATTAATTTTTGATAAGAACTTCCAGTCAACATACTATATCTCCTGTGACCATTTTTTGGAGGTGATTTTACAGGTCAGTTTTGACCTTTGTGTGTGTGGTTGTGCATTCGCCCCTGGACCTGCTCGTTTACAAACCATTTTATTGAAGCATGGTGAAAACTGACAGAGAAAAAAACAGATTTCAGGTGATTTGACTACTAAGACTTGCAACATGGGATCAGATTAAGATCAGACAGGCACAAAAACTGATTTTTTTACTGGCAAATTGAACAAAGACAGTGTCTCAACAAGGTTACTGTTGTTTCATAGCAGCAATGTCATTCATCATTGCCTGATATGTTTGCAGGGACTGAAATCAGTGAACAATAGTGTCCTTTCAGGAGGACAAACCACGGACGAAGGAAGGAAACAGCAGGCGACACTAACCTGGAATGTATCAACATCAGCCTACTTTATGTGTGTACACAGAAACTCCACATGACTGGGGTAGTCAATCCAACTCCAAATCGATATCATGATTATTTAAAAACTTTCACCTCCAGGGAAAGAATTTACAGACCACAAGGGAGATAATGCTATTTTAGGAGAAACCTTGAAAACCTGGTTCGAGATTGTTAAGAAAAACAAAATGGAAGGAGATAGTAAATTATTATTATGGCCCTCTATGACTCCAAATTTTGTAGATGATAAATAAGTTAGATCAGTGGTCTTCAAACTATTCCAGAAGGGGCCGAGAGGTTGCAGGTTTTCTTTGCAGCCACTGACTTCAGCAGGTGATTTCACTGATTAACATCCCTTTGAACAGGTGGGATGAGTTCATCAGTGAAATCACCTGCTGAAGTCAGTGGCTGCAAAGAAAACCTGCAACCTCTCGGCCCCTTCTGGAATAGTTTGAAGACCACTGATCTAACTTATCATCTACAAAATTTGGAGTCATAGAGGGCCATATTAATAATTTACTATCTCCTTCCATTTTGTTTTTCTTAACAATCTCGAACCAGGTTTTCAAGGTTTCTCCTAAAATAGCATTATCTCCCTTGTGGTCTGTAAATTCTTTCCCTGGAGGTGAAAGTTTTTAAATAATCATGATATCGATTTGGAGTTGGATTGACTACCCCAGTCATGTGGAGTTTCTGTGTACACACATAAAGTAGGCTGATGTTGACACAGTCCAGGTTAGTGTCGCCTGCTGTTTCCTTCCTTCGTCCGTGGTTTGTCCTCCTGAAAGGACACTATTGTTCACTGATTTCAGTCCCTGCAAACATATCAGGCAATGATGAATGACATTGCTGCTATGAAAACCTGCACCCTTTTGGCCCTTTCTGGAATAGTTTGGAGACCACTGAGTCAGATGATACGTTTACTGAATGGTCAGGGAGGGGAAAACTTTTAAGACCTTTGATAAACTCAAACAAGAGTTTAAACTTGATTAACGTTAAGACTGTATCGAAACTGTATAACTGTCTTCAAAAGGGCAATGGGGTGAACTCAATGTATCATTGTCTGGGAGTGATTGGCCTTCCATGTGTAACACACAACTAGCTCAAGAAGATGGCGAGAATTTGGATGGAAAAATCTCATACGTTTTTTATTACCCCACATATAAAGACCAAACAATTACAGAAATGTTGGAGAGGATGCGGGCATGAGAACGCCAATCACTCCCATATCTTTTGGTCATGTGCAAAAATACAAACATTTTGAAACAATGTAATTCAATTGAAGGAGGAAATTTTAAATTCTAAAATACCTAGGGATCCAGGTACTGTGTATCTGGGACTTATACCTGGTGAAATAATTAAAAAGAAAGACACATACCTTTTCAAAATTGTGTCTATTGCTACCAAAAAGGCCCTGACAAGGAACTGGCTGAAACGCAACCCTCCAATGACAAAACAATGGCTGGACATTGTTGAGGAAATACATACTATTAAAGATTAACTTGTTGCTTGAGAATCAGAGAAAAAGACTTTAAAAATGGCAGCAGTGGACTGCATTCAAGATAAAATTCCAGTCATAATGGACATAGAGGACTTGTCTGTGAAACTCTCCCCCAGTTTTGTTTTTTCCATTTATTTTTCTTATTTCCTGTGTTCTGATTATGTTTTACTACTATTCTTGAAAAATTGGTTAAATAAAAAGTATTAACAAAAAAACTTTCACCTCCATTCCAATAAATTAAAGAATATTTACTTTTCTTCTTGTTTTTTTTTTAACATATTGCCCTTATCTGAGGTGATCACTGGCTGATTTCAGGGTGTATGGGCACCCCCTTTCATCTTGAAAATTTAACTATGGACACCCTTTTTCTGTCAGCTCAAAAAATAAATAAATAAATAAAATGCAGGCTAAACATGGTCTGTGGGACCCGAACTGGACAGCCCTGGTTTACAAAACTTCATGCGCTGATTAGCAGTTTATTGAGCTGCTCCAGAAAATAATCAGTATTCCAGACATATTCTAAGCATCTGCTCGGCCGGGCTACTGATCGGAATGAATGTCGATCAGTGGGGATGACTCATGTATTTATCGCAAACAGTTACAAATAAAATTATTACCATGACCCTTTCACCAACAACTTCATTGCTGTTTTTTTTTTTTTATTATAAACTTGCTCCTTTTGCCTTTTTTTTTTTTTTACACTTTTCATGATTATGACAAATGCTATTTATATGCACTATATTGTTCATACTGCAATTTATAATTATTTTAATTAAAAAATGTAAAATGTTGGACTCCTTGTTTACATTCAGGAACACAAGCAAAGGTTCCTTGTTTTCACTGCTCATTAAATTCTTTTTAAAACTGGAAAACAAAGCAGTACCTGTCTTTGCTGATCCAAAAATGATCTGATCCATGACTTCTAAACTATATCCGATGCTAACCATGGGCTTCATCACCTGTGACACCCCTAATTTTCAGTTACACTGCCTCCAGAAAGTATTCATAGCGCTTCACTTTTTCCACATTTTATGTTACAGCTTTATTCCAAAATGGAGTCAATTAATTTTTCCCATCAAAATTCTACTCACAACACCCCGTAATGAAAACATGGAAAAACATTTTTGTTTTTTTGTGCAAATTTATTAAAAATAAAAAACTAAGAAATCAGAATAGCCTTTATTCGCTAAGTATCTTCAAAGAATACAAGGAATTTGACTCCAGTTTGAACTGTACTCTCTCTGTACAAGCATGTATATGTGTCTTGTTGTTTTGACGAACAGAGCTCTGTAAGGTCGACCAGAGGGGAGGAGCTTAAACAGTGTGTGAGGGGTCTGCAGAGACATTACCAGCTCGCTTCCTGGTTCTGGACCAGTATCACACAGGGTTCTCACCTGGATTTTTTCACACCATAGGGGAGAACTTGGCGTGACTTTGCGGCGCGGCCAGCGCTGCATACGCGAGTATTGTAAGTGGATCTGGGGTCACCCCCCCCCCAACACACACAAACACACACCCCGCAGAAAATGTTGAAATTTATAACCCTCTGAAACACCATTTTCTGTATTTTGAGGGCCACATTTTGTGAAGTAAAGCCCAAGATTTTTATCTTTGTTACAGCCTCACTTTAAAGCCAAAAGAATCGAAGCATCAGGCCAAAACAAGGCCTGGAGGAGTGCAGAAATGCAGAAATGTATGTCGAAGGAACATCAGAACTACTAATTTATACACAGCAGTTTTCTAAAGAAAATTCCTACAAATTTGATATTTTTTTCCTCAAGATTAATTTCTGATTACTGTACATTTTTAAGTTAAAAACATTTATTACAATAGAAAAGTTGTAATTAAAATAGTTTTAATAAAAACAAAGTTTCTTTAGAAATGACTGATGTTCATCTGTAAATGAAAACCATACTGTTGTCATTTCAGATGAGATGATTTGTTGATCAACATTATAAGGAACTGTGGGCATTTATGTTTAGACAAATAAAATAGCATGAAGAGTAACGTGTACATTTTTAAGTCTGGTAGATTCATTCATTCATATCTGCATTTCAACCAACAAAAAGACACCTTAAGTAAATATAATTATTATATGGCTACAATAGTATGCGTGCTGTGAATAGCTGATTTCTGGTCTGATATTTTCCCATCTTGGACTGTTACCATGACAACTGGTCAGGATCATGTATCAGATTTGCGACGCTGACATTTGACATTTTCTTTTATTGAATTGGAGGAATTAACAGCAAACAAGCTCAAAGTGGACATGGAAAATGAAGACCAACAAGATGAAAACACGGCTCTGAACAGTCAAGAACAGATAGAAAACATCATTACAAACCAGAAAGCTAAAAACACGATTAGAAAAACCAAGTTGGACATGAAGACACTTCATAAATATCTATTACATTTTGTTGATGCAGGTAAAAAAAAAAATAGCCATATAATAAACGATTTATTAACCTCACTTGCTTGGTCTGTACAGGAAAATAATCAGAACAAGGTATTGCCAGTACAGACCGAGTGCAGCATCAAATCTAGGCTTGCATCTCAGATGCACCTTCTGACAAATTGTAGCTGAACTTTCAGGTCTTCTGTTTAAGAAAATCTTCCTCTATACTACTTCATCATGTAGCTGTATAACAGGGGATACATGCACTATGCACAATTTCTCCAATCACAGCCACAGAAGCCTATAACTTCTTCTGGGTTTTCTGGGTGTCTTTCCTCACTCGTTTCCTTCTTGCAGAGTGACTTGGAAATGTTCATGTATCCATGCCCTGACTTCTCTGAATAAAAATGGCAATAAAAGTAATTATTTACAGGTATTATACCAAAGGGGCCCATTACTTATGCAACCCATCATCTTGTCTTTAATATTTTTAATTATTTTATATCAAGTTGTATAGATTTGCTTTGAGTTTAAGGAAGATGATTTTAGGTTTTTTATATTGAGAAGCCTGATTTACTTTCTGTATTCTGTATTGTGTGAAATACCAAGGGGCCTAATACTTTTACAAGGCACTGTAAATAATGCCAAAGACCCCCCACTTACTCTGCCTCCCTCCCCCACTACCATAAAGCACAGACTGGTCATCCCTACACTGAAAGGTACAGTGGAACCTCAGTTTTAGAACTTAATTGGTTCCTAAATGTTGTTCTTAATCCGAAACCAATTTTCCCATAAGAAACAATGTAAATGGATTAATCTGTTCCTGGTCCCAAAAAGAATATTGTGTTTTTACCTTTTTAAAAGCATTTCATGCATAAAAGTCAGATAAAATACAAAGAATATGCATAGTATCTTATACAAAATACGGTACAGCTGTACCTTACCTGAACCTTACCAGTACAGAAGAGACCATAAGAACATCAGGTAACTGATCATCTAATTATATTAGATAGAACTTTACTAATCTCTTGGGAAGACTGTGTCAGGGAAATTGAGCTTCTGGGCTTCCCTTTGCAGTACTCCGTTAGGATGTTTCACTGCACAAGCCAGATTATTCCAGGTGTCTGTCATAAAATACTCCCAACGTCCTAACCAATCAGACGCCTCTGTTGCAGTGAAACTCTGGTCGGATTTAATGCTGTACGCTAAGAGCATTAGCACTTGTCGCAGCTTTTGGTAGCCTCACCCATTAGCTCCATTTAATGAATGATTACTAGAAAAAAAAAATACGCAGCTCATAACTTTTAATGTCCACAACAAAGTAAACCGTAAGGAGAGCCACCACACAGTCCCCAAAAAATATGACTTATTAAACACAGAAAGGCAGACTGCAACTCAGCACGGTACATTACTGCCACCTACTGCAATGGAGGTGTTCATGCACAAAGACTTTGTTCGAGAAGTGATGTATTTTTCATTCCAAAAATATGTTTATGAACCAATTTATGCATAAAGAGAGCCATTCGAAAACAGAGGTTCCACTGTACTGTATATCTGTACTCCAATCACCTGTTTTTGCACTGTCCCATTTCATTGCGGTTTATTTATATAACAGTGAATACAGTTTTGTCTATTTGACTCTTTTTACTTCTTATCAGAGTGTTTTATGTTCATATTGTTTATGCACCAATAACACCAGATCAAATTCCTTGAATGTGCAAACTTACTTGGCAATAAATTTGATTCTGATTCTGTTTAATGATTCATTAATTTAATGTTAAAATATTAAAGGGAACAGCTCTTCCAAATAATAACATATTTGCTCTTTAAAGAGCCTTTGCTTTATTTAGAAGTGTAGCAACAGATGTGAGTTTTCAGAGAGGACAGGTGAGCTGCACTCTCAGGGCATTTAACAAGATGATCTCCTCTGCAGCTTCGACCTCTTGGTGGAGTTTTTTGAGACACTTTCCTCACATTTTGAAGAGCAGCGATGTTCTCTTCTATCTTCTGGATATCAAATTTTGGTGTTCAGCTTCAGCACTGGAGGTTTTTGTGGTGCATCTGTATTCACAATGTTCTCTGCATAGCAAATGTTGAAATGTTCCTGATGTGGGACAAGTGAAAAAATATATTTCTTAAAATATAAAGAAACACGAAACAGTACTGTGCTATTTTCTTTGTCTGTTTACTAAATAGTTAAAATAATAATAAAAAAAATCTAAGTTACTTAAAGTTGAGACTTTTCTTACAGTCAGCAGAAATCATTAAAAAAAACTGTAGCTTTATTTGATAAAAACAGTTCGAACAATTTACAAATCTAAAACGTTCACTCAGCTTGACAGTGACTGATTCAACATCCTGCTGCTAAAGACTAAAGGCTAATGTTCATTGATACAACTTCAGTGGTGCAGTAACATTACGTATTATTTTTAATCACTCACCTCAGACAAATATGCAGAAGCTCTGTTGTGTATATACAACCCCTGGCAAAAATTATGGAATCACCGGCCTCGGAGGATGTTCATTCAGTTGTTTAATTTTGTAGGAAAAAAGCAGATCACAGACATGACACAAAACTAAAGTCATTTCAAATGGCAACTTTCTGGCTTTAAGAAACACTATAAAAAATCAAGAAAAAAGATTGTGGCAGTCAGTAATGATTACTTTTTTAGACCAAGCAGAGGAAAAAAATATGGAATCACTCAATTCTGAGGAAAAAAATTATGGAATCACCCTGTAAATTTTCATCCTCAAAACTAACACCTGCATCAAATCAGATCTGCTCGTTGACATTGACCCTGTGCCATGACATTGACCCTACGCGTCTTTTTGCAAGGAATGTTTTCGCAGTTTTTGCTCTATGGCAAGATGCATTATCATCTTGAAAAATGATTTCATCATCCCCAAACATCCTTTCAATTGTCCAAAATATCAACGTAAACTTGTGCATTTATTGATGATGTAATGACAGCCATCTCCCCAGTGCCTTTACCTGACATGCAGCCCCATATCATCAATGACTGTGGAAATTTACATGTTCTCTTCAGGCAGTCATCTTTATAAATCTCATTGGAACGGCACCAAACAAAAGTTCCAGCATCATCACCTTGCCCAATTCATCACTGAATATGACTTTCATCCAGTAATCCACAGTCCACGATTGCTTTTCCTTAGCCCATTGTAACCTTGTTTTTTTCTGTTTAGGTGTTAATGATGGCTTTCGTTTAGCTTTTCTGTATGTAAATCCCATTTCCATTAGGCGGTTTCTTACAGTTCGGTCACAGACGTTGACTCCAGTTTCCTCCCATTCGTTCCTCATTTGTTTTGTTATGCATTTTTCGATTTTTGAGACATATTGCTTTAGGTTTTCTGTCTTGACGCTTTGATGTCTTCCTTGGTCTACCAGTATGTTTGCCTTTAACAACCTTCTCATGTTGTTTGTATTTGGTCCAGAGTTTAGACACAGCTGACTGTGAACAACCAACATCTTTTGCAACATTGCATGATGATTACTCTCTTTTAAGAGTTTGATAATCCTCTCCTTTGTTTCAATTGACATATCTCGTGTTGGAGCCATGATTCATGTCAGTCCACTTGGTGCAACAGCTCTCCAAGGTGTGTTCACTCCTTTTTAGATGCAGACTAACGAGCAGATCTGATATGATGCAGGTGTTAGTTTTGGGGATGAAAATTTACAGGGTGATTCCATAATTTTTTCCTCTGCTTGGTCTAAAAAAGTAACCATTACTGACTGCCACAATCTTTTTTCTTGATTTCTTATAGTGTTTCTTAAAGCCAGAAAGTTGCCATTTGAAATGACTTTAGTTTTGTGTCATGTCTGTGATCTGCCTTTTTTCTACAAAATTAAACAACTGAATGAACATCCTCTGAGGCCGGTGATTCCATAATTTTTGCCAGGGGTTGTATATCCAAAAATGAAGAAACTTAGACTGAGTGTGTCTGCTCGATAACATGGGCTACTGGTGCTCTGCCTCACCGACTGGTGTGACTCTCTGGCAGGATGAGCCACAGCTCTGTTCGGCCTCACTGAAAACAGCTGCTGAAAAAAAAAGTCCTCCCAGCAGGGTGATGTCCGTCGCTCATTCTTCTGCTTTTTGATCATTAATCTTGTGGTTATGACTCACAGACTGAGCGTTTCAGTTTTTAATTTTCACTTTTTTTCCAGGAACACTCAACGCATCACAAACCAGGGCCATAGGAAAAAAAAAAAAACTGAAAGTTTTTGGCCAGGGCTGAAGGCCCTAAGCCCCTGGCAAAGGGTCTGGGGGTTCTCCCCGAGAAAATTTTTAAATCTCAGATGCATTCTGGTGCATTTTCAGGTCTATTTACTCACCAAAAAAAAAAAAAAAACCCAATAAAAAAATCTCCAAAAAATTAAATTTTTTGATGGGTTAGGTCAATTTTTCCACCCCAGAGAAGTGTCTTTTCACACAACTTGTATCGTCATGATACAAGTTGTATGAAAAGACTATTTTCCCATATTGGCAAGATGACAAAATTATAATGCACAGGCTGTCACATGGATTAGAATACGGTGATGTTACAATTTGATATGACCACATATTTCCATTGGACTGTTACTCTTCTCTCTCTACATATATCTAAGCATTTGACTTCAGCAATTTATGCTTTTATAACTTTTACTTCTCAGGAACACCGATTTGTGGTTAAATTAGATTTTTATTTACTCCTATAATAATGGATTTTTCCATCCAGTGCTGACATCAGCATTTCTGGGATAGTCATAACTTATGTGTTGTGCAAAACGATGCACAAATGTTTTTCACATCAATATCTGATTTCTATGAGCATGTGAAATATTTATCATATTTTAATTCACATTAATATTTCACAAGCATGTAACAAAAGAAACCATATAATGCAGATTTCACAGGCTAACATATCACGTTTGCCTGGAGACCGTTTGAAGTAAAGTCATCCCAAAGACAGAGTTTGATTTGTGTGAAATAATTTGAATAACATCGACTGACAAAGAATTCCGTCAAAAATATGATTGAATAAAATTAAAGATTTACCATGAGTGTTAATGTTTACGCAAAAATAAATGATTAATAAGTCAGGTCAGCGTTTTGATCTTTTGGTCAAAACAGCCCCATTTGAATTTATTCTTCATGAATTTTAGTCTCCCACAGAACATTTCATCCATTTCCTTTGTCATTTCAGCAGGACGCGGAGTTCACAGTAAAATCTGTAACATGTCTCTCATTCGCTGCTGTGTGGAGAACCAACACCACGTAACATCAACCTTCAGTCTCGGATTTGTTCCTTCAGTCTCGGAAATGTTCACCACATAAGTAAAAACCCGTATTTCCATGAATTTCCAGAAAACTTTCATCACTGACAAACACGGAGACAGCGATAAAATACATCAGGGACCAGTAATTATTACCGCATGTGGGCAGATAGACTTACAATCATGAATACTTTGTGTTGCCAACTGGAACATTAAATAACTTGCGACATGTCAACTGCACCTTTTGCTCAATACTTTGTTGATGCACTTTTGGTAGCATTTACAGCCCCAGGTCTTCTTGAATATGATGCCACAAGCTTGGGGCACCTATCTTTAGGCAGTTTTGCCCATTCATCTTTGCTGCACCTCTCAACCTCTATCAGATCGGATGGCGAGCATTGGTATACAGTCATTTTCAGATCTCTCCAGAGATGTTCGATCAGATTCAGGTCTGGGCTCTGCCTGGGCCACTCAAGGACATTCACAGAGTTGTCCTGAAGCCACTCCTTTGATATTTTGGCTGTGTGCTTAGGGTCATTGTCCTGCTGAAAGATGAACTGTCGCCCAAGTTTGAGGTCAAGAGCGCTCTGGAGCAGGTTTTCACCCAGGATGTCTCTGTACATTGCTGCATTAATCTTTCCCTCAATTCTGACTAGTCACCCAGTTCCTGTCACTGAAAAACATCCCCACAGCTTGATGCTGTCACCACCATGCTTCACTGTAGGGATGATGCCTGGTTTCCTCCAAACATGACGCCTGGCATTCACACCAAAGAGTTCAATCTTTCTCTCATCAGTCCAGAGAATTCTGTTTCTCATGACGTGAGAGTCCTTCAGCTGCCTTTTGGCAAACGGGCTACCATGTGACTTTTACTAAGGAGTGGCTTTCGTCTGGCCACTCTACCATACAGGCCTGATTAGTGGATTGCTGCAGAGATGGTTGTCCTTCTGGAAGGTTCTCCTCTCTCCACAGAGGAATGCTGGAGCTCTGACAGGGTGACCATCAGGTTCTTTGTCACGTCCTTGACTAAGGCCCTTCTCCCCGATCGCTCAGTTAAGACGGGTGGCACATTCTAAGAAGAGTCCTGGTGGATCCAAACTTCTTCCATTTACAGATGATGGAGGCCACTGTGCTCATTGGGACCTTCAAAGCAGAAGAAATGTTTCGGTATCCTTCCCCAGATTTGTGCCTTGAGACAATTCTCTTTTAGAGGTCTACAGATAATTCCTTTGACTTCATGCTCGGTTTGTGCTCTGACATGCACTGTCAACTGTGGGACCTTATATGTAGACAGGTGTGAGTCTTTCCAAATCATGTCCAATCACCTGAATTTACACCAGGTGAACTCCAATTAAGCTGTAGCAACATCTCAAGGATGCTCAGTGGAAACAGGAGGCACCTGAGCTCAATTTTGAGCTTCATGGCAAAGGCTGTGAATACTTACGTACATGTGATTTCTATTTTTGTTTACGAAATTTGCAAAAATCTTAAAAAAAACACACCTTTTTCTTATTGTCATTAACGGGTATTGTGTGTAAAATTTTGAGGAAAAAAAAGCTAATTTCAGCCATTTTGGAATACAGCTATATTAAAAAAAAGTGGAAAAGCTGCAGTAGTGTGAATACTTTCTGGAGGCACTGTCACTGCCCAGCCCCACCACACAAACACAAATGCATATACCCACACACCTTCGCAGTCAGCAATGAAGAGAATGTACATGGATCATCACATGGTCCTGTGACAGAGTGGTGGCCTGTCTAGGGTGTACATCACCTAATGACCTCTAGGAAAGGCTCCAGCCACCACCCCTATGTCACGAGGTTCAGAAAATGAATGAATGAATTGCATCACATTATGCTTAACCAACCCTTAAACTAGTAGTGTGTATTTGTGAGCGCGACTGCACACTCACTCTGTTGACCCATTTGAGTCCCGGAATCTGACTCGAGTTGATCTGTTCCTCCAGCCACGGCCGCATCCTCATTCTCTCAATCGGCATTGTGGCCTGTAAACACAGAACAACTTCAGTCCTGAAAGTAACATCTACAACCCCTGGCAAAAATGATGGAATCACCGGCCTCAGGGGATGTTCATTCAGTTGTTTAATTTGTAGAAAAAAAGCAGATCACAGACATGACACAAAACTAAAGTCATTTCAAATGGCAACTTTCTGGCTTTAAGAACACTATAAGAAATCAGAAAAAAAGATTGTGGCAGTCAGTAACGGTTACTTTTTTAGACCAAGCAGAGGAAAAAATATGGAATCACTCAATTCTGAGGAATAAATTATGGAATCACCCTGTAAATTTTCATCCCCAAAACTAACACCTGCATCAAATCAGATCTGCTCGTTAGTCTGCATCTAAAAAGGAGTGATCACACCTTGGAGAGCTGTTGCACCAAGTGGACTGACATGAATCATGGCTCCAACACGAGAGATGTCAATTGAAACAAAGGAGAGGATTATCAAACTCTTAAAAGAGGGTAAATCATCACGCAATGTTGCAAAAGATGTTGGTTGTTAAGTCAGCTGTGTCTAAACTCTGGACCAAATATTAACAACATGGGAAGGTTGTTAAAGGCAAACATACTGGTAGACCAAGGAAGACATCAAAGCGTCAAGACAGAAAACTTAAAGCAATATGTCTCAAAAATCGAAAAATTCACAACAAAACAAATGAGGAACGAATGGGAGGAAACTGGAGTCAACGTCTGTCACCGAACTATAAGAAACCGCCTAAAGGAAATGGGATTTACATACAGAAAAGCTAAACGAAAGCCATCATTAACACCTAAACAGAAAAAAACAAGGTTACAATGGGCTAAGGAAAAGCAATCGTGGACTGTGGATGACTGGATGAAAGTCATATTCAGTGATGAATCTCGAATCTGCATTGGGCAAGGTGATGATGCTGGAACTTTTGTTTGGTGCCGTTCCAATGAGATTTATAAAGATGACTGCCTGAAAAGAACATGTAAATTTCCACAGTCATTGATGATATGGGGCTGCATGTCAGGTAAAGGCACTGGGGAGATGGCTGTCATTACATCATCAATAAATGCACAAGTTTACGTTGATATTTTGGACAATTGAAAGGATGTTTGGGGATGATGAAATCATTTTTCAAGATGATAATGCATCTTGCCATAGAGCAAAAACTGTGAAAACATTCCTTGCAAAAAGACACATAAGGTCAATGTCATGGCATAGGGTCAATATCAACGAGCAGATGTGATTTGATGCAGGTGTTAGTTTTGGGGATGAAAATTTACAGGGTGATTCCATAATTTATTCCTCAGAATTGAGTGATTCCATATTTTTTTCCTCTGCTTGGTCTAAAAAAGTAACAGTTACTGACTGCCACAATCTTTTTTCTTGATTTCTTATAGTGTTTCTTAAAGCCAGAAAGTTGCCATTTGAAATGACTTTAGTTTTGTGTCATGTCTGTGATCTGCTTTTTTTCTACAAAATTAAACAACTGAATGAACATCCTCCGAGGCCGGTGATTCCATAATTTTTGCCAGGGGTTGTACATATACAATGACTGCTGTGAGGCAGAGATTTGAACGAAACTCAGAATTCTTAATACAGTATCTCAAACAAATGTACACAGGACATTCCAGTTCTCCAAGACAAAAAACATTAACATGAAGTGCAAATGATTATAGTTTCATAGTCACTCATTTGTAAGATATTGATAGATTATTAACTGGCTGTTAAACCAACAGATTATTACCTCTGCCAACAAAGCTGGAGGAGTTTGATCCGGACCTAATCCGGATTGTGGATTTTGTGGACATTTGAATTTAATATTGAAAAGCCCATTTGGTGTACATTTTGCATTATGTCTCAATCAAAACTACCTCCACCACTCTCATTTTTCTGTTATGGATTTACCTACACCACCAAAATTGGATGGAGGTTCCAATTTTATGATTTGTCTATCTTCTAGTTATCAGTCGGAAACCAAGTGCCTAAAAGCAATGACAAACTGTGCACAGCAAAGACAATCAGTGCTCTGTCAAAATTATCTGAAAATGAAAACGAATTCAGAAACCGAAAAAGTTGAAAAAAACATTGATAACACAAAAAAACTCCTTTGAGTCAAGTGCTTGAACTAAAAACATACTCCTAACATTTGATCACAACTAATTTAGCTTATGAAAGGCCACTTCTAACAAGACTTTGACCTTGAAAATTTTTTTCCAAGGTAAAATTTTGGGTCATGCACACAGGTCATGCATGGCCATGGAATTATGTAGTTGCAGAAGCATAAACCAGGCTTTAGGATTTTAAGATACCACTCCACATTGGACTTAGTAAAAAGAGCATCTCAACTAAATGTAATCCTTTTTAATACACATAATGCCTGGTGCTTATTTAAGCCAGATGTTTATTTTCTTCAGATGAAGTTTTGACCCGTCATTAAATAAGGCAGGTCTAGATTCAAGGTCAGGTGTTTAATCAAGGAAATAATTGGTGCCGGGGATTCCTGTAGATCATTCAGTGCCTCCTGGCTGTAACTAATCTCTTACATACAGTTGTGCTCAAAAGTTTACATACCCTGGCAGAATTTTTGCTTTTTTTTGGCAATTTTTAAGAGAATATGAATGACAACACAAAAACGTTTTTTCCATCATGGTTAGTGGTTGGGTGAAGCCATTTATTGTCAAACAACTGTTTCCTGTTTTTAAATCAAAATGACAAGAGAACTACCCAAATGACCCTGATCCAAAGTTTACATACCCCTGTTCTTAATACTGTGTATTGCCCCTTTAACATCAACGACAGCTTGGTGTTGTGTGTTGGGGGGTGTGGCTGGATATTTTGGTGTTCTTTTCTTTGCTTTGCTCTCCAGGTGGCATGAGAGCTGATTTGTCTGTGGAGAAGGTGCTGGCTGAAGAGTCCTCACCCTCATCAACATCATGTGTAGCACCTGTGACTGGTGCTCACATGCAACCTTAAAGACTTTCAGCTGAAGCAGATAATTGGATGGCGTTCTGCATTTAAGGCATGTGTGATTCAAGCAGAACTGCCGGGAACTCGACCTTGTGATGTTCGTTTGTGAGACGCTGAGGACCGCGCCTGGGTTTGACACATCGAGCCCGTGAAGCAAGGAAGGGTGAGGACACATGCTGTCAGCACACATCAAAGGTGATTAAGTGTTTGACTAATTGTTGATAGTAACTTGGTGTTTTGTTACACAGTATACTTGAATTGTGATGAGAATTGTGCAGCTCGCTTCTCACTGCTGTGGCGTGCGGATAAGTGATCCTCTACCTGTTGTGAGAAGCTGCTCATTTGCATAAAGTTAAAAAAGATACAGACCTGAATGTGTTGCTGATAGCGTGTGTCTTTTGAAAGATATTGTTGTAACTGCTGACTTACCTCACCTCTTCTTTGCTTCACAGAGAGTCAGTTTGTCGTGTCCAGCTGGGGGGTGTTTGGCGGTGGTAGTGGGTCCAGGAGCGCCAGGCTTTGAGCCTTACGGGCGCTGGAGAGCGTGCCAACAGTCACTCCACCAGAAAGACGCTGTTTAGTTTGTACATATTGTTATGCACCAAAGAGGGTAAAAAAAATAAATTGTTTTGTTTTGGAACCGCTTTCTGGTTATTTTTAGCGCTGGGTTCTGTCAGACGCAGGTCCGCTCCTCAACCCGCGTCGACACATAACAGTAGTTCCCGGCCATTCCATAATGAACCCAGCGGCAGAGGCGGTTCCTTTTGCCGAAAAAGTTCAAGAACACTTGGAGAAAATATGGGAGCAATTACAGCATCTCGCAAACCAAATTAAACAAACAGACGCCCGTGTTACGGAGCTTGCAGCGCAAGCCATTCCGCTTCCTGCTGCTCCAGCTGCGGCACCATCGATACTAGTGCAGATAACTCCATCACCCAGAGATTCAGCGTCCGAACCGATTGTTTGTCGTCCGGAGCCCTGTGCGGCGATGCAATGTTCTCTGGTTTCTGCTCAGTTAGGCTGGAGTGCCGCAGCTTTACGAGGAATGTTTGTAGATGGGTTAAATGAGTCATTAAAAGACGAGCTGGCAGTCCGTGATGAGTCAAACGATTTAGATGAGCTAATATCGTTGGTGATTCGTCTAGAAGATCGGATGAAGGAGCGTGGACGCGAGAGAGGACGCCCATTAGAGCGGGTTTTTTCGTCTCGGGGCTTTCCCCGACACAGATCTGGGCCACCTCTTCTTCGCCCCACTGAGGCTCCTCCGACGGGACCTCTGGCTCCTCCTGTTGACGAGCCCATGCAGCTCGGACGAGCAGCGATTACTGTATTGCCCCGACATATAAACGTCAAGAAAAATAATGGTGACGTATCTCCAGGTGTTCTGGGACAGGCAAAATCACACACAAAAAAAAAAAGAAAAAAAAATCTAGTTCGGGTTAATGTTTTGCTTTCTTTAAATAGGGGTTATAATTGTATGGGGAGTCAGAGGCGTATCTGGTGGAGTGACTGTTAGGCGGTTAGAAGTCCGCCTGGGCTCACGTCATTGTTAAATTTTATGTGTTTTTAGGTATTTTCTGTTTGGGTTGTTGGGTCGTTTTATTTTGTTGTTTTTTATTTCCCTACATCCCTAACCCCAACCTCACTTGCCCCAAGACCGTTTGTCTTGTGGGTTGTGGGGTGGTGCAGGTTGGTCACGCTGAGCGTTCTCAGAAGACCTCTGCACCTAGGGGGGGAGGGTGTTAGGGGCGTTTTTCTTGGTTTGGTTAGGGCCCGGTTCCACTCCAGCCTCGGTGAGCCTTTGTACCGTTCGTCATTGGTGTTGCTGGGGTGTGGTGCAGCGGAGACATACCTCAGTCGGAGGGGTGGGCCGATCTGTTGCCGTTCGCCATTTCGGTAGTTCCACCCCTCTCGAGAGGCTGGGGTATGGTCGAGTTGGGGCACCGGACGTATTTCTGGTTCTCCGCTGCGCTTTGGGGTTGGGGCTGGGTTAGTTTTTCCTGTTCCCTTCCCCGGCTTACTGTTTTGAGCCGTTCGCCAAAATTGAGCCGCCGAGGGGCTCTGGGAGGGACCTGGGGTCTTTCGGGGTGCCGGGGAAGGTAACAGGGTTGCGGTCGTTTTATATCCCCCGGGGTTGTTTTTGGTAGTCCTCCAGGGGTTGACTTTTGATTTTGTTCTGTTTCCTTCCGGGTTCCACCTCCAGGGTTGATGGGACGGTCCTCTGGGGGGGAATTGGCTTGGGGCCAACTAGCCAAGTGTGACCGGGTCTGGGGTTCCGGGGTTGTGGGTAGGGTACCTCCTGGGGTTGATGGTACGGTCCTCTGGGGGGCACCGTTTGCTCCATGTACACCTGGGGACCTTTGTGGGATTATGGTTCTGGCTGTTCCTCCTGGAACTGGTGATGAAGGCCTTCTGGGGGGGGGGGGGGGGTGGGGCTCTGCAGGTCATTCTGGGGGGGTTGTTTATTTTTCTTTTATGCATTACGTTTGTATTGTGTTTGTGGGGCTGTGTTGGGTTTTTGCGTTTGGGAGTTTTTCTTTTCTTCCCGGGGTTTGATGGGACGGTCCCCTGGGGAGGTTTTGGGTGGGTTTTGTGTTTTTTCCTGTGTGTTGGATTGTACTGGGGAATGTTTTGGGGCTTTTGTTGATGCCAGCCGGCCTTCCAGCTGCGGTGCCCTGTCCTACTGTCTGTGGTGGACTGTTCGGTCGCCGGGAGGCTTCCCGTTAAAGGGGGGGTACTGTTGTGTGTTGGGGGGTGTGGCTGGATATTTTTTTGCTTATATTTTTGCTTTTTTTTGTCCATTTTTTAAGAGAATATGAATGACAACACAAAAATGTTTTTTCCATCATGGTTAGTGGTTGGGTGAAGCCATTTATTGTCAAACAACTGTTTCCTGTTTTTAAATCAAAATGACAAGAGAACTACCCAAATGACCCTGATCCAAAGTTTACATACCCCTGTTCTTAATACTGTGTATTGCCCCTTTAACATCAACGACAGCTTGGTGTTGTGTGTTGGGGGGTGTGGCTGGATATTTTGGTGTTCTTTTCTTTGCTTTGCTCTCCAGGTGGCATGAGAGCTGATTTGTCTGTGGAGAAGGTGCTGGCTGAAGAGTCCTCACCCTCATCAACATCATGTGTAGCACCTGTGACTGGTGCTCACATGCAACCTTAAAGACTTTCAGCTGAAGCAGATAATTGGATGGCGTTCTGCATTTAAGGCATGTGTGATTCAAGCAGAACTGCCGGGAACTCGACCTTGTGATGTTCGTTTGTGAGATGCTGAGGACCGCGCCTGGGTTTGACACATCGAGCCCGTGAAGCAAGGAAGGGTGAGGACACATGCTGTCAGCACACATCAAAGGTGATTAAGTGTTTGACTAATTGTTGATAGTAACTTGGTGTTTTGTTACACAGTATACTTGAATTGTGATGAGAATTGTGCAGCTTGCTTCTCACTGCTGTGGCGTGCGGATAAGTGATCCTCCACCTGTTGTGAGAAGCTGCTCATTTGCATAAAGTTAAAAAAGATACAGACCTGAATGTGTTGCTGATAGCGTGTGTCTTTTGAAAGATATTGTTGTAACTGCTGACTTACCTCACCTCTTCTTTGCTTCACAGAGAGTCAGTTTGTCATGTCCACCTGGGGGGTGTTTGGCGGTGGTGGTGGGTCCAGGAGTGCCGGGCTTTGATCCTTACGGGCGCTGGAGAGCGTGCCAAAAGTCACTCCACCAGAAAGATGCTGTTTAGTTTGTACACATTGTTATGCACCAAAGAGGGTAAAAAAATAAATTGTTTTGTTTTGGAACCGCTTTCTGGTTATTTTTAGCGCTGGGTTCTGTCAGACGCAGGTCCGCTCCTCAACCCACGTCGACACATAACACTTGGAGTCTTTTGTGGTAGTTGTGGATGAGGCTCTCTGATGGTAAAGCTGAATATGTTTCGGACTTTATTTACATTAATTACAAAGAAATACAAACAGTATGGCACTTTATGGTAAATCTGCATGGAGTAGACAGTTCTCAAAAACTCAGTGACTGTGCAAGAAGGAGAAGAGTGAGGAAAGCCACCAAGACACCCAGACAACCCAGGAGAAGTTATGGGCTTATGTGGCTGTGATTAGAGAAATTGCGCACAGTGCAAGCTTTGCATTTTGCATCACTACTCTTAGCTTTATAGTGGAGTAGAGCAGAGAAGGATTTTCTTTCACCAAAACAGATCAAATCCAAGCTTTCAGCAGAATTTCACAAAGAGCCAGGGGTTGTCTATGCCCACACAGGTGCTGCCCATGCTGTGTTTCCTGGCAACAGGGGCATTCCAGAGGGAGCTCGCCGATCAGTCAGGAATGTGCCTGTCAACTAGAGCTGCAGCTATCGATTATTTTAGTAATCGAGTATTCTATCGATTATTCTGGCTAGGGCTTAAAATCTTAATATTTTCAGTCTGTCAGATTTTGGATTCTAACATGTGGTGACACTGCTGTTTGTGTCGCTGGACATTATTTTAGTCCCGCTGTGAGTGTGCAAGTGTAATGTCTTCATGATGTGGTTTCTTTACAGGCTGGACACGCAGATGGATTTTTTTTTTTTTTTTTTACATTGGGAAAAAGTCGGAATACGTTATTTTCAGGACATAATGGACTTTCTATCTAACCGTGAGAGAACTTTGTGAGGATCGGCAGCCGCCAACACTGGCTGGCGATCACGCGCGATCCGTGCGTGGGGACTCCTTTGGTGGAGTGGAATTTGGAAATCACAAGTGGATGACAAGTGGTTCAGGTTTTTTTTTCTTCTCAGTGGAGCTGGTGGGGTTTATTTTTATTTTACTCTGAGAGTCTGTCTTGATGTGAGACTGTTCTGTAACGGAGCAGCGCACACCGCACTTGCGCAAGTGGAAAGCGGCTGCTTTTACTGTGACTGCATCAAAATGAACAGATATCACTTAAAAAAATGAGTCATCATAACACGATATCACACTTATGTAAACTTTGTAATTAATCTGTGGTTCCGTTTTTAACGTTAGCAGCGTTCAATGCGCAGTTTCCTCTAAGAAGCCCTGTCAGAAACACTCGGAAATGGTATGATTTCAGTGCGACATGCTTCAAAACATGCAGCTGTCCAGCACCAAAATCTCAAAGTGTGTCTCAGTACATGAAGAATTTCGAATTCTGTTCTGCTGTTTTCTTCATAAAACCCTCCCTGTTCATTGTCACAGAGGCTGCAGTATCGTTCTTAGCCTCTGATCTGATCAATCCCACAGCAGACAGCACTGATAGAGTCGGCTGTGCACCTGCCTCCATGACACTTGGCGCCGGCGTGCCTCCTCCTCAGACGGCCCAGCGAGCGCTGTATCCCCGCCAAGATGAAACAAAAAATGCAGAGATCTGGATTTGTGTAAGGCTTGTTTTGTCGTGGTTTGTGTCATCTGGATATAAACAGGATAAAATAAAGAAGTTGTTTATGTGAAATTTCCCGCAAAAGCGGGTTTGCGTGCCGTTAGATTCCCACCAAGTCTCCCACTAAAACATCATGAGATGACACTACACTATAGCGGCGCTAGATGGCAGTATGACAGCGTGGCGCTGCTGTTCCATTGTCTGGGGAGAACCCTGCTGCATTGCTCCGTTACAGAACAATCTCATGTCAAGACTAGGGATGTGAATCGTACAACAACTCACGATTCAATTCCATTCCGATTCTTGGGGTGACGATTCGATTCAGAATCGATTTTTGATTCAAAGAGCTCTGAGAAATAGTTATATTACTTTAAAAATGTTTATGTTTAAGAAAATGCAGCTTTACAAGGTTAATCAAGTGATTCTAGATGTAAATTTACTTATCTGCTTTGCTCGTTCAGAGTTGGCTGGCAGTTTAGCGAAGCTCTGGTCAGTAGTCGGCAGAGACCGCTGCTCCGCTCCTTTTAGCTCCGGATCATAGCGTAGCATGTGGGCCTGCGGAGTTGAAGTGTTTCCGAAGTACTTGACTTTCATTTTGCAGATTTTGCACACTGCATAAATCATGTTAAGCTCCTTCTTACAAAGCAAATAATAAAATCCAAAACGCGCTCAAACATTTGCCTTCAGCAAAGACGGTGCTGGCTGAATTAGCTCTTCGTCCGCCATGCTAAGCTACAGCTCACGAATGTTTGAAGCATGCCGGACCCTCCCCTCACGGGGACACTGTAGTACGGAAGCAGTTGCCTGACAAACAG
The DNA here is from genome assembly GCF_902500255.1 of Thalassophryne amazonica. Lineage (NCBI taxonomy): Eukaryota > Metazoa > Chordata > Actinopteri > Batrachoidiformes > Batrachoididae > Thalassophryne > Thalassophryne amazonica. The sequence continues at coordinate 91,182,061 of NC_047113.1, read as the reverse complement.
TACACGCAGCAAGTAAGTAAGAAAATGTTTTAAAAAATGTTTTTTAAAAATCGATTCTTGGACATTTTGGATCGATTCAGAATCGTAATAAATAAGAATCGCGATTCGGACGTGAATCGATTTTTTCCGGCACCCCTAGTCAAGACAGACACTCAAAGTAAAATAACAATAAAGTCTACCAGCTCCACTGAGAAGAAGAAAAAAACCTGAACAGTCATCCACTTGTGATTTCCAAAGTCCGATCCACCAAAGGAGTCCCCACTCACGGGTCACATGCGATTGCCAGCCAGTGTTGCGGAGCTCCTCACAAAGTTCTCTCACGGTTAGAGAACTATTATCTCCTGAAAATAATGTATTCTGACTTTTTTCCAATGTAAAAAAAAATCCATCTGCTTGTCCAGCCTGTAAAAAAAACGCGTCATGAAGACATCCTGCATGCACGCTCACGGCAGAACTAAAATAGCGTCCAGCGACACAAACAGCAACGTCACCACATATTAGAATCCAAAATCTGACAGACTCAGAACAGTCAGAAACAAAACAGGCATTTCATGGTTGCCATTGTCACGACCATGCAAAATTCCATCAAAAATCTATGCAGTTGAATTTTAAATACGCTTGAAAAAAAGACAAAAAAAAAAAAGAATACAGCAGGTACAAATTAAACAGTTAAATTTTGACATTCCCCACCACACTTGTTTTAACAGCCGGCTTATGATCTTCTCAGCCTGGTAGGATCAAAGTCCAGGAGGCCTGATCAGCCTGACACTCCCCCTGCACAGCGAAGCACTCCAACAACCACCTCAAGATGAAAATTTTGTCCGGTCCTAATCTCATTGGACAGTGACCATTTTTGCCATTACGCCTCTCTACACCAACATTTGAAATGCCACAATAAACACGCTGAATCAACTCCAGACCTTTTATCTGCCTAATGCGCCACAGAATAACAAGAGAACAAGACAAACCTGGTCAGGAAACTGCTTGTCAAGTCATACATGTACATGCTTATATGGTCTCACAAAACAGAGGAATGGTTTATAAAAATGGCTGTTATTCCTAAATGGTTAATGCAACGTTTTTGTTTTGTGTGTGTGTCCTTGTATTAAAGCTCAAAGTCTACACTACAAACACACCTTTAATGATTAATGTCAACTCCACTGTGGTGGACTGCGTGGGCAAAACTACAAAAATTGCTACGGTTCAAGTTTACATGTCAGTGTACATTAGGGGTGTGTGAGATATACACACGAGGTCTGTTAGAAAACTATCCGACCTTTTTATTTTCTTAAAAAACTATATGGATTTGAATCATGTGCGCTTGCATCAGCCAAGCTTGAACCTTCGTGCGCATGCGTGAGTTTTTTCACGCCTGTCGGTTGTGTCATTCGCCTGTGGGCAGGCTTTGAGTGAGCACTGGTCCACCCCTCTCGGCGGATTTTCATTGTCAAGGAAATGGCTGAGCGATTGGAGCAGCGCTGAATCAAATTTTTCCAGAAACTGTGAGAGACAGCCAGGTGGAAACCATTCGGAAGGTTCAGACGGCTTTCGGTGAGGATACTCTGGGCGTCACACAGATTAAGGAGCGTTACGACCGGATTAAAGATAGCCCACAGTGGCAGAGGGCGCTCCGAGCGGCCATCAACCGGCTGAAACGACCAGATCACTTCCAAAGTGAACGCTGTGTTGATCCGGGACGTCGTCTGACTACCAGAGAAATTGCAGAAGAGTTGGGCATCAGCACTTTTGCGGCACATTTCACTGTTACAGGAGATTTTGTAATGAAAGACGTGCGGAGGAATTCGCGCAATGGCCGGAAGCCGCAATGGCGCACAACAAAAAGCACGTCCGTGTTGAAAGTCTCACAGGACAAGTTGTGACATGCCCAGCTGTTACACAATTTCTCGGATACTCACTCAACTGAAAAGCCACCAAAAGCCGTCTGAATCTTCCGAATGGTTTCCACCTGGCTGTCTCTCACAGTTTCTGGAAAAATTTGATTCAGCGCTGCTCCAATCGCTCAGCCATTTCCCTGACAATGAAAATCCGACGAGAGGGGTGGACCAGTGCTCACTCAAAGCCTGCCCACAGGTGAATGACGCAACCGACAGGCGTGAAAAAACTCACGCATGCGCACGAAGGTTCAAGCTTGGCTGATGCAAGCGCACATGATTCAAATCCATATAGTTTTAAAAAAAAATAAAAAGGTCGGATAGTTTTCTAACAGACCTCGTATATACATATATATCTCACACACCCCTAATGTATAACCGCTGCAACGGCTGAGTGGATTCTTGTCATTTGATTGGTGCTTTGTATGTCACATGACATGGATTAATTCATCCCATCTGTGTTGCATTGCATTCAGAGTGCAGCTTGTTTCCATTTAGAGTGCAAATTTGGTTCCATTGCACTCTCACGTGCACATGCGCACACGCACATGCAAGTGCGCACGTCCTCGGGCACACGCGCACATGTGATCATGCATGCACAAGTGAGCACGTCCTCCTGCACGCGCACGTACGCGCATACGCGTGCACACATGCTCGTGCACGTTGTGCACACACATGTTCGCGCATGAGTATGTGCGCGCCCATGCGTGCTTGTGCACGCACGTGCATGATGGTCTAGTGGTTAAGGTGTTGGGCTTGAGTCCAGAAGATCATGGATTCAAATCCCCGCCTGACTGGAAAATCACTAAGGGCCCTTGGGCAAGGCCTTTAATCCCCTATTGCTCCCGGTGTGTAGTGAGCGCCTTGTATGGCAGCACCCTGACATCGGGGTGAATGTGATGCATAATTGTAAAGTGCTTTGAGCGTCTGATGCAGATGGAAAAGCGCTATATAAATGCAGTCCATTTATCCACACGTGCGTGTGCACGCACACACAAAACAAATCCACTGCGCTGTCTGTTAGCAGGAAGAGAAAGAAAACCTGGACTCATTTCTGACATGACTTTTTTTTTGCTGCACTGAGGAGGTACACAGCTGGACCGAATCGGTTGTGTGCGCGCGCACGGGACAGAGACATGATGATTTAATTGAGTTACCTGACGCTGCTACCCACACACACACACACACACACACACACACACACACACACACACACAAAAAAACCCACTCCACTGTAAGCCCTCTGGATGCATGAAGAACTGCTAACATGAAACGCTGATGTGATTTTTGGCTGGACTGAGGAACTGCACAAAATCTTTTTTTTAATGGAAGTCCGAAGTCAGTGCACAGCATCATTGGACTAAACGTCACAGTGGAACACCAAAATGTAAGTCCCATTTCTGTTGTTTATAAATTAATAAAATATCAAATGGCAATGATTTATTTTAGTCATTATATAAAACAAATAATGAATGATTTTACATTCTTTCAATGGTACGAATATTTAATTCGGTGAAAGCTGAACAAACCATTCAACTAGGCTTCGCTAGCTGCTAACATGAAACGCTGATGTGATTTTTGGCTGGACTGAGGAACTACACAAAATCTTTTTTTTTATGGAAGTCCGAAGTCAGTGCAGAGCATCATTGGACTAAACGTCACAGTGGAACACCAAAATGTAAGTCCCATTTCTGTTGTTTATAAATTAATAAAATATCAAATGGCGATGATCTATTTTAGCCGTTATATAAAACAAATAATGAATGATTTTACATTCTTTCAATGGTACGAATATTTAATTCGGTGAAAGCTGGAACAAACCATTCAACTAGGCTTCGCCTCTTTGAATGGTTTGTTCCAGCTTTCACCTCATGAAATATTCCTACCATTGAACTCATAAACATTCATTATTTGTATAATATATATACACAGACAGACAGACAGACAGACAGATAGATAGATAGATAGATAATTTACTTTGTCGCCAGGATAAATAAACTTCACTGATCGGTGAGTCTGATTTTTACAAGTATTGCATCACAGAATTCACTTTGATGAGAGTAACAACAAACAAGAAGACACACCATTCATGTAAAAAACCTTATCTGTGACAGCACACTGAACAGATGTGATGTGTTACTGAGGGTGAGTGCTTTTTTTTTTACTCCACACATGATAAGTTTGCTGTTTGTTGTTGTTAAAATAATTTGTGATTGTAGTCACAGCATTTATTTAATTTTTTTTAATGTTACAAGGCGGGCTAACTAGTAGTGCTTTGTAAAGGCAGATAAACAGTTTTTTGATCAGGTTGCCAGTGAACATTTTAGCATTTTGTGGTTAGTCTGCTGTTGGTTGACTGTGTTAATGTGCATGCAGTGTATCCCTTGTAGTATTATAAGCCTGATAGGTAGGGGTGCCAGAAAAAAATCTATTCACATCTGAATCGCGATTCTTATTTATTACGATTCTGAATCGATCCAAAATGTCAAAGAATCGATTTTTAAAAAGCATTTTTTTAACATTTTCTTGCTTACTTGCTGCGTGTACTGTTTGTCAGGCAACGGCTTCCATACTACAGCGTCCCCACGAGGGGAGGGTCCAACGTGCTTCAACAATTCGCACATTTTGGATTTTATTATTTGCTGCGTAAGAAGGAGCTTGACATGACTTATGCAGTGTGCAAAATCTGCAAAATGAAAGTCAAGTACTTCTAACACACTTCAAATCCGCAACCCCACATGCTACGCCATGACCCGTAGCTAAAAGGAGCGGAGTAGCAGTATCTGCCGACTACTGACCAGCGCTTCGCTAAACTGCCAGCCAACTCTGAACGAGCAAAGCAGATAAGTAAATTTACATCTTTAGAATCACTTGATTAACCTTGTAAAGCTGCATTTTCTTAAACATAAACATTTTTAAAGTAATATAACTATTTCTCAGAGCTCTTTGAATTGAAAATCGATTCTGAATCAAATCGTCACCCCAAGAATCGGAATTGAATTGAATCGCGAGTTGTTGTACGATTCACATCCCTACTGATAGGCCACCAGGCTAACAGCACCCCTGCCAGTCGAGAATTTTTTTCCCTTCAGGGATACTATTCATTATTTTTTTCCAGACAACATGAAGTTTGATCATACTGGCAATGTCATATTACGAGTCCCCTATTTAAAGGCTAATCAATAAAATTATAGTGGACACTAACAGCTCGTCTGTGTTAAATCTGTAGTCTCTGTTGTAATGATACTTAAACATTTGGTTAATTTTGGACACAGTGGTTTTATAGTCCGGAAAATACGGTAGTTACATTTTGAAACGAGTACTAGCTGATGACACAGTCTCCAACTCGGAGAACAGAACAGACTCATCTGAAAACAACAGTAATTTTCACCTGCCATTTACGCACAATAAAAAAACAGTAAAGGGCCAAATATGGGTCCGTGTGAGACTCCACATGTCGTCACTTTATTGACCTGGACGTTACGTGCCTCCACAACCGGAAGTGCCGAGCGGCAGCCGGTAAACGTGACACATAAAAAATAAATAAAAACAACGGTCAATAACACAAAGTCTAACGTCACGTTTATATATGTGCACAGAAACGAATTTTCAAAGTATCTGCAACAGACATCAGATTAAATAAAAAAGCTGCAGCTTCTCTCGGCATAAAAATGTAATAAACACACTCGATCCTGCTCAAACTTCAGCCGACACACAAACCAGACACCAATACCTACAGTCACTCCCGTTGTAACGGCTTTATTACAGATTAAACTTCAGATTTACAAACAACGATTAACCACAGCGTGCGCGCCAGTGAGCCGAGCCAAAAACAACAGAGTCAAAAGTGAAAATAAATCGGAGCGGGTAAAGAAAAGCTGCAGTTACTTTCACTTACAGAGCAGCAGTCATGTCGTCCTGTCGGAAGTCTGTGCGCAAACAGCGCTGAAATGCGGAAATAAACTCTTATTACCTGCTCACTTTGTGCGGCCTGGACACTGGGGCTATCGCGGCGCAGCTCAGACCGACTTCTTCGAGCTTTAAGTTAAAAAAGAAAAGCGTTTCCGTCGTTTTATTTTTATTTCTTCATTCAGACCGAAAGCAAAACATCAAGGGGCTCGCGCTGGAAATCCCCCTCCCGCTCTCGCCTCCTCCTCGCGCTCCAGTCTTTCTTGTGCCTTCAAGAGCGCTCACTCTGAACCATTTTCTTGGTACCACAGCAGTCAGCAGGATCTGCAGAACAGAGTGAGTTATGTAATCAGGATAGAAAACGTAACTGCGCTTTGCTACAGAGAGATTATGGGACAGTTTCAAAAGTGGTAAAGAACTTTGGTTTGGCCCTTTGAAAATGCATTGCTACATAATAACTGCACGTGTTGCACACAGGGTGCCTGCGCCACTTCTGGAAGAGTGCTGCACTTTCAGTGTCCAAATGTGTCAAAAAAAAAAAAAAAAACTTTCAAATGAATTAATTTTAATTGTTTTAGGATTAGGATTGTGTTCCAATTATAGATTGTTTCCAATTTGTATACCCTGCAGACTAATGGGGCATATTCCAGTTGTAATCCGAGATCATAATTTCCCAGTTGCAGCCTCAGGAATAGCCCCTAAAATTGTAGCTTGTCCAAGCAGCACATATGGGGCTCCCCCAAAGGTCATCATCATGTTTTGGGGTTATTTTAAATAATTACAAGCTGTTTTGACAAATTAAATTTAGTACAACAATTTTACAATAATTAGGCAGCACAGTCTCACTTGAGGGCGGGTGCTAAAGGGGTAAAACACAATGCATATGACGCAATTTTTCTACATCTCTGTCCCCATCAGAAACACGGCACTTTTCTGAGTTTTTGGGCAAATTATACACAAACAAGGTGAAAATGCAAAGAAAAAGTGATGATGCTGTGCAAAGTGGACATGTGATTTGTTTATGACCCTGAGCTCAAATATGTCGAGGCAGTTGTGCAGGTGAGAGAACGTAGCTACTCTTGTTAGCTGTGTAGGCTAACACTTACCGATACAACCTCACCCATTTGCCTCGTCTTCCCTTCTCCACTGCTTTGGTGATTGCAGCCAAAAACAAACAGTAGACCATTTTTCTGTAAGAAGGAACGCTGTTTGTGGGGAGAAACTAATCCCCGGGTGGACTGTGGGAGTGTCAGCACAAACAATTCAGAGGATGGGCGTTTCAGCGGAAACCATTTTAAACTGGCGCATCTGCTAGGTGACGGCGAGTATGCTTTTAAGTTTACCAAGCCAGGCTGAATGGTGTTTGCTGAAACTCCCACACTCTGCCCGGGATTCTCTGCCCTGTTAGTGAGAGCTGGCAGCTGTCCCCAGATGTGGTCAAAACCTGCAATATCAAGCAGGGGTTCAAACGAGACTGCGCTGCCCTATTATAGAAAAAAAAATACAGAGGCAAATTATGAAATGCAAAGAAGAAACTTTAAGACAATACACTATAATGATTTCAGTTACATGATCACAAATCATAAATACATGAGTACAACTAATTGTAAGAAAAAATAAATGCATTTTAAGTCTAGACTTAAGATTCAATATCTCAACAAGCATAAAAAAGGAGCACAATTTGTCAAGCCCTGCAGCCTGCAGACTTCTTTTTCACCAGGTTTACAAGATGATCCTCACACCTACAATTAATTTGCATTTTAAGAACAAACCCTTTAAGTCTGATCTTACATGCAGTCAGTGAAATGACTTTGAATTAATATTGAATGCGTTTGTATTGGCTTAAACTGGTGAAGAGCAGCATGGTGGATTAGTGTCATGGGTTTGATTCTTTTCAGTTTGGAGTTTGCATGTTCTCCCTGTGTTTGTGTGGGTTTCCACATTTAAAGACATGCAGGTTAGGTGACTTGGAAACTTTATAGTTGTCCAGGTCTCACTTGCAAAATAGGTCTCGATCTCAATGGGACTAACCTGGTTAAATAAAGATTAAAGTAAGAATTAACGTTATTGCTAACGTGCGCTTGTCGCAAAAGTGAACAGCGAGTCAGTGGTCTGACCACAGACGATCTTTGTGGTGGATTTCATTTTCACTTCCGGCATCTGCCCCGCCCACAGCAGGCTTTCTGCAGAGCAGCAGCTGGAAACGAAACTCGAAACTTCTTACAGCTCCACCTGCAGCTCTTTGGAAACTTTATCACGAAACGAAATAAAACACGTGTTTCAGTCCCCGGGGAGTAAGTAAAAAGTGCAATCTCTGTTTCAGTTCTTTAGTACCACGTGTGAGCAGGTTTATTGGATCCAGGCTTCATTTTGTTGTAGAAATATCTTATGCAAAACGTACTTTCTGTGTATTCAACTTTGTACTTATAGGTATTTTAAATATTTTGCCCACCTTACGTATCACCTTTGAAAAACAGCGATCTTCATAACTCGATTTATCCGTATGAAGGTAATTTTACAAACCACCAAACACACCTTTAAAACTCCAGGAGGTCAGTGACCTTTATTTACTACATGCACAGTAATCTTTGTCTTACACACAGCAGAGCTCAAAACCACACATCAGAATGAACATTTCCCTTTTTTTTTGTTTCTGTCTCAAAGGGAACTGAACCCAGCACAAACACAGGAAGAAAACAAACAGGAGCATGTGTGCACATTAAACTCATCGAAAATGTGATCACAGCAACATTCAAAATCCATAATGCTGAATTTATGTGGAAATGATTGTTGTACAAAAGCTTCAGATATCTGTTGCTGAGATAGATGACTGGAGAGCAGTTTGAAGCAGAAACGAGGCGATAATCTGTGAAATGCTGCTGATGCTCCAAAATTACACATGTGCAGTGAAAGCGGGGGGCATTCAGTTGTCGACACTGGGTCCCCCAAGGTGTCGCACTTTTTTTTTTTTTAACATAAAAAAGACGTCTCTGTATTAAATTTTAAACTCTCACCAAGGTGAAATGTGCCTGTGCCTTTAAGTCTTTTCCAGCCACTGATTCACCTACATGCTGGATTGTGCACAGTAATGCACCACTATGGGGTGTAACAAACAATGCATCGTGAATTGTGTTAAACTGTACCGTTTTTGTTTTTAATTAGTTTCATACCTTGAAAGTTAACCAGAAATAATGATCTTTTGCAGATGAATCAAATGATTTATAAAACATACAAACAGAAAACACATGACATCAAGGTTTATCATTTATACTTCAGAATAATTTCATTCTGTAAAGTTAAAACACTCATCACAGATTACTTTCTACATAATTAGTGGGAACCGTGATGTAATTGTGGAGCAAGACTGTCGTTACACCTCTACGCACAGCATCACCAAACTGTCATGACATTGACTGTCAGTGCAGCCGATAAAGCATCTGCTCTCTGTGACTGCTGCCGGCAAATTTGTAAACAGCATTTTGTTAAGGGGGTTTTCCAAAATGTCTTGAAACGTTCACGCAGGTTCTCAATTTCCTCGCGTCAGTCACATGGCCTCGCTCTTGTGTCACTGGATATTTAAACATGTTGAAAAAATTTAGGTGACAAATTTTAGATAGTGTGTCTCAAACTCTTCTAAATTTAGTTTCTGTTTGTCAGAAAAGTGTGAAATGTGAGAGTTTTGTGAGGGCTTGGCAACCTATGAAACTGTGACTGACTGGACACAAAAAATGACAATCTGACATTCTGGGCAGGAGACAGGCGTGAACTGCCCTGTGACCCCTTGGAGTGTGACAAAATTTTAAATACAAATCAGTGTAATTGCAGGAGAAAATTGTCACAAATTTATGTAATTAGTCACAAATTTGTGTGTAACTACTCTCCAAGCTCAGCCCAGTGAAATACGAGGTCTGTCAATAAAGTATAGGTCCTTTTTATTTTTTTCAAAAACTATATGGATTTCATTCATATGTTTTTACATCAGACATGCTTGAACCCTCGTGCGCATGCATGAGTTTTTCCACGCCTGTCGGTGACGTCATTCGCCTGTGAGCACTCCTTGTGGGAGGAGTCGTCCAGCCCCTCGTCGGAATTCCTTTGTCTGCGAAGTTGCTGAGAGACTGGCGCTTTGTTTGATCAAAATTTTTTCTAAACCTGTGAAACACATCGAAGTGGACACGGTTCGAAAAATTAAACTGGTTTTCGGTGAAAATTTTAACAGCTGATGAGAGATTTTCAGGTGATACTGTCGCTTTAAGGACTTCCCCCGGAGCGAGACGTCGTGCAGCGCTCTCAGGCGCCGTCGTCAGCCCGTTTCAAGCTGAAAACCTCCACATTTCAGGCTCTATTGATCCAGGATGTCGTGAGAGAACAGAGAAGTTTCAGAAGAAGTCGGTTTCAGCATTTTATCCGGATATTCCACTGTTAAAGGAGATTTTTTTAATGAAAGACGTGTGGACGGGTCTGCGCATCGGGGCGGCACAGGAAAACACCTCCGTGTTGATAACCATTTGTAAAATCCAGGCGGCTTTTGATGGCTTTCAGTGGAGTGAGTATATGAGAAATTGTTTAACAGCTGGACATGTTCCAACTTGTCCTTAAGGCTTCCAACGGAGGTGTTTTTCCTGTGGCGGAGCGTCGCAGCGGCTGTGAGCTGACGCTGCAATCCGTCCGCACGTCTTGCATTAAAAAAATCTCCTTTAACAGTGGAATAGCCGGATAAAATGCTGAAACCGACTTCTTCTGAAACTTCTCTGTTCTCTCACGACGTCCTGGATCAATAGAGCCTGAAATGTGGAGGTTTTCAGCTTGAAACAGGCTGACGACGGCACCTGAGAGCGCTGTGCGACGTCTCGCACCGTGGGAAGTCCTTAAAGCGACAGTATCACCTCAAAATCTCTCAGCTGTTAAAATTTTCACCGAAAACCAGCTTAATTTTTTGAACCGTGTCCACTTCGATGTGTCTCACAGGTTTAGAAAAAATTTTGATCAAACAAAGCGCCAGTCTCTCAGCAACTTCTCAGACAAAGGAATTCCGACGAGGGGCTGGACGACTCCTCCCACAAGGAGTGCTCAAAGGCGAATGACGTCACCGACAGGCGTGGAAAAACTCACGCATGCGCACGAGGGTTCAAGCATGTCTGACGTAAAAACATATGAATGAAATCCATATAGTTTTTGAAAAAAATAAAAAGGACCTATACTTTATTGACAGACCTCGTACTAGCTTTAGGTGACTGACCCTGCTGAGTGAATCTCTCTACAAGTTTGACACGGTCGCCACGTACAGATGTATTTCTGATGGCTGAGCACTGGAAGCCACTGAAAACCTGGATCTTAGTATTGATCCATGACAATCCCAAATGATGATGTTCACCAAATGTTAAGAAATACACACGGTACGGTATTGTGTGGAAATCTGTCTGGTGCAGGCAGTTCTCCAAAAACCGAGTGACACCGCAAGGAGATGAATGAAGAAAGATGCCAAGACACGCATGATAATTCTGAGCGAGATACAGGCTTCTGTGGCTGTGATTGGAGAAGCGTTGTACAACATAACATTGTTGTGTAAGTTTCATGGTGACGTACAGAGGTTTAACGCAAGAAAACATAAAATCTGGGCTCATGCCTCCCAGTTACCTTTTGGAAAATTGGAGCTGAAATTTCTTTCATCCTCTAAACAAAATGCCACCCCGCCCTTTTCCCATTTATATGTTGGCATCCAGGACCCAAGATGGTTCTGTGTTTCATGAGCATAGTGAAGTGCTGCACCAGTGCACGTTCCCAGACTTGGATTGATTGTTGAACATGAAGTCCATGGATTAGTTTAGCAAATTAGAAATCAACAAATAGCATGTGTTTTGGTGAAATAGTGTTTAGAAATGTCAAATATGATTTTATTTTTTACCATGATCAAGGGAAAGCTTTTGCACAGTGCTGCATGTCCATTTTTTTTAAAACACAATTCTGAAAATAAGAGAAAAAAATGTCAAGTTAATATGTTTGAAATTGAAACAGATTTGAAATGGGAAATGTTGTCACAATGGTCAAAATTATCTATTTTTCATTTTCCAGAGTATTTTTCCCTGGTTTGGAAAATAAAGCAGAACTAAGTCTAGCAGGGGAAGTAAAAATCTTTGGTCAACATTGACACAATACAGGGGATCTGCTTCTTGCAACTGAATCCAGGCAGGTTAGAGGAAGACTCGAAGTCTCGCGCCACCCTGTTGTTGACTCTGGTCATGATCTGCATCAACTCCAGGTTTTTACTGTGCTGCAGTAACATCTCACACAACGCCTGCATGAACCAGGATCCACTGGCAGTGTTCCTCCATGAGTAGTAACCTGACACACAAAGTACATCGATGTAACAGAGTCACTGCGCGCACACACACACACACACACACACACACACACACACACACACACACCCAGTTCACATGTGGATGTGCTTAATTAGTGGACAGGTTTATCCTAAGATCCAACTATTTCTTAATGTAAAGGGGAGGTGATGGTCTTGTGGTTAAGTGTTGGGCTTGAGACCAGAGGATCCTTGGTTCAAATCCCAGCCTGACCACAAAATCACTAAGGGCCCTTGGGCAAGGTCCTTAATACCCTAGTTGTTCCCGGTGTATAGTGAGTGCCTTGTATAGCAGCACCCTGACATTGGGGTGAATGTGAGGCATTATTGTAAAGCGCTTTGAACATCTGATGCAGATGGAAAAGCGCTATATAAATGCAGTCCATTTACCATTAAAGGCCCTGTCACACCTTGATGATTTAGCCTGCGTATGCCGGCGGTATTAAAAACTCCGGCGCCAGCGTCAGATCTTGACGATTAACCACCGTATGCTGACAGCTATTTCCACCCAGTGGTTTGGGTCAGTACTGCACGGTGTGGTGCCGGTCACAAACAGAGTAATTTAACATTATTTTATTTTTTTTATTTATATTTTTTATCTTGGTGGACCATTTTCATTGTGTACAGAATACTGATGAGTGGATTGGCTGTGGTAAACACTGCCGTGAATGAATGGAGTGCTGTGACTCTTTAAACTCTCAAACTGCTGTCGCTGTCGTCTGATCAGACCTGAATAATGAAACGACATAACGATTTATACTTTTAAAGCGCCAGTCGACTGTGATCAGGTGTGATCAGACCTGAATGAAGTGCTGTGTGATCTGTCGGTATGGTGATCACTGACAGCGACAGCGCTCTAAATGTTTAAACAACGCATTAATCAGGCATGACCACATCTGAACAATGACATCATCTGATGATCACAGCGAGGGCGCTTTAAAAGTTTAAATCATTACAGCTCTTCTGTGTGTTCAGGGCACAGCACTGGCAGCAGAAAAGAAAACACAGAGTGACTTGCTTTAAAACGCTACGTTTACAGTCACAAATTAAAGTACTTTCAAAAATCAGGAGCTTTATGTGGATTCATGTCCATCTATAATGGCGAATTGGACTGAAATTAACAGGTCAGATACTCCGTGTGTGAATGAAAACAGTCAATCTGCATGAGAACCGCAGGTTTCAGCCAATCGGTGGCCAGCATTAATGGACGTATTTAGACTTATGAATAAATTACAAGAAACGTCTGCCAACAATCACATAACTTACCTACAACTTATGTCCAGCATGTGCGGGACATATGAGTCACACGCTGGCATTTGTTGAAAATTTTCAGCATGCCCAAAATTTTTTGAGGAGCTCAACTTATTAGGACGAACATCAGCGAGCTGCAGCGTGTTTCAATGTGCTCTTAACTTATAAAAAAAAAAAAAAAAAACTTAAAAAAAAAAAAAACTTAATACGATTGGCATACGCTGGCTCTATCGTCAAGGTGTGACAGGGCCGTTAAAGTTTCTATCATTTCAACACAAAGACAATGCATGTATGAGTATGTGATCAGGTAGAAAGGTTCCCAGTGCTGAAATGTTTTTTTTTTTTTCCCCCCTTCATCCAAACTGGCTACCTGGAGCTGTGGAATATGCATACAAGAAATCCGCCTCCACAGGAATCCTCTCGGATGTTTGCTCAGGGTACTGTCCATCTCAATGCCAGCATCCAGATCGGAACCACGGCATGCCTGTGAGCATCAGCACAGTTATAAGACATACAGGCATTACTTTAAAAAAGAAACAAAAAAATGCTGGCTTAATCTGTCATTTAGCTCAAAAGTGTCTTCAAATGGTCCAGAATCCTGTGGCTACAGTCTTAACTATTAGAACAAAAATTGAACATATTACTCCAGCCCAGGTCTCCCTTCACTGGCTTCCTGTTCATGCGATGCCTACATTTAAGGTATTATTAACATATACAATATTTCATGGACGAGTGTTCCATACTTGGTTGCTTTACTTAGACCTTATGTACTAGCCCAGGGGTGGCCAAGTTCGGTCCTTGAGAGCCACCTTCCTGACACTCTTATGTTGTCTCCCTGCTCCAACACACCTGAATCCAATGAAAGACTCGTTAGCAGACTTAACAAGTCTTTCATTGGATTCAGGTGTGTTGAGCAGGGAGACAACTAAGAGTGTCAGGAAGTGGCTCTCGAGGACGAACTTGGCCACCCCTGTACTAGCCAATGCGACATGTTCTGAGGATCGAGGACTGCTGTATGTTCTGAGGGTAAAAAAAAAAAAAAGCCAGGAGCCCACAGAGCCTACACTCTCAGATATTAGAGGGCGCTTGGTAGGAGGTCCAACCACTCTACATGTGTTTTGCAGGCTTACTGATACAGAATCTTTAAGCAGTACAATGAAAGGTGAGGTTTAAGCCTTCCAGTGCAAATACAAGTGTGAGTAAACCACACTATGAAAGGTCTGGAGAAGTAAAGAAAAATAAATAATAAAATTTAACCAAGTGACAGAGGTGTGCCCAGACCACAATCAAAAAAGAAAAAAAAATTGTAAGAACGTAGTAGCAAAAAAGAGACTGCATATAATAAAATGAGAAAGGTAAGTACAAAACTGTGGATATTTCATTGGCAGTGGAGACTGCACATAAACAAATATTGCATTCATTTCAAGTGTGGCATTTGACGTGGCTATTAGGTTCCAGTGGCAATCAAAGCTCTAACAGCTGTTGGGTAGAAACTGATTTTCAATCTATTTGTTCTTGCTTTAGTGGCCCTGTACCATCTGCTTGACGGCAGTAGCTCAAACAGAGTGGCCAGGGTGGGATGAGTCCTTTAGGGTGATGTTGGCTCTCCTCAGACAGTAAGAGCCATGAAGGTCCCCCAGTGTGGGTAGGGGGCACACAGTGATCTTCTCTGCCAGGCAGTAACCCTTTGGAGCCCTTTCTTGTTTGCCACCATGCAGTTGGCAAACTACATGCAGAGGCAGGCTTAAAAAGGCATACGACCAGGTCCCCCAAGGTGTCTTGTAGGAGTATGGGGTACCGGTGTCAAAGTCTGAATGGTCCCCCCACAGATTGGTCCCCCTGCCTTCACTGCACATGCGTCATTTTAGAGCGTCAGCAATGATTCACTGATTATCGCCTTGTTTCTAATTAAAACTGCACTCCAGTCATCATCTTTCTCAGCAACAGATATCTGAAGCTTTTGTGCAACAAACATTTCCACATAAATTCAGCATTATTTCGTAATAAAAGACAGAGGACTGATCAGAGCGCCACAGCAGCACATCTGAGTCTGATAGTGCAGCAGATAACAAACAATCCTTCACTTGGTGATATAAGCATCAGATTTGGCATGAATGTCCTTCATAAATCAGTGTTTGAGAAAAAAAGTGCGGGCCACTTGAAAATCCAATATGGTGGCCAGGTAGGGGTCAATGAAGAATTACACAGGGGTCAAAATTTAAAAATGCTCCAATCATATTGAAAGCTATACCACATTATGTGTCTGATCACAAATATTCCAAAAAAGGTATAGTTGGACTATCTATGACTGAATGTTATGGAGTTATGGGGTAAAAACAGCAAAAATGGTAACAAAGGTCAATTTCGCTTTGTACAGGAGTCAAAAGTTAAACTTGCTCCAATTTTGGTAAACGTGGTGCAAATTATTGGATGAGCTAATAGGATTAATAAATGGAATAGTTTGACTGTGTTGAACGCTTGGTTTGCAAAGTACATGTCAAACAATGTCGACGTACATTGGATTCTGTGGCATGTGACACATGTTACCCTGTAATGTGACAACTGAGCATGACACATAGTGCATACTATTCCTTTTTAAAGCCGTATTAACTCAATCAAGAATTTGCATCACATTTTACAGAGATTGGAGCAACTTTAACTTTTGACCCCACTACAAACTGAAATTGACCTTTGTCACCATTCTTGCTGTTTTTACTCCATAACATTCAGTCATAGATAGTCCAAACTATACCTTTTTGGAATCTTTGTGATCAGACACATAATGTGGTATAGCTTTCAATTAGGGATGTCCTGATCCGATCACGTGATCGGAAATCGGGCCCGATCACGTGGTTTTCAGACTTGATCGAAGTCGGACGTTGCATCCCAATCAGGAATCTGATATAGATTTTATCCTCATTATTTTGATCAGCGCTATTTCAGGCTCATTATTGCAGATTAATGGTCCTTTCACGCGTCGGAAGTGTCAGAGGCGTGAGACGCGTTGCTTTTTAGAGGCGTCAGAAGCATCGCTTTAGCTCGGCTTTTGACGTGACACTTCTGACGGGAGCGCACATTGCCGCTTGTCGGCAGGCTGACGCGGTCAAAGTTCAACCCAGTCTTTTTTTTTTTAATTGAACAAAAGAAAAAACACAAGTTCAACCGGACAGAGGTGGAGGGAGTTATGCGTGCAAAGTTTCTTTCGCAGAACTGCTGTTTGTGTGTTTACGCACTCAGCGTGACCCTCGATGGAATGATAAGAGGATGATGGACACTTTCCCACCGAAACTCTTGGCTCAGTCATCCTTCCGTGCGCAGCAGGACCCGGTGCTGACCAAGTCCTCAGGACAACGATCTGTCATCTGATTAACAAAAAGAAAAAAACAAATTGTCTTGTGATCGCATTGTCTGCAAAACGGAGCGAGAGATGGTGTGTTGCACGAGCGATGTGCACACTCATCACATTTAGGAGCGCGTCTTAAAGAGCTTCCATCTTCATTCACGTTCACTGCGCTGCTCTGAACTTGTTGAACACCGATAAAGCATCAGAGGGGAACACTGAGGACTGTCAGGACGCAAATCTAAGTTGTTTTTTTTTTTCCTTTTACTTTTCAAGTTGACTTTTGAACTTTTGACGCTCTGCGCTATGACGTAGCTTCACGCTGTGCTGCCATACAAGGCACTCACTACACACCGGGAGCAATAGGGGATTAAAGGCCTTGCCCAAGGGCCCATAGTGATTTCCAGTCAGGCGGGGATTTGAACCACAGATTAATGCAGAAACCTCATGTCTGAAGAAAAATCCTTGGAAATGTTTTTTTTGTTGTTGTTGTTTAAACATTTATTTTTAGACAAATAAAATAACATGGAAATTTGTACATTTTTTAAAGTCTAGTAGATTATTACTTGATTGTTCAAGCTACCTCAAGGAGAAGTGCACTATTTAAGTGATAAATAATAAAATAACATGATTAAAATGAAATTATTATATATTTAGCATTTGTTCATTGTTCATTCAGTTTTTTAAAGTATCGGATCGGGAGTCAGTATCGGCAGATATTCAAAATCAGATGACTCAGAATCGGATCGGGGCCAAAAAAACCCGATCGGGACATCCCTACTTTCAATATGATTGGAGCATTTTTAAATTTTGGCCCCTGTGTAATTCTTCTTTGACCCCTACCTGGCCGCCATATTGGATTTCAAGTGGCCCGCACTTTTTCTCAAACACTAATTCATGAAGAACAATTCAGGCCAAACTGATGCTTGTATCACCAAGTGAACTACTCTGGCCAAAAATCAAACTTATCTGCTCCACTATGACTCTCTGAGTCTGACTCTCTACACTCGAACAGATCAAAGGGAATAATGTGACTATTAACCATCAGATAACAAAGTAAAACCTGTTAAATCATTCTAAAGTCAGTTTTAAGCAGAAAGGAGATAATTTGTTAATCACTTGCTGATGCGCCGAAATGACGCATGTGCAGTGAAGGCAGGGGGACCGTTCAGACCGGGACTGCTATACTATTAAAGTAGGAGGTGTGTCCACATATTCTCAGCATCAGATATGACCTGTTCCCGGTGGGTGTTGACTCCACAAGGATGCCCCTTGTCACCAATCCTGTTTGTGATTTTTGTGGACAGGATTTCAAGCAGCAGTCATTGGTCAGAGGGTGTCCAGTTTCCTGATCTCAGAATTACACGTCTGGTTTGCAGATGAAGTGGTACTGTTGATTTCAGACAGTGACCTTGGACATGCAGCGGGCAGGTCTGAGGCAGAGTGTGAAGTGACGGGGATGAGAACCAGCACCTCCAAATCTGAGACCATGGTCCTCCATTGGAAAAGGGAGGACTGTCCTCTCTGTGTCGGGAGAGTTACTGCCCAAAGTGGAGGACTTCAAGTATCTCAGGTTTTGTTCATGAGTGTGAGTAAAATGGAACTTGAGGACTGTCAGAGGATTGGGGCTGAATGTTAACTTTTTATGGTTGAGGCCATCCAACTGTGCTGGGTCTGCTAATTTGGATATTGCGCTTGCGACACGTGTGGGCAACTATTTTGGTGCTAATGAATATAAATAAGTGAATTAAATTGAATCAAAGTAGTAATATTATACAGTCATTAATTCTCTTTAGGGAACTTGCACCAAGTGCCCACGCCACAAACACGGCTGATTTTTAACCAACCTGTATGAAGAAGAGCTTTGGTTTCCCCACCATTGTCATACAGCGGAAAACCTTTGAAGTACTACTCGTCAGGGTTTTCGAACTTCTCACAGCCGTCTATGCCGTAGATCACCCCCTCGTCTCCGTGGCTTAACAGCACACACACAAACGACGCGCGGTTACTGTGGTCCTCCTGGGAAACTACACACACAAGGACACATACAGGACAGATTGTTGGCATGCGCGGGCACACACACACGTATACTTCATCTTGTGGTTTTTAGTAAGAACACAAGCAGACAACACTGATTCTAAGTAAGTTTAAATCCATGTAAGTAAGTCATCCACTCTATTGTCAATACTGCTTTGTTTCTATAACAGTACAACGGGGCACATGCCGAGAGCCAGTATGAAACAAGAGTCATTAGGAGATGACGTATCCCCCATCCCCCACAAATCAGGAATACAAAGTGTCGGGGGGATGTCACCAAGTATGCCCTAATGATAAATACAAATGAAATTGGTCAACTAGTTATTGAGATATTGTGCTAACAAGCAAAAACCTGAGTCAGTGAGATCACAGCCTGGGAGTCTACCAAGGTGTGAACCTGGGTCAGCATGAAAACAGCTCCAGACCATCTCCTTGAGATATCACCTGTGAAGGCTGTGTCATTCTGTGATGAATTGAGCAAATGGATTATTTACGCATTAGTTTGTCTGATGGCAAAATTGTGTAATCTATAGGCCTCCTGTGGATTTGGGGCTCTGATGGACAGGTGATGTCACATTTCCACGGGGAACACAGAGCGCTACATTCCAAAGAAAGATTTTGCTGGTTTCAACACATATGCGTGCTGGGGAGGGGGCAGATTTGAGCGGGATTCAGCAATGTCTGAACACAAATGTGGATAAGATCTGGTTCTACTTGGGGTTCATGACTTCCTCATTATGTTTAGTGCGCTGACAGCGTCTTCTCACTGTGCCGGCAGTCAGTGTGGCTGCAGCAGTAAGGACCTCAAACAACTCTGCAGCGCCTCTCGCCAAGAGAATCAGTTCCTCATACGTTTCCTTCATCCGTCATTATGACAGGCGCTTAACTGCTAAACGGAATCCAAGATGAAGCAATGCAATAGCAGGAAATATGGCCTTGAATGTTTTCTTGCATGCACTGAAGGCAAAGGCCTCCTGTGCACAAACGCTGCCATCTGTGACTCAACAAAGTTTAGTGCTGCTACAAACTGTGACTACACACGCAACTACATTAGCAATATAGTTATTATATATAACGATGTATACATTTGGAAAAAAACATTCTTAGGGCTTTGGTCTGGGTGGGGCAGTTCCACTGAATGCCCCACCACCCCCCCCCCCCCCCCCCCCCGTTCTGGAGAAGTGCGTCCTGTGCTGGAGAAACTGCATGAACAGAACAATTAAAGTCCTAAAAACTTTAGGTGCCTTGACACTTGCACACAATCTACCGTGCAGGAGCGTAAACTTGTTGCAAACCGTTGTGAACTATGAGTGGCTTCGTGCAAGTTCACAAAGAAAATTTTGAAATGTTCAAAATCTGTCACGCATTCATTATGTGAACTTCACTTGAACATTGTGCAAACACTTCAAAAACACTGAGTCCCAGTGCAATTCACTGCATTAGCGCACCACAGAGCACAGCTCATCTGACATTATAATGAGATGTTAAATCTATCAAAATACTTTTACAGTTACTCATAAGAAGGAATGAACATGCAACTGTTTTACCAAGACATTACAAAATAAATGTTACAAATAAATACCTTTTAGACTATTCTAAATGCGTTCTCCAGAGAGAGAGAGAGAGAGAGAGAGAGAGAGAGAGGGAGGAAAAAAGGCTGCTGCTGAAACGCTCTTCTGTGATCGTGGAAGCGATTAAGGTGTTTTCAACTGCCAAACTCAGAGAAAATGATTAATCCGCTACGAAATAATCATTTTATATATACAGCGGCCAGCGGCACAAAGTGCGGCATCCAGCTGGGAACACAGTAGGTACATTGTCATAACAAATTGCCCGGAAGTGCAGAGCCAAACTGCCTACAAGTGTCAAGGCACCTTTTGACAGAAATTAGAAAAGTGACATGTTTTCATGATTAAGAATTATTCAGAAGGTGACAACCAAAACTGAATCAAGTACTCCATCTGCCTGGTGCACCACAGAACATGGCAACAAGCGGCTGGACATGGCTTACTGCTCTATGGGGAACAAGGGGGACACTCTACTTGCTTCGTGCCAGCGGCAGTGGACACTTCCGTGGTGTGACTGAAACATCCTCACCAGTGGACTCAGGACAAGTGGAAGGACAACTTTGAGGTGAAATGTGTTTTCATGAAGATATGCCCAACATCCAGCTGTGACACATCTGGCTGGAGAACAATGACATCAAGTCACTGAACAATTTGACACAACCATTCGTATTAATTTTGTCACCTGTTTTATAATTTAGTCTTAAGGCCCTTTAGTCTTGTGTCAAATGTCCTTTTTAGTTTTAGTCATTCACATAGCATTTTTATTTAGTCAAGTTTAGTTGACTAAAAGTCTGGATATTTTAGTCAAGTTTTAGTGAAAAGAGGACTGATATTTTTAGTCTTTTTTCAGTAGCGACATTCTTTCATGACATAACAAAAAACTAATTATTTATGATTACCAATTCAGCATTTCATACATCTGAAATAATGAATGTTTTCATTGCCTGACAAAATAGTTTTGAAGGTTTATGGTGTTTTTTTTTCCTCATTTTTTAAATCTGCAAGGCTTCCTGTCAGATACAATTAGTCAGTTTTATTGTTAGTCTCATGATATTTAAAATAGGACCAGATATCAAGTCTCTTCTTTCACAAGATGTTCGCTCCTTGTAGTTTTGTATTACAGCCACATGGTGGCAGCAGTAGTATAGGAAATAAAGCTGTCTTCCTTGGTGGTTGGAAACATTTTGAAGTACTTGTTGACAAAAATGATTATGAAAACTAATTTTGAGTTTTTATTTCATGCAAAACATTTTCGTCTCGTCTTTTTTCGTCAACAACAACAGTGTTGTAAAACACTGATGTCATCGGCTCAGTCATGAAAAAAAATGGTTGTTGATGAGCATATCCCTTACCAAAAAGTAGTATATGCAAATATACTTCTAGTTTACTTTTTATATACTTATAAGTACTATTTTTTGGTAAGGGATGTCATCTAGTCTTGTCTGACAAAATTAACTCCACCCCAATCTTTGATGACAGCACATTATGAGAAATGTCACGAAGAAGAGTTCGCACTAAGGAGGGAGTGAAATCGAACTAAACAGTAACTTTCAAGCAAGCTGTCAGCTAGAACTCCAACACTAATGATGTAGGACCTGAAATAATGTGCCGCACCACAACGAGGAAACACTTTCACAATCATTTCATCAAGATGTGTCTCTAAACACATGAACTCATCTGGATCCCCATATCTCACAGAAGTAGCCCACTTTAAAAATATATAATTTAAAAATATATTTTTAAAGTACTTATAGTCCTGGTCTGCCTCTTTAATGCCCTTAACCCTCTCAGGCTCAAATAAATTTTTAGTAATAGGAAACATCAGATACTTAGCTGTTGCAAATCTGCAGCACCTGCCTTGAGAAGGTTAATGCTCTGTGTGAACAGCTAACTGACAAATCAGTTTTTTTAAATGCCTCAGGTATTTTGGATATTAGTGAGCTTCATTAGGACCTAAAGACCTTTAAAGATGATGTAGTACAAATGAACCCTGAGCTTGAAAAATGTTGAGAGAAAGAACTGTGTCTGATTCTGGCTGCGCACTTTGTAGTTTTGCCTTGACCTGACTAATTGATTGCTTTAAGTGTATAAATATTCATAAAAATGCATATTTATACTTTTAACAGGGTAATATGTTTTGTCTTTGCAACAGGTTCATTCGCTTTTAAGATCAGCTTTACATCTGGAATAATTTCAGACTGCATTATAACCATATGTTCCAACACTTTGAGCTTCAATGTGTCAAACTGAAAAAACATAAATGATTGCTACTGCAGGTTTTTTTTACTGTGTACATCATCAGACTGACAGGACTCCGTGTTTAGCGGTAGCACTGAGTGAGCATGAAGACATTTGCAGCATTGTTTACCACTGAATAGCTGGTCCTTCATCTGCTTCACGGTCAGGTCATTGAAGACTTTGATGTTGTAACCCAACCTGGAGAAGGTTTTCACAGCAGCTGCACAATCAACATCTGTTCCATTCCGGGTCTTCATGCCTGAAGAACCACAGAGAAATGTGGAAATGCAGCAAGCAGTTATTACCAAAATTCGGCCATTAAATTCAAAATGTGATCCAATATCAACTAATCGATGTAGCTTCATGCAGCCAATTACTCTACTGCATGTGGGTGAGAGAAGGACATTTACATGGCTGCTGGTTAGCTTAAGGCCTCACACGGCACTTAACGAAGGGTAACAAAGCTCAAATGAAACAAGAAATCTGGACTTTCGCTGACTTTCACTGGCATTGTTTAATCTTCACGCAGCTTCGTTCCTGCAGCTGGTGCTTCATCAGGACTTTTAAACTGTTGAAAAATTTGAACAAATGCCGCCAAAAACCTCAATTCTTCCGTATTTCGTTTTGCTGTTTTTTTTTTTTTTTTATCTGCTTAGTTTTTGTAATGTTAGCATTTAGTTCGACTTCGTTCGACCAGCTGAATGTTTTCATACAGTGTAGAAGCCGGTTTGTGAGCGCTGCTGCTACTGCGTTCATGTAACGGAGGAAACTACAGGGCAAACTCAGCCTGTTTGCTTGGATTCTTTTATTTTTTTATCTGGGTGGGGGATCAGCTTCACTAGGCTCAGGCACCTTATATAGGCCAGAATTCATTTTTTGTGTGGATACAATGAATTATTTTACCAAAAATAAAATGAAAACCATGCTCCTGCCACAAGCAACTGCTGAATTTGAAACAACAAAAAAGTTGTGTAATTTCCGACAGTACTTGAACACAGCCACAGCAGCAGTGGCAGCCATCGTCTCCTGTGTGTGCTTATTATGTTTTATTAAATATAACAATATGAGTGTAGGAATGACAATCCAGCCCTTCTGTACATGTGGCAACGGGTAGATGATTCAGAAGATGATATAAAGAGCTGTTCTGGAAGGCAGAATTCACATTGTGGATCAGCTGCAGCTGGTGGAAATAACCGCACATGGGAAGTCAATGCGTGGTGTTCATACAGACTGATCAGTTTACTGCTCTGATATATTCAGTCATCTTTACACTTATATTTATTCCCCCCTTTGACAGTTTTCTGTTATAGAATCTATATATGGCTTAGTAACGTAATACAGTGATAGAGCAGCCACCACGGCACACCAGCGTTTTTTTTTTTTTTTTTTAATTGGAGCAAGACAGAGTGCACAGCGTGCCATCAGTCTGAACCAGACAGTGAGGATTCTGATGATGAAGGAGATGATCCCTCTTTTGTTCTGGACGAGGAAGGAGAGCAGGTGGATCCACCAACGTGCGCACAGATGAGATGAGATATACTTTATTGATCTCACAGTGGAGAAATTATGTTTACACTCCAGTTACCTCAATTGAGGCAAGTGGGTGAAGGTCACGCAGCAACCCTGAGATGCGGATCACGTGCTTCTGTTTGCACCTGGAATGCAGAGCATGACGCAGACACACGCTGCTCCAGCAGCGGCTCCAGGGTCATTTAGTTTAAAGGGTGGATTTCAACATTAGCTTCGGTTTCGTTTTGTTCCTCTTTCGTTCCTTTTGCGCTCTTGATTCGCAGGGTATTCGGTGATGGGAAAAGTCAAAAGTTCATTCAACTTACATTTTGGTGTTCCATTACTGCTAAAGTCCAACACAAACTTTAAATAGGAGTCCAAATTCTGACATGCAGATTCTTCATGTCTGCAGATGGCTTATGGAGTGGATTTTTTTTTTTGTGTGTGTGCATGTTAGAAGAAATCGTCGTCCATCAGGAACACAAACGCCACCATGTTTGTTTAAAGCCCACTTGGTGAGCATGCGTGCACACTCACACAAGTGGGACAATGATTATGCACACGTGTACTTCCAAAAAGACTGTACTTCCTCAGTGCAGTTTAAAAAAATAAAAAAATAAAAAAATTCACATCAGAAATTAGTCCAGCTTTTCATTCTAACTTCCTCCTAACAGCTCTTCATGCATCCAGACGGCTTACAGTGCAGTGGATTTGTTTTGTGTGTGGAGTATGTGTGTGTGCAGAATGCAATGGTACCAAATGTATGGAGCCAAATTTGCACACTAAATGAAACCAAATTGCACTTTAAATGCAATGCAACACAAATGGGACAAATAATCCATGTCACGTGACATACAAAGCACCAATCAAATGACAAGGCACCACTCGGCCAATTATATATATATATATATATATATATCATATTTCCGTGACTAAACGCCTGACCTTGGATAGGGACCTGCCTCAGTCAAAACGTCATCTGAAAAAAATCAACACCTGCCTTGAATAAGTGCTGGGCATTATGTGCATGAAAAAGATATTTAGTCGAGTAACTCCAGTCCGTTGCGGAGTGGTTGTTTAAAGTCCGAAAGCCTGATTTATGTTTCTACAACTCTGTAAATCCATGCAATGACACTGATGTGCGCGTGACCCTTTTATACTTTCTAAGTTTTCTGTCATGTTGGTGGGTGTCTTAACGCAATTTTCCACAGGAACAGTAGCTTTTTCTGGATCAATTTGTCCCTCAACGAGCTCCACTTCTGAATACAATTACGTTTACATTTTACAGTTACGATGCGTGCGATTGCCCTCCATGAATTGCAGGTCATTTGAGTGTCTTTGCAGTTTTTATACTCTGTGTTGTGAAGTTGGGCATATTTGCGGACTTTTCTGCCAAACGTATCTGATCTATGATTGAAATGTAACAAGTGTGTGGAGTGCAAAACTTTTAAAATATGAGAGGAAGGAGTGAAAGTGAAATAGTGACCAATCACAGTCCTTGCGGTCTCCGCCATTTCCACCATGCTACAGAGAGGGTTCGCAGCCACGCAGAGGGCTCTGATCTAAAGCAGTTTGGTTTGACACATCCAGGGATCTGTGTGAAGCTTAACACCATATTACAGTGCAGCCAACAAGCAGGATTTTGTTAATGATCACCAGACTTGAATGAAGGCCTGCCTCATTTAGGTGTTGGCTCTGAGCACGGTTTGAAAAAATAAATTTGGCAAATGTCAGCGCTGAACTACATTTTTTTTTTCTCTGTTGCAACTGGGCACGCCCAGACTGCTCTGTCCAGTATATGCAAGGGTTTTTTTTTAACGGAAATGCATTGCAATGGGACAGGACGTTTTGTCCAATGTGAGTAAAAATCCATTACACAAATCTGATATATGGTGTTTATTACATGGAAAACCATATAAAAGCATTCGGACGTTGCTTTTCTCCAGTGAGTGAGAGTATCCAGTTTATATGATGATGGTTTAGGTGAGTTTTACTGTACAATATATTAACTGAACATTTTTTTTTTTTTGAAATATTTGAAGTGCTTTGTATCTCTGTCAGGCGTGGGGGGGGGAATGCAGGCCTGCCCTCCCCTAGAAAATTTTGGTTTGATTTTGTGTCTTTTTCAGTTCAAAGTAGGAACAAATCTGTTTGTTTTTTTTCAGGTGACAGTATTTGCAGAACCGATCTTTCATCAGTTTTTCTACATTTCTTTGCTTTATTCTTCATAAAAAACTCATCTCTTTCACTTTAAACATCCCTCACAATATTATCCTGCAACACTGAAAACACTCTGACTTAAACTGAAGATTTCTTGGCGTTTGTGGTCAAATCTGAATATTTTTAAAGAAATCTGTACGAGCCACCCAGCCATCTACTGTGAGCTCCTTGAAAACAGAGGCAACGGGTCTCCATCCTCCTGTTCATTGGTGGTAAAATGAATAAATGAATCAGATCCTTGTTACAAGATTTTGTGGTCGATCCAGAAAAAGGAACGGAACATTAAATTTTAAATTTGACACATTTACAATGATCCTTTTCCTGCAAGATACAAACAAAAACAAACAGTTTATATACTGTGAACATTACGAACATTCTATGACAAGGGGAGTAGAGTTAGAAAAATGCACATTTTTAACTCCATAAGATCGGGTATTTTACGAGTGAGTCAAAGGTTAGTTGCACACCGACACAAAATAAAAGGGGAAAAGGTGTTTTCCAGTGCAGGACTCAGATGTTTTGCCGCACCCTGGGCATGTCAGTACAGCTGATGTTACAGAGGTTTTCTGCAGGTGGAAACAACACGTTGAATGTGGAAACATACCTGTACTTTTGTGGAAGTTCTTGTTGTTGATAATCAGACAGGTTCCCAGACTGGGGTAGTCTATGTTGTAGCGATAAGGATCACCGGCTGCCATTTTATAACCAGGGACAGAGTCCATTTCCTCAGAAAGCTTGCTGTGGCCCTCTGGGCCTGCAGGCTGCCTGAAAGTGTGCAGACATGAACAGACTTTGAGCAGCTTTTAAACCTGAAGAACTTGTTAGTGCTGGAACAGCGGTGAAGCAGTTAGCATGGCAGCTGTTACATGAGATTTCTTCAACATAAAGCAGTGAAGCACCGAATCCTGTGGGTGGTCAAACACTACACATGTGAGGTCAAAATGTTACCACAACAGTCAGGAGTGTCAATAAAACATTAAGTAAGTAAGTAGTCCTTTCAGCTGCTTCTTTGTTTATTTTTCCACTCAGCAGCAAATCTGAGGCGGATCTGCATGTTGGCACAAGTTTTATGCTGGATGCCCTTCCTGATGCAACTCCACATTACAAGAAGAAATGTGGCAGAGGTGTACTAGGGGAGCTGCAACCACTACCTTTGCACCCCCCCCCCCCCCCGGACTAAACCAAACCAACTTTTTTAGGTTCCTCAGATGACCCCAAAACACAATCAGGATGTTCCCAAAAAATAAAAACTGGCTTCAAGCCAGTTATCCAAGATGCCATCCAAGATGGCCGCCAAAATAGGGTTTTTCACTAAAACACCTTTAAACAACATATAAACAACTTAAATATCACAGAGATTCAATGATAAGGGTCTACTGGTGGTCATTTTGGACGCCATTTGAATCTTAAACCCATGAATTAATTTAGTTTAGGCACAAATGAGTTTGCTGTGACCTACAATGGTCTTCCTATTGAATCTCTGTGATATTACCATATTTTCCGGACTATAAGTCGCACCGGAGTATAAGTCGCACCAGCCACTTTATCCATTATAAAGAAAATAAACCATAAATAAGTCGCACCGGAGTATAAGTCGCACCAGCCACTTTATCCATTATAAAGAAAAATAAACCATAAATAAGTTGTACTGGACTATAAGTCCCATGGACATACAGGTATGTTAACATGAAAAGTTCAGATGATAATATTGTGACAGCAAGGGGAAGAAACTGCGCCACCTTGAGTTGAGAAGATTTATTTGACAGAATACTACATGAATGTGGTTCTGCAACAGATGTCATTACTCACAACAATCATGTCACTCAGGGTGCCGAAAATGTGAAACGTGAAAACGTGCAACATGCCAAGAGAGTAACAGGAACATCACAATACCGTAACATAAATAACACGCGAACAAGTTCACTTAACCCTCAGTTTCACTGCGAATCATTGAAACCATTGAATTCTTCATCCTCTGTGTCGCTTTGAAACAACTGCGCCAACTCCAGAGGAAGACAAAGCGCTGCGTCCTCTTCTGTGTCACTTTCCTCAGATTCCTCAGTTCCAGTTAGTCCAGCCTTTCTGAATCCCGACACGATGGTTTTGGTCGTCACTGAAGCCCATGCTTTGTCGATCCATCCGATGACTTCCTGGAAATTTGCGGCGCGCATTCTCCCGGTTGCTGTGAAACTGTGCTTCCCATCCGTCATCCACTGCTCCCACAGGTTACGTAAAACTGCCTTAAAGCTCCGGTTTACGGAGATGTCAAGTGGCTGAAGTATTTTGGTTAAGCCTCCAGGGATGATGGCAGGTATGGAGTTGAAAACTTTTAATTTAGCTTTGATCTGAGGCGTTATGTGCGCTCGCATGCTGTCCATCACAAGCAGGGCTTTGCGTGCTCTAAAGAAACCATCCGGACGCTTAGTGTAGCACTTTGTAAGCCATAGATTCATCATTTCTTCATCCATCCACCCTTTCTCATTCACGGCAATGGCAACTGTAAGGGATTGGATTTTTGGCATGGTTTTTCTTTTAAAAATGACCATTGGTGGTAATTTTGATCCATCTCCACAACATGCCAGCACCACTGTGAAGTGTGATTTCTCATGACCTGTTGTGACTATATTCACACTCTTTTGCCCTTTCTCTGCAACACTTCGGCCCATGGGAATGTCAAAAGTGAGGGGGACCTCATCCATGTTTATAATGTGATCCGGTGTCACATTGTGCTCAGTTACATGTTTTTCAATGAACTCGCGGAAACTGTCAACCTTGGCTTGGAAGTCTGCTGGCAGTTTTTGGCAAACCGTTGTCCTTGCTCTGATAGAGAGGTGGTTGCGTTGCATAAAACGGTAACACCAAGAAGGTCCTCCCACAAAGTCATTAATATTCATCTCCTGAGCAATGACCCTGGCATGGAGACGTAACTGCACTGTTGACAACCCTCTCCCGGCCGCACGTTGTTCGAGCACCCATGTGTGGACTCGTTCCTCTAGCTGTGGCCATCTAGCTTTTAGCCCGCGATTAGCTTTTTTTGTTTTTTTCATGGTGGCTAGCGTAACCTCCGCTTTCCTCCAGTCCCTCACAAGTTTCTCACTCACTCCAAACTCTCTCTCTGCTGCTCGATTACCGTTTTCGGATGCATATTTCACCACTCGCAACTTGTAATCTGCAGAGTATGCTTTTCTTTTTGGTGGCATTTTTTTCTGGCCTTCTCCGTTGTCTTGTTAATTTATCAGTAATGTTGAAATTTTTATTTTTCTATGGTAGTCAGAAGTCGCAGGAACAGTCACACAAGCCTTGAGCGCCCTCTCGTGAGCTGCATTTTACCTACGGATATGTTTGTATTTTGCGGACCACATTGCGAGCCGAACCATGATTGGTTATCGTGACCGGCGTGACCTATAGGATGGCTGCTATACTACAGTGCCCATGATGCATTGCATTTCCGTTTCCGGTGGCCATTTTAAAACAGAGCGACTCTGTCACGTAAAATTGTTTTATTACAGTAAATTAAATGAGAATCTACCGGTATATTTTTCATTTATAAGTCGCACTGGAGTATAGGTTGCACCCCCTGCCAAAACATGTAAAAAGTGCGACTTATAGTCCGGAAAGTTGTTTATATGTTGTTTAAAATTGTCTTGAGGCCAGTTTTATTGTTGGTAACATCGTGATTGTGTTTTGGGGTCATCTGAGGAACCTAAAATAGTTGGTTTGGTTTAGTCCTGGGGGGGGGGG
The DNA here is from genome assembly GCF_902500255.1 of Thalassophryne amazonica. Taxonomy (NCBI): domain Eukaryota; kingdom Metazoa; phylum Chordata; class Actinopteri; order Batrachoidiformes; family Batrachoididae; genus Thalassophryne; species Thalassophryne amazonica. The sequence goes on along the minus strand of NC_047113.1, from coordinate 91,151,998 downwards.
GGGGGGTGTGCAAAGGTAGTGGTTGTAGCTCCCCTAGTAGTGGGGTTTGAACTGGGAAACTTCCACATTGAAACCAAGCAGACTAACCGCTTGGTCACCATCAATGAAACAGCCACAAATAAATAAATGACACCAGCAACTTATTAAAGTTATGCAGGTTTTGTTGCATTTGTACTGAAAACATACAGAACCATGACGTATGTGTGTGTCATTATACCACTACTGTGTACATGCTTTCTGCTACACAATTTAACACACCAGTGTAAGTTCTTAAAAATGACACAAACCTATTTCACAGTCAAAAATAAAGACATTATTTTAAACTTATTTCAAAGCATTTCATGATCTACAGCTGAGGTTTATGTTTTATATCAGAACAATTATAAGTACAGTCACAGCTGTCATGTCATACGGCAAAACCAGTTTTTACCTCTTACAACAAAGACATTACAGGATAAAAGAGACGTGCGTGCAGCCCTGTGAAATATCACTTAAATGTCTAACGAGTTTCACTTTTCTCACCTCTCAATAATTACATCTGTTTAAGTTGACAAATCAAGTATTTCCTCTTCCGAACAATCAAAAATAAACACCTGAGACGACACTGAAAAGCTTAACTTCCAAGATCTGATGAGCTCAGGCGTGCACACAGCAGTCCCCCCCACCTTAAATTCACTTCATAAATCATGACACTTTAGGGGGCAAGAGAACAGACACAAAAAAAATTCCAAGTCATTGGATATTTCCTGGAGTTCATTTAAATAAATCAGTCATAAAAACAACTTATGGTAATTTTGTTTAAAGCAGGTTCACTTCAAAAACAGTGATAGTAAAACATGTTTATATATATATATATATATATATATATATATATACACCATACACACACACCACACACACACACACACACACACACACACACACACACACACACACACACTAGTGAGGGAAGCCTTCAAACAACCCATACAAATTCAGAATAACTATAAACTTCAAGTGGATGTGAGTGGAGAAACTGGGCATTTGTCTGTTGCTTCAGAAGTTACAGCGGCATCAAGGTAAAGTGACACAAAGAAGCTGATGAACCCTGAGATGGGAAACTGACAGTTCTTGGTTCCAGAATAGTTTATCTGAGCTCGTTCACTCATCTGAATCTGTTTAAGCTGAGTAAAGGGACATTATCATCATGGTGATTTTGACCCTGTAGGACTCTATGATTTCACTTCTGTCTGACTTTATTATAAAGTCATTCATACCAATCAACAGTGGTGGGCACAGATAACCAAAAAATTAACTTCGATAACAGATAATCAGATAACTGAAAAGTTATCTTTGATAAAGATACACCGATAAACCACCCAAAAATGTTTCGGAAGTTACAGATAATTTATAACCGATAAATTCCAGTATTGTCTCTGGTACAATTGCAATTACTAAGAAGCTTAAAGTGACTTAACACGATCGCTTTTGAAAGCAAATCAAAACGACAAAAGACCCAAAGAATGAGCCAGTATTTCCATGTTTGACCATGCTGCCCCTTGTAGGAAGCTGCACAGAAGAATCCTGAGAGCACCCACAAAATCAGCTCTCTACTAATCATAATGCTCCGGTCAGGTGGCGGTCTTGAAAAATAAAGTCATACTAACTTACGGTTTTGTGAAAATACTGACAGAATAACTCCATTAATGTCAATTCTGTCATTTGTACAAAGTTAAAATATAACATATATCTTTTAATGTTGAATAATGCACAAATTCTGAGGTTTTGTAAGAACACACCGCAAAGCATTCTGGTAAAAGTGCCTCTGCTAAACACTGATTGGTTCAGTCATCATTATGTAAACAAACATGTTAATGTGACGTGTGTTGGTTTAAAGATAAATGTGCTTTTGTAAAACATTCCATTTTATTTGTAAAAACAGGCATTTTTCCGGAGCCCTGGAAGTACCATCGCAAAATGTTTTGCATGTGGAGAGAATGTGCGCACATTTTATTAGTGCCGTGCGCACGTTTGATGATGTGCGCAAGTTTTGATGTTGTAAAACGTGCACTCAATATTAGTAAGTAAGTAAATTTATTTATATAGTGCCTTTCACAGACATAAGCCACAAAGCACTTCACAGGTTAAAATGCAATAATAAATAATAAAAACATAGCCAAAACAAAGGACAAGGTTACAATTGGTCAGTTCTGAAAAGCCTTATCTTGACACATAAATGTTGGCTTTACACTGTACGTGTTTTGGCCATTTTCAGATGATTTTTCACTCGTGCGAGAATTTTTGGACCGAGTTTCAGGTTAATCGCGCGTCCTGCATCGTGTAATGGAGTAACAAGCTTTAACATCTCACGACCACCTCCTGCTGCTGAAGAGCTACAAGCATCCAACCGCAGAGCTGTCTTGTAATGTTTTGTTGTTGTTGTGTTTTTAAACTTAATCTGTAAAAAAAAAAAAAAAAAAAGAAAAGCCATTTGCAAAGCCAAAAAGTTGATTTGTCCACCATCTGATAACCGGGTCAAAATAAATAGAACACTGCCATCTACTGGTACCCAGACACTTAGTACTTGGGGCGAATACTGCCATGAACACTACTGGCCAGTAGATGACAGTAGCGGCCTTGAAAACTTGCCAAACAAAATTCCAGATAATCCGTGTCTGCTACATTTAAGATGCGTGGAATTTAACAAACGCAAATACAATAACGTCTATAAACCCAGAGAATATATTCACGAAAGTTTTAGGCACTAGAGTTTAATGCTGTTGTCCGTGGAGCCTGAACAGAGTGTCTGAAATGCATTTGTCCTGTCGTAAACATCTGAGATTACCCTATGCTACCCATAATGCATTGCTGCCGGGCACAGCATGTGCTCACAAAACCTTAAAAATTAGCACATTACTTTAAAACAAAAACATATATCTGATATTTTCACTTTATAAAACTTCAGACATGACAGTAATTTTAAATAACTTGTCCAAAATGAGTAGGTTAAAATTTGAACCATAAGTTAAAAATGTATGCCTCTGGATGACTATCTGGGTGATATTGCGATTATATCAGTATGGTGTTAAAGGAAATGATTTTTTTGGGGGGGGGGGCACCAGTTCTCCTTTGCCTACAGAGGATAGAGTGTTTTTTTTGAAAACAGCTCTCTTCTGTTTGCAGAGGGTAGAACAATATATCTATTAGGAAACTTTTAACAGGTAGGTCTCAACTGCTTTTAAGTTTTTAAAATATTTTTCACTGTTCAGCTTGGTTTACTACGTTATCGGTCTAAAAGTTATCGGACGGCAATTCATCGGAAGATAATTAGTCCAATGATGGTTTTTAAAGTTATCTAAAAAGATAATCCGATAATGAAAACATTATCTTCGATAATTATCTGTTATCGGATTATCGGAAGTGTGCCCACCACTGCCAATCAATCACAAATATTTTGCTGATCAGCTTTAGAGCTTCCATCTAGGCTTCCTGGTCCATCTAGGCTTCCTACTCAACAACTGATGCTTTTTCAAGACCGCTAACTGCTCCTGTCTGCTTGATAACTCACTGGAATAAACTGGCGAACACTCCACTGAGAAATTCCCAACACTAACACATACATACAAGGCAGAATTTTATAATTGAGAATCAAAAAGCAGTTTTTTTTGTCCTTTGTTACACAACAATGATAATGACATCCCAAGAATGAAGCGTCTGCTGGAGGAGTAACGGCAGCCTCCATAAGGCCTTATTCAAGAGTAATTATTGTTTAATATAATGAGAACAAAGAACACAAAACATTAAAAACAATACCATCAGGTTTTCTATTATTTACCATTATGAAGTCCTACAACACTTTCTTTGGTGATGGTAATGTCAATTTAAAACTTTTTGGAAGGATTCCAAATGTGTAAGTAGGTTATGAGTGGACAGAAAGGTCAAATATTACATAACATCTCAATCTTTGATAACACATAACGTCAGAATAGAACTTAATATCTCTGACTCAGAATGGGAAAGAGGATCATGTAAGGTGTGAAGAATTCTGAGTTTGTTGACTTCTGGTGGTTATGAAACAAGACACTGTAGCTGTGACAAATGCAATTAGAAATATAACAATGCTAAAATACCCTCAGTGGTATTAGCAGAGATATTATATACGTAGACGCCTCATGGACTGCCGATGCCTATAACCGATAAATTCCAGTATTGTCTCTGGTACAACTGCAATTACTAAGAAGCTTAAAGTGACTTAACACGATCGCTTTTGAAAGCAAACAGAGTGAGTTATGTAATCAGGATAGAAAACGTAACTGCGCTTTGCTACAGAGAGATTATGGGACAGTTTCAAAAGTGGTAAAGAATTTTGGTTTGGCCCTTTGAAAATGCATTGCTACATAATAACTGCACGTGTTGCACACAGGGTGCCTGCGCCACTTTGGAAGAGTGCTGCACTTTCAGTGTCCAAATGTGTCAAAAAAAAAAAAAAAACTTTCAAATGAATTAATTTTAATTGTTTTAGGATTAGGATTGTGTTCCAATTATAGATTGTTTCCAATTTGTATACCCTGCAGACTAATGGGGCATATTCCAGTTGTAATCTGAGATCATAATTTCCCAGTTGCAGCCTCAGGAATAGCCCCTAAAATTGTAGCTTGTCCAAGCAGCACATATGGGGCTCCCCCAAAGGTCATCATCATGTTTTGGGGTTATTTTAAATAATTACAAGCTGTTTTGACAAATTAAATTTAGTACAACAATTTTACAATAATTAGGCAGCACAGTCTCACTTGAGGGCGGGTGCTAAAGGGGTAAAACACAATGCATATGACGCAATTTTTCTACATCTCTGTCCCCATCAGAAACACGGCACTTTTCTGAGTTTTTGGGCAAATTATACACAAACAAGGTGAAAATGCAAAGAAAAAGTGATGATGCTGTGCAAAGTGGACATGTGATTTGTTTATGACCCTGAGCTCAAATATGTCGAGGCAGTTGTGCAGGTGAGAGAACGTAGCTACTCTTGTTAGCTGTGTAGGCTAACACTTACCGATACAACCTCACCCATTTGCCTCGTCTTCCCTTCTCCACTGCTTTGGTGATTGCAGCCAAAAACAAAACAGTAGACCATTTTTCTGTAAGAAGGAACGCTGTTTGTGGGGAGAAACTAATCCCCGGGTGGACTGTGGGAGTGTCAGCACAAACAATTCAGAGGATGGGCGTTTCAGCGGAAACCATTTTAAACTGGCGCATCTGCTAGGTGACGGCGAGTATGCTTTTAAGTTTACCAAGCCAGGCTGAATGGTGTTTGCTGAAACTCCCACACTCTGCCCGGGATTCTCTGCCCTGTTAGTGAGAGCTGGCAGCTGTCCCCAGATGTGGTCAAAACCTGCAATATCAAGCAGGGGTTCAAACGAGACTGCGCTGCCCTATTATAGAAAAAAAATACAGAGGCAAATTATGAAATGCAAAGAAGAAACTTTAAGACAATACACTATAATGATTTCAGTTACATGATCACAAATCATAAATACATGAGTACAACTAATTGTAAGAAAAAAATAAATGCATTTTAAGTCTAGACTTAAGATTCAATATCTCAACAAGCATAAAAAAGGAGCACAATTTGTCAAGCCCTGCAGCCTGCAGACTTCTTTTTCACCAGGTTTACAAGATGATCCTCACACCTACAATTAATTTGCATTTTAAGAACAAACCCTTTAAGTCTGATCTTACATGCAGTCAGTGAAATGACTTTGAATTAATATTGAATGCGTTTGTATTGGCTTAAACTGGTGAAGAGCAGCATGGTGGATTAGTGTCATGGGTTTGATTCTTTTCAGTTTGGAGTTTGCATGTTCTCCCTGTGTTTGTGTGGGTTTCCACATTTAAAGACATGCAGGTTAGGTGACTTGGAAACTTTATAGTTGTCCAGGTCTCACTTGCAAAATAGGTCTCGATCTCAATGGGACTAACCTGGTTAAATAAAGATTAAAGTAAGAATTAACGTTATTGCTAACGTGCGCTTGTCGCAAAAGTGAACAGCGAGTCAGTGGTCTGACCACAGACGATCTTTGTGGTGGATTTCATTTTCACTTCCGGCATCTGCCCCGCCCACAGCAGGCTTTCTGCAGAGCAGCAGCTGGAAACGAAACTCGAAACTTCTTACAGCTCCACCTGCAGCTCTTTGGAAACTTTATCACGAAACGAAATAAAACACGTGTTTCAGTCCCCGGGGAGTAAGTAAAAAGTGCAATCTCTGTTTCAGTTCTTTAGTACCACGTGTGAGCAGGTTTATTGGATCCAGGCTTCATTTTGTTGTGAAATATCTTATGCAAAACGTACTTTCTGTGTATTCAACTTTGTACTTATAGGTATTTTAAATATTTTGCCCACCTTACGTATCACCTTTGAAAAACAGCGATCTTCATAACTCGATTTATCCGTATGAAGGTAATTTTACAAACCACCAAACACACCTTTAAAACTCCAGGAGGTCAGTGACCTTTATTTACTACATGCACAGTAATCTTTGTCTTACACCAGCAGAGCTCAAAACCACACATCAGAATGAACATTTCCCTTTTTTTTTGTTTCTGTCTCAAAGGGAACTGAACCCAGCACAAACACAGGAAGAAAACAAACAGGAGCATGTGTGCACATTAAACTCATCGAAAATGTGATCACAGCAACATTCAAAATCCATAATGCTGAATTTATGTGGAAATGATTGTTGTACAAAAGCTTCAGATATCTGTTGCTGAGATAGATGACTGGAGAGCAGTTTGAAGCAGAAACGAGGCGATAATCTGTGAAATGCTGCTGATGCTCCAAAATTACACATGTGCAGTGAAAGCGGGGGGCATTCAGTTGTCGACACTGGGTCCCCCAAGGTGTCGCACTTTTTTTTTTTTTAACATAAAAAAGACGTCTCTGTATTAAATTTAAACTCTCACCAAGGTGAAATGTGCCTGTGCCTTTAAGTCTTTTCCAGCCACTGATTCACCTACATGCTGGATTGTGCACAGTAATGCACCACTATGGGGTGTAACAAACAATGCATCGTGAATTGTGTTAAACTGTACCGTTTTTGTTTTTAATTAGTTTCATACCTTGAAAAGTTAACCAGAAATAATGATCTTTTGCAGATGAATCAAATGATTTATAAAACATACAAACAGAAAACACATGACATCAAGGTTTATCATTTATACTTCAGAATAATTTCATTCTGTAAAGTTAAAACACTCATCACAGATTACTTTCTACATAATTAGTGGGACCGTGATGTAATTGTGGAGCAAGACTGTCGTTACACCCTCTACGCACAGCATCACCAAACCTGTCATGACATGACTGTCAGTGCAGCCGATAAAGCATCTGCTCTCTGTGACTGCTGCCGGCAAATTTGTAAACAGCATTTTGTTAAGGGGGTTTTCAAAATGTCTTGAAACGTCACAGCAGGTTCTCAATTTCCTCGCGTCAGTCACATGGCCTCGCTCTTGTGTCACTGGATATTTAAACATGTTGAAAAAATTTAGGTGACAAATTTTAGATAGTGTGTCTCAAACTCTTCTAAATTTAGTTTCTGTTTGTCAGAAAAGTGTGAAAATGTGAGAGTTTTGTGAGGGCTTGGCAACCTATGAAACTGTGACTGACTGGACACAAAAATGACAATCTGACATTCTGGGCAGGAGACAGGCGTGAACTTGCCCTGTGACCCCTTGGAGTGTGACAAAATTTTAAATACAAATCAGTGTAATTGCAGGAGAAAATTGTCACAAATTTATGTAATTAGTCACAAATTTGTGTGTAACTACTCTCCAAGCTCAGCCCAGTGAAATACGAGGTCTGTCAATAAAGTATAGGTCCTTTTATTTTTTTCAAAAACTATATGGATTTCATTCATATGTTTTTACATCAGACATGCTTGAAACCCTCGTGCGCATGCATGAGTTTTTCCACGCCTGTCGGTGACGTCATTCGCCTGTGAGCACTCCTTGTGGGAGGAGTCGTCCAGCCCCTCGTCGGGAATTCCTTTGTCTGCGAAGTTGCTGAGAGACTTGGCGCTTGTTTGATCAAAATTTTTTCTAAACCTGTGAAACACATCGAAGTGGACACGGGTTCGAAAAATTAAACTGGTTTTCGGTGAAAATTTTAACAGCTGATGAGAGATTTTCAGGTGATTACTGTCGCTTTAAGGACTTCCCCCCGGATCGAGACGTCCGTGCAGCGCTCTCAGGCGCCGTCGTCAGCCCGTTTCAAGCTGAAAACCTCCACATTTCAGGCTCTATTGATCCAGGATGTCGTGAGAGAACAGAGAAGTTTCAGAAGAAGTCGGTTCAGCATATTTATCCGGATATTCCACTGTTAAGGAGATTTTTTTAATGAAAGACGTGTGGACGGGTCTGCGCATCGGGGCGGCACAGGAAAACACCATCCGTGTTGATAACCATTTGTAAAATCCAGAGTGCGCTTTTGATGGCTTTTCAGTGGAGTGAGTATATGAGAAATTGTTTAACAGCTGGACATGTTCCAACTTGTCCTTAAGGCTTCCAACGGAGGTGTTTTTCCTGTGGCGGAGCGTCGCAGCGGCTGTGAGCTGACGCTGCAATCCGTCCGCACGTCTTGCATTAAAAAAAAATCTCCTTTAACAGTGGAATAGAGCCGGATAAATGCTGAAACCGACTTCTTCTGAAACTTCTCTGTTCTCTCACGACGTCCTGGATCAATAGAGCCTGAAATGTGGAGGTTTCAGCTTGAAACAGGCTGACGACGGCACCTGAGAGCGCTGTGCGACGTCTCGCACCGTGGGAAGTCCTTAAAGCGACAGTATCACCTCAAATCTCTCAGCTGTTAAAATTTTCACCGAAAACCAGCTTAATTTTTTGAACCGTGTCCACGTCGATGTGTCCTCACAGGTTTAGAAAAAATTTTGATCAACAAAGCGCCAGTCTCTCAGCAACTTCTCAGACAAAGGAATTCCGACGAGGGGCTGGACGACTCCTCCCACAAGGAGTGCTCAAAGGCGAATGACGTCACCGACAGGCGTGGAAAAACTCACGCATGCGCACGTGGTTCAAGCATGTCTGACGTAAAAACATATGAATGATCCATATATTTTTTGAAAAAAATAAAAAGGACCTATACTTTATTGACAGACCTCCGTACTAGCTTTAGGTGACTGACCCTGCTGAGTGAATCTCTCTACAAGTTTGAACACGGTCGCCACGTACAGATGTATTTCTGATGGCTGAGCACTGGAAGCCACTGAAAAACCTGGATCTTAGTATTGATCCATGACAATCCCAAATGATGATGTTCACCAAATGTTAAGAAATACACACGGTAACGGTATTGTGTGGAAATCTGTCTGGTGCAGGCAGTTCTCCAAAAACCGAGTGACACCGCAAGGAGATGAATGAAGAAAGATGCCAAGACACGCATGATAATTCTGAGCGAGATACAGGCTTCTGTGGCTGTGATTGGAGAAGCGTTGTACAACATAACATTGTTGTGTAAGTTTCATGGTGACGTACAGAGGTTTAACGCAAGAAAACATAAAATCTGGGCTCATGCCGCCCAGTTACCTTTTGGAAAATTGGAGCTGAAATTTCTTTCATCCTCTAAACAAAATGCCACCCCGCCCTTTTCCCATTTATATGTTGGCATCCAGGACCCAAGATGGTTCTGTGTTTCATGAGCATAGTGAAGTGCTGCACCAGTGCACGTTCCCAGACTTGGATTGATTGTTGAACATGAAGTCCATGGATTAGTTTAGCAATTAGAAATCAACAAATAGCATGTGTTTTGGTGAAATAGTGTTTAGAAATGTCAAATATGATTTTATTTTTTAACATGATCAAGGGAAAGCTTTGCACAGTGCTGCATGTCCATTTTTTTAAAACACAATTCTGAAAATAAGAGGAAAAAAATGTCAAGTTAATATGTTTGAAAATTGAAACAGATTTGAAATGGGAAATGTTGTCACAATGGTCAAAATTATCTATTTTTCATTTTCCAGAGTATTTTTCCCTGGTTGGAAAATAAAGCAGAACTAAGTCTAGCAGGGGAAGTAAAAATCTTTGGTCAACATTGACACAATACAGGGGATCTGCTTCTTGCAACTGAATCCAGGCAGGTTAGAGGAAGACTCGAAGTCTCGCGCCACCCTGTTGTTGACTCTGGTCATGATCTGCATCAACTCCAGGTTTTACTGTGCTGCAGTAACATCTCACACAACGCCTGCATGAACCAGGATCCACTGGCAGTGTTCCTCCATGAGTAGTAACCTGACACACAAAGTACATCGATGTAACAGAGTCACTGCGCGCACACACACACACACACACACACACACACACACACACACACACACCCAGTTCACATGTGGATGTGCTTAATTAGTGGACAGGTTTATCCTAAAGATCCACTATTTCTTAATGTAAAGGGGAGGTGATGGTCTTGTGGTTAAGTGTTGGGCTTGAGACCAGAGGATCCTTGGTTCAAATCCCAGCCTGACCACAAAATCACTAAGGGCCCTTGGGCAAGGTCCTTAATACCCTAGTTGTTCCCGGTGTATAGTGAGTGCCTTGTATAGCAGCACCCTGACATTGGGGTGAATGTGAGGCATTATTGTAAAGCGCTTTGAACATCTGATGCAGATGGAAAAGCGCTATATAAATGCAGTCCATTTACCATTAAAGGCCCTGTCACACCTTGATGATTTAGCCTGCGTATGCGGCGGTATTAAAAACTCCGGCGCCAGCGTCAGATCTTGACGATTAACCACCGTATGCTGACAGCTATTTCCACCCAGTGGTTTGGGTCAGTACTGCACGGTGTGGTGCCGGTCACAAACAGAGTAATTTAACATTATTTTATTTTTTTTATTTATATTTTTTATCTTGGTGGACCATTTTCATTGTGTACAGAATACTGATGAGTGGATTGGCTGTGGTAAACACTGCCGTGAATGAATGGAGTGCTGTGACTCTTTAAACTCTCAAACTGCTGTCGCTGTCGTCTGATCAGACCTGAATAATGAAACGACATAACGATTTATACTTTTAAAAGCGCCAGTCGACTGTGATCAGGTGTGATCAGACCTGAATGAAGTGCTGTGTGATCTGTCGGTATGGTGATCACTGACAGCGACAGCGCTCTAAATGTTTAAACAACGCATTAATCAGGCATGACCACATCTGAACAATGACATCATCTGATGATCACAGCGAGGGCGCTTTAAAAGTTTAAATCATTACAGCTCTTCTGTGTGTTCAGGGCACAGCACTGGCAGCAGAAAAGAAAACACAGAGTGACTTGCTTAAAACGCTACGTTTACAGTCACAAATTAAAGTACTTTCAAAAATCAGGAGCTTTATGTGGATTCATGTCCATCTATAATGGCGAATTGGACTGAAATTAACAGGTCAGATACTCCGTGTGTGAATGAAAACAGTCAATCTGCATGAGAACCGCAGGTTTCAGCCAATCGGTGGCCAGCATTAATGGACGTATTTAGACTTATGAATAAATTACAAGAAACGTCTGCCAACAATCACATAACTTACCTACAACTTATGTCCAGCATGTGCGGGACATATGAGTCACACGCTGGCATTTGTTGAAAATTTTCAGCATGCCCAAAATTTTTTGAGGAGCTCAACTTATTAGGACGAACATCAGCGAGCTGCAGCGTGTTTCAATGTGCTCTTAACTTATAAAAAAAAAAAAAAAAAAACTTAAAAAAAAAAAAAACTTAATACGATTGGCATACGCTGGCTCTATCGTCAAGGTGTGACAGGGCCGTTAAAGTTTCTATCATTTCAACACAAAGACAATGCATGTATGAGTATGTGATCAGGTAGAAAGGTTCCCAGTGCTGAAATGTTTTTTTTTTTTCCCCCTTCATCCAAACTGGCTACCTGGAGCTGTGGAATATGCATACAAGAAATCCGCCTCCACAGGAATCCTCTCGGATGTTTGCTCAGGTGTACTGTCCATCTCAATGCCAGCATCCAGATCGGAACCACGGCATGCCTGTGAGCATCAGCACAGTTATAAGACATAACAGGGCATTACTTTAAAAAAGAAACAAAAAAATGCTGGCTTAATCTGTCATTTAGCTCAAAAGTGTCTTCAAATGGTCCAGAATCCTGTGGCTACAGTCTTAACTATTAGAACAAAAATTGAACATATTACTCCAGCCCAGGTCTCCCTTCACTGGCTTCCTGTTCATGCGATGCCTACATTTAAGGTATTATTAACATATACAATATTTCATGGACGAGTGTTCCATACTTGGTTGCTTTACTTAGACCTTATGTACTAGCCCAGGGGTGGCCAAGTTCGGTCCTTGAGAGCCACCTTCCTGACACTCTTAGTTGTCTCCCTGCTCCAACACACCTGAATCCAATGAAAGACTCGTTAGCAGACTTAACAAGTCTTTCATTGGATTCAGGTGTGTTGGAGCAGGGAGACAACTAAGAGTGTCAGGAAGGTGGCTCTCGAGGACCGAACTTGGCCACCCCTGTACTAGCCAATGCGACATGTTCTGAGGATCGAGGACTGCTGTATGTTCTGAGGGTAAAAAAAAAAAAAAGCCAGGAGCCCACAGAGCCTACACTCTCAGATATTAGAGGGCGCTTGGTAGGAGGTCCAACCACTCTACATGTGTTTTGCAGGCTTACTGATACAGAATCTTTAAGCAGTACAATGAAAGGTGAGGTTTAAGCCTTCCAGTGCAATACAAGTGTGAGTAAACCACACTATGAAAGGTCTGGAGAAGTAAAGAAAAATAAATAATAAAATTTAACCAGTGACAGAGGTGTGCCCAGACCACAATCAAAAAAGAAAAAAAAAATTGTAAGAACGTAGTAGCAAAAAAGAGACTGCATATAATAAAATGAGAAAGGTAAGTACAAAACTGTGGATATTTCATTGGCAGTGGAGACTGCACATAAACAAATATTGCATTCATTTCAAGTGTGGCATTTGACGTGGCTATTAGGTTCCAGTGGCAATCAAAGCTCTAACAGCTGTTGGGTAGAAACTGATTTTCAATCTATTGTTCTTGCTTTAGTGGCCCTGTACATCTGCTTGACGGCAGTAGCTCAAAACAGAGTGGCCAGGGTGGGATGAGTCCTTTAGGGTGATGTTGGCTCTCCTCAGACAGTAAGAGCCATGAAGGTCCCCCAGTGTGGGTAGGGGGCACACAGTGATCTTCTCTGCCAGGCAGTAACCCTTTGGAGCCCTTTCTTGTTTGCCACCATGCAGTTGGCAACTACATGCAGAGGCAGGCTTAAAAAGGCATACGACCAGGTCCCCCAAGGTGTCTTGTAGGAGTATGGGGTACCGGTGTCAAAGTCTGAATGGTCCCCCCACAGATTGGTCCCCCTGCCTTCACTGCACATGCGTCATTTTAGAGCGTCAGCAATGATTCACTGATTATCGCCTTGTTTTCTAATTAAAAACTGCACTCCAGTCATCATCTTTCTCAGCAACAGATATCTGAAGCTTTTGTGCAACAAACATTTCCACATAAATTCAGCATTATTTCGTAATAAAAGACAGAGGACTGATCAGAGCGCCACAGCAGCACATCTGAGTCTGATAGTGCAGCAGATAACAACAATCCTTCACTTGGTGATATAAGCATCAGATTGGCATGAATGTCCTTCATAATCAGTGTTTGAGAAAAAAAGTGCGGGCCACTTGAAAATCCAATATGGTGGCCAGGTAGGGGGTCAATGAAGAATTACACAGGGGTCAAAATTTAAAAATGCTCCAATCATATTGAAAGCTATACCACATTATGTGTCTGATCACAAATATTCCAAAAAAGGTATAGTTGGACTATCTATGACTGAATGTTATGGAGTTATGGGGTAAAAACAGCAAAAATGGTAACAAAGGTCAATTTCGCTTTGTACAGGAGTCAAAAGTTAAACTTGCTCCAATTTTGGTAAAACGTGGTGCAAATTATTGGATGAGCTAATAGGATTAATAAATGGAATAGTTTTGACTGTGTTGAACGCTTGGTTTGCAAAGTACATGTCAAACAATGTCGACGTACATTGGATTCTGTGGCATGTGACACATGTTACCCTGTAATGTGACAACTGAGCATGACACATAGTGCATACTATTCCTTTTTAAAGCCGTATTAACTCAATCAAGAATTTGCATCACATTTTACAGAGATTGGAGCAACTTTAACTTTTGACCCCACTACAAACTGAAATTGACCTTTGTCACCATTCTTGCTGTTTTTACTCCATAACATTCAGTCATAGATAGTCCAAACTATACCTTTTTGGAATCTTTGTGATCAGACACATAATGTGGTATAGCTTTCAATTAGGGATGTCCTGATCCGATCACGTGATCGGAAATCGGGCCCGATCACGTGGTTTCAGACTTGATCGAAGTCGGACGTTGCATCCCAATCAGGAATCTGATATAGATTTTATCCTCATTATTTTGATCAGCGCTATTTCAGGCTCATTATTGCAGATTAATGGTCCTTTCACGCGTCGGAAGTGTCAGAGGCGTGAGACGCGTTGCTTTTTAGAGGCGTCAGAAGCATCGCTTTAGCTCGGCTTTTGACGTGACACTTCTGACGGGAGCGCACATTGCCGCTTGTCGGCAGGCTGACGCGGTCAAAGTTCAACCCAGTCTTTTTTTTTTTAATTGAACAAAAGAAAAAACACAAGTTCAACCGGACAGAGGTGGAGGGAGTTATGCGTGCAAAGTTTCTTTCGCAGAACTGCTGTTTGTGTGTTTACGCACTCAGCGTGACGCCTCGATGGAATGATAAGAGGATGATGGACACTTTCCCACCGAAACTCTTGCTCAGTCATCCTTCCGTGCGCAGCAGGACCCGGTGCTGACCAAGTCCTCAGGACAACGATCTGTCATCTGATTAACAAAAAGAAAAAAACAAATTGTCTTGTGATCGCTTGTCTGCAAAACGGAGCGAGAGATGGTGTGTGCACGAGCGATGTGCACACTCATCACATTTAGGAGCGCGTCTTAAAGAGCTTCCATCTTCATTCACGTTCACTGCGCTGCTCTGAACTTGTTGAACACCGATAAAGCATCAGAGGGGAACACTGAGGACTGTCAGGACGCAAATCTAAGTTGTTTTTTTTTTCCTTTTACTTTTCAAGTTGACTTTTGAACTTTTGACGCTCTGCGCTATGACGTAGCTTCACGCTGTGCTGCCATACAAGGCACTCACTACACACCGGGAGCAATAGGGGATTAAAGGCCTTGCCCAAGGGCCCATAGTGATTTTCCAGTCAGGCGGGGATTTGAACCACAGATTAATGCAGAAACCTCATGTCTGAAGAAAAATCCTTGGAAATGTTTTTTTTGTTGTTGTTGTTTAACATTTATTTTTAGACAAATAAAATAACATGGAAATTTGTACATTTTTTTAAAGTCTAGTAGATTATTACTTGATTGTTCAAGCTACCTCAAGGAGAAGTGCACTATTTAAGTGATAAATAATAAAATAACATGATTAAAATGAAATTATTATATATTTAGCATTTGTTCATTGTTCATTCAGTTTTTTAAAGTATCGGATCGGGAGTCAGTATCGGCAGATATTCAAAATCAGATGACTCAGAATCGGATCGGGGCCAAAAAAACCTGATCGGGACATCCCTACTTTCAATATGATTGGAGCATTTTTAAATTTTGGCCCCTGTGTAATTCTTCTTTGACCCCTACCTGGCCGCCATATTGGATTTTCAAGTGGCCCGCACTTTTTCCTCAAACACTAATTCATGAAGAACATTCAGGCCAAATCTGATGCTTGTATCACCAAGTGAACTACTCTGGCCAAAAATCAAACTTATCTGCTCCACTATGACTCTCTGAGTCTGACTCTCTACACTCGAACAGATCAAAGGGAATAATGTGACTATTAACCATCAGATAACAAAGTAAAACCTGTTAAATCATTCTAAAGTCAGTTTTAAGCAGAAAGGAGATAATTTGTTAATCACTGCTGATGCGCCGAAATGACGCATGTGCAGTGAAGGCAGGGGGACCGTTCAGACCGGGACTGCTATACTATTAAAGTAGGAGGTGTGTCCACATATTCTCAGCATCAGATATGACCTGTTCCCGGTGGGTGTTGGACTCCACAAGGATGCCCCTTGTCACCAATCCTGTTTGTGATTTTTGTGGACAGGATTTCAAGCAGCAGTCATTGGTCAGAGGGTGTCCAGTTTCCTGATCTCAGAATTACACGTCTGGTTTGCAGATGAAGTGGTACTGTTGATTTCAGACAGTGACCTTGGACATGCAGCGGGCAGGTCTGAGGCAGAGTGTGAAGTGACGGGGATGAGAACCAGCACCTCCAAATCTGAGACCATGGTCCTCCATTGGAAAAGGGAGGACTGTCCTCTCTGTGTCAGGGGAGAGTTACTGCCCAAAGTGGAGGACTTCAAGTATCTCAGGTTTTTGTTCATGAGTGTGAGTAAAATGGAACTTGAGACTGTCAGATGGATTGGGGCTGAATGTTAACTTTTTATGGTTGAGGCCATCCAACTGTGCTGGGTCTGCTAATTTTGGATATTGCGCTTGCGACACGTGTGGGGCAACTATGTTTGGTGCTATGAATATAAATAAAGTGAATTAAATTGAATCAAAGTAGTAGATATTATACAGTCATTTAATTCTCTTTAGGGAACTTGCACCAAGTGCCCACGCCACAAACACGGCTGTATTTTTAACCAACCTGTATGAAGAAGAGCTTTGGTTTCCCCACCATTGTCATACAGCGAAAAC
Organism: Thalassophryne amazonica; assembly: GCF_902500255.1. NCBI lineage: Eukaryota > Metazoa > Chordata > Actinopteri > Batrachoidiformes > Batrachoididae > Thalassophryne > Thalassophryne amazonica. The sequence continues at coordinate 91,135,213 of NC_047113.1, read as the reverse complement.
CTTTGAAGTACTCCGTCAGGGTTTCGAACTTCTCACAGCCGTCTATGCCGTAGATCACCCCCTCGTCTCCGTGGCTTAACAGCACACACACAAACGACGCGCGGTTACTGTGGTCCTCCTGGGAAACTACACACACAAGGACACATACAGGACAGATTGTTGGCATGCGCGGGCACACACACACGTATACTTCATCTTGTGGTTTTTAGTAAGAACACAAGCAGACAACACTGATTCTAAGTAAGTTTAAATCCATGTAAGTAAGTCATCCACTCTATTGTCAATACTGCTTTGTTTCTATAACAGTACAACGGGGCACATGCCGAGAGCCAGTATGAAACAAGAGTCATTAGGAGATGACGTATCCCCCATCCCCCACAAATCAGGAATACAAAGTGTCGGGGGGATGTCACCAAGTATGCCCTAATGATAAATACAAATGAAATTGGTCAACTAGTTATTGAGATATTGTGCTAACAAGCAAAAAACCTGAGTCAGTGAGATCACAGCCTGGGAGTCTACCAAGGTGTGAACCTGGGTCAGCATGAAAACAGCTCCAGACCATCTCCTTGAGATATTCACCTGTGAAGGCTGTGTCATTCTGTGATGAATTGAGCAAATGGATTATTTACGCATTTAGTTTGTCTGATGGCAAAATTGTGTAATCTATAGGCCTCCTGTGGATTTGGGGCTCTGATGGACAGGTGATGTCACATTTCCACGGGGAACACAGAGCGCTACATTCCAAAGAAAGATTTTGCTGGTTTCAACACATATGCGTGCTGGGGAGGGGGCAGATTTGAGCGGGATTCAGCAATGTCTGAACACAAATGTGGATAAGATCTGGTTCTACTTGGGGTTCATGACTTCCTCATTATGTTAGTGCGCTGACAGCGTCTTCTCACTGTGCCGGCATTCAGTGTGGCTGCAGCAGTAAGGACCTCAAACAACTCTGCAGCGCCTTCTCGCCAAGAGAATCAGTTCCTCATACGTTTCCTTCATCCGTCATTATGACAGGCGCTTAACTGCTAAACGGAATCCAAGATGAAGCAATGCAATAGCAGGAAATATGGCCTTGAATGTTTTCTTGCATGCACTGAAGGCAAAGGCCTCCTGTGCACAAACGCTGCCATCTGTGACTCCAACAAAGTTTAGTGCTGCTACAAACTGTGACTACACACGCAACTAACATTAGCAATATATAGTTATTATATATAACGATGTATACATTTGGAAAAAAACATTCTTAGGGCTTTGGTCTGGGTGGGGCAGTTCCACTGAATGCCCCAACCACCCCCCCCCCCCCCCCCCCCCCCGTTCTGGAGAAGTGCGTCCTGTGCTGGAGAAACTGCATGAACAGAACAATTAAAGTCCTAAAAACTTTAGGTGCCTTGACACTTGCACACAATCTACCGTGCAGGAGCGTAAACTTGTTGCAAACCGTTGTGAACTATGAGTGGCTTCGTGCAAGTTCACAAAGAAAATTTTGAAATGTTCAAAATCTGTCACGCATTCATTATGTGAACTTCACTTGAACATTGTGCAAACACTTCAAAAACACTGAGTCCCAGTGCAATTCACTGCATTAGCGCACCACAGAGCACAGCTCATCTGACATTATAATGAGATGTTAAATCTATCAAACATACTTTTACAGTTACTCATAAGAAGGAATGAACATGCAACTGTTTTACCAAGACATTACAAAATAAATGTTACAAATAAATACCTTTTAGACTATTCTAAATGCGTTCTCCAGAGAGAGAGAGAGAGAGAGAGAGAGAGAGAGAGAGAGGGAGGAAAAAGGCTGCTGCTGAAACGCTCTTCTGTGATCGTGGAAGCGATTAAGGTGTTTTCAACTGCCAAACTCAGAGAAAATGATTAATCCGCTACGAAATAATCATTTTATATATACAGCGGCCAGCGGCACAAAGTGCGGCATCCAGCTGGGAACACAGTAGGTACATTGTCATAACAAATTGCCCGGAAGTGCAGAGCCAAACTGCCTACAAGTGTCAAGGCACCTTTTGACAGAAATTAGAAAAGTGACATGTTTTCATGATTAAGAATTATTCAGAAGGTGACAACCAAAACTGAATCAAGTACTCCATCTGCCTGGTGCACCACAGAACATGGCAACAAGCGGCTGGACATGGCTTACTGCTCTATGGGGAACAAGGGGGACACTCTACTTGCTTCGTGCCAGCGGCAGTGGACACTTCCGTGGTGTGACTGAAACATCCTCACCAGTGGACTCAGGACAAGTGGAAGGACAACTTTGAGGTGAAATGTGTTTTCATGAAAGATATGCCCAACATCCAGCTGTGACACATCTGGCTGGAGAACAATGACATCAAGTCACTGAACAATTTGACACAACCATTCGTATTAATTTTGTCACCTGTTTTATAATTTAGTCTTAAGGCCCTTTAGTCTTGTGTCAAATGTCCTTTTTAGTTTTAGTCATTCACATAGCATTTTTATTTAGTCAAGTTTTAGTTGACTAAAAGTCTGGATATTTTAGTCAAGTTTTAGTGAAAAGAGGACTGAATATATTTTAGTCTTTTTTCAGTAGCGACATTCTTTCATGACATAACAAAAAACTAATTATTTATGATTACCAATTCAGCATTTCATACATCTGAAATAATGAATGTTTTCATTGCCTGACAAAATAGTTTTGAAGGTTTATGGTGTTTTTTTTTCCTCATTTTTTAAATCTGCAAGGCTTCCTGTCAGATACAATTAGTCAGTTTATTGTTAGTCTCATGATATTTAAAATAGGACCAGATATCAAGTCTCTTCTTTCACAAGATGTTCGCTCCTTGTAGTTTTGTATTACAGCCACATGGTGGCAGCAGTAGTATAGGAAATAAAGCTGTCTTCCTTGGTGGTTGGAAACATTTTGAAGTACTTGTTGACAAAAATGATTATGAAAACTAATTTTGAGTTTTTATTTCATGCAAAACATTTTCGTCTCGTCTTTTTTCGTCAACAACAACAGTGTTGTAAAACACTGATGTCATCGGCTCAGTCATGAAAAAAAATGGTTGTTGATGAGCATATCCCTTACCAAAAAGTAGTATATGCAAATATACTTCTAGTTTACTTTTTATATACTTATAAGTACTATTTTTTGGTAAGGGATGTCATCTAGTCTTGTCTGACAAAATTAACTCCACCCCAATCTTTGATGACAGCACATTATGAGAAATGTCACGAAGAAGAGTTCGCACTAAGGAGGGAGTGAAATCGAACTAAACAGTAACTTTCAAGCAAGCTGTCAGCTAGAACTCCAACACTAATGATGTAGGACCTGAAATAATGTGCCGCACCACAACGAGGAAACACTTTCACAATCATTTCATCAAGATGTGTCTCTAAACACATGAACTCATCTGGATCCCCATATCTCACAGAAGGTAGCCCACTTTAAAAATATATAATTTAAAAAATATATTTTTAAAGTACTTATAGTCCTGGTCTGCCTCTTTAATGCCCTTAACCCTCTCAGGCTCAAATAAATTTTTAGTAATAGGAAACATCAGATACTTAGCTGTTGCAAATCTGCAGCACCTGCCTTGAGAAGGTTAATGCTCTGTGTGAACAGCTAACTGACAAATCAGTTTTTTTAAATGCCTCAGGTATTTTGGATATTAGTGAGCTTCATTAGGACCTAAAGACCTTTAAAGATGATGTAGTACAAATGAACCCTGAGCTTGAAAAATGTTGAGAGAAAGAACTGTGTCTGATTCTGGCTGCGCACTTTGTAGTTTTGCCTTGACCTGACTAATTGATTGCTTTAAGTGTATAAATATTCATAAAAATGCATATTTATACTTTTAACAGGGTAATATGTTTTGTCTTTGCAACAGGTTCATTCGCTTTTAAGATCAGCTTTACATCTGGAATAATTTCAGACTGCATTATAACCATATGTTCCAACACTTTGAGCTTCAATGTGTCAAACTGAAAAAACATAAATGATTGCTACTGCAGGTTTTTTTTACTGTGTACATCATCAGACTGACAGGACTCCGTGTTTAGCGGTAGCACTGAGTGAGCATGAAGACATTTGCAGCATTGTTTACCACTGAATAGCTGGTCCTTCATCTGCTTCACGGTCAGGTCATTGAAGACTTTGATGTTGTAACCCAACCTGGAGAAGGTTTTCACAGCAGCTGCACAATCAACATCTGTTCCATTCCGGGTCTTCATGCCTGAAGAACCACAGAGAAATGTGGAAATGCAGCAAGCAGTTATTACCAAAATTCGGCCATTAAATTCAAAATGTGATCCAATATCAACTAATCGATGTAGCTTCATGCAGCCAATTACTCTACTGCATGTGGGTGAGAGAAGGACATTTACATGGCTGCTGGTTAGCTTAAGGCCCGGTCACACGGCACTTAACGAAGGGTAACAAAGCTCAAATGAAACAAGAAATCTGGACTTTCGCTGACTTTCACTGGCATTGTTTAATCTTCACGCAGCTTCGTTCCTGCAGCTGGTGCTTCATCAGGACTTTTAAACTGTTGAAAAATTTGAACAAATGCCGCCAAAAACCTCAATTCTTCCGTATTTCGTTTTGCTGTTTTTTTTTTTTTTTTATCTGCTTAGTTTTTGTAATGTTAGCATTTAGTTCGACTTCGTTCGACCAGCTGAATGTTTTCATACAGTGTAGAAGCCGGTTTGTGAGCGCTGCTGCTACTGCGTTCATGTAACGGAGGAAACTACAGGGCAAACTCAGCCTGTTTGCTTGGATTCTTTTATTTTTTTATCTGGGTGGGGGATCAGCTTCACTAGGCTCAGGCACCTTATATAGGCCAGAATTCATTTTTTGTGTGGATACAATGAATTATTTTACCAAAAATAAAATGAAAACCATGCTCCTGCCACAAGCAACTGCTGAATTTGAAACAACAAAAAAGTTGTGTAATTTCCGACAGTACTTGAACACAGCCACAGCAGCAGTGGCAGCCATCGTCTCCTGTGTGTGCTTATTATGTTTTATTAAATATAACAATATGAGTGTAGGAATGACAATCCAGCCCTTCTGTACATGTGGCAACGGGTAGATGATTCAGAAGATGATATAAAGAGCTGTTCTGGAAGGCAGAATTCACATTGTGGATCAGCTGCAGCTGGTGGAAATAACCGCACATGGGAAGTCAATGCGTGGTGTTCATACAGACTGATCAGTTTACTGCTCTGATATATTCAGTCATCTTTACACTTATATTTATTCCCCCCTTTGACAGTTTTCTGTTATAGAATCTATATATGGCTTAGTAACGTAATACAGTGATAGAGCAGCCACCACGGCACACCAGCGTTTTTTTTTTTTTTTTTTAAATTGGAGCAAGACAGAGTGCACAGCGTGCCATCAGTCTGAACCAGACAGTGAGGATTCTGATGATGAAGGAGATGATCCCTCTTTTGTTCTGGACGAGGAAGGAGAGCAGGTGGATCCACCAACGTGCGCACAGATGAGATGAGATATACTTTATTGATCTCACAGTGGAGAAATTATGTTTACACTCCAGTTACCTCAATTGAGGCAAGTGGGTGAAGGTCACGCAGCAACCCTGAGATGCGGATCACGTGCTTCTGTTTGCACCTGGAATGCAGAGCATGACGCAGACACACGCTGCTCCAGCAGCGGCTCCAGGGTCATTTAGTTTAAAGGGTGGATTTCAACATTAGCTTCGGTTTCGTTTTGTTCCTCTTTCGTTCCTTTTGCGCTCTTGATTCGCAGGGTATTCGGTGATGGGAAAAGTCAAAAGTTCATTCAACTTACATTTTGGTGTTCCATTACTGCTAAAGTCCAACACAAACTTTAAATAGGAGTCCAAATTCTGACATGCAGATTCTTCATGTCTGCAGATGGCTTATGGAGTGGATTTTTTTTTTTGTGTGTGTGCATGTTAGAAGAAATCGTCGTCCATCAGGAACACAAACGCCACCATGTTTGTTTTAAAGCCCACTTGTGTGAGCATGCGTGCACACTCACACAAGTGGGACAATGATTATGCACACGTGTACTTCCAAAAAAGACTGTACTTCCTCAGTGCAGTTTAAAAAAAATAAAAAATAAAAAAATTCACATCAGAAATTAGTCCAGCTTTTCATTCTAACTTCCTCCTAACAGCTCTTCATGCATCCAGACGGCTTACAGTGCAGTGGATTTGTTTTGTGTGTGTGAGTATGTGTGTGCGCAGAATGCAATGGTACCAAATGTATGGAGCCAAATTTGCACACTAAATGAAACCAAATTGCACTTTAAATGCAATGCAACACAAATGGGACAAATAATCCATGTCACGTGACATACAAAGCACCAATCAAATGACAAGGCACCACTCGGCCAATTATATATATATATATATATATATATATAATCATATTTCCGTGACTAAACGCCTGACCTTGGATAGGGACCTGCCTCAGTCAAAACGTCATCTGAAAAAAATCAACACCTGCCTTGAATAAGTGCTGGGCATTATGTGCATGAAAAAGATATTTAGTCGAGTAACTCCAGTCCGTTGCGGAGTGGTTGTTTAAAGTCCGAAAGCCTGATTTATGTTTCTACAACTCTGTAAATCCATGCAATGACACTGATGTGCGCGTGACCCTTTTATACTTTCTAAGTTTTCTGTCATGTTGGTGGGTGTCTTAACGCAATTTTCCACAGGAACAGTAGCTTTTTCTGGATCAATTTGTCCCTCAACGAGCTCCACTTCTGAATACAATTACGTTACATTTACAGTTACGATGCGTGCGATTGCCCTCCATGAATTGCAGGTCATTTGAGTGTCTTTGCAGTTTTTATACTCTGTGTTGTGAAGTTGGGCATATTTGCGGACTTTTCTGCCAAACGTATCTGATCTATGATTGAAATGTAACAAGTGTGTGGAGTGCAAAACTTTTAAAATATGAGAGGAAGGAGTGAAAGTGAAATAGTGACCAATCACAGTCCTTGCGGTCTCCGCCATTTCCACCATGCTACAGAGAGGGTTCGCAGCCACGCAGAGGGCTCTGATCTAAAGCAGTTTGGTTTGACACATCCAGGGATCTGTGTGAAGCTTAACACCATATTACAGTGCAGCCAACAAGCAGGATTTTGTTAATGATCACCAGACTTGAATGAAGGCCTGCCTCATTTAGGTGTTGGCTCTGAGCACGGTTTGAAAAAATAAATTTGGCAAATGTCAGCGCTGAACTACATTTTTTTTTTTCTCTGTTGCAACTGGGCACGCCCAGACTGCTCTGTCCAGTATATGCAAGGGTTTTTTTTTAACGGAAATGCATTGCAATGGGACAGGACGTTTTGTCCAATGTGAGTAAAAATCCATTACACAAAATCTGATATATATGGTGTTTATTACATGGAAAACCATATAAAAGCATTCGGACGTTGCTTTTCTCCAGTGAGTGAGAGTATCCAGTTTATATGATGATGGTTTAGGTGAGTTTTACTGTACAATATATTAACTGAACATTTTTTTTTCTTTGAAATATTTGAAGTGCTTTGTATCTCTGTCAGGCGTGGGGGGGGGGAATGCAGGCCTGCCCTCCCCTAGAAAATTTTGGTTTGATTTTGTGTCTTTTTCAGTTCAAAGTAGGAACAAATCTGTTTGTTTTTATTTCAGGTGACAGTATTTGCAGAACCGATCTTTCATCAGTTTTTCTACATTTCTTTGCTTTATTCTTCATAAAAAACTCATCTCTTTCACTTTAAACATCCCTCACAATATTATCCTGCAACACTGAAAACACTCTGACTTAAACTGAAGATTTCTTGGCGTTTGTGGTCAAATCTGAATATTTTTAAAGAAATCTGTACGAGCCACCCAGCCATCTACTGTGAGCTCCTTGAAAACAGAGGCAACGGGTCTCCATCCTCCTGTTCATTGGTGGTAAAATGAATAAATGAATCAGATCCTTGTTACAAGATTTTGTGGTCGATCCAGAAAAAGGAACGGAACATTAAATTTTAAATTTGACACATTTACAATGATCCTTTTCCTGCAAGATACAAACAAAAACAAACAGTTTATATACTGTGAACATTACGAACATTCTATGACAAGGGGAGTAGAGTTAGAAAAATGCACATTTTTAACTCCATAAGATCGGGTATTTTACGAGTGAGTCAAAGGTTAGTTGCACACCGACACAAAATAAAAGGGGAAAAGGTGTTTTTCCAGTGCAGGACTCAGATGTTTTGCCGCACCCTGGGCATGTCAGTACAGCTGATGTTACAGAGGTTTTCTGCAGGTGGAAACAGACACGTTGAATGTGGAAACATACCTGTACTTTTGTGGAAGTTCTTGTTGTTGATAATCAGACAGGTTCCCAGACTGGGGTAGTCTATGTTGTAGCGATAAGGATCACCGGCTGCCATTTTATAACCAGGGACAGAGTCCATTTCCTCAGAAAGCTTGCTGTGGCCCTCTGGGCCTGCAGGCTGCCTGAAAGTGTGCAGACATGAACAGACTTTGAGCAGCTTTTAAACCTGAAGAACTTGTTTAGTGCTGGAACAGCGGTGAAGCAGTTAGCATGGCAGCTGTTACATGAGATTTCTTCAACATAAAGCAGTGAAGCACCGAATCCTGTGGGTGGTCAAACACTACACATGTGAGGTCAAAATGTTACCACAACAGTCAGGAGTGTCAATAAAACATTAAGTAAGTAAGTAGTCCTTTCAGCTGCTTCTTTGTTTATTTTTTCCACTCAGCAGCAAATCTGAGGCGGATCTGCATGTTGGCACAAGTTTTATGCTGGATGCCCTTCCTGATGCAACTCCACATTACAAGAAGAAATGTGGCAGAGGTGTACTAGGGGAGCTGCAACCACTACCTTTGCACCCCCCCCCCCCCCCCGGACTAAACCAAACCAACTTTTTTAGGTTCCTCAGATGACCCCAAAACACAATCAGGATGTTCCCAAAAAATAAAAACTGGCTTCAAGCCAGTTATCCAAGATGCCATCCAAGATGGCCGCCAAAATAGGGTTTTTCACTAAAACACCTTTAAACAACATATAAACAACTTAAATATCACAGAGATTCAATGATAAGGGTCTACTGGTGGTCATTTTGGACGCCATTTTGAATCTTAAACCCATGAATTAATTTAGTTTAGGCACAAATGAGTTTGCTGTGACCTACAATGGTCTTCCTATTGAATCTCTGTGATATTTACCATATTTTCCGGACTATAAGTCGCACCGGAGTATAAGTCGCACCAGCCACTTTATCCATTATAAAGAAAAATAAACCATAAATAAGTCGCACCGGAGTATAAGTCGCACCAGCCACTTTATCCATTATAAAGAAAAATAAACCATAAATAAGTTGTACTGGACTATAAGTCCCATGGACATACAGGTATGTTAACATGAAAAGTTCAGATGATAATATTGTGACAGCAAGGGGAAGAAACTGCGCCACCTTGAGTTGAGAAGATTTATTTGACAGAATACTACATGAATGTGGTTCTGCAACAGATGTCATTACTCACAACAATCATGTCACTCAGGGTGCCGAAAATGTGAAACGTGAAAACGTGCAACATGCCAAGAGAGTAACAGGAACATCACAATACCGTAACATAAATAACACGCGAACAAGTTCACTTAACCCTCAGTTTCACTGCGAATCATTGAAACCATTGAATTCTTCATCCTCTGTGTCGCTTTGAAACAACTGCGCCAACTCCAGAGGAAGACAAAGCGCTGCGTCCTCTTCTGTGTCACTTTCCTCAGATTCCTCAGTTCCAGTTAGTCCAGCCTTTCTGAATCCCGACACGATGGTTTTGGTCGTCACTGAAGCCCATGCTTTGTCGATCCATCCGATGACTTCCTGGAAATTTGCGGCGCGCATTCTCCCGGTTGCTGTGAAACTGTGCTTCCCATCCGTCATCCACTGCTCCCACAGGTTACGTAAAACTGCCTTAAAGCTCCGGTTTACGGAGATGTCAAGTGGCTGAAGTATTTTGGTTAAGCCTCCAGGGATGATGGCAGGTATGGAGTTGAAAACTTTTAATTTAGCTTTGATCTGAGGCGTTATGTGCGCTCGCATGCTGTCCATCACAAGCAGGGCTTTGCGTGCTCTAAAGAAACCATCCGGACGCTTAGTGTAGCACTTTGTAAGCCATAGATTCATCATTTCTTCATCCATCCACCCTTTCTCATTCACGGCAATGGCAACTGTAAGGGATTGGATTTTTGGCATGGTTTTTCTTTTAAAAATGACCATTGGTGGTAATTTTGATCCATCTCCACAACATGCCAGCACCACTGTGAAGTGTGATTTCTCATGACCTGTTGTGACTATATTCACACTCTTTTGCCCTTTCTCTGCAACACTTTGGCCCATGGGAATGTCAAAAGTGAGGGGGACCTCATCCATGTTTATAATGTGATCCGGTGTCACATTGTGCTCAGTTACATGTTTTTCAATGAACTCGCGGAAACTGTCAACCTTGGCTTGGAAGTCTGCTGGCAGTTTTTGGCAAACCGTTGTCCTTGCTCTGATAGAGAGGTGGTTGCGTTGCATAAAACGGTAACACCAAGAAGGTCCTCCCACAAAGTCATTAATATTCATCTCCTGAGCAATGACCCTGGCATGGAGACGTAACTGCACTGTTGACAACCCTCTCCCGGCCGCACGTTGTTCGAGCACCCATGTGTGGACTCGTTCCTCTAGCTGTGGCCATCTAGCTTTTAGCCCGCGATTAGCTTTTTTTGTTTTTTTCATGGTGGCTAGCGTAATCTCCGCTTTCCTCCAGTCCCTCACAAGTTTCTCACTCACTCCAAACTCTCTCTCTGCTGCTCGATTACCGTTTTCGGATGCATATTTCACCACTCGCAACTTGTAATCTGCAGAGTATGCTTTTCTTTTTGGTGGCATTTTTTTCTGGCCTTCTCCGTTGTCTTGTTAATTTATCAGTAATGTTGAAATTTTTATTTTTCTATGGTAGTCAGAAGTCGCAGGAACAGTCACACAAGCCTTGAGCGCCCTCTCGTGAGCTGCATTTTACCTACGGATATGTTTGTATTTTGCGGACCACATTGCGAGCCGAACCATGATTGGTTATTGTGACCGGCGTGACCTATAGGATGGCTGCTATACTACAGTGCCCATGATGCATTGCATTTCCGTTTCCGGTGGCCATTTTAAAACAGAGCGACTCTGTCACGTAAAATTGTTTTATTACAGTAAATTAAATGAGAATCTACCGGTATATTTTTCATTTATAAGTCGCACTGGAGTATAGGTTGCACCCCCTGCCAAAACATGTAAAAAAGTGCGACTTATAGTCCGGAAAGTTGTTTATATGTTGTTTAAAATTGTCTTGAGGCCAGTTTTTATTGTTGGTAACATCGTGATTGTGTTTTGGGGTCATCTGAGGAACCTAAAATAGTTGGTTTGGTTTAGTCCTGGGGGGGGGGGGGGGGGGGTGTGCAAAGGTAGTGGTTGTAGCTCCCCTAGTAGTGGGGTTTGAACTGGGAAACTTCCACATTGAAACCAAGCAGACTAACCGCTTGGTCACCATCAATGAAACAGCCACAAATAAATAAATGACACCAGCAACTTATTAAAGTTATGCAGGTTTTGTTGCATTTGTACTGAAAACATACAGAACCATGACGTATGTGTGTGTCATTATACCACTACTGTGTACATGCTTTCTGCTACACAATTTAACACACCAGTGTAAGTTCTTAAAAATGACACAAACCTATTTCACAGTCAAAAATAAAGACATTATTTTAAACTTATTTCAAAGCATTTCATGATCTACAGCTGAGGTTTATGTTTTATATCAGAACAATTATAAGTACAGTCACAGCTGTCATGTCATACGGCAAAACCAGTTTTTACCTCTTACAACAAAGACATTACAGGATAAAAGAGACGTGCGTGCAGCCCTGTGAAATATCACTTAAATGTCTAACGAGTTTCACTTTTCTCACCTCTCAATAATTACATCTGTTTAAGTTGACAAATCAAGTATTTCCTCTTCCGAACAATCAAAAATAAACACCTGAGACGACACTGAAAAGCTTAACTTCCAAGATCTGATGAGCTCAGGCGTGCACACAGCAGTCCCCCCCACCTTAAATTCACTTCATAAATCATGACACTTTAGGGGGCAAGAGAACAGACACAAAAAAAATTCCAAGTCATTGGATATTTCCTGGAGTTCATTTAAATAAATCAGTCATAAAAACAACTTATGGTAATTTTGTTTAAAGCAGGTTCACTTCAAAAACAGTGATAGTAAAACATATATATATATATATATATATATATATATATATATATACACATACATACACACACACACACACACACACACACACACACACACACACACACACACACACACACACACACACACACTAGTGAGGGAAGCCTTCAAACAACCCATACAAATTCAGAATAACTATAAACTTCAAGTGGATGTGAGTGGAGAAACTGGGCATTTGTCTGTTGCTTCAGAAGTTACAGCGGCATCAAGGTAAAGTGACACAAAGAAGCTGATGAACCCTGAGATGGGAAACTGACAGTTCTTGGTTCCAGAATAGTTTATCTGAGCTCGTTCACTCATCTGAATCTGTTTAAGCTGAGTTAAAGGGACATTATCATCATGGTGATTTTGACCCTGTAGGACTCTATGATTTCACTTCTGTCTGACTTTATTATAAAGTCATTCATACCAATCAACAGTGGTGGGCACAGATAACCAAAAAATTAACTTCGATAACAGATAATCAGATAACTGAAAAGTTATCTTTGATAAAGATACACCGATAAACCACCCAAAAATGTTTCGGAAGTTACAGATAATTTATAACCGATAAATTCCAGTATTGTCTCTGGTACAATTGCAATTACTAAGAAGCTTAAAGTGACTTAACACGATCGCTTTTGAAAGCAAATCAAAACGACAAAAGACCCAAAGAATGAGCCAGTATTTCCATGTTTGACCATGCTGCCCCTTGTAGGAAGCTGCACAGAAGAATCCTGAGAGCACCCACAAAATCAGCTCTCTACTAATCATAATGCTCCGGTCAGGTGGCGGTCTTGAAAAATAAAGTCATACTAACTTACGGTTTTGTGAAAATACTGACAGAATAACTCCATTAATGTCAATTCTGTCATTTGTACAAAGTTAAAATATAACATATATCTTTTAATGTTGAATAATGCACAAATTCTGAGGTTTTGTAAGAAACACAGACCGCAAAGCATTCTGGTAAAAGTGCCTCTGCTAAACACTGATTGGTTCAGTCATTCATTATGTAAACAAACATGTTAATGTGACGTGTGTTGGTTTAAAGATAAATGTGCTTTTGTAAAACATTCCATTTTTATTTGTAAAAACAGGCATTTTTCCGGAGCCCTGGAAGTACCATCGCAAAATGTTTTGCATGTGGAGAGAATGTGCGCACATTTTATTAGTGCCGTGCGCACGTTTGATGATGTGCGCAAGTTTTATGATGTTGTAAAACGTGCACTCAATATTAGTAAGTAAGTAAATTTATTTATATAGTGCCTTTCACAGACATAAGCCACAAAGCACTTCACAGGTTAAAATGCAATAATAAATAATAAAAACATAGCTAAAACAAAGGACAAGGTTAACAATTGGTCAGTTCTGAAAAGCCTTATCTTGACACATAAATGTTGGCTTTACACTGTACGTGTTTTGGCCATTTTTCAGATGATTTTTCACTCGTGCGAGAATTTTTTGGACCGAGTTTCAGGTTAATCGCGCGTCCTGCATCGTGTAATGGAGTAACAAGCTTTAACATCTCACGACCACCTCCTGCTGCTGAAGAGCTACAAGCATCCAACCGCAGAGCTGTCTTGTAATGTTTTGTTGTTGTTGTGTTTTTAAACTTAATCTGTAAAAAAAAAAAAAAAAAAAAAGAAAAGCCATTTGCAAAGCCAAAAAGTTGATTTGTCCACCATCTGATAACCGGGTCAAAATAAATAGAACACTGCCATCTACTGGTACCCAGACACTTAGTACTTGGGGCGAATACTGCCATGAACACTACTGGCCAGTAGATGACAGTAGCGGCCTTGAAAACTTGCCAAACAAAATTCCAGATAATCCGTGTCTGCTACATTTAAGATGCGTGGAATTTAACAAACGCAAATACAATAACGTCTATAAACCCAGAGAATATATTCACGAAAGTTTTAGGCACTAGAGTTTAATGCTGTTGTCCGTGGAGCCTGAACAGAGTGTCTGAAATGCATTTGTCCTGTCGTAAACATCTGAGATTACCCTATGCTACCCATAATGCATTGCTGCCGGGCACAGCATGTGCTCACAAAACCTTAAAAATTAGCACATTACTTTAAAACAAAAACATATATCTGATATTTTCACTTTATAAAACTTCAGACATGACAGTAATTTTAAATAACTTGTCCAAAATGAGTAGGTTAAAATTTGAACCATAAGTTAAAAATGTATGCCTCTGGATGACTATCTGGGTGATATTGCGATTATATCAGTATGGTGTTAAAGGAAATGATTTTTTTGGGGGGGGGGTCACCAGTTCTCCTTTGCCTACAGAGGATAGAGTGTTTTTTTCTGAAAACAGCTCTCTTCTGTTTGCAGAGGGTAGAACAATATATCTATTAGGAAACTTTTAACAGGTAGGTCTCAACTGCTTTTAAGTTTTTAAAATATTTTTCACTGTTCAGCTTGGTTTACTACGTTATCGGTCTAAAAGTTATCGGACGGCAATTCATCGGAAGATAATTAGTCCAATGATGGTTTTTAAAGTTATCTAAAAAGATAATCCGATAATGAAAACATTATCTTCGATAATTATCTGTTATCGGATTATCGGAAGTGTGCCCACCACTGCCAATCAATCACAAATATTTTGCTGATCAGCTTTAGAGCTTCCATCTAGGCTTCCTGGTCCATCTAGGCTTCCTACTCAACAACTGATGCTTTTTCAAGACCGCTAACTGCTCCTGTCTGCTTGATAACTCACTGGAATAAACTGGCGAACACTCCACTGAGAAATTCCCAACACTAACACATACACAATACAAGGCAGAATTTTATAATTGAGAATCAAAAAGCAGTTTTTTTTGTCCTTTGTTACACAAACAATGAATAATGACATCCCAAGAATGAAGCGTCTGCTGGAGGAGTAACGGCAGCCTCCATAAGGCCTTATTCAAGAGTAATTATTGTTTAATATAATGAGAACAAAGAACACAAAACATTAAAAACAATACCATCAGGTTTTCTATTATTTACCATTATGAAGTCCTACAACACTTTCTTTGGTGATGGTAATGTCAATTTAAAACTTTTTGGAAGGATTCCAAATGTGTAAGTAGGTTATGAGTGGACAGAAAGGTCAAATATTACATAACATCTCAATCTTTGATAAACACATAACGTCAGAATAGAACTTAATATCTCTGACTCAGAATGGGAAAGAGGATCATGTAAGGTGTGAAGAATTCTGAGTTTGTTGACTTCTGGTGGTTATGAAACAAGACACTGTAGCTGTGACAAATGCAATTAGAAATATAACAATGCTAAAATACCCTCAGTGGTATTAGCAGAGATATTATATACGTAGACGCCTCATGGACTGCCGATGCCTATAACCGATAAATTCCAGTATTGTCTCTGGTACAACTGCAATTACTAAGAAGCTTAAAGTGACTTAACACGATCGCTTTTGAAAGCAAATCAAAGCGACAAAAGACCCAAAGAATGAGCCAGTATTTCCATGTTTGACCATGCTGCCCCTTGTAGGAAGCTGCACAGAAGAATCCTGAGAGCACCCACAAAATCAGCTCTCTACTAATCATAATGCTCCGGTCAGGCGGCGGTCTTGAAAAATAAAATACTAACTTACGGTTTTGTGAAAATACTGACAGAATAACTCCATTAATGTCAAATGTCAGAATGGGAAAGAGGATCATGTAAGGTGTGAAGAATTCTGAGTTTGTTGACTTCTGGTGGTTATGAAACAAGACACTGTAGCTGTGACAAATGCAATTAGAAATATAACAATGCTAAAATACCCTCAGTGGTATTAGCAGAGATATTATATACGTAGACGTATTATATACGTGGAGCCGATGTATCAGCATGGCCGCCATCTTGAATTGGTCCCTGTTGCACCCCCAATGCATTTATTTGTATTGAGTAAGGTGTATCCCAGAACTACAATAATCCATAAGTCCCCGAATTTTTTATCTGATTTTCCCACGGTTTGGTTTGTTAGAAACAGCAGAGATTCAGTTCCGATACAGGATGCTGTCAAACATTAAAAATACGTACTTTCCTGCTGAAAGACTTTGTCTTATGCTCTTTAACTAAGACATATGCAATGGCATATAGATAAATGTATAAATTCATTTTATAATTTAGTAAAGAAACAAGTTTGGATTGTTCATTTGAATTTATTTCTCTCTCTCTCTCTCACACACACACACACACACACAGTAAAACTCAATGAGTTAGTTGAACTCAAACCATTTGAGGAAACCGATTGCCTTAAACCATGAGTTTGCCAACTTAAATAAAATAATTTTCAAAAATGTAATTGTTAAAGTTTTAGTAACTTGACAATTTATAGTTAATTAAACGTATGTAAATCTAGTTTATGTAAAAATGCTAAATGGTAGCCCATTAACATGGTATACATGTTATATAATGGTATACATGTAGTGGCTGCACTCTGTGTTGTGTTGTTATGACTCCGCCCATTCGCTCCTCTTGGGACGCAAACTCACAATCTCGGGCATGGAAGTCGGACACTCTAACCAGAAGACTAAAACCCAGGACTCTGGCCTTGTGACCAGAGAATCCTTTTGAGCTGTTTGGAGTGAGGTTTACTAACTACATATTCACAGCGACACCTGCCGGCCTCCGTTACATAAACTCATTAAAATGAGTGAATGAAATGCACTGGAAATACATCACCAACACTTAAATGTCCCAAAACTTTAAATGCACTTAAATGAAGTGAGTTGGTATGACAATTCATTTTTGAGTTAGTTTAATTAATGGAAATGAGTGGCTATGTATTAAAATGGAGAGTTCGGTTTAACAGTGGAAACACACACACAAGACATCACTTTAATTTCCTCTGCTTTTCTCACCAGGTTTTGTTACAAAGATGAACATTTTTTTCAAGGCCAGGAAAAGAAAGTTCCAGGTCATTCCAGGGTCTTAAACTACCTTGTTAGGCTTGCAACTTGGGATGGAGAGTTAAAACCCTTGAAAAAATAACTGTTTTGCACAGCTTCTTGCGTGTGCTGGCACTTTGTAATGCCAGTGTAGTTAATTTTGTGATGTGGTGCAGCCTTACTTTGTGAAATACAGATACCACAAATGACTGAAGCATGAAGTGATGGTTCTCAATTCCAAAGAATTGTGAAATAAAAGCGCATAACAAGTGGATGGAAATACACACAAATACACTCTTCCTTTTGCCGCATTAACGAAAATTTGCATAGGAGTTGCAATACTAGTTGGATGGAAACACAGCTAATGAGAGAGAGTACCAGTTCCTGCTGTAATAACATTACACGTAAGTACTGTTTGTTACGATTACATAATATTACAAATGGTAAAATAACCAAAATTATTGTTCAGTCTTATTTGTGAAAGGTAATCCCACGCGATCTGGTTTCTATACTGCACCGGTTATTGAAACCGTAAGCAGCACAAAATACTGGTAAATTTGCTCATGCTCCACTGACTCTGGTGCGAGCCTATTGTGAAGAGACCAATCCAATATGGCGGTGACGCTGGATTACGTTGCAGCAAGTTATGAGGCATCTACATATTAGCATAAAAATAGGAAAAAGAATGTGACCTTTTGACATCTTAAAATAGGTCAAGGTTAGCCATCTTTGAACCTGTCCAAGGTCTATGTCCCAAGAATGTTCCCTGTGAATTTGAAGACCCTGGCAGTAACAGAACTGGAGTTATGATGAGCACAGACGGATGGATGCAAAGTCTTTGCAATACCTGATGGCCATATTTTGATGGCTTGGGGTTAAAAACTGTTATGAACAATGTTGTAATTAATTAATAATTAATGCCGAGGTACTGAAAGACTGACATCATTGTCAAATATTTACCTCTTTGAAAATAATTTGAGGAAATCTACGGTGTCACCGTGACCATCAACACCATCACCACCCTCAGACATGTTCCTGCACAAAGAGGAAGATGGAGACATCAGACTATGAAAAATTAAACAAAGTGACAAAACAACTGGCAAAGATTTCAATATTGTGAAATATTCATTTATTTAAAATACAGCATTGTACTATAAAAATGTGCAGCCATTTAATAAAAACCTTCTTCATACATGTTCACACAACACAGGAGATCTCAGTGCCATTGCTGTGCCAGCAGTTACATCAATGGCATACAAAAAAGTACCACAGAGAACAAAAGGACTGAAGTAAAGAAGTGTGGCCTTAACTCCTGGCAATTCAAAGCCACAAGGTTCCCAAATTTCAGATATTTTACAGCCCAAAAGGGAAAAACAAACAAACAAACAATGCCTTAATGTCGCACGAGATGGATAATGTATAAATAAATAAACAAACATCACTTCTCAAACAAACAAACTGAGCACATGCAGGGCTACGTACATCAGGTTCAGGTAGACAATACGACAGCGCAGTCTCGTTTGAATCCGTGTGATATCGCGGGATGTGACCACTTCCGGGAACAGCCTCCAGTTGCGCAATACAAACAGCATCACTTCACATGGAAAAATGGTGTACTGTTTTGTTTTTGGTTGCAATCACCAAAGCAGTTGTGAAAAGTGCAGTTTTTCTCCAGTTTCCAATGGAGAAGGGAAGACAAGGCAAAATAGAGAGGATGTGCCGGTAAGTGTTAGCCTACACAGTTAGCCAGAGTAGCTGTGTTCTCTGTGTACTTTCCCACCACATCGTCACTTTTTCTTTGCATTTTCACTTTATTTGTGTGTAATTTGCCCACAAGTGCCGTGTTTCTGTCAGGGACAGGGCTGTTTAATCATTTAATACCTGTATTTACTGTGCGTTGCCTAATAACTTTTTCTGTGCAGTAAGGATACACAGAACACTGGGCCAAGAACTAGCTTCCATTAAAATTCGTAATACAAAAAGGTCAACAGCTTTGTGCTCAGAAAATCCAGCAGGCATCAGAACTTTAGCAGTTTCCTAACATGGGATTTCTCTGGCACATACAGTGGACATCTGGATGGTGTCTCTTTATGAAACACGGAGGTTTGACTATTAAAAAAAACAAACAAAAAAAATTATTTTTTTTACATTATCTCCCCACAGGAACTTTCCCCTCTTCGTATGTCCTTCAGTCACAGTCCAACCCTCTGTGCTGCTTCCTGTTTGTTACAGTAATAAAGTCAACCATAGCGCGCTGCTTTCGGTCATTACGGCGTGACTGTTATTTATCTGACTGATTGTTGTCGTGCTGATACAACACGATGGTGGGGTGCTGTGGTTAATCACCACGTTGCCATGCTGTCATCAGTCTGCCTGCCACTACTTGCCGCAGGTGGTTATAAGCCTGAATCTATTCTGCAAAAATGGCACATCTGTTGGGAAAGTGTAGGAACACGGACCCACAACAGGGGGCGCAAATGAACGGACAATGGAGAAAGTCAAATCACAAAGTTTTACTGTTGTGAATTCACACAACAAACACAACAGATTACAAATACAGCAGTAACCGAATTCCAAAGGTGTCGTGTGGGCAGGCTCGACGATAGGAGACGTCTGTCCGAGTCGAACCGGAACCACCCGATTTCCTCTGCCACCGATCCCCGGGGATACTGGAGCCGCCAAGTCCCGAACCCCAGGTGGCCACTGCCTCCGCTCGTCGGATCCGGTACTGCTGGCAAGGAACAGAAACAGTCAGGTGTGGGTGCGGCTGCACCCAGCAACACACAGGGTGGAAACACCACCTCCACCTCTTGTCAGGAAAATACAGGTGAGTGTAGGAATGTGAGTACTTATCCAAAATACAGTCTCCTGCTGTCTTTTCTCTTTCTGTGTAAAGGCAAAATGTATTTAATGGTCAAAAGATAATCCGTTAGGCTGGATACGTTACCTCCTTGGTAGAGCGATATCTCGGCAATGAGGTGGAGATGCCGTCCTGCTGATATACCTCCCTGTTGATTGATATCAGCTGTCTCGTCTCAGGTGATGGGTGACAGCTGTCACCCTGGCTGCTCCTGTGAGGCGGCAGCGCCCTCTGGTGCCTGGAGCCCGCACTCCAGACAGGGCGCCCTCTGGTGGTGGTGGGCCAGCAGTACCGCCTCTTCAGCGGCCCACACAACATCACCAGCACACAATGACAGTGATTCATTGCTGCACTACAACGTACATTTTAAGATATTATTTGTACCTCAGTTAAGGTGAGACATCTGTGTAATGCAGCAAATTTCACTTTGCCTACCGGGTTTTTAAAAAAAAATCTTTTCCAATGATTTTGGAATAAAGCTGTAACCCTGAGCCACTGAGTGGGAGCTCTTCTAATAATCCGAGGTAAAAATCTAATTATTTGAGGCATTTCTGTTTTACTCGTGTATGTTGCAGAGGTCCTACACAAGTTGTTCATTCATTCATAAAGCGCCTTGGGGCAACTGTTTGTTGTGATTTGGCGCTATATAAAAAAATTGATTGATTGATTGATTGATTCATTCATTTTCAACCGCTTATCCGGTCTGGGCCGTGGTGGCAGCAGAGCAGGCAGCACAGCAAATAGCTCAGCCCACACTTTCGTATCCTCGGCCAAGTCCTGTAACTCTTCCTGAGGGATCCCAAGGTGTTCCGAAGCCATCTGGGAAATATAATTTCTCCAGCATGTCCTGGGTCTTGGGTCTCCTCCTGGTTGGACATGCCTGGGAGACAAGCAGCTCAGTCCACACTTCCCTATTCTCAGCCAAAGTCCTGTGACTCTTCCTGAGGATCTGTGTGTGCAAGCAACTAAAAATGTTTTGACTGAACATTTTCTCTGAGTGGATGGCCAAGCACCGAAGGTGCGAGGTCCCTTAGGGGGGTCCGGGGGCATGCTCTGCATTAACTGACTTTAATTCTGCTTTCATTGTACATTTATCACATTCTAAGTGTTTCTGATGAATCAAATCAATAATTACACCCTTTCTGCTTTTAGTAAATAATACACTTAAAGACATGATCATTGCCAATGAAAAGTCTTTTGCCACTTGCAAGTCATTTAAAACTGATGCAATAGCAAAAAAAAAAAAGACCATCACCACATCAACACCACATGATAATGCCGAATACCACCACCAGACCAACTGAATTCTACATAAAGTGCCGTGAAATGCCACCAGTTGTACTATCAATAATAAAAATCATAACCATTGAATATACGTGTATTTAGCACAGTGCTTTAATTTTACCTCAAAATATATCTTATTTTTGAATGGTTTATCTATTAAAAAGAGTATAAACTGAAAGAAATCAATTGTAAGACCTGAAAGAAGTATCTGTAGAAAGTATTTTAGCCATAAGGGCAAGTGAGAGGGGGAAGTGTTGGCTTTTTTTTAACACTTAAAGACACTGGAGTCATCGAGAGGATTTAGTACTGCTATAACGGACTGATGCAGAAGGTGGCAGCAATGCAACAATAAGGATGCCAGCTGCCGTTAAACGCTGTAGAAGAAGAGAGGTGTCCTTGATTTGTTCACAGGGACATGTTTTGAGAGGAGTGTGTTTCGTGTCAAAATAAAGCCATAAAGTGTAAAAACTAAAGGAAGTATTTTAGCCATTAAGTCAAGACAGAGGGGAACACGGTGGCTTTTTTAACACTTGAAACACACTGGACTCACTGAGATGGCTGTCTTGAGGTCCTCCAAATGTTTAGGAACCAGGACATGGGCGGTTCTTTCATCAGATGCTGTTGAAACCCTGCTTTTATTTCTTAGTCTTCGAGCTTGGTAATATTGAACCTTTTGACAGTTTTTCAGTGTCCAGCCCTTCTCTTGGGGCGGACATTCGGCTGGATCCTGGAGCAGATCAGGTGATGGTCTGTCCAACAGTCGTCTGCACCAGTCATTGCCTTAGTGGACAGGACATCTTTCTGGTCGTACTTTCAAATGATGACGTCATCAAGCAGATCTTTGAGGGAGGGTGTTGACAGGAGACTTGGAACTTTTGCTTTTGCCTGAAGATGGTATTGCTGATGAAAAGATTGTGTTTGGCATGATTCTAGACTTCAGGCAGTTATTAACTGCAACAGATTTTCATCCAAATAACACCAATAAACCTCATATTTATGTTAGTTGGTCCAATCCTTATGGTATCAGGCTGTAAGTTGTAATTACTTGTAGATGTCAGGTTGATTTATAACTCCCACATGGTAGCCACTCGGTTAGGCAGGTAGACTAATAGACTGTCAAGGACTGTTACAGGACTAATTACACCTTGGTAGAAAGTTCATATTTGTGGATAGCATTCACACATTCATTTATTTTTGGGGGAACTGTTTGGTAGAAAATGTCCTACGGAGCAGCAACCTTGGGAAACTGCAGCTCTGAAAACAAACTGAAACAGAAAGTCACTTATACAAAATTTATTTGTTCAACCAGATCACAGCAGTTCACTGCTCACATTCAATGACAATTGTAGGAACAGCGCACAAAGTGCATACAGCAGTGGGGGGGGGTGACGATTTACCCTAACTGACCCAGACTGACCTAAACATGACTAAATGTTGTACGCCCCCACCCCCACCCCCTCCAATAAAATTGCCAGTACTCACAAACATACTATACCATCCCTTGTTTATTGTTTCAGCATTCTGAAGAGGCAGCAAGGCGGAAGAAGGGAGGGAAAGAGAGCGCTGACGATTAATGTACCATTTTGAGAAAGGAGCGCATTTCCAAAAATAAATAAAAGTACTTCATTTAGTCATATTTGGGTCAGTCGTTGGAGTCAGTTTGGGTAAATCATCACACCCGCAGTGGACACTGTATATCAACAACATGGAAATGTCTTTGTGAAATAAAATTTTATACACACACCCATATATATATATATATATATATATATATATATATATATATATATATATATATATATATATATATATATATATATATATATATATATATATATATATATGGTTGAGTCACAGCTGCATGCCACCATGCAGTAAGGACTGCCTCAAGTTTAAGTACATTCAAAATAATCAAGTATTTATGAGGCTGAAAAGATTAGCAATAATATGAGTTTCACGCCGCGCAAAACTTGCTCATGGTACAGGGCGTCCTAAACAGGAAGTGCCAATTTTCAAATCCCACTGAACTGTGTCAAATCCACAGTAAAACAGGAAATGTTGAAATGTCAAACACTTCCTGGATTGACAGGCGAGATCCCATGGAATCTCGTGGGAACTCAGTGGCAAGCTCACACTCAAACAGGAAGTGCTGAATTCTCACTCACAGTGGGCCTCATGTATCAAAGTTGCGCACTTGTGGCGTAAATTTACGGTGTAAATTTGAAATACACCAAAGTTGCCGTAACATGTATCAAGCAGTGCGCACCTGCCCATTTCCAGCGTACGCCCGACGTGACCTTGATAAATGCGGCGGGTGAAAACAATCGTAATTATAATAAACACGCCCATAAATATTCAGACTCCGCTTCAGACACACCCTCATTTTACGACATGGAATCCAGGAAGACGGCAAAGAAGAAGAACTCCACCAATCACAACGCGTGCCAATAGAGCGTCAAAAGCGGCCGTCGTATCAATTGTTTTGTAGTATAATCAAAAAAGTGTTACAGTGGTCCCTCATTTATCGCGGGAGTTACAATCTAAAAATAGCCCGTATTACACGAAATCTGCGACGTAGTCAGCGTTATTTTTTACAATTATTATAGACATTTTAAGGCTGTAAAACCCCTCACTACACACTTTATACACTTTTCTCAATCAGGCATGAACATTTTCTCACTCTTCTCTCGTGTGTAAACACTCTCAAAGTTCAAACCTTAGTAGAAAAATAAGACCAAACTGTTTTCATGCCCAAACATTTGTTTGAGAAATAAAAACAATGTTTTCCTATAAATAATTATGATGGCTTTTAGAACTAACGAACTTAATTTTAACGATCAACCTACGAGGTTGGACACATAAGAAAATATTAATTGACCAGTATTTCACAGTTCCTCTGATCTCGCCTCTTCGTCCTGACGCCGCGCCTTTTTCCACTCACACCTCGCTGCAGGTGTCTTTTTCCGAGTGAAGAACACAGTTATGGGTAGTTGTTGGCGCTCTTTTTTCTTCTGGGCGAGAAGATTCTTATAAACAGACATGCAGAACACAATGCACTGTAAAAATAAAAGAAAAAGCATGCAAAATTGGACTAAAAAAATCTGCGAAACTGCGAGGCCGCGAAAGGTGAACTGCGTTATAGCGAGGGACCACTGTATTCTCTTTTCACGCCAATAATTCTTGACATGTGGGTATTTGCTCGCTCAATTAATAAGACACGCCTAATTTTTCAGATTTCTTTATTTTTAAAATTTATTTATTTATTTTATGTTAAACGAATGGAGAAGACATAACCTGATTGCAGCACGGGCGAAGGGAATGACAACACTACAGTTGTAATTATCAATTTCATTGTCTAAAACGGTCACACCACATAAAGTTAAGCTCAGCGCTGCTCTGGCTCCAGGCTCGAAGTCTGGAGAAAAAGGTCAGCGCTGTGGCCTTTTATTGTGGGCAGTCTAAGGCACACCTGTGCACTAATCATGGTGTCTAATCAGCATCTTGATATGGCACACCTGTGAGGTGGGATGGATTATCTCAGCAAAGGAGAAGTGCTCACTATCACAGATTTAGACTGGTTTGTGAACAATATTTGAAGGAAATGGTGATATTGTGTATGTGGAAAAAGTTTTAGATCTTTGAGTTCATCTCATACAAAATGGGAGCAAAACCAAAAGTGTTGCGTTTATATTTTTGTTGAGTGTAGTATTTGAAATTGCATAAACAAATTAAAATGTGTGAAATTCCAAGTGTTCCAATACTTTTGGAGGGCATAGTATCCTAACCTTATGATGAGTGTAAAATGAGTGTGATACGAGGGCTGTCCATAAAGTATAGGTCCTTTTTATTTTTTTCAAAAACTATATGGATTTCATTCATATGTTTTTACGTCAGACATGCATGAACCCTTGTGCGCATGCGTGAGTTTTTCCACAACTGTCGGTGACGTCATTCGCCTGTGAGCACTCCTTGTGGGAGGAGTCGTCCAGCCCCTCGTCGGAATTCCTTTGTCTGAGAAGTTGCTGAGAGACTGGCGCTTTGTTTGATCAAAATTTTTTCTAAACCTGTGAGACACATCGAAGTGGACATGGTTCGAAAAATTAAGCTGGTTTTCAATGAAAATTTTAACGGCTGATGAGAGATTTTGAGGTGACACTGTCGCTTTAAGGACTTCCCACAGTGCGAGACGTCGCGCTGCACTCTCAGGCGGCGTCATCAGCCTGTTTCAAGCTGAAAACCTCCACATTTCAGGCTCTATTGATCCAGGACGTCGTGAGAGAACAGAGAAGTTTCAGAAGAAGTCTGTTTCAGCATTTTATCCGGATATTCCACTGTTAAAGGAGATTTTTTTAATGAAAGACGTGCGGACGGGTCCGCGCGTCGGGACGCAGCCGGCGCGGAGCGGCGGCACAGGAAAAACACCTCCGTGTTGATAACCATTTGTAAAATCCAGGCGGCTTTTGATGGCTTTCAGTGGAGTGAGTATATGAGAAATTGTTTAACAGCTGGACATGTTCCAACTTGTCCTTAAGGCTTCCAATGGAGGTGTTTTTCCTGTGGCGGAGCCGCGCGGACCCGTCCGCACGTCTTTCATTAAAAAAATCTCCTTTAACAGTGGAATATCCGGATAAAATGCTGAAACCGACTTCTTCTGAAACTTCTCTGTTCTCTCACGACATCCTGGATCAATAGAGCCTGAAATGTGGAGGTTTTCAGCTTGAAACAGGCTGATGACGCCGCCTGAGAGCGCTGCGCGACGTCTTGCACTGTGGGAAGTCCTTAAAGCGACAGTGTCACCTCAAAATCTCTCATCAGCCGTTAAAATTTTCACTGAAAACCAGCTTAATTTTTCGAACCATGTCCACTTCGATGTGTCTCACAGGTTTAGAAAAAATTTTGATCAAACAAAGCGCCAGTCTCTCAGCAACTTCTCAGACAAAGGAATTCCGACGAGGGGCTGGACGACTCCTCCCACAAGGAGTGCTCACAGGTGAATGACGTCACCGACAGGCGTGGAAAAACTCACGCATGCGCACGAGGGTTCAAGCATGTCTGACGTAAAAACATATGAATGAAATCCATAGTTTTTGAAAAAAATAAAAAGGACCTATACTTTATGGACAGACCTCGTATTATTACTGTTTTGTTTAAGAATGTTTAATTTTCACTGTTGTTGCACTTTGTGTCCAATCATAGTCATATCATAGTGATATGAAAATTCAGTAAGGTATATCTTCTATTATACGTTCCAAATCTAGAGTGGAACTCTACTAGTGTTTACTAAGGTACACCTAAATATCTTAAAAAAAAAAAAAAAAAGAAAAGAAGAGAGAGCAGAGTCACAAGTGCCTGGTCTTGAGAACCAGGGATGGTAGGTTGAAAAGCTTTTTTTTAATCCCATGGGAACTCTCCTTACCCACCTAAGCGGCTCAAGAATATGGACAGCATGTATATAAGTGACATTTACAAGACAATTTATATGACAATATTGAGATATGATAATTTGGCCATTTGTACCATATTGTACAGCCCTACTGTCAACTCTCTGAAAACTTTAAATATTAATTTACATCTACAATAAAAAAAATGCTTAAAGTGGCAGGGGGTTAAGAGGGCTGTAATTGGGGGGTCAGCTGAAAAGCAAAAAAGAAAAATGCTTAAAAAGGTGGTGAGTATAGGGGGCAGAGCTCCCCCAGAAGCTGAAAGGTTTTAGCCATGATCCCAAGAACAATTTTGCTTAAAAAAAAAAAAAAAGTCTGAAGGACCTAAAGGACATGGTTAGATGGCAAGGAGCTTTTCCAGGCATGTGACAGGCAAATAAAGAAAAATGCCGCTTAAAAAGGCGGGCGGTCTGGGGGGGTGCAGCCCCCCAAAGTTGAAAGGTTTTTGCCATGCTAATGCTCCCTTGAAGCATTTACTCAAAATAAAGTCTTAAGGACCTAAATGAAATGGTGAGATGCTGATGAGCTTCACTCATTCATGTTCGCGACATATGCATATTAACAATAAAAAAGAAATTGTTACATTTTTACCAAGTGTTACACAACATCAATAAACAATCGTACACAAGAAAACTGGAACATCACAAAGTAATAAAAATCAAGCCAGGCACATTCAAATCAACAATACACTTATAATACCTCCATAATGAACATAAAATAAAGCATCTAAGACAAAACCCAGCACTAACCACAAAGCTTTACAAATTATATTTTATAACATATTTTAAGGGTATATTTAAAACTTTCAACATAATCTCTATCACTAAACTTTAAGTAAAACATGTCTTGAACAGCATATCTTAACACATTTATGTCACAGAGACACTGAATTTACAGTTTAAGGTTCATTCTTGTTTTTAAAGTGACGTTTGAAGGTTAACTTCAGTGTCTTTGCTTACTCAAGCAAACTAAATCACTGGTTTGACCACTTTTGTGCGACAACACACAGCAAATACTTTATCAAGGTGACAAAAGTAAAAACTCCTTAAAGAACTAACTTTAAACACGGCAAAAAAAAATTAAATAATAAAGAAAAACCATCTTACTTGCATAACTCGTTCAGCTCGTCACCTCCTTACTGCTGCTTCTACATTAAGGAAATGTTTAAAGTGCAGCCCTGAAACTCTCAACCAATCAGGAGCACAGATCCCCCTGTAGGCGGGACAGCTCGGGAGTATCTTGGCCAGTGTCAGATGCTGATTGGCTGAGAAATCTGTCCTTCAGTGTCAGCACCAGAGCCGTGGTTTGTCAGGACAGGTCAGTGAACGTTTGTCAGCCGAACACCGACAAAGAACTGAAAAATAAGCTTAAAACCACAGCAGAAGTCATAAATATAACATTGTGCAAGTTCAACAAATACATTTTTCAATTTCAAAATTAAACATTTATTTTATAATCCATTACACAGTAAGTTGTAAAAACGTAGGTCCGTGTGTGTGTGACTCATTTCCTACCTACTTACTCCAGTCAAGGGTCACGTACAAACACACACCTACAATTTAAAGTCACCAATTCAAATAACCTTCATGTATGGGAGGACACAGAGAGAACATGCAAATTCCACAGAATCCATGACCTTCTCGCTGTGAGTCAAGTGCTACCCACTAAACCACAGTGCCACTAAAGGTTGAAAAACAAGCAATGAATGAGTTTGAACACTGAAGGAACTACAAGTGTGCCTTTAAACATACAGTAGTGTTCAGAATAATAGTAGTGCTATGTGACTAAAAAGATTAATCCAGGTTTTGGGGATATTTCTTATTGTTACATGGGAAACAAGGTACCAGTAGATTCTCACAAATCCAACAAGACCAAGCATTCATGATATGCACACTCTTAAGGCTATGAAATTGGGCTATTAGAAAAAAAAGTAGAAAAGGGGGTGTTCACAATAATAGTAGCATCTGCTGTTGACGCTACAAACCCAAAACTATTATGTTCAAACTGCTTTTTTAGCAATCCTGTGAATCACTAAACTAGTATTTAGTTGTATAACCACAGTTTTTCATGATTTATTCACATCAGCGAGGCATTAATTTTGTTGGTTTGGAACCAAGATTTTGCTCATTTACTAGTGTGCTTGGGGTCATTGTCTTGTTGAAACACCCATTTCAAGGGCATGACCTCTTCAAGTATTTTGACATATCCAAACTGATCCATGATACCTGGTATGCGATATATAGGCCCAACACCATAGTAGGAGAAACATGCCCATATCATGATGCTTGCACCACCATACTTCACTGTCTTCACTGTGAACTGTGGCTTGAATTCAGAGTTTGGGAGTCGTCTCACAAACTGTCTGCGGCCCTTGGACCCAAAAAGAACAATTTTACTCTCATCAGTCCACAAAATATTCCTCCATTTCTCTTTAGGCCAGTTGATGTGTTCTTTGGCAAAGTGTAACCTCTTCTGCGCATTTCTTTTATTTAACAGCGGGACTTTGCGGGGGATTCTTGCAAATAAATTAGCTTCACACAGGCGTCTTCTAACTGTCACAGCACTTACAGGTAACTCCAGACTGTCTTTGATCATCCTGGAGCTGATTAATGGGTGAGCCTTTGCCATTTTGGTTATTCTTCTATCCATTTTGATGATTGTTTTCTGTTTTCTTCCACGTCTCAGGTTTTTTTTTTGTCCATTTTAAAGCATTGGAGATCATTGTAGATGAACAGCATATAGTTTTTTTTGCACCTGTGTATAAGTTTTCCCCTCTCCAATCAACTTTTTAATCAAACTACGCTGTTCTTCTGAACAATGTCTTGAACATCATCATCATCAGGCTTTCAAAGAGAAAAGCATGTTCAACAGGTGCTGGCTTCATCCTTAAATAGGGGACACCTGATTCATATCTGTTTGTTCCACAAAATTGACGAACTCACTGACTGAATGCCACACTACTATTATTGTGAACACCCCCTTTTCTACTTTTTTTTTTTTACTAATAGCCCAATTTCATAGCCTTAAGAGTGTGCATATCATGAATGCTTGGTCTTGCTGGATTTGTGAGAATCTACTGGTACCTTGTTTCCCATGTAACAATAAGAAATATACTCAAAACATCATTAATGTCTTTTGCACAGTGACCTCAATCAAACAGTGATCACAGAAAGAAAAACAAACACACACACGAGCAAAAGCCAGTTGGAAATATTGCACAGCTTCATGATTAATCACATTTCAGACGCCACATTACACCCCCCACCCATCACGACCATTGTGCAGGAGGAAACAAACTTTGTGAACGTTGGACTGACGTTCTCCCGTTCACGCCCACGAGCAAACACGAGTGTCCTGTTGGTGCATGTCGTTACTTCAGGAATGAGCTTCTGAGGCGATTCTGCTCTTTGAATGTGCATATCATGAATGCTTGGTCTTGTTGGATTTGTGAGAATCTACTGAATCTACTGGTACCTTGTTTCCCATGTAACAATAAGAAATATACTCAAAACTTGGATTAATCTTTTTAGTCATAGAGCACTACTATTATTCTGAACACTACTGTACGGTCCTAAAGGACAGCTGACAGCCTCTGACCTTTTTATTGGTGCAATTTATTCCTACAATACTTCATGAACAAGCATGTAAAAGCTCTAGAGTCTAGAGCAGGGGTGGCCAAGTTCGGTCCTCGAGATCTACCTTCCTGACACTCTTAGTTGTCTCCCTGTTCCAACACACCTGACTCCAGTGAAAGACTTATTAAAACCCTGCTAACGAGTCTTTCATTGGATTCAGGTGTGTTGGAACAGGGAGACAACTAAGAGTGTCAGGAAGGTAGATCTCGAGGACCGAACTTGGCCACCCCTGGTCTAGAGTTTGCTGACTGAGTCTGATGAATCTTGTACAACCATCAGGACCATGATCCAGTTGTGTCCAATGTCTTCGACTGGTGTAGATCATCCTTTCTGAATATTAAAGGTGGAGGTGGTGATGGTCTGGTGGTTAAGGCGTTGGGCTTGAGACCAGAAGATCCTTGGTTCAAATCCCAGCCTGACTGGAAAATCACTAAGGGCCCTTGGGCAAGGTCTTTAATCCCCTATTGCTCCCGGTGTGTAGTGAGCACCTTGTATGGCAGCACCCTGACATCGGGGTGAATGTGAGGCATTATTGTAAAGCACTTTGAGCATCTGATGCAGATGGAAAAGCGCTATATAAATGCAGTCCATTTACCATTAAAATGTCCAAAACAAAGGAGATGGTGATTGACTTTGGGACGAATCAGTCGTCCAGTTGATTCAGCCCGGCGGTGATGCTGTTGAGGAGGTACAGCAGTATGAATACTTCGGCACCGTCATCGATAACAAGTTCACCTTTGAAGCACAAGTGGATGCTGTCCTTCAGAAAACCCATCAGCGAATGTACTTCCTGCGTAATGTTGGCAGTGTTTTTATGAAGATGTTTTATTGAATCAGTTCTGACTTTCTTGGTATTCTGACCGGGTCTGCTAACCCTAAAGAACAGGGCCAAGCTTCAGAGTATGATGAAAGTATTCAGCAAAATCGTGGGCATACTGTACAAGATGACAGGTTAATCTGATGTCAGGTCTCTAAAGATGGTGAGGGAAATTTTGGCAGTTTCAAGCCATCCACTATTTACTGTCAGGCTCTTGCTTCGGGCAGGATACAGAATGACAAGACACAAAACAAAAAGGTTTAGGAACTCTTTTATCCCAGCTGTAATATAAACAAGACTAATTCATTACTTATGATGTGCTTTTAAATTGTATGTTTTGAATTACTTGATTTAATGTAAGTTCTATTTGTTCTTAAGTTTTTTTGAGTTTGATGGATCCAAGTCTGTGTGTAAACTGTTGGCTGCACATTATTTGTCCTTCAGGGACATAATAAAGCATTGAAGTTGAGAGTTGCTCAAGTGTTACATATTTCATAATCATCACTTAAAATTTTTCCCCATAGTATTCACATAAAGCAATACCCAATCGTGTATTCCCATTATGATATTTTTTGGAAAAATCTCAAATCTTGAACCATATGGGTAAAAACCCAAGAGAACACAGCCACATAACATTGGGAAACTCAACTTCCCAGCATGCCGTTCAAAGAGCAGCACTGTGCTGCATGCGCTGAAGTAATGCTGCATTCATGATGACAGTAAACACGGAAAACCCAAGTTGGGAATTTCCTAGTTCAGAAAACTGTGCTGTCACTCTGTAAACTTGGAAAACAATATGAACCCATGTCTTTACAAGGAACACACAACTTATTAGAGCCGACTGCTGTGGTCGAGTAAGACAGAACGTCTCAGATGAGTGCATTTCTATTTGCACTCTTGACTCAGTGACAGGATCACTTAGTGCAGATGTTTTTGTAAAAACTGTAATGCTAACAGCTTCATAACGGATGCAAAAGATTTGTTAAAAGTACTCAAAGAGAATTTGCATGAGTCATGATGGAGGATACCATGACTGTCGTTATGACAAGTCAGATAAACTGGAGCTCTGAATTTCCACACAAGGTTCCAATCAAATTACCCAACATGTACCCACACGTTCATATCAGTCCAAGTGGGAGCTTGTAATTTTCCACTAGCTGACATGTCATGAATATAGCATTAGCTTCATGGAGTCGACACAACACAGTAGACCTCCACTTATAACGGAAAGTGCCCCAGAACCAAAAACAGAAAGAAAAAGTAACATGGAAAAAAAAAGGCAGCAACAAACTCAACTTATAAACATAAAGCCACGCCAGATCCCAATGGGAGGAACTACAGATAAAATCTAAGCACATTTCACATGAACGATTTGCTGAATATCTGCTAGACAGGTAAGAAAACACTTACAACTGCTGTGTCAGTTTACTTGGTTTGCCAAAAACTGGGGGCAGGAACCCTTTTTTTTAATCATTTTTATCTTTATTGTATTTTATCTTTTCATTACATGCATTTGTGCCTGCTGTAAGTTTAAAATTCCAAGTTCTGATTTCTATTGAATGCAGCATGAACTAGGAACCTCAACTATGAGCTTCTTCTTTCATGTTGTCTGCAAAATCTGACAGCATGACCTCTTTATTTACCATGGAATTACTGCGAAATAAATATTTTCCAGTGATAAAATTAGCTCTAATTTTGTGATATACCTCGAAATATGAAGGTACTCCACAGTTAAGGTTTTAACAAAGTACATTATCACTAACTTGTTGATTGTGTGAAGAACCACTTGGGTATACGCCTTTAACCAACACTGACGCACACAACAACAGCACATTTGCGACATGAAGGAAAACAGTGTGTGAATTTTCACAATCAACAAATTTAATTTTTAGTTGTTGGCGTGCTGTGGTCTCACGATTGAATTGCAGTGCACGATCATTTGTGGACGTGTGTGTCTGCACATTAATTCCCACTCTGCTTCAGTCTTTTTTCCAGTTTTATGTTGATTCCTTTCAGCTGATGCTCTGCTTCCAGAATATGTTTGGCCTCCAGCATCAGGGCGGGTAAGCTGGTGGCTCCATACTGAAGGCCACGAGCAACATCAGGAGCAGACAGGAGGAAGGAGACAGAAAAAAGAACAATAAGTGTCTTTCCTTTGATCAGCGAGCTGAAAAGAGCACAAATAAGTTGTGAGGTCCAATGGGACACGCAAACAGCTGTGTTGTTACTGAAATTACTTCACTGCAGAAATTAGTGGGTTTAAAGTGAATTCCACATAGAAAATGTACAAGAGTTTTTTCTTCTTTCACAAGTTGATGATGGAAAATCCTAGAAAGTGCTATCAGAAATATTTTGCTTACTGAATTAGACAAGTCGGGTGAAACAGACTACTAGTAGAACTGGTACACAATTGTAAAATGGCACAACAGACATGCCTCAGTACGCCCAGGGCTCCTAGTTATTCAGTTTGTTTCCTCAATTTTTACATGAACTGCAGCTTGGGCATTCTGAACAGAAATGACAACATAATTATCTTTGTTTTTTTCTGTACCTGTTCATGTGACATTTCCTGGCACGCAGCATGCCAAATAGAGAAGCTGCCTCTATAACAATAACCAATTAAAAAACTGCTACTATTGCAGGATGAACAGGAAAAGGGTTTGTTAACTGAAAGCATGTGCACTACAGAGATGACGGTGATGTGACACCTACTCCAACTGAGGAGAACCAGGGGGGTGAAGCAGCCTACCCCCTGGTAGAGCCTACAGATGTGAATACAGGCAGTGAGCCAGCCAGAAATACACAGGAATCCAGATAATAATTAGCTGCAACACAGTATGTACCAAGTTACATTAATTCAGTTTGGCAAGTCCATCATGTAACTGTGAAGGTGTATTCTGGACAATCCTGTAGGCCAGGGGTGGCCAAGTTCGGTCCTCGAGAGCCACATTCCTGACACTCTTAGTTGTCTCCCTGCTCCAACACACCTGAATCCAATGAAAGGCTCATTAAAAGTCTGCTAACGAGTCTATGCTGACAGTGTTTCAAGGTTCTTGAAATGGAGCAATATTTCCACCTGGTGGACATTTACCATTAATGTCTGTTTCACCAAGAGGTCTACATGTCTTCCACCTGTTGGACACGTCTGGGCTTGTTGCAGAAAATAATTGTATCAACAGATGCATGGTGAAAATTAGGAGCAGGCATGGTTGAAGATGCATGTAGCTTGAAATTATCCTGTCAGTTATTTCATTTCTAAAGCATAGGTTTGGTGGCCACTTCTACAGATGTGAAATATCTATGTGAAGTTTTATTTCACATATTATTCATATATACCGTCTCTTTCTCTTTGGGGTGTACATGGCGGTATTCCAGGTATTGTCTGGTGAGCTCTCTAATGTCACGCAGAAAGGTGGAGCCTCTTCTCAGGTCAGCTAATCGCAGCTTGAGCATGGCCGCCTCCTTTTCCAGCAGTGACACCTGCTTCTCTGCACTATGAGTTCACACAAACACAGGGCACAGTTCAGTGTGGATGCTTACCAAAAGACTTATTTTATTTAAGTTAATCAGGATTTTTTAAAAGTAAGTAGTAAGTACTCAACAACTTACACCCCTGTCACACCTTGACGATTTAGCCAGCATATGCCAACCGTATTGAAAATGCTGGGCATACGTCTAAAAAGTTACCGGTAAATTTTGTATAAGTTAAGAGCATGTTGAAGCACACTGATATACACTGTAATACAGCAAGTACCTCAAAAAAATTTGGCATGCACAATATTTTCAACGTATGCCAGCACATGTCCGCACATGCGGGACTTAAGTTGGTGGCAAGTTATATGATTGTTGACACACGTTTCTTGTAAGTTACGCATGAGTCGAAATATGTCCATTAATGCTGGCCACTGATTGACTGAAAGCTGTGTCCTCAAGCAAACAGACTATTTCAACTATTAAAACCATTTACACACAGAGTAAATATAAAGTCTTAATCTTATCTGTTTGTTTCAGTTGAATTCCTCATCACAGCCAGAAGAAAACTTATCCACATAAAGCATCCTGATTTTGGAAAACGACGTCTGAAAATACTTTAATTCCTTGTTGTGGCCGAAACGCAGCATTTTAAAGCAAGTCTCTCTGTGGTTTTTCTGCTCCAGGTGTGTTTCTCTGCCTGAACCAGAGGATACTGGCGGTCAGATCGGTCCCACTGTCTGATTAGTCGGACGGGGAGTCCAATCAGACCGCACGGTGGGACCGATCAGACCACAACCAGCGCTTAAAGTTGAAAGATTCACAGCTCCTCATTCATTCACATCAGTGTTTACCAGAGGCATCAGCATTCTGCATGACGAAAACAAAACCCATGATCCACCAAGACAAAAATAAAGTCAAATAATAACTTACTCTGTTTTGCCTCCGTATGAAGAAGAGACACCAAGCGACAGTGTACGCATGCTTGATGATGTACTCATCAATATTCAAGTGTTCCACCTGCCAAACAAAAGGGTTCTGCCAGCGGTAGAAATGCAAACCCAACCAGACTTAACCGTTTCGACCCAAACCGCACCATGCAGTACTGACCTGAACTGCTCGGTGTAAATGGGGCTGTCGGCATACGCTGGTTAAATTGTGAAGGTGTGACAACTGCACAATTTATTAGACAATACGCCCCAGTATGCCAGCATTTTTAATACGGTCAGCACATGCTGCATAATCGTCAAGGTGTGACTGGGCCCTTATATGTTAAGACTGAACATGACCAAATGATGTAAGAGTGGATTTGATAAGAGGAAGCTAAACACAACTGAGAAGGTTAAATATGAAAGTGTTTTAGCTGACAGGTAATTAAATGTTAAACTACACACAGGTAAAATTAAATAATAAAAATAAAAAAGGAGGTGAAAGCTTAAATGAACGTCTGGGCAGCTTCTCACTTGTTCAGCTCATTCTTGGCATCCAGCAGTCTTTTTTGCTTTATTCGGATCAAAGAGGTCACCTGACACATACAACAGACCACAGGGTTGGGACACGTTACCGCCGACACAAACACCACAGTGACGACCTGTTACCATAGTTACCTTAGCATTTTCTCTCTTCAGAGCCCTGAGCTCTTTGCACGCTGAGATCTGCAAAAGTACAAATATGAAATATTTAATATAATCCTGATGAGTTATTTTCATTCACTATAGACAGATAAGATACGACATGTCCAACCGTACTGTTGGTTTGATTACATTACCTTCATTTTAGGTAAAACTACAAATTACAATTATTTCCTTGTGTATTTTCAATGAATGGTTTACTTAATAGTGTATTAAAAATGTTTTTCATCACTCTCTCGCCCCAGCCAGTGTCATCTTTAGGGCTACTTTTATCCAAATGTCAAAGATATTCAGTGTAGTCTGACCTTTTCCAGAAGTTGCTCCTTCACATGAGCAGCAAAAGAATCAATGGACTGTCTGATTCCTGTAGGCTCCACAGACTCCCTAAAACAGATCAATTAAAATGAAAAAAACTGCAATAAAATACATTTAGAAAATTATAGTCAAAGTGAGACATGGTTATGGAGGGATCACACTTGACAAACCAGAGTGGATCACAAAGACAAAGAGCTGCTTTATTTTAATTCACCTGTACTGATCACAGAAATCCAAGAAAGCATCCAGCACCACCTCCAACTCTGTTCCTCCCTGACGACCACGTCTCTCTCTCCTCTGCTGGTTCACAGTGGCCTTCTGAGGTTCTGCAGGTCCCTTGACTTCAGGACAAGAAATTAACTTATACTGTATGCTTTCATTAACTCATTTACAGTGCCATCCAAAAGTATTGGAACACTTGATATTTCACACATTTTGTTTATGCCATTTCAAATACAAAAAGTAAAAATTTCTAAAATTATATTCCTGAAACGCAAACTGAAAGCACATTTCTACTACTTGATATAAATTAATTAAAAACATAAAAGCCAAAATGATGGGTTTGATAAGTAATGGATCACTTTGGTATAACATCTGTGAATAATCATTTTTAGTGACAGTTTTCTTCAGACAATGAGGGGATGGATACATGAACATTTCCAAGTCACTGAATACAGTTGTACTCGAGTTTACATACCCTGGCAAACATTTTGTGTTTTTGGCCATTTATCAGAGTATATGAATGATAGAAGCCATTTGTTGTCAAACAACTGTTTACTCTTTTTAAATCATAATGACAACAGAAACTACCCAAATGGCCCTGATGTAAAGTTTCCATACCCCAGTTCTTAATTCTGTGTATTGCCCCCTTTAACATAAGTGACAGCTTAGAGTCTTTTGTGGTAGTTGTGCATGTGGCTCTTTATTTTCTCTGATGATAAAGCTGCCCATTCTTGGCAAAAGCCTCCAGTTCCTGGGCTGCCTTGCATGAACTGCACAGTTGAGATCTCCAGAGTGGCTCAGTGATATTGAGGTCAGGAGACTGAGATGGCCACTCCAGAACCTTCACTTTATTCTGCTGTAGCCAATGACAGGTCAACTTAGCCTTGTGTTTTGGATCGTTGTCATGTTTGAACATCCAAGTAGGTCCCATGCACAGCTTCTGGGCTGATGAGTGCAAATTTACCTCCAGTATTCTCTGATAACATGATGTATTCATCCTGCCATCACTTTTGACCAAGTTCCCTGTGCCTTTGTAGTGCACACACATCCCCAAAACATCAGTGATCCACCTCCGTGCTTCACAGTAGGAAGGGTGTACCTTTAATCATAGGCCTTGTTGAGTCCTCTCCAAATGTAACATTTATGGTTGTGGCCAAAAAGTTCAATTTTTAATCTCATCACTCCAAATGACATTGTTCTCTGTGCTGTTTGACGTATTGTAAGTGGGATACTTTGTGGTATTTGCATAGTAATGTCTTTCTTCTTGCGACACGACCATGCAGCCCATTTTTCTTCAAGTGCCTTCTTATTGTGCATGTTGAAACAGCCATACCACTTTTTTTCAGAGAGTCCTGTATTTCAGCTGAAGTTATTTGCGGGTTTTTCTTTGCATCCTGAAATTCCCTGAAATTTGTGTTGGTCTTTGTGTTTTCTTTCACCAAAACATCAAATCTAGGCTTTCATCTCAGATGTACCTTCTGGCAAATTGCAGTTAAACTTTCAGGTCTTCTTTATAAGAAAATCCTCCTCTGTCCCACTTCATCATGAAGCTGTATAACTGGGGATACAAAATGCAAAACATGCACTATGTGTTATGTGTCGACGCGGGTTGAGGAGCGGACCTGCGTCTGACAGAACCCAGCGCTAAAAATAACCAGAAAGCGGTTCCAAAACAAAACAATTTATTTTTTACCCTCTTTGGTGCATAACAATGTGTACAAACTAAACAGCGTCTTTCTGGTGGAGTGACTGTTGGCACGCTCTCCAGCGCCCGTAAGGATCAAAGCCCGGCGCTCCTGGACCCACTACCACCGCCAAACACCCCCCAGGTGGACATGACAAACTGACTCTCTGTGAAGCAAAGAAGAGGTGAGGTAAGTCAGCAGTTACAACAATATCTTTCAAAAGACACACGCTATCAGCAACACATTCAGGTCTATATCTTTTTTTAACTTTATGCAAATGAGCAGCTTCTCACAACAAGTGGAGGATCACTTATCCGCACGCCACAGCAGTGAGAAGCAAACTGCACAATTCTCATCACAATTCAAGTATACTGTGTAACAAAACACCAAGTTACTATCAACAATTAGTCAAACACTTAATCACCTTTGATGTGTGCTGACAGCAAGTGTCCTCACCCTTCCTTGCTTCACGGGCTTGATGTGTCAAACCCAGGCTCGGTCCTCAGCATCTCACAAACGAACATCACAAGGTTGAGTTCCCGGCAGTTCTGCTTGAATCACACATGACTTAAATGCAGAACGCCATCCAATTATCTGCTTCAGCTGAAAGTCTTTAAGGTTGCATGTGAGCACCATTCACAGGTGCTGCACATGATGTTGATGAGGGTGAAGGATTCTTCAGCCAGCACCTTCTCCACAGACAAATCAGCTCTCATGCCACCTG
Source organism: Thalassophryne amazonica (assembly GCF_902500255.1). NCBI lineage: Eukaryota > Metazoa > Chordata > Actinopteri > Batrachoidiformes > Batrachoididae > Thalassophryne > Thalassophryne amazonica. Next base: position 91,095,931 of record NC_047113.1, on the reverse strand, counting down.
GAGAGCAAAGAAAAGAAAAGAACACCAAAATATCCAGCCACACCCCCCAACACACAACACTATGCACAATTTCTCCCATCACAGCCACATAAGCCTATAACTTCTGCTGGAATGTCTGTGTGTCACTTAGTTTTTGAAAACTGTCTACTCCATACAGATTTACCATAGAGTGCCATACTGTCTGTATTTCTTCATAACTGTTGTAAATAAAGTCCAAGTCCAAGACATATTCAGTGATTCATGTATCCATCCCCTGACTTGTCTGAAGAAAACGAAATAAAACTGATTATTTATAGGTATTATGCCAAAGGGGACTATTACTTATGCAACCCATCATCTTGGTTTTTATATTTTTAATTAATTTATATCAAGCTGTAGACATTTGCTTTCAGTTTGAGTTTAAGGAATATTAGAAATTTGATTTTTTATTTTTTGTATTTTAAATGTCAAATACCAATTTAATTAAATGTTAAAATACCAAGTGTTACCATACTTTTGAAGGGCACCGTAAATCAAAGATTTTACATCTGATAAAATTAGCTGTGTGTTAATGATTAACCCCTTAATCCCTAGAGCCTATTTCACCAAAATCACATACCCATACATTATGATTTATTTCTCAGCTTGTACAAGGTCAAAAATGCAAAAGTTTGGATCAGCTAAAAGACAGGCCCTAGGGGATGTTGTGGATGCAAAAAAAAAAATGAAAGTAAATAATACTTGGTAGCACTAAATGAGGTTTTTTTTCCCAAAAAATGAATTACGATTTCTGTCTTTATTTGCTTGGCATTTCAGCTGTGGTTAGCTGATATGTGATTGAAGTGGATATTTTTGTAGAGGAGACTTCGCTTGACGTTTTGATGTATAATAAGTGTATGTTGGTGTCAGCATTAGTTAGTTATGAGTGTTCAAATGTTCCAAAACAGGCAAGTCCCCAAATTTGGTGACTCTAGGGTTTAAGAGGTTAAACTGTCAACTAATCAGATGATATGGAAAAGTTATGAAACAGAAAATGGACTCAACCTACCAGGTACAGAACTAATGGTCTTTAACCCTCTGGAGTCTGGCTATTTTTCCTTATATTTATCCTTATGTCATATACTTGCATTTTACAGAGATGTTTTTGTTTGATTTGATGTTAATTGTTTTATTTCATTATTTATTTCACACATATGTGATGGCGCCATCAATGCTGAAAGGTACATCCAGGTTTTGGAGCAACACATGCTGTCATCCAAGCAACGTCTTTTTCAGGGACGTCCCTGATTATTTCAGCAAGACAATGCCAAGCCACATTCTGCACGTGTTACAACAGTGTGGCTTTGTAGTAAAAGACTGTGGGCACTAGACTGGCCTCCCTGCAGTCCAGACCTGTCACCCATTGAAAATGTGTTGCGCATTATGAAGCGCAAAATACGATAACAGAGACCCCGGACTGTTGAGCAATTGAAGTCATATATCAAGCAAAAATGGGAAAGAATTCCACCTACAAAGCTTCAACAAATAGTGTCCTCAGTTCCCAAATGCTTATTGAGTGTTGTTGGAAGGAAAGGTGATGTAACACAGTGGTAAACATACCACTGTCCCAGCTTTTTTGCAATGTGTTGCAGGCATCCTTTTTAAAATGAGCAAATATTTGCACAAAAATAAAGTTTACCAGTTTGAACATTAAATATCTTTCTTTGTGGTGTATTCAATTAAATATAGGTTGAAGAGGATTTGCAAATTATTGTATTCTGTTTTTATTTACATTTTACACAACATCCCAACTTCATCGGAATTGGGGCTGTATTTAAAACTAAAATTAAACAACAGTTTGGAATTTATCCTTTCCTGGTGCACAGTTACTGAAGAGATAAATATTTGGATTTTGAACTGTGCGCCACTAAAAACCAGAAACCTCCAGGCGATTCCCGACATTGGAGAAGGAGTAAGTGGCATCAGCGCCTGAACCATTGTCTGAAACTTTCCATTAATTTATGGATTTTTACAGGCTACTGACAGCCCCATTTCCACCGAGTTGTTCAGGGCGGAGCTGCATGGTGTTTCAAGATTCAAGATTCCTAACAACTTTATTGATCCCTATAAGGGCAATTCATCTTCAAAGCCATTTACCTCAAACAAAAATACAGCAATTAATCCACAATTATTACTCATTGAACGTAATAATGGCATACATAAGAATTAAAACAATCACACATATACATTTCATTTGTTTATGTACTTTAAGCTTTGAAACAGTCCGCCATCCGAATTGAGGCAGTGAGTGTGTTGGGGCTGCAGCAGCATTTCTGCCGCGTGGCCGATCCAGGCTGGGGGTGGGGTGGGGTCGCTGCAGCTTGTGCCGCGCAGCCTCTTGGGAGTGGCAGAGTGGAGGTCGCGGTGGGGGTTTTAGGAACAGAAACACAAGGAGGGGGCGTGTGTCGTGTGCAAATAAGTTCGTATCAGTCTCTGTCCGTGTGTGCATAAAGTCTGGAGTTGCCTTGACTTTTGTGTCATGTCTGTGATCTGCTTTTTTTCTACAAAATTAAACAACTGAATGAACATCCTCCGAGGCCGGTGATTCCATACTTTTTGCCAGGGGTTGTATATTTACTCGTGTGAATGGTTTTCTTATTTAATAATAGCATGTTTATCACGCTACTAACGTACAGTACATAAACTGTATTCAAGAAGGAAACAATATTTATTTTAAAAATAGCTGATATTTTCAGTTCATCTTGTCATTTTTTAGATTTGGAATGTATGTACCTGTTTCAAAGACAAAAAATTAAAAATGCACATTTCCTCATCACTTTTTCTGATGCCACAGATAGTAAAACAATCTATTATTTTTTAATCAGTTAATTATGACGAAAGAGATGACAAAAAAAAAAAAAAATCAGTTTATCACCTCCACCCACATGCCAAAACTGCCTGCATTATTGAATTATTATTTTTTTATAATCACCATTCTGTGTTCTGAACTCTGCCAATATTGTCACCGTTGTCAGACTGAAGGTTCTCCAAGGTTTCATTTCTTCATTGTGCTCTAAATAAGGCTCGAAACCATAAGACTGTGTCCCTACAGCTTCTTCAGAATCACCTTCAGACTGGAATTTAAAAAAAGCTCCACACTACAAAAAACAAAAATCATTCGAAAACAGCTTGACCTCCACTGTGTGTGCAATTGATTTGGGCTTGAATCAGCAGGTCCCCTTCTGGTGATGATGTAGCAACAATATGGCCGCAGCTGAGGGCTGTAATAAAGCACAGGCTTCAGGCAGTTGTTTGTCCTTCACCTGCACACTTATTAACTTTTATTGTTCAGGATTTTTTAAAATATCAACATTTCATCATTTTTAGTGATTATTTGTGCACATTTTTTGGTGTCACCTACACTTTTAACGGGTTTATCATTATGTCATATACTCACATTTTACAGAGATGTTTTTGTTTGATTTGATGTTCATTGTTTTATTTCATTCATCCATCCATCCATTTTCTTCCAATTTGATGTTCATTGTTTTATTTCATTCATCCATCCATCCATTTTCTTCCACTTTATCTGGAGTCGGGTCGCAGGGGCAGCAGCTCAAACAAAGCCGCCCAGACCTCCCGATCCACACACACCTCCCCCAGCTCCTCTGGGGGAACCCCGAAGCGTTCCCAAGCCAGCCGAGACATAGTCCCTCCAGTGTGTCCTGGGTCTTCCCCGGGGCCTCCTCCTGATGGGACGTGCCCGGAACACCTCTCCAGCGAGGCGTCCAGCGGGCATCCGGAAAATATGCCCGAGCCACCTCAGCTAGCTCCTTTCGACGTGGATGAGCAGCGGCTCGACTCCAAGCTCCTCCCGAGTGACCAAGCTCCTCACCCTATCTCTGCGGGAGCGCCCAGCCACCCTGCGGAGGAAACTCATCTTGGCCGCTTGTACTCGCGATCTCGTTCTTTCGGTCATGAGCCATATCTCATGACCATAGGTGAGGGTCGGAACGTAGATCGATCGGTAAATCGAGACCTTTGCCTACCTACTCAGCTCTCTCTTCACCACGACGGTCCAATACAGCAACTGCATCACTGCAGATGCTGCACCGATCCGTCTGTCGATCTCACACTCCATCTGTCCCTCGCTCGTGAACAAGAACCCGAGATACTTAAACTCCTCCACTTGAGGCAAGGACACTCCACCGGCCTGAAGACGGCAAGGCACCTTTTTCCGGTCGAGAACCATGGCCTCGGATTTGGAAGTGCTGATTTTTATCCCGGACACTTCACACTCGGCTGCAAACCACGCCAGTGCACGCTGAAGGTCCTGATTTGACGAAGCCAACAGAACCACATCGTCCGCAAACAGCAGAGATGAGATTCTGTGGTTCCCAAACCGGACCCCCTCTACACTCTGGCTGCGCCTAGAAATTCTGTCCATAAAGGTAATGAACAGAACCGGTGACAAAGGGCAGCCCTGGCGGAGGCCAACGTGCACTGAAAACAGGTTTGACTTACTACCGGCAATGCGAACCAAGCTTCTGCTGCGGGAGTACGGGGTCCGGGCTACTTTGCTAAGGGCTATCCGGTCCCTGTACGACCTCGCCTGAACGCCTTCTCCAGATCCGCAAAGCACATGTGGACTGGTTGGGCAAACTCCCATGAACCCTCGAGCACCCGATAGAGTGTGTAGAGCTGGTCCAGTGTGCCGCGACCAGGACGAAACCCACACTGGTCCTCCTGAATCCGAGGTTCAACTATCGGTCGAATTCTACTACTCTAGAATTCTAGTACTCTGGAATAGAGGGAGGCTGAAGAGTGTGATCCCCTGTAGTTGGAACACACCCTCCGGTCCCCCTTCTTATACAGAGGGACCACCACCCCGGTCTGCCAATCCAGAGGCACTGTCCCTGACCGCCACGCGATGTTGCAGAGGCATGTCAACCAAGACAGACCCACAACATCCAGAGACTCAAGGTACTCAGGACGGATTTCATCCACCCCAGGAGCCTTGCCACTGAGGAGCTTTCTAACCACCTCGATGACTTCGGCCTTGGTGATGGATGAGTCCACCGTTGAGTCCCCAGTCTCTGCCTCCGCTTCGGAAGACGTGACGATGGGATTGAGGAGATCCTCGAAGTATTCCTTCCACCGCCGACAACATCCCCAGTCAGGATCAACAGCTCCCCACCCGCACCGTATACAGTGCCGGTGGAGAGCTGCTTCCACCTCCTGAGGTGTCGGACGGTTTGCCAGAATTTCTTTCAGGCCGACCAATAATCCTCCTCCATGGCCTCCCCAAACTCCTCCCAGAACCGAGTTTTGCCTCTGCGACCACACTGGTTGCAGCAAGCTTGGCCTGCCGGTACCTGTCAGCTGCCTCCGGGGTCCCACTTACCAATAAAGACAAGTAAGACTCCTTCTTCAGCTTGACGGCATCCCTTACTTCTGTCGTCCACCACCGGGTTCAGGGATTGCCGCCGTGACAAGCACCAGAGATCTTGTGACCACAGCTACGAGCAGCCGCATCGACAATGGAGGTGGACAACATGGTCTACTTGGACTCCGTGTTTCCAACCTCCCCCGGGATCTGGGAGAAGCTTTCCCGGAGGTGGGAGTTGAAGACCTCGCTGACACAGGGTTCCGCCAGTCATTCCCAGCAGACCCTCATGATACATCTGGGCCTGCCAGGTCTGACCGGCTTCCTCCCCTCCCAGCGGATCCAACTCACCACCAGGTGGTGATCAGTCGACAGCTCAGCCCCTCTCTTCACCCGAGTGTCCGAGACACGTGACCAAAGGTCAGATGATACGACTACAAAGTCGATCATCGACCTCCGACTCAGGGTGTCCCGGTGCCACGTGCACTTATGGACACCCTTGTGCTCGAACATGGTGTTCGTGATGGACAAACTGTGACTAACACAGAAGTCCTACAACTGAACACCACTCGGGTTCAGATCGGGGAGCCGTGCTTCCCAAACACCCCCTTCCAGGTCTCACTGTCGCCGTCCACATGGGCGCTGAAATCCCCCAGGAGAACAATGGAGTCCCCAGTCGGAGCACTATCTAGTAACTCTCCCAGGGACTCCAAGAAGGTCGGATACTCTGTGCTGCCGCTCGGCAAAAATGAGAGACCTGTCCCCGACCCAAAGGCAGAGGGACGCAACCCTCTTGTTCACTGGAGTGAATTCCAACACATGGCGACTGAGCTGGGGAGCAATAAGCAATGGTACCCCAGCTCTCCACCTCTCCCCGTGGGCAACACCAGAAAAGTGGAGCATCCAGCCCCTCTCCAGGAGTTGGGTACCAGGTATTTCATTCATTGTTTTACATATTTGGAACTCTTTCTTATAAGATGCATAGCAAATTTCTGAGAGATCAAAGTTTTATTCTACAACCCCAATTCCAATGAAGTTGGGATGCTGTGTAAAATGTAAATAAAAACAGAATACAATGATTTGAAAATCCACTTCAACCTATATTCAATTGAATACACCACAAAGACAAGATATTTAAAGTTCAAACTGATAAACTTTGATGTTTTTGTGCAAGGGGACATCCCTGCTTATTTCAGCAAGACAATGCCAAGCCACATTCTGCACGTGTTACAACAGCAGTCCAGACCTGTCGCCCATTGAAAATGTGTGGTGTACTATGAAGTGCAAAATGCGACAACAGAGACCCCAAACTGTTGAACAACTGAAGTCGTACATCAAGCAAGAATGGGAAAGAATTCCACCTACAAAGCTTCAACAATTAGTGTCCTCAGTTCCCAAAAGCTTATTGAGTGTTGTTAGAAGGAAAGGTGATGTAGTGTTAAGGATTTTATATATATATATATATATGTTATCACTGTTAAACATTTGTAGCTTTGTCTTCTTTCTCATGAGAACGGTGTTGTGCTGTTTTGCACTTCACCCTGAGAACGTACGTGTTATTCAACCTTGTTTTAGCTTTGTCTTCTTTCTCATGAGAACGGAGATGTGCTGTTTTGCACCTGTCTTAATGCAATCCTGAGAATTCAATTTTGTTTTAGCACTCTGGGGTCAATCTGAACTGGGAATGAAGGACTGGATGTACTTATTGTTATAACATAACTTTGTTTTCGTAGCCGCTAACGACTGGGAGTAAAAGAACTGAAGGTTGAATTTTGACTGATTGTGATGCTTAGTGTTCCAGGCAGATGCAAAACAGCTGATAACTGCAACAGACGAACGAGATGTGCTGACCTGAAGTGTTCTTCCTTACAGCTGCACTTGACGTATGCGTTTATGTTATGGGAAGAAACTTGTCTTGCGTCATTACCCCCACCCTTAGGACAAGTTTCTTGTTTATGTGATGAGGGCGTCTCTTAATAAAAAGAGCGGAAAAGCAGGCCAGACTTTAGTGTAGCCTTGGTGTACAGCCTGGCCGCACTCCGCGCGTAATATTTGACTTTCTGTCTCACTGGTGTTTCTTGACTCTGTTTGTCTTGTTAAAGGTTTAAAAATGTTTGGAGGAGAAAATACCCAACATTGACTGGGGGCTCGTCCGGGATCTCAACAATACCGGAGGTGTCCAGCGGAGGTCGTCAAGTCCAGACGTAAATCCTTGGCCAAGGTCTGATCGATCGATTGATCGTGTCTGCATTTGTCGACCACCGTTGGCATCGTCTGGTTGACGAGATTTTCCCGAAGAAGACAGACAGGAAGTCGAGTCAGTGAGTAGAATTTCTTTGTAAATAGTACTGAGTGAGTGGTGATCAGATCACATAAACAGTTAAATTCCGCAAGCGATGATACAGAATCGTCTGTTAATGCAAAGCAGTTAAACTCTGTAAGGAGGGTGCGGACTCCTCTGTTTATATACGCGTACCGGTAGGGGATAAAAGTGATCACATAAAACAGTTAAACTCCGTAAGCGATGATACAGAATCGTCTGTTAATGCAAAGCAGTTAAACTCTGTAAGGAGGGCGGACTCCTCTACGGTTGCGAGGGACGCAAGTAGTTAAATTCCGGAAGGAGGATACGGACTCCTCTGTTTAATACGTAAAGGAAATCCCGGGTAGAAATACGTGCACTGTAAAAAGTAGTTAAATTTGGCAGGGACGGCGGAGTCCCCTAATGCAGGACATTAGTTAAATTTCACAGGAGGGTGAGCTCCCCTGACATAAGAATACGCGTACGATTATTAGGAGTGTTTCTATGTGTAAATAGTGTTTTGCGCAAGTGTAAATAACTGTGTGAAAACTGTGTGTGTGTAATACTTTGGACAACGTTAGTGACAACCGTGCGTGTGGAAGCAGAGGCAAGTGATTCCGCTTCCTACGGGGAGGTGAAAGGAATCAACCACACGACGGCAAATTAATTGTCACGTCCAAAGAAAGTGTGAAACTTCAGATTTAGAACACCCTAGGTGTGCCCCCGTCTGAAGTCCAAATTATAACAAGGGATAATAAAAATGGGGGGTAAGACGTCTATAAATAAGGAAAATTTATCAACTGACGACTGGAAATTTATGGAAGCAAAAAAATCCAAAAACAACAAAAAATTGGAGACCTGGATTAATAAACATGACTTTGACGGACGACTGAACCTGATCAGTATACAGAAGCTGAAGAAGGAGTTAGAACAGCAACATAAAGGTGATGAGAAAAAGATGCAGAAAGTAGGGGCAGATTTAGTGGCATTTTGGGAGGAAGAAGCAGAGAACAGACAGAAGGGAGCAGAGAAGCGACGATTAGAGAAAGCAAGAAAAAAGAAAGCTGTAGGTAAGGCAGAAGAAGATGTGATAATTCAGCACAGAGAACCAGAACAGCCTCAACAACCACCGCCGGCTGGACCGTCGGTGGCAAAGAGACCTTTATCTCCTCTACCAGAGGATGACGATGTATTGCCACCACAGTATGATTTGGCAGTAAAACCTAAGGTAAAAAGAGAAAAACCAGAAAAACCACAAACACGCAGTCAAGCAAAAGTGCCTACAGCCCCTCCCATGGTGGAACATAGTGATCAGGGAGGTGCCTATCCTATGATAGAAGTACCAAATCCTCGTGCAGAAACAGCAGGACAGCTACCAACCATGCTCGTTTATCGGACATGGAATGCTGATATCAAAGCAGCAGTCGACATGATACCATCGCCACATGTCGACATTGAGGGATTTATGCAGGATATAGAAAACATTAGAACATCTTACCACCTTAATGGACCTGAAGTCCAACAGGTGTGGATGAAAGCATGTGGCCCTAAATGGAGTCAGGTACGTGGAGACTGGAATCCTGCAGATCAACAAGGCGTACCACTGACACATGATGATCTAGTCTTGAAAACAAGAGTGGAAGCTACGATTACACGTGCAAAAGGAGTGTTAGGACCAAAGATAAATTATACTGAATTACCAGGACAACTCAGAAAGAAGGAGAACCATGGATAGAGTTTAGATGCAGATTTGAGAGTGTATTTAGAGTCCATAGTGGCATATTGCCAGGAACACCAGTGTATGAAAACAAATTGAAAAATATTTCACCTGTGAAGCTGATAATGACCGATTTGATTCATGATGGCAACTCAACAGCTGTCATAACAGTAACAGGTGCCACTGAAGATGTTTTAAAATTGAGATTCACAGGTATGCCATTACATGTGTCACTTTGTAAACCATATTTGACAGAATGGCAAGAATTGGGACTGACAGTCATAACAGCTTTGTCAGCCACTGATTGGAGCAGAGTTGGACCACGAACGGAGTTCAGTCCATCAACTAAATTGTATAAAGTGCCAGTTAATGTCTCATTGGTGCTGACAGCTGGAACACAGATTGATGTGTCCACTTCACAATCCTGAGTGTTTCAGTTGAGTCCTGAAGAGGACGATCTTCTCTCTTCTGTACCATCAGGATTGTGGACAACAGGTCCTTCAGACGTAGGACTGATAAAAAAATGCACAACCTGTAGTTATAAGACCAAAAACAGAATACAGACCATGTGTAAGACAGTATCCATTGAAACCTGATGCAATTGAAGGAATCAGGCCAGTAATAGAGAATTTATTAACAGCAGGAGTAATAGTGCCATGTCCAGATTCACCATGTAACACACCCATATTTCCTGTAAAAAAAGGCTCCGCCCTCAGTGGGATGGAGAATGATTCAAGATCTGCAGGCAGTAAATGCTGCTGTAGTAAAAAGAGCTCCATGTGTACCAGATCCGCACACACTGTTAAGCTCATTGAGATTAAATTCTAGTTGTTTTTCTGTAATAGATATCAGTAATGCATTTTTTTTTTTTTCCGTACCAGTACACCCAGATAGTCAATTCTGGTTTGCTTTTACCTTTAAAGGACAACGATATACATTCACCAGATTACCGCAGGGTTACACAGAGAGCCCAACTATTTATTCTCAAGTCATGTCAGCATGTTTAGCTAATTTCGTTCCACCGGCAGATAGCCAACTATTAGTGTATGTTGATGACATTTGATTGCCTCTGACACACGAGAAAACTGCATAACTGACACAGTAGCATTATTATGTTTCTTATTTGATAATGGCCACAAAGTGAGTAAAAACAAAGTTCAGTTGTGTAGGGATAAAGTAAAATATTTAGGACATGAATTATCAGCCACAGGGCGCACAATCCTGTCTGACAGGAAGGAAGCAATTTTGCACGCTCCAAAACCACAAACCAAAAAGCAGATGATGTCATTTTTTGGACTGACTAATTACTGCAGGGCATGGATTCCCTGCTATGCAGAATTGACTAGTCCACTTTCTGATTTGATGTACAAGGATGATATTTCAATGTCAACCGTGTTGGAATGGAACAAAGATGCTGAGGAAGCTTTTGTAAAAGTAAAACAAACAGTGTCATCCACAGTTTTGGCACTACCAGATTATAGTAAACCATTCATTCAAACAGTTGATTGTAAGAATAAGTTCATGACTAGTGTTTTGGTTCAAGTGTATGGCTCAAAATTGAGGCCAGTTGCCTACTACTCATCTAAATTGGATGCAGTAGCAAGTGCTCTACCACCATGTGTACAGGCTGTTGTTGCAGCCTCTATGGCTGTTCAAAGTAGCAGTAATGTTGTTCTATTCCATCAGTTGACACTGAAAGTTCCACATGCAGTCTCTGCACTTCTGTTGCAGACAAACATGAGCCTTTTGTCCCCAGCAAGACATCTTTCGTGTATGTCCTTGCTATTATCACAACCACATCTTACGGTAGAGCGATGTACAACATTGAATCCATCCACATTGATACCCTTACCTGAGGATGGTGAGCCGCACAATTGTCTTGATGTAGCTACGGTCTGTACGAAAGCACGTCCAGACCTCCAGGACACACCCATCCCAAACAGTACAATTGTGTATGTGGATGGTTCTTCCACTAAAAACGCTTATGGACAAACACAATCTGGATATGCTGTTGTCACAAATTCAGAAGTATTGGATTCTGCTTCATTGCCATCCTCATTTTCAGCACAAGCAGCTGAATTAGTTGCTTTAACTGCAGCTTGCTATCTGTTTAAAGGTACGGCTGTATCAATTTATACAGACAGCCAGTACGCTTTCAGTACGCTGTGAAATTGCCTAACCAAATTGCTATATGCAAATGTGCGGCTCACACCAAAGGCTCTGACAGTGTTTCAAAAGGAAATGACGTTGCTGACAAAACCGCAAAGGCGGCAACAGCTCTTTCTATTTTTCTCCTATATGACACCCCTCCGGATATGACCACAAAAGAAACCCATATTGCCAAAAAAAAATATGTTTAAATGGGCAGCTATTATGAGCCATGGCGTGACGCATGTCTCATCAGGGGGTATGATATCGCAATTGCAATCTATTTTTTGTCTTTATGGGTTCGATGCATATGCAAAACAGCATTGTAGAGCATGCATGACATGTGCAAAACACAACTCACAAGGCAATTTGAGACCCCAAAGAGGTAAATTTCCAACACCACAATATCCATTTCAAGTGATTCATATGGATTATATACAGCTGAGTAAACATGAAGGGAAGGAATTTTGTTTAGTCATAATTGATGCCTTCTCAAAATGGGTAGAATTGTTCCCTACAAAACATGCAGATGCACTTACAGTGGCTAAGGCATTGTGCAAAGACATCATTCCATGATTTGGAATACCAGAAACAGTCTATTCAGATAATGGAGCGCATTTTGTTAATACAATAGTGCAATACGTAGGAGAAGCGCTACAGGTCAATCTCAAAACTCATTGTGCTTATCATCCACACAGTGCCGGATTAGTGGAAAGGACAAAGGGCACAATAAAAATAAGATTAAGGAAATGTATAGAAGAGACAAAACGAACCTGGATTGAATGTTGGACCTAGTAAAATTGTATATGAGAATAACACCAACACCATCAGGGTTAACACCATTTGAGATACTTTATGGACGACCATATCGTCTACCAATTTTGACATGGATACTAAAACAGCAGATGAGGAACAAACATTAGCAAATTTTATGAAAAAGACATTAACACAGAAAGAGATAACTTAAACACATTTACTGCCGAATAATTTTGATCTTCCACAGGACGGCCTTCCAGTAGTCTAGCCAGGAGACTGGGTGTTCATCAGAGTGATTAAGAGGAAGAACTGGTCCAGTCCTCGTTGGGAAGGTCTATACCGAGTGCTGTTAACAACACCAACTGCAGTAAAGATAGCGGAGAGATCAACGTGGATACATCACTGTAAGATACAGCGTGTGTTGGCGGCCTCCACAGTGTAAGGGGAAGTCTGGCTACAAAGGGAGTCTATTTAATTAGCAATAGATTGTCTCAATGCCAGTGAAGCAGGGAGATCCTTGCACTATTAGGTGAGGTGGTTAACAACACTGTATCCTAGCAATCATGACTGAACTACAGCAGACCCCGGAGCGGCGTGCTCAGCGCCGCCGCTGCCGGACTGTTGGTAGGGCAGCCGGTTGTGTTGTGATCTTAGTGTGTTTCGTGCTCCTCGGATTCCTGGCCTGGTGGTTGACCCAAGAATTGCAGCTCACTGTGGACCGAGCCAGAGAACAACGCAAGCAACATCAGAAGAGGTTTATTCATAATGTGAACGAGACAGATGGACACCCTCATATATACCATACTAATATGTGGTACAGATATGTTCATTTATTGGCTATGGAATTACGTTACTAATTATTATGTTTGTTCGCAAATACCTATATCCTCAACACACCCAGCTCTGACGGCTAAACCGTACCCTGCTAGGGTGACAGAATGTCTTATCATACGGATGCATAATCAAACTGTATTTCGGGGGCAGCAGTTCTCAGCAAATCTGATAAGATGTAACACCACTTGCCTCAGTGCAACCACTTATATGATAGGGATTTCAACAGAGGACGTACAAGCGTGCCCAAGTGCTGCTCCATTGACTAGACTGAAGGGAAACGCAAAAATATCATCACGTTAAATTGTCATCACAACGGCCATTCCCAATTTGCTTTTACGGGACAGGGAATAAAAATGTAGGTAAAATTAAGAAACGTCTGTGTACCCAAACGTATGTTTTATCAAATAATTTAAGCCTAACCAAAACATAATATGTGGATGGTACTTATCTTCATCACATTGGACGGGGATGTAATTATACAGGCTCCTGTCCATGGGGAACGGATGAATCATGTGCTTATGTTAGTAAGTTTTGCTACCACCTGTAAATGGTACTCCGGTGTATGATGACATCTATTGGCTTTATGGTTCCAGACTGTACATGAGTCTCCCACCAAATTGGGGTGGTGTGTGTGCACCTACCCAGGTGACTGACCATACATATGTGGTAAGACCTCCACAGAGAAGAATGGCAGCACCAGACGGAGGAGATTGATATACCCAGATGTGTTACCACATAATCACATGTGGGGCTCGGATGTACTAAAGGACCAAAAAATTGTGGTCTGTAGGAGATAAAATAGCACATTCATTGTTCCCCTGGATAGGAGTGGGAAAAAATTCATTAATGATTGAAACTCTGAATTATTGATTGGGTCTGTTCATGAATGTAACAAAAAAAATAGTAGCAGCTCAAAACACTGAAATAGATGCTTTACGTACCATGGTGATGCAAAATCGCATGGTTTTAGACTTGCTTACTGGTTCACAGGGAGGAGTTTGTGTTCTGCTGAACACAACATGCTGTACTTTCATCCCAGACTCCATTCATTCAGTGGATATGCAGGACGCATTGGAGGAGCTGAATGAACTTCGTGATGCAATGCATAAAGACACCCTAGCCGTGAACCGGTGGAATCCCTGGTCCTGGTTGACTTCAGGACCATGTTGGCAGTTACTATTGAAAATGGTGTCAAATACATTTGTACAGCGTAATCTGGCCTTCCAACAAACTATGCCAAAATATCAAGCATTGAAACAGTCAGACCTTAGTGGAGAAAACTGTAATGACTGTACTGAGAATTATGATGATATTGAAAAGCTCACAACTCCAGTTCAAGCTTGAACTGTTGACGTGATGAGTTAACACACTCTTAGCCTATGAAGCTTTAGCTGAAAAAGTAATAAGACAAGTGGTGTAGTCGAATAATACAGAAAAACGGTTCATTTATACCAGTCGGTAGGAGTGATGTATGGTGGTGGTGTGGTGATAACAGAATCTTTGATAGACTGCCACGAAATGTGTCAGGTTATTGTGCATTAATATCATTATTGTTACCCATGACCCCTGAAGACGTTACGACATATGCAGCCTCTTATTCCTGAGGATTGGCAGAAAGGCATAGCCAGACATAGAGTAAAAAGAGATTGGAAAGGAGTAGGAAATCCAACATATATTGACGCAATAGGAGTCCCCAGAGGAGTGCCTGACGAGTATAAACTGGTTGATCAAATAGCAGCTGGATTCAAATCTTCCATCTGTTGGTGGTGTTCAATTAATAAAAACGTGGACAGAATAAACTAAGTTAATAAACTAACTAACTAAGCTGGGTGATGCCTGCTATACGTTTAACAGGTGATAAACAGGTGGGAAATGTTAAGGATTTTATATATATATATATATATGTTATCACTGTTAAACATTTGTAGCTTTGTCTTCTTTCTCATGAGAACGGTGTTGTGCTGTTTTGCACTTCACCCTGAGAACGTACGTGTTATTCAACCTTGTTTTAGCTTGTCTTCTTTCTCATGAGAACGGAGATGTGCTGTTTTGCACCTGTCTTAATGCAATCCTGAGAATTCAATTTTGTTTTAGCACTCTGGGGTCAATCTGAACTGGGAATGAAGGACTGGATGTACTTATTGTTATAACATAACTTTGTTTTCGTAGCCGCTAACGACTGGGAGTAAAAGAACTGAAGGTTGAATTTTGACTGATTGTGATGCTTAGTGTTCCAGGCAGATGCAAAACAGCTGATAACTGCAACAGACGAACGAGATGTGCTGACCTGAAGTGTTCTTCCTTACAGCTGCACTTGACGTATGCGTTTATGTTATGGGAAGAAACTTGTCTTGCGTCATTACCCCCACCCTTAGGACAAGTTTCTTGTTTATGTGATGAGGGCGTCTCTTAATAAAAAGAGCGGAAAAGCAGGCCAGACTTTAGTGTAGCCTTGGTGTACAGCCTGGCCGCACTCCGCGCGTAATATTTGACTTTCTGTCTCACTGGTGTTTCTTGACTCTGTTTGTCTTGTTAAAGGTTTAAAAATGTTTGGAGGAGAAAATACCCAACATGTAGCACAGTGGGAAACATACCACTGTCCCAGCTTTTTTGAAACGTGTTGCAGGCATCCATTTCAAAATTATCAAATATTTGCACAAAAACAATAAAGTTTATCAGTTTAAACATTAAATATCTTGTAGAACAAAAAAGGAGAGTATCATCCAGGTCTTTTCAGGACTCTGATGAAGATGTGATTTGCACATCGAAATGTTAGTCTCTTTTCTATGTTTTCAGCACCTTAATAAACTTTTCAGCACCTACTTCTGCATCAGCACCAGCTGCTTTCCTCTCCCATATATAGGTTGAATAGAATATAGAATATAGGTTGAAGAGGATTTGCAAATCATTGTATTCTGTTTTATTTACATTTTTCACAACGTCCCAACTTCATTGGAATTGGAGTTGTATCAGAACAGCTCTAAAAATGACATCAGGTGTTTAGATGATTTGTGCAATAATTTGCAATGTGTAAAGAAACCCTACCAAAAGCATCTCACCATCACATCAGAACTGACACTGGTCTCTCCTGCTCTCAGACCTTACCCGATAAAGACTTCCTGGATTTCAATGAAGACGTCATAGGCATAACTAAATTATACACTTTGCTCTTCTTTGGACTTGAGACCTAAATAAATGACATATAGAGATGTAATTTTTAAAAGCAAGCCTAAACTAAATAAGTTACTACAGTGCTCATACTGACAGATGCTGAAGTTACTTCGTACCCAGCTTACATCCTCCTGACCCTCTTCATCAGAGGACAGAACCTGCTTTTGGCTCTGGGCAGAGCTGCTGTCAGAGTCCTCCTGCAGAGAAAACAAAAGTCTCGACAAATGGGTTTTCTCCAGGTTGTTCGGTTCTGTTTACTGATTAATCTCAATTATGTTGAAAATACTCAGCAAAAATGTATTTTTCAAGATTATGTCATAACATGAAGTTGTTCATCAAGAAATCATCAATGCTACTTTTGGTCAATGAAGAAATCTGTTCATTTAAAGTGGAGGAAAGTCAAGAAGAAATGCACAGACCCTGACTCCCTCTTGCATATACACAGCTCAAAATGCTCTTTTGATTTAGAAAACAGAGCTGCAGCACAGCCAAGGTGGACCTGTGCCCACCTACTTGTCAGTCAGGCCCAGCCAATCAGAAGGCTTCCTTTTTGACTGATCACATTGAATAACCAGTAGGCATGCAAGCTGTGCCGTGAGAGAGAGAGAAAATAATGTGCCAATGCAACACTGTTCAACAAATTGTCACAACCAATTATTGTCCTGTACCACAGAGCAGGTAGACCTGTACATATCGTAATGGCTTACCTGTGATGCAGAGCCACTTGACTTTCCTTTATCTGATTCACCAGCTCTCTTCTGAGGAGTCTTTACTGACCTGACCACAAAAGAGATAAATTAAAAGGTAAACAGGCAGATATTCCGATCAATACATCATTTTATAGGACAGAATGTTGTCTTCAACATTACAAGACTATTATTATAATTATGTACTTAGAGCGTCAACATCAAGAAAACTTTTTCTCGGATCGCACTGACATTATTGCTGGAACTTGTACATCCTGATCTCACTGCATATTTCACCAACAAATTTGGATCTGCACAAAATTTCAGTTGTTGTCTGTGGTATTGCTGGAACTTGTACATCCTGATCTCACTGCATATTTCACCAACAAATTTGGATCTGCACAAAATTTCAGTTGTTGTCTGTGGTATTGCTGGAACTTGTACATCCTGATCTCACTGCATATTTCACCAACAAATTTGGATCTGCACAAAATTTCAGTTGTCTGTGGTGAGATGTGTTTATCACCTTTGGGAAATGTATGTTAAAGTTCATTCATCATTCAGTTTCTGCTGCTAATTCAGGTATGGGTCACAGTGGCAGCAGACTATGCAGCTTATCCCACACTTCTCTATCCTTGGTCAGGCACTCTAGCTCCTCCTAGGGCATCCAGAGGCATTCCCAAGCCATCTGAGAAATATAAGCCCTACAGCGTCTTTACTGTGGCTTCCTCCCAAATGGATGTACAGTGGGGTAAAAAAGTAGTTAGTCAGTCCCTGATTATGCAAGTTCTCCTACTTAGAAAGATGAGAGAGGACTGTAATTTTCATCATTGGTATACTTCAACTATGAGAGACAAAATGAGAAAAAAATTCCAGGAAATCACATTGTAGGATTTTTAAAGAATTTATTGTAAATTATGGCAGAAATTAAGTATTTGGTCACCCACAAACAAGCAAGATTTCTGGCTCTCACAGACCTGTAACTTCTTTAAGAAGCTCTTCTGTCCTCCACCTATTACCTGTATTAATGGCATCTGTTGGAACTCGTTATCTGTATAAAAGACACCTATCCACAGCCTCAAACAGTAAGACTCCAAACTCAACTATGGCCAAGACCAAAGAGCTGTCAAAGGACACCAGGAAGAAAATTGTAGACGTGCACCAGGCTGGGAATAGTGAATCTACAATAGTCAAGCAGGTTGGTGTGAATAAATTAACTGTGGGAGCAATTGTAAGAAAATGGAAGACATACAAGACCATTGATAATCTCCCTTGATTTGGGGATGTCATCCCGTGGGGTCAAAGTGATCATGAGAACGGTGAACAAAAATCCCAGAACTACACAGAGGGACCTGATGAATGACCTGCAGAGAGCTGGGACCGAGTAACAAAGACTACACACTACGCAGAGAGGAACTCAAATCCTGCAGTGCCAGGCGTGTCCTCCTGCTTAAGCTAGTATGTGACCAGGCCCGCCTGAAGTTTGCCAGAGAGCATATGGATGATCCAGAAGAGGTTTGGAAGAATATCATGTGGTCCAATGAAACCAAAATAGAACATTTTGGTAAAAACTCGTCATGTTTGGAGGAAGAAGAATGCTGAGTTGCATTCCAAGAACACCATACCTACTGTGAAGCATGGGGGTGGAAACATCATGCTTTGGGGCTGTTTTTCTGCAAAAGGGACAGGATGACTGATCCGTGTTAAGGGCAGAATGAACAGGGCCATGTATCATGAGATTTTAAGTCAAAACCTCCTTCCGTCAGTGAGAGCATTGAAGATGCAACGTGGCTGGGTTTTCCAGCATGACAATGATCCCAAACACACTGCCCGGGTAATGAAGGAGTGGCTCCGTAAAAAGCATTTCAAGGTCCTGGAGTGGCCAAACCAGTCTCCAGACCTCAACTCCATAGAAAATTTGTGGAGGGAGTTGAAAGTCCGTGTTGCCCAGCGACAGCCCCAAAACGCTCTAGAGGAGATCTGCATGGAGGAATGGGCCAAAATACCAGCTACAGTGTGTGCAAACCTGGTGAAGACTTACAGGAAACATTTGACCTCTGTCATTGCCAACAAAGATTATGTTACAAAGTATTGAGCTGAACTTTTGTTATTAACCAAATACTTATTTTCCACCAAAATTTACAAAGAAATTTTTTAAAAATCCTACAATGTGATTTCCTGGAATTCTTTTCCTCATTTTGTCTCTCATAGTTGAAGTGTACTTATGATGAAAATTACAGACCTCTCTCATCTTTCTAAGTAGGAGAACTTGCACAATCAGGGACTGACTGAATACTTTTTTTTACTCCACTGTACCTGGAAAGCCTCCAAAAGGAATATGACAGTGGTGTATCCTCGCCAGATTCTGAACCACCATATCTGAGTTCTTTGAATGGAAAGCAGCATGTCGTTCTCGGTTATGGCATCTGATTCTTGAAACATGGAACTCTGGTGGAGAAGGTACCCAAACTAGTGTGGGAAGTTCAGCAATACCAAATGGAGATGGCCTTATGTCCACACAGAGTATGAGCTGTGGAACCACACACCTGTGCGGCTAGTCGCAAGTTCCTCTGTGAATGAGAGGGCTATCTTAATGCAACTCTGGGTTACAGCGAGGAATGTCACAGTAGTCTGCACATATGCAAGAAACAACAGTTAAGAACACCATTCTACTTGGAGATTCTAGGTGGGATCCTGTAAAAGATTCCTGCTGGAGACTCCATTGTTCTCCTGGGGAATTTCAATGCTTTCCATGGCAATGATGAGGATATTTGGAGGGGGTAATGGTCCCCTGATCTGAATCCAAGTGGTGTATTGCTGTTCGACCTCTGTGCTGGTCATAGATGTTCAAGGGTGTTCATAAGTACACTTGGTACACAAGAGTATGCTTGGTCAAAGGTTGATGATTAATATGGTAATTGTGCTATCAGAACTGCAACCATGTGCCTTGGCTACTTGGGCGAACAGAGGACCAAAGCCATCAACTGAGCACTACCTGGTAATGAGCAGGGTCAGATGGTGGGGTAAGATACTGAACTGACCTGTAAAACTTCAATTAATTGCGAGGGTTCTCTAGGGAACATTTGGTGAAAGAATCTGTCCAGACAGCCTTTAACTCACACCCCTGAAAAGTGCTTGTCACAGTGGCAACCCAAGAATCCACTGGTGGACACTTGCGATGAGGGAAACTGTCAGGATGAAGGAGACCGTTTGTGTATGGTTGACAGAGGTCTCTGGAACCAATAGATACCAGGAGACCAAAAGGACTGCAACCACAGTGGAAAAGGCATGGAGAATGCTTTGGCTAGCGTCAAAGTGGTTGTAGGAAACTGTATGTCAACTTAGGAAAGCGAGGCAGTTCTTAGCCGAAGCCGTTTTCATCAACAATGAAAGCTGCTGACCAGGATATCAGGTTGTGGACATAATAGCATTCCTTGCATAAATGTGTTGGATTGTTTTTTTTTTTTTTTTTTTTTGGGGGGGGGGGGGGGGGGTAGGAAAAAATATATATATTTTGGAAACCTTACAGAGTGCAGATTCAGAAATGTATGCTTTTTTTTTCATGTGTCAACATGGTGCTCATTTTGGCTTTTCAAAATGGTGACCTTTAAATACTAATTTCTTAACCACCCATCACCAGGATTACCTAGGATCAAAATTACAGCAGCCAAATTCACAATGTAGGGGCCAAGAAATTTAATGGCACTAATGTCAAATGTGTACTTCTGTGTACATAAATGACCCACGTTTGTTGTTGTTGTTTTTAAAGTCAATTAGCTAATTCAGTGTTTATCTTTTTTCTTTACTATGATGCCATAGTTTTTGTGGCAAACTACATTTTCTGATAGAAAACATAATTGACTTAACTGAGTACTGAATTAATAGCAAGCCCTTGCACTCAACCAATGAGCAAGTGGTAAAGTTTAAAAAACAGTCAACACATTTCCATCATCCTCGCTGTCACCCTCACTGTCACTGACAAATGTGATATCCCGAGAGTCTTCGTCATTCTGGCAGTCTGTTCCACAGTGACATAGCTCTGTGAATGGTAGTCTGTGATTTGTATGAACATGTGTGAAGAACACTAACTTTTGCACTGACACCATCTCAATGATGGCCTCTGGTGCAAGCAGAGACTTTGTTCCAACTGGCCTCAGCTGTCCATCTTCATCTCTGTAATATTCATTTTGTAATGTGTCTCAGAACTCCTGTTAGTCAGAATCTACCTGACCTACCCTCTGCCCTGAACATGGGCTCTCAGGACATGCTCCTTCAGAGCAGCACATGTGGGTGGAAGCTTGTCACTTTTGGCCATATGCTTGTAGAAAAGATACCATCTTAATTCCTGGATATTGTCAATCTGGGCGCCTTTTGGTGAGTATGCAGCACAATCAAACCTTACCCAAGTAGATAGCTGGTCCTCCGTTACCTCACTTTTTTGAGAAAGCATCTGTAGAGCCTTGAGGACACAATCATCTGCTTTGAAGTACAACCCCAATTCCAATGAAGTTGGGACGCTGTGTAAAATGTAAATAAAACAGAATACAATGATTTGCAAATCCTCTTCAACCTATATTTAATTGAATACACCACAAAGACAAGATATTTAATGTTCAAACTGATAAACTTTATTGCTTTTGTGCAAATATTTGCTCATTTTGAAATGGATGCCTGTGACATGTTTCAAAAAAGCTGGGACAGTGGTATGTTTACCACTGTGTTACATCACCTTTCCTTCTAACAACACTCAATAAGCATTTGAGAACTGAGGACACTAATTGTTGAAGCTTTGTAGGTGGAATTCTTTCCCATTCTTGCTTGATGTACAACTTAATTTGTTCAACAGTCCTCCGGTCTCCGTTGTCATATTTTGTGCTTCATAATGCTCCACACATTTTCAATGGGTGACAGGTCTGGACTGCAGGTAGGCCAGTCTAGTACCGGCACTCTTTTACTATGAAGTCACGCTGTTGTAATGTGCAGAATGTAGCTTGGCATTGTCTTGCTGAAATAAGCAGGAACGTCCCTGAAAAAGACGTTGCTTGGATGGCAGCATGTGTTGCTCCAAAACCTGGATGTACCTTTCAGAATAGTTGGTGCCATCACAGATGTGTAAGTTGCTCATGCCATGGGCACTAACACACCCCCATACCATCACAGATGCTGGCTTTTGAACTTTGCGCTGGTAACAATCTGGATGGTCTTTTTCCTCTTTTATCCGGTGGACATGACGTCCATGATTTCCAAAAACAATTTGAAATGTGGACTCATCAGACCACAGCACACTTTTCCACTTTGCATCTGTCCATTTCAAATGAGCTCGGGCCCAGAGAAGGCGGCGGCGTTGCTGGATGTTGTTGATGTATGGCTTTCACTTTACATGGCAGAGTTTTAACTTGCACATGTAGCGACAAACTGTGTTAACTGACAGTGGTTTTCTGAAATGTTCCTGAGCCCACGTGGCAAGATTCTTTACACAATGATGTCGGTTTTTAATGCAGTACCGCCTGAGGGACTGAAGGTCACCGACATTCAATGTTGGTTTTCAGCCGTGCCGCTTACGTGTAGAAAGTTCTCCAGATTCTCTGAATCTTCTGATTATATTATGGACTGTTGATGATGGAATCTCTAAATTCCTTGCAATTGAACGGTGAGAAACATTGTTCTTAAACTGTTGGACTATTTTTTCACACAGTTGTTCACAAAGTGGTGATCTTTGCCCCATCTTTGCTTGTGAATGGCTGAGCCTTTTGGGGATGCTCCTTTTATACCCAATCATGACAATCACCTGTTTCCAGTTAGGTGTTCTTTGAGCATTCATCACCTTTTTCAGTCTTTTGTTGCCCGTCCCAACTTTTTAAAAATATGTTGCAGGCATCCATTTCAAAATGAGCAAATATTTGCACAAAAACAATAAAGTTTATCAGTTTGAACACTAAATATCTTGTCTTTGTGGTGTATTAAATTGAATATAGGTTGAAGAGGATTTGCAAATCATTGGATTCTGTTTTTATTTACATTTTACACAATGTCCCAACTTCATTGGAATTGGGGTTGTAGATGTTGAACCAGGTGGCCTTGCCTACTCTAGCAAACAGGCTGGTGTTGTCTACTCCTGTGAGTCCATGAAATGCTGGCAACTCCTTTGCACAATCTGCATCCAGAGCAGTTCAGATTTGTTTCACTTGCATAATCCCAGATGTCATTGCAAAATAACTATCTTTTAACAGACTCTCGTAATTCGCTCTCGCTAGTACTAGCACACCGGTGGTCAGGGAAGCCGTCCGACTGAAAAAGGAGTACTTCCGGGATATGTTATCTTGGAGGACTCCGGAGGCAGTTGCAAGGTACCGACTGGCCCAAAGGGCAGTAGCCTCCATGGTAAAGTCTACTCCAGGGTGCTGGAAAAAAGGGGTCAGCCAATAGTCAAACCTCTGACTGAAGAGGAACAATGTGGGTTCCGTCCTGTTCATGGAACAACCGACCAGCTCTTCATTCTCACAAGGATCCTGGAGGGTGCCCATCCAGTCTACATGTGTTTTAGTGGACTTGGAGAAGGCGTATGATCAGGTACCCCGGGAAATACTGTGGGAGGTGCTGCGGGAATATGGAGTGAGGGGGTCCCTTCGCAGGGACATCCACCCTCTGTACTCACAAAGCGAGAGCTGTGTTTGGGTGCTCGGCAGGTAAGTCGAGCCCGTTCCGGTGGGGGTTGGCCTCCGCCAGGGTTGCACCTTGTCACCAATCCTGTTTGTGATATTCATGGACAGGATATCGGGCGTAGTCGGGGGAGGAGGGTTTCCAGTTGGTGGGCTCAGAGTCTTATCACTGCTTTTTGCAGATGATGTGGTCCTGTTGGCTTCATTGACGGGTGACCTCCAACACTCACTGGATCAGTTCGCAGTTGAGCGTGAAGCAGCTGGGATGAGAATCAGCACCTCTAAATCTGAGGCCATGATTCTCAGCGGGAAACCGATGGACGCCCTACACCGGGTAGGGAATACGGTCCTGCCCCAAGTGAAGGAGTTCAAGTACCTCGGGATCTTGTCCATGAGTGAGGGGACAATGGAGCATGAGATTGGCCAGAGAATTGGCGCAGCAGGGGCAGTGTTGAATTCGCTCTCCAGTACTGTTGTGGCAAAAAGGGAGCTGAGCCAAAAGGCAAAGCTCTCGATCTACGGGTCAATCTTCATTCCTACTCTCACCTATGGTCATGAGGTTTGGGTCATGACCGAAAGAACTAGATCGCGGGTACAAGTGGCTGAAATGGCTTCCTTAGGAGGAGGGCTGGTGTCTCCCTTAGAGATAGGGTGAGAAGTTAAGTCATCCGCAAGGAACTCGGAGTAGATCCACTGCTCCTTCGCGTTGAAAGGAGCCAGCTGAGGTGGTTCGGGGCATATGGTGAGAATGCCTCCTGGGTGCCTTCCTAGGGAGGTGTTCCAGGCACGTCCACCTGGGAGAACACCCCGGGAAGACCAGGACTAGGTGGAGAGATTATATCACCACACTGGCCTGGAATCCCCCAGTCAGAGGTGGTCAATGTCGGCATGGAAGGGGGAAGTCTGGGGTCCCCTGCTGGAACTGTTGCCCCCGCGACCCGATCTCGGATAAGAAGTTGAAGATGAGTGAGTGTAGTACTAGCAGTCAGTGTCAGGGGAGACATGGACTTTGCATTAGAGGTGTTGCAACGTGATATTAGAAGTGCTTTGTGAATCAACAAAGTGTCTGCTTCTTCATGGTTGTTCCTTTTAAAGTGCAGTTGGTTGATGCTCTTTGTGTGTCCTGCAGCAGAGGCAATGAAGATCTTGGGAGAGTTGTAACTGTATTCAATGGTCTTTGATACCAGATATGCGATGAGATCCGCCTTAGTCTGGTCATGGAAGAGGAACCGGCTCATTGGAATGTTCTTGATGTTTGTATCATCTCTAATTTGATAATGGACATGATCATTTCTTGTCAGCTTTTCTGCCTTGCAACATGCTTCAAAGAATCAGCCTTGTGTCAAACACCAGGACAACCTCAACACAGTCTCTGGTTGAAGACAGAAGCCTTTCATAGAACCCCTCACTTAAACTTGACTGTGCCCATCATTGCTGGCTTCTTCGTCAACCTTTTAACGATAACCATGCAAGGGCAATTTTGCGACTACAATGAGCATTTTGAATAGAACCATGGCATTCTGTGTCTTCGCATGCAGGTTGGGGTTGGTCGACAGTCTCTGTCTGTCTTTGCTCAATATTCTAGGAGGTGGATTAACTTTGACTTGTCAGTGCATGGAAGTACATCCCCATTGGAGGCAAAGAGAGGTCTTGGTGTTTGTGTGAAATCATAGTTGCCAACAGCATGTTTTTGATCAATGTGTCTGTTAGACCTGGCAAGGACCAGCAGCTTTCCATACAGATCTTTGGCCTCTTTCAGATCCACACATTCCTGTGGGACATAGACATGTGTGATCATGGTGTACAACCTGTTACCTTCAATAGTGACTGGATTGTCATGACTGAGTATGGCAGCCTTAATTGTGCCTGATGGTCTCTTTTGATCTCTCCAAGTCCCAGTCCTTGGTGTTCTGTATTTTTTGTTTGCCAGCTGCCCCAATACCAAAACTGACTCTTGAACTCTCTTGCCATGCATGACAATTCTGGTGGAGCCATGAAAAACTTCTGTCAAGTATTGCCATTGTTGGAGATTCCAATCAACCCACAATGTACCTTCAGATGTTTGTTGAGGCGTTCCCATGCATGGTCTGCACCAACTGACACAAATGGAATGCCACTTCTCATCACAGAAAGTTGATCTTCTTCAAGTTCTTCCAGGTCTTCGGATGACTAACTTTAAGGTCATGCATGTCCACAATGTATCTTTACCAGAGTTGCTTGTATTTGATCCTGTCAAAGGCAAAGAACAGCTTGCTAAGTCCTTCTGCTTCTTCAAGATGGAGAGCGAGATCAGAGTTACGAGTTCTTTGCCACAGAGAAGAGGACTGTCTCCACTCGATGCAGGTAGCTCATGATGGACCTGAAGACAGCATTTTTAGGGTTTCTGTGCTTCCCATTCATTTAATGATTTCATAAATTCAGCATTGGTCAAAGCTTCGAGGAGGCTGGTGCTAGTGTTGCATCATACAATCAACCTTGGACCTGTTCTCTTTAGTGTATTTTTGTTCAAAGATTCATGCTGGATAGATTATAAATCAGAATCAACAAAATAATTTATTGTGTTTTAGTGTTAAAGTGCATAATTATTAAAGTCTAAGATGACTAGCATGATGTCCTCTATAAAAGGCCATGAAGAATTTATGGATTCATCAAGTTCTGAAGTTTCCAAAATATATAGCTTTACTAATCTCCAAGAAAATCTAACATACAAATCTGTCTCGACATAGTGAACTACATTAATAGAACACGATGAGAATCTCCGCATTCCTCCTGACATGCCCTCCTCAGAGCAGGCAGGGATGAAAGGCTCGGGTGGACCTGGTGCCATCTCCTGTTGGAAGTCACTGAGATAGTCAAGGAACTCTATGGTTCAAGCTGATGTGAGTGGACAAGATTTGCCCAGAAATACTGAAGTCTCTGGCTGCTACTGGGCTGTCATGGTAAGCTGACACTCCTATGCAATGCTATATGAAAGTCTGGGACACTACCTCTGTATTGGCAAAGTGGGGTAGTGACTCCCATATTTAAAAAGGGGGACAGAGCGTGTTCCACTTATTTATAAAGAAATCACACTTCTTCCCCAGGTAAGCCTATGCGATGGTGCTAGACAGCAGGCTTAGACCAATAGTGGAAACTCAGATTCAGGAGGAGCAATGTAGGTTCTATCCTGTTCATAAATGGACTGCATTAATATAGCGCTTTTCCATCTGCACCAGACACTCAAAGTGCTTTACAATGATGGCTCACATTCACCCCAATGTCAGGGTGCTGCCATACAAGGCGCTCACTACACACGGGGAGCAACGAGGGGATTAAGGACCTTGTCCAAGGGCCCTTAGTGATTTTCCAGTTAGGCTGGGATTTGAACAGAGGATCTTCTGGACTCAAGCCCAACACCTTAACCATGAGACCATCACCTCCCCACCTTCATGGAAAAGTCAACAAAGTTAATGTCAGTAACAAGCAGACATTCAAACACTAGTGGCAGTGTTCTTACCAGAGGTGACAACACTCTCTGTATGCAACTTGACCTTGCATCATACTTTTGCCCAGCACTTCTCTTTGCACGTTTCAAGAGATTGTTGACTGTTGATGAGGGGCCTTGATCAGACTCCTGATCTGTATCTACCTCTCATCTTTCCACATCAGCTGCTCCTTTCTTTCTATTTTCAGGACTGTTGTAATGCAGGCAGTATAGGAATGATAATATAGAGCAGACTCCTCAGAACCAAAGTTTTATTCAAGTCATAAAAGTAACCACCAGGATGCAATGATCATAGTTCTTGCTAGCGCCATAAGAGTAACAGCCTGTTACACTGCTGCCTGAAAAAATTATGCTGCAACTGGGCCGTTACGTTGTTTTTGAGGGTGTGTAGTGGGAAAATGATTATTTCTCTATGTTGATTGGGGACCCCACTGCTTCTGATTAAGAAGCAGCAGGTCCACAATTTATTCATCAACCTTTGTTAAAGCCATTTAAATATATCAATCTTGACTCACCTTTCTGCTGATTAAGTCATTAACTGGGACTCTTGTCTATTGTTGCAGGCAAGAAATGAGAATTGCACTGTTTCACACCGGGCAGTTTTAATTTGTTCCTCATGAACACACCTTTTTCATGGGGCAACCAATGACTGTTCTCTGGTGTGGACTGGACCAATAATATCTCCTGCTTCACCGGTTCGCAAACTGAAGTTAGTGTCATGTAAAGGATAGTAATAATAATAATAAATATAATGACAATTATATCCTCCATGTGTTGTTGTGGGACTTGACTGATTAAACATCATTCCTCTAATGCTGCCACTCTCTGCCAAGTAAAGTTGGAAAGATATTCAACGATTCAACCTTCCGGAATTAATAACTTCAAAGCAAATTGCATTTAAATGAAATAACTCCTCTTCTAAACGTTGCAATACAGACAACAAACTACAACTTACCAAAGCCGTTTTTTTTTTTCCCCCGCCAAAATGAGGCGTCCTCTGTTCTTTGTGAATTCCATCAATCTTGACATGCAGCTGGCTGTGAGACCAGAGCTCAGGGATTGTCAACAAGTTACCACGGTGAAAGGAAATGCTTTGATAAAAACTCAATAATGTTATATGTATGGTTTGTAGTGCCACCAAACTCACATCACACATCAATGAGCTCCCTCTGGTTGTACTATAGCACTTAGACTGGAAACATATATTATTACATAATTTCAAGGATTTTTTTAATACCAATAAATTTGAATAAAATCTCAACGTTTTATTTAAATCATGTGTAGTGCAACCAAACGCACATCACACATCAATGAACTCCCTTTGGATATACTACAACACTTAGATGAGAACAAACATTTACAAAATTTGTGGGATTTTTATTTCCAATAAGATTGAATAAAATCTCCAACTTTTTATTTATTGCTTGTAGTGCAACCAAATTCAACATCACACATCAATGAACTCCCTCTGTTTGTACTTGGGGAAAAAAGGTTGTAGTCAGTTGTAGTTTGTATTACAGTATTATATGTTCGGAAAGAGGTGTCATTTGATTTAAAACCGCAATTCACTTTGAAGTTATTGATTCTGGAAGGCTGAATCTTTGAATATCGTTCCAACCAAGTGAAACTGGCCTCAACCATTACTGTAATTCCTATTTCAACAGCAGGTATTTTGAGAGTTTGATATATGATTTTTTTTAATTTACCCTGGTATTACTGTACCAGGTGTTCATACACTACTAAACTGAAGAAATTTAGATTGTAGACAACATGATTAGCATCTTGATACAAAACTTATTAAATCAACTGAGATGAACCCTAACAAGGCCACGTGACAGAACACAAACATGTTTCTGCACTCAGATTTAAATGTCTTTACATGTGTCTACTTACTTACTTCACTTTATGTTTATTTGATAGGGACAGAACAAAAAGCATTGTTACAATAACCGATGCCATGTTCATAGGTCATATAGCTAACAGCTAATTTGCAGACCTGGTCCCTAGAATATAAAAAGGACACTTACACAATCATAAACAACACATAATAGTAGCAATAAAACAGTACAATAAAACACAATAAAATATGGCTAATGTCTACAGATTTAATTTAAGTTAAGCCACTGTCTTATTTTGTGCTTAAAATCATTCAGGTCTGTAAGAGATTTCAATTCAGCAGGTATGGTTTCCAGATCTGTGGACCTTTTACTGCAAACGCATTCTGTCCCAAAAGTAGTTTTACATCGGCTGGTCTACAGTCTCCACTCACAGCTCCTCTTGTAATGATACCGCGAGTTTGACATTTTTGAATCATTCCTTTTACAATATCAGGAATAAGGCCATTGACACACCTAAAACCTAAATTAAAAAATGAACACTTTTTCAAAGCTTAAGAGTTTATGCTTTTCTATGATTTACAGTAATGCCACCTAATTGGCTTTTGGTCAAGCACTTTAAGCTTGTTTGTAAAGAGAGTTCAAACTTTTTAGGGAGGATTGGTTCGCCCTGGCCCCAAACAGTGATGCAATATGAGAAAATGAGACAAGATCATTGCATGGAAAATAACTTGGCTGCACTAATTGACAAGCAAGATCTTATGAGACGAAAACAATTCATGTTAGTCCTAATTGTCTTAGTCATTTTCTTTATGTGACTCTCAAATTTAAGATGGGAGTCCAAGACGACCCCCAGATATTTAATTCATCTACTCTTTGAATTTCCTTTTTGATTTATTTTGTATCCTAAAGTTTTCTTTGGGCTTTTAGCTTAATGAAAACACATAGACACTGTTTTAGAACAGTTTTAGAGACAAGAAATGATCCTCCAACCACTGAGAGACCCAGGTCATTTGTCTATTAAGAAGCTCTGCAGCCTTCTCTGGAGTTTTTTGCTGAGACATAGATTACTGTGTCATCAGCATACAGCTGGCATTCAGCCTCAGTGCAAATGGTCGGAAGGTCATTAATATAGAGACAAATAAAATAGGGCTCAGGATGGAGCCTTGTGGTATCCCCATTTTATACTCCTGAGATGGTGATATAGAGCCACTGATTTTTACTCGCTGTGTTCTTGACTCCAAATAAGATGTAACCAGCTGAGAGACTGTTGAGAAAAATTTAGGTGGCTTTAATTTGTGCAGGAGAACATGGTGGTTTACAGTGTCGAAGGCCTTACGGAGGTGTAAAAACACTGCTCCAACGACATTTCCCTGATCCAAATTTTTTTAATCATGTCTGTTAGGTAGCAAGTAGCAATTTCTGTTGAGTATCTAGGCCTAAATCCAAATTGTTTTGGATGTAAAATATTACCACATTCCAGATAATCAATAAGTTGGTTTGCTACTGTTTTTTCAAGCACCTTTGACAGTATTGGAAGGATTGAAACTGGTCTATAGTTACAAATTTTGTTTGGGTCTCCAGCTTTAAAAATTGGACTGATGAGACCTTGTTTAAATTTTTGTGGAACATTCGCCCTAGAAATGGATAGATTAATCATATGTGTTATAGAGATTCTTTATGCTTTCTGACAAAATCAGAGTCTAATCCAATTATGTCTTTTGCTTTAGAGGGTTTGAGATTACTTACTATTTTTTAACACAATCCTCATTAATTTGTGATATTGAAAATACAGTTTCTGATGGGCCCACGGATATCTCAGGGAGCTCTGTAAGTTTAAAAGTTTCTGCTAATTGTTCCACTGACGTCACAAAATAGGTATTGAATGAGATAGCAATCTTCATTTAGTCAGTAATCAAATTGCCATCAATATTTAGTTGTATTAAAGTAGATATAAAATAAAATAGATATTTTTTTGTTTGGAGTCATTCTTTGTCAGTGTATGTATTTGCTTCCAGAGGCAAGCACTGTTATCCCTGGACGTTTCCATCAAGTGTACAAAATATTCAGTTTTAGCTTTTCTCATCTCACTAACCACTTTATTTGAGGCTTTTAAAAATAGCACTGTCAGTATATCGTTCTGTTGAAATTTCCTTTTTACGAGCAAGATCTCTTTGTTTCATCAACAGACAATTTACTAGTTAACCACGGTAATCAATGGCATCTTTTCCTCATTTTAAGGGGCTTTGTGTACTTCTGAATCAATTCTGATAATGTATTTGTAAACATATCACAACAATTCTTTGGATTTGATTTGAAGGACTGAGTCCCAGTTATTCACGTCATTATCAAGATGAGACATATCACTTTTTCTAATTCCTTTTGTTTTTTTGACAACTGGCATTTGTCCAAAATAATGCAGGCACTTTTTTGATAACTTTCTAGCAATTAGCGTCAGATTATGGTCAGATAATCCTGTGATAAGATTATAAATTTTCATTACATGTTCTGGTTTATTTGTAAACATAAGGTCTATTTGTGTTTTACTTGTCTTTGTTAGTCTTGTTGGACCTACTGTTAATTGCTTTTAATTATATTTTAAGTTACTGCCTTTAATTTTTGCTTACCTTGCTTGTCCAACCAATTAATGTTAAAATCCCCAAGCACAATTATTTCACTATCACGTTTTTAATTGTTTAAAAATTTAATGTAACTTAGAAAAAAAGGACACGTTAAAAAGATGGAGGATTATATAACAGTCACAATATTGAAACTCATTCTTGGTGATAAAACAATTTTAAAACTAAGCATTCCATATTGCAAGAATCTACGTTAATTTCAGTACAATAAAGTAAAGTAAAATAAAGTTTCCCTAACATATGTCAAAACACCTCCTCCCTTTCCCTGTTTGTCTGTCTTACGAAAAGAAACGTAACCCGGAATGTCAATCATTTACGTAGGGATATTGGGATTTAGCCACGTGTCACTCAGCCAGAAAATCCAAATTTGAGTCTGTCAAAGGTGTTCAATTTGCTTCCCACTTAGGAACAAGGCTCCGTATGTTTAAATGGCCTCCAAGAATTCCTTTCCGCTTACATTCGCGGTCCCAAATCACCTTAGCATGATTAACAGTTTGAAAGTACCTGTACTTTTGTTTCAATGTATTGGGTTTCTTGCATTGGGTCACATTTTGTGGAGTTGCATACTTGCTGCTGCAGGAATAACCTGTGACCACTCGCCGCTCAGTTGATGGAATCTCCAGACCGGTGCACATTGCAATCGTCTCACCAGATATAACACTGGTAGCGGATTGTAGCTTAGGCAGTGTCATGCTACTATTAACACCGGAGCATTTGATGTTGAAAATGTCCATGGAGGTGTCGCCGGTAGCAGATAGTAGCTTAGCCGGAGCCGTGCTACTGCTAACACCGGGGCAGTTGATGTCCGAAGTGCCCACAGAGATCCCGGTGCGCCCGCGACAGTTTCAAGGGCCAGCGGACAAGACCGGGAGATGATCCGTCCTCAGGCCAAAGCCACTCACGTCCAAGGCTCCACAGGAACCAGGTAGAGACGCAGCAACCTCCACGGAATCACTGGGAAAGCTACAAGCCGCCAAAGAAGACCAACACAGCAGCGGTAAGTGGGCTAGGCTAGCTGTGCTGTTGACGTTCTGGGCAGTATTCAAGGTACAGTCCTGTACCAATTCTGATGTATGACCCACTGTGGTCCAGGATTCCGTTCGATGTCGCCGGCAAGTAACAATACAAAAACCAGTTGAAATATTGTCAATTTTGGTGTATTTATGCGCTTCTCCTCGTGCGTAATTGGAGACACTTTAGCATACCCGTTGTGAAGGAGCTTGGAATATATAAGATGTTGGCTCTGGGAGATGACAACACAGTATATTGATATTTCATCAGTATACAAAATAATGTGGTCAAGTAGAGAACTGTGGACCAGCTCTTCAGCAAACATTTAAAAGGCTTTAGCGGTGCGCGCAGCACCTGCCCAGCCGTGCGCCTGCAGCACACCCATTAGTCCGCAGTCTCTGAACTGTTTGTTCGTCGGCGTCTCTGTGCTGTTTGGCACTGTGACTCTCTGTTCCGCTCTGACCACTGGCTCTGGTATGGCCTCCAGGTTGGCAGGGACCTGCACTCCCTTTTCCCACCAACAGTATGTTAGAGATGTGTTGTTCCAGAGAAAAGGCAGCCGTGTGTTTGCACCGCGATGCACGTTGGTCTGTGAGTGACGCGGCACCAGAGGTTTTCTCTCTCTCTCTCTCATACTGCAACCCCATTATTCATTAGTCGCATTGTGTGAAAGGTGCTCGGACTCAGGTAATCACCACTTGGGACTATATATTGTTATTTACATTTAATATCAATACATTATCGTTGCTATTTGTTTGTTATTATATCATTTTATTTCTAGGATGTTTATTCCTATTTTAGTTAATTTTATGAACCACAATGGAAATACGTGTTTGCACTTTATAGTGTGTTATCCATGTATTTTAATGTGCACTATATCTTTGTCTTTTGGTCATTATTTTACAAAATAAGTTCAGCACTAATAAGCATGCATTCAAATAATGGTAGCACTACGTTTTTAAAGTAGGGGACCATACCTTTAAATCCTCTGGATGTGACTTCACCTTGCAACATACCTCCACCCAGCACTCCTCTTCGCAGGTTTCTTTCCAACCAAATGTCTGAGTCCGCTGGCTGTTGATGTGGGGTGTGGATCAGATGACTGAACGGCATCTGCCTCTCCTCTATCCACATCAGGTGCTCCTTTCTTTCTCTTCTCAGGCCAGCTGGAATACAGAGAGGAGATGAATGAGAATACAGATCAGAATACTCAGAAAAAATGCCAAAAGTCACAACTTTTGGCATTTTAGGCTACATTTGGGACACTCCCAGGGCCTGCGCCCTGAATAAGCCATGCTCATTTATGCATATTTGGATACACTGGGACAAGTTCTTTCCAAATTTGCATAAATGGCAGTGGCTTAGTTAGGGCGCTTTTGCATAGGTGGCGCTCTTCATGTTAAGAACGCGATATGTGGCGATTTTCATTTGGCCATATCTCGGCGAGCCCCCTATGGGTTTCAGTGAAACTTGTTTTATTATGTTCCTCTGTATCTCTGCTATTCATGATAAAGATATCAGGAAGGATTTTTGTCTCATTAACCCAGGGTTAATGAGGCAAAACGCCTTCTTGGAGGGTCCCAAATGTAGTCCAAAATGCCAAAAGTTGTGACTTGAAGCGCCACCTATAGGCGGCGCTCTCAGTTAGCCTTGAAAAATATAACGCTAAATGGGAGAACTCCATCCATACATTCATATACCATCAGATCAATGAGGCTTACTGAGGGTGCCAAAGATATTCAAAGGTCAAAATCCACATTTTGTCTATGTCACTGTTTTGGCCCCTTTAACCCCTACCCTAAAAAGGACTGTAATTTTCCTCCCAAAGGGATTTTTGGATACAAAAACGTATTTTGTCTGTTGGACAGTACATATTCCCCTAAAAAAAACTTCAGTGGCCTAGTGATACATATCACCACCCATTTGAAAGTCACAGATTTCGGCTCTTAAGGCCAAATTACACTTTGCATGTCTGTGAAGGTCATGAGCTGCCCACACCTGGTCCTCTGTCCAAACAGCTGCACGTGAGCCACACAAAGATACAGAAATATACAGAGTTACTCAAAAGCACTTTTTGTATGTAACTACTTGAAAGCTGGGACGAGTGCAACTTCCACACATAGTCACTGGATGTTTTCTCTCACAAGTGTACTTCATGCAGTTTTTTTGGAACAGCCTTTTCTGGGCCAACTTGTTACTAATGAGAAAACAACACAAGCCCAAGTGTGAAACAGCGAACAAGTGTCAAACAAATACCTAATTACTTCCGATCCCTTTAAAATAGGTGAACGAGGCACATTGCGTGCAGTATATTCCTATACGCGTCACTGAACAGAAATTACACTGACAACTTAACACTGACAACCTCTGCTATGAAAATATGTTCATTGTTTCAAATACTGATATGCTATGACAAGCCAAAAAAAAACAACATATCACTGTCCAAATACATATGAAGCTAGCACCACTTAAGTCAAGAGAAACCTGTAAAGAAAAAAAAACATCTTCCTGGATGTACCTGGCTTTTCCCCTCACTCTGGGGTTTCTCTTCATCCTCTGTTTCTCATCGTCTGTATCGCTCCGCTCCTGCTGCTTCCTCTTCACAGCAGTTCTTTGTGATTTTCTGGCACGACTCTGTTCCTGCGGTGCGTTGTCATTCCGCTCTTTTCCAGTGTTCTCAAAGATCCCTTCTGGGACATTCGGGTCTTCCATGGCGGTGCTGTGAAGAGGGTTGCCTACATAAAACACCACCAGACTGCTGATTTGACCAACAACGTGATTCAATAACAGAGAAATCTGAGGAAAAGTAAAGAGACGGAGGGAAGCTGAAGGGTTCTAGATGCTCCGAAATACATTTTTTTTCTGCATTTCAGAGCAATATAGTCAAGACATTTCATGAGACTTTCATGAGAAGACTTGAGAAAATCTTGCGAAATACAGCAGTCTGATTATTTATTAGCAAAGTTATACATGTTGTGACAATACAATAAATATTATTCTGTCCCCAATAGTAGGCGGATTATATGCACAATAGTATCCAAGTTGTACTTAATATTCTTCAATATTCAGTTGTACTAATAGAGAAACACAGAGTTTAACAAATTATACAAAGCTTGACTTACCAATTAAAAGGATTATATCAAGTCATGTTTCTACATAAATGTTCAGTGTTTGAACAGAGAAATAAAGTAATAAAGCAACATTATCTTAGAATTACAAACTGTGAAATAATATCACCACAATTACATTATTCTGAGATATTGTACCAGTAACAAAGAGGTCAATTAACAATAACATAATAAGTAATAAAAGTAAGAATACTTCATTGTTGGATTAAATTGCAACATGAACAGCATTGGTTGATTAAACAAAAAAAAAAAAAAAATCACCTTTGTAAAAATCATGAAAGGTACAAAAAAAGAGAAAAGGTGCAAAACAGATCTTAGTTTATAACTTTAACTTTAAAAAAAAAAAAAAAAAGAGGTGAGGATATCCACAATGCCTGGTGAGAAAATGACAAGAATAATTTTATTGTTTATTGAATAATTTTATTATTTTAACACTTTCTAGATAAATACATTCATCCTACCCACAGATCAGAATTACTTCGGATCAGTGGTCCTGATGAGCAAATGCTTGGAAACAACTCGTTTTCCAGAGCTGTGAACTTTCAGTCAGGTTGGCTGCACACTAGGCAATTTCATCACTGACAATGATTCGATACATGACAATACTGACAATACGATGCAATACTGCAGGAGTATAGGGTACCAGAACCAATGCAACATGTGATCTGGTCTTTACAAGACCAAAATAGGGGCTGTGTTGCATTCTATGCATTACATCAGAACCTGTTTCAGGTGAGTGTTTGGACTTCACCAGGGCTGCCCCTTGTCACAAATCCTGTTTGTGATGTTCATGGATGACATTTCAAAGTGGATTGAGGGACCGGAGAGTGTCCAGTTTGGTGACCTCAAAGCTGCATCTCTGCTTTTTGCAGATGATGTGGTTCTGTTGGCTTCATCAGGCAGTTACCTCTGATGTGCACTGAGCAGGTTTGAGGCAGAGTGCGAAGCAACTGAGAATCAGCACCTCTAAATTTGAGACCATGGTCCCCTGTTGGAAGAATGGATTGCCCCCCTCTGGGTCAGAGGAGAGTTACTGCACCAAGTGGAGGATTTTATGTATCTCGAGGTCTTGTTCATGAGTGGGGTAGTAGTGGAACATGAGATAGACAGATGGATTGTGTGGCTTCTGATGTTTTGCAGAGGCTGTATCAAACTGTCATGATGAAGAAGGAGCTGAGCCAGAAGGCCAGACTCTCAATTTACCAGGCGATTTAAGTTTCTTCCTCATAGTCCTGAACTTTGGGTAATAACCAAAAGAATAAGGTCATGGATAAAAGCGTCAGAAATTAATTTTCTATGTGAAGTAGCTGGGCTACACTCCTAGACAGGGCTAGAAGTCTGAATACCTGAGAGGAAATGAGAGTAGAGCCACTGCTTCTTAGCAATGAAAGCAGCTAGCTGAGTTGGTTGGGTCATCTGGTAAGGATGGCCCATGGTCATCATCCCCAGGACTTGGCCGAGGACAGGGAAGTGTGGGATGAGCTGTGTGACCTACTGCCACTGTGACACCAACCCAGATAGCACCAGGAAATAAATGAATGAATGAACGAACAACAGTTAAATATATAAAAATTTCTGAAGTGCCCCGTAGAGCAGATTGCTCAGTGATACAAGGACCGGGGTTGGTTAAGTGTGACATGCACAGTGCACACAGAAGTAAACTAGGGTTGGGTATCGAGAACTGGTTCCTTTCGAGTATCGTTAAGAAATGATTCAATCCACCGATATCAATAGCCTTTTTGCTTAATGATTCCCTTATCGGTCCTTCAGAGCAGCCGTTGTTTTTGAGGGTGTTTCTTTGGAAAATGATCATTCCTCTACGTTGATTACAGACCCTGCAGCGGGTCTGTAATCAACCGTTTCTGCAGCGCGACTTTGAAGCATGAACCATGAAGAAATGCTTTGATCCACTAGCTCGTTGGTTCTTGATTCGCTGCTCTACAGAAACGGCAAGTCCGCTTCTAACCCCTCTCAAAGCCATTAAATATCGTGAGTCGCTTTTGTGTGGATTAAGTCACTAACTGGAACTCTTGTCTTGTTGCAGTTAAAAACGAGAATTGTCCTCCGTTCCGTTGGCACAGCTCCAAACACTGCGTGGCTCTCTGCCGAGACAGAGTCCGGTTGGAATGAATAACTTCAAAACGAATTGCTGCTTTAAATAAAATGACACCTCTTACAAACATTGTAATACAGACAAGAAACTACAATTGACTAAAACGTTTTTTCCTCTCAAAATGAGACGTGCTGTATTCTTTATGAATTACATCCTGATCTGCAGCACAGCAGCTGCAAGAGCTCAGCTCAGCTCAGATGTATGGAAAGGCATTCATGCCATTTAATGTCTGAAAGGAAATTCTTTTGACAAAAACTACAGATTTCGCAGGAAGACCGTTCCACAGAGCGGATGCACGATAAGTTCTTTGACCCGCAGACATGGAAAACCTGTAAAGCCTACTTTTACTACACAAAAAATTCATAAGAGGTATCAATAAGGGAATCGATAATGGTGTCGATATTGATAAAATCTTATCAATACCCATCCCTAAAGAAAACTGAGCTTTGTTGTTATCATCTGGCGTCAGCCATCCAAGACCACAAAGCTGTGAGGCACTCCAAAATGAAGACAAAGTTTTACAGCGTTTTTTATGAAATGCAAAAATGACAGACAGCAAAGATCAGTTTAAAAAAAAGTCCTTTGTGCTCAGTGTAAAAAAGAAAAAGAAAAAAAAAAGCAAAGAATTGCAGTTCATTTTTTACGCACCCAGAGAGATTTGATCTTTCTTCACCAACTATTAACTCAATAAACACGCCGTATGTTTACAATAATTTTTTTTTCAGCCAGGCAGCGACATCTACAACTAAGCCTCTTTTTATACAGAAGGCTGCAGTGGTGTGTAACGCCTTTGAAAATGGAATTCTGAGTGAAGCCAAGTACTTTCCACTCATTAAAATGCACAGAAATCATTGTTTTTGCCAGTAGTACTACTAGAATTTTGAAGGTTAATTTTATGCATGTCATGCTGGCAATTCAGAAGCAAAGTACTCTCACCACATCATGCATTCATTTGACGATGTAGCGGAGGCTTGGATCAATTCACTGGATCGGTCCTGTCCTTCCAATATCCAACACCTGAACTACATCAACATCGGATCCAACGCAGGTCAGGCTTAGCATAACCACACATCATGAGATTAAAAGTTGGCAAAAGGTCTCAGACTGACTGGAGCAGAAACGCATCTGCAGGTTGATCTGATAACCACATCACGCAACCAGATCTTATGGGCCCAGACTAGGGATGGGTATTGATAAGATTTTATCGATATCGATGCCATTATCGATTCTGCTTAGTATCCGATTCCTTATCGATTCCCTTATCAATACCGCTTGTGAATTTTGTACTAAAAGTAGGCTTTGCAGGTTTTCTATGTATTTCATTGAGTCTTAAAGCAAACAAATATGAAACTGGTAACTGTATCCTTGGTCTTGATAAACAAAATGGTGTTTCGCTTTGAAGTTATTAATTCCGACTGGATTCTATCATTCTAACTTGCCTCGGCAGAGAGCCGCGCAGCGTTTGGAGCTGTGTGAACAGAACGGAGGACAATTCTCGTTTCTTTCTCGCAACTAGACAGGAGTCCCAGTTAGTAACTTTAATCCGCTCAAGGTGACTCACGATTTCAAATATTCAGGGATGAAAGTGGTGAAAAACAAAAAAAAGCTGAAACCCAAAATTACCCCCCAACACCACGTGCATGAAAATGTTTGAATTCTAGAAGCTCTGAAATGCAATCTGGGACTATTCCAGACGATAAACTGCAGTGAGTGGAGCATCCATTTTGGTGAGGAAAGAAAAAAAAAAAAAAAAAACAACTTTCCTTATTCAAATTCATTCCAGTAGTATTCTGCTTTTACTAGGACGCAGCAGTTTCCTATCTTGGCAGACAGTTCTGGAGGAAAACACTGAAGAAATTAACACTTTGAAAATATGGTTTGACCAAAACAAACTGTCATTAAACTTAAATAAGACAGGGATGAAATGGAGGTGTAAGAGTCACTTGGTGTTCAGAGGAAACACTTATTTCTGTATGTATGTATGTATTTATTTATTTATTTATGTATGTTCATTGTAAGTTGGTTTTATATTTTCTGTTGTGTTTTTATTCAGGTTCTTTTTGTCTCTCTCTAAAATTGTATAAAATCATTAGATTAGTTATTATTACTATTATTGTTGTGCTTGCTATTATTATTAATATCTAAACAAAAATAAGTGTAAAAAATGTTACAATCTGTAATACATTTGACTCTTTTACGACAACAAATGCTTGACAGCTGCAACTGCTTAATGCCAACTTTAACATTGAAAATGCCATAGACATGCTAACGTGTTAGCATCGGTCCCATTTTTAAGTTATAAAATACATCTATCAACTGTTTCAGAAGACCATAACAGGTAGGTTTAACATAAAAAAGGTAAAACTCACAGCCATATGCTCTTCAGGGTTTTAGCGGGGGAAAGCGAAAGAAAAAAATTAATAAATGAAGCAACGATCGAAGCAATGCTTCGATCAGCAAATCACTGCTTCGATTGGTTCAAGGTTCAAAGCAAAGCCGCGCTGCAGAAAAGTTGATTACAGACCCGCTGCAGGGTCTGTAATCAATGTAGAGAAATTATCATTTTCCTGACAAACTCCCCCAAAAACAATGGCCACTCTGAAGGTCACTGTATCCTTGATCTCTGGACAGAGAGATCAAGGATACAGTTAAGTAAACGATTCCCTTATCTGGGAATCATTTACTTAACAATTCCCAGATAAGGGAGGTTATTGATGTCGGTGAATCGAACCATTTCTTAACAATACCCGAAAGGAACCGGTTCTCGATCCCCATCCCTAGACCAGACTGCCATCCGCTTCACCACACACCCTGTTTGACATGACCAGCAGATACTGTGAGACCTAACTTCTCAAGTGCACGCAGCTCTGAAATGACCCGTTCATATCAGCCTGCAGAGAAAGAGTCAGACTCAGTGTGTGTCTAGCCAATGCACTCACCATAATCGCACTGGAGTCTCTTCAGGAAGCTATCTCTCTCTATGTTGGAAAGGTCTGGGCAATCCAAATGATCTGAAGATGAATTTTTCTGGAAATGAACACATCATACAGCAAGACAATAAAAATTCAGTCAGTAGCTAAAAACAAATATTTGTTTCTTGTGTCATGCTCTCACACTGATTTTTAAAAAATGCTAAAATATAACAAGGCAGCCTGCGCAAGTAAGGTCTATGTGTGGGGAAACCCTGGTAGTATGAAATAACTCTACTGAGGATAGGGACTTTCCAATGAAGGCCCTTTTTTTTTTTGGTCTTCAATTCAATTTATTTACCGTTGCGTATCTGCCAGGATGAGTCCCAAACAGATGCACAGAGCACACAAGTACATTAAAGTCAATGTGCTTGAAAACTGAACAGCTCTGCAATGCCTGAAGAAAAAAAAAAAATACTACCTGTACTCATAACTACTCCTTAATGTTTTTTTTAACAAAAGAAGCAGTTTTTGTTTTA
This sequence comes from Thalassophryne amazonica, assembly GCF_902500255.1. Classification (NCBI taxonomy): domain Eukaryota; kingdom Metazoa; phylum Chordata; class Actinopteri; order Batrachoidiformes; family Batrachoididae; genus Thalassophryne; species Thalassophryne amazonica. The sequence goes on along the minus strand of NC_047113.1, from coordinate 91,054,656 downwards.
ATATACTTCACATCACATCCACTGTGTGTAGCACTGTAGTAGCATTTACTTAAATTAAGGTTGGATGTGATGATGGTAGTTTACTTCTAACTGCCAGGTGTCAGTAGTAGTAGTAGTAGTAGTAGTAGTAGCAGTAGTAGTAGTAGTAGTAGAAGAATTGGCCATTGTAGGGGGTTGTGCATCCTGAAAAGTGACGCGGCTGAAGTGATGTCAGCTCTGGTTGAAAAGTCCAATTTGGGAACAGCAGTCCCCACCACACCGGATGCAGATGAAATTGGTTGTGGAGTTGGTTACCTGTGGACACACCTTCCAGCTGGCTTTTTCCCATTTGGCCAGCCTTAGGATGTACTCTTCAGTCAACCTCAACTGTTTGTGGAGCATACTGCACCATCTGCTGCCTTCTCCCATTTCTGTGTCAATGTCCAGAACTTTCACCTCACGTTTGCAGACAGCCTGGTAGTGAAGCTGAGAATTTGCCAACAGATGTCTTGCAAGAGGATATCGTTTTGGGATAATGGCCATCTCCCATCCGATACACATGGACAAGCCAATGCAGCCTACATTATCTGAGCAGTGTGGACATGGTGGGAAGGCCAGTACTTGTCAGGATCTGGGCATTTAGCACATTGTCACTCCATGCGATGCCTTGCTGATGTGTGTTGATTTCAGGATCAAGGGACATGCAGTCAGAGAAGGTGAACAAATGGTTATTGAATTGGTGCCAATGAGAGTGCTAAGAGGGTGTGTAAGGTTAGACCTTACTGTCATGGTCTGCCTTCCAATCCTGTTTTTAACCTAGTTGTAGTTTGTGAGTTTTTCCCCCCAGATGGTGCACTCAGAGCTGATTCACACATGCTGCACCTCACTGCTCATCACGGCCGCACACCTGCCATGTATGAGCGGCTCATGAGCAGCAGGCTATTTAAACTGAGACTTTCAGCTCACGGTTGTCAGATACTTGACGATCATCTTCCTAGTGTTCCAGTCCTGCCTGGTGCTTTCCGAGACTCCTGACCTTGACCTCGTCTTCCTGCTGCTCCTATGTGCTAAGACGATGGAGCTTCCCGCAGCTGTACTCAAGGTAACTTGGCCAGCTCTCTAATTCCTGTATTACAGCATAGTGTCTTTCCTGATGTTCCAGATGCTATCTTGCGTGGCTCTCACACTGCCTTGATCCCTGGTTCCACGTCTAGCTGCACAGCAATGTCACTTTGGAACTCTCCGGCTCTCAGCTCAGAGCGCGCGGCACTGATCCACTCCAGTTAAATTCCTTCATGTCTCTGTGGGATTTCCGCTCCCACTCATTCCTGCCTATGACTGCATGTCCAAGAAATATTCCCAAGAACTGTATGAACTGTGACACTGAACTACTAAGAACCTTTCAAGCCGTCAAGTCCCACTTAATTGGAACTGCATCACAGTTGCGCGGCACTTGACCTCTGACCTCAGAAGATAATTCATGAACTGTGAATGATTCCTGAACAGCAAACCTTATTTCCATAACTGTGAACACTTCTTTGTTAAGCCTCCTGTAAACTGTTGAAGGCATCCTGTGTTACGAGTGCAATCACTCACCATCTTTCTCGTCCGTTCTCCTAGCTCCCGGTCTCAGCTCTGTGCGTTCCACTTAGTTCATGGCTCTGAACCTCTCAATATCTCAGTTCCGTTGCAAGACTAGCTCGGGAGCCTGCAGCTCCCTATTTTCCACTGCCATGCACGGGCTGACTCTCCACTCTGCAGGCACCCCCAGCGCAGCATTATTATTTCCCTTTTTGTAAATAAACATCTTTTCATTCACAACCCGTTCTGTTCCTTGCTCCCAACATTTGGGTCTATAGCCTTAACCGGTCCCGTCCTGTCCAGACCTCTAACCATAACATGTACTCTTGTAAAGCACCTTGAGGCAATTGATATCTTGATCGGAACTGGCAAAGGGTGATGTGAGACCAAGGAAGTGGAGTGTGGTTAATTAGATTATTTTATGGGAAACTCAGTTCGTGAGTGGACATTAATCATTTATGAAGATGCAACACTGTTAATATCACAGCCAGGCAGGGAGCTAACACAAACAATATATTTTGTTGACACGTAGGCCTAATTTATCCAATGCAAATTATCACTTACCACTGTCCTGTTTTTTTTTTCCTTATTCTTCCTTTCTCTTCTTTCTTTTCTGGCTTCCTGACATATAACTCTGCTTCATGATTGCTGAAGTCTTGTATTATGCTGTGTCCCGAGTCCCGTATGAACGAGTCGAGATGAGCTCCACCATGCAACTGCGCTCACCTCACCCTTCGAGTTGAGCTACGTCATGTGGCTGGCTACTGTGGGAGGGGCCCCCTTGAGGGGGATTCTGATAACAGTGTTGCTGCACTTTCCTGCATTGACTGTCACAGAATTTAAAGAGGTGCTCACATAGTTTGTCGCTGCATAAAATTCCTAACCAGTCATTGTCTGGGGGCACCAGGCCAGGTTGGGCCTTAAGGCAATTAATTGGTTTGCTTGCCTTGTTGCAACGGACCTGATACTGTAGAGCATTTTACTCAGAAATCACACTGGGACTTGGGGCAGACAGACTTGCCCCCAATCTCAATTCTCTTTTGTACCCCTTCCCTTTGGCCCTACCCCTATGCCTACCCCTTTAAAACAAGGGGTAACGTGAAGGGGTATGCCTCTTGCCCTATGAATTGAGACACCCCTCCACCTTAGGGGGAAAAACTGCCCGTGTCAAACTGCCGTCTTCACCGTTTGTTAACATGGCAACCGAAACGCAACTTGTTGCAGTAGCCTGTTTGCTCTTTTTATTTTCTCGCCTTTCTGAGTAAATGCAAAGAAATAGAAGAAGTCGCAGATTTCTTCGACACATCGCAATCATGTCATGTTATTTAATTTAATGAATTTGTAATTTATAATAATAATAGTATTAATAATTAATTAATTAGTAATTCATGTTAATCCTTATCCTTCAAAGGCCCTCCAATTCCTCGGGGGGAATCCCTAGGCGTTTTGAAGCCAGCTGGGAGACGTAATCCTTCTAGCATGTTGTGAGACTTCCGCCAGGAACTCCTCACAGCTGGATGTGCCTGTAAGACTAGGAGGCATCCTGTAAATGCGAAGGAGCAATGGCTATACTCAGAGTTCCACCCTGATATTTGAATTCCTCACCCTGTCCTGTGACTGTGGAGGAATCTCATTTCCGCTGCTTGCATCTTTTGCACAGGTATGTCAGCCATGATATTTGAACAGTATCTCAGGGTGAAACTCATCCACTCCAGGGGCCTCATGTACAAAGCGTGCATACGCACAAAAACGTAGTGTACATCTGTCGCCACGCCAACGTTCAGATGTATCAAAAGTGAAATGACTGTGGAAATGTGCGATGCGTCACACAAAAATCTTGGCTGGCGTATGCACGTTTCTACAGCTATTGTTCCACTGCTGACACACGGAGGTGATGCTGGGAACTGTTAATAGTGTGAAAACATTAAGCCATCAGAGTGATGTGCACATCAGCAACAAAAAGATGAGCAATTAACACACCCACGTGTTTGCAATTATATGGATGGATGTAAAAGCATGCACAAAGTGATGCGCAAAATGGCACTAACAGTGGCTGTGTGAGCATTGTTAAAGGACCTTTCAAATGGTGCAATCTGACGTGACCGTGTATTCAGGGAACATGAGGCTTTTCTTGCAAATGATGAAAATTGGCTCATAAACCGATTCCGATCATCAAGGCCACTGTTACTGGAGTTGTGCGCAAAACGAGGCCGGCCCAGTGCCCAGGTATCGGTACACACTCCTTTCCAGTTAGTGTTGGAAATATGCCAACCGGCTACCAACTGCCAATAAACCCTATCCAGTTGTTAAGCTCTGACATAACGCATCATGTGATAAATCTGTTTCCGGGTCCAAAGACCTGCAAAATTACAATTAAAGTTACGTCTGTATGATCCTTTTAAGGATCTACAGTTTAAGTTTAGTTTGTGTTTACAGTGTGCGCAAACCTCTGTCCCTCCCTTCTCCGCCTCCATCTCCATTAACCGCATTTGTCTGGTTCTATGGTCAGAACACTTAATAAAACTTTTTTTCTTTTAATATTTTATTATGCACAGGTAAAATATACATCTGCTTGTTAATAAAAAAATTATTTATTACAATAAACAGGACGTTAAGTGCAAACTTCACTTTCCCCCCAAACGACATGAACAGGAAGCGATCACAGCTCACAGCAATTCCCATTGAAAATAACGGAGAAACGACCTGAGCTTCTGGCATTTTTACATAAAACAAACGCAATAACAATGTCTAAAAACCCAGTTAATATATCCAGGAGAGTTTTAGGCACAATATACAAAGAGTTTTATGTTGCGATGTTAATGCTGTTGTCTGTGTGCAACTGTTTAAGTGCAGCCTGATCAGACTGTCTCAATGCAGTTCTCAATGTTAATGACAGCGCACCTTTTTTGTTTGGAGCCGAAAGTTGAAAATCACATGATGCGTTACGTCACACTTAATAACCAGATAGAAGAAGAGAAGTACCGTTAAGTAGACAATGAATTAATAAACAAACAAAAATCAATCAATCAATCAATCAATTTTTTTTTATATAGCGCCAAATCACAACAAACAGTTGCCCCAAGGCGCTTTATATTGTAAGGCAAGGCCATACAATAATGATGTAAAACCCCAACGGTCAAAACGACCCCCTGTGAGCAAGCACTTGGCTACAGTGGGAAGGAAAAACTCCCTTTTAACAGGAAGAAACCTCCAGCAGAACCAGGCTCAGGGAGGGGCAGTCTTCTGCTGGGACTGGTTGGGGCTGAGGGAGAGAACCAGGAAAAAGACATGCTGTGGAGGGGAGCAGAGATCGATCACTAATGATTAAATGCAGAGTGGTGCATACAGAGCAAAAAGAGAAAGAAACAGTGCATCATGGGAACCCCCCAGCAGTCTACGTCTATAGCAGCATAACTAAGGGATGGTTCAGGGTCACCTGATCCAGCCCTAACTATAAGCTTTAGCAAAAAGGAAAGTTTTAAGCCTAATCTTAAAAGTAGAGAGGGTGTCTGTCTCCCTGATCTGAATTGGGAAAAATCTACACAGAAGCTATAAACAGTGGAGTGGCATCCATTAAAGATAGATATGGTGCATATATGAAGTGCAGTAGAGCATGGATATGTTTTTGAAATGCACTGCCACACTGTTGGTGAGCTAGAACGCATTGAATAGAGACGTGCCCATCAGCACTCTCGATATGTCACTTCAGCAACAGGCTGAAGACAGATTGGGGATTATAATCAGTGCAAATATGCCTTCATTGAACCTGATACCAATCGTTGAGACTGGATCGGGATATCCCTAGTTGACAGATATCCATCTACAGACAGAGAGCTTACAGCTATGCTTTCACGTATCGTGTACGTTGGCCATTGATGAACTGACCGAACCAGTGTGATGACCAGCAACCACTTTTACTCTTCTGCCTTTTTTGGCACTGTGGGAAAAAAAAAGGAAGAATACATAATAAACAATGCACACCGAATAAAAGGCTTAGTGTTTCTATATCCATTCACAGTACTTTGGACCAGGCACATGCAAATAGGCCTGTCACGGTAACAAATATTGCTGGATGATATACTGCTTCAGAAATACCATGATAAATATAATATTGTCACAATATAATTGTTGATGTTGTTTTAAGATCATGTTATGCCACTGATAATGACCAGCCAGCCTACTGAGGAAATCATTTCATCCACTTGTACCCACAATCTAGTTCTTTTGGTCATGACCCAACCCTCATAACAACAGGTGAGAGTAGGAACGAAGACTGACCAGTAGATCCAGAGCTGCGCCTTTTGGCTAAGCTGCCTTTTGTTTTTATTTACAGCGAATACAATACTGTCCCTTGCTGCACCGATTCTTCGGCCAATCTCATGCTCCATTGACCCCTCACTCATGAACAAGTCCCCGAGGTACTTGAATCCATCGGTTTCCTGCTGAGAACCATGGCCTCAGATTTAGAGGTGCACATTTTTCGTTGTCACCTATACTTTAAACTGACTTTATTGATGAGTCTGACCCCTTTGAAAAGTGACCAAATTACATGTATTTGTACTGAGTTTGGCAATGTGTTCACCAGCCACGAGAGGACGCTGGGGTAATGCTCGACCTTGAGAATAGTTAAGTCATGGGTTAAAGCAATAAATTTTCATCCATCCATCCATTTTCTTCCACTTTATCCGGAGTCGGGTCGCGGGGGCAGCAGCTCAAGCAAAGCCGCCCAGATCTCCCGATCCACACACACCTCCCCCAGCTCCTCCGGGGGAACCCCAAGGTGTTCCCAAGCCAGCCAAGAGATGTAGTCCCTCCAGCGTGTCCTGGGTCTTCCCCAGGGCCTCCTCACAATTTTCATCTGACTGAAATTTTTTCCTGGCAAAAATCAATGCCAGCAATTCCCTAAAAATAAATGATAAATGCACGCAGAACACAATGCGCATGCTCTCCCTTCACTCACTGCCTCCGGGGGTACGGAAGCGGGACCCACAATGAATCCAAGTCATGGCCACGGAGCTCTGCAGCTGCGGTTACCAAGACCATGCAGCGGGCACTGCGCATCAAAACAGCGAGCGTAGTCTCTGGACCTGTCGCTGGAGTTGGATGCAGCTCGGCACAGCAGACAGGGGGGCGGTGTGAGTGGCCCGCTGCGGCATTTAAGCGCATCGGAGGCAGTGAGAGCAATCACTGTGATGCCGACCGGTGCCGCGACCCGCCCGCCTGATAAGGACGCAGAACACAATGCGCTGTTAAAAAAACAAAAGAAGAAGCATGCAAAATTGCACTGCAAAGGGAGTTACGTTCTAAAAATAACCCGCGATAGGCAAAATCCGCGAAGTAGTCAGCGTTATTTTTTACAATTATTATAGATGTTTTAAGGCTGTAAAAGCCCTCACTATACACTTTTCTCAAACAGGCATTAACATTTTCTCACTTTTCTCTTCTGTGTAAACACTCAAAGTTCAAACCTTAGTAGGAAAAAATATAACGTTTTCCTATAAATAATTATGATGGGTTTTAGAACTAACGAATTTAATTTTAACGATCCACCTACGAGGTTGGACACATAAGAAATTATTAATAGGTGACTCACTAGTATTTCACAGTTCCACTGACCGCGCCTCTTCGTCGTGGCACCGCTCAGCTGCCGGATTGGCTACTCGGGTGGTATGAAAAATATTACCCTCTGCGAAAAGGGTGTATTGCTATTATTCTTTAGTGTTTTATCCAATCATATTGGCGTACCATTTATAGGTATATGATAATAGTTATTACTTTTGTTGTTGTTGCTATTATTATTAATATATACATAAAAATAAATAAAAAAAAATTACAATTCGTAATACATATGACTATTTTACGACAACAAACACTAAGCCATTAATTATTTATTATACAGAAAACAAATGCACACAAACTGTGCAGCTTAATGCTAACTTTAACATTGAAAATGCCATAGATATGCTAATGTGTTAGCATCGGTCCCGTTTTAAGTTATAAAATACATCTATCAACTGTTTTAGAAGACCATAACAGGTCGGCTTAATATAAAAAAAGGTAAATATTACTCACAGACATATGTTCTTTTGGGTTTTAGTGGGGCAAAATTAAGATAAAGCGAAATAATACAACAAACCATCGAAACAGTGAGACGGATCAATGCTTCATTGGTTCAAAGCAAAGCCACACCCCACTCTTCTTGGGGAAGGTCTGCCAATGTTCCCATGAAGACAGGGAGTAGGAGGACCGTGGCTCATGGCAAACAGAACAGAGAGGAAGGAAAATTCACACAGTCCCTTCCTCCGCAGTCCATGCTGACATTGCCTGCTGCTTTGATTAGCGCAGAATGGGATGTTGCTTTGACAGTGAGACTATCATATTTCTGCCCCAAAACACGCATGACAGCACGTGCGGACGCGTATGTGTGGTTAAATTTTCCAAATGACGGAAATCCGTCATGGTGACGGAGAACCTTAACCTATGAGTTAAGTATTATTTAATGCCTCATAGACCTTTTTTCTCAATAACAGGAATATGGAATCCACTGTGAAAAGGAGTTCCTGTGAACTGCCAACACAACAGAAAAACACACCTGGCACATAATGGATTCAGGTGGATCAGCGAATTTTGTCCATTATAGTCGAAATCCGTTATATGTATAAAACAGACAAAATCTGTTACATGTATGTAACGGATTAGTTACAGTCAGGAGGTGCCGAACCATCTATAGGAATACTGAATCAGGACCTACCTCATTTCATGACTAGGTCAAAAATTCTTCTGAAATAAATAAATAAATAAAGGCCTGGCTTAAATAAGCAATGGGCATTATGTGCATTAAAAAGATTACATTTAGTTGAGTCACTCTTTTTCTAAGTCTACTGTGGAGTGGTTCCTTAAAATCGTCTGCAGCTTTTTTTTTTTTTTAATTGTCTGTGGCTCTTTAACTCCATGGCAATTTAAAGTTCTCCATGGCACCTTTTTTTTCTTTATATAATTTTTATTTTCAAATACAAGTCACAGACGTAAGGTACAAAAATATATTTTTTTCCCCATATAACAGAAACAAAGCAGAATACCATAATTACCCTTGACTCTCTCCCTAATCCATGATCCTCTAGTCTGTATACGTAAATCAAAATGAAATCTAGAACAAGTGACAACCAGAAGTCAAAACAATATAACACAAATTTATAGGCATGTCACAGATTACAATCTGACTAAACTAAAGAGTTTTCATGGCAGTTTTTCTGGATTATGCTTTCTGGATTTGTTCCCCAATAAGGGATTCTTTCTTCAAATCATCTACTGTACCTCCAATCCAAGGTACAGGTTGTACAATGTTTCTCCATGAAATGCAAGTCATTTCAGCTGCGTTTTCCAACTTTGTATTGTGAAGTTTGTCATATTTGCGGACTTTTGTACAAACGTATTTGAATCCAAATCAGAATGCGCACTGCAAAACTTTTAAAATATGACAGGAGATGGAGTGAAAAGTGACAAATCACAACCTTTGTGTCTCTGATTTAGCAGGTGCACATCAGGCTGCGGGTCCTGTGTCTGAGCACGGTTTCCAAAAAAAAACAAACAAAAAAAAAAAACAGCTGGTCTTTTAATCACGGAAATACTGTACCCACTTTCCTCAAATTAATGAGAAAGAAAATCCGTTATACAAAATTCAGTATATACGGTGTTTATTACATTGAAAACCATACAAAAGCACTGTCACTTTTGTTTTTGCCCAGTGAGTGTGAGTATCTGGTTTATAGTTTATTACACGATGATGACTTTTACTCATCAATTTCTAAGGTTTTACTGTATTTGTTTACTTATTGCTGGAAAAAGTTTTCCACAACGATTGCGTATTTCCGGTCAAATATACGGAAGTTGGGTGAAAGGTCTTTTGGCCTTCACATATTCACAGTCTCTAAATGCACAACAGAAAAAGATGACAGAAGGGCACCCAGAGTTTCTAGGAACAGGATCTGATATCAGATTTTCAGTTACAAGAGAAACCCTGAAATTGACATTTGTCTGCTTCCTTTATGGCATAAATAACAGTGTCCATTAAGCCAGGGTGCAAGCTCAGTAAAAGAGGCAAAACATTTGTTTGAATGCAATAAATGTCAAGCTTGTGTGTGTTTACACCTTTGGATTTTGATGATGACATTAATTTACAAAAACACTAATCAAAACTATTCTTTTGTCCAGCAGGTGTCTCTGTGGAGCAGCGTTACAAACTGAAGGAATATTTACACATACGTAAGACAATTCTGTTTCAGAAAGCGTTTGTTATTGATGTATTTATACTCGCACCTAGCAGTACTTAAAGCTGCTCTTTATGGTTTAGTTTGACTTGTGTCCTCTTTCAGCCATAACTAGCTAAGAGCAAAAGTGGTACCGTCGGCCATGAAGCTACAAACGCTGTATACAAAATAATGCAACGTTTATATCAGGCAGCATCCTATATTTGTGTAGAATAACTCATAGTTCTCACCTCATTGTGCTGAAATATATGACAGCAGCAGTGTTATGACGCCTCCCGCAAAAAACGATTTGAGATCCCGGACTGTACCAAGTCTGACACGGGGAGAGTATGAAAAGTGCAACGACAAATAACAAAAAACAAAAGCTAGAAATCGGAGTATGTCAAGATCACATTAAAGATTTATGACAATTTTTTATTATATTCTTATGTAATGTGATATCCTTTACTAACAATAAGATTTGTAAATCACAGCATAAAAACATTTACCCCTATAACATAAACCACCATTGTTCTACGGAAAGCGAAATGGTACATTCTTCTTCTTCTTCGTGTAAAGACAGCCGTTATCCTTATTGTTGCATTGCTGCCACCTTCTGCATCAGTCCGTTATAGCAGTACTAAATCCTCTCGATGAGTACAGTGACTTTCAAGTACTGACAGTAAAAAGCCAACACTTCCCCCTCCTACTTGACCCTGTGTTTAAAATACTTCCTACAGAAACCTCTTTCGGGCCTATTCTTCTAAATTCTGAGAGAAGCTCTTTTTCCTCTTTTGTCTGGAGGACACGACATCCATGATTTCCAAAAACAATTTGAAATGTGGACTCATCAGACCACAGCACACTTTTCCACTTTGCGTCTGTCCATTTCGAATGAGTTCGGGCCGAGAGAAGGTGTCAGTGTTTCTGGATGTTGTTGATGTATGGCTTTCACTTTGCATGGTAGAGTTTTAACTTGCACTTGTAGACAGGGGTTGGGTAGGATTACTTTGAAAGAATACATGTGGATTACATGTATGTATGTACATACATTTGGATTACTTGTAATCTGATTACTTTTGGATTACATTTCAAAGTAATCCTACCCAACCTTGCTTGTAGATGTAGCGACGAACTGTGTTAACTGACAATGGTTTTCTGAAGTGTTCCTGAGCCCATGAGGTAAGATTCTTTACACAATGATGTTGGTTTTTAATGCAGTGAGGGATCGAAGGTCATGGGCATTCAATGTTGGTTTTTGGCCTTGCCACTTACCTGTAGAAAGTTCTCCAGATTCTCTGAATCTTATGATTATATTATGGACTGCAGATGATGGAATCCCTAAATTCTTTGCAATTGAACATTGAGACACATTGTTCTTAAACTGTTGGGCTATTTGTTCATGCAGTTGGTCACAAAGTGGTGATCCTCGCCCCATCTTTGCTTATGAACGGCTGAGCCTTTTGGGGGTGCTCCTTTTATACCCAATCATGACACTCACCTGTTTCCAATTAACATGTTCACCTGAGTAATGTTCCAAACAGGTGTTCTTTGAGTATTCATCAACTTTCCTAGTCTTTTGTTGCCCTGTCCCAGCTTTTTTGAAACGTGTTGCAGGCATCCATTTCAAAATGAGCAAATATTTGCACAAAAACAAAAAAGTCTATCAGTTTGAACATTAAATATCTTGCCTTTGTGGTCTATTCAATGGAATATAGGTTGAAGAGGATTTGCAAATCATTGTATTCTGATTTTTATTTACACTTCACACAACAGGGCGATTCAATGGTAACGGAATTACAATCGGAGCACATTTTTAATGGGGAGCTAAAATATGGCCAGATTTTCTCGTCGTCGTAATTCCATTACCATAGACACCCAACAGTCATTTGTTTTCCTTTTGCTGTTTTGTCCCATTCCTGCTGCCAGCTGTCTGCATTTGATAATGACCATGCACTTGTTTTTGCTTTAGTCTCTTTTTGGTAATAATTGTTTCCTACTTTGTTCTCATGTGTGTGAGTCTGCAAAGACTATAAAGTCCTTCCATGCCTCATGTTCAGCAATAAAAGTCCATGTAAGATTGGAAGTCCACAGCCTTTTATCTTAGCAATTTTTCTGATTAACTGAAAAAGGAGGACAAATAAGTCAAGTGTGGGAGAATGCACTGGTGCTGCGCTTTGCCACATCCAGAGTACCACAGAAGCGCCTTAGATCCTGGATGGCAAACACCCAGGCAGACAATTCCCACATCTCCCAAATAATTACCTAGGTATCTGCTGCAGCCAGGTAAAACATGTGCATCAGCTTGTCCTTCTCTAGCTACTGCGGTCCTCAACACTGAGGCACCTGTGTGCTGGATCATGCAGAGAGAAAGGGGCCACATGGACAAAATGTCATAGCTGATGTTCCCTCACTATGTAAGTGATACTCACACACACTCATCTTCAACCGCTTAGTCAAATTAAGGGTCGTGGGGTGCTGGAGCCTATCCTAGTACTCATAGAGTACGAAGCGAGGTACACCTTGGACAGGACGCCAGTTTGACGCAAGGCCACATATAGACAAACAAGCACATTCATACCCGCATGCACACCTACGGACAATTTAAAGTTTCCAATCCACCTAACCTGTGTATCTTTGGATGTGGGAGGAAGCCGGAGCACCCGGAGAGAACCCACGTAAACATGAGCAGAAGACCCAAATTCCACACAGAAAGGCCACAGGTGGGAATCGAACCCATGACTTTGCTGTGAGGCAGTAGTGCTAACCACTAATCCATCATGCTGCCAAGTGGTACTCAATTTAATTTAAGTCAATTTATTTTATTTGTATAGCACCAAATCACAACAAAGCTGCCTCTGAAGCTGGCACTTCACATGAGTAAGGTCTAACCTTAGCAAGCCCCCTGAGCAAGCACCCAAGCGACAGTGTTAAGGAAAAACTCCGTCTGATGATAACAAGGAAGAAATATCAAGCAGCCCAGACTCAGAGGGGTGACCCATTGCTTAGGCCAGGGGTGACCAAGTTCGATCCTCGAGAGCCACATTCCTGACACACTTACTTGTCTCCCTGCTCCAACACACCTGAATCCAATGAAAGACTCATTAGCAGACTTTTAATGATTGGATTCAGATGTGTTGGAGCAGGGAGACAAATAAGAGTGTCAGGAATGTGGCTCTCGAGGACCGAACTTGGCCACCCTGGCTTAGGCCATTCTAACAGTTCCAAGGTTTTTACAGATTGTACAAAAGTTTGTTTACAAACAGAAAAGCAACAGAGTCCTTAATTGAAAATACAGTATCCATATTGGAGACCCATCTTGGCCAGGACCTCTGGTCAGTCATGGAACAGGCATGGCATCCCAAGGTCAGGCTGGTGCCTTGGTGGTGCTGGGCCAGGATCAGTCAGTTGTGCTGTCAGTGCCTTAAGGCCCAGTCATGCAGCATACGATGATTCCTGAACAAAGGGAAAAAAAGTAAAAAAGTCACAAATCATTGAGAAAAGGTGGATGAACGAGCTTATCACCGAATAGCCTACAAATCAAGAGCCCAAAGGGACAAAAGAGGAACAAACGAAACCAAAGCTAATGTTGATGTCGACGCTTTAAACAAAACGCACCTGGAGCCACTGCTGGAGCAGTGTGTGTCTGCATCTCTGCGTTCCAGGACTTGGCACTGGGATGGGGCTCAGCTGCAAACAGAAGCGCATGATCCGACCCACTGTAGAGATCTGTGCGCACATCGGTGTATCCACCTGCTCTGGTTCCTCGTCCAGAACAAAAGAGGGATCATCTCCATCATCAGAATCCTCAGTGTCTGGTTCAGACTCTTGCTCCAATTAACAAAAAAAAAAAAACTGAAGCGCATGCTCAACATTCATAAAACGCCTCATTTTAACAAAACAAAAACACCACCACACTAACTACACACGCTAAATACTCCACCAAAATAATACACACTGCAAACATGCCAAATATTTCTCAAATCTCTTAAATACCAACTCTAATCGCTGTCTGTACACCTGAAATGCGTGCGTATGAGACAGAGGGAGAGATAGTGCTGTCCCTCTCTCTTTGCCTTTTTTCAAAACCCTGCTGTTTCTGATCATCTCCCGCACGCACAGGCGCTGTGTACGTGGATCAGACACACCTTCTGTCCAGCTGATCACACTGGGTTTCCTATTTTCATATGTCACACCTCTTTGGATCAAAGCTGTTAATTGCACCTACAAAGCTTCAAAAATTAGTGTCTTCAGTTCCCAAACATTTACTGAGTGTTGTTAGAAGGAAAGGTGATGTAACACAGTGGTAAACATACCACTGTCCCAGCTTTTGAAACGTGTTGGCAGGCATCTACAGTAGTGTTCAGAATAATAGTAGTGCTATGTGACTAAAAAGATTAATCCAGGTTTTGAGTATATTTCTTATTGTTACATGGGAAAACAAGGTACCAGTCGATTCAGTAGAATCTCCACAAACCCAACAAGACCAAGCATTCATGATATGCACACTCTTAAGGCTATGAAATTGGGCTATTAGTAAAAAAAAGTAGAAAAGGGGGTGTTCACAATAATAGTAGCATCTGCTGTTGACGCTACAAACTCAAAAACTATTATGTTCAAACTGCTTTTTTTTAGCAATCCTGTGAATCGCTAAACTAGTATTTAGTTGTATAACCACAGTTTTTCATAATTTCTTCACATCTGCGAGGCATTCATTTTGTTGGTTTGGAACCAAGATTTTGCTTGTTTACTAGTATGCTTGGGGTCATTGTCTTGTTGAAACACCCATTTCAAGGGCATGTCCTCTTCAGCATAAGGCAACATGACCTCTTCAAGTATTTTGAAATATTCAAACTGATCCATGATACCTGGTATGCGATATATAGGCCCAACACCATAGTAGGAGAAACATGCCCATATCATGATGCTTGCACCACCATGCTTCACTGTCTTCACTGTGAACTGTGGCTTGAATTCAGAGTTTGGGGGTCATCTCACAAACTGTCTGTGGCCCTGGACCCAAAAAAGAACAATTTTGATGTGTTCTTTGGCAAATTGTAACCTCTTCTGCACGTCTTTATTTAACAGAGGGACTTTGCGGGGGATTCTTGCAAATAAATTAGCTTCACACAGGGTCTTCTGTCACAGCACTTACAGGTAACTCCAGACTGTCTTTGATCATCCTGGAGCTGATCAATCGGTGTGAGCCTTTGCCATTCTGGTTATTCTACTATCCATTTGTGATGGTTGTTTTCCCGTTTTATTCAACGCGTCTGTTTTTTTTTTTTTTTTTGTCCATTTTAAAGCATTGGAGATCATTGTAGATGAACAGCCTATAATTTTTTGCACCTGCGTATAAGGTTCCCCCTCTCCAGTCAACTTTTTAATCAAACTACGCTGTTCTTCTGAACAATGTCTTGAACGTCCTATTTTCCCCAGGCTTTCAAAGAGAAAAGCATGTTCAGCAGGTGCTGGCTTCATCCTTAATTATAGGACACCTGATTCACACCTGTTTGTTCCACAAAATTGACGAACTCACTGACTGAATGCCACACTACTATTATTGTGAACACCCCCTTTTCTACTTTTTTTTTACTAATAGCCCAATTTCATAGCCTTAAGAGTGTGCATATCATGAATGCTTGGTCTTGTTGGATTTGTGAGAATCTACTGAATCTACTGGTACCTTGTTTCCCATGTAACAATAAGAAATATACTCAAAACCTGGATTAATCTTTTTAGTCACTTAGCACTACTATTATTCTGAACACTACTGTATTTCAAAATAAGCAAATATTTGCACAAAAACAATAAAATGTATTAGTTTGAACATTAAATATCTTGTCTTTGTGGTGTTTTCAATTGAATATAGTTTGAAGAGGATTTGCAAATCACTATATTCTGTTTTTATTTACATTTTACACAACGTCCCAGCTTCATTGGAATTGGGGTTGTAAGTAAGTTATGCACAAAGGTGAAAGAACTATTGCACAGTAAATGAAACACAATGGCAAACAGCATGAATAATCCATGTCACGTAACATACGTACAAGCCACCAATCAAATGACAAGGATCCACTCAGCCGTAATAGAATGTTTAATAATTAATAATTGCCTCGATGTCAGCTGATTTCTAATGTGTTACTGTAACAAATTTTGTCTATTGATTAGAAATTATTTCAGGAAATGTCTTTTGATATTGATTTTTTGGGTATTATAACATACTGCGTTCTCAAAGTTGCTGATAGTTGATGTGGGTTCCAGTGCATATAAGTATCCCAACAAATGAGAAGGTGGATAGATTGGCCAAAATAAAACTGTGACAAATGAAAACATAGAAATCAGCATCAATCTTTCCAAAGCAGAGGGAAGGGTATATTGTAAGGTCAGGAAATCAACTTACAACTGCAAAAATGCTGGGAGGAGACTAGGGGTAGGCATTTATGTTCAATAGCGAGTAGACTGACAGATTCAGCAAATAGTTGTTGAAGAAACAAGTGAAAAAGAAAGGATGAAATCACTATTGCTGGACTGAATTGGTCATATCTTGAAAAGTACTCTGTTCCTCCTCAGAAAGCATCACGATGGACTATGTTTGGCCAAGAGACGGTGCAGCATGTCCTGAAGTACTGTAATAAATATTCTTTTTCAGGAGATTTTTTTAATGAAAGACGTGCGGACGGATTGCAGCGTCGGCTCGCAGCCGCTGCGACGCTCCGCCACAGGAAAAACACCTCTGTTGGAAGCCTTAAGGACAAGTTGGAACATGTCCAGCTGTTAAACAATTTCTCATATACTCACTCCACTGAAAGCCATCAAAAGCCGCCTGGATTTTAACAAATGGTTGTCAACACGGAGGTGTTTTTCCTGTGACGCCGCACCGCGCCGGCTGCGTCCCGATGCGCGGACCCGTCCGC
Organism: Thalassophryne amazonica; assembly: GCF_902500255.1. Lineage (NCBI taxonomy): Eukaryota > Metazoa > Chordata > Actinopteri > Batrachoidiformes > Batrachoididae > Thalassophryne > Thalassophryne amazonica. The sequence goes on along the minus strand of NC_047113.1, from coordinate 91,037,933 downwards.
ACGTCTTTCATTAAAAAATCTCTTTTAACAGTGGAATATCCGGATAAAATGCTGAAACCGACTTCTTCTGAAACTTCTCTGTTCTCTCACGATGTCCTGGATCAATAGAGCCTGAAATGTGGAGGTTTTCAGCTTGAAACAGGCTGACGACGGCGCCTGAGAGCGCTGCGCGACGTCTCGCACCGTGGGAAGTCCTTAAAGCGACAGTATCACCTCAAAATCTCTCATCAGCCGTTAACATTTTCACCGAAAACCAGCTTAATTTTTCGAACCGTGTCCACTTCGATGTGTCTCACAGGTTTAGAAAAAATTTTGATCAAACAAAGCGCCAGTCTCTCAGCAACTTCTCAAAGGAATTCCGACGAGGGGCTGGACGACTCCTCCCACAAGGAGTGCTCACAGGCGAATGACGTCACCGACAGGCGTGGAAAAACTCACGCATGCGCACGAGGGTTCAAGCATGTCTGACCTAAAAACATATGAATGAAATCCATATAGTTTTTGAAAAAAATAACAAGGACCTATACTTTATTGACAGCCCTCGCAGGTTGAAGAGGATTTGAAAATCATTGTATTCTGTTTTTATTTACATTTTACACAACGTACCAACTTCACTGGAATTTGGGTTGTACTTTTCATACATTTATTTTATTGATATAAATGAAGTGATGCTCAAGAAGCTCAAGTCATCTTACATCATATATATACGAGGTCTCTTAGATAATAAACCGACCCTTTTATTATTTTTTTAAACTATATGGATTTGAATGACATGCGATTACACCAATCATGCTTGAACCCTCGTGCGCATGCATGAGTTTTTTCACGCGTGTCGGTGACGTCATTTCCCTGTGGGCAGGCCTTGAGTGAGATGTGGTCCCGCCCTCTCGGCTGAATTCCTTTGTTTCACACGCTGCTCGAGACGGCGCGCGTTGCTTTATCAAAATTTTTTCTGGACCTGTGAGGAATATCCGAGTGGACACTATTCGAGAAATTAAGCTGGTTTTCTGTGAAAAGTTTAACGGCTGATGAGAGATTATGGGGTGTTTCTGTCGGTGTAAGGACTTCCCACGGAGCGGGACGTCCTGCAGCGCTTCCAGGCGCTGTCGTCGGCCTGTTTCGAGCTGAAAACATCCTAATTTAAGGCTTAATTCACCCAGGACATCGTGAGAGAACAGAGAAGATTCAGAAGAGGCCGGCATGAGGAATTTATGCGGACATTCCACTGTTTAAGGACATTTTTTTAATGAAAGACGTACGCGCAAATTCGCCGAGTCGTTTCCGTGACGACTCGGCAAATCTGTGTGCGCCGCGACAGGAAAAACACCTCCATGTTGAAAACCATTTGTAGAATTCAGGCGGCTTTTAATGGCTTTCAACAAGTGAGTAACTGAGAAAATTGTTTAACAGCTTGGGCATGTTCCAACTTGCCCGTTAAGATTTCCAACGGAGGTGTTTTTCCTGCCGCGACCCCCCCGCGGTCGGGTCCAGCCCGACATGCGACTCTGCCCGCACGTTCTTTCATTACAAAATGACCGTTAACAATGGAATGTCCGAATAAACTCCTCATGCCGACTTCTTCTGAAAGTTCTCTGTTCTCTGACGACTTACTGCGTCAACAGAGCCTGAAATGTGGAAGTTTTCAACTTGAAACGGCGAGACGCTGCCGCCTCGAAGCGCAGATCACCATCAGGCGCCGTGGACCGTCCTTAAAGCGACACTACCAGACCAAAATCTCTCATCAGCCGTTAAAATTTTTACCAAAAACCAGCTGAATTTATTGAATGGTGTCCACTCAGTTGTGCCTTATAGTTTTGAAAAATTTTTTATCAAACAAAGCAAAAGTCTCTGAGCCATTCCTAAACAATGAAAAAAATCAACGAGCGGGTGGACGACTCCTCACTCAAAGACTGCCCACAGGCGAATGACGTAACCGAGAGGCGTGAAAAAACTCTTGCATGCCCACGAGGGTTCAAGCATGTCTGATGTAATCACACGTGATTCAAATCCATATGGTTTTTGAAAAAAATAATAAGGTCGGATACTTTTCTAATAGACCTCGTATATATATATATATATATATATATATATATACAGAAAGCCAGAAAGCTTAACAATTTTGTTATCGGTCCTTCAGTTTGGGACACTGGAGCGGCCGTTGTTTCTGAGGGTTGATCATTTTTCTACGTTGATTGCAGACTGCAAAGGATCTACTTAAAGCTTAAAGCTTGAATCAACGAAGCAGTGCTTCAATCCGCTGTTTGCTGGTTCCCTGCTTCGCTTCCAGCGGAAGGTCCACAATGTCTTCATTAAGGCTCTCTCAAAGTCAACTTTGTGTGGATTATATTCACTAACTCGGACTCTTGTCCTGTTGCAGGTAAGAAACGGCCAACGTTCCACACGGGAGTTTTACACGATAGTTCTCTGCCGTGAGTACCAGCCGTGCGTAAACTGAAGTTGTCTATCTGGTAAAGGAAATAATAATAATAATATCTAAGAGCCGTGCAGATTTCAGTCGGAATTAATAACTTCAGAGCAAATCACCGTTTTAAATCAAATGACACCTCTTTCCAACTGTTATAAGACAAAACAATAAACTACAACCTGCCAAACCTGTTTTTTTCCCCCCAAAATGAGACGTCCTCCATTCTTTTTGAAACACTGATCTTGATGTGCAGCAAGTGGCTGAAGAGCTCAGCTCAGAGTCTATGGGGTTCCATTTGTGTCAATAATATCTGAAAAGAAATGCTTTTGACAAAAACTACAGATTTTGTTTATTTCTATTTTTATCCAGAGATCAAGGATCCAGTGACCAATTTCATATTTATTTACTTTAAAACTCAATAAAATGTTGACATAGAAAACCTGTAAAACCTACAGTAGTGTTCAGAATAATAGTAGTGGGTGATTCTTTAACTACGGGCACTACTGGCCTTGTAAATGTAATTTCCACCACACCATTGCCTTACAATATAAAGCGCCTTGGGGCAACTGTTTGTTGTGATTTGGCGCTATATACACATGTGCTCTGATGTTACTGTTTATCTCCATAGAAACTACCCACACAATCTTTCATACAAACTTTTTAAAGGGACATTATTGTTGTGGTGGAAATTACGGCAATAGTGTGGGACAACTACATTTCGTTTAAAAAAATCACAACAGTTGTATGACATTGAATACCCCAATTATGTTTTGATTATTTTACTGATATTTTATTCAGAGATATTTTAAAACATTAGAAAAAAATGTTTGTTTACTATTCATTTTTATCATTGAAGATCATAAGTCTGGGTGTGGGACAAGCACAAAACGGCAATATTTGCATATAATGATGCTGAAAAAAGGTGAAAAAGTCATCAGACTACTAGGACAAATTTCTTAAAACACTTTCATTGTAAAGATAACTATAAAAGTGTGAAATTTCCCTTTTTCTTTTTTTCATAAAATATGATCAAGGGACATAAAAGTGCCCGTAGTCTAAGAATCACCCTAGTGCTATGTGACTAAAAAGATTAATCCAGGTTTTGAGTGTATTTCTTATTGTTACATGGGAAACAAGGTACCAGTCGATTCAGTAGATTCTCACAAATCCAACAATTGTAACCTATTCTGCACATGTCTTTTATTTAACAGAGGGACTTTGCGGGGGATTCTTGCAAATAAATTAGCTTCACACAGGCATCTTCTGTCACAGCACTTACAGGTAACTCCAGACTGTCTTTGATCCTGGAGCTGATCAATGGGTGAGCCTTTGCCATTCTGGTTATTCTTCTATCCATTTTGATGGTTGTTTTCCGTTTTCTTCCACGCGTCTGTTTTTTTTTTTGGCCATTTTAAAGCATTGGAGATCATTGTAAATGAACAGCCTATAATTTTTTGCACCTGCGTATAACTTTCCCCCCCCTCCAATCAACTTTTTAATCAAACTACGCTGTTCTTCTGAACAATGTCTTGAACGTCCCATTTTCCTCAGGCTGTCAAAGAGAAAAGCATGTTCAACAGGTGCTGGCTTCATCCTTACATAGGGGACACCTGATTCACACCTGTTTGTTCCACAAAATTGACGAACTCACTGACTGAATGCCACACTACAATTATTGTGAACACCCCCTTTTCTACTTTTTTTTACTACAACCCCTGGCAAAAAGTATGGAATCACCGGCCTCAGAGGATGTTCATTCAGTTGTTTAATTTTGTAGAAAAAAAGCAGATCACAGACATGACACAAAACTAGTCATTTCAAATGGCAACTTTCTGGCTTTAAGAAACACTATAAGAAATCAAGAAAAAAAGATTGTGGCAGTCAGTAACGGTTACTTTTTAGACCAAGCAGAGGAAAAAAAATATGGAATCACTCAATTCTGAGGAAAAAATTATGGAATCACCCTGTAAATGTTCATCCCCCAAATTAACACCTGCATCAAATCAGATCTGCTCATTGACATTGACCCTATGCCATGACATTGACCCTATGTGTCTTTTTGCAAGGAATGTTTTTGCAGTTTTTGCTCTATGGCAAGATGTATTATCATCTTGAAAAATGATTTCATCATCCCCAAACATCCTTTCAATTGTCCAAAATATCAACAAACTTGTGCATTTATTGATGATGTAATGACAGCCATCTCCCCAGTGCCTTTACCTGATATGCAGCCCCATATCAATGACTGTGGAAATTTACATGTTCTCTTCAGGCAGTCATCTTTATAAATCTCATTGGAAAGGCACCAAACAAAAGTTCCAGCATCATCACCTTGCTCAATGCAGATTCGAGATTCATCACTGAATATGACTTTCATCCAGTCATCTACAGTCCACAATTGCTTTTCCTTAGCCCACTGTAACCTTGTTTTTTTCTGTTTAGGTGTTAATGATGCCTTTCGTTTAGCTTTTCTGTATGTAAATCCCATTTCCTTTAGGCGGTTTCTTACAGTTCGGTCACAGACGTTGACTCCAGTTTCCTCCCATTCGTTCCTCATTTGTTTTGTTGTACATTTTTCGATTTTTGAGACATATTGCTTTAAGTTTTCTGTCTTGACGCTTTGATGTCTTCCTTGGTCTACCAGTATGTTTGCCTTTAACAACCTTCCCATGTTGTTTGTATTTGGTCCAGAGTTTAGACACAGCTGACTGTGAACAACCAACATCTTTTGCAACATTGCGTGATGATTTACTCTATTTTAAGAGTTTGATAATCCTCTCCTTTGTTTCAATTGACATCTCTCGTGTTGGAGCCATGATTCATGTCAGTCCACTTGGTGCAACAGCTCTCCAAGGTGTGATCACTCCTTTTTAGATGCAGACTAACGAGCAGATCTGATATGATGCAGGTGTTAGTTTTGCGGATGAAAATTTACAGGGTGATTCCATAATTTTTTCCTCAGAATTGAGTGATTCCATATTTTTTTCCTCTGCTTGGTCTAAAAAAGTAACCGTTACTGACTGCCACAATCTTTTTTTCTTGATTTCTTATAGTGTTTCTTTTTTTTTTTTTATATACTTATCATTTTTATTTTTCATTATAACATAAATCACATTTTAAAAGAACGATAACACCTCAGAACAAAGTGGCATGTGACAATTGACAACATATTATTTTTTCACAATACAATCTTAAATAGGTCTCAGTTTACATCACCGAAGTTTGAATTCTGTCCATTTTTTCCACAGCTCTTCACATTTGGTAGCTGTAGTCTTATGATATATGTAAGCCTTTCCATATTGTAGATGTCATCCACTATTTCTCTCCAGTTGCCCAAGGTGGGAGTGGTGGCCTTGTACCACTTTTGCGTAATTGCTTTTTTCGTGGCCGCCAAAAGAATCTTCACCAAGTATTGGTCTTTAGTTGGGATTGCAATGTCTGTTAAATATGGTAAATACAATACTGTACATGTATTGGGTAGCTCATATCCCAGTATGTCTTTTAATTCTTTCCGAACATTATCCCAGTAGCTTGTCAACTTAATACAATGCCAAAATATATGTGTGTGGTTAACATCCTGCTCTCCACACAATCTCCAGCAAGGTTGATGTACAGACAGTGAACTCTTCTTTATCTTTGGAGTAATGAAAAAACGTACAATATTTTTCCAGCAAAACATTTTCCACATTTTAGAACTCGATGTGTCCTGTTGTGTTACACAGATGTCATACCACATTTCATCACTTATCTCCGTCTTTAGTTCTTTTTTCCATTTATCTCTTATGTATAATGTTGAAGTTTTACTGTTACCTACCAAGCCTCGATACAATTTTGAAATTAGTTTTCCAGATATATTCTTGTATGCGTTACTTAGTACTTCTGTAATTGCATTTATTTTCCCTGTTAGACCTGGTCTTATTTCCTTGCGGTAATAGTCCCGAATCTGAAGATATATATAAAAATCTTGTTTGTCCAAGTCAAATTCTCTTTGTAGAGTCTGAAAGGTCTTAATTTCACCTCTTTTGATTAATTTACTAAACATAGTCAGGCCTCTGTTTGACCATTCCTTAAATTTTGAGTTCATGATTCCTGGTTTGAAGTTTGTATCATATGCCAGCCAACTAAAGATCTTAATTTCACTCTCCATCTTGTATTTTTTAACTACTGAGAACCAGGTCTCCAATGTGAATTTAGTAAGCGAGTCTAATATTCTCGTTTTCTTTAAACATTTTCTTGTTGGTTATCATGGTTCTTATACGGCCCCCTTCAGTATCCAATTCTATTTCCTTCCATTTAGTAGAACAGTCGATGGTACACCAGCAAATCAAAGATTTCATCTGTGCGGCGTAATAATAATTTTGTAAGTTTGGAAGTGCCAATCCCCCCTCTTTCTTAGGTATTTGAAGTGTTGAGTATTTGATTCTTGGTTTCCTCCCATTCCAAATAAATCTTGAGATTTTCTTATCCCACTCTACAAATTGTGAGGTGGGTATTGGCACCGGCAAACATTGGAAGCGATACAAAATTCTGGGTAGTACATTCATCTTAATTATATCAATTCTTGCATTCATATCGAGTAACAGTATTCCCCACTTCTCCACATCTTTGTATATTTCCTGATTAAGAGGAATATAGTTTATTTTGTACAGATTGGTTAGATTGTTTGTAATTGTTATGCCCAGATAACTGATTGTTTCTTTCACCCACTTGAAGTTGTATTGTTTAATTATTGTTGGACTATAGTTAAAAGACAAAACTTGAGTCTTCATTTTATTCAATTTGTACCCTGACAAGAGACCATAAAAGTCAAAAATGTTCATCAATTTAGGGAGACTTATTTCTGGTCGTTTTAAATATACTCAACAAAAATATAAACGCAACACTTTTGGTTTTGCTCCCATTTTGTATGAGATGAACTCAAAGATCTAAAACTTTTTCCACATACACAATATCACCATTTCCCCTCAAATATTGTTCACAAACCAGTTGAAATCTGTGATAGTGAGCACTTCTTTGCTGAGATAATCCATCCCACCTCACAGGTGTGCCATACCAAGATGCTGATTAGACACCATGATTAGTGCACAGGTGTGCCTTAGACTGCCCACAATAAAAGGCCACTCTGAAAGGTGCAGTTTTGTTTTATTGGGGGGGATACCAGTCAGTATCTGGTGTGACCACCATTTGCCTCATGCAGTGCAACACATCTCCTTCGCATCATCCGTGAAGAGAACACCTCTCCAACGTGCCAAACGCCAGCGAATGTGAGCATTTGCCCACTCAAGTCGGTTACGACAACAAACTGGAGTCAGGTCGAGACCACGATGAGGACGACAAGCATGCAGATGAGCTTCCCTGAGACGGTTTCTGACAGTTTGTGCAGAAATTCTTTGGTTATGCAAACCGATTGTTTCAGCAGCTGTCCGAGTGGCTGGTCTCAGACGATCTTGGAGGTGAACAGCTGGATGTGGAGGTCCTGGGCTGGTGTGGTTACACGTGGTCTGCGGTTGTGAGGCTGGTTGGATGTACTGCCAAATTCTCTGAAACGACTTTGGAGACGGCTTATGGTAGAGACATTAACATTCAATACACGAGCAACATCTCTGGTTGACATTCCTGCTGTCAGCATGCCAACTGCACGCTCCCCCTTGTCTTGTGGACCTTTCAAGTTTGAACCAGTTCGAGAGACTACCATTTATCTTGATTCTTGCTTTAGGATTCTGGTATAATATTTGAATACATGCAACAGATTGTGAATTTAAACCAAATTTCTCCAGACAAAGATACATAAATCTCCAGCTAACACTGTAAAAAGCCTTTTCGGCATTTAAACTTAATAATATTGCACTTTCCTCCTTTTTCTGGATTTCTTCGATTACATGTAGAGTCCTCCTAATATGGTCATGAGTCTGCCGCCCTTTAATAAAGCCAGATTGATCTTCGTCTATTATGTCTGATATGAAGGTTTGGAATCTATTAGATATAATTGATGAATATATTTTGTAATCGCAATTTAGTATTGATATTGGTCTATAGTTTTCGCAGTGTTCTCTATTTTTGCCTTCCTTGGGTATGACCGTGATTGTGGCCTCATTCCATGATGGAGGAAGTTTCCCGTTCTTTAGTGTTTGATTAAATGATGCTAACATCATTGGATTAAGTTCTTTTTTGAAGATCTTATACCATTCTATGGGAAATCCGTCAGTCCCCGGAGTCTTATTAGGTTTCATTCTTTTAACTGCATCTTCTAATTCTTTCTCTGTAATCTCAGAGCAAATTTTAGTACTTATAGTGTTTCTTAAAGCCAGAAAGTTGCCATTTGAAATGACTAGTTTTGTGTCATGTCTGTGATCTGCTTTTTTTCTACAAAATTAAACAACTGAATGAACATCCTCCGAGGCCAGTGATTCCATAATTTTTGCCAGGGGTTGTAATAGCCTAATTTCATAGCCTTAAGAGTGTGCATATCATGAATGCTTGGTCTTGTTGGATTTGTGAGAATCTACTGAATCGACTGGTACCTTGTTTCCCATGTAACAATAATAAATATACTCAAAACCTGGATTAATCTTTTTAGTCACATAGCACTACTATTATTCTGAACACTACTGTATCTCACTGGGCTGCGACAGGTTGTTTATGGCATCCCTGAGGGAATTTGAGCAATTTCGCAGGACCTTTGCAGCCATTCATCATTCCTGCATGTCACTTAATTTTTGAACAAACCAAAAAAAGATTACACAACAAATGTCCTCACTAAATAATCAGGTGGGCTTCTTGTACGCCTCACTACATAGTCTCTGCAACTCAGAATGTGCACAACATGTGAGACAACTTGCGAGGGGTTGACACACACTTTTCATTTTCTATGATCAGAGAGGAACACCGCTTCTGGAAGTTCCTCGGTGTTAAAGGACCACAGTGGAAATAAGTTTAATGCTACTGGAGGAGGACCAATTCAGTGAGATTCCAAATGAAAAAGTTGTCACCTATGTGCCTGTTTTGGCACGATTTTGTGTCTCCACCTACTCTCCACCAGTTGCACCCCAATGAGATACTACCCCTACAGCTTCACGGCAGAGTCAAACAGATAAAGATTTTATATTAAAAAAAATTCAGAAAGTCAGGACTTCAGTATTAACACACACCTGAACAAAAATGAGTTCATTATCTTTAATCACTTAAAAATGTTGAACCACATAGAAACACCAGCTGGATGTCCTGCAGTATTCACTTGACTTTGATATAATTCGTCACCAATTAAAGCCAACACCACACCACATGTACTTATTTACTGGTCAGCGTCCTAACATATAGATTTGGACATGAATGTCCTTCCTTTTGAATGTCACTCTGATTACAATCAGAACATTTACTGTGCACAGTATAAATAATTTTATAAATGGATGTTACAAAATCGACTGTGCACAGAATCTCTTCTGTAACAAACATGTTTCACTGTACTCGTGTGTTCTAATTAAGTCTATATTTGATTTTGTTCTAAAGATTTTGACAAGTTCTAAAAACAAAAGCTACATCACCTTCTGACCATGTTGTTCAATCATAGTTGATATGAGAGGACCTTGTTCTTTCTGTGGACTCAATTCTGTGACTTTCATCTGGACCTGAAGACCTTTTTTGGAAGTTCTCTGTCTGTGGACTTGGGTCTACTTGTGGATCCCAGCGTACAGCTCATCTATGGTGGCTCTGAAATGCTGCTGTAATTCATTTCTCTTTGCCTTCAGTGTAGGAGTGAGCAGACCATTGTTGACTGAGAACATCTCCGTGTGGATGTAGATCGCCTTCACCTGGAGAACACATGGACCTTTTCTTATACAGAAGAACTTTATCTTGTTCTGAACAGTAAGCGGTCTGTACATGCTCCAATAATATCAAGGTCATGAAGATTACAGATCACATGACTGACACACTGAGTGAAGAACGTGCCTGCTCAAATGCTTTGAGGCCTCCTTCCATACCAAGACGCACCATGTCATTCAAGATGGCCGACTTCACTTCCTGTATTAATCATAAAAAAAAACCAACCTTTAAATACAACTAACGAAAGCTGTATTACAGTCCATGTTGAGGAAATGACATTAGATTGGTATTTTAGGATTAGCACCAGTTTTGACACATTTGTGTGTTGTGGTCAATGGTTTTCCTAAACATGGGCAACATGAGTCTGATCTACTAAAGATCAGACTCAGACTGTGTGTGTGTGTGTGGTAAAATTTGCACTCCCAAATACAACTACATGCTGAGTTTTGAAAATTCCTGCCTCCGAAGCCATTATTTCAACAACAAGCAAGATACTGAAGTGAAACGTAGGACAATAATCCTTTACTTATTGACTATCGCAACATCAAACAAATTATCCTACAATTTCAGGCATATGAAGAATTGCCTTCGATGTAACACATGTATTACCTCTTTTTCACATAGTTCTTGGTAGCTGCCCTCCAGTCCTAGAGTCTTCTTGACCCAATGAGACAAGAAATCAGGGTCAGGAACCACCACTGCGACAAGACATGCCTACAAATAAACACAATATGTTAAATGTTTATACTTATGTTGATAGTACACCGTTGGCCTTTTTGGTAAGAAACACTGATGCTTCACTGCAAGTCACAAAAAGTCAGAAGGAGCCAACAGTCATCAGTGATGAAGCTGCTTTGGCTTTAAGTATCTTCAAAAACACACACTCAGGATGGGCTCCACCTACCTGCAGACTGTCTCCATGCACAAAGACCTGAGCAATGGCTTCACTTCGAATATAGACATTCTCAATCTTCTCAGGAGCGATGTACTCCCCCTGTGCCAACTTAAAAATGTGCTTCTTCCTGTCCACGAGCTTCAGTGTGCCATTCTGTGTTCATGCAGACACACAGTTCATTTCACTAATGCAACCTCATCAAAAAATATTAGCAGAAAATATTTGGTTGATTCAAAATATCACACTGGACCCACTGGAAGCCATTTTCCAATATCTCCTGTGTGAAGCCATCCATCTGCATCAATGGTCTGCTTGGTCTTCTCTGGGTCCTTCAGGTAGCCCAGGAACACATTTGGACCCTTCAGACATACCTGCCCCCAAACAAAGAGTTTAGGATTTAGTAGATTATTAAACATTATCAGAGACATTATTAAACTGTGTGTTTAACCTCTCCCTCTCCGTTTGCAGCCAGATAGTTCATCTCTGCCACATCCACCAGTTTAATCAAGTTACAGGGTAGTGGAGCTCCAACATGACCTGGAAATATGGAGTCACATGTCAATCTAGGACGACTAGCTCATCAGTCAGCCAAACGCACAGTTACAGGAGGGCATTGAGGAATCTAGTAATGCTCTGTTTACACCAACAGCTGGAATGACACAAGGACAAAGACATGTTTTACCTGCAGTCCAGTCACCGGCCATGCCCAGGTTGCATCCACCTGCGCACTCCGCCTGTCCATAACCTTCATACAACTGAAGCAGGAAAACTGTCATTACTTACTGTCAGTCATAACCAGTGGTGGGCACAGCTAACCAAAATGTTAGCTTCGATAACCATTAATCTGATAACTGAAAAGGTATCTTTTATAAAGCTAAACCGATAAACTTCTAAAAGCCGAAGTTACAGATAAAAGCTAAACTGATAATCTTCAATACTGACTTCATTACACTGGCAGGCAGCTACTGACACACGAGTCAGCACTTCTGTTTCAGATCAGCCTTCTCTCAGCAAAAGAGCCGTGGTGACCGAAGACAAGAGAAGAAAAGGGAAGGGAGGAAAAAAATAATTTATTTTTGATACCATACAGACCTACCAGCATATTACAGGAGTCATGCGCAGGCATACAGTTCTGACTTATGGCTCAAATTTTAAACAAACTAATTCCAGACAAGTTATTGAAGTTAATGTCACATCTGTCATTTTACAAACTGAAAATATCAGCTACTGTATATGTTTTAGTTTTAAAGTAATGCACTAATTTTGAAGATTTTAGCATTTAGACATACATGCCACAGTGCATTATGTGAAGATTAGTTAGCTGGTCGGTATAACACACAAGTTACTGAAACGTTACATGTGGTGGGTTTTACAAATAAATCTGTATGTGTAAATATGTCATTTTTTTCATTTGTAAAAAAAGGCAATTTCATAACTGAAAATGCTGTTTGTGATTCAGCACTTATGTGTGGCTGCTCAGACTAATAAAACATATAGCTGATATTTTCACTTTGTAAAATGACAGATGTGACATTAATTTCAATAACTTGTCCGGAATTAGTTTGTTTAAAATTTTAACCATAAGTTAAAACTGTATGCCTGTGCATGACTCCAGTAATATGACAGCAGGTCTGTATGGTGTTAAAATAATTATCTTCCCCCTCCTCTCTCCTCTCCTCTCTGGTAGTCAGCTCTTCTCTGCCTGCAGAGGATTGAGCTCTGCCATTCATGGCTGTCCGCCTGCTACAAAACATGTAATCGGTCGGCACTAAAATCTTTGATTTTAGACTTAACAAATGTTTTTAACTGTTAAGCTTTATTTACTATGCCCACAAAAATATGTTAGCGGTCTAAAAGTTATCAGAACTAAATTTGTCAAAAGCTAATTAGTCTGTTTTCAACGTTATCTGAAAAGCTAATCCGCGAACAAAAATGTTAGCGTCGATAGTTAGCGGATTAGCAGAACTGTGCCCACCATTGGTTATAACAGTCAACAATCAGAAGGGAAACTCACCCAAAAAGCCTTCTGACAGCTGGTAAGTCTTTGTATGTTAAAGTCAGAACCATTAGCTGTGTTGTTTCCAACTTGTCAAAAGTATAAACATGGTCAATTTCTCAATTTTATATCACTTAGACATAAATATCGTTGGGACCATGAGTCAAAAACAACAAGCAATTTGATAAATCATAGAATGAAAAGAAAGAAATTCATTTAACTTTATTGAAGCCTTACATTATTAATGTGAGAAACACTGACAGGATTCTGTCAGGAGCATGTGACAAAAAAGGGAGTGAAAATGATGAAATGCCTTTTGTTAATGCAGATATTACTTCTTAATGTTATTATTTGCTGCTCACTGTGGGTTGTAGTCAAAGTAGGCTTTAATGAATATGGCCCAAATGAATAAAAAAGCAAGATGAAATGTGGGCAGCTATTCACTGTTCAGTGGTGCATTTTGAGACACATGGACGCCTATTTGTTGTGGCCAACCTTTTGGCTGCCTCTCTCCCCTTCCCTTTTTAACCTCTTGTGTGTAGTTTGTCTGTTTTCCCTCCAGGTGCAGAGCCGAGGAAAACCTGGTACTCGCACCTGAGGCTCATCTGCGGGTCATCAGGAGTGGGTTACTTAAACCCCGGCTTTGAACTAAGTCACTACCAGATTCTACACGTCTCTCCATGAGAAATCCATGACCCTGTCTACACTGGCGCTTCCATGCACTCTGACATCTGAGCTTTCCATAGCTCATCTCAATGTAACCTGGCCAGTCTCTGCACTATGTCACTTTGGAACTCTCCGGCTCTCAGCTACAGAACGCGTAGCTCTGCCACACTTCAATTAAGTTCCTGCATGTCTGCGAGATCCAGTTCTCACGCTGCTCCTGTTTGTGATTGTGCATGACTAAGAACTGTTTTCAAGACCTGTTTCCAAGCACTAGTACCCAGAACTATTTCCAAGAACTGTTTTCCAAGAACTGTACAAACTCTGATATTGAACCACTAAGAACTATCCAAGTTGTTTCTAAAAGTCAAGTCCTGCTTAATTGGAACTGTGTCACAAGTCGCGGAGCACCTGACCTCTGAAGATATTAATGAACTGTGAACGATTCCTAAACAGCAAATGTCATTTCCAGAACTGTGAACATTCCTGTTGTAAGCATGTACTCCAGGATTTCAGTTCTCTTACAAGACTGGCTCGGGAACCTGCAGCTCCCTAATTTCCACTACTACGAGACGGCTAACTCTCCACTCTGCAGGCACTCCCAGCGCAGCATTATTATTTATCCAGTTATTGGAAATAAATATCTTTTCATTCACACCAGTTCTGTTCCTTGCTCCCATCATTGGAGTTCATCGTCTGTACCGGTCCGATCTCATCCGGACCTCTAACCAAAACAGAATAATCTGGCCAACAAAATAGACTCAGCGGGAGTAGATACAGTCCACCAAGCTCTCACTGGATCCTGGGAGACCTCCAGCATTCCACGGCTTCTATCGAATCCCAGGTCCAGAGCCTCTCAGGCCAGGTTAATCACGCTGGCACTCATTTTTGATGCAATGTTCTCTTGTGTTTTCCCAGAATCCCTCGCAATTCTTCTCCGACAATAGTTGCGTCCCTTTTGTAACGAAAATGGTACGCGGTGACACACGAGCCTGGGCTACAGCTTTCTAGAACAGTGAGTCGTCAGTCCTTAACACATATTCCGAGTTGTCCCGTGAACTCTGTCTTGTTTTTTATCATCTGATGAAAGCTCATTCTGCTGCTCAGCGTCTTCTCTCTCTCTGCCAGGAGCATCGAAGCGCTGCAAAGTTTCCAATTGATTTCCACATTCTCGCTGCAGAGGTGGGTTGGAATTCAGCTGCGCTCCGATGCATTTTCATCAGGGGTCTTAACAATCCACTCAAAGACAAATTAGCAGGCCATGACGAACCGGAGGACTCAGATAAACCTATTAAACTGGTTATCCGTTTAGACTGCCGTTTGTGAGAGAGAAAAGTCGAGGGTCAGATCAGACCGCCTCCACTTGGACTCCTCCCCATATACGTCCGGGACTGTCTGTCCCATGCTCCACTGAGCTTCCCCGCTCTGGCTCACCAGCTCCCCCTGCCGATGAGCCTATGGAACTCAGTAGGGCCAGATTATCTCCGAAAGAGAGAAAGCGGAGACTGGTAGCTGAAGCCTGTATCTATTGCGGTACTCAGTGACATGTCCGCATTAACTGCCCTGTACGGCCCAAGAGGTTGTACACACCCATCAAATCCGGGCTGCGGGTGAGACATACTAAATTCACGGATGGGTCATTTGGGGTGCATGCAAATCCTAGCCACAATCTTCTTCCAAGATTACTCCATTTCTGTTTCTGCACTGGTGGACACTGGAGCTGAAGGCTACTTCCTTGATGAGAAAGTTGTTGCCAAAGCTCACATCCCTGTTCTTCCACTTCCTGTTTCTCTTGCCATGACTTCCCTGGATGGAACCCCGCTTCTGTCACTCACACATCAGACCGAACCGGCCACCTTAATTGTTTCTGGGAACCATCGGGAAGCAATTACTTTTTTCGTTATTCCCTCCACGTCTCCTTAAATTCTTGGGCACCCCTAGGTAGTCAAGCACAACCCTCAAATTGACTGGCCGTCCGGGGCAGTTACCCAGTGGAGTGAGGCTTTCCACCACGGGTACCTTTGTTCCACAAGTCTTTCCAGTGAGACCCCCAGAAAATCAGTCACTTCATTTCCCGAGTGGTCCCTAGTCCTTCCTGAGTCCCATGACCTCCGCGGGTTCATAGTTTCTCCTAACCATATTGAACCGGACCCTTCCAAGGTGAAGGCTGTCACCGACTGGCCCATTCCATCAACCCGCAAACAATTGCAACAGTTCTTGGGGTTTGCAAATTTCTATTGATGCTTTATCCGTGGGTACAGTCAGGTCGCTGCACCACTCACTGCACTCACTTCATCCAAGATCTCATTCCAATGGTCACCACTAGTGCTGAAGCTAACGATTATTTGAGTATTCTATTGATTATTCTGGCGATTAATTGAGTAAAAAGTACTTTTGCATTTTTAATCAACATCAACAGTCCAGGGCTCTCCCTAAGCAATGGCACAATGTTGCTGCACCATCACGCAGAATTAGTCTATCCCTTTTTGTTTTCCTGGGTAATTATTTATTTTGTCACATCTTTACAAGTTTTAGATCTTTCCCGGTGTCAGCAGCTCAGCCAAAGTCGGGCCAAAGTCTTGACATTTTGCTGAAATGGTGATGGGATGTGGCTTTCTGTTTTTTGTTTTCCCCAACTTGTAAAATTTAACCATTTTTAAGTTTTTTTAAGGTTGGTGGACTGGGTACCTCCGTGATTTTTTTAAATCCCTCTTTCAATTCAACAAATGCATTTCAGCTGGAGGTTGAACATGTAAGTCACTGTTTTTTTTATTATTTTATTTAAGTTATCGTGTTTGTGAAGCATTGTGTGTTGGAAAAAAGCGAAAATTAAAAAGCAAAACACTCAGTGTGAGTCTGAACAAAACACAGAAGAAAGAGTGGACTTCTTTCTTTCTTTCAGAGACTGTTTGTCAGTGTGGCCGGGGCTGGTGTGAGCCTCTCACAATGGGCAGATAGAGGCAGCAGCCGGCCACTGCGCAAATAGCCACTCCTCACGTAGAGCAGCAAGCAGGCAGCGGACGAAACGGTGTGTTTTTTAAAAACACACAAACACAATGCTTTGCTTTAAATGCGCAGTAAGCTATTTCAGATGATCAGCGTGGACCCTCTTTCTCCTGAAAGGCTTTATCCAAGATGGCGCCACGTGAAGGCGCCCTGGTATTCTGGTGCTCCCTGTTTTGTCTGCTTTTGTGCGTAAATCGTGTGTCATCGTGCTCCTACACCTGCGAGGAGCTTCTAAACTTCAGATCATCAACACCCACGGACATTACGCCAGTTTTTTTAGTGCCTGCAGCTGAACTGGTTCACTTTTTGGCCAAAAGAGTGAGACGCCGGCGGAGAGGAAAACGAGCTGGAGCTCTCGTGCGCCTCAGACGAAGGGGCACGCGCATGCCCCTACCTGGGATATTTCTCTCCAACGTCCACTCACTCCACAACAAGATGGATGAGCTGGCACTGCTGATTAAGAAGAATAGAGATTTCTCCTCATCTTGTGTACTGTGCTTCATGGAGACGTGGTTAAATGCACAGACACCGGACTGCGCGCTCCAACTAGAGGGATTCCAACTCCTCCGCGCAGACAGAGACCGAGCACTCTCTGGTGGAAAAACTAGAGGGGGAAGACTCTGCTTCTGTATCAACAACGCCTGGTGTTCCGATGTGACTGTGATCTCCCAACACTGCTCTCCCTCTGGAATATCTCCTCATAAACTGCAGACTGTTCTACTCTCTATGTGAGTTTAACTATTTCATACTTTGCTCTTTGTATACACCACCGAGCGTGGACGTGCACGAGGCCGAGCGTGCGCTCGCAGATCAGATTATGAGTGTGGAGAGAGACTTTCCGGACTCTCTTGTTATAATTCTCGGTGATTTTAACAAATGGAATCTCAGTCAGGAATTACCAAAATACAGTTTGTTAAATGCCCGACCAGAGAAGGGAGCACATTAGATCATTGTTACACGACAGTGAGTGGCACCTACCGCGTGGTGGCCCGTGCAGCTTTGGGACTCTCAGATCACGTGATGGTCCACTTGATCCCCACATACAGACAGAGACTAAAGCTCTCTAAACCTGTTTTGAGGACATCTAAAGTGTGGAGCAATGAAGCTGTGGAGGAGCTACACGCGTGCTTGGACACTAAGGATTGGGATATGTTTGAGGCTTCAACAGACAGTCTAGATGACTACACGGACACTGTGATGTCATATATTCATTTCTGTGAAGACAGCATCATCCCACAGCTCACCAGGGTGAGATATAACAATGACAAGCCCTGGTTCACACCTAAACTCCGGCAGCTCCGTCAGCAGAAAGAGGTGGCTTTCAGAGAAGGAGACAGAGACATCTATAGAGGTGCAAAGTACAGATTTAGCAAGGAGGTGGCAAAGGCTAAATCCATGTACAGTTCACATCTGCAGCAAAGGTTCTCTGCCAACGACTCAGCCTCTGTGTGGAGGGGGTTGAAAGAGATCACCAACTACAAGCCCAAAGCACCTCGTTCTATTGACGACCTGAAGCTGGCCAACGACCTGAATGTCTTTTATTCACGCTTTGAAGACAGGGACTCACACCTCCCCACCCCCCACACAACTGGATATTCAAACACCATGGACCTCCACCCCCCCCCTCCCCGTTGCCCTCTCCTTCCAAGAGGAGGGCGTGAGAAGACACTTCAAAAGGCTGAATCCACGTAAGGCCCCAGGCCCAGACTGTGTCTCTCCTGCCACCCTGAGACACTGTGCTGATGAGCTGGCCCCATTCTTCACGGGGATCTTCAACACCTCCCTGGAGTCATGCCATGTTCCAGTCTGCTTCAAGTCCTCCATTATAGTTCCAGTCCCCAAGAAACCACGCATCACTGGACTTAATGACTACAGGCCTGTGGCTCTCACATCTGTAGTCATGAAGACCTTCGAACATCTGGTTCTATCCCACCTGAAGTCCATCACCGACCCCCTCCTGGACCCCCTGCAGTTTGCCTACAGAGCCAACAAGTCTGTAGATGACACCATAAACCTGGCCCTGCACTCCATCCTGCAGCACCTGGACTCCCCAGGGACCTACGCTAGGATCCTGTTTGTGGACTTCAGCTCTGCATTCAACACCATCCTTCCGGCTTTGCTCCAGGACAAGCTTTCTCTGCTCCACGTGCCCGACTCCACCTGCAGGTGGATCACAGACTTCCTGACGGACCAGAGTCAGCATGTGAGGCTGGGAAAGAATGTTTCGAACACTCGGGCTCTCAGCACAGGATCTCCACAGGGCTGTGTCCTTTCCCCTCTGCTCTTCTCCCTGTACACTAACTGCTGCACCTCCAGCCACGACTCCGTAAGCTCATCAAGTTTGCGGACGACACCACCCTCATCGGACTCATTTCGGATGGGGATGAGTCCGCCTACAGGAGGGAGGTGGACCGGCTGGTGACCTGGTGTAGCAGCAACAACTTGGAGCTCAACACCCAGAAAACAGTGAAGATGATCGTGGACTTCAGGAAAGCCACAGCCCCCACGCCCTCCCTTGCCCTCACCCACAGCCCCATCACTACTGTGGACTGTCACCGCTTCCTTGGCACCACCATCACCCAGGACCTCAAGTGGGAGTCAACCATCAGCTCCCTCATCAAGAAGGCCCAGCAGAGGATGTACTTCCTGCGGCAGCTGAAGAAAGCCAAGCTGCCTGTCCAGCTGATGGTGCAGTTCTACATGGCCATCATCGAGTCCATCCTCTGCTCCTCCATCACGGTGTGGTACGGCGGGGCCACAGCCAAGGACAGACACAGACTGCAGCGCATTGTGGCCTTTGCTGAGAAGGTGATCGGCTGTAGCCTTCCATCTCTCCACGACCTGCACGTCTCCAGGACTCTGGGCCGAGCAGGTCGGATCACAACTGACCCTTCTCACCCTGCACACAGTCTATTCAAACCACTCCCCTCGGGCAGGAGGCTACGGCCCATCCGGACCAGAACCTCCCGCCATAAGAACAGTTTCTTCCCCTCTGCCGTCAGACTCATGAACACCTCATAACTCAGTCACCTTAACCTTAACTCTGTCACTTTATCATTTTATCACGGGTCACTTTAGACAATGTACTTTGGTTTTAATTGCACTCCTCCCACTGCACTGTTTTTTTTCTGTTTCTTTCTGTTTTTCTGTTGCACACAGCCTTTCATATTTCATACGTCATTTTTTATCTTATATTTTGTCTTATTTTGGCACATATTGTATATTTTATCTTAGTATTTTATACTGCTCTCTGTTTAATGTTGCACCATTATATCGAAGCAAATTCCTAGTCTGTGAATCCTGTTCATTGGCAATGGCAATAAACTTCTTCTGATTCTGATTCTGATTAACTTACTCTGTATGTCACATAGGAAAGCTGTAGCTTTGGTGCTAATTTGGTTATCTCTTACACAGGCTGTGCACATGCAACAATCTTCTTCTGTTTGTTTTTCTGGGGACATTACAGCGCCACACGCAGGCCTGGCATATGTACTACAACATTAAATGAAGCGTCGAGGCACAGAATTTGCCTCGAACGTTTTTTGTAATCAAATTATTCAAATTACTTGACTAATCGTTGCAGCCCTAGTCACCACAAGCTGACACTGCATTCAACCTGTTGGAACAACGTTTCTCCACAGCACCAGTACTCACCCAACCTGACCCAGAGAAGCAATTTATTGTGGAGGTAGACGCCTCTGAGTTATGGGTAGGTGCAGAGTTATCTCAGCTGGCTGATGGGGACAACAGGATGCACCAGTGTGCCTTCTATTCTTGGCGCTTAACACCCGCCAAGAAAAACTATGATGTAGGCAACTGAGAGCTTTTAGCAGTTAAAGAAGCCCTGACAGAGTGGAGGCATTGGCTGGAGGGAGCTGCAGTGCCCTTTGTAGTGTGGACACACCACAAAAACCTTGAGTACATCAGAACAGCTAAACGGTTAAACTCCCGGAAAAGCCAGGTGGGTACTATTTTTATTTTTAACTTTTCCATAACCTATCGGCCAGGGAAGAGGAACAGCAAGCCCGATGCTTCCCCCAGGCTCTTCCAATCCACTACCTCCACCACTACACCTGAGACCCCGGTTCTTATTGTCCCTCAGTCCACGGCCGTGGGGGCCCTGATATGGGAGGTCAAAAAGATTGTCCAGGAAGCTCTAGTCCGCCACCCGGATCCTGGCGGGGAACTTCCTGGATGCACATTCCTGCCACCTAAAGCCCGGTCTGACGTAATCCAATTTTTCGACTCATCTAAATTAGTCTGTCACCCAGGAGTTCACCAAACTCTAGACGTAATCCGTCGACGTTGCTGGTGATCCTCTCGCCAAACAGATGTCCGAAGCAATGTTCAAGCCTGCACAGTATGTGCTCGTGGTAAAGCTCCGCACCGGCCCTGTGCCAGTTTTCTCTGGCCACTCCCGGTTAAGGGACGCCCGTGGTCCCATATTGGGTTAGCTTTCACCTCCAGTCTGCCTCCATCCCTACGGAGCATCCTTGCTTTTCGTGGGTCCTGACCCAAGCCTGGACACACAAGAGACCTCTGTCTGCCTGAACCCTCTCTTCCTCCTACTTGGATCTGCTGCAGACTCTCTCCTGGTTGCACTGTTGGGTCACCGGGAGGCTCCTGTTTGGGGGGGGGGGGGTACTGTTGTGGCCAGCCTTTCCCTTTTTAACCTCTTGTGTGTAGTTTGTCTGTTTTCCCTCCACGTGGCGTGCTGCAAAGCCGAGGGACACCTGCTACTCGCACTTGAGGCTCATCTGCGGCTCATCAATTAAACCCAGGCTTTGAAATCAGTCACTGCCGGATTCTACATGTCTCTCCATGAGAAATCCATGACCTTGTCTACACTGACGCTTCCATGTGCTCTGACATCTGAACTTTCCACAGCTTATCTTAAGGCAACCTGGCCACTCTCTGCACTACATCACTTTGGAACTCTCTGGCTATCAGCTACACAGCGCGTAGCTCTGCCACACTTCAGTTAAGTTCCTTCATGTCTGTGAAAGCCCATTCTCACGCTGCTCCTGTTTGTGACTGTGCATGACTAAGAACTGTTTCCAAGAACTAGTACCAAAAACTATTTCCAAGAACTGTATGAACTCTGATATTGAACCACCAGCGGACCGACCCACACGGAGAAGCCAGCCTTCACGCATCATCACTGGGCAGAGCGAGGCAGGCAGCCGGGGTGATGGAGCAAACCCACTCAGTCCGAAATCTCCCACTTTTTGGATATATGCGAAGTCCTAGTTTGCCCAACAGAGTTTAGTTCTGCAGCTTTATCGAGGTGAGAATAATAATAATAAAAATAAAATGTGACGTTTACTGTACTGCTGTGAATGTTTAATGATCGGCTAACGTTAGCTTAGCCTTTTAGCACATTTGATCTGAGTGAAAGCTTTAATTTGTAAATGGTTCAGTCTTTTTTATTTTTACCAAATAAAGCTGTAGCTTTTTTCGGAGACCACAAAAGCTCAACTTTAAATAACTTTTTTTTTCGGGTGGTTTTTTTTTTCCCATCATTTTTTTCCATTTTTTTTTTCTTTTTTTCATATATGAACTGTTTAGTGTTTATATTTAAAGAAATATTTTTATTTGTCCCAATCAGGAACATTTGCTGTGCAGACAACCAAACTTCCACTGATGAGCTGAACACCACGAAGTCCAGTCGAAAGAAAACATCTCTGCTCTTCAGCAACACCACCAGAGTTCAAAGCTGCAGAAGAGACCTTCATCTGCTCCTGAGAATTCAGCATAACATCACCTGCTTCTAAATAAAAGGCTCTTTGAACAGCAACTATTTTATTATTTTTTAAAAAGCTGTTTAATTTTATATTTTAACAATAAATGAACGGATCATTAAAAATGTCCACGAATAAAAGTCAAAAGACATTTGCACAGGTAGAAGCTCTCCACTTATTGTGCTCAAATTCATATTTTAGAAATGACTCTGTCCTGATAACATTTACATATTTTGACAAAATTACAAGTTGAAATGACTAAAAAAATTCATCATGAGGTTTATGTCACAGAAATCCTGCTTTACAATCACACTGCAGTCATTGTTAAATTATTTCCTGTTGCATTTATAATAAACATTTGTATTTATTTACAATGTCTGCTTTTCTGGTTGAAATGAGATATAACTAATCTACCAGACTAAAAAAATGTACAAATTTCCATGTTATTTTATTTGTCTAAAAATAAATGTCCGAGGTTCCTTATGTTAAACAAGTAATTAATCTGAAATAACAGGTGGTTTTAATTTACAGATGAAAGGTTTGTAAAGAACCATTTGTTGATTTATTTAGCTATTTTAATTACAAGTGTTCTAAACTTTTTTAATAGTAATCAGGAATTTTGAGGTAACAAACAACAACAACAAAAAAACATTTGCAAGGGTTTTTCTTCAGAAAACTGCTCCATAAATGAGCAGTCCTGTGACACGTTTCTGTTTTGTACAGATCAGTGGTTTCTGCCACTCGTTTCTGCCACTCGTTCCTATTGGACAGCGCGAAGGTACGTCGCAGCTCAGAGTGTCGAAAGTTGGATTGGGTTGAACTTTGACCCCGTCAGCCTGCCGACAAGCGGCAATGCGCACTCCTGTCAGAAGCATTGCTTTAGCTCGGCTTTTGACATGACACTTCTGACGCATCTAAAAAACAACGCGTCTCATTGAAAATAATGCTTTTTAGACCGATTTTTGACGCATTTGACTCTTCCAACGTGTTCAGTGTGAAAGGCCCATTACTGCATAGGCCCAGGAACACTTCAGAAAACCACTGTCAGTTAACAAAGTACGTCGCTACATCTACAAGTGCAAGTTAAAACTCTACCATGCAAAGTGAAAGCCATACATCAACAACATCCAGAAATGCCGCCGCCTTCTCTGGGCCTGAGCTCATTTGAAATGGACAGACACAAAGTGGAAAAGTGTGCTGTGGTCTGATGAGTCCACATTTCAAATTGTTTTTGGAAATCATGGACATCGTCTCCTTCAGACAAAAGAGGAAAAAGACCATCCAGGCTGTTCCCAGGGCAAAGTTCAAAAGCCAACATCTGTGATGGTATGGAGGTGTGTTAGTGTCCATGGCATGAGCAACTTACACATCTGTGATGGCACCAATGCTGAAAGGTACATCCAGGTTATGGAGCAACACATGCTGCCATCCAAGCAACGTCTTTTTCAGGGACGTCCCTGCTTATTTCAGCAAGTCAATGCCAAGCTACATTCTGCACGTGTTACAACAGCGTGGCTTCGTAGTAAAAGAGTGCCGGTACTAGACTGGCCTGCCTGCAGTCCAGACCTGTCACCCATTGAAAATGTGTGGCTCCTAATGAAGCGCAAAATATGACAACTGATACCCCGGACTGTTGAACAACTGAAGTTGTACATCAAACAAGAATGGGAAAGAATTCCACCAAAACTTCAACAATTAGTGTCCTCAGTTCCCTAGAGCTTATTGAGTGCTGTTAGAAGGAAAGGTGATGTAACACAGTGGTAAACATACCACCGTTCCAGCTTTTTTGAAACATGTTGCAGGCATCCATTTCAAAATGAGCAAATATTTGCACAAAAACAATTAAAGTTTATCAGTCTGAACATTAAATATCTTGTCTTTATGGTGTTTTCAGTTGAATATAGGTTGAAGAGGATTTGCAAATCATTGTATTCTAATCATTGTATTCATTGTATTGTGTTTTTATTTACATTTTACACAACATCCCAACTTCATTGGAATTGGGGTTGTACAATATTGGTGCAACAAAAGTAATAATGCTGAAGCTGGTATGGGAGCCTGGAGAGTGAAGAAGGGCCCGGCTCTGAGCAGTGGAAGCCAGGAGCTGCAGCGCACACGGAACCAGGTTTGGAGAGTAAGGACTGGTTGGAATTCAGGGCAGGACAGGACAGGAAACGGAGCCAGATGTCCGCAAAACAGAGCAGAGGACGGAGTTCTGGAGGAGACAACGGTGAGTGAATGCACTCATAACACTAGAGGTCAGGTCAGTTCAGGAATGTTCACAGTTCAGGAATGTTCAGAGGTCAGTAATGCAATTAAGCAGTAGTGCGTCGAATGACGCAGTTCAATTTAGCTGGAACTCGGCTTCGGGAATGACTTGGAAGTTCTTAATACTTCTGCACACAGTTCATATAGTTCTTGGAATAAACAGATGTAGTCACAGACAGGAGCTGCATGAGAGTGGAATCTCAGGAACTCACAAAGACGAACGGGAACTTAGCTGACAGGAGCAGAGCGGCTCGCTCTGAGGCAGGCTGCGGATCAACAGCAGCACAGCTGATTGTTCCTAAAGTGACATAGTAGTTTGCAGGTCGTGGCGTGGAGCCAGTAGACGTTGTGGCATGGAAGCTGCACAGGAAGGCATCTGGAAACACCAAAGGTCAGAGTACTCTATTATGGGAAACAGAGCGGCCAGGTTACCTTGGAGAGAAGCTGCAGCAAGCTCAGAATTCACGCTAAGGGGGTCTCAGGGAAATCTCTCGGAAGGTTCTCGCATCAGACTCGAATGTGGGATTCTGGAGTGATCAGGAGCGATATCTAGAAAGCATGAGCTCAAAGTTGAGTTTAAATACCCCGCTCATAATCAGGAGCAGAAGAATCACAGGTGAGAGGAGTAGATGAATCACAGGTGTTCCTCAGCTGTGCACCACATGGAGGGGAAACAGATAAACTACATGCAAAAGGACAGACAGGGAGAGTACAAAGGCAGCCCACGACACAATGTCTCAAAATCCAAACAGTTGATTGTTGAAAAAGTATGTTGTGGTTTCATAACTTAAACAAAAAAAAAAAGTGCTGTCCATTTAAAACAAATAAATTGACTGGTGTTGCAATGATGTAAAAATAACTGCACTGTGTTGTTGTTTTAAACTAATCATTTGAATTACAGAAGGGCAGCACGGTGGCCTAGCAGTTAGCACTGCTGCCTCACAGCAAGAAGGTCATGGGATCGAGTCCCACCTCTGGCCTTTCTGTGTGGAGTTTACATGTTCTCCCTGTGTCTGCGTGGATTCCATCCAGATGCTCCGGCTGCCGGCTGTTTGTCTGTATGTGGACCTGCGATAAACTGGCGTCCTGTCCAGGGTGTACCCTGCCTCACGCCCTATGACTGCTGGGATCCGATCTTGGATAAGCAGCTGAAGATGAGTGTGTGTGAATGTGAATTACAGAAAAAAACAAACATGAGCTCAACACAAAGAAGTGCAAAATTAGTGATTGATTTTACTTTATTTTTAATTAGTGATTGATCTCTGCTCTCTTCCACAGCATGTCTTTTTCCTGATTCTCTCCCCTCAGCCCCAACCAGTCCCAGCAGAAGACTGCCCCTCCCTGAGCCTGGTTCTGCTGGAGGTTTCTTCCTGTCAAAAGGGAGTTTTTCCTTCCCACTGTCGCCAAGTGCTTGCTCACAGGGGGTCGTTCTGACCATTGGGGTTTTTCTGTAATTATTGTATGGCTTTTGCCTTACAATATAAAGCGCCTTGGGGCAACTGTTTGTTGTGATTTGGCGCTATATAAATAAAATTGATTTGAATTGATTTGATTGATTTAAAACATGGTGAGTGCAGTCAATTTTGTGTGTGTTTGTGCATTACATGACAGCCGATTGCAGCTCTCATAAAGGTGAGGACAGCAGGAGAGATGGGAGCAGCTCCAACAAACATTAGCCGAACACGGCCTCCGAGGCTCACCTGTAGAGGGCAGTACACTACATCAACAGTTTGATCATTTGCTTCACTGACACTGTCGACCAGTTTATCTTTGTTACAATATAAATCCATCGATATCAGGCTTGTACATGAGACTACAGTAAAAATATTCATTAAGTTCTTGTTCTTCAATTTTACAAAGTTTAAATCTATATTACAAATACATATGGGTCAAATATCATTACAGGAGCTGACAACATTGTTCCAATCATTACTGCAAAATTACAGACAAGTTGTGTTTTACAGGTCTGAACATTTGCCATGAGAGCACTTGATGATTGAAGTAGACCAACAACAGCGTGTTCATCTACTCATCGTAATACTTCAGCTGAATGTAAATAGTGAACAAAATTAAAATGTGCTCCACCTGGTTATATCATAAACCAAGCTGTTTTTTGCTTTTTAATTCTCTGGTCTGGTAATCTGACTTTGGTCTGTGCAGATCTTTATCTCAAGTTCTGTTTTTCAGGAAAAGTCCCCCCAAGTCCTGAAAGCTACAAGCACTGTGAAACTATTGAGATTTTAGTCAGAGAATTACTTCGGTGCAGCTCTGACTGATTGGTTTTACAAGTGAAGACAATCTAACATAATGTTAATGAAGTTTGGTTCAAAATAAATCTAGTCTCAGTTAAAGATGCTAAAGTCAAAACACAAATTAATTGTGACACTTGAGCATGACGGAACAGCATTTAGGACTTTTGTCTCCCAGAAAGAATGTACCAGCTTCAAAGCCCACCCATGCTCACTCTCCATGTTGCATTAAAAAGGCCATCTGCCATAAAGCCTGCTCCAAATCAACAAGCCATCCAGATGATTGAAGAACTTCACCACCAGTTAATTTATTTATTTAATTTTTTTTATATCTTTGCTTGATGCCACTGATGCCAGAGTTGTGTTATGTTATTCATCCCAGGAAAGCAGAGGTTGATGTGTTTCAGTGTCTCAAGCAGTTTATGAGATACTTTATGGCCATTAATGTATTTTTAGACAATGGCCTCTCATTTGAATTTGACCTCAGACCTATTACCTCGACCTACATTGTGAGAAGACTGAATTTATGCATCGAGTTTGACTGAAATTGCATTTTGCATTTTCAAGATATCGTTGCAGACACCAGATGAAGATCTCTAATTTGACCTTGACCTTGTAGTCCACAAACCCTCAGGGTGTCTAATGTAACGTCAAGAACCACTCCATTCTTGCTCAGTCTACCTGGACCTTCTTGAAGATGAGATGATCCCAGACACTGTCTCTCCTGATGATGCCTTTCATTAGCTCTGCTTTTTTCTGCCTGTAGGCAAAACCCAGTAGCCATCGCTTCACAGACGTGTTGGCCTGCCCAAAGATCTGCCAGTACACAATAGAACAACATTACCATAAACATTTGTTATATATATATATATATATATATATATATATACAATGTAAGATGACTTGAGCTTCTTGAGCATTACTTCATTTATATCAATAAAACAAATGTATGAAAAGTACAACCCAAATTCCAGTGAAGTTGGGATTTTGTGTAAAATGTAAATAAAAACAGAATACAATGATTTTCAAATCCTCTTCAACCTATATTCAATTGAATACACCACAAAGACAAGATATTTAATGTTCAAACTGATAAACTTTATTGTTTTTATGCAAATATTTGCTCATTTTGAAATGGATGCCTGCAACACGTTAAAAAAAAGCTGAGACAGTGGTATGTTTACCACTGTGTTATATCACCTTTCCTTCTAACAACACTCAATAAGCATTTGGGAACTGAGGACACTAGCTGTTGAAGCTTTGTAGGTGGAATTCTTTCCCAACAACTAAGTCGCAACGTACGACTTCAGTTGTTCCAACAGTCCGGGGTCTCTGTTGTCGTATTTTGCGCTTCATAATGAGCCACACATTTTCAATTGGCGACAGGTGTGGACTGCAGGCAGGCCAGTCTAGTACCCGCACTTTTTTACTATGAAGCCATGCTGTTGTAACACGTGCAGAATGTGGCTTGGCATTGTCTTGCTGAAATACAGTAAGCAGGGACGTCCATGAAAAAGACGTTGCTTGGATGGCAGCATGTGTTGCTCCAAAACCTGGATGTACATTTCAGCATTGATGGTGCCATCACAGATGTGTAAGTTGCCCATGCCATGGGCACTAACACACCCCCATACCATCACAGATGCTGGCTTTTGAACTTTGCGCTGGTAACAATCTGGTCTTTTTCCTCTTTTGTCTGGAGAACACAACATCCATGATTTCCAAAAACAATTTGAAATGTGGACTCATCAGACCACAGCACACTTTTCCACTTTGCGTCTGTCCATTTCAAATGAGTTCGGGCCGAGAGAAGGCATCGGTTTTTCTGGATGTTGTTGATGTATGGCTTTCACTTTGCATGGTAGAGTTTTAACTTGCACTTGTAGACAGGGTAGGGTAGGATTACTTTGAAAGAATACATGTGGATTACATGTATGTATGTACATACATTTGGATTACTTGTAATCTGATTACTTTTGGATTACATTTCAAAGTAATCCTACCCAACCTTACTTGTAGATGTAGCGACGAACTGTGTTAACTGACAATGGTTTTCTGAAGTGTTCCTGAGCCCATGAGGTAAGATTCTTTACACAATGATGTTGGTTTTTAATGCAGTGCCGCCTGAGGGATCGAAGATCACGGGCATTCAATGTTGGCTTTCAGCTTTGCCACTTACGTGTAGAAAGTTCTCCAGATTCTCTGAATCTTCTGATTATATTGTGGACTGTTGATGATGGAATCCCTGAATTCCTTGCAATTGAACGCTGAAGAATTATCTTAAACTGTTGGACTATTTTTTCATGCAATTGTTCACAAAGTGGTGATCCTCACCCCATCTTTGCTTGTGAACAGCTGAGCCTTTTGGGGATGTTCCTTTTATACCCAATCATGACACTCACCTGTTTCCAATTAACCTGTTCACCTGGTGCCATGATTCCAAACAGGTGTTCTTTAAGCATTCATCAATTTCCCCAGTCTTTTGTTGCCCCGTCCCAACATTTTTGAAATGTGTTGCAGGTATCCATTTCAAAATGAGCAAATTATTTTCACAAAAACAAAAACGTTTATCAGTTTGAACATTAAATGTCTTTGTGGTGTATTCAGTTGAATATAGGTTGAAGAGGATTTGCAAATCATTGTATTCTGTTTTTATTTACATTTTACACAACGTCCCAACTTCATTGGAATTGGGGTTGTACTTAAACAGTAAAACAATATAAAGGACTAGTGAGACAGCGAAAAACCAAGCACTGCCATCTTGACGTGCACGATCAGAATCAGAATTGCTTTTATTCACCAAGTATCCACAGAATACAAGGAATTTGACTTCAGTTTGATAAACCTGACTGTCAAACACTTACATTATCATACATTTTGTTCAGCAATCTGGGAACAACAGGGAACACAGTAGGTTTCAATATGATCATGTCGTCCTTCAACAAATGAAGATCCCCCTGAAAAAAGCCCATGCTGGCACCATGGAGGAACATCATGTCCTGTCAGAAATGTTAGGAGGACAAGAGAGGGAAAGCAGTGAGAAATGACCATAACTGTTCAGTGTGTGATGAAATGTGTTTTACACACACACACACACACACACACACACACACACACACACACACACACACACACACACACACACACACACACACACACACACACACACACACACACACACACACACACACACACACACACACACACACACACACACACAGAACATCTGACTTGTCTTCTAGACCAATAACAGCAGGTGACTAAAGGAACTGTGGGAGCATACCTGTACTACCCTCTCAAACATATGAGCCAAGGGGAGGTAAGAAATATGGACGTCACTGGGACCCAATGGACAGCTACCCTAAAACATGACCACATACACAAAGGAACACAAACATACAAAGACAAGCACAAACACACATATATACAGACAAACACACACACAAAGAAGAAATGTTAATGTTTGTACTAGTGCAGCTGTTACCAGTCAGAACTCAGCAATGGGATGGGTATCAATAAGATTTTATCGATATCGATACCATTATCGATTCTGCTTATCGATCCGATTTCTTATTGATTCCCTTATCGATACCTCTTGTGAAGTTTTTGTGTACTAAAAGTAGGCTTTACAGATTTTCTATGTCAGTGGGTCAAAGAGCTTTTTCTTATCGTGCACCCGCTCTGTGGAACGATCTTCCTGCGACCGTGAGGCAGTCGGAGTCTGTGGACATTTTTATTTCAAGACTTAAAGCCTATTTTTATTTTATTTCATATGAATAGTTTTTATTTTTTATCTGTTTTATTCTTTTACTTCTGTTTTTAGTTATGTATTTTAATTTTTCAATTTTTATTTATTTATTTTAATTTTTTATGTTGAACTGTTTTCTGTGTGAGGCGCCTTGAGATGGTTTTTGTTGTGATTTGGTGCTTTATAAGCCGATTAAATTGAATTGAAATTGAACAACATTTTATTGAGTCTTAAAGTAAATAAATATGAAATTGGTCACTGGATCCATAAACTTTGGACATAATAAACTTTACATGGTGGATCCTTGATCTCTGGACATAAATAGAAATAAACAAAATGTGTAGTTATTGCCAAAAGCATTTCCTTTCAGACATTATTGGCATGAATGTCTTTCCATACGTCTGAGCTGAGCTCTTGCAGCTGCTGTGCTGCACATCAGGATGCAATTCAAAAAGAATGCAGAATGTCTCATTTTGGGAGAAAAAAAATGTTTTAGTCGATTGTAGTTTCTTGTCTGTATTACAACGTTTGTAAGAGGTGTCATTTTATTTAAAGCGGCAATTCATTTTGAAGTTATTAATTCCGACTCTGTCTCAGCAGAGAGCAGTGCAGCGTTTGGAGCTGTGCAACAGAACGGAGGACGATTCTCATTTCTTGACTGCAACAAGACAAGAGTCCCAGTTAGTGACTTTAATCCACACAAAAGTGACTCACGATATTTTAATGGCTTTGAAAGGGGTTGAGAAGCAGACTTGCCATTTCTGAAGAGCAGCGAATCAAAGAACCAACGCGCTAGGGGATCGAAGCATTGCTTCAATGGTTCACTCTTCAAAGTGGAGTCGTGCTGCAGAAACGGTCGATTACAGAGCCGCTGTAGGGCCTGTAATCAACGTAGAGGAATGATCATTTCCCCGACAAACCACCTCAAAAACAACGGCTGCTCTAAAGGACCAATAAGGGATTGGTATCAGTGGATCGAATCATTTCTTAATGATACTCGAAAAGAGCTGGTTCTCGATACCCAACCCCACTCAGCAATAATGAGAATTTTGTGATGAAAGCATGAAAATTTGTATATAGCCATTTTAAAAATTGACAAATTCAATGAGATCAGTTGGCACGAGATCCATTGATCCACCATGCTCTAATTCAAGATGGTGGCCAGCATGGCTGCCAAAACCGAGGGGGTGGGGGGGGGGGGAGAGAAACATGCTACAGTACAACCCCAAGCCCAATGAAGTTGGGACGTTGTGTAAAATGTAAATAAAAACTGAATATAATGATTTGCAAATCCTCTTCAACCTATATTCAATTGAAGACCCCACAAAAACAAGATATTTAATCATTGTGTAAAGGATCTTACAATATGGGCTCAGGAACACTTCAGAAAACCATTGTCAGTTAACACAGTTCATTGCTACATCTACAAGTGTAAGATAAAACTCTACCATGCAAAGCAAAATCCATACATCAACAACATTCAGAAACGCCGCGTTCTCTGGGCCCGAGCTCATTTGAAATGGGCAGACGCAAACCAAAAAGTGGGAAAGTGTGCTGTGGTCTGATAAGTCCACATTTCAAATTGTTTTTGGAAATCATGGACGTTGTGTCCTCTGGACAAAAGAGGAAAAAACCATCCAGATTGTTACCAACGCAAAGTTCTCAAAAGCCAGCATCTGTGATGGTATGGGGATGTGTTTCAGCATCACAATGCCAAGCCACATTCTGCACATGTTACAACAGTGTGGCTTCACAGTAAAAGAGTGCGGGTACTAGACTGGCCTGCCTGCAGTCCAGACTTGTCGTCCACGGAAAATGTGTGGCGTATGATTAAGCGCAAAATACGACAATGGTGACCCCGGACTGTTGAATAACTGAAGTCGTATATCAAGCAAGAATGGGAAAGAATTCCACCTACAAAGCTTCAACAATTACTGTCCTCAGTTCCCAAATGCTTATTGAGTGTTGTTAGAAGGAAAGGTGATGTAACACAGTGGTAAACATACCACTGTCCCAACTTTTATGAAACTTGTTGCAGGCATCCATTTCAAATATTTGCACAAAATCAATAAAGTTTATCAGTTTGAACATTAAATAACTTGTCTTTGTGGTGTATTCAACTGAATATAGGTTGAAGAGGATTTGCAAATCATTATATTCAGTTTTTATTTACATTTTACACAGCGTCCCAACTTCATTGGAATTGGGGTTGTAATAATTTGTTTCACAGAGTAGTAGAAATACACATGAGACCATTTTAGGACACCAGCAATTCAATTAAATGGTTTTTGATATGATCCTACATGTAGACCATGGTCAAATTCAAGATGCCGTCCAATATAACAATGATAACCATGTAGTTTTTAAAGAATTATACAGCATCATGAAGGTATGTGACATAAGAGGTTAAAGATTAATTATAAAAACGCAACATTTACTAAAATAGTCCAAACACATCAAATAAGGGACAAATTCAAGATATCATCCAAAATAAGAGATATGAGAGTTTATTGTCATTGTAATAAACAACGAAACATCATTGGTGACAACCAGTCAGTCGCAGCAAAGATGAAATAAAAAAGATAAAATAAAAATAAATAAAATAAATATAAAATATAAAAATATAAGCGCAATAAGATGCAAGAGACAAAAATAAGCTACTGTCTTTAGGTAACATAACAATTACTGTATATACACACACTATATTATTGCATATATTATACATATAATGGGCCAGATTTACTGGTTTAAATTAAAAAGTCTAAAACCATCTAAATCTACCTATAAATCATACAATACTATTAATTATCCATCATATTGTAATAATAATATTTTATTATAATTCACATTGTTATGTAATATACCACTGAAAAATAAGACAAAGAAAAATTCTAATTTAATCACAGAACATTACAATCCACTTATTGTTCAGTGTTATATTTCAAATACAGACTGAGTGTTTCAAATAGTTACATTTGAGCATTTTCCTCCTAAAATATGTAATTCTCTACAGAAAGTGTCAATTTACATCAGCTGTTGTGATTGTATTGCTGGTATATTGTTAGTTCAGTTCTACTTTAGATTTTTTACCCGAGGCCATCAAAATATGGCCATCGAGTATTGCGAAGGATTTGCATCTGTCCGTCTGTCTGTGCTCAGCATAGATCCAGTCCTATTCAGGGCTGTGAAATGAAAATTGTGAAATCAGAGGAAAATTTGCAGTGGGTCTGGGGGGTACAGCTCCCCAGGAGCTGGGGTCTACGGCCCGTGGAGCCCCAGAAACCAAATCAATTTTATATCTAATGACACATTTTCAGCATCTCCTGAAGAAAAAAATCTCAAAAGAAGTGCATATTTAAATGATCCTAGATTCAACCTTTCATTTAAACTGTCAATGATTATGTTACTGTTAACTCAGCGACTCACCTCATCGATTTGATGACGGCTGAGGTGGCAGCTACAATGTTTCCATGAGTCAACATAGCTCCCTTTGGATTTCCTGAAGGTGCACAAAGACACACACACACTTCGCGTTAGAATCCAGGGGTAGATACTGTAGACAGCAGTGATAATGATGTAAGTTCTCTGGACAGGTTGAAAACGTCGAGACTTTGTCATAAAGTAGGGTTAAAGTGGGGCACAAAGTTAGACGGGGCAAATCGTTACAGCGTGCTATCTGGATGCTGTGTGTACATCGTTGTTAATTTTAGCCCTGGTGCATGCACACTGTTACATTTCCATCACTGCTGTGTACGAGTCCAGCATCCATGTGATATGAACATGTGCACTTGAGAGCGCATCCTCCGTCTAAACGTGCGGTCTGACTGTGCTCGTTCTGCAAGGCAGACAAATGTGTCTCGACTGTATCCAGCTGCTCTTCCACTGTCTTCTTCATCTCATCAGCAGTATCACGGCCAGTCGAAGTTGCTGACTTTTGGTTCATTGCTTTGTTCTTTATGGATATCATTGTCAGATTCCACATTGCCAGTTTGTCACTACGGTTCTCACGACTGGTGGGCAAAAGTTGTGAGTTCATGTAGGGAAAAAAGCTATAAAATTGCGAAGATGACAGAGCCTAAGCACGAGCGCCCCCAATATTTTCATAATTCTTTATTTATTTAAAATAGCTGATTTGACATTTCATTTACTAGTGATACACACTTTAAGTGCTTCACAAAAAACTGTTAATCTGTGCAAAAATTTATGTACATTTATTTAAGTAATTTATATTTACAATATTTACACATGGGGTGATGGCCAAGTGGTTAGTGTACTTGGTTTCAGTGCAAAAGGGTCCCAGTTCAAACCCCACACCTGCCACATTTCTCCATGTAATACAGAGTTGTTCTAGGAAGGGCATCCAGAGTAAAACGTGCCAAATCAACATCCAGATCCACCTTAGATCTGCTGTGGCGACCCTGAGTGGAAAAAGCAAGGGAACAGCCAAAGGAACTTACTACATTTGAAATTTTTACAGGTTCATAAGGCACAGAATAGGTATGAATTTTTGGATAATTTGAATCTCCTAACACATTAACAGCATGTAATGTTAATTGAGGTTCTGTGTTCAACACTTCCAAACATCTCACACTGTCCACGTAAATCCACCGGATAAATTTTTCAGCGCTGTCTAAAAATAAAATGTATAAAAAGTATTTCACAACCTAAAATGAAATAGTTTGTCTGTCCTGCCTATAAGCAGTGGTGGGCACAGCTAACCAAAATGTTAGCTTCAATAACTGCTAATCAGCTAACCAAAAAGTTATCTTTGTTAAAGCTAAGCCGATAAACCACCCAAAAATTTATCAGTAGCTACAGCTAATCAATAACTTTCAGTATTGCCTCCAATACACTTGTAACTACTAACAAGCTAATTTTGAGTTTTAACACAACAAAAGCTTCTGGTAGCATCAAAGGCAACCACAGACCCAAACAATGAGTCAGCACATCTGTTTTTGTGCACCCTGCTGGAAACTCCAGTTTACTATATACTCAACAAAAATATAAACGCAACACTTTTGGTTTTGCTCCCATTTTGTATGAGATGAACTCAAAGATCTAAAACTTTTTCCACATACACAATATCACCATTTCCCTCAAATATTGTTCACAAACCAGTCTAAATCTGTGATAGTGAGCACTTCTCCTTTGCTGAGATAATCCATCCCACCTCACAGGTGTGCCATATCAAGATGCTGATTAGACACCATGATTAGTGCACAGGTGTGCCTTAGACTGCCCATAATAAAAGGCCACTCTGAAAGTTGCAGTTTTGTTTTATTGGGGGGTGGGGGGGATACCAGTCAGTATCTGGTGTGGCCACCATTTGCCTCATGCAGTGCAACACATCTCCTTTGCATAGAGTTGATCAGGTTGTCAATTGTGGCCTGTGGAATGTTGGTCCACTCCTCTTCAATGGCTGTGCAAAGTTGCTGGATATGGCAGGAAACTCGTACACGCTGTCGTATACGCCGGTCCAGAGCATCCCAAACATGCTCAATGGGTGACATGTCCGGTGAGTATGCCAGCCATGCAAGAACTGGGACATTTTCAGCTTCCAAGAACTGTGTACAGATCCTTGCAACATGGGGCCATGCATTATAATGCTGCAACATGAGGTGATGTTCTTGGATGTATGGCACAACAATGGTCCTCAGGATCTCGTCACGGTATCTCTGTGCATTCAAATTGCCATCAATAAAATGCACCTGTGTTCTTCGTCCATAACAGACGCCTGCCCATACCATAACCCCACCGCCAGCATGGGCCACTCGATCCACAACATTGACATTAGAAAACCCGCTCACCCACACGACGCCACACACGCTGTCTGCCATCTGCCTGAACAGTGTGAACCGGGATTCATCCGTGAAGAGAACACCTCTCCAACGTGCCAAACGCCAGCGGAATGTGAGCATTTGCCACTCAAGTCGTTACGACGACGAACTGGAGTCAGTCGAGACCCCGATGAGGATGATGAGCATGCAGATGAGCTTCCCTGAGACGGTTTCTGACAGTTTGCAGAAATTCTTTGGTTATGCAAACCGATTGTTTCAGCAGCTGTCCGAGGTGGCTGGTCTCAGACGATCTTGGAGGTGAACATGCTGGATGTGGAGTCCTGGGCTGGTGTGGTTTCACGTGGGTCTGCTGTTGTGAGGCTGGTTATGTACTGCCAAATTCTCTGAAATGCCTTTGGAGATGGCTTATGGTAGAGAAATGAACATTCAATACACGAGCAACAGCTCTGGTTGACATTCCTGCTGTCAGCATGCCAATTTGCACGATTCCCTCAAATCTTGCGACATCTGTGGCATTGTGCTGTGTGATAAACTGCACCTTTCAGAGTGGCCTTTTATTGTGGACAGTCTAAGGCACACCTGTGCACTAATCATGGTGTCTAATCAGCATCTTGGTATGGCACACCTGTGAGGTGGGATGGATTATCTCAGCAAAGGAGAAGTGCTCACTATCCCAGATTTAGACTGGTTTGTGAACAATATTTGAGGGAAATGGTGCTATTGTGTATGTGGAAAAAGTTTTAGATCGTTGAGTTCATCTCATACAAAATGGGAGCAAAACCAAAAGTGCTGCATTTATATTTTTGAGTATTTTGTAACAGTGAAGCAACTGAGAGGAGCAAAGCTCAACGCTACACATACAAAACAAGCCATTATTCCTTAACTGAATACAGCTGTGCTGCATTGAGGCAGAGGTCTTGGAAAATAAGCAGTTTTGAGTTATGGTTTTGATTTAAAATCATCAAATTATTCCGGATAGAATAACTCCATTAATGTCAATTCTGTCATTTGTACAAAGTTAAGATATAAACAATATCTTTTAATTTTAAATAATGCACTCATTCTGAAGTTTTGTAGCAAACACAGACAGATGCCAAAGGGATATGGGTAAATGAGCCTCTGCTAACACTGATTGGTTGACTCATTCATTCCATGTAAAAACCACACGTTAATGTGAGGTGTGTGTGTGTTGGTTTTTACATATAAATGTGCTTTTGTAAAATATGCCTTTTTTATTGGTAAAAAAAAAAGCCATTTGCAAAAAGCCAAAAAGTCAAGTTGTGAACTGATTTGCCAACCATCTGATATAACCGGGGTCAAAATAAATAGACACACTGCATCTACTGACATCCAGGCACTCATGCTGCCATGACACTCCTAGCCAGTAGATGGCAGTAGAGACCGTGAAAACTTACCAAAACAAAATTCCAGATATCCGTGTCTGCTACGTTTAAGAT
The DNA here is from genome assembly GCF_902500255.1 of Thalassophryne amazonica. Classification (NCBI taxonomy): domain Eukaryota; kingdom Metazoa; phylum Chordata; class Actinopteri; order Batrachoidiformes; family Batrachoididae; genus Thalassophryne; species Thalassophryne amazonica. The sequence goes on along the minus strand of NC_047113.1, from coordinate 90,999,866 downwards.
GCATGGAATTTAATAAACACAAACTGAATTTCAGACATCTTATATATATTTACTCTGGAACAAAGACACAGGACCAGTGTTTGACATAAGCAGGAACTAAATACCAAGCAGGATCAATTGCAATGATTCTAATTGAAAATAATGGAGAAGCAACCTGGGCTTCTTCTGGCATTTTTACATAAAACAAACAATAGCAACGTCTATAACCCAGGAGAATATATTCACGAGAGTTTTAGGCACAATATAAAAAGAGTTTAATGCTGTTGTCTGTGTGGAGCCTGACCAGAGTGTCTCAAATGCATTTCTTCTGTCGATGTTACTGAGATCACCATAATGCACCTGGGACACAGCATGTTCACACTAAAACCTTCAAAATTAGTGCATTATTTAAAAGTAAAACATATATCTGATATTTTTCATTTGATAAAATTTCAGACGTGAACGTTATTTAAATAACATGTCCGAAATAGTTTGTTTAAAATTTAACCATAAGTAAAACTGTATGCCTCAGGCTGACTTGGGTGATATTGCCAGTGTATCAGTATGGGGGTCAAAAGAAATGAGGTTTTTTCCCTTCCCTTCCCCATCTCCTCATTTTCTGAGATCGGTCGTCCTTTGTTTGGGACAGGAGACAGACAGGAGACGGAGACAAAAAGAAGAGGAGTGTCTCTCCCTTATTTAGCAGGAGGTAGGGGAAAAACTACAGAGGACTTTCAGACAGCACAAAATCTCAGTTTACTTTAAACCGGTTAACACCTTGAGACAGAAATTAGTTCACCCTAAGGACAGGATCCCTAGTTACAAACAGAGCAATGTAGTGTATTCTATCAGATGTCAGGAAAACTGTAACGAACACTACATAGGTGAGACTAAGGAAACTTTACACAAAAGGCTATACCAGCACCGCAGAGAGGGCGCCAGTGGACCTCAGTCTGCAGTTCATCTCCACCTTAAAAGGACACTAACCACACGTTTGAAGACAAGGAAGTTAAAATATTAGCCAGAGAGAAGAAATGGTTTGAGAGAGGGGTCAAGGAGGCGTTCTTTGTGAACATTTGAAACCTAGCCTTAACGGGGAGGGGGTCTGAGACACGCTTTATCCCCTGTTTACAATGGGGTACTCAGGTCAAAGCAGTTTCAGTCTTTTGTTCATGGTAATGAGTCATTCACATCATCAGCAGAGTCGTCAAGGGAGCCATCAGGAGAGGGACAGCTGCCTTGTCATTAGGAGGGTGTTAAGTAGAGCACAATAGGTGCTAATTAGAGCTATTGTTTAGTCACCAGCCTATAGCAGTCTGCCTCTCGGTAGGAGGGGTCTGGTTAGGTTTTAAAACTCAGCTTTTTGGACTTGTTGATTATTCTTCTCTACAAGAGTCAAGACAGAAGTCAGACCACCAGAGCAAGAATTTAGCTGAGGAAGCTTCTGCGATTTGAAGCGAAACGTCCCTCGCGTTCAAGCAACCCAGTCCAGTCGAAGATTCAAGCTTCCCTACTATGGAAAATCACCTGGACAACTGAGAGCCTACACAGAAACATTTTCTTCTAAATTTTTCCTGTGTTTTTTTGATAAGCGAGGAATTTTCATCACAGCATCTCTAACATCTTAGTTTTGTTTTGGATGCTTACATGATTTTGTTTTGCAAACAGAAACAAAATAATTCACAAACCCGCCAGGATCCAAATGATTAGCCCACTTCAGAGCTGCTGTGCAATGATGTCCTTTAACTTTGTAATGCTAAAGCTTGTAAAATCATGTTAAAGTGAGAGTTCGCTTCCCGTGTACACACAGTATAAAACCTCAGTAAAGGTTTGAGCTGTCACATGAAAGAGCATCAAACTAAATCAGTTTAGATTTGACAAAAGAATTGTTGATGCTCACAAAGATTTTGAAAGTTTTCCCACCTATAAATAATGGAGAGGTCTGTAATTCTTATCGTAGGTACACCTCAACTGTGAGACAGAATTTAAAGAAAAACCAAAAACCAAACAAAACAGAAAATCACATTTTATTGCATGAAAGTGTTGTGGTCGTGTCGAGTTAGGGTTCTGTGTTGGCTGGTTTGTCTTATGCTCCTATTTTTCACATTTTATCACAGCTTTTGTCTTACTCATTTCCTCTCTCTCATTCCTCTATTTTTGTTTTGTCTCAGTAGTCTTTGTCATTTCCTTCTCACAGTCTCACACAGCTTCCGGCTCTGGTATCACATTTGTCAATTTCACCCTTTTCTTGTCCAGTATTCTCTGCATTTGCTCCTCTATCGCCTTTCAGTATTTAACACTTTCGGCCTCCCTCTGGTGAGCTTTATGTCCTCACAGGTCTTAGTCTCTTAGTTTTACCTTCATCTAGTGCTCGTTTTTGTTCCTATACATAATTAGACATTATCACTTACACCTTGATTTGTCTGCACCTGTTTCTGATGAGAGAGGCTATTAATTTATTTTATCTCCAGTGCAGGTCCATTTTCTCTCTTTATACATGGTAGGGGTTGCACTTTGCAGCCTGACTGCCTCCTGTCTTTTGTGTCTCCTGGGGTCATGTTTGGGCTGTGAGTATAGTTGGTTTTGCACTTGGAGTTTAATTCACTCTTTAACAAGAAAGACTTTGTTTGAATGAGAAGACTGACGTTTGTTGGGACCCTTATTTGTCTAAGAATACGAGGGTCTATTAGAAAAGTATCCAGACCTTATAATTTTTTTCAGAAACCATATGGATTTGAATCACGTGTGATTACATCAGACATGCTTGAAACCCTCGTAGGCATGCAAGACTTTTTTCACGCCTGTCGGTTACGTCATTCGCCTGTGGGCAGTCTTGAGTGAGGAGTCGCCCACCCTCTCGTCGATTTTTTTCATTGTTTAGGAATGCTCAGACTGCTGCTTTGTTTGATCAAAAAATTTTTTCAAAACTGTAAGGCACAACTGAGTGGACCACCATTCGATAAATTCAGCTGGTTTTCCGGTAAAAATTTTAACAGCTGATGAGAGATTTTGGTCTGGTAGTGTCGCGTAAGGACGGCCCACGGCACCTGACGGCGATCTGCGCTTTCGAGGCGGCAGCGTCTCGCCGTTTCAAGTTGAAAACTTCCACATTTCAGGCTCTGTTGATCCAGGAAGTCCGTCAGAGAACAGAGAACTTTCAGAAGAAGTCGGCATGAGGAGTTTATTCGGGACATTCCATTGTTTAACAGACATTGTGTAATGAAAGAACGTGCGGGCAGAGTGCGTGTCAGGCCGGACCCGACCCGCGGGGGTCGCGACAGGAAAACACCTCCGTTGGAAACCTTAACGGGCAAGTTGGAAACATGCCCAAGCTGTTAAACAATTTCTCAGTTACTCACTTGTTGAAAGCCATCAAAAGACCGCCTGAATTTTACAAATGGTTTTCAACACGGAGGTGTTTTTCCTGTCACGGCGCACACAGATTCACTTAGTCGTCACGGAAACGACTCGGGCGAATTTGCGCGCACGTCTTTCATTAAAAAATGTCCTTAAACAGTGGAATGTCCGCATAAAGTCCTCATGCCGGCCTCTTCTGAATCTTCTCTGTTCTCTCACGACGTCCTGGGGAAATTAAGCCTTAAATTACGATGTTTTCAGGTCGAAACAGGCCGACGACGGCGCCTGGAAGCGCTGCAGGACGTCCCGTCCGTGGGAAGTCCTTACAGCGACAGAAACACCCCATAATCTCTCATCAGCCTTAACTTTTCACCGAAAATCATCTTAATTTCCGAATAGTGTCCACTCGGATATTCCCTCACAGGTCCAGAAAAAAGTTTGATAAAGCAACGCGCGCCGTCTCGAGCAGCGTGTGAAACAAAGGAATTCAGCTGAGAGGGCGGGACCACATCTCACTCAAGGCCTGCCCACAGGGAAATGACGTCACCGACACGCGTGAAAAAACTCACGCATGCGCACGAGGGTTCAGCATGATTGGTGTAATCGCCATGTCAATCAAATCCATATAGTTTTTTTTTTTTATAAAACTGCCGGTTAGTTTATAAGATACCTCGTACTATTGGTTGAATTTGGTGTTTCATTTTGGAATACACTCCAAGAAGCAAAGACATTCCTTGCTCTGTCTAATCTGGTACTCACCCTTTTATGAAGAGATGTTTCAGTACACTCCCCTTTAGAGGAAGGAGTCCTCTTGTTGTGAAAGGTCGTGACATGGACCCACAACAGGGGGCGTTAATGAACGGACAATGGATAAGACAAAAGTAACAATTTAATGTTGTGAATTGTACAATGACATACAGACAATAACAATATGGTGACTGTCAATCATACACCAGGTGACGTGTGGGCAGGCTCGACGATAGAAGACGCCTGGCGAGAGAAGAGCCGGATCCCACACAGCTTCCACTGCCAACGGAGCTGAGAACACGGAGCCGCCAGCCCTGCGCCCCAGGTGGGCCGCTGTCTTCAGCAATCAGACCCCGGTACTGCTGGCAGAGAACAGAGACAGTCCTGATGAGTGTGAGGTCGCACACTCAGTAATCCCACAGTCTGTACACATTAGGAGGGAGAACCTCCATCCTCCAATCACACACTCGTGCAGCTCCTGTCTAACCACTTATCTGGTTGGGGGTGTGAAAGCGAAGCCGTCGCTGATCACACCAAACGCCAATCCCACAGATAAGGGACACACCACAGGAAAACGGGCTGCAAAGAAGTTCAGACTATTAGTCAGTGTTAAGTCAGCAGAGAAGGTACCTGAATGGTAGTTGATTTCTCGGCGAGGAGGTGGAGTCGCAGTCCGGCTTTATGGAGATGGTGATGAGTTGGCTGAGTGACAGCTGGTGCCTGATGAGAGTGACAGCTGTCACTCCCAGTGGTCCGGCACCCTCTCGTGCTTTGAAGCCCGCACTCCAAGCAGGGCGCCATCTGGTGGTGGTGGGCCAGCAGTACCTCCTCTTCAGCGGCCCACACAACACCTCTATTGATATCACATTTTAAGAAAAGATAATCTTCAGTTTTTCCCTGCCACCTGTTGTGCTGTGTGTGACTTGCCTTTGAGGAAGAAAGGACATTCCTCCGTTCATCCAGTCCTGTTGAATCTTCATCTATGGTGTAAGGAAGGAGTCCCCAGTTCTGATGAGCATTCCTCTGGAGCTCCAACCGGCACTGTTGGGAGAAGCATGCCTCTGTGGACCCTCACCAGGATTTGGAAGAGGACTCCTAACTCAGTCCTTGTTGCAATGTTTTTTGGTCTTTGCCTAGTTATCACTATACAACGGTGCTTTAATGACACTCTCATTGCCTCAGCTGTCCTGCATCTAGGGGTTCCCTTCATCTCTTGGTTCACCCCTCCCGAACTTATAGGATTTTTTTCTTTTTTTTTTACACAGGGAGTCCTGCTGGGTCTGGTGGACCCATTGCATTCTGGGGCTTTTAGTTCAACATAAAAAATCTTTTTGTTAAACTCAGATGTTTACTTCATCGTAACTGCAAGTAATATAAATGCCGCCATGTTAAATTTGTTCCTTTTACCTTTGTTAAATCCCATTTATAAATAGAAATGCCACTTACTCATCAACTGCTTAGTCCAATTAAGGGTAGCGGGGGCTGGAGCCTATCCCAGCAGTCATAGAGTGCAAGGCGGGGTACACCCTGGACAGGATGTCAGTCTGTTGCAGGGCCACATATAGATAGAGGGTTTCCTGAGGGTGCTCCGGTTCCCTCCCACATCCAAAGACATGCGGGTTAGGTGGGTTGGGATCTTTGAATTGTCCGTAGGTGTGCGAGTGGGTGTGGATGTGTTTGTTTTTTTGTTTGTGACCCTGTGACAGACTGGCGTCCTGCCCTCTGTGTACCCCACCTCAGGCTCTATGACTGCTGGGATAACACAGTTGAAGTGAACCCACAATAAAAATTACAGACCTCTCCATTCGTTGTAGGTGGAAGTGGATCAAATACCTATTTGCCTCACTGTACAAAGTTATCACAGCATTTCTGTTGTGTGGGCCGCCAGAAGAGGATGTACTGCTGGCCCACCACCAAAGGGCGCCCTGCCTGAAGTGCGGGCTTCAGGCACGAGAGGGCGCTGCCGCCACGGACACAGCCGGGAGTGACAGCTGTCACTCATTAATTCCTGACAGCTGTCACACATTCTTCATCATTGCACTCCATAAAGACCAGACGTCATCTCCACCTCATCGCCGAGATATCATACTTCATTGGAGGTAATATACTCAGCCGTTTGTGTCTTTTGCAATATATCTGTATATTGTGAGTGTTTGCAGGAGTACCGGTTCCTTTTTCTGTGGAGGCTGAGTGAGTGCAGGACGGCACTCTTTTCCCCTGAGGAATCACTGCGGTACTCTGCAACATATTGAGTGAGAGGTGGAGGTGGCATTCCCACCGCTGTTGTTACTGGGTGTACACACAACCACACTTGACTGTCTTTGTTCTTCGCCAGCAGTACCAGATCCGACAGTCGGGGACGGTGATCACCTGGGAATTCGGGACTTGGCGGCTCCAGTATTCACCAGGTTCTGTGGGGGCGGAAATCGTGTGGTTCCAGCTCTTCTCAGGACAGACGTCTTCTATCCTCGAGCCTGCCCACATGTCACCTTTGTAATTTGACTGTAATTATATTCTGAGATTGTCTGTATGTTCGTTGTGCACGTTTCACAACATTAAATTGTTCCTTTTGGCTCATCTATTGACCGTTCATTTGCGCCCCCTGTTGTGGGTCCGTGTCACTACACTTTCACAACAATTTCCAAGTGTCAAGAACTTGAATGAGAAGTATCATCAAGAAATAGAAGCTGAGTTTCATGTACTTCTGCCTTGTGCATAAAAACACGCATTTCATCAAGGAAACTCGTCGACACACAAAAGCCAACACTGGCGACAGTAGGGATGGGTATTGAGAACCGGTTCCTTTCGGGTATCGTTAAGAAATGATTCAATCCACCGACATCAATAAGCTTTTTGCTTAACGATTCAACTATCGGACCTTCAGTTCATTTATTTATTTTTTTCTTTCGCTTTATCTTAATTTTCCCCCGCTAAAACCCTAAAGAGCATACGTCTGTGAGTATTATTTACCTTTTTATGTTAAGCCGACCTGTTATGGTCTTCTGAAACAGTTGATAGATGTATTTTATAACTTAAAAACGGGACCGATGCTAACACGTTAGCATGTCTATGGCATTTTCAATGTTAAAGTTAGCATTAAGCAGTTGCAGCTTTCAGCACGCTCGTGTGCATTGTTTTCTGTATAATAAGTGTTTGTTGTCGTAAAAGGGTCAAATGTATTACAAATTATAATACTTTTTAAATTTATTTTTGTTTATATATTGATAATAATAGCAACCACAACAATAATAGTAATAATAACTACTCTGATTGATTATTGTATACAATTTTAGAGAAAGAGACAAAAAGAACCCAAATAAAAACACAACAGAAAATATAAAACCAACTAACAATGAACATACAGTGAGGAAAATAAGTATTTGATCACCCTGCGATTTAGCAAGTTCTCCCACTTAGAAATCATGGAGGGGTCTGAAATTTTCATCTTAGGTGCATGTCCACTGTGAGAGACATAATCTAAAAAAAAAAAAAAAAAAAAAATCCGGAAATCACAATGTATGATTTTTTTTTAAATAATTTATTTGTATGTTACTGCTACAAATAAGTATTTGAACACCTACCAACCAGCAAGAATTCTGGCTCTCACAGACCTGTTAATTTTTCTTTAAGAAGCCCTCTTATTCTGCACTCTTTACCTGTATTAACTGCACCTGTTTGAACTTGTTACCTGTATAAAAAAACACCTGTTCACACACTCAATCAATCACACTCCAACGTGTCCACCATAGCCAAGACCAAAGAGCTGTCTAAGGACACCAGGGACAAAACTGTAGACCTGCACAAGGCTGGGATGGACTACAGGCAAGCAGCTTGGTAGAAGACAACAACTGTTATGATTATTTATTAGAAAGTGGAAGAAACACAAGATGACTGTCAGTCTCCCTCGGTCTGGGATTCCATGCAAGATCTCACTTTGTGGGGTAAGGATGATTCTGAGAAAGCTCAGAACTACACACGAGGACCTGGTCAATGACCTGAAGAGAGCTGGGACCACAGTCACAAAGATTACATTAGTAACACATGACGCTGTCATGGTTTAAAATCCTGCAGGGCAGCAAGGTCCCCCTGCTCAAGCCAGCACATGTCCAGGCCCGTTTGAAGTTCATCAGTGACCATCTGGATGAGCCAGAGGAGGCATGGGAGAATGGTCATGTGGTCAGATGAGACCAGAATAGAGCTTTTTGGAATCAACTCCACTTACCATGTTTAAAGGATGAGAACAACCCCAAGAAAACCACCCCAACTGTGAAGCATGGGGGTGGAAACATCATACTCTGGGGGTGCTCTTCTGCAAAGGGAACAGGACGACTGCAGCGTATTAAAGGGAGGATGGATGGGGTCATGTATTGCGAGATTTTGGCAAACAACCTCCTTCCCTCGGTAAGAGCACTGAAGATGGGTCATGGCTGGGTCTTCCAGCATGACAATGACCCCAAACACACAGCCAGGGCAACTAAGGAGGGGCTCCGTAAGAAGCATTTCAAGGTCCTGGAGTGGCCTGGCCAGTCTCCAGACCTGAACTCAATAGAAAATCTCTGGAGGGAGCTGAAACTCCAAACCTGAAAGATCTAGAGAAGATCTGTATGGAGGAGTGGACCAAAATCCCTGCTGCAGTGTGTGCAAACCTGGTGAAAAACTACAGGAAATGTTTGACCTCTGTAATTGCAAATACAGGCTACTGTACCAAATATTAACATTGATTTCCACATGTGTTGAAAAACTTATTTGCAGCAGTAACATACAAATAAATTATGAAAAAATCATACATTGTGATTTCCGGATTTTTTTTTTTTTTTTTTAGATTATGTCTCACAGTAGACATGCACCTAAGATGAAAATTTCAGACCCCTCCATGATTTCTAAGGGAGAACTTGCAAAATCGCAGGGTGTTCAAATACTTATTTTCCTCACTGTACATAAATAAATAATAAATACATACATACATACAGAAATAAGTGTTGCCTGTGAATACCTAGTGACTCTTACACCTCCATTTCATCCCTGTCTTATTTAAGTTTAATGACAGTTTGTTTCGGTCAAACCATATTTTCAATGTGTTAATTTCTTCAGTGATTTCCTCCAGAACTATCTGCCAAGCTAGAAAACTGCTGCATCCTAGTAAGAGCAGAATACTACTGGAATTAATTTGAATAAGGAAAGTTGTTTTTTTTTTTTTCTCTCTCTCACTAAATGGATGCTGCACTCACTGCAGTTTATTGTCTGGAATAGTCCCAGATTGCATTTCAGAGCTTCTAGAATTCAAACATTTTCATGCACGTGGTGTTGGGGGGTAATTTTGGGTTTCAGCTTTTTTTGTTTTTCACCACTTTCATCCCTGAATATGTCAATCGCGAGTCATTTTGTGCTGATTAAAGTCACTAACTGGGACTCCTGTCTTGTTGCGAGAAAGAAGCGAGAATCGTCCTCCGTTCTGTTCACACAGCTCCAAACGCTGCGTGGCTCTCTGCCGAGTCAAGTTAGAATGATAGAGTCCAGTTTGAATTAATAACTTCAAAGCAAAACACCGTTTTGTTTATTTTTATTTATGTCCAGAGATCAAGGATACAGTGACCAATTTCATATTTATTTACTTTAAGACTCAATGAACTACATAGAAAACGTGTAAAGCCTACTTTCAGTACAAAATTCACAAGAGGTATCGATAAGGGAATCGATAAGGAATCAGATCGATAAGCAAAATCGATAACGGCATCGTTATCAATAAAATCTTATCAATACCCATCCCTAGGTGACAGTGATCAGAGAGGGGGACCAGACAGAATCAAACAAGGCTTCTTTATGTTCGCTATCAACATTATCCAGAAAACAACTGCAGAAATTATATCTAGGGAAGAACTATATGTGTGCAACAAACAAGAAATACTTATTGGCATTCATAGAAGAGGCACAGGGCAAACAAGTTTGATCATCAGTCATCTGGACACAAACGGAGAAGCTAACACTCGCCATCCACGGAACATCCAGCTTTCTCAGTTTGCTTGTATGTGACACATTCTGCAGCTTCACAAAGGAAAACCATGCTGTTTAGCAAGTCCCTTCAGCTGCTCCCTTGTTTGCACATGGGGTTGCCACAGAAAATCCGAGGTGGATCTGCATTGACTGAACCAGGAACTGTACACACTGAAACAGAGTGCACTAACCACCATTTACAGGATGTTAGAAATACTGTGTTGAAAATTCCTTGCTCTGTTAAAAAAAAAGCACTTAAAAATAGAGGTGAGCTTGATGAGTTATATCATCTTTTTTTCCCTGAATATTAAGCCTGATAAGTTTTCTACTGTATAAAATGCATCATAATCACATTCTGTTCTGTAATTCATTGCTGAATAACACAGAACACATTTAGAGAAAGAGGGAGTTCTATTGTTTTCTTTGCACACAATGACCATAAGACACCATCACATGAATTATTACACTGTTGCAGGTGGTGATGATATGTGCAGGATGTTGTGAAACCGCTTATGTCAGGGATGTCTGACTGTTGCATTATTTGCATTGATGTCTGTTATGTTGATTCACAACAGGAGACAATGTTTGACTACACACCTGGTCATGGTCTGTCTAATTGCAAATACTTTCTTGTGATGAAAAATATGAATGTCCCAACTATGCACCTGAACAGACCTCATTTTAAGCTCAACAAACTGACACTCGGTCAATTCAATTAATTTAATTCAATGTATTTCATTTATATAACACCAAATCACAACAAAGGTGCCTCAAGGCGCTTCACACAAGTAAGGTCTAACCTTACCAACCCCCAGAGCAAGAACAGAGGCGACAGTGGTAAAGAAAAACTCCCTCTGAAGATTTGAGGGAAACCTCAAGCAGACAGATTCAAGGGGTGACCCTCTGCTTGGGCCATGCTACCGACAATTGAAAATACAAATATCAGGACATTTTGGGAGTCCATGCTGGTGCACAGGATGGGAGGCCTGGAGAAGAAGACACCCCTCTTATCTCTGGATGGAGCCAAACCTCAAACACAGAAAAAAAAACAACCAGGAGGCAGAAAAATCACAAATACAGTATAATTTGTCAGCATTAAGCAACAAGAAAAACAGAAGAATAGTAAAGTGATCGCTGCCACTTGCCCTTAAGCTTCACTGAAAGACCCAGACTTTAGATAAAGTTGAAGCTGCAACCCGCTCCCGTTCCTAAAAAATTTATTTAAAGAGTAGAAAGCATAGTAACATACTATGCTAGTATACTAGCCATACGAAAGGGAAAATAAGTGTGTCTTAAGTCTGGACTTGAAAGTCTGTGCAGAATCTGACTGTTTTACTGATGCAGGGAGATCATTCCACAGAACAGGGGCACGATAAAGAAGCTCTGTGACCCGCAGACTTCTTATTCACCTTAGGGACACAAAGTAGTCCTGCACCCTGAAACGTAAAGCCGGTACGTAAGGTTTAATTAGGTCAGCTAAGTAGGGAGGTGCCAGTCCATGAACAATGTTATAGGTGAATAGCAGAACCTTAAAATCTGATCTCACAAGGAAGGGAAGCCAGTGAAGAGACGCCAAAATGGGTGCAATGTGGTCAAACTTTCTGCTTCATGTCAAAAGTCTGGCAGCAGCATTTTGAACCAATTAGAGACCCCTAATGCTGGACTGCAGTAACCAGAAAATAGAACTTTGCAGTAGTCCAATCCAGAAGAAACAAATACATGAATCAGGGTCTCAGCATCAGCCATAGACGGGATGGGACGAATCTTCACTATTTTGCAGGTGGAAGAAAGCAGTCCTCGTAATATCTCTAATGTGGAAGTCAAAGGACAACGTAGGATCAAAAATTACCTTAAGGCTCCTCACTTTGTGAGTGTGATGTATGTCAGACAAGCCGAGGCTAAGCGTGAGCTTGTCAAATTGATGCCGATGTCTCACTGGACTAAGGACCATCATTTCAGTCTTGTCAGAGTTTAAAAGTAGGGAATTGCTTGACTACAGCTTTTCACTGATGCAAGGCAATCTTATAAGGATTTTATGTGGATGAGACTACCAGCAGTTATCAGCATGTATAACTGAGTATCATCAGCATAGCAATGAAAGGTAATCCCAAAAATGCCATAATATGTGCCCAAGGGTGCCATATAAAGGGCGAAAAACAGGGGACCTAAGAGAGACCCCTGTGGAACCCCAGATTTCATGTCACTAAGGTTAGAGGTAGTTTTATTGTACAAAACAGTGAGAACGACTGGCTAGCTATGACGTCAACCATGGGCACTCCCAGTAAACCCAAAATGATTCTCTAGCCTATCAAGCAGTATATGATGATCCATGGTGTCAAACCCAGCACTAAGATCTAACAGCACCAGAACCGTAGTGGTGTCCGAATCCATTTCAAGCAGAAGATCAATGACCACTTCAGTGAGAGCTGTCTCGGTGGAATGATATTTTCTAAAAGCAGACTGCAGTGGCTCAAAAAGATTATTCTCAGTAAGGTGGTCCACGAGCTGCTGTGAAACCACCTTTTCCAGAATTTTAGAGAAAAATGATAGATTTGATATCGGCCTATAGTTTTTCAATATACTAGGGTCAAGATTAGATTTCTTGAGTAATGGTTTAATCACTGCAGATTTGAAACATTTAGGAACAGATCAAGAGGTTAATGACAGATGAATAATTTCCAGCACAGTCAGCCCGAGTGGGCCACAGATCCTTAAACAGTTTAGTTGGCATGGGATCAATAAGCACGTTGTGCTTTTTGTAGACATTACAAGTTTCATCAGCACACCCAGTGAGATACTACCAAATTCTGTAAATCGAGGTAATACCTCAGTGATGGCACCCACCTCAACAGCAAGGTTTAGTGGCTGGGCTCAGGCATTCTGGGATATGTTTAACCTAATATCTTTTTTCTTCTTGAAAAATCTAAGAAATCTTGTGCTGTAAAAGGAGAGCGACTTACAGGCGGTTGTCCATGAATAAGTGTTGCCATTGTGTCGAACAAGACTTTGAGTTATGCTTGTTTTTGTTGATCACATCAGAGTAATAGGTCCGCTTTATAGCCATTAGTGCATGCTTATAGTCTAAGATAGCATCACGCCATGCAAGGTAGAATACCTCTAATTTTGAAACGCCATTTTCGTTCTAGACCTCTAGCCTTATGCTTGAGGTCATGCAAGTCATCAAATTAGTCGTGCACATAGTATTGTTTTTAGTTTTTTTTTAGGAAAGTGATGTAACACAGTGGTAAACATACCACTGTCCCAACTTTTATGAAACTTGTTGCAGGCATCCATTTCAAATATTTGCACAAAATCAATAAGTTTCAGTTTGACATTAAATAACTTGTCTTTGTGGTGTATTCAACTGAATATTGAAGAGGATTTGCAAATCATTATTCAGTTTTTTTTACATTTTACACAGCGTCCCAACTTCATTGGAATTGGGGTTGTAATAATTTTTCACAGAGTAGTAGAAATACACATGAGACCATTTTAGGAACCAGCAATTCAATTAAATGGTTTTTGATATGATCCTACATGTAGACCATGGTCAAATTCAAGATGCCGTCCAATATAACAATGATAACCATGTAGTTTTTAAAGAATTATACAGCATCATGAAGGTATGTGACATAAGAGGTTAAAGATTAATTATAAAAACGCAACATTTACTAAAATAGTCCAAACACATCAAATAAGGGACAAATTCAAGATATCATCAAAATAAGATATGAGAGTTTATTGTCATTGTAATAACAACGAAACAACATTGGTGACAACCAGTCAGTCGCAGCAAAGATGATAAAAAAAGATAAAATAAAATAAATAAATAAAATAAAATATAAAATATAAAAATATAAGCGCAATAAGATGCAAGAGACAAAAATAAGCTACTGTCTTTAGGTAAACATAACAATTACTGTATATACACACACTATATTATTGCATATATTATACATATAATGGGCCAGATTTACTGGTTTAAATTAAAAAGTCTAAAACCATCTAAATCTACCTATAAATCATACAATACTATTAATTATCCATCATATTGTAATAATAATATTTTATTATAATTCACATTATGTAATATACCACTGAAAAATAAGACAAAGAAAAATTCTAATTTAATCACAGAACATTACAATCCACTTATTGTTCAGTGTTATATTTCAAATACAGACTGAGTGTTTCAAATAGTTACATTTGAGCATTTTCCTCCTAAAATATGTAATTCTCTACAGAAAGTGTCAATTTACATCAGCTGTTGTGATTGTATTGCTGGTATATTGTTAGTTCAGTTCTACTTTAGATTTTTACCCGAGGCCATCAAAATATGGCCATCGAGTATTGCGAAGGATTTGCATCTGTCCGTCTGTCTGTGCTCAGCATAGATCCAGTCCTATTCAGGGCTGTGAAATGAAAATTGTGAAATCAGAGGAAAATTTGCAGTGGGTCTGGGGGGTACAGCTCCCCAGGAGCTGGGGTCTACGGCCCGTGGAGCCCCAGAAACCAAATCAATTTTATATCTAATGACACATTTTCAGCATCTCCTGGAAGAAAAAAAATCTCAAAAGAAGTGCATATTTAAATGATCCTAGATTCAACCTTTCATTTAAACTGTCAATGATTATGTACTGTTAACTCAGCGACTCACCTCAATCGATTTGATGACGGCTGAGGTGGCAGCTACAATGTTTCCATGAGTCAACATAGCTCCCTTTGGATTTCCTGAAGGTGCACAAAGACACACACACACTTCGCGTTAGAATCCAGGGGTAGATACTGTAGACAGCAGTGATAATGATGTAAGTTCTCTGGACAGGTTGAAAACGTCGAGACTTTGTCATAAAGTAGGGTAAAGTGGGGCACAAAGTTAGACGGGGCAAATCGTTACAGCGTGCTATCTGGATGCTGTGTGTACATCGTTGTTAATTTTAGCCCTGGTGCATGCACACTGTTACATTTTCCATCACTGCTGTGTACGAGTCCAGCATCCATGTGATATGAACATGTGCACTTGAGAGCGCATCCTCCGTCTAAACGTGCGGTCTGACTGTGCTCGTTCTGCAAGGCAGACAAATGTGTCTCGACTGTATCCAGCTGCTCTTCCACTGTCTTCTTCATCTCATCAGCAGTATCACGGCCAGTCGAAGTTGCTGACTTTTGGTTCACTGCTTTGTTCTTTATGGATATCATTGTCAGATTCCACATTGCCAGTTTGTCACTACGGTTCTCACGACTGGTGGGCAAAAAGTTGTGAGTTCATGTAGGGAAAAAAGCTATAAAATTGCGAAGATGACAGAGCCTAAGCACGAGCGCCCCCAATATTTTCATAATTCTTTATTTATTTAAAATAGCTGATTTGACATTTCATTTACTAGTGATACACACTTTAAGTGCTTCACAAAAAACTGTTAATCTGTGCAAAAATTTATGTACATTTATTTAAGTAATTTATTTACATATTTACACATGGGGTGATGGCCAAGTGGTTAGTGTACTTGGTTTCAGTGCAAAAGGGTCCCAGTTCAAACCCCACACCTGCCACATTTCTCCATGTAATACAGAGTTGTTCTAGGAAGGGCATCCAGAGTAAAACGTGCCAAATCAACATCCAGATCCACCTTAGATCTGCTGTGGCGACCCTGAGTGGAAAAAGCAAGGGAACAGCCAAAGGAACTTACTACATTTGAAATTTTTACAGGTTCATAAGGCACAGAATAGGTATGAATTTTTGGATAATTTGAATCTCCTAACACATTAACAGCATGTAATGTTAATTGAGGTTCTGTGTTCAACACTTCCAAAACATCTCACACTGTCCACGTAAATCCACCGGATAAATTTTTCAGCGCTGTCTAAAAATAAAATGTATAAAAAGTATTTCACAACCTAAAATGAAATAGTTTGTCTGTCCTGCCTATAAGCAGTGGTGGGCACAGCTAACCAAAATGTTAGCTTCAATAACTGCTAATCAGCTAACCAAAAAGTTATCTTTGTTAAAGCTAAGCCGATAAACCACCCAAAAATTTATCAGTAGCTACAGCTAATCAATAACTTTCAGTATTGCCTCCAATACACTTGTAACTACTAACAAGCTAATTTTGAGTTTTAACACAACAAAAGCTTCTGGTAGCATCAAAGGCAACCACAGACCCAAACAATGAGTCAGCACATCTGTTTTTGTGCACCCTGCTGGAAACTCCAGTTTACTATATACTCAACAAAAATATAAACGCAACACTTTTGGTTTTGCTCCCATTTGTATGAGATGAACTCAAAGATCTAAAACTTTTTCCACATACACAATATCACCATTTCCCTCAATATTGTTCACAAACCAGTCTAATCTGTGATAGTGAGCACTTCTCCTTTGCGAGATAATCCATCCCACCTCACAGGTGTGCCATATCAAGATGCTGATTAACACCATGATTAGTGCACAGGTGTGCCTTAGACTGCCCATAATAAAAGGCCACTCTGAAAGTTGCAGTTTTGTTTTATTGGGGGGGGGGGGGGGATACCAGTCAGTATCTGGTGTGGCCACCATTTGCCTCATGCAGTGCAACACATCTCCTTTGCATAGAGTTGATCAGGTTGTCAATTGTGGCCTGTGGAATGTTGGTCCACTCCTCTTCAATGGCTGTGCAAAGTTGCTGGATATTGGCAGGAACTCGTACACGCTGTCGTATACGCCGGTCCAGAGCATCCCAAACATGCTCAATGGGTGACATGTCCGGTGAGTATGCCAGCCATGCAAGAACTGGGACATTTTCAGCTTCCAAGAACTGTGTACAGATCCTTGCAACATGGGGCCATGCATTATAATGCTGCAACATGAGGTGATGTTCTTGGATGTATGGCACAACAATGGTCCTCAGGATCTCGTCACGGTATCTCTGTGCATTCAAATTGCCATCAATAAAATGCACCTGTGTTCTTCGTCCATAACAGACGCCTGCCCATACCATAACCCCACCGCCAGCATGGGCCACTCGATCCACAACATTGACATTAGAAAACCGCTCACCCACACGACGCCACACACGCTGTCTGCCATCTGCCCTGAACAGTGTGAACCGGGATTCATCCGTGAAGAGAACACCTCTCCAACGTGCCAAACGCCAGCGAATGTGAGCATTTGCCCACTCAAGTCGGTTACGACGACGAACTGGAGTCAGGTCGAGACCCCGATGAGGATGATGAGCATGCAGATGAGCTTCCCTGAGACGGTTTCTGACAGTTTGCAGAAATTCTTTGGTTATGCAAACCGATTGTTTCAGCAGCTGTCCGAGTGGCTGGTCTCAGACGATCTTGGAGGTGAACATGCTGGATGTGGAGGTCCTGGGCTGGTGTGGTTTCACGTGGTCTGCTGTTGTGAGGCTGGTTATGTACTGCCAAATTCTCTGAAATGCCTTTGGAGATGGCTTATGGTAGAGAAATGAACATTCAATACACGAGCAACAGCTCTGGTTGACATTCCTGCTGTCAGCATGCCAATTGCACGCTCCCTCAAATCTTGCGACATCTGTGGCATTGTGCTGTGTGATAAAACTGCACCTTTCAGAGTGGCCTTTTATTGTGGACAGTCTAAGGCACACCTGTGCACTAATCATGGTGTCTAATCAGCATCTTGGTATGGCACACCTGTGAGGTGGGATGGATTATCTCAGCAAAGGAGAAGTGCTCACTATCACAGATTTAGACTGGTTTGTGAACAATATTTGAGGGAAATGGTGATATTGTGTATGTGGAAAAAGTTTTAGATCGTTGAGTTCATCTCATACAAAATGGGAGCAAAACCAAAAGTGCTGCATTTATATTTTTGAGTATTTTGTAACAGTGAAGCAACTGAGAGGAGCAAAGCTCAACGCTACACATACAAAACAAGCCATTATTCCTTAACTGAATACAGCTGTGCTGCATTGAGGCAGAGGTCTTGGAAAATAAAGCAGTTTTGAGTTATGGTTTTGATTTAAAATCATCAAATTATTCCGGATAGAATAACTCCATTAATGTCAATTCTGTCATTTGTACAAAGTTAAGATATAACACATATCTTTTAATTTTAAATAATGCACTCATTCTGAAGTTTTGTAGCAAACACAGACAGATGCCAAAGGGATTATGGGTAAATGAGCCTCTGCTAACACTGATTGGTTGACTCATTCATTCCATGTAAAAACCAACACGTTAATGTGAGGTGTGTGTGTGTTGGTGTTTACATATAAATGTGCTTTTGTAAAATATGCCTTTTTTATTGGTAAAAAAAAAAGCCATTTGCAAAAAGCCAAAAAGTCAAGTTGTGAACTGATTTGCCAACCATCTGATATAACCGGGGTCAAAATAAATAGAACACTGCCATCTACTGACATCCAGGCACTCATGCTGCCATGAACACTCCTAGCCAGTAGATGGCAGTAGAGACCGTGAAAACTTACCAAAACAAAATTCCAGATAATCCGTGTCTGCTACGTTTAAGATGCATGGAATTTAATAAACACAAACTGAATTTCAGACATCTTATATATATTACTCTGGAACAAAGACAACAGACAGTGTTTGACATAAGCAGGAACTAAATACCAAGCAGGAATCAATTGCAATGATTCTAATTGAAAATAATGGAGAAGCAACCTGGGCTTCTTCTGGCATTTTTACATAAAACAAACAATAGCAACGTCTATAAACCCAGAGAATATATTCACGAGAGTTTTAGGCACAATATAAAAAGAGTTTAATGCTGTTGTCTGTGTGGAGCCTGACCAGAGTGTCTCAAATGCATTTCTTCTGTCGATGTACTGAGATCACCCATAATGCACCTGGACACAGCATGTTCACACTAAAACCTTCAAAATTAGTGCATTATTTTAAAAGTAAAACATATATCTGATATTTTCATTTGATAAAATTTCAGACGTGACGTTAATTTAAATAACATGTCCGAAATTAGTTTGTTTAAAATTTTAACCATAAGTTAAAACTGTATGCCTCAGGCTGACTTGGGTGATATTGCCAGTGTATCAGTATGGGGTCAAAAGAAATGAGGTTTTTTTCCCTTCCCTTCCCCTCTCCTCATTTTCTGAGATCGGTCGTCCTTTGTTTGGACAGGAGACAGACAGGAGACGGAGACAAAAAGAAGAGGAGTGTCTCTCCCTTATTTAGCAGGAGTAGGGGAAAAACTACAGAGGATCTTCAGACAGCACAAAATCTCAGTTTACTTTAAACCGGTTAACACCTTGAGACAGAAATTAGTTCACCCTAAGGACAGGATCCCTAGTTACAAACAGAGCAATGTAGTGTATTCTATCAGATGTCAGGAAAACTGTAACGAACACTACATAGGTGAGACTAAGGAAACTTTACACAAAAGGCTATACCAGCACCGCAGAGAGGGCGCCAGTGGACCTCAGTCTGCAGTTCATCTCCACCTTAAAGACACTAACCACACGTTTGAAGACAAGGAAGTTAAAATATTAGCCAGAGAGAAGAAATGGTTTGAGAGAGGGGTCAAGGAGGCGTTCTTTTGTGAAACATTTGAAACCTAGCCTTAACCGGGGAGGGGGTCTGAGACACGCTTAATCCCCTGTTTACATGGGGTACTCAGGTCAAAGCAGTTTCAGTCTTTTGTTCATGGTAATGAGTCATTCACATCATCAGCAGAGTCGTCAAGGGAGCCATCAGGAGAGGGACAGCTGCCTTGTCATTAGGAGGGTGTTAAGTAGAGCACAATAGGTGCTAATTAGAGCTATTGTTTAGTCACCAGCCTATAGCAGTCTGCCTCTCGGTAGGAGGGGTCTGGTTAGGTTTAAAACTCCAGCTTTTGTGACTTGTTGATTATTCTTCTCTACAAGAGTCAAGACAGAAGTCAGACCACCAGAGCAAGAATTTTAGCTGAGGAAGCTTCTGCGATTTGAAGCGAAACGTCCTCGCGTCAAGCAACCCAGTCCAGTCGAAGATTCAAGCTTCCCTACTATGGAAATCACCTGGACAACTGAGAGCCTACACAGAAACATTTTCTTCTAAATTTTCCTGTGTTTTTTGATAAAGCGAGGAATTTTCATCACAGCATTTCTAAACATCTTAGTTTTGTTTTGGATGCTTACATGATTTTGTTTTGCAAACAGAAACAAAATAATTTCACAAAACCCGCCAGGATCCAAATGATTAGCCCACTTCAGAGCTGCTGTGCAATGATGTCCTTTAACTTTGTAATGCTCAAAGCTTGTAAAATCAAGTTAAAAGTGAGAGTTCGCTTCCAGTGTACACACAGTATAAAAACCTCAGTAAGGGTTTGAGCTGTCACATGAAAGAGCATCAAACTAAATCAGTTTAGATTTGACAAAAAGAATTGTTGATGCTCACAAAGATTTTGAAAGTTTTCCCACCTATAAATAATGGAGAGGTCTGTAATTCTTATCGTAGGTACACCTCAACTGTGAGACAGAATTTAAAGAAAAACCAAAAACCAAAACAAAACAGAAAATCACATTTTATTGCATGAAAGTGTTGTGGTCGTGTCGAGTTAGGGTTCTGTGTTGGCTGGTTTGTCTTATGCTCCTATTTTTCACATTTTATCACAGCTTTTGTCTTACTCATTTCCTCTCTCTCATTCCTCTATTTTTGTTTTGTCTCAGTAGTCTTTGTCATTTCCTTCTCACAGTCTCACACAGCTTCCGGCTCTGGTATCACATTTTGTCAATTTCACCCTTTTTCTTGTCCAGTATTCTCTGCATTTGCTCTCTATCGCCTTTCAGTATTTAACACTTTCGGCCTCCCTCTGGTGAGCCTTTATGTCCTCACAGGTCTTAGTCTCTTAGTTTTACCTTCATCTAGTGCTCGTTTTTGTTCCTATACATAATTAGACATTATCACTTACACCTTGATTTGTCTGCACCTGTTTCTGATGAGAGAGGCTATTTAATTTATTTTATCTCCAGTGCAGGTCCATTTTCTCTCTTTATACATGGTAGGGTTGCACTTTGCAGCCTGACTGCCTCCTGTCTTTTGTGTCTCCTGGGGTCATGTTTGGCTTGTGAGTATAAGTTGGTTTTGCACTTTGGAGTTTAATTCACTCTTTAACAAGAAAGACTTTGTTTGAATGAGAAGACTGACGTTTGTTTGACCCTTATTTTGTCTAAGAAATACGAGGTCTATTAGAAAAGTATCCGACCTTATAATTTTTTTCAGAAACCATATGGATTTGAATCACGTGTGATTACATCAGACATGCTTGAACCCTCGTAGGCATGCAAGACTTTTTTCACGCCTGTCGGTTACGTCATTCGCCTGTGGGCAGTCTTTGAGTGAGGAGTCGCCCACCCTCTCGTCGATTTTTTCATTGTTTAGGAATGGCTCAGACTGCTGCTTTGTTTGATCAAAATTTTTTCAAAACTGTAAGGCACAACTGAGTGGACACCATTCGATAAATTCAGCTGGTTTTCGGTAAAAATTTTAACAGCTGATGAGAGATTTTGGTCTGGTAGTGTCGCCGTAAGGACGGCCCACGGCACCTGACGGCGATCTGCGCTTCGAGGCGGCAGCGTCTCGCCGTTTCAAGTTGAAAACTTCCACATTTCAGGCTCTGTTGATCCAGGAAGTCGTCAGAGAACAGAGAACTTTCAGAAGAAGTCGGCATGAGGAGTTTATTCGGACATTCCATTGTTAACAGACATTTTGTAATGAAAGAACGTGCGGGCAGAGTCGCGTGTCAGGCCGGACCCGACCGCGGGGGGTCGCGACAGGAAAAACACCTCCGTTGGAAACCTTAACGGGCAAGTTGGAACATGCCCAAGCTGTTAAACAATTTCTCAGTTACTCACTTGTTGAAAGCCATCAAAAGCCGCCTGAATTTTACAAATGGTTTTCAACACGGAGGTGTTTTTCCTGTCACGGCGCACACAGATTCACTTAGTCGTCACGGAAACGACTCGGCGAATTTGCGCGCACGTCTTTCATTAAAAAATGTCCTTAAACAGTGGAATGTCCGCATAAAGTCCTCATGCCGGCCTCTTCTGAATCTTCTCTGTTCTCTCACGACGTCCTGGGTGAATTAAGCCTTAAATTACGATGTTTTCAGGTCGAAACAGGCCGACGACGGCGCCTGGAAGCGCTGCAGGACGTCCCGGTCCGTGGGAAGTCCTTACAGCGACAGAAACACCCCATAATCTCTCATCAGCCGTTAAACTTTTCACCGAAAATCATCTTAATTTCTCGAATAGTGTCCACTCGGATATTCCTCACAGGTCCAGAAAAAAGTTTGATAAAGCAACGCGCGCCGTCTCGAGCAGCGTGTGAAACAAAGGAATTCAGCTGAGAGGGCGGGACCACATCTCACTCAAGGCCTGCCCACAGGGAAATGACGTCACCGACACGCGTGAAAAAACTCACGCATGCGCACGAGGGTTCAAGCATGATTGGTGTAATCGCATGTCAATCAAATCCATATAGTTTTTTTTTTTTATAAAACTGCCGGTTAGTTTTATAAGATACCTCGTACTATTGGTTGAATTTGGTGTTTCATTTTGGAATACACTCCAAGAAGCAAAGACATTCCTTGGCTCTGTCTAATCTGGTACTCACCCTTTTATGAAGAGATGTTTCAGTACACTCCCCTTTAGAGGAAGGAGTCCTCTTGTTGTGAAAGTGTCGTGACATGGACCCACAACAGGGGGCGTTAATGAACGGACAATGGATAAGACAAAAGTAACAATTTAATGTTGTGAATTGTACAATGACATACAGACAATAACAATATGGTGACTGTCAATCATACACCAGGTGACGTGTGGGCAGGCTCGACGATAGAAGACGCCTGGCGAGAGAAGAGCCGGATCCCACACAGCTTCCACTGCCAACGGAGCTGAAGAACACCGGAGCCGCCAAGCCCTGCGCCCCAGGTGGCCGCTGTCTTCAGCAATCAGACCCGGTACTGCTGGCAGAGAACAGAGACAGTCCTGATGAGTGTGAGGTCGCACACTCAGTAATCCCACAGTCTGTACACAATTAGGAGGGAGAACCTCCACCTCCAATCACACACTCGTGCAGCTCCTGTCTAACCACTTATCTGGTTGGGGTGTGAAGCGAAGCCGTCGCTGATCACACCAAACGCCAATCCCACAGATAAGGACACACCACAGGAAAACGGCTGCAAAGAAGTTCAGACTATTAGTCAGTGTTAAGTCAGCAGAGAAGGTACCTGAATGGTAGTTGATTTCTCGGCGAGGAGGTGGAGTCGCAGTCCGGCCTTTATGGAGATGGTGATGAGTTGGCTGAGTGACAGCTGGTGCTGATGAAGAGTGACAGCTGTCACTCCCAGTGGCTCCGGCACCCTCTCGTGCTTGAAGCCCGCACTCCAAGCAGGGCGCCATCTGGTGGTGGTGGGCCAGCAGTACCTCCTCTTCAGCGGCCCACACAACACCTCTATTGATATCACATTTTAAGAAGATAATCTTCAGTTTTTCCCTGCCACCTGTTGTCTGTGTTTTGACTTGCCTTTGAGGAAGAAAGGACATTCCTCCTTTCATCCAGTCTGTTGAATCTCATCTATGGTGTAGGAAGGAGTCCCCAGTTCTGATGAGCATTCCTCTGGAGCTCCAACCGGCTGTGGAGAAGCATTCCTCTGTGGCCCTCACCAGGATTTGGAAGAGGACTCCTAACTCAGTCTTGTTGCAATGTTTTGTCTTTGCCTAGTTTATCACTAATAAAACTGTGCTTTAATGACACTCTCATTGCCTCAGCTGTCCTGCATCTAGGGGTTCCCTTCATCTCTTGGTTCACCCCCTCCCGAACTTATAGGATCTTTTTTTCTTTTTTTTTTACACAGGGAGTCCTGCTGGGTCTGGTGGACCCATTGCATTCTGGGGCTTTTAGTTCAACATAAAAAATCTTTTTGTTAAACTCAGATGTTTACTTCATCGTAACTGCAAGTAATATAAATGCCGCCATGTTAAATTTGTTCCTTTTACCTTTGTTAAATCCCATTTATAAATAGAAATGCCACTTACTCATCAACTGCTTAGTCCAATTAAGGGTAGCGGGGGGCTGGAGCCTATCCCAGCAGTCATAGAGTGCAAGGCGGGGTACACCCTGGACAGGATGTCAGTCTGTTGCAGGGCCACATATAGATAGAGGGTTTCCTGAGGGTGCTCCGGTTCCCTCCCACATCCAAAGACATGCGGGTTAGGTGGGTTGGGATCTTTGAATTGTCCGTAGGTGTGCGAGTGGGTGTGGATGTGTTTGTTTTTTTGTTTGTGACCCTGTGACAGACTGGCGTCCTGCCCTCTGTGTACCCCACCTCAGGCTCTATGACTGCTGGGATAACACAGTTGAAGTGAACCCACAATAAAAATTACAGACCTCTCCATTCGTTGTAGGTGGAAAGTGGATCAAATACCTATTTGCCTCACTGTACAAAGTTATCACAGCATTTCTGTTGTGTGGGCCGCCAGAAGAGGATGTACTGCTGGCCCACCACCAAAGGGCGCCCTGCCTGAAGTGCGGGCTTCAGGCACGAGAGGGCGCTGCCGCCACGGACACAGCCGGGAGTGACAGCTGTCACTCATTAATTCCTGACAGCTGTCACACATTCTTCATCATTGCACTCCATAAAGACCAGACGTCATCTCCACCTCATCGCCGAGATATCATACTTCATTGGAGGTAATATACTCAGCCGTTTGTGTCTTTTGCAATATATCTGTATATTGTGAGTGTTTGCAGGAGTACCGGTTCCTTTTTCTGTGGAGGCTGAGTGAGTGCAGGACGGCACTCTTTTCCCCTGAGGAATCACTGCGGTACTCTGCAACATATTGAGTGAGAGGTGGAGGTGGCATTCCCACCGCTGTTGTTACTGGGTGTACACACAACCACACTTGACTGTCTTTGTTCTTCGCCAGCAGTACCAGATCCGACAGTCGGGGACGGTGATCACCTGGGAATTCGGGACTTGGCGGCTCCAGTATTCACCAGGTTCTGTGGGGGCGGAAATCGTGTGGTTCCAGCTCTTCTCAGGACAGACGTCTTCTATCCTCGAGCCTGCCCACATGTCACCTTTGTAATTTGACTGTAATTATATTCTGAGATTGTCTGTATGTTCGTTGTGCACGTTTCACAACATTAAATTGTTACCTTTTGGCTCATCTATTGACCGTTCATTTGCGCCCCCTGTTGTGGGTCCGTGTCACTACACTTTCACAACAATTTCCAAGTGTCAAGAACTTGAATGAGAAGTATCATCAAGAAATAGAAGCTGAGTTTCATGTACTTCTGCCTTGTGCATAAAAACACGCATTTCATCAAGGAAACTCGTCGACACACAAAAGCCAACACTGGCGACAGTAGGGATGGGTATTGAGAACCGGTTCCTTTCGGGTATCGTTAAGAAATGATTCAATCCACCGACATCAATAAGCTTTTTGCTTAACGATTCAACTATCGGACCTTCAGTTCATTTATTTATTTTTTTTCTTTCGCTTTATCTTAATTTTCCCCCGCTAAAACCCTAAAGAGCATACGTCTGTGAGTATTATTTACCTTTTTATGTTAAGCCGACCTGTTATGGTCTTCTGAAACAGTTGATAGATGTATTTTATAACTTAAAAACGGGACCGATGCTAACACGTTAGCATGTCTATGGCATTTTCAATGTTAAAGTTAGCATTAAGCAGTTGCAGCTTTCAGCACGCTCGTGTGCATTGTTTTCTGTATAATAAGTGTTTGTTGTCGTAAAAGGGTCAAATGTATTACAAATTATAATACTTTTTAAATTTATTTTTGTTATATATTGATAATAATAGCAACCACAACAATAATAGTAATAATAACTACTCTGATTGATTATTGTATACAATTTTAGAGAAAGAGACAAAAAGAACCCAAATAAAAACACAACAGAAAATATAAAACCAACTAACAATGAACATACAGTGAGGAAATAAGTATTTGATCACCCTGCGATTTAGCAAGTTCTCCCACTTAGAAATCATGGAGGGGTCTGAAATTTTCATCTTAGGTGCATGTCCACTGTGAGAGACATAATCTAAAAAAAAAAAAAAAAAAAAAAATCCGGAAATCACAATGTATGATTTTTTTTTAAATAATTATTTGTATGTTACTGCTACAAATAAGTATTTGAACACCTACCAACCAGCAAGAATTCTGGCTCTCACAGACCTGTTAATTTTTCTTTAAGAAGCCCTCTTATTCTGCACTCTTTACCTGTATTAACTGCACCTGTTTGAACTTGTTACCTGTATAAAAAAACACCTGTTCACACACTCAATCAATCACACTCCAACGTGTCCCACCATAGCCAAGACCAAAGAGCTGTCTAAGGACACCAGGGACAAAACTGTAGACCTGCACAAGGCTGGGATGGACTACAGGCAAGCAGCTTGGTAGAAGACAACAACTGTTATGATTATTATTAGAAAGTGGAAGAAACACAAGATGACTGTCAGTCTCCCTCGGTCTGGGATTCCATGCAAGATCTCACTTTGTGGGGTAAGGATGATTCTGAGAAAGCTCAGAACTACACACGAGGACCTGGTCAATGACCTGAAGAGAGCTGGGACCACAGTCACAAAGATTACATTAGTAACACATGACGCTGTCATGGTTTAAAATCCTGCAGGGCAGCAAGGTCCCCCTGCTCAAGCCAGCACATGTCCAGGCCCGTTTGAAGTTCATCAGTGACCATCTGGATGAGCCAGAGGAGGCATGGGAGAAGGTCATGTGGTCAGATGAGACCAGAATAGAGCTTTTTGGAATCAACTCCACTTACCATGTTTAAAGGATGAGAACAACCCCAAGAAAACCACCCCAACTGTGAAGCATGGGGGTGGAAACATCATACTCTGGGGGTGCTCTTCTGCAAAGGGAACAGGACGACTGCAGCGTATTAAAGGGAGGATGGATGGGGTCATGTATTGCGAGATTTTGGCAAACAACCTCCTTCCCTCGGTAAGAGCACTGAAGATGGGTCATGGCTGGGTCTTCCAGCATGACAATGACCCCAAACACACAGCCAGGGCAACTAAGGAGGGGCTCCGTAAGAAGCATTTCAAGGTCCTGGAGTGGCCTGGCCAGTCTCCAGACCTGAACTCAATAGAAAATCTCTGGAGGGAGCTGAAACTCCAAACCTGAAAGATCTAGAGAAGATCTGTATGGAGGAGTGGACCAAAATCCCTGCTGCAGTGTGTGCAAACCTGGTGAAAAACTACAGGAAATGTTTGACCTCTGTAATTGCAAATACAGGCTACTGTACCAAATATTAACATTGATTTCCACATGTGTTGAAAAACTTATTTGCAGCAGTAACATACAAATAAATTATGAAAAAATCATACATTGTGATTTCCGGATTTTTTTTTTTTTTTTTTTAGATTATGTCTCTCACAGTAGACATGCACCTAAGATGAAAATTTCAGACCCCTCCATGATTTCTAAGTGGGAGAACTTGCAAAATCGCAGGGTGTTCAAATACTTATTTTCCTCACTGTACATAAATAAATAAATAAATACATACATACATACAGAAATAAGTGTTGCCTGTGAATACCTAGTGACTCTTACACCTCCATTTCATCCCTGTCTTATTTAAGTTTAATGACAGTTTGTTTCGGTCAAACCATATTTTCAATGTGTTAATTTCTTCAGTGATTTCCTCCAGAACTATCTGCCAAGCTAGAAAACTGCTGCATCCTAGTAAGAGCAGAATACTACTGGAATTAATTTGAATAAGGAAAGTTGTTTTTTTTTTTTCTCTCTCTCTCACTAAATGGATGCTGCACTCACTGCAGTTTATTGTCTGGAATAGTCCCAGATTGCATTTCAGAGCTTCTAGAATTCAAACATTTTCATGCACGTGGTGTTGGGGGGTAATTTTGGGTTTCAGCTTTTTTTGTTTTTCACCACTTTCATCCCTGAATATGTCAATCGCGAGTCATTTTGTGCTGATTAAAGTCACTAACTGGGACTCCTGTCTTGTTGCGAGAAAGAAGCGAGAATCGTCCTCCGTTCTGTTCACACAGCTCCAAACGCTGCGTGGCTCTCTGCCGAGTCAAGTTAGAATGATAGAGTCCAGTTTGAATTAATAACTTCAAAGCAAAACACCGTTTTGTTTATTTTTATTTATGTCCAGAGATCAAGGATACAGTGACCAATTTCATATTTATTTACTTTAAGACTCAATGAACTACATAGAAAACGTGTAAAGCCTACTTTCAGTACAAAATTCACAAGAGGTATCGATAAGGGAATCGATAAGGAATCAGATCGATAAGCAAAATCGATAACGGCATCGTTATCAATAAAATCTTATCAATACCCATCCCTAGGTGACAGTGATCAGAGAGGGGGACCAGACAGAATCAAACAAGGCTTCTTTATGTTCGCTATCAACATTATCCAGAAAACAACTGCAAGAAATTATATCTAGGGAAGAACTATATGTGTGCAACAAAACAAGAAATACTTATTGGCATTCATAGAAGAGGCACAGGGCAAACAAGTTTGATCATCAGTCATCTGGACACAAACGGAGAAGCTAACACTCGCCATCCACGGAACATCCAGCTTTCTCAGTTTGCTTGTATGTGACACATTCTGCAGCTTCACAAAGGAAAACCATGCTGTTTAGCAAGTCCCTTCAGCTGCTCCCTTGTTTGCACATGGGGTTGCCACAGAAAATCCGAGGTGGATCTGCATTGACTGAACCAGGAACTGTACACACTGAAACAGAGTGCACTAACCACCATTTACAGGATGTTAGAAATACTGTGTTGAAAATTCCTTGCTCTGTTAAAAAAAAAGCACTTAAAAATAGAGGTGAGCTTGATGAGTTATATCATCTTATTTTTCCCTGAAATATTAAGCCTGATAAGTTATTTCTACTGTATAAAATGCATCATAATCACATTCTGTTCTGTAATTCATTGCTGAATAACACAGAACACATTTAGAGAAAGAGGGAGTTCTATTGTTTTCTTTGCACACAATGACCATAAGACACCATCACATGAATTATTACACTGTTGCAGGTGGTGATGATATGTGCAGGATGTTGTGAAACCGCTTATGTCAGGGATGTCTGACTGTTGCATTATTTGCATTGATGTCTGTTATGTTGATTCACAACAGGAGACAATGTTTGACTACACACCTGGTCATGGTCTGTCTAATTGCAAATACTTTCTTGTGATGAAAAATATGAATGTCCCAACTATGCACCTGAACAGACCTCATTTTAAGCTCAACAAACTGACACTCGGTCAATTCAATTAATTTAATTCAATGTATTTCATTTATATAACACCAAATCACAACAAAGGTGCCTCAAGGCGCTTCACACAAGTAAGGTCTAACCTTACCAACCCCCAGAGCAAGAACAGAGGCGACAGTGGTAAAGAAAAACTCCCTCTGAAGATTTGAGGGAAACCTCAAGCAGACCAGATTCAAAGGGGTGACCCTCTGCTTGGGCCATGCTACCGACAATTGAAAATACAAATATACAGGACATTTTGGGAGTCCATGCTGGTGCACAGGATGGGAGGCCTGGAGAAGAAGACACCCACTCTTATCTCTGGATGGAGCCAAACCTCAAACACAGAAAAAAAAAACAACCAGGAGGCAGAAAAATCACAAATACAGTATAATTTGTCAGCATTAAGCAACAAGAAAAACAGAAGAAATAGTAAAGTGATCGCTGCCACTTGCCCTTAAGCTTCACTGAAAGACCCAGACTTTAGATAAAGTTGAAGCTGCAACCCGCTCCCGTTCCTAAAAAAATTTATTTAAAAGAGTAGAAAGCATAGTAACATACTATGCTAGTATACTAGCCATACGAAAGGGAAAATAAGTGTGTCTTAAGTCTGGACTTGAAAGTCTGTGCAGAATCTGACTGTTTTACTGATGCAGGGAGATCATTCCACAGAACAGGGGCACGATAAGAGAAAGCTCTGTGACCCGCAGACTTCTTATTCACCTTAGGGACACAAAGTAGTCCTGCACCCTGAGAACGTAAAGCCGGTACGTAAGGTTTAATTAGGTCAGCTAAGTAGGGAGGTGCCAGTCCATGAACAATGTTATAGGTGAATAGCAGAACCTTAAAATCTGATCTCACAAGGAAGGGAAGCCAGTGAAGAGACGCCAAAATGGGTGCAATGTGGTCAAACTTTCTGCTTCATGTCAAAAGTCTGGCAGCAGCATTTTGAACCAATTAGAGACCCCTAATGCTGGACTGCAGTAAACCAGAAAATAGAACTTTGCAGTAGTCCAATCCAGAAGAAACAAATACATGAATCAGGGTCTCAGCATCAGCCATAGACGGGATGGGACGAATCTTCACTATATTTTGCAGGTGGAAGAAAGCAGTCCTCGTAATATCTCTAATGTGGAAGTCAAAGGACAACGTAGGATCAAAAATTACCTTAAGGCTTCTCACTTTGTGAGTGTGATGTATGTCAGACAAACCGAGGCTAAGCGTGAGCTTGTCAAATTGATGCCGATGTCTCACTGGACTAAGGACCATCATTTCAGTCTTGTCAGAGTTTAAAAGTAGGGAATTGCTTGACTACAGCTTTTCACTGATGCAAGGCAATCTTATAAGGATTTTATGTGGATGAGACTACCAGCAGTTATCAGCATGTATAACTGAGTATCATCAGCATAGCAATGAAAGGTAATCCCAAAAATGCCATAATATGTGCCCAAGGGGTGCCATATAAAGGGCGAAAAACAGGGGACCTAAGAGAGACCCCTGTGGAACCCCAGATTTCATGTCACTAAGGTTAGAGGTAGTTTTATTGTACAAAACACAGTGAGAACGACTGGCTAGCTATGACGTCAACCATGGGCACTCCCAGTAAACCCAAAATGATTCTCTAGCCTATCAAGCAGTATATGATGATCCATGGTGTCAAACCCAGCACTAAGATCTAACAGCACCAGAACCGTAGTGGTGTCCGAATCCATTTCAAGCAGAAGATCAATGACCACTTCAGTGAGAGCTGTCTCGGTGGAATGATATTTTCTAAAAGCAGACTGCAGTGGCTCAAAAAGATTATTCTCAGTAAGGTGGTCCACGAGCTGCTGTGAAACCACCTTTTCCAGAATTTTAGAGAAAAATGATAGATTTGATATCGGCCTATAGTTTTTCAATATACTAGGGTCAAGATTAGATTTCTTGAGTAATGGTTTAATCACTGCAGATTTGAAACATTTAGGAACAGATCAAGAGGTTAATGACAGATGAATAATTTCCAGCACAGTCAGCCCAAGAGTGGGCCACAGATCCTTAAACAGTTTAGTTGGCATGGGATCAAATAAGCACGTTGTGCTTTTTGTAGACATTACAAGTTTCATCAGCACACCCAGTGAGATACTACCAAATTCTGTAAATCGAGGTAATACCTCAGTGATGGCACCCACCTCAACAGCAAGGTTTAGTGGCTGGGCTCAGGCATTCTGGGATATGTTTAACCTAATATCTTTTTTCTTCTTGAAAAATCTAAGAAATCTTGTGCTGTAAAAGGAGAGCGACTTACAGGCGGTTGTCCATGAATAAGTGTTGCCATTGTGTCGAACAAGAACTTTGAGTTATGCTTGTTTTTGTTGATCACATCAGAGTAATAGGTCCGCTTTATAGCCATTAGTGCATGCTTATAGTCTAAGATAGCATCACGCCATGCAAGGTAGAATACCTCTAATTTTG
Organism: Thalassophryne amazonica; assembly: GCF_902500255.1. Classification (NCBI taxonomy): domain Eukaryota; kingdom Metazoa; phylum Chordata; class Actinopteri; order Batrachoidiformes; family Batrachoididae; genus Thalassophryne; species Thalassophryne amazonica. The sequence goes on along the minus strand of NC_047113.1, from coordinate 90,968,077 downwards.
AAATACGCCATTTTCGTTCTAGACCTCTAGCCTTATGCTTGAGGTCATGCAAGTCATCAAAATTAGTCGTGCACATAGTATTGTTTATTAGTTTTTTTTTGTTTTTTTTTACTGGACTATGAGTCTGAAATAAAGTTATCTATCTATCTATCTATCTATTGTAGTAGAAAGAAATCTGAATCTCATATTTTATTCCCATTTTTACTTTCTTCCATTTCTTCATCACTGCACTTTATCACGTTATTTTAGCTTCTACATGACAAAGGTTTGATTTAGGTGGGCGGAATATCAGAACTTTGAATTTTGATGGGGACAGTATGTTCTCCATGAGGAATTCTTTTGTGTTTATGATAAAGTTTCAGTTTTTCCTTTGATCAGGATGCAAGGTGTTTGGTACGCTGAGGTTTTTGTCAATGGCAAGGTGACATAGTAAAAGTAAACCAATACACTTTCCCCTTAAAGACCTCTGTGTGTGTGTGTGTGTGTGTGTGTGTGTGTGTGTGTGTGTGCGCGCGTGTGTGTGCGCGTGCCTGTCACCTGTGGTTCCACTAGTGAAGCAAATCACAGCCAAGTCCTCAGGACGTGGAGGCTGGAGAGATGAGGTTAATAATGCTAATGTGGTACCAGGTAACACACAACATCAATGTTTAAAGGACATGTTGCACAGAAAGCATAACAATTTAGATTTAGGCTGTTAGTGACCATCCGATGATCCACTGGGATTACTTTGTGACTTTCTGACCAGTATCAAAGTATACAGCATTAGCAGCAAACAGCTATGGAGACTTACGAAAACATAGTACTCGTGAGTACTTATGTGTTTCTAACAGGTGACGTAGGTACTAGAAGCGTCCCACCGTGTGCGTCAATGGAATATAGCTGTTATCGTTAAGAACTGAGGCTCAGATTAATTCCAAAGTTTACATAAGTGTGATGTCATGTTATGATAACTCGTTTTTAAGTGAAAACTGTTCATTTTGATGCAGTCAGGGTGAAAAGCAGCAGTTCTGAGAAGGTTTCGTGCACCTATCACCATGTTCCATAAAGGCACCCTGTCAATAACAATCTCTGCTCAAGGCTCAGCTTTGTGCACGATCAATTATGAGTGTTGTTATCAATAAAATAAAAAAATACATCTGCCAAGGAAAAAACATTGAAGACATTCATGTTCACAGCAGCAGGAGCTGCTGCACATCTCATCAGCTGCACAGCTGCAAAAAAACTTGCCACAAAACAACAAAAGGGGTAAAATCCTGAACATGCCAGACTTATGCAGGAGTAAATTTATTTTGAAATGTTAACGCCACACCGTCAAAGCCCCCATGCAAGTACGATCACCGGCTGCAGGTCTGCCTTTAGTTCTCTCACAATTGTGGCATGTGAAATAAAATCCATTAACTCCTGGAAATAATGTCCACAGCTTCAGTAAACCAGCATCCACACAAATAACACGTCACCATACTTTATGTTCCAAAATGAAACACACTGAAAAAGTTAAGCGTTTCGGGGTAAAGTGTGTCATCTCCTGTCTGTAAATCCGAGCCATTACTTTCAGTGGTGGGCACAGTTCCGCTAATCCGCTAACCTCTTATTAGCGAAACTAACTTTTTTGTTAGCAGGTTAGCTTTTCAGCTAACTTCAAAAACCACCAGAGAACCAATTCGCTTCCGCTAAATTTACAAGCCCAATTCCAATTAAGTTGGGACTGATGTGCAAATCCTATTCAATCTATATTCAGTTGAATACACCACAAAGATAAGATATTTAATGTTCAAACTGATAAACTTTATTGTTTTTGTGCAAATATTTGCTCATTTTGAAATGGATGCCTGCAACCCGTTTCAAAGAAGCTGGGACAGTGGTATGTTTACCACTGTGTTACATCACCTTTCCTTCTAACAACACTCAATAAGCATTTGGGAACTGAGGACACTAACTGTGAGTGTCATGACTGGGTATAAAAAAGCATCCCCAAAAGGCTCAGCTGTTCACAAGCAAAGATGGGGCGAGGATCACCACTTTGTGAACAACTGCATGAAAAAAATAGTCCAAAAGTTTAAGAACAATGTTTCTCAATATTTAATTGCAAGGAATTTAGGGATTCCATCATCTACAGTCCATAAAATAATCAGAAGATTCAGAGAATCTGGAGAACTTTGCACACCTAAGTGGCAAGGTCAAAAACCAACATTGAATGCCCGTGACCTTCGATCCCACAGATGGCAGTGCATTAAACAGACATCACTGTGTAAAGGATCTTACCACGTGGGCTCAGAAACAATTCAGAAAACCAGTGTTAGTTAACATAGTTTGTCGCTACATCTACAAGTACAAGTTAAAACTCTACCATGCAAAGCAAAAGCCATACATCAACAACATCCAGAAACGCTGCCGCCTTCTCTGGGTCTGAGCTCATTTGAAATGGACAGACGCAAAGTGGAAAAGTGTGCTGTGGTCTGATGAGTCCACATTTCAAATTGTTTTTGGAAATCATGGACGTCGTGTCCTCTAGACAAAAGAGGAAAAAGACCATACAGACTGTTACCAGTGCTAAGTTCAAAAGCCAGCATCTGTGATGGTATGGGGGTGTGTTAGTGCCCATGGCATGGGCAACTTACACATCTGTGATGGCACCATCAATGCTGAAAGGTACATCCAGGTTTTGGAGCAACACATGCTGCCATCCAAGCAACGTCTTTTTCAGGGACGTCCCTGCTTATTTCAGCAAGACAATGCCAAGCCACATTCTGCACGTGTTATAACAGCGTAGCTTCGTAGTAAAAGAGTGCGGGTACTAGACTGGTCTTCCTGCAGTCCAGACCTGTCGCCTACTGAAAATGTGTGGCGCATTATGAAGCGCAAAATACAGCAACAGAGACCCTGGACTGTTGAACAACTGAAGTCATACATCAAGCAAGAATGGGAAAGAATTTCATCTACAAAGCTTCATCAATTAGTGTCCTCAGTTCCCAAATGCGTATTGAGTGTTGTTAGAAGGAAAGGTGATGTAACACAGTGGTAAACATACCACTGTCTCAGCTTTTTTGAAATGTGTTGCAGGCATCCATTTCAAAATTAGTAAATATTTGTACAAAAACAATAAAGTTCATCAATTTGAATATTACATATATTGTCTTTGTGGTGTATTTAATTGAATAGAGGTTGAAGAGGATTTGCAAATCATTGTATTCTGTTTTTATTTACATTTCACACAACGTCCCACCTTCATTGGAATTGGGGTTGTAGTTCCGCTAACTTATAGTCCACTAACATTTTTTGCTGGCATAGTGAGTAATGCTGAATGGTCAAAAATGTTTGTAAAGCCTAAAACCATACGTTAGTTCCTGTCTGTTACATGTTTTGCAACAATCAGGCAGCTGTGAGGACCTGAGCTTAACCCCACCCCAGCAGAAGGAGCCTGGCTGCCATGCTGCTACAAATAAATAAATAAATAATTCATTTACATTCAACATACAGTACCCCCATTTTGACTGAACATGCATAGAACTCTGCCGCCTACTGAATGGGAGTGTGCATAGTGACCAACTATCACACAGTCGCTATTCATTGCGCTGAATCACACTTAAACAGAATTTTCAGTTTTGCAAATGCCTTTTTTTTTTTACAAATTAAAAAAAATGACATATTTACAAATACATATTGTAAAAAAATCAACTTACACGTTACAGTAAGTGTGTGTTGGTTTTTACAAATAAATAAACCAACCAGCTACAAGAGGAGGCTCATTTTCCCATATTGCTTTTTGGCATCTGTGTGCGTTAATGCTCAAACCTTCAGAATTAGCACATTACGTTAAAACTAAAAGATAGGTGCAATATTTTTCACTTTGTAAAAATGACAGTTGAGAGTTGACTAATTCTGGACAGTTTATCGACATCGTTAATGTCGATAAACTGTCCAGAATTAGTTTGGTTTATAAATCAAACCATGACTCAAAACTGCTTTGCTTTTGATGTCTTCTGCCACATGTCTGTGCTGTTTCATGCTAAAAGTAAATGGCACTTCCTTACAGCAGGGTGCAGGGTGCACAAAGACAGAAGCTCTGACTCATTGTTTGTGATCGCCTTTGATTTTACTCAGAAGCATTGGCGATGCTTGATCTCAAAACTGGCTTGTCATAGCTGACAGTGTTCTGGAGTCAATACTAAATGTTAGCAGTTCGCTGTAGCTTCTGCTAAATTATTTTTAGCAGAAGCTACAGGGGAGGTGATGGTCTAGTGCAGGGGTGGCCAAGTTCGGTCCTCGAGAGCCACCTTCCTGACATTCTTAGTTGTCTCCCTGCTCCAACACACCTGAATCCAATGAAAGGCTCATTAAAAGTCTGCTAACGAGTCTTTCATTGGATTCAGGTGTGTTGGAGCAGGGAGACAACTAAGAGTGTCAGGAAGGTGGCTCTCGAGGACCGAACTTGGCCACCCCTGGTCTAGTGGTTAAGGTGTTGGGCTTGAGTCCAGAAGACCATGGGTTCAAATCCCTGCCTGACTGGAAAATCACCTAGGGCCCTTGGGCAAGGCCTTTAATCCCCTATTGCTCCCAGTGTGTAGTGAGCGCCTTGTATGGCAGCACCCTGACATTGGGGTGAATGTGAGGCATAACTGTAAAGCGCTTTGAGCGTCTGATGCAGATGGAAAAGTGCTATATAAATGCAGTCCATTTATTTTGGACGGAGCAGGTTCGTTTGTGAGTCATCAGGATATTTCTGCTCATTTTAAAATGTATGTCACACGACGAAAAATGCGAGACGTTTTCCGGAAATGCACCTGCTAACGCTCAGAGTGAGAGGAATAAAATACATCAGCGACCACTAATTATTAGCACATGTGCAGACAGACTCACAATCATGGGTACTTTTATGTTGTCTTGCTAACTGGGATGTTAAAAAACATGCAACATGTCCTTTAAATACCCGACTAAAACAGTGATGTAAAAGGGGAAGTACTCACCACTGGTTGGTGATGATTGGCTTTGCCAAGTTCCTACAAAACAATAAAATGATCTTAACAAAATTCTTGGTGGATTTAACAAACTGAAATAGATAAAATAAAAACAAGGAAGTAAAGAAATATTAAAAGAAAATTGCAAGAAATAAGTGAAGATAAAAAGATATTTGAAATAAATACATTAAAATGAAAACAAGAGAGATTAAAATATGAAGATAGTAAATATACTCAACAAAAATATAAACGCAACACTTTTGGTTTTGCTCCCATTTTGTATGAGATGAACTCAAAGATCTAAAACTTTTTCCACATACACAATATCACCATTTCCCTTAAATATTGTTCACAAACCAGTCTAAATCTGTGATAGTGAGCACTTCTCCTTTGCTGAGATAATCCATCCCACCTCACAGGTGTGCCATACCAAGATGCTGATTAGACACCATGATTAGTGCACAGGTGAGCCTTAGACTGTCCACAATAAAAGGCCACTCTGAAAGGTGCAGTTTTGTTTTACTGGGGGGGGGATACCAGTCAGTATCTGGTGTGACTACCATTTGCCTCATGCAGTGCAATACATCTCCTTCGCATAGAGTTGATCAGGTTGTCAGCTGTGGCCTGTGGAATGTTGGTCCACTCCTCTTCAATGGCTGTGCGAAGTTGCTGGATATTGGCAGGAACTGGTACACTCTGTCGTATACGTCGGTCCAGAGCATCCCAAACATGCTCAATGGGTGACATGTCCGGTGAGTATGCCGGCCATGCAAGAACTGGGATATTTTCAGCTTCCAAGAATTGTGTACAGATCCTTGCAACATGGGGCTGTGCATTATCCTGCTGCAACATGAGGTGATGTTCTTGGATGTATGGCACAACAATGGGCCTCAGGATCTCGTCACGGTATCTCTGTGCATTCAAAATGCCATCAATAAAATGCACCTGTGTTCTTCGTCCATAACAGACGCCTGCCCATACCATAACTCCACCGCCACCATGGGCCACTCGATCCACAACATTAACATCAGAAAACCGCTCACCCACACGAGGCCACACACGCTGTCTGCCATCTGCCCTGGACAGTGTGAACCGGGATTCATCCGTGAAGAGAACACCTCTCCAACGTGCCAAACGCCAGCAAATGTGAGCATTTGTCCACTCAAGTCGGTTACGACGACGAACTGGAGTCAGGTCGAGACCCCGATGAGGACGACGAGCATGCAAATGAGCTTCCCTGAGACGGTTTCTGACAGTTTATGCAGAAATTCTTTGGTTATGCAAACCGATTGTTTCAGCAGCTGTTCGAGTGCCTGGTCTCAGACGATCTTGGAGGTGAACATGCTGGATGTGGAGGTCCTGGGCTGGTGTGGTTACACGTGGTCTGCGGTTGTGAGGCTGGTTGGATGTACTGCCAAATTCTCTGAAACGCCTTTGGAGACGACTTATGGTAGAGAAATGAACATTCAATACACGAGCAACAGCTCTGGTTGACATTCCTGCTGTCAGCATGCCAATTGCACGCTCCCTCAAATCTTGCGACATCTGTGGCATTGTGCTGTGTGATAAAACTGCACCTTTCAGAGTGGCCTTTTATTGTGGGCAGTCTAAGGCACACCTGTGCACTAATCATGGTGTCTAATCAGCATCTTGATATGGCACACCTGTGAGGTGGGATGGATTATCTCAGCAAAGGAGAAGTGCTCACTATCACAGATTTAGACTGGTTTGTGAACAATATTTGAGGGAAATGGTGATATTGTGTATGTGGAAAAAGTTTTAGATCTTTGAGTTCATCTCATACAAAATGGGAGCAAAACCAAAACTGTTGCGTTTATATTTTTGTTGAGTATAGAAAAGGTTAATAAATGAAAGAATAAAATAAAACAGGGAGTCAAGCCCACTCAAACCTCCATTTCATGTAAACTGAGGATCTGTATTCCAGCCTGGTGCCCCCTGTTGACCAGCTGGATAGTGGGTGTGTCCATTAGACCCATGGTTTTCACAGTGTGCTCTTTGTCCTGCACAATGTCCAACACCAGGTTAATTTTATCTGCCACGTCACAAATTAGGGTTGAAATGGAGGCTGCAACAAATACATAAATTAACTAAAATGAAATCAAAAGTGTGGTGATGGTAACATTTCCAACTGAAGCGTAACTGATTAGATGATCAATATAAACTTTTACTAAATCAACTAAAAAGGAAACCATTTTTGATAATCGAATAATTAATCAAGTTATCAGGCAATAAACAATTAGATTTTTTTGTACTATTGTTCATACCAAAAAATAGAATTTGAAGACTTCATGTTAGGTTGTATCAATGCGTGTTGGTGCATTTCTTGGATTTTTCTTATCTTGCATTATACAGACAAAATGATAATGTGGTGAATTAATCCACCATGACAATACTTGCCTTATACACACACACACACGACACCCTCGTATATTGTGTATAAAACAGGTATTGTTATGGTTGATGCTGATTTATATTTACAGCATCTTGCTGCTTTACCTTTGTTGATGATATGTGAGATGGCTTCTGTTCCCAGTGTGTCATACAGAGGAAGTGGCACAAGAGAATAGGTGTAACACGCCAGCTCAGAGATGGTCCACTGCACCCACACAAACAAGAAGAAGAAGAGCCTTGATTGTACATATATACATACAATGAAATTTGTCCTCTGCATTTAACCCATCCTAATTACAGTTAGACACAATCCAACCACTAGGAGCAATGGGCAGCCACAGTCCAGCACCCGGGACCAACTCCAGATGTAGAGACTCTGCCTTGGTCAGGGGCACAGAAAGGAGCAGACCCTAAATAAACATGTTTTTGATTGTGGGAGGAAACTGGAGTACCAAGAGGAAACATGCAAACTCCACACAGAAAGGGTGAGAAGCGATCCCACAACCTTCTTGCGAGGCGTCAGTGCTACAGTGTGATTTCGACACTGACTTCGACACGACTCTGATTTGTTTGTTTGCTCGGCAGTGTGCTGCCAAGCAAACAAACAAATCAGAGGACAACCAGTGCTGTCATGGCAAGAGATAAAAGGGGAGGTGATGGTCTAGTGGTTAAGGTGTTGGGTTTGAGTCCAGAAGATCATGGGTTCAAATCCCTGCCTGACTGGAAAATCACTAAGGGCCCTTGGGCAAGGCCTTTAATCCCCTATTGCTCCCGGTGTGTAGTAAGTGCCTTGTATGGCAGCACCCTGACATCAGGGTGAATGTGAGGCATAATTGCTTTGAGCGTCTGATTCAGATGGAAAAGCACTATATAAATCAGTCCATTTAGCATTTGCTTATGGTTTTGATATATAAATAACATTAATACCGATATAACATATATCTTTTAACGTTGAATAATGCACTAATTCTGAGGTTTTGTAACAAACACAGACAAATCACAAAGGATTTTGGGTAAAATGTGCCTCTGCTAAACACTGATTGGTTCAGTTATTCATTATGTAAACCAACACGTTAATGTGATGTGTGTCGTGTGTTGGTGTTTACAGATAAATGTGCTTTTGTAAAATATTCCTTTTTTTATTTGTAAAAACAGGCATTTTTACGGAGCCCTGGAAATGTAATGGCAAAATGTTTTGCATGTGGAGAGAATGTGCGCTCATTTTATTATATAATTGTGCACACGTTTTATTATATTGTAAAATGTGCACTCAATATTGTCTTGACACATAAATGTTGGCTTTACACTGTGCGAGTTTTGGCCCTTTTTCAGATGATTTTTCATTCGTGCGAGAATTTTTTGGACCGAGTTTCAGGTTAACTGCACGTCCTGCATCGTGTAGTGTACACGGAGTAACAAGCTGCGTGTAACATCTCACGACCACCTCCTGATCACCGATCGTATGGTCAGATGAAAATCAAACCTGTTTGATATTATTCTGGTCGGCCGGCGTGAGGGTATCCTGCTGCTGAAGAGCTACAAGCGTCCAACCACTCGCACTGTGCCTGTGCAAACACTGCAGAGCTGTCTTGTAATGTTTTTTTTGTTGTTGTTGTTTTGTTTTCTTTTAACCTTTGATGTCTCCCATCGAGAGTTTTTGTAAATTAAGTTTGAAAAAAAAAGCTTACATTCTGCTTCTGGAAACATGATTCCGAACTGTGGTTTTTGAACGTACGTGTGTGAGAACATAAATCGGGCGCTCTGAACTTTTACACTGTGCAGTTCTGTGGTACAGTTTGAACTGAAACCGAGTAAAGTGATTAAAAATATCATACAGTGTCTGCCCAGCTTCAGAACAAATACTGCCATGAACTGCCATGAACACTTGAAAACTTGAAATGTGAAAACTTGCCAAAACTAAATTCCAGATAATCCGTGTCTGCGACATTTAAGTGGCGTGGAATTTAACAAACGCAAATACAATAACAATGTCTATAAACCCAGAGAATATATTCACGAGAGTTTTAGGCACTAGAGATTAATGCTGTTGTCCATGGAGCCTGAACAGAGTGTCTGAAATGCATTTGTCCCATCATGAATGTACTGAGATTACCCTATCCTACCCATAATGCACTGCTGGGCACAGCATGTGCTCACTAAAACCTTAAAAATTAGCTCATTACTTTAAAACTAAAACATATATCTGATATTTTCACTTTATAAAACTTCCGATGTGACAGTAATTTTAAATAACTTGTCCGAAAATAGTTTGGTTAAAATTTGAACCATAACTTAAAAATGTATGCCTCTGGATGACTTGCGTGCGTGCATGGTTCTCATAGAAGCAGCTCTCTTCTGTTTGCCGAGGGTAGAACAATATATCTATTAGGAAACTTTTAACCGATAATGGTTTTTAAAGTTATCTAAAAAGATAATCCGATAATGAAAACATTATCTTCGATAATTATCTGTTATCGTCCATCCATCTATCCATTTTCTTCCGCTTTGTCCAGAGTCAGGTTGCGGGGGCAGCAGCTCAAGCAAAGCCGCCCAGACCTCCCGACCCACACACACCTCCCCCAGCAGCTCCGGGGGAACCCCAAGGCGTTCCCAAGCCAGCCGAGAGACGAAGTCCCTCCAGCGTGTCCTGGGTCTTCCCCGGGGCCTCCTCCCGATGGGACGTGCCCGGAACACCTCTCCAGCGAGGCGTCCAGGGAGCATCCGGAAAAGATGCCCGAGCCACCTCAACTGGCTCCTTTCGACATGGAGGAGCAGCGGGTCGACTCTGAGCTCCTCCCGAGTGACATCTGTTATCGGATTATCGGAATTGTGCCCACCACTGGCTGTGTGTAATATGGTTTTGGCTTTATAAACCACGCCCTTGTGTGTGTTAATTGCCGGTCGATTAGATGTTTCATCCAGGTTCTCCTCCACACGTCCTGTTTCAACTGTTTGTAAGTTATTCACACTGTCCTTTTTGACAGGTGATTCTAGTCATTTGGTTGTCACTTCGTTAGTCTTTTCAACCACTTGCGTTTGGCTTTCAGAAGAGTTTTGTTTTCATCCTCACTGTCTCCCTTTTTGTCAGTAGTCTTGAGTTGCTTATTATCCTCCAGTTTGGTTTTTGATCTCAGTCACATTGGGTTTGAGATTTTTGGTGAACATTTTTGTCTTCTGGAGTCTGTCTTGTTTTTTCGAGTTTTTGGATGTTTCTTGGATTTGATGTTCACTATTATTTTGGAGTTCAATAAATAACTGTATATTTGGCATCTTCTCTTGTGTCTTTTGGCTACCTGCATTTGAGGTCCAAACCTGCCTTCTTTGGGGACTAAACCATGACACAAAAATATCCAGATGTATCAAAATGTGCGTATGCAAGGATACACGCATGTTCCATTTGTACATCCCACTGAACATGGAACTGAGTTCACATGCACCAAACTCTGCCCTGGCCACGCCCCTATTTAAATATAGAAATCCATGTAAAGAGGCCCTGGAGGTGGGAATCCCCACACCATCACATCAGACAACATGAACACAGAAAACAGAGTGTGTGCTACAGATGACTTAAAATTACACGAAGACATGCAGGGATAGTTTATTTGGTACCCTGTTAAACAGAATAAACATGAAACTGGAAAAATGTTTGTGGGAGCGTGTGTGTGTGTGAGGCTGTAAATGTTGTCGACTCAGAACAGCACACACATACTGAAGTTAAACACATGAGGTGCTCGGCCGCTGACGGTGTGTGACATTCACAACTTTACACACGCGCTCAGCGACAAATACTGAACACAAGGAGACAATCGGTTAAGACGCTCTGCTGCTCCAGTCGCACCATCAAGAAAAAGAAAACACACTGATAATAAACATATTTGAATGCGCACATCCCCACATATGAACACGCTAGTTTTCATTAGGAACAATTACATGAATATACCATTTACAAAGCAAGCAGCCATCTATCTTGCACCGTGCCAGCCTCATGCGCATCACATATGATATGAACATTGATGGAATGGAAATTGTTTCCTATTAAGAAAAATAAATTCATCATGTGATGGCACCTTTATGTGTACAGTCAATAGCTCCAATTACATTAGGAAAACTGGCTGCATATTGCGCTTTAATGTTGGAATATGATGTACCTGGATGACATTCAGATGACTGCATTCCACACAGCTGGCATGGCTCAGTGCAGCGTTGACTGGCACACTCCTGACTGACTGGGGAGCTCATGCTGGAATGCCCCTGTTGCCAAGAAGCCCAGCATGGTCAGCACCTGTGTGAGCACAGACAATCGCCTGGGTTCTCACTGTATTGCCCTCTAGGCCGCCACAGTTCTGCGTGCAACTCCAGTAACAGTGGACTTGGTAACCAACACTGGCTTATGAGCCAATTATCATCATTTGCAAGTAAATCCTCACGTTCCCTGAATACATCGGACTGTACCATTTGCAAGGTCCTCTAACAATCCTAACGCAGCCACTGTTAATACTATTATCATCATCACATTGTGCGTGATTTTATATCCACCCATATTACTGCAAACATATGGGTGTGTCAATTGTTCAGTGTGTCGCTGATGTGCACATCACTCAGATGACTTTATGTTTTCACAGTATTAACGGTTCCCAGCATCACTTCTGCATGTCAGCAGTGAACCAATAGCTGTAGAAACGCCCGTACGCCACCCAGGATTTCTGCATGATGCACCGCACATTTCCACAGTCATTTCACTTTTGATACATCTGAACGATGGCGTGGCAACGGATGTACACCACATTTTTGTGCATATCCACGCTTTGTACATGAGGCCCCAGTATTGCAGTTGTACTGTGAATAAACAGCATAAACCCTTTCTGTTAGCTGTGACCTGACAATGTGGTTTTCACATGCACACTTCCCTACAAAAAAGAAACGTGTGTGTGTGTGTGTGTGTACCTCAGGTCTGTTTTGAGAGAAAATGCCAATGTAGGGGTCAGTGATTTTGGAGTGTCCTCTGTGGAGAAATGAAGAACCCAGATTCTCTGCACGCTCCTTCACCTACAACAACAACACACACACACACACACACACACACACACACACACACACACACACACACACACACACACACACACACACACACACACACACACACACACACACACACACACACACACACACACACACACACACACACACACACACACACACACACACACACACACCTGGTTCATGATGCACTAAAAGACTGGACAATGTTATACTCACAACTTTAAGTTGTACTTGACAGGAAAAATTCTGTCCTTCCAGCATCTTTCTTATCCAAAAACTCAAGAACTGTAAAACTCTTAAAATCAAAATTTGTATAATTTAATATTGGGAGGACAAAGTTCTGCCTGCCAAAAAAATAAAATAAAATAAAATAAAAATTATGCATTTCTGACATTTGTATTTTAGTGAATCTTGGGTTTCACAAGTAAGAAATGGACCAGAAGCCCTGAAATGCTCACATCACCCACGAGATTGCAACAAAAGCTGCTTAAATGTGAGCCAAGATCTAGAGATAGTTTATTAATTTTGGAAGTTAATTTCTGGACAAAGTAAAATGGGCTGACAGCTAAAAATCAACTTACAGTTGTGTCCCTTGCCCTTATGGTCAACTTACTTGTTTTTTCCATTGTAAATCATAAGTTAGAGGCACAGGCAACTTAAGCACACAGTCACATGTCCAGACTATCATAGTTAAAGGCCATCTCTCACTCCACCCAACACTATCTTTTAAAAATTCTATACCAGATTATAAATACTTTATTCCAAGTCTTTAACTTGTGCAGGCCCTGATATAGCTAATAAAAGTAAAATATGGCAGAGTGAGTCTTAAAAATACAAGGCAGATTCACAGCCATTTTTATCCAGAATTAATAGACTGAAGAATATCACATGTGGACTACCTCATGGATCAGTTTTAGGTCCTAAAATGTTTATAATGTATCCTGTATGGTGGCCATGTGGTGTGGTGCTGGGACGCCCCCGTGGGATTAGAATAGAATAGAATAGAATTTATTTCAGCAACAACACAGCAGCATAAAGACAACATATCAAACAAATCAAAAAAAAAAAAAAACAAGACCAAATTAAACACCGTGTGCCTGAAAAGGGGGTGGGAAGAAGCAAAGCTTATAAATTACCCACCCCTCATACCCCATCCCAAAAGTCCAAGTCCAACATATAATTACACTTATGCTCACACTCCTATATATACAAATAAGCAAATTAAATACATACATCCACAAATTTATACATCTTTTTTTTTTTATTATTATTATTTATGATTTTCTTTATATCCAGAAATTATTAATTTCTTATAATGTTTCTTAAAACAGACAAAAGAACTACATAATCTAATTTCCACAGGACATTTGTTCCAAATCTTCACCCCTTTAACTGAAACACAAAAACCCTTGACATTAGTACGTACGGGAGGCTTCTTAAAAACCATGCATCCTCGTAAACTGTATTCAGATTTCCTGATCTTGAACAGGCTCTGGACATAAAGTGGCAAGGCCTGGTTATTAGCTTTGTACAAAGTTTGTATGGTGATATAATCCACTAAATCTCTAAATTTCAGTAAATTTAAAGTCATAAACAGAGAATGCGTTGGCTCAAGATAAGGTTTATTACAGATGATTCTGATGGCATGTTTTTGTAAAAGAAATACATGATTGGTATTTGATTTGTAAGTATTACCCCAGAGTTCGATACAATATTCAATTCAATTCAATTCAATTTTTTTTTATATAGCGCCAAATCACAACAAACAGTTGCCCCAAGGCGCTTTATATTGTAAGGCAAGGCCATACAATAATGATGTAAAACCCCAACGGTCAAAACGACCCCCTGTGAGCAAGCACTTGGCTACAGTGGGAAGGAAAAACTCCCTTTTAACAGGAAGAAACCTCCAGCAGAACCAGGCTCAGGGAGGGGCAGTCTTCTGCTGGGACTGGTTGGGGCTGAGGGAGAGAACCAGGAAAAAGACATGCTGTGGAGGGGAGCAGAGATCGATCACTAATGATTAAATGCAGAGTGGTGCATACAGAGCAAAAAGAGAAAGAAACAGTGCATCATGGGAACCCCCCAGCAGTCTACGTCTATAGCAGCATAACTAAGGGATGGTTCAGGGTCACCTGATCCAGCCCTAACTATAAGCTTTAGCAAAAAGGAAAGTTTTAAGCCTAATCTTAAAAGTAGAGAGGGTGTCTGTCTCCCTGATCTGAATTGGGAGCTGGTTCCACAGGAGAGGAGCCTGAAAGCTGAAGGCTCTGCCTCCCATTCTACTCTTACAAACCCTAGGAACTACAAGTAAGCCTGCAGTCTGAGAGCGAAGCGCTCTATTGGGGTGATATGGTACTACGAGGTCCCTAAGATAAGATGGGACCTGATTATTCAAAACCTTATAAGTAAGAAGAAGAATTTTAAATTCTATTCTAGAATTAACAGGAAGCCAATGAAGAGAGGCCAATATGGGTGAGATATGCTCTCTCCTTCTAGTCCCCGTCAGCACTCTAGCTGCAGCATTTTGAATTAACTGAAGGCTTTTTAGGGAACTTTTAGGACAACCTGATAATAATGAATTACAATAGTCCAGCCTAGAGGAAATAAATGCATGAATTAGTTTTTCAGCATCACTCTGAGACAAGACCTTTCTGATTTTAGAGATATTGCATAAATGCAAAAAAGCAGTCCTACATATTTGTTTAATATGCGCTTTGAATGACATATCCTGATCAAAAATGACTCCAAGATTTCTCACAGTATTACTAGAGGTCAGGGTAATGCCATCCACAGTAAGGATCTGGTTAGACACCATGTTTCTAAGATTTGTGGGGCCAAGTACAATAACTTCAGTTTTATCTGAGTTTAAAAGCAGGAAATTAGAGGTCATCCATGTCTTTATGTCTGTAAGACAATCCTGCAGTTTAGCTAATTGGTGTGTGTCGTCTGGCTTCATGGATAGATAAAGCTGGGTATCATCTGCGTAACAATGAAAATTTAAGCAATACCGTCTAATAATACTGCCTAAGGGAAGCATATATAAAGTGAATAAAATTGGTCCTAGCACAGAACCTTGTGGAACTCCATAATTAACTTTAGTCTGTGAAGAAGATTCCCCATTTACATGAACAAATTGTAATCTATTAGACAAATATGATTCAAACCACCGCAGCGCAGTGCCTTTAATACCTATGGCATGCTCTAATCTCTGTAATAAAATTTTATGGTCAACAGTATCAAAAGCAGCACTGAGGTCTAACAGAACAAGCACAGAGATGAGTCCACTGTCCGAGGCCATAAGAAGATCATTTGTAACCTTCACTAATGCTGTTTCTGTACTATGATGAATTCTAAAACCTGACTGAAACTCTTCAAATAGACCATTCCTCTGCAGATGATCAGTTAGCTGTTTTACAACTACCCTTTCAAGAATTTTTGAGAGAAAAGGAAGGTTGGAGATTGGCCTATAATTAGCTAAGATAGCTGGGTCAAGTGATGGCTTTTTAAGTAATGGTTTAATTACTGCCACCTTAAAAGCCTGTGGTACATAGCCAACTAACAAAGATAGATTGATCATATTTAAGATCGAAGCATTAAATAATGGTAGGGCTTCCTTGAGCAGCCTGGTAGGAATGGGGTCTAATAAACATGTTGATGGTTTGGATGAAGTAACTAATGAAAATAACTCAGACAGAACAATCGGAGAGAAAGAGTCTAACCAAATACCGGCATCACTGAAAGCAGCCAAAGATAACGATACGTCTTTGGGATGGTTATGAGTAATTTTTTCTCTAATAGTTAAAATTTTGTTAGCAAAGAAAGTCATGAACTCATTACTAGTTAAAGTTAATGGAATACTCAGCTCAATAGAGCTCTGACTCTTTGTCAGCCTGGCTACAGTGCTGAAAAGAAACCTGGGGTTGTTCTTATTTTCTTCAATTAGTGATGAGTAGAAAGATGTCCTAGCTTTACGGAGGGCTTTTTTATAGAGCAACAGACTCTTTTTCCAGGCTAAGTGAAGATCTTCTAAATTAGTGAGACACCATTTCCTCTCCAACTTACGGGTTATCTGCTTTAAGCTACGAGTTTGAGAGTTATACCATGGAGTCAGACACTTCTGATTTAAAGCTCTCTTTTTCAGAGGAGCTACAGCATCCAAAGCTGTCTTCAATGAGGATGTAAAACTATTGACGAGATACTCCATCTCCCTTACAGAGTTTAGGTAGCTACTCTGCACTGTGTTGTTATATGGCATTAGAGAACATAAAGAAGGAATCATATCCTTAAACCTAGTTACAGCGCTTTCTGAAAGACTTCTAGTGTAATGAAACTTATTCCCTACTGCTGGGTAGTCCATCAGAGTAAATGTAAATGTTATTAAAAAATGATCAGACAGAAGGGAGTTTTCAGGGAATACTGTTAAGTCTTCTATTTCCATACCATAAGTCAGAACAAGATCTAAGATATGATTAAAGTGGTGGGTGGACTCATTTACTTTTTGAGCAAAGCCAATAGAGTCTAATAATAGATTAAATGCAGTGTTGAGGCTGTCATTCTCAGCATCTGTGTGGATGTTAAAATCGCCCACTATAATTATCTTATCTGAGCTAAGCACTAAGTCAGACAAAAGGTCTGAAAATTCACAGAGAAACTCACAGTAACGACCAGGTGGACGATAGATAATAACAAATAAAACTGGTTTTTGGGACTTCCAATTTGGATGGACAAGACTAAGAGACAAGCTTTCAAATGAATTAAAGCTCTGTCTGGGTTTTTGATTAATTAATAAGCTGGAATGGAAGATTGCTGCTAATCCTCCGCCCCGGCCCGTGCTACGAGCATTCTGACAGTTAGTGTGACTCGGGGGTGTTGACTCATTTAAACTAACATATTCATCCTGCTGTAACCAGGTTTCTGTTAGGCAGAATAAATCAATATGTTGATCAATTATCATATCATTTACCAACAGGGACTTAGAAGAGAGAGACCTAATGTTTAATAGACCACATTTAACTGTTTTAGTCTGTGGTGCAGTTGAAGGTGCTATATTATTTTTTCTTTTTGAATTTTTATGCTTAAATAGATTTTTGCTGGTTATTGGTAGTCTGGGAGCAGGCACCGTCTCTACGGGGATGGGGTAATGAGGGGATGGCAGGGGGAGAGAAGCTGCAGAGAGGTGTGTAAGACTACAACTCTGCTTCCTGGTCCCAACCCTGGATAGTCACGGTTTGGAGGGTTTAAGAAAATTGGCCAGATTTCTAGAAATGAGAGCTGCTCCATCCAAAGTGGGATGGACGCCGTCTCTCCTAACAAGACCAGGTTTTCCCCAGAAGCTTTGCCAATTATCTATGAAGCCCACCTCATTTTTTGGGCACCACTCAGACAGCCAGCAATTCAAGGAGAACATGCGGCTAAACATGTCACTCCCGGTCCGATTGGGGAGGGGCCCAGAGAAAAATACAGAGTCCGACATTGTTTTTGCAAAGTTACACACCGATTCAATGTTAATTTTAGTGACCTCCGATTGGCGTAACCGGGTGTCATTACTGCCGACGTGAATTACAATCTTACCAAATTTACGCTTAGCCTTAGCCAGCAGTTTCAAATTTCCTTCAATGTCGCCTGCTCTGGCCCCCGGAAGACAATTGACTATGGTTGCTGGTGTCGCTAACTTCACATTTCTCAAAACAGAGTCGCCAATAACCAGAGTTTGATCCTCGGCGGGTGTGTCGTCGAGTGGGGAAAAACGGTTAGAGATGTGAACGGGTTGGCGGTGTACACGGGGCTTCTGTTTAGGGCTACGCTTCCTCCTCACAGTCACCCAGTCAGCCTGCTTTCCCGGCTGCTCGGGATCTGCCAGGGGGGAACTAACGGCGGCTAAGCTACCTTGGTCCGCACCGACTACAGGGGCCTGGCTAGCTGTAGAATTTTCCACGGTGCGGAGCCGAGTCTCCAATTCGCCCAGCCTGGCCTCCAAAGCTACGAATAAGCTACACTTATTACAAGTACCATTACTGCTAAAGGAGGCCGAGGAATAACTAAACATTTCACACCCAGAGCAGAAAAGTGCGGGAGAGACAGGAGAAGCCGCCATGCTAAACCGGCTAAGAGCTAGTAGCTACGCTAAGCTAGCGGATTCCTAAAAACACGCAAAGTGAATAATGTGTAAATAATTTAGAGGTGATTCAGCAGAAGGAGTGCTTTAGTTAAGGCACGTAAAGATTACACTGGGAAACAAATCGTAATCTAGATAACTAGATCAATCTAACTGCGCAGATTAAACAGCTAACAGATACAGAAAAACACCGCTGTGCTCCGGAACAGGAAGTGATACAATACCGCAGTGAGAGCCAACCACCAGTAGAGGCAATATGCAATATGTCATATATGGTACAATTAAAGAATAATATAATCTAAGTAGCCCATCCTGGGACAATATGTCCTTGACCCTGTACATGATAGCGATAGATTTTGACATTTTAAATTTTATATAATTTATATGAGGTTTCCAGCTGAGTTTATTGTCAATTATAACACCTAGAAATTTGTTCTCAGTTACTATCTGTATTTCCATATTGTTAATCAATCAATCAATCAATTTTTTTATATAGCGCCAAATCACAACAAACAGTTGCCCCAAGGCGCTTTATATTGTAAGGCAAGGCCATACAATAATTATGTAAAACCCCAACGGTCAAAACGACCCCCTGTGAGCAAGCACTTGGCTACAGTGGGAAGGAAAAACTCCCTTTTAACAGGAAGAAACCTCCAGCAGAACCAGGCTCAGGGAGGGGCAGTCTTCTGCTGGGACTGGTTGGGGCTGAGGGAGAGAACCAGGAAAAAGACATGCTGTGGAGGGGAGCAGAGATCAATCACTAATGATTAAATGCAGAGTGGTGCATACAGAGCAAAAAGAGAAAGAAACAGTGCATCATGGGAACCCCCCAGCAGTCTACGTCTATAGCAGCATAACTAAGGGATGGTTTAGGGTCACCTGATCCAGCCCTAACTATAAGCTTTAGCAAAAAGGAAAGTTTTAAGCCTAATCTTAAAAGTAGAGAGGGTGTCTGTCTCCCTGATCTGAATTGGGAGCTGGTTCCACAGGAGAGGAGCCTGAAAGCTGAAGGCTCTGCCTCCCATTCTACTCTTACAAACCCTAGGAACTACAAGTAAGCCTGCAGTCTGAGAGCGAAGCGCTCTATTGGGGTGATATGGTACTACGAGGTCCCTAAGATAAGATGGGACCTGATTATTCAAAACCTTATAAGTAAGAAGAAGAATTTTAAATTCTATTCTAGAATTAACAGGAAGCCAATGAAGAGAGGCCAATATGGGTGAGATATGCTCTCTCCTTCTAGTCCCCGTCAGTACTCTAGCTGCAGCATTTTGAATTAACTGAAGGCTTTTTAGGGAACTTTTAGGACAACCTGATAATAATGAATTACAATAGTCCAGCCTAGAGGAAATAAATGCATGAATTAGTTTTTCAGCATCACTCTGAGACAAGACCTTTCTAATTTTAGAGATATTGCATAAATGCAAAAAAGCAGTCCTACATATTTGTTTAATATGCGCATTGAATGACATATCCTGATCAAAAATGACTCCAAGATTTCTCACAGTATTACTAGAGGTCAGGGTAATGCCATCCAGAGTAAGGATCTGGTTAGACACCATGTTTCTAAGATTTGTGGGGCCAAGTACAATAACTTCAGATTTATCTGAGTTTAAAAGCAGGAAATTAGAGGTCATCCATGTCTTTATGTCTGTAAGACAATCCTGCAGTTTAGCTAATTGGTGTGTGTCCTCTGGCTTCATGGATAGATAAAGCTGGGTATCATCTGCGTAACAATGAAAATTTAAGCAATACCGTCTAATAATACTGCCTAAGGGAAGCATGTATAAAGTGAATAAAATTGGTCCTAGCACAGAACCTTGTGGAACTCCATAATTAACTTTAGTCTGTGAAGAAGATTCCCCATTTACATGAACAAATTGTAATCTATTAGACAAATATGATTCAAACCACCGCAGCGCAGTGCCTTTAATACCTATGGCATGCTCTAATCTCTGTAATAAAATTTTATGGTCAACAGTATCAAAAGCAGCACTGAGGTCTAACAGAACAAGCACAGAGATGAGTCCACTGTCCGAGGCCATAAGAAGATCATTTGTAACCTTCACTAATGCTGTTTCTGTACTATGATGAATTCTAAAACCTGACTGAAACTCTTCAAATAGACCATTCCTCTGCAGATGATCAGTTAGCTGTTTTACAACTACCCTTTCAAGAATTTTTGAGAGAAAAGGAAGGTTGGAGATTGGCCTATAATTAGCTAAGATAGCTGGGTCAAGTGATGGCTTTTTAAGTAATGGTTTAATTACTGCCACCTTAAAAGCCTGTGGTACATAGCCAACTAACAAAGATAGATGGTTAATGGTTACACTTTTACATTTAGGCACAAATTTATTTCCAAAAATCATACATTTGGTTTTCCCAAGATGAAGTGACAATTTATTAGCATCAAACCAAGCCTTAAATTTATCCAGTTCGTTTACCACCGTGTCAAGAAGCTGTTCAAGATTATCACCACTGCAAAATACAGTTGTGTCATCTGCAAAAAGAACACACCTCAGTACCCGTGACACATAACATATATCATTTATATATAAAATAAATAACAATGCCGATTATGCCGGCACCCTGTGTGCAGGGTTGTTTCCTGTGCCTCCATAGAGGGTGTGGCGGGGGGTGGGGTGTTGGGGTTCCGCCTGGGCTGTTCCAGTGGCCTTGGTAGATGACCATCCTGGCCCCTTCTACTGTCCTGGTTCTCCTTGTTTCTCCTGGGGCTCTCCATGCTGGACTCCTACCCATCAAGGTGCATACAATCACACATGTGGTTCCTGGCATGCCACAGTGGTCCATGTCATATGGTAAGGTTCTGTACTTTTGTCTTGGCCCAACACACCAGCCACAGTAGCAATCGGATATTTAGCTGTGATCTGGGTCTCGGTGTGTGGATGGTCAGGCATTCGTGGCCGTAACCACAATTTGGTTTTGGCTGTTCCAAAGGGGATCAAGACTCTGGTGTCCTAGAATAGGATAAGAATGCTCACTAAATAGACAACAGACTGTTGTGGTTACTGCTTGTTTATGTGTGTGGTTGTTTGTCCTGGTATGTCGTATCATTGAGGTTCTGCCTCTTTGGTGTCTCACATATTTCATCACCTCACAAGTTTTTTCTTTTGTTCTGGTCTGTCTCTCTATTTTTTTATTGGTCAGCCCTTCCTGATAGAAATGATCTGTTAGCTTTAAATAAAACATTTTAGGCTGATCAGGAAGTGCAGGTGAAGGTCACACACGCACACCATGTTCACTTACTTATCTGTCTTGCAAGAACAAATTGCATATTATATATATATATATATATATATATATATATATATATATATATATATATATATATATATATATATATATATATATATATGATTTTCCTTTATAAATCATTGGTTGTCTAGACCAGAAATTTCAGTTAAATATATCATATAGCAGACGAACACACTGATATTTGGGAAGTGAAATGAAGTTTATAGGATTTACAGCAAGTGTGCAATAATTATTTAAAGAAAATTAGGCAGGTGCATAAATTTGGGGCACTCTTGTGATTTTATTGATTTGAATTTAAGGGGAGGTGATGGTCTAGTTGTTAAGGTGTTGGGCTTGAGTCCAGAAGACCATGGGTTCAAATCCCCGCCTGACTGGAAAATCACTAAGGGCCCTTGGGCAAGGCCTTTAATCCCCTATTGCTCCCAGTGTGTACTGAGTGCCTTGTGTGGCAGCACCCTGACACCGGGGTAAATGTGAGGCATAGTTGTAAAGCGCTTTGAGCGCCTGATGCAGATGGAAAAGCGCTATATAAATGCAGTCCATTTACCATTTGAATACATATAACACCAATTATTGGAACACAAAATTGGTTTGGTAAGCTCATTGACTCTTGACGTTTTTACACAGGTGAATCCAATCATGAGAAAGGGTATTTAAGGTGGCCATTTGCAAGTGTTTCCCCTCTTTGCATCTCTTCTAATGAGTGGCAACATAGGATCCTCTAAACACCTCTGAAAACAAAGACTGTTCAACATCATGGTTTAGGGGAAGGATACAAAAAGCTAACTCAGAGATTTCAGCTGTCAGTTTCCACTGTGAAGAACATAGTGAGGAAATGGAAGACCACAGGCACAGTACTAGTTAAGGCCCGAAGTGGCAGGCCAAGAAAAATCTCAGATAAGCTGAAGCGAGGGATGATAGTCAACCCACAGACCTGCTCCAACGACCTACAACATGATCTTGCTGTAGATGGTGTCTCTGTGCATTGTTCAACTATACAGCGCATTTTGCACAAAGAGATGCTGTAATGCAGAGGAAGCCTTTTTTGCGTACACGCCACAAACAGAGTCGCTTGAGGTATGCTAAGCACAATTGGACAAGCCAGCTTCATTTTGGAATAAGGTGCTGTGGACTGATGAAACTAAAATTGAGTTATTTGGACATAAGAAGGGGCAGGATGCATGGCTAAAAAGAACATAGCATTCCAAGAAAAACACTTGCTACCGACAGTAAAATTTGGAGGTGGTTCCATTATGTTGTGGGGCTGTGTGGCCAGTGCAGGTACTGGGAATCTTGTTAAAATTGAGGGTCACATGGATTCCAGTCAATATCAGCAGATTCTTGAGAACAATGTTCATGAACCAGTGACAAAGCTGTGCCGAGGCTGGATCTTTCAACAAGACAGCGACCCTAAACACTGCTCAAAATCTACTAATGCATTCATGCAGAGGAACAAGTACAACGTTCTGGAATGGGCATCTCAGTCCTCAGACCTGAATATATTGATGATCTGTGGTGTGATTTTAAGTGGGCTGTCCAAGCTCAGAAACCAACAAACCTGAGATGTTTTGTAAAGACGAATGGTCCAAAATACCTTCAACCAGAATCCAGACTCTCAGTGGAAGCTATAGGAAGCGTTTAGAGGCTGTTATTTCTGCAAAAGGAGGATTTACTAAATATTTATCTATTTTTTTCTCTCAAAGTGTCCAAATTTATGCGCCTGCCTAATTTTGTTTAAAGAATTATTTCACACTTTCTGTAAATCTTATAAACTTCACTTCTCAAATATCACTGTTTGTCTGCTATATTTAACTGAAATTTCTGATCCAGACAACCAATGATTTATAAAGGAAAATCATGGAAATTATTAGGGGTGCCCAAACATTTGCATACAACTGTATGCGTCTATATATATAGCACAGAGACAATGTAAACAGTATACAAATAATGAATGTTTATGAGTTCAATGGTACGAATATTTCATGAGGTGAAAGCTGGAACGTAATTGGTTTGTTCCAGCTTTCACCGAATTAAATATTCATTCCATTGAAAGAATGTAAAAACATTCATTATTTGTTTCTATAACGACTAAAATAGATCCTTGTCATTTGCCATTTTATTAATTTATAAACAACAGAAAAGGGACTTACATTTTGGTAGTTCACTGCTGCTACAGTCCAAATTGTGACGTGTAGTCCGGTGTTGCTGTGCACTGACTTCGGACTTCCATAAAAAAAAAAAGGACTGTATTTCATCAGTCCAGCCAAAAATCACGTCAGCTTTTCATCTGAACAGCTCTTCATGCATCCAGATGGTTTCCAGCAGAATGGACCGTGTGTTACAAGAATTAACAACGTCAGTTAGCTCAATCAAATTGTCGTCTTGCATGTGTCATCTCGCGCATGTGCGCGCGCTCACACGACCAGGTCGGCGCTTGGACTACAAAAAAAAAAAAAAAGGCTGAACATCCTCAGTGCAGCAAAAAAGAAAAAAACAGACATGTCTGAAATTAGTCCAGCTTTTCATTCTAACAGCCTCCAGAGAGCACAGTGGATTTGCTTTGTGTGTGCGTGCATGCAGAGTGCAATGGTACCAAACGTATGGAACCAAATTGCACTCTAAATGCAATGCAACACAAATGGGATGAATAATTCATGTCATGTGACATACAAAGCACCAATCAAAAGACAAGGATCCACTCAGCTGTTATATAATAACAGACAACTGTCATGATTGGGACTGTGGGTGGTTTTGTATTATTGTATTTGTTCTGTTATGTTTGGTGCTTGGGTTTTGTTGGAGGGATTTTTCTTGTCTAAGTGTCTGGTGTTTGGTGCTGGGTGTTCCCACCTGACTTCCCGTCCTGCTTGACACACCCCCTTCCAGATCTTTCCTCACACACCTGTCCTGCATTTCCTCATTATCAGTCACCCCTTTTCCCACATCCTGTTGTGAGATTGTTGTGCCTTGTGTCACTTTCAAGCGTTTGTCTTCTGAGTATTGTTACCTGTTTACAGTGACTCTATGTCTGATGCTAATTTAATCCATGCTTCTCTCATCAGGAACCTGAACCTAGGACTCCACCATCTCCTGTGCCCTCTACAGGTCAAGGCGGTGGATGGCAGTTTGCTGGCAAGAATCACTCATCGTACTCAGTCTATGCAGTTAATGTTCCCAGAAAAACATTCTGAAACCATCAGCTTCCATGTCTTTAATAGTATGACTCACCAGGCTATTTTGGGGCACCCCTGGCTTAAACAGCACTGCCCAAATTTTGACTGGGCCAACGGCCAAGTTATTTCATGGGGACCCAACTGTGATAATGCATGTATGATTAATAATAATAATGTCCTGTCTGTTTCTGCAAACCCTGATTTGACAGGAGTTCCCTTCCGTTACCATGACCAAGCTCTTGTCTGTAGTAAAGCTAAGGCTCTATCGCCACATCGCAGTTACAACTGCACCATCGACTTGCTACCCAGTTCTAGTCCTCCAAGGGGAAAACTATTTTCCTTATTTAGCCCAAATGTCTAGCTATGGAACAATATATTTGGGAATCTCTAGCAGCGGGGTTCTTTCACCCATCATCCTCCCTTGCGGGGGCAGGATTTTTTTGGTAGAAAACAAAGATAAATTGCTGTATTCTTGTATTGATTAGCAGGAGCTTAACGATATCTCGATTAAGAATAGGTACCCTCTTCCCTTGCTAACCTCGGGGTCTGAGTTGCTGGAGGGAGCCAAGATCTTTACAAATCTTGAGCCCCACAATGCCTACCATTTGGTTTGTATTCGGGAAGTTGATGAAGACGGCCTTTAATACTCCTTTCGGCCACTACGAATACTTGGTAATGCTCTTTGGGCTCACTAACGCCCCCACTGTGTTTCAAGAGCTAGTTAATGACGTGTTGAGGGAATTTCTAAGCAAATTCATCTTCATTTATTTGGATGACATATTGATCTTCTCCCCCAATGAAGATATCCATACATACTATGTTAGGACCATATTGCATCAATTGTTAGAGAATCAGCTATACGTCAAGGCGGAGAAGTGTGAGTTCCATCATTTCTGGGGTTTGTGTTATCTGAAGGGGAGATTCAGATGGACCCTCCAAGACTGCAGCTGTGACTGAGTGGGTCACTCCAAGGAGGTCCAACGTTTCCTTGGTTTTGCTCATTTCTATAGAAATCATCAACCTTACCTCCACTCACCAGGCATTGGTCTGGTCTCACGAAAATTCAGTAAGGTATATCTTATATATTATATTCCATTTCTAAGGTGGAACTATGCCAGTATACAAATGTATATCTAAATATCTAAAAAGGAAGAGTAAAATAGGAGAGTAGAAAAAGAGTAGAGCCACTTTGAGTGTCAGGACACGTTTCAGGAGTTAAGGAAGCGACTTATGTCTGCCCCAATGCTTCTTCTCCTTGAGTCAGGTCAGCAGTTTCTGATCGAAGTTGACACACCTCTGACGTCAGTGTGGGGGGCCACTTCTTTCTCAAATCTGTACCTCAGATAATAAGTTACATCCCTGTGCTTTCCTATCAAGAAAGTTAACCCCAGACATAGTTAATCGCGAACTGTTGGCCATTAAGGTGGCCTTGGAGGATTAGTGTCACTGGCTGGAAGGGGCACAACTACCTTTTCTCATTTGACCACAAAAATTTAGACTATTTGCGCACAGCTAAGAGACGCTATGCCAGGCAAGCTCGGTCAGCTTTCTTTTGTCAATTCAACTTCACACTTTCCTACTGACCCGGTTCCGAGAATGGCAAGCCGGACTCCGTCACATCAATTTGAACCTGAAAAGTACTACACAAAGCATGAGAAAGTCCTGCCCTCTGCATGCTTTGTTTCAGTCCTTACTTATACATACAGAAGATGGTCAAAGTAGCCTCTAGTAGCGAACTTATGCATCCAGGTTGCCCCGCTAAAATGCTTTTTGTTCCTGGTCCCCTTAGGAGTGAGGTCATTCACTGAGCTCATGATAGTCAGTTTGTCTGTCACCCAGGCATCAAAAAGACTAATTGGTTGGTTGTTCAGTGGTATTGGTGGTCACGCATTGCCGATGACATTACAGAATATGTCAATGCTTGTCATGGGCCATGAACAAATAGACACAGCAAGGGCTTCAAGATGTACAGATTCCCTTCAGATCTGAGCAGAAGAAAAATTTCAGAATATGAAGTCAGCTAAGTGGGATGGAAGCCAAACAAAAAAGTCCCAAAGTCTTTGTATTGTTTTCCGTGTAATAAACACTGTATATAATGGATTTTGTACAGTGGATTTTTGCTCACATCGGATAAAATGTCCTGTCCGGTCGCAATGTGTTTCCATTAAACCCCTCGCATGTGGGACCAGAGGTTTTTTTTTTTGATGATTAAAAGCCCGACCGTTTATTTTTTTTCACTTCGTGCTCAGACTGAGCCGCAGCCTGATGTACACCTGTTAAATCACTGCGCAAAACGCTGTGATTTAACACTTTGCTGCCTTCACTCCTTCGTCTCTCATCATATCTATCGTTTTTACATTGCGCACGCTGATTACATTTTGATAATGGATCAAATACATTTGGCAGAAAAAAAAATTTTCAGAGGAAATTTTGACCTGGTCATTAATAAGGCGCACATCCCGATTCAGGATTCCCATAGATGTTCGGTGCCTCCTGATTTAACTAATCCGTTACATATCGCTCAGATCAGATAAATGTCCTGTCTGATCTCAATGTATTTCCATTAAAAACCCAGAGCAGTCTGGACGTGCAGAAGTACAAATTAAAGTTCAGCTCTGACACTCGCCAATTTGAGGAAAGTGTGATCGGAGTCATTTCTGTGATTAAAAGTCCAACCGTTTTTTTTTTTTTTTTCCAAACAGTGTTCAGACAGGGACCTGAAGCCAGATGTGCACCTGATAAATCAGACACCAAAGGCTGTGATTTGACACTTTTATGCTTTTAATCCTTCATCTCCCATCGTGTTATATAGCGCATAAATGGATAAATGGATCAGAAAAGTCTGCACATTTACAGAACAAATTCGGTAAAAGATGAAAATGTACAGCTTACCTTTGATTTGGAGGTGATGGTTGTAGAAAGAAAAACTTGTTGGGGGTCAAATTAGTCCAGAATGAAGCATAATCCAGAGACTGGAACTTTAAAACTGTCACGCACGACACAGAGTTAAAGAGCAGCAGCTGCATAAATCAGGCTTTAATTTAATTAAATAAAATCATAAATTTGATAGCTGTATGTGGTTAAATGATTTTAAAAAATGTTGAAAACATTAAAGGTTCATTCAGGAGTTCAGCACAGTTTAACCCAAAATGGCGCCATGTTCTGAGTTGACGCCACTCTCTCCAATCAAGGAGCTCTATTCAAGGCTATGCACAGACAAGATCAGACCTGTTCAAACTGGCGTCGACGACCGAACGGTCCCCCTAAAAATCGGTCCCCCTGATGACGCAGTTCATGTTTTAACACCTCGTTTCTGCTTCAAACTACACACCAGTCATCATCCGTCTCAGCGACAGATATCTGAAGCTTTTGTACAACAATCATTTCCACATAAATTCAGCATTATTTAATCAGAAAAGGCGGCGGAAGCGATCAGAGCGCCGTGGCTAAATGAGCTGCTAGCTGATGCATTCACAATGCATCGGTCATTTCAGAGAGTCACGGAATTTCATCGAGTTTCTTCTTAAAACTGACTTCAGAATGATTTCAGAGGTTTTACCTTTATCATCTGATGGTTAATAATCCCATTAACCCATTTGATTGCTTTGGGTGAAGACAGTCTCAGATGTGCTGCTGTGGTCCGACATGACGCATGTGCAGATGCAAAAGGCAGACTGATTTTTAGGGGCAGACCGTTCAGTCTGTGACACCAGTCTAAGCCCCCTCCTCTGTGGTCACTTAGTTCAGTTCATGTCAGGTCAAGCCTTTTTATTGCAGTGTGGCCGTTTTTTTTTTTTTTTTTTTAAAACAAGTTTTATTCTAATTATTTATCTTTATGTTTCAGTTTGTCTTAATGGTTTAAAAAACAATGTATTTTTTTCCACACAATCACATGGTTTACACACAGTGCACATTATGAGCTTTGTTAGCACTGTAACTATTTCAACTCGTGAGTGTCATCAAAATATTTCATCTTTCACATAAAACAAAAATCAAAGGCTTGCATTTCTTAATATATGCTTTACTACACTCCTAAAAATTCATACTTATCGGTGGTCAAGTTCATCTACAGACAAACAAAATGTATATTTTTTGCATTATCACAGGGACAATATAATTACTGTATATGACTTCAATCTGTGATGTCTGTCTGTCATCGGCAAAGGTTGGGTAGTTGGAATTGCCCAAATGCCAAACCTGAGTGGTCTTTCCCAAACTATAAACACAGATTTTCATCAACTGAGCTGCAAATGCTGGCTCTTACCTCACTGTACGACAGCCATTCATATGGCTGCTTGGGTTTTCTGGAGCCCAGGCAGGGACCATTATCTGCAAGATCAATGGACAAAGGACACTGGACATGAGTGAAAGTAACAGGAAAAAAGAGCGGTAAAGACGTTCATATGGAGTTTGATGTACATAAATGATATTTCTTCATAAATATTCCTACCACATAAAGATGAAGACAAAATTATTAGCCGTCCTAAGAAATTTAATGTTTTCTTCAAAATTTCCCCAAGTGCTTTTTTAACAGAGCAAGGAATTACCAGCACAACATTTCAAAACAGCCTAGGTTTACCGTATTTGCTGGTCTGAGTGCCCTGGGTGTTCCCTGTGAAATTTTGCTTGAAGTGGGGGTTGGCATTTGAACAACCTCGGCCAAATATTACGTTTGTTGGACTGATTTTCTCACAAATAAAGAATAAATCACCTGTCTGTCTGTTTTCCTCCTATCCTTTGGTCATTTATTAAATGTGTTCCTTGTTAGCTAATGTCTGGCGCAGAAAAAAAGTGACATGACATTTGCGGTCATTTTGCCATTTTAACCACATGGACAATAATTTACTTCGCTGAAACATTTTGCACAGCATTTATATTTAAACAGAAAACCAATGGAAGCTCCAAAATGTTGCTATCTGTTTAAATCCTTGTGACTCTGCAGTTAAATAGTCCTGATTCCTGCTTATTAAGATAAAAAAAAAATCACTGGACACTGTCAGCACCTGAAGTCAGCTGTCAGTGTTCACGTCCAGAAGATCGAGGGGTGCTCCTGTGCTCACACTGTCACACTCTGACAAAGTAATTATTTTGTCCATTGTAAAATTTGTTAGTTTCCCTTGGAGTTGGGGCGCTAATGGACAGACCATGTCACATTTCCACAGAGAATCTGCAATTAGCAGAAATATTTTCCCAGTTTACTGAAATTCAGAAGTTTGGTCTGAAAGCACAATGTCATGTTTCTTCAATGTTCATGTGGCCCCGCCTCCTCTTAGAGACAGAGAGATAGATGGAGGGAAGGAAAGGTGAAGAAAGACATCGAGACACAGAGAGAGCGCGCTCTCCTGTGTTGGTCATTTCTTGGCTGGTGCTGTAGTTTGGTCAATCAGAATGGCAGAATGAATCCATCAAACAGCTGCAGGAAAAATAAAAAAAAAACAAGCAGAACACAAACCAGCAAACAAAGGTGCAGGCAGCCTCCACAGTCTCTGGCTTATCTCTGCTCGAAGTTTTGAAAACGCACAAAACTTTCAAATTTTGCGGCCATCAGCTAACAAGGCACTCATTTTGCAGATGTAAAAACTACTTTTGTCTGACAAAAACAAATAAACTGATAGTAGCTCCTTCACTGTGTGACTATTTCTTGTACAATGCTAACCACATTGTCACAAAACACTTCCTTTCTTGTACAAGTCTTTCACAATAAGAACAGAGAACAAATGGATTATGTCATCACAAGTCAGATGCAGAGGAAACAGGAAAAAAATTGTGAAAACAAATTTTTTGCTTCATAAAATGTGCTGGTGGTTATGGAATCAATTTATTTTAGGTGGGCGTCTAACCAATTTTCTTCAAAAAAAGCTGGGTGGGCTGATGATCAGCCCCAGATGCGCGAATATGGTATTTTGGATATTTACATTATTTTAATTTGCACACAAAATAATTTCACAAAAACCAAACACCACCAGGGTCACAATTATTAGCCCAGTCAAGAGCTGAACTTTTTGTTGAGCCATAGCACAAACCATTGTTGTGCAATGATGTGCTTTAACTTTGTAATGTTCAAAGTTTGGAAAAATCAAGTTAAAACTGAGGGTTGTCTTCCAATACGCATACAATATAAACCAGGGTCTCCAACCTTTGTCGGGCTGAGGTTGACCCAAAGGATGAGAAACAATATGAAGGGCTTTCTTTAAAATCAGACTATGGATTACTGTTATGGTTAGGTAACCAAACGGATTAATCGATCCCCCAAAAACAGGTCAGTCCAGACAATGAAGGAGTACAAGCAATGATAATAGTTAATTAAGGAAAGGTGAACACATACACCATTATTGGGGAGGCAGGATGAACGGGGACAACTAAAAGGTGAGTTCAACCTCCCTTCAAAAGGTGAAGGGTAACCAAGGGAGAACTTTTAAATAGCTGGATTTCAACATGAAGACAGTGAGCTGAGGACTTATGATATAGAAACAGGACACAGATATAAACCCCAGAGGAAAACAAACCTGGAGGACAAATGAAGACAGTCTGTTAGCTGAATCCAAAAACACACTGAACGTGCTGACACGTGAAAAATGAATTGAGCACCGCAGTCTCGTTTGAGGGCGGGCACTAAAGGGGTAAAATATGACATAATTTCTCTATTTCTGGGGGATGGAAACACAGCACTTTCTCTGAGATTTTGGGCAAATTACACGCAAACAAAGTGAAAATACAAAGAAAAAGTGATGATGCGGTGGAAAGTGGACGTGTTGCGGTTTGTTTATGACCCGGAGCTCAAAGGTGTCGAGGCGGTTTTGCAGGCGAGAGAATGGTGCTACTCTTGTTAGCTGTGTAGGCTAACACTTACTGACACAAGCTCGCCCGTTTGCCTCGTCTTCCCTTCTCCACTGGGAACCAAAAAAAAAAAAAACCTGCACGCATTTTGCGACTGCTTTGGTGATTGCAGCTGAAAAAAAAAAAAAAAAACAGTACACCGAACTCCCATAATGCATTGCAGCAGCATAACAATTGAGGAACGGCTCACCTGTGTTGTGTTCGATGCAACTTTATAATCTACATCACATCATGAGCTTCCTCACCGAAGAAAACCCACTGAAGTTTTGTCTTTACGTAAAAATACAGTAATAAGTGTCTTTTCACTTAAAAAAGTAAAGAGTTGCATGTACACGCTGTCTTTAAAGCAGACACACTGTCGATTGCTGCTGCAATGCATTACAGGAGTTCAGGGTTTGGGTTTATTTTTATTATTGTTGTTTTTGTTACTTATTTTAATATCGTTATTGCTTCTGTGTGCAAAGTAAAATAATGTAAGCATCCAAAATAAAACTAGGATGTTTAGAAATGCTATGTTGAAAATTCCTTACTGTTAAAAAAGTACTTGGGAAAATTCTAAAATCAACCTTAAATTCCACAGGAGAAGCTGATAATTTTATCCTCATCTCTGCATATGAGGTCTGTCCATAAAGTATCGTACCTTTTTATTTTTTTTTTAACTATATGGATTTGATTCATATGTTTTCACGTCAGACAAGCTTGAACCCTTGTGCGCATGCGTGAGTTTTTCCACGCCTGTCGGTGACGTCATTCGCCTGTGAGACATGTCTATCTCGGCTTTCAATGCTTACCAGTCCAGTAAGTATCAGTGAAATTGTGGAGAGCTGGACATGTCCAAACTTGTCCTCTGACACGCTGAAACGGAGGTGTTCCTTTGTCTCGCTTCCAAAGCGAATCGGTCGTGACGCGCGAAGCCTCCACGCGGCTTTCCATGACAAAATCTCCTGTTAAAAGTGAAATCTGCCGGAAAATGGCTGATGTCCAGCTCTTGTGATAACCAGAGAAACAGCACACGACAGTCTCGTATCCACAGAGCCATCAGCTCAGAAATGGTCCGGTGGCTTGTGCCGTGTCGTCGCAGTTCGGAGCGTGACGCGCTGAGCGTGACGCGCTGAGCGTCCTTAAAGGGGTCCATAAAGCTGTACTAACAGACCTTATTCTCTGTGAAGCCTGTAAAATTTTCACCGAAAGCCAGATACATTTTTCGAATAGTTTCCAGGTGCCTGTCTCTAACAGCTTCTGAAAAAATTCTGATGGAAAAAACCCCCAAATCATTCCGCCATTTCCAGACAATGAAAATCCGACGATGGGGCGGGACCACTCCTTCCACAAGGCGTGCTCACAGGCGAATGACGTCACCGACAGGCGTGGAAAAACTCACGCATGCGCACAAGGGTTCAAGCTGGTCTGGTGTGAAAACATATGACTCAAATCCATATAGTTTAAAAAAAAAATAAAAAGGTACGATACTTTATGGACAGACCTCGTATTTTCAGCTCCAGTTAAGTTGGGGGGCATTGTGCTGCTCTTAACCACAGAGAACCAGCCTGGGTTCAAACTGACAAACATCCGCACAGCCTGCAGTCAGCATCATCTCAGCAATGTATCTGCCACAGCCAGGTGATGTGTGTGTGTCTCCTCTAAAGCATCTACACACTGGATCACACTCAGCAAAGCACAAAAAAATGGCCATTGTGTCATAGCAAGTGGTAGGCCTCAAATGAAAGCCTTTGCAGGACTTGTCTACATTATTTGGTTGATTGGGCAGTTCTATGGGGCATCCTGAAAGTTTGTAGGGTTTTCAGTAATTAGTTGGACATCACAGGCAGCCTATAAACAGGCACTGTGAGTGCTGTGTGTGATGACAGTGACTGGGGCAGAGTTTCTGTCTTCTTCCCAGTGAGTTCTGGTCTTCATCAAAGAGGTGATGCGGCTCCTCATCTGCTGAATGATTGCATGAAATAGGTCTTAGGTAGGGTGGTTGAGACCAGCAATATAGGTGTGTTTACCTGTGAAGAAAGGTTAACCTTGATCTTGATTTTTCAGGCAATGCTGTACTGTTTGTGGAATCAATGGATGCCCTGAATGCAGCACTATGGAATCTCAGTGACAAGTCGAGTGTGTGGGTTTGCAATTGTCCTGGATCATCACTAAGATCCAGACGGGACTGTTGTATAAGTGTCATACTTGAGAGGGGATTCGGCCTTCAGGGTCAAGATACATTTGGGAAGCTCTTATGGAGTCATGAGGTCACAGGACAGAGGTGTGATGCTGATATCTTCCTTTACAATTCAGCCTCAGTCGTGAGTGTCTAAACAAGCTTATTATTTTGAGGTCTAGACTTTGTCTGTTTTGTTGTTATCCTTATTCATTAGGCTCGTATTTCACTCCAGAGTCTTATTCAGTTACTTGTGTTCCAGTTTTAGTTCGCTGTCCACAAATCTTAGCATTTCACCATTTGTTATTATCCACAAAGTTGTGAGTGTATTTTAGTCTCTTTCTGATCCTCGCCTCCATAGGTTCTCAGTACTTTTCTCTTGTTATTGGTTCGCTCTAACTCTTTTATTTGGGGACCACGCTATCCTTATGAGTCAGAGACCAATTTGTCTGTTCATGAGACAAACTGCTGCAGCACGCAAATTAAAGTGCATGAAATGTCAAATAAAATGCCTATTCTAAATAAACAAAGAATTCCAAAAATACTGATGTATTCTGTTTTATTTTGGTGCCATATGCCCTGAGAAATTAAGAGACAAACATAGGGAATTTAGCCTGATTTCATCTGCTGTTTTAAAACACTCAGATTTGATAGCCTGTAGCAAATGTTGATTTCTATGAAATCACTTTAGGGACTGGCTCCCCAGAGCCACTTCAGCTGATGTGTTGGAGTGAACGGGAAAAAACATAACATGTACATTTTTTACAGTTGGAATTAGGTGGTTTTAGTGCGGTAATGGTGAATACGTTGAAATAGTGAACGTGTGTTTTGGCAAGATGCAGCAACAGCAACAGAGACATTTCCACAAATTAATTGGAGTCCACGGTGGCTGAGGTGCGTTGAGTGACGCGTTGAGCCCAACGATTTCCAGCTATAATCAAAACATTGTTTCATTTGTGGAAATATTGAGACAATCAAATCTGCTTTTCATTGTCTAACTACTTTCGTTGTCTACCGAGCAGGCGAAGGTAAGATCCGTCATGTTACTGCTCTGCGCTCCTTTAGCACAAGCTAAGCAGTGAGCTAACGCGGACGAGCTAGCGACGTAGCATAAAGTTATGGCGGCTAACGGCGACTCCTCTGCAGCTGAGGCGCCTCCGTGCCGTTTTCCCACTTCCACACAAACTTTAAAAAAATGCAGTAGTTAGCAGTAAGGTGGATAAACGCTGTGCCAAGGATCACCTACGGCATCGGTGACCGAAGGGGTAACAGAGGCTAGCCAGCCTAGCCTAGCTAGGTGGGTTTTTGCTCCGCCGAGCAGCATGGCCTCCACTGGATGTCATTTGGGCCGATGTTACAGCTCTAAGAGTCTGTGTCGCCGCCTTTTCACATGCATCATCGTATCGCTTTGCCGAACTAGTCCGGACGTCTGCTAACGTTACACTTTCCTGTGTTTATTTTGCGTCTTCATTATTTTACAGGGAAGCAGCGAGAGGCTAAGCAGCTATCACTTGGAGCTAGGTAGCTTAAGTCATTAGCCATTAAAAAAAAAATAATAATAATATTAATAAAAAATTTCTGTTGTTGCTAGCAAATGTTAGGAAAGACAGTATCCTAACTACTAAACTTTGTGTTTATTTAGCTCGAAAGAGCCCCGCAGCCAAGTTTTTTTTGGCATTTGGTGGCTTTGTTTACAAATTGCAGTTAGCAGCTGATACTGCAGCTAACCAGCATTAATGTAAACGGTGAGTACGTGCTAACTCTGGCTAAGAGACGATCCAGATGTTACATGACGTGTTCTTGTCGACAACGGCAGAAAATCACCAAAAACAACAGATAAGTAGACTTTTTCATTCATATACCCATCATACATCACAAACCAAGAGCCACAGGACCATTCTGACCACGAACAGCCCCCGAGAATGAAGAGAAAACAGATAAACAAGGCAAAAAACGGAGACGACCCGGCGACCCCCAAACAAATATGGCAGCAAGTAAGAAAAAACATGAGGATCCGACACGGGAAAAATCAAACAAGGACAACGCGGATATAGACGACGACAAACAACCACCAAAAAAAGCCAAACTAAATATGGATCCTGAACTTGAAGACACGGACTTGGATTATGACGAGGCTGGACTTAACCAGGACGAGATAGCCAATGACAACATGGCAACAGAAACCACTGATGCAGACACTGAGGGAATAAGCAAGGAAGATATTAGAACAACAACCTCCCTCAACAGGAGAGAACTAAGGAACCGCCATACCTTCAACTACAAATCATTTAACGAAGGCAAAAGAATAGAAGAGAGAAGTACACAAGATGGGAGAAAAAAAGGGAGCAAAAAAGACAGAAAAAAACACAGACCAGCAGCAACACCTAGCCCAGGCTAACATGGAAACACTGCTACACAAAGAAATGAAAATCATAGAGTGGGAAAATAGCTTAAGTGACAAAGAACACCGACTCAAACAGCAAGAAGAAATGCTGCTACAGAGAGAAGAAGAGACCCGGAGGAAAGACGCAAAAGTGAGAGAGGAATGGGAAGAGCTTTTGGAGAAAAAACTCCAGGACAAGCAGAAAAAACTGCAGGACAAGGACAACAGGATAAAAAAAGGGAAGAAAAAGCAGAAGAAAGAGAAGCAAAAGCAGAGGACAAAGAAAGAATGCTAATCGAGTGGCAGAAAAAACTGCTGTAAAAGGAAAAATGTAATGAGCAACAGTCAAACCAAACGGAAATAGAGAAATTAAAGGAGGACTTGCACAACAAGAGAATGCAACACCAGGAGGACACAGATAAAATTGACAGACTAACAAAAGAAAACACCATCCTCAAAGATAAATTGAGAGAAAATGAGAGGCCCATCCACCAGGTAGAAAAAGACCTAAAGGAGACTACAAAGGAAAAAGTGACATTAGAAAAATACTGTGATGAGCTTGAGGAAGTCAACAAAGACCTGTTAGAACAATTTAACAAGAGATCGCCAATAGCATCAGACCGAGAGACAATACCAAAGAAACCGGAAAAAAATGTTTTGATAGCTGACTCTAACAGAAGGCACATAGTCCAACACCTGTTGGAAGCAGACTACAAAGAATGGCATGCTGATACTGTTGTGTGGGCCACCGAAGAGGAGGTACTGCTGGCCCACCACCAGAGGGCGCCCTGCCTGTTGGCAGGTTTCAGGCACTAGAGGGCGCACTAGCCAGGAAGAATCCACCAGGTGCACCGTGGGGCTGTCATCATCTGTCATCAATCACCTCATCTCTTCATCCATAAAAGCCTGGGAGAGACACCATAACTCTGCCGAGTTATCTGCTTACCTTACAGGTAAACCTACTCAGCCGTTTTGTGCCGTATGCACATTCATTGTCCTTAAGTCTTTGCAGTTGTGACTTATACTTGCAGCTTGTAGCCGAGTTTGTGGAAGTTGGAGGAGTTGGCGTCTCCACTCCTAACTTCTTACTTACTAAGTATAACATTTGACACTGCACGTCCTCCAGTTTTTCCTCTGCACTCTGGGAGTATCTGGATTTATTCCTTCAGGAGGATTTCTGTGAGTTACTGACTGTTTGCTGGGTGTGCACACACCCACCTTAACCTGTTTTGTTCCTGCCAGCAGTATCGGGTCTGACAGCTGGAGCAGTGGCCACCTGGGGATTCAGGACTTGGCGGCTCTGGTGTGTTGCAGGTCTCCATTGGCGGTGGAACTTTGTGGGTCCCGGCTCTTCTCTGGATAGGCGTCTCCTACCCTCGGGCCTGCCCACGCGTCACTGTTTTCAATTGACTGTCTAAAGCATATTTGAGTGTTTGTGCACATTTGCAGAATAAATTGTTATTTATTTGGAAACCCTACTGACCGTTCATTTACACCCCCTGGCGTGGGTCCGTGCATTCACTTTCCCCAACAGAAACCACCATTTACAAAATGGAGGATCTGAGGAGGATACAGAGAAAAGACAGAGGAATTTGATAACCTGATCGTACTCCTGGGAACAAACAACATAAAGAACGGACTGGACGGAAAAAAAGAAGCAACAGAATACATACACCTACTGGAAGAACTAAAAGGAAAGACAAACCAAGAAACCGCACTATATGTCGTGAAAATCCCCCCGATAGGGAGAAGGACAGGCAAATCTGAATGAGAGAAGTTCAATTCCCACTTGACGAGATACATACCAAACGACATGAATATAATAAGGACACCAGCGGTGGTAAGCAGAACGCCTACAGAGGACCTACTCAATGATGACCTCCACCTGACCAAAGAAGTCGCGGCCGAGTACGCCAATTATAGTCAAATGTGTAAATGCCGCCCAAGGAAGCAAACCGCAGAAAAGAGAGGACTGTGAACTTACAATCAGGCTGACAGCCAACCAAAGTGAGGATGTACCGCAAATAATTGGGAGAAATGGATGGGGGATACAAGACATGTCAAAGAAACAAAGTCAAAATCATAGTAGATCGCGAAAAACCAATCACGATCAAAATCCTAGGAGAACAAAGGAGCACTGAAAAGGCAGAAAAAGAGTTGAGGGCAATAACTGAAGAAAAAACAGAAATGACAGAGAGAAACAGAGACAGAGGAGAGCAAGCAAAGGATGTGGTATGCCGCTACGACATAAAAGGCATATGCAACAGAGGCACTAGATGCTTCTACAAACACGCCCAAGACCAAACACTAAACAGAAACAGAGAAGAAGAACAA
Source organism: Thalassophryne amazonica (assembly GCF_902500255.1). NCBI lineage: Eukaryota > Metazoa > Chordata > Actinopteri > Batrachoidiformes > Batrachoididae > Thalassophryne > Thalassophryne amazonica. Next base: position 90,929,394 of record NC_047113.1, on the reverse strand, counting down.
ACATGGACAAGGATAACGACCAGACAACGAAGTACATCAAGGTATGAGGAAAATGAAAGGACACCAAACAGGATAAGCATCACAAAAATTAAATAGGACAACACCCAGAGCCCTGCAAAAATAATAAAAAGTCCTGGAAAAAGAAATACAAAAAGAAAAGTAACATTCAATAATGAAGTACAAATATATACAATACCATGGATAGAAACAATAAGGGAGAAAAGAACCAAACACAAGAGAAGGAAAAAAAGCATAACCAAGGGAAGGTAAACATCATATACACAAACATAAACAGCATTAGAGGGAAAATACACAAGCTTATCTGAGATAATACGAACTAACAACACAGATATAGTAATAGTAACAGAAACAAAAGGAGAACCACCAATAATATCCAACTTCACATGGTACTCCAAGCAACGACTGGTACTCCAAGCAACGACCAAACAGAACAGGAGGAGGCATAGCAATTGCTACAATGAACGAAATAGCAAAGCACACAACAGCCCAAGAAAACCTAGAAGACAACACAATGGAAATACTTTGGCTAAAAATAGAAAACCCAAAACATAAACCAGACTTCATAGGATGCTACTACGGACCACAAGAGACATGCCATAAGGATGAGGTGGAAAGGCAGTAGGCTATAATCAAAACACAAATCTAATGCTACAAACAGGAAGGAAGGTGGGGGTGTTGCTCTTATTTATAAATCTAGGTTTAGCTTATTAGCTGTTGGGGGTCACAAATATAACTCGTTTGAACATCTGATTATCCGCTCCGCTCAGGATATTACACATTGCCAAGGTCAGAAGAATAAAAATCAGCCGTATTACTCTGTCACTGTATATAGGCCTCTTGGCCCATATTCTGAATTCTTAGATGAATTTGGTGCGTTCATCTCGAACTTGTCAACTAGAGCAGATAACATTCTGATCATTGGTGACTTTAACGTTCATATAAATAAACCTTCTGATCCCCTCTGCAAATCATTTATGGAAATTGTGGATGCATTAGGATTTCTGCAATGCATTCGGGATTCGACGCACATTAGTGGAAATACCCTGGATCTGGTTCTCGCACGTGGTATTGCTGTCACGAATATTGACATCATGCCTCTTACATCAGTGGTCTCTGATCACTCACTTATTAAGTTTACAGTTTCACTGCCGTGTTTAGTGGAACAACAACCTTATTTATCACTGCAGCGATGCATCAACTCCTCAACTAAGACTGAAATAGAAGCTAGACTGCCTGATGTCTTAGCCTCACTTTTGACAAATACCCAGTCAGTAGACAGACTTGTGGATAGTTTAAACTCAGTGCTCAAAACGACACTCGACATGATTACACCACCTGTGTTGAAACCGTGCTCCCCCAAATCGCAGTCACCTTGGTTCAATGATTACCTGCGTGACCTCAAGCATAAAGCAAGAGGTCTAGAACGGAAATGGCGTCGTTCAAAATTAGAAGTATTCCACCTTGCGTGGCGTGATGCTATCTTAGACTATAAGCATGCATTCTTGGCTACAAAGCGGACCTATTACTCTGATTTGATCAACAAAAACAAGCATAACTCAAAGGTCTTGTTCAACACGGTGGGAACACTTATTCATGGACAACCACCTATAGCTTGCTCTCCTTTTACAGCACAAGATTTCCTAGGTTACTTTGAGAAGAAAATAGATGACATTAGGTTGAACATATCCCAGCATGCCTTAACCCAGCCACTACACCCTGCTATTGAGGTGGGCGCCACTACTGAGGTATTACATAGATTTACAGAATTTGATAGTGTCTCTCTAGACATGCTGACGAAACTCGTAACGTCAACAAAAAGCACAACATGTTTATTTGATCCTATACCAACAAAACTATTTAAGGTCCTGTGGCCCACTCTTGGGCCGACTGTGCTGGAAATTATTAATCTTTCTTTAACTTCTGGATCTGTTCCTAAACATTTCAAATCTGCAGTGATTAAACCATTACTTAAGAAACCTAATCTTGACCCTAGTGTATTGAAAAACTATCGGCCGATATCAAATCTATCATTTTGCTCTAAAATTCTGGAAAAAGTGGTGTCATGGCAGCTCATAGACTATCTTACTGAGAATAAACTCTTTGAGCCACTGCAGTCTGTTTTTAGAAAATATCGTTCCACAGAGACGGCTCTCACTAAAGTGGTGAATAATCTTCTGCTTACAATGGATTCGGACACCACTACGGTTCTGCTGCTGTTAGATCTCAGTGCTGCATTTGATACAGTGGATCATCATATTCTACTTGAAAGGCTAGAAAATCATTTTGGGATTACTGGGAGTGCCCTTGCATGGCTGACATCATACTTGACCAGTCGTTCTCACTGTGTTTTGTACAGTAAGACTACCTTTAACCTTAGTGACATGAAATTTGGGGTTCCTCAGGAGTCTGTCTTAGGCCCCCTGTTTATCTCCCTTTATATAGCACAACTTAGGCGCATACTGCGGTGTTTTGGGATTACCTTTCACTGCTATGCAGATGACACTCAGTTATATATGCCGATAACTTGCAGATTGCCTTGCAGCAGTGAGAAGTTGGATGTCTAGAAACTTCCTACTTTTAAACTCTGATAAGACTGAAATGATGGTTCTTGGTCCAGTGAGACAGCAGCATCAATTTGACCGGTTAACTCTCAGCCTAGGCTCGTGTATCATACATCACACTGACAAACTGAAGAACTTTGGGGTAATTTTTGATCCTTCGTTGTCCTTTGGCCTCCATATTAGAAATATTACTAGGACTGCTTTCTTCCACCTGCGAAATATAGCGAAGATTCGTCCCATCCTGTCTATGGCTGATGCTGAGACCCTAATCCATGCATTTATCTCTTCTAGATTGGACTACTGCAATGTTCTATTTTCTGGTTTACTGCAGTCTAGCATTAGGGCTCTCCAACTGGTTCAAAATGCTGCAGCCAGACTTTTGACATTTTGGCATCTATTCACTGGCTTCCTGTCCCAGTGAGATCAGATTTTAAGGTTCTGCTACTAACCTATAAAATTATCATGGACTGGCACCTCTCTACCTAGCTGACCTAATTAAACCTTATGTACCGGCCTGGGCTTTACGTTCTCAGGGTGCAGGACTACTTTGTGGTGAATAAGAAAGTCTGCAGGTCATAGAGCTTTCTCTTATTGTGGCCTCAATTTCACCTAAATTCTGGATCTTTTAGTGAAGCTTAGGGCTAGTGGAAGGCGATAACCTTAGTATTGCCTCTGTTTTTCTTGTTGATTAATGCTGGCAAATTATACAGTATTTTTGGTCTTTCTGATGCCTGATTCTGTTTTTTCTCTGTTTAAGGTGCAGCTCCATCCAGAGATGGGAGTTATGTTTGTGTTGGCGACCCTCCTGTCCTGTGCACCAACAGCAATTCTTGTATATTCGTCCGTGAATTGTTCTGTGAATTATTTCTGTAATTTATGTTTGTAGCATGGCCCAAGCAGAGGGTCACCCCTTTGAGTCTGGTCTGCTTGAGGTTTCTTCCTCAGAGGGAGTTTTTTCCTTACCACTGTTGCTCTGGGGGTTGGTAAGGTTAGACCTTACCTGTGTGAAGCGCCTTGAGGCAACTCTGTTGTGATCTGGCGCTATATAAAGGAAAATAAATTGAAATTGAATTGAAGGAAATGTACTACTAGCAGGAGACTTCAATCCAAAACTGGAAATTAGAGTAGGACAATACCAACAAAAAGAAAGTAGAAACAGGAGAATCCTAAAAAAAACCTACTAAAAGAAGCAGATTGCAAGGCAATCAACCTCAAATCTGAAACAGGCCTGTGGACAAGAGAGAACAGACACAACGATGAAAAATCTGTAATAGACTACATAATAGCATGTGAAGAAATGGAACAAAGAACAACAAGAGTAGAAGGTGATGAAGCAGGAACCCTCAGACCCAAAAACAAACATGGGGAAACAGACCACAACACGATAACAGCTTGCATCCAAATACCAGAGACCAGCCAAAGAACAAAAAGAATTAAAAGATGGAACCTAGACAATGAAGAAGGTTGGAAGGAATACAACAAATTACTGCCCAAAAAAATTAGAAATATAAAACCTAGTGAATACAAAGAATATGAAACAGCAATAAAGGAAGCCCTAAAAGAAACGATAGGACAAAGAACAATAAGCATAAACCAACAAAAAGAAAAAAAGAGAGAGAGAAAAGGAAAATTTTCCAGAAGGCCTGCAAAGAGGAAAAAAAGGAAGCATTAGAGAGCTACTATGAAGCACAAAGGAAACTAAGAAAGACAATGGACGAGAAATATAAAAGGGAAGTTCAAGAGAACCTGAACAAAATTATTACCAGTAGAGACCAAAGAAACAAGATATGGAAAATGAGGATAAAGTTAGCCAAGACGGGACAGGCAGAATACAACTACATCACAGAGGATAACAGAGAAATCACTAATGAGTTAGAAACCAAATCCCACATCACAAACTGCTACGAGGACCTATAACGAGCAAGAGAAGGTAAACCGGAGTATGAGGCGTGGACCAATAGAATATCAGAAGAGGTTGAGAGAGTTACAAACCAACTAAGACCGCAAAACATACCAAAAATAGACCTCGAAGAGATGCTGCAGGTAACAAGGAAACTAAAACGGAAAAAGGCAACGGGACCAGACAAGATACCAAACGAAATATTCATAAATGCAACAAATGACACTATGAAAATATACTGTACAATGTTTAATCAAACAGCACATACAAACAAAATCCCAGATGAATGGAGGAACGGCCACATTATAAGCATATACAAAGGTAAAGGAAAAAAAGGCAAATGTGCCAATGAAAGGGGAATTACCCTCAGCAGCAACATAGGAAAATTTTATGAAAGAATAATACACCATAGAATAAAATCCCTGATACAAATCAGTGAACTACGGGGAGGTGGTAAGGAAAACATAGGAACTGCAGACCACATTTTACTATTAAACCACCTGATTGACAACAAAAAACCAAGATATATAACATTCCTGGATGTGACCAAAGCATATGATAAAGCCTGGGCAGATGCCCTGATGTACACTCTCTACAAAAACGGACTAAGAGATAAAATATGGCTAAAAATAAAAAAGAGCTCAACGAAAACCTGAAAGCCTCAATAAAGACCAGATATGGACTTACAAGACAAATACAGATCAAAGACAGCATCAGACAAGGAGGAGTTTTGTCAGTCATAATGTACGAACTACTAATAGATGAAATAGGCAAAGAGATCCTGAATAACAACCTTGGAATAGAGACAGGTACAGGAGAAAAAATAGGATGCCTACTATGGATGGACGACATAGCCCTCATATCAGAGACGGCCAAGGAAATGCAAACAATGCTAAACTTAAACGATCTAGCAAATAGGTACCACATAGAATTTGGGGAAGAAAAAAGCAAAGTTATGACGATAGGGAAACCAAAAGATGATACAAATTTCTACATAGGACCCAAGAAACTGGAAAAATGTGTAAATTACAAATACTTAGGGAAAATAATCAACAATAACAACAATCAAACCGACCAAATAGAAGAAGCAAAAAAGAAAGCAGAAGGAGCCTTATAAACCATCCTACAAATAGCAGGAAGCCCGGATCTAAAAGGAATAGAAATGAGACTTATCTGGCAGCTAGTGGAATCATGCATAATCCCAATAATTGTGTACGCAGGAGAATCAGTGGCAACAACAAAAAAGAGGGAAAAATGAGGAACCACATCTTGGACAATATATTAAAACGGCTCCTAATACTACCAACAACACCAAGAGAAATCATGTATGCGGAAACAGGGCTCTGGGATATAGACCATATAATACAAAAAAATAAGGTAAACTTCCAAAAAAGGATAAATACAGTAGGATCAGACCTAATGAAAAGCATAATCAACAACAACAGTAAACCATGGAAAAGGGAAGTCAACAAGATTAGGGAAAAACTGCAAATAACGGATCAAACAAGCAAAGGAGATATAAAAAGCAAAATAGGTGAACAGCTAATGAAGAATATCAAAGAACAAGGAGAGATCAAATCAAAGGTAAAACATTACATTGAAAACGTAAAAAGGTTGGAAATAGGAAACCCTACCTGGACAAACTAAACAGGATGGAAGCACATAGCATCATGATGGCAAGAACAAGAATGCTGTCAGTAAAATGCAACTATAGGAATAAATATGCCAATGTATCCTGTAGGTTCTGCAATGCTGAGGAGGAAACCCAAAAACATATATGAGGTCTGTTAGAAAAGTATCCAACTTTATTTTTTTCAAAAACCATATGGATTTGAATCACGTGTGATTGCATCAGCCAAGCTTGAACCTTCGTGCGCATGCGTGAGTTTTTTCACGCCTGTCGGTTACGTTATTCGCCTGTGAGCAGGCTTTGTGTGAGCAGTGGTCCACCCCTCTCGTTGGATTTTTATTGTGAATAAAATGTCTGAACAATTTGGAGCTTTGCTGCATCAAATTTTTCCAGAAACTGTGAGAGACCTCCAGGTGGACACCATTCGGAAAATTCAGATGGCTTTCAGGGACGATTTTATGGGGATTACACAGATTAAGGAGTGCTCCAGCCGGTTTAAAGACCGCCCACAGCGTCTGAGAGCACGGCGCACTCTGAGCGCTGATCGACAGGCTGAAACAACCAGATCATTTCCAAAGTGAAGGCTTTGTTGATCAGGGACGTCATCTGACTTACACAACAATGGCAGAAGACATGGACATCAGTACTTTTTTGGCACATTCCACTGTTACAGGAGTTTTTGTCATGGAAAGAGGAGCGGAGGGATGCGCCACCGTGCCGCTCATGGTGCGGCACAAAACCACCTCCGTGTTGGTCTCACAGGACGGCTTTCAAACGGCTTTTCAGTCATGTGACTATCTGAGAAATTGTGCATGAGCTGGACATGCCCCAACATGTCCTGTGAGGCTTCATCATGGCGTTGCTGTGCGCCATGCGGATCCACCGCGACGCGCGGAATTCCTCCGCACGTCTGTCTCAATGTGCTGAAAAAGTGCTGATGTCCACGTATTCCGCAATTCCTGTGCTAGTCAGACGACGTCCCGGATCAACAGAGCGTCCAGTTTGGAAATGAATGGCACATTCCACTGTTACAGGAGTTTTTGTCATGGAAAGAGGAGCGGAGGAATGCGCCACCGTGCCGCTCATGGCACGGCACAAAACCACCTCCGTGTTGGTCTGCATGGCGCAAAGCAACGCCATGATGAAGCCTCACAGGACATGTTGGGGCATGTCCAGCTCATGTACAATTTCTCGGATAGTCACACGACTGAAAAGCCGTTTGAAAGCCGTGTGCACGCAGGTTCAAGCTTGGCTGATGCAATCACATGTGATTCAAATCCATCTGGTTTTTGAAAAAAATAAAGAGGTTGGATACTTTTCTAACAGACCTCGTACTAGAAGAATGCCAGCAAATCAACAGGCAAGAGTACCTGAAAGTAACAACTGAGGATATCTTTGAAGAAGATACAACCAAACTAAGAGAAACTGCAAAAGCTCTTACATGGACCAAGGAAAATCTAAAATACTAATGTGCTGCTCCCCCCTCAAAATGGTAGGGTAGCACCCAGCAGACCTGGGAACGCACACGAGACGAGACGAGACTCGTGGTGTTTATTAAGTGGACAGTTTTCAAAAGGATAAGATTTTAACAGGAAAACACAAAGCTTTTTTTAAGTGCTTCCCAGACAGACTGCAAAACATCAGCCAGCACAGTGTGGCAAATACATTTAAAAAACCAGATCTAAAGGTCCCTTCAAACAAAACATGATTGAGGCAGAACTGCGCATGAAGGTGGAGTCGAATGGCACTCTTGGAAAATCAGAGCTGCCCTCGAATGCCTCATACAGCAGTCGCCACTTCTATTCAGGCACGGCACATGTGCTCTATATTTGCGCCCATCACGCTCGAAACCCATTCGAACATTGTTCATGCGCACGCATGTGAGCGTGCAAGAAACCATTGCCATGCGATCGTTCATGCCTGTGTGTCCAGCGATGAAAGCGGGCCATGGAAAAAAAAACTGACAAGTTTTGGCAAGGGCCAAAGGCCCGAAGCCCCTGGCGGGGGGTCAGAGGGTTCTCCCCCAGAAAAATTTGAAATCTCAGATCCATTCTGATAGAATTTCAGGTCTATTTACCCACCAAAAAATAAATAAATAAATAATCTCCAAAAAAATTGTATTTTTTGTTGGGTCAGGTCAAGTTTTCCACCACAGTCTTTTCACATAACTTGTATTGTGCTACCAGTCTTTAATCCAAAAATAAAATAGCATGAAAAGTGATAAATAAAATAAAATAAATAAAAAGAAATATGAAACTGCACTGTGCTGTTTTCTTTGATTACTTGGTAGTGTGAAACTAAAGTGGTAAATATTTTCTTCTGTTAACTAAATGTCTGTTTGACCACTTGTGACCCTACGTATGAAAAAACATCTTCAGTTTTACAACATCTGATAAGGTCATTCCTGAGCCTTATCACACAAATGACCTCTGAGTACCACAAACTGCTGCGAGCTGAAATGGCTCCACCTTGTGATCAATTACAATGTAAGAAAAAGGCACCGTCTTAAATAGACAAGTGTCACAGTGGGACATCGTTCATAACCTCCAAGTGACCTCTGATCCTTACCATGATAAAAAAGACATTCTCTCAGATGAAAGGGACTCTTTGATTATCACAGCGCTGTCATTCATGTAGATAGATGGACAATCATTCAGTCTTCACTTGGGACTTTGTTTTAACAACCAGTTTCTTTTAATTAACTCTGTGTCTATGTTTGAACAGATGCATTCTTTAGGCACTGACCCCTGCCCTGAAGTGTGGATAAAAGCAGAGTTCAGAAAGCCACACTTTGCACTGTCCCAATGAGAACACCCTGGTTGACACAGTGTCCGAAGCTTCGTACTAAAAAGCCTGTTATATGACAAACGGTCAATGTCTGGACTCTTTCTTTCCACAGAGAGCGTGAAAATCCTTCGGCCTCCACAATAGTTAAAGAAAATTAAAATTAAAAAAAATCTAAGTTATTTAAAGTTTAGGCTTTTCTTGCAGTTATGGCAGTAACAATTAAAAATCTGTGTAGCTTTAAGTGGTAAAATAAAAATAGTTCGAACAATTTACAAATATAAAACACTCACTCAGCTCGACAGTGATTGATTTAACTTCCTGCAGCTAACAGGCTAACATTATCTGATGAACTCGAGCACAGTACTAATGTCATGGATTATTTTCAATTACTCACTCACCTCAGACAAATTTTTGCCCATTGCTCAAACTCATTAATCTTGTGGTTTTGACTCACAGACTGAGAGTTAATGCTTTAATGCTAACAGCATTAGCATTTTTAACAGCTGGAAGCTTCGCCCGTTAGCTGGAGCTGGAGAGTGTGATGACAGGTATCAACAGTGATCGCTGTTGCCATCTTAACAGGACAGCAGTGAGGTGGACCAGCGCCCAGCCATTTGTGTTACCGATGTGGGTGTTACTGTGGGCTGTTTACTGTAGACAGACAAATGACAGCGCCAAATAGCTGAATAATAATTCTACATGGCTCTGTTTGCAAACACAGCAGAAGTCGATAAGCTTGAATCTTCGACTGGACTGGGTTGCCTGACGCGAGGACATTTCGTTTCAAATCGCAGAAGCTTCCTCAGCTAAAATTCTTGCTCTGGTAGTCTGACTTCTGTCTTGACTCTTGTAGACAGTTCATTCTTCTCTACAAGAGTCAAGACAGAAGTCAGACTACCAGAGCAAGAATTGAGGAAGCTTCTGCGATTTGAAGCGAAACGTCCTCACGTCAAGCAACCCAGTCCAGTCGAAGATTCAAGCTTCTCTACTATGGAAACCACCTGGACAACTGAGAGCCTACACAGAAACACAGCAGAAGTAACAAGAGGTGGAGATGGACATATGATGGATCAACAAAATGCAAACATTTTACTTGAAAGCCAAATGAAAGCCAAGCTTTTCTCACTTTTATGCTTTTCTTATATTCTGCTGTCACTTTGCCGCTGCAACAATGCAAATTTCCTCACTGTGGAACAATAAAGGATTCTATTATATGGCTCTGACTGGCTGATTACTGGTCTGATATTTTCCCATATCAGACCAGTTTCCATGACAATCAGTCTGCAACTCATATTTTCTTTACAAACCAGGAAGCTAAAAACGCAATTAGAAAAAGCAAGTCGGACATGAATGTACTCCATGAATATCTCAACAGCACAGAAAAAAAACACAGACTGAAAGCTTACCAGCTAACAAGCGGACCAACTGTTAGCAAGTTCTTCATGGAGGTGAAGAAAGCGAATGAGCTCAACACCGTCAGCAGCATATTCGGGCGATACTGTAAGTTTGAGGGTTTATATGTATAACAGCCATATAATAAATGAATTATTAACCTCGCTTGCTCGGTCTGTACAGGGATATCAGAGCCCCGTGTTTTTCGCACAGACCTCGTGTATTGACAACATGTCGGTCTGATATTTCCCTGTACAGACCTCGCGCTTGGTTAATAATCCTTTAATATTATTTAAGCAATATATGCTATAAACTTGAAATATTTCAGGTTTATGGTATTTAATAAACTATTTTAAGCAAAATGATGGACTGGATTTGTGGATTAAGCAGACTGCCTGTAAGTGTATGACTCTTATGAAAGACCAGCAATTTGTAACTGTATTTTTTTACTGTAATGTACTGCAGTCCCTGTGTGAAGTTCAGACCACATGCATGAAGTACAAACTGCACATATGACTGGTCAAAATAATGATAAGAGGGATAATAAGAGTAATAAAGGGCTCTTTACGCATAAGTATGAGTATAAATCACATAATGTTAATGACTTACTGGAGACTCTGGCCCCTCTGAGGAAGAACTCATATAGTGTTCTGGCATCTTCATAGATGTGAGTCATGCAACCATCTCCATCCAGCAGTACTGATCGGCGTGCCTGCTCTCCTCCCTGATTAAAAAGAAGTAGATACAGTAAGTCCTGTACAGGCCCTGAGGTCTACCAGGCCAATGTCCATCCCTGTATACTGTATCATGCAGCAGAGAAGCACAGGACTCCCCGAGACAGGATACCTTTCCATCCCACATTTACAGCTTGGTAGACTAAGACAATGCAGATTAACCCTCAAATGACCAAGCTATTTTAGTGACTAATATGTCTGAGTGGGGTCTTTGATCTGTTTCAATGATTGTTTTACGGTACTTAATATTTAGTACATTCCTTAATATAGTTGTCGATCATCTAATGTAGTAATGTATTGAATTTGGTATTTATTTTACCAAAAAGTAGGCAAACAAAAAATCAAACACCAGTTATCTTGTCTGTTACATCATGTAAAATGCACATTACCTTTTATTTCTTTGCATTTTATTTCTTTGAATCAAAAATGAAGACATTACATCATAAAAAGTGAAGTTACGTTGAGTACAATATGTATTACAACGTGGTAGGATAGTTCTAGCATCACAATATTCCATAACAATTCTATGTCCATCAATCCATCATCCATCAATCCATCAATGGCGCTATTTTCATCCTCACTCTGGGCATCAAGAATCAGTTTCAGTGCTTCTGCAGCTGTAAATGTTGTTATTCTACATCTGTTGGCCATGCTTCCCTGCTAAACAGTAAAATATAATGATTAGAGTTTTCAAATTACTACATCTAAAGCTTTAATGTCAAAAATCTCATAGATGTCTCTGGGGTCATAAGTGACACAGCACGTTTGGATTATAGTGGCCACACGGAACGGCTGATCCTTGCAAAATTCTATGAGCACATGCAGGGCAAATAGAGTGACAAATTCCTGGTAGGAAACCTTTCCCCCTTCGAAGAGGTGGAATGGTGCACAAACGTATGCTGGGTTTGTAAATGACCCCATTCAGTCGCTTGAGGGTGAAGTGTCTTGCTAATATAATTTGTCAACACTTGATATTTACTTGTGTTGAGCTGTTGAACCATAAGGTAAGTCTCTCCATTTACACTCCTGTGTTCACCTATAGTCATGAATTTTGGGTAATGACCGCATGAAGATAACAGATGCAGGTGGCAGAAATGTTCCTCTGTCGAGTATCTGGACACAGAGTATCTGTGTGTGTGTGTGTGTGTGTGTGTGTGTGTGTGTGTGTGTGTGTGTGTGTGTGTGTGTGTGTGTGTGTGTGTGTGTGTGTGTGTGTGTGTGTGTGTGTGTGTGTGTATAACTTCGATCACGGAGAAACTGGGGCGAGCTGACATTTGTTGTTTGGTGTGTTTATGTATTTTGGGTCAAGGATGAACGCTGTGAAAATGGAAAGTTAATAGGACTACTATTTTTGAGAAATTTGGGATATTAGGTAACAAGAGTGAACAATGGACGTTGATATCACCATGACTCAGTCCCTGGTAACCAAACAAGCTCTGAACAAAGGTAATATCTCAACCCTGCCAGTTGGAAAACATGACAAATAAATACAATTATTCACAAAAATTTCTCATTTTAATTTCCTGCACTTTCAGTTAAAATCGTGATAGAAACTTTGCATAATTTATTACCACCAGCTGACAAAAATGTGAGCTGCCTATTTTATAAACACAATCTGGAGGCCGTGGATCCCCACTGCCAACACGCTGTTCATAATATAAACTTACATCTCAGTGTGTTGAGCGTGCAGAGTCTCCATCCGCCCTGTGACGCCGTTCAGGTTCATGAATGACTAACAGACAGAAACCAGTTAGACTGGACAGACACTTCCTCTTAAACTCACCTGAACCTCGACTGACTGATGCTGGAGGTCACAGACGGGTGGAAGAGGCTTTGAGCGTGTTGCCAGGTGGGAGAATGTCACATCAGCCATTGATGCCATTCTGACTAACGCTGGGGGGTAGAGACTTGTGATGTACTGACTGACATGATACACATCTGGAAACTTCAGCCTCTGCAGTAACTTCTGGCTCAGCATGATGGCGCTCATTAAAGCGTGTGTGTGTTTGTGTGATTTAGTGGAAAACCTGTCTGTGTGTAGGTGGTGTAGTTGTCAAATAATTGTCTCGGTTAATTGTGTTCACCTGTTAATTGACTTGGTTGAACGTGTTTGAAAAACTGAGCAGCTGTTCCTGAGGTAAAGTGGAGTTCCACAGTGGAAGGCCTGAGGTTCATTTAACAGTGTGTGTTATAGTAAGGTGTGTGTGTGTGTGTGTGTGTGTGTGTGTGGAGGGATGCTGGGTGATCTAAGGAGCAAGACAAAGACATAAGTCATAGTAAAAAGTCAATTTAATGTAATCTGCTTTTCTTTTCACATTTATTAATTCTTATACAAAAACTTGGATCATTAAGTTTGCACGTGCATTGCATGGTAGTTATTTCAATCGGTTACAATTTTATATTATTTCTTAAAGCAATTCCAAATTATACTCATTTCAAAGACTGCCGCCACCACCACAATCCTAAACCCCACAACTTATCACTACAAACAAAATTGTTTTCAACATAAATTCAGTCCATCATATTCAGTGAGAGCAGACATCTAAAAGAAGGCAAAACACAGCAAACAAGCCACCACATAATGAGGAAATAGTAAACTTGTATGTGCAGCACATAATCCTGAGCAAAGCCAGATAACATCCGACAGGAGGAAGTGCATATTTTTGTAGATAAACAGATTGACAAAGAATGCAGCCAGTCTGCTCTGTGTAAGCCTGATCCCATCAGGTCTCAGAAGTTAAGCAGAGTGGGTGTCAGGAAGGACATCTGACATAAAACATGGGCCAAATCCCAATGTGGCTCTGTACTGGATCCGCGGTGGCAATCCTGAACAATCAGGAGCAGCCAAAAGAACAACAACAACAACATATTAGATTTACAGGGTACACAACCCTGCTCAAAACTTAGCTGAGCTAATAGGATTTTGAAAAAGGAACAGTGAGCACCATCTGTTGTGCTTACTTAACACGTTACAGGGCGTCATATGTCATATAACATCAAATCCAAATGACCATGTCTGACCACTACTTTGGAGACCAAACATTCAAAACTATTCCATTTATTATCATCACAATCATTATTATTATTATTATTATTATTATTATATAAATACATAATTTATTGGTATTTTAAGAGGACAGGGCACATCTGGGGCCAATTAGATTTCAGCTCCTCTGGTCCTACCTCTAAATCCACCCCTGATCTGGCCCATTGTTAACTTCCTGAAGTGAACAATTTGTCAGATCAGGGTCCCGTCACACGACAGCACAAATGCCGTATGAATCACATGAATTGGAAAAACAAACAGAATATGAGCTACATTCATATGGGGCAGACATTTGTACAGCTGTGTACAAATACCGTACAAATACCCAGAATGTGGTACAAAGCTGGCTCAAATGATTTGCACAATTTGGAGTGCAGAAGCTCCCAAATCCAGGTTGACAACCCAGAGTGCAGGTTGAATACAGACATAAACCTTCCCCCATAAAAAATAAAAACAGAATAAAATTTTAAAAAAGACAAAGAATAAATACAACACAGCATGAAAACCCACAATGCTGGCACCTGAGGTCTCAGTGGAAAGCAAGCCCGGGGGGTGGGGGGCGGGGTTGGCATGGCAGGGCAAGCACTGTGGTCCACTCTTTTGAAGACCTGCCGTGTCACACTGCTTGGGTGTCGAATGACATCCAACCCATGGACCAATTATATGAAGACCAGGGTCCCCTGACCATTGCATCAGTGGAGTACATGTGTGATCACATTATTATTATTAATAATAATAATAATAATAATAACGACTTTGACTTCTAGAGTGCCTTATTATTACGAAGATACCCAAAGCACTTACAAGTTGTATTATTTTCATTCACTCGCACAATCACATATTAGTGGTGGTAAGTTACTTGTCTAGCCATAGCTGCACTGGGGCAGCTATGGCTAGACGAGTAAAGTAGACTGAGAAAAGTGTGGCTGCCATTCTGTGCCTATGGCCCCTCCGACCACCACCTTCATTCATACACATTCATAAATAAGCATGTTTTTTTGACTGTGGGAGGAAACCGGAGTGCCCAAACGAAACCCACACAGACATGAGAACATGCAAACTCTACACCAGGCGTGGGCAACGAGGGCCGAGACAGTGCAGGTTTTCCTTGCAACCACTCATCTCAACAGGTGAGTTGCTGATGAGCTTCTCCCCTGAACATAAACACCTGATCTTTAATGAAATCACCTGCTGAAGTGATTGGTAGAAAGGAAAACCTGCAGTGTTTCGGCTCTTCATGGCACATGATTGCCCACCCCTGCTCTACACAGAAAGGGTGGGAGGCGATCCCACAACATTCTTGCTGTGAGGCAACAGTGCTAACGACTAATCTGCCGTGCTGCCCACATTATAGACATCTGATCACCAACGTGCACACCCACAGCCGTTATTACAGGCAGGGATGAAAGTAAGATTAGATACTTGCAGGAACTGTGCTACTCAAAAGTTTATTGCTCACGCGCAGCACACTCGCATCATACTAAGAATATTAAAGACTGCTCTTAACCCACCTGTGGCATTGAGCAGAGATGCTCGACAGGGGAGGAGGATTATTATCAGCTTTAGGGTGCAGGCAGGATAACTTTGTCCAACATCTTCCAGTTGAGCAGCAATTATGAGCCAGGCAGATGTGTCAACATGTTCCGCGCTGCAGAGGGTTTTGCAAGAAGCAGTGAAGAAAGGCAACCCCAAGGAGGTGCACTCGTTGCTGCAGAACATGACAAACTGCAAATTCAATGTCAACTCCACAGGCCCAGAAGGACAGACGGCACTCCACCAGTTCGTCATTTACGGAAACCTGGAGCTGGTAAAAATGCTGGTGTAATTTGGCGCAGATATCTGACTGTCCAACAGGGAAGGGTGGAGAACAGTCATTTCTAGCTACACAGTTGTGCCAGATTTCAGGAAAAAAAAAACTACTCCTACTTTGCAAGCATCACCACCACCAACCACTGCAAAGCAACCAAACACGGCGCACTTTGCACTCTCAAATCCAAAACACCGCACTGCTTTTATGCAGCACTTCTCTGCAAAAATATCAAATAAAATAAATTAGGGCTGAAACGATTAGTCAAGTAACTCGAATTATTCGATTACAAAAAATGATCGAGGCCTCGAAGCTTTGTTTAATGTTGTAGTACATGTGCCAACCCTGTGTGTGGTGCTGCAATGTCCCCAGAGAAAAACAGAAGAAGACTAGAGCATAACAGCTAATTAAATTAGCAACGATAGCTACAGCTTTACAACATGACACACAGAGTAAAATAAAGCCTGAGGGTCCACGCTGATCATCTGAAATAGACTTACTGCGCATTTAAAGTGAAGCAGTGTGTTTGTCTATTTTTTAAAAACACGGTCCACTCGACGTGGGGAGTGACTATTGACCCGGCGGCAGGCTGCTGTCTCTCTTTGCTCGGTGCAAGTCACAACACCGCCCCTGGCTACACTGACAAACGGCAGAAGTCCAGTCTTTCTTCTGTGTTTCGCTTTTTAATTTTTGCTTTTTTGGGCAACACACAACACTTCACAAACACGGTAACTTAAATAAAATAATTTAAAAAACTGACTGCGAGGCTGCATGTTCAACCTCCAGCTGAAATGCATCTGCTGAATCGTAGAGAAAGAGGGATAAAAAAAAAAAATAAAAAAAAATCACACAGGGAAAAAAAAAAAGAAAAATGGTAAAATTTTACAAGTTGGAGAAAACAAAACAAAACAGAAAGCCACATCCCATCACCATTTCAGCAAAATGTCAACACTCTGGTGCAGCGATATTGTGCCATTGCTTAGTAGGGAGAGCCCTGGACTATTGATGATGTTTAAAAACGCAAAAGTACTTTTTATCCGATTACTCGATTAACCGGCAGAATAATCAATAGAATACTCGATTACTAAAATAATCAATAGCTGCAGCCCTAACATAAATAAAACGAAACAGCCACGCCGGCCAGTTTTGTCGGTACTGAAGTTTTCCCATTAAGTGCATGTTTATACCGATCATGCACTCCACTCCAGCAGGAGCCAATTCGTGTTTATGTGTGTGTGCGTCAACATGTGCGTGTTTGGAGTCCACAGCGCAGGTGGCCCCCTTTTAACGCTACACAGTCAGTTCTTCCTCAGCAGGGGCGCAAATGCAACCTGTTGTCTTTTTTGTCTTTTAAACTTATTTTATGTCACATTAAGAATGTCAATAATGCAGTACAACTACAACTCGACTGCCATTCAAATGTTATCCACCACGAGAGAAACAAGAATGTGCCGACTGCTGTAGGAATGCTGTACGAGGTGTTCGAGTGCAGTTCGATTGCAGCACGAATTGCATGAATGTTGTTCAACTGACCATTCGTGCTCTAGTGTGACAATGGAATTCGGCCTGAAACACACCCGATGTGTTTTGTGTGCCTGGCAGATGCATTGTGTTTTGATTTTCATTTTGGTGGCAGTCTTAAGGACCCCTTCACACAGTGAGAAGTTTGGACGGCGTTTGGACAAAAACGGTGAAGCAGCGCGAAACAATTCAAAATTCGCGCACCACGAAATATTGTATTAACGGCAGGCATGCACGAACCCGGTGCAAGAGTTTGTGCATGTGCCGGTGTCTTTTGGGCAGGAACACACAGTGCCAGCTGCGGCACATCGCGCCGCTTATGTGGAGGAAATATAAAAAAACAGCTGGTACCTGTAGGGGACCACACTGTGCCACTTATGTAGAAAAAAAACACAAAAAACAACAACAACAAAAAAAAACATACGACCCACTGGACGTGAACTCACACCGTCCAAAAGCTCTGATTGTCAGTCAATCAGTCTGAGCTACGGAGCTGTTCTTTGAAAGCTGCAGGAATCTGCCTCATATCAGGAAGGACATGGAAGTATTACAAAGTAAATTAAAATCACACACCATATAAAAATACTGCATTTATCAAGTGAGCAATAAAAAAATATGAACCATCTGTTCCTCTGTAAATGACCCATGGTCACAGACATACAGTCATGAAATGACATGAATGAGAAGCAGATCACTCGTCTCATTCATGTCCACATCTGCTGGCACATCTCCAACCGGCCCTGCGCGTGTCTTGTAGACGATGCGCTGCAGGACACCATATCATGTGGAACAGAGCTCACGGGGGTGACGTGACAGTGAGATCGCCTGCTACATGTTCTAATTTGATGGTCCTTTTCAACCTGGAAGCAGCCTGTCCATGTGCAAGCGCTCGCTCACTGCAGCATGTCGCAAGAGTGATATATGTTTTTATTTGTACGCACAGCGCACACTTTGTCCTTCAGGTGCTTGTGTGCGCAAATAGTTGTAGCAACAGGTGTACGAGGTGCTGGAGGCAGGAACGACATTACCCAGATTGCACACAATTCCTGCATCATGTGCACTAAGTGTGCACTTTGTCCCAACTTTGCACTATGTGTGAAGAGGCCCTACCAGATTACACTTTGTACACCATCTCAGGGAAGCTTCCCAGATGTGTCTCTAGAAGGACGTGGCCATTGCTACAACTTATCTGGCGGTGGCAATTTTGAAATTGTACCGGCAGCATGAAATACATGTACTTGACACCTTTTGGTCGCTGAATCGATACCAATTCGATATGTTTGCAGGAGAATGAAGGTCCAAGACTATAGGGTCCTGGTGTTTCCTGTCTTTTTCTATGATTGTGAAAGTTGGACGGTTTTCACCTCCAGCTGCTGTGCCAACTAGACTGCTGATGTTAGCATTTACACTACTTGCTGTTTCCACAGAAGATTACAAACCCTCATCAGAAAAAGTTAGGAAGTTATGCAAAATACACACAAAAAAGCAGTGATTCTTACATTTACTTTGCCTTATACATCACTGCAGACATAATGAACCCAAGTTATTTCATGTTTGTGTGGTCAACTTCATTTCATGTTTTCATATCCATCCATTATGTCTTACATAATGTCATAAACATAATGTCTTGTTTTAAAAGCTTTTTTTTCTATCAGAACAACTGAAATACAATCTCCTCCTACATTGACAGGAAGGCTGAATCTCAATTATACCCCTCGACCCTTCCCCTTACGCCTTCCCCTCCGTTTTGCGTGGGCACGAGAGACAGAGGGGTGTCTCAATTCTCTTTTTGGAGCGAGGCGGAGGGGTAGGCGGAGGGCTACAAACCCCTTCAAACGGAGTGAATCTGGATGCACACTCTGTTTGGAGAGGTAGGAAGAGCTTACTGCAGTCTCCAAAGAAACAAACATGACGCCGAAAGAGCCGCACAAATGAAAGCGGCTTTCATTACAAATTATGCTGTTTAGAAAGTTATAACTTGCCAAAAAACTTTACAGGCAGTTGTCTATGACAGTAACATGTATGCTGCTGGATGCATGTTGCGTATATTGTCGTTCTGAAGAATATCAGAACTTCGCTTGTGCGCTGAGATGTTATAATGCACATACAAACGCTACGACAAGACACTTTTATTTCTCACAATAGAGAAAATCATGATAAAAGATAAGCATGTTAATTTGTATGTTCATAAATCCTTGGATAATAGTGATTCCTGCTGTTGGATTTCAAGGTCTGTAACGTGTGTGTATTTTGTAAACAAACGGGGAGCCCTGAGCACACTCTACTCGTCTCCTAATAAGCTTTCAGGCAGAAAATAAGGAGAAGTTTCAACAGTGGGAATAAGTTGGAAAATATATAAACACACATGTATATGTGTAACACATAACCTGACGTCCTAATAGACTGATATTATTTGTCAAGGAAATTTCTAAAGGAAATAGGGCTGGAAGCAAAAAATGGGAGAATTTGAAAAAGAAATATCAGGTTAACAGAACTAGATGCAGCCCATAACATACATACAGGTGCTGGTCATATAATTAGAATATCATGAAAAAGTTGATTTATTTCAGTAATTCCATTCAAAAAGTGAATCATTGCACACAGACTGATATATTTCAAGTGTTTATTTATTTTAATTACTAATTAATTATTAATCAATCAATTAATTATTAATCAAACAATATTAATTATTACTATTATTGACTGTTATTAGTATTATTAACATTAATTAGTATTATTAACATTAATTAGTTATTAATTAATTAATTATTAATGCTATTAATTATGATTACAAATTATGAATTAATTAAATTAATTAACATGACATGATTGCGATGCGTCAAAGAAATCTGCGACTTCTATTTCTTTGCATTTACACAGAAAGGCGAGAAAATAAAAAGAGCAAACGGGCTACTGCAACAAGTTGCGTTTCGGTTGCCATGTTAACAAACAGTGAAGACGGCAGTTTGACACAGGCAGTTTTTTTTTCCTCCTAAGGTGGAGGGGTGTCTCAATTCATAGGGCTAGAGGCATACCCCTTCACCTTACCCCTTGTTTTAAAGGGGTAGGTGTAGGGGTAGGGCCAAGGGGAAGGGGTAAAGAGAATTGAGATTGGGGGAGAAAAACAGGTCTCCCAACTCAAATTTTTGCCTCGGCAGCTTTCTCATTTGAACTGGTTCCTGACTCCTCCCACTCAATGTCAATTAATTCGTCAATTAATTTGTCAATTAATTCGTTTGAAATAATATACAAACAATGAATGTTTATGAGTTCAATGGTATGAATATTTCATGAGGTGAAAGCTGGAACATATCATTCAATGAGGTGAAGCAGAGTTGAATAATATGTTCCAGCTTTCACCAAATTAAATATTTGTTTCATTGAAAGAATGCAAAACCCCAATTCCAATGAAGTTGGGTCGTTGTGTAAAATGTAAATAAATACAGAATGCAATGATTTGCAAATCCTCTTCAACCTATATTCAACTGAGTACACCACACAGATATTTAATGTTCAAACTGATAAACTTGATTGTTTTTGTGCAAATATTTGCTCATTTTGAAATGGATGCCTGCAACATGTTTCAAAAAAGTTGGGACGGGCAACAAAAGACTGGGAAAGTTGATGAATGCTCAAAGAACACCTAACTGGAAACAGATAAGTGTCATGATTGGGTATAAAAGGAGAATCCCCAAAAGGTTCAGCTGTTCACAAGCAAAGATGGCACGAGGATCACCACTTTATGAACAACTGCATGAAAAAATAGTCCAACAGTTTAAGAACAATGTTTCTCAATGTTCAATTGCAAGGAATTTAGGGATTCCATCATCTACAGTCCATAATATAATCAGAAGATTCAGAGAATCTGGAGAACTTTCTACATGTAAGCGGCAAGGCCGAAAACCAACACTGAATGCCCGTGACCTTCGATCCTTCAGGTGGCACTGCATTAAAAACTGACATCATTGTGTAAAGATCTTACCGCGTGGGCTCAGGAACACTTCAGAAAACCATTGTCAGTTAACACAGTTCGTCGCTACATCTACAAGTGTAAGTTAAAACTCTACCATGCAAAGCAAAAGCCATACATCAACAACATCCAGAAACACCACTGCCTTCTCTGGGTTCAAAGTTCAAAAGTCAGCATCTGTGATGGTATGGGGGTGTGTTAGTGTCCATGACATGGGCAACTTATACATCTGTGATGGTATGGGAGTGTGTTAGTGTCCATGACATGGGCAACTTATACATTTGTGATGGCACCATCAATGCTGAAAGGTACATCCAGGTTTTGGAGCAACACATGCTGCCATACAAGCAACATCTTTTTCAGGGACGTCCCTGCTCATTTCAGCAAGACAATGCCAAGCCACATTCTGCACGTGTTACTACAGCGTGGCTTCGTAGTAAAAGAGTGCGGGTACTAGACTGGCCTGCCTGCAGTCCAGACCTGTCACCTATTGAAAATGTGTGGCACATTATGAAGCACAAAATACGACAACAGAGACCCCGGATTGTTGAACAACTGAAGTCGTACATCAAGCAAGAATGGGAAAGAATTCCACCTACAAAGCTTCAACAATTAGTGTCCTCAGTTCCCAAATGCTTATTGAGTGTTGTTAGAAGGAAAGGTGATGTAACACAGTGGTAAACATACCACTGTCCCAGCTTTGTTGAAACGTGTTGGAGGCATCCATTTCAAAATGAGCAAATATTTGCACAAAAACAATAAAGTTTATCAGTTTGAACATTAAATATCTTGTCTTTGTGGTGTATTCAATTGAATATAGGTTGAAGAGGATTTGCAAATCATTGTATTCTGTTTTTATTTACATTTTACACAATGTCCCAACTTCATTGGAATTGGGGTTGTAAAAAAAATTCATTATTTGTTTTGTATGATGGCTAAAATAGATCCTTGTCATTTGATATTTTATTAATTTATAAACAACAGCAAAGGGACTTACATTTTGGTGTTCCATTGCTGCTAAAGTCCAACACGAACTTTAAACAGGTGTCCAAATTGTGACGTGTAGTCTGGTGATACAGTGCACTGATTTTGTACTTCCATTAAAAAAAAACAACAAAAAAAAATGTGTAGGTCCACAGTCCAGCCAAAAATCACTTCAGCTTTTCATCTGACCAGCTCTTCATGCATCCAGACGGCTTATAGCAGAGTGGATTTTGTTTGTGTGTGTGTTGCAAGAACTAGTGCCACCAGTTAGCTCAATCAAATCATCGTCCTGCTTGTGTCACTGTCCCGCATGCGCATGTTGCGGGACAGCGCTTGTGGATGCATGTCCTACCAAAAAAAAAGACTATTTCCTCGGTGCAGCGAAAAAAAAGTCCAGCTTTTCATTCTAACGTCCTGCAAACAGCCTCCAGCGCAGTGGATTTGTTATGTGTGTGCGTGCGCGTGTTGTGTGTGTGTAGGTGTGTGTGCGTGCACGTGTGTGTGTGTGTGTGCAGAGTGCAATGGTACGAAACGTATGGAACCAAATTGCCCTCTAAATGCAATGCAACACAAATGGGATGAATAATCCATGTCACGTGACATACCAAGCAGCAATCAAATGACAAGGATCCACTCAGCCGTTACAATTTCTTCTATTGATGTTTATGATGATGACATAACAAAACACACAGCATAATTAGCTAAATATTGTGTTAAGTCAGCTTAAAAATGTTCTAAAAAACCTGAAATAAATACATTTAAAAAAATAACAGCTTAAAGAATTATTAACAGAACACAACACTCCCGTCCAGAATTGCACCAAAAGTGCTTTCACTGAGCCAAAGGGGTTCATAAACTGGGCTTTCCCTGTTCACAGTCCATGGAAGAGGACATGAAGGAACGCCGAAGAATAGGGATGGGTATCGGGAACCGGTTCTTTTTGGGTATCGTTAAGAAATTATTCGATCCACTGACATGGGAGTGATATTTGACAGCTGTTTGAGGTTCAATCAATGGATAAACTCTGTTGTCAAAGCAAGGTTTTTCCAACTACGCATTTTGGCTAAAATACAAGGTCTGTCAATAAAGTAACGGTTCTTTTTATTTTTTTCAAAAACTATATGGATTTCATTCATATGTTTTTACGTCAGACATGCTTGAACCCTCGTGCGCATGCGTGAGTTTTTCCACGCCTGTCGGTGACGTCATTCGCCTGTGAGCATGCCTTGGGAAGGAGTGGTCCCGCCCCCTCGTCGGATTTTCATTGTGTGGAAATGGCGGAATGAAAAGGACTTTTTTTCCATCAGAATGTTTTCAGAAGCTGTTAGAAACTGGCACCTGGAAACCATTCGAAAAATGTATCTGGCTTTTGGTGAAAATTTTACGGGCTTCACAGAGAATAAGGTCTGTTAGTACAGCTTTAAGGACCCCTTTAAGGACGCTCGGCGTGCGGCGCTCCGAGGTGCGACGACGCGGCACAAGCCACCGGACCATTTCTAAACAGATGGCTCTGTGGATACCTCCCTACTTGTCTTTGCGCACCTACAGTAGGACATTACGGGCGTCTGGCCAGCTTGATGTTCCGCGGTCAAGATATAAATGCTGGGGTGATCATGCTTTTGAAGTAGCCGGCCCCAGACTGTGGAACGAGCTACCCCTCAAGTTTTTTGACTTTTTAAATCTAAGTTAAAGACGTATTTTTTTAAACTGGCTTTTAACACTTAGTGGGGAGGTGACATGTTCTGTGGTGTTTTAAAATTTTATTGTATATGTGTTTTATTTTTGTGAATTTGTGTTTTTAATGTTAAGCACTTTGGACACCAGTTGGTGCTGTAAAGCGCTTTATAAATAAATGTTGATTGATT
This sequence comes from Thalassophryne amazonica, assembly GCF_902500255.1. Lineage (NCBI taxonomy): Eukaryota > Metazoa > Chordata > Actinopteri > Batrachoidiformes > Batrachoididae > Thalassophryne > Thalassophryne amazonica. The sequence continues at coordinate 90,905,176 of NC_047113.1, read as the reverse complement.
GACATCAATAGCCTTTTTGCTTAACAATTCCCTTATCGGTCCTTCAGAGTGGCTGTTGTTTTTGAGGGTGTTTATCAGAAAAATTATCATTTCTCTACATTGTTTGCAGACCGTGCAGCACGTCCATAATCAACCGTTTCTGCAGCGCGGTGATGCTTTGAAGCTTGAAGCAATGAAACAGTGCTCCGACCCCTCTCAAAGCCATTAAAATATGACAATCGTGAGTCACTTTTGTGCAGGTTAAAGTCACTAACTGGGACTCTTGTCTTGTTGGGAGAAAGAAAAGAGACTCGTCCTCCATTCTGTTGGCACAATTCCAAACGCTGCGCGGCTCTCTGCCGAGACAGAGTCCGGTCAGAATTAATAACTTCAAAGCGAATCAGCGTTTAAATCAAATGACACCTTTTTCCAAATGTTGTAATACAAACAATAAACTGCAATCGATCAAAATGTTTTTTTCCTCCCAAAATGAGACGTCCTGCATTGACCTGCAGCAGCTGGCTGAGCTCAGCTCAGAGCTATAGAGACATTCATGACAAAATGTCTGAAAGGAAATGCTTTTGACAAAAACTATAGATTTTGTTTATTTTTATTTATGTCCACAGATCAAGGATCCATGACCAATTTCATATTACTTTAAGACTCAATAAAATGCTGTTGACATAGAAAACCTGTAAAGCCTACTTTTAGTACACAGAAAATTCACAGGAGGTATTGATAAGGGAATCGATAAGGAATCGGAGCGATAAGCGGAATCAATAATGGCATCCATATCAATAAAATCTTATCAATACCCATCCCTACCAAAGAACCACCCACAGAAAGTTCTCTTAAGAATCTGGAATTGCGATTGTTGTTGTTGTTTGCTCCCAGGCGATCCCAGCATGCTCCACGCACTGAGGTTGCCAGAACAAAACAGCACTTACCATTATTGCATATTGCAAACTGTTTTTCTTTTTTACTTTCACTTTTGATACTTGGTGTGCTTCTTACCAGTGTGCTGCTATACAACGCTGCTGGAACCTCAAAGTCCCTGACGGAGTCTTCCCAAGGGAGCAATAAATTTGGGGGAGGTAATTAACATTAAAGGTGGTGTTAAAATGAGTCTGCTAGCTCTGCTCCAAACGACTCAGAACTTTTTCTAGCTTTATGGTGCGGAATAAGAGGAAGCTAATAACAGTTTCTGTGGTTAAAAACAGAATAAAGCGGTGGAACAGAGAACTTCTTACCTGTCTGCGTCACTGCTCCCGGTGGACTGACCGCGCGTGCACAGAGAGAACGGGGCACTTTGACAAGCGACGGAAGTCTGTCAAAAGAGTCGAGGTAAATACAAACCACCTCCGGAGGCTTTTCAAAATAAAACCCCTGAACATAATGCGCAGTTGGAAATCACGTTCAATAAACTGCTGCTTCTGAAAAACACATTAACTGTGTTCTAAAATGCAGGAGTTAAAGGCTCCTGTTGGATGAGAAACTGTGCGTAGTGTAAATTTTATCTTGTGGCATCACCAGCAGGACTTTCTTAAAAAGAACATGCAAAAATACACCCTTTAGTACAACAATCATTTGACAAGGGGATGGATACATGAATGCTTCCAAATCACTTAATATTTGTTGGAATTCAGTTATATCAATTATTGAAAAATATGAACAGCATGGCACTGGATGGTGAATCTGTCCGGAGTCAACTCAATCTCACGGCAGTCTGTGATGACATTACGAAAAGGAAATTAATCTATGGTTCATGATACCGTCACAAAAAATGGGACACTTTTCGTGATTCATTTCATGACGGGGGCACGAAATGCAGAATAACATGGGCAGGGGCGTGCTGGGAACGCTTGGAGTTTCATATCCAAGCGGCCCTCAAACCACCAGCGCACAGAGATAGTAAGAGTTCTGCTGTGGCATTTAAATCCAACATGTACGAGGTCTGTGAGAAAACTATCCGACCTTTTAATTTTTTTCAAAAACTATATGGATTTGAATCATGTGCGCTTGCATCAGACAAGCTTGAACCTTTGTGCGCTTCGTGCTCTGTGCGTGTTGGAAACCATTCGTAAGATTCAGACGGCTTTCGGTGGCTTTTCAGTCGAGTGAGTATCCGACAAAATTGTTTAACAGCTGGGCATGTTCCAACTTGTCCTGTGAGACTTCCAACATGGAGGTGTTGTTTGTTGTGTGCCATGAGCGGCTGCGTCGCGACGCGCGAATCCGTCCACACGTCTTTCATTACAAAATCTCCTTTAACAGTGGAATGTGCCGATAAAGTGCTGATCCCGACCTCTTCTGAAACTTCTCTGCTAGTCACACGACGTCCTGCATCAACAGAGCCTTAAATTTGGAAGTGATCTGCTCGTTCCAGCCTGTTGATGGCTGCTCGGGGCACGGTGCGCCCTCCGCCGCCGTGGGCCGTTTTTAATCCAGTTTTAATGGTCCTTAATCCATGTGATACCGATAGAATCTTCACCGAAAGCCATCTGAATCTTCCAAATGGTTTCCATCTGGCTGTCTGGCAGAGTTTCTGAAAACATTTTCATGGAACAAAGCATCAGTTGCTCCGCCATTCCTAAACAATAAAAACACACATGCGCACGAAGGTTCAAGCTTGTCTGATGCAAGCGCACATGATTCAAATCCATATAGTTTTTGAAAAAAATAAAAAGGTCAGATACTTTTCTCACAGACCTCGTATGTGCTGACTGACTGTGAAAATTAGGTGGCTTATAATAGAAAGTAAAAGTTAGTTAGTAAAAACAAGAATGGTATTGTTAACTCACCAGCTTAATCATGCATCCTGCATTGTGCAGTCTACATGGAGTAACGAGCTGCGTTTAACATCTCACGACCACCTCCCGATCGGGAATCATATGGTCGGATGAAAATCAAACCTGTTTGATATATTTTGGTCAGCCGTCAGGACTCGTGAGGGTTCTGCACTGTTGAAGCAGCGCTACAAGCGTCTACGCGCTGATTACCTTGCGCACTGTGCATGTGCAAACACCAGAGAGAGCAAACAGTGATCTCATGTAAAGTCTTGTGTTTTTTTGTTTTTTTTTATCATCGCTGGAAGAGGTGGTACTGGACTACAGATGTTGATACAGCTGACATATTTACCATTTCCCTCTTCGCTCTGTCTTCTTGAAAAAATATCTGTGAGCTTTGCACACTTGGCAGCATCTTCCTCCAAAGCTTTTCTTTTTGTTAATCTAGCTTTTTCAGCTCCACCTGGCTTTTTTCTGCCCATCTTTTCACTCACGGGTCACTCCTCCTATACTTGCTAGTAGCCCAAGTCCCATGTGGGCGCACAGGGCTTGATTGGACTGAACTGACTGTAATGATTGCATAGGGATGTTAAACATGTAACGGTATGTCCCTACCTTAGGCTCTGGAAAAGATAACAGCGTTGCAAAAGAAGCAGTCTTAAGTTATTTTCTTGTGAATTTTCATGATTGTAAAATATTTATAACAATGTCTTCTCTTTAAGATACAGCAGCCCAAGTGTCTTGCTGTGTAGCCTAACAGTTACTGGTGGTCATATATGTACTATGCATATATATTAACACCCCTTCACAACGGCCCCAGGTTGGACCAGCCCACCGGGAAAACTCCAGACTCTCCCGATTACCCAGCATGCGGTAGGACATGGGGGGGTCGGGGGGGTTATGGTTAAGGGAAGAGAGAGACTTGGTTATGGTTAGAATTACGAGAAGGAGTAGGATTACAAATAGTAAAAAAATAAAAAGCACGCTTCACGAAAATGTGACTCATGTCGTGACTGCGGCACTAAAAAGCATGAAGGAGATGAGTGAGGGAAGCCACCAAGACACCCATGACAACTCTGGTAGGAGTTATTATTCAGTTTGGTAGTGATGGGTTTTTCTCAGAGAAAGAATTAAAAAGCAGAATTCATATTCCTATCATCATGAATGAGGAGAGAGGCTGCGGTGTGGAATATATACATTTCAACCTACACTACTACAGTTTTAAAACCAAGTCTTGTGTAGGGGCTGCGTTCACTTCTCTTGTATCCATCAGCAATATCTTCTGCCTGGTGTTCAGCAACAGACCAACCACATGTAAAATGAACCATAACTGTTTTGTGCAGCATACTTGAACCATCCATCAGGTGGCAGTCATGTCTATGGGATATAACCTAAGCAAAAACAAAGTTGCCTTTTTAAGTGAGCTACTGCACCAAAATTCATCACAAAGTAAACAGCTCATCCTCATGATGTGCTCTTTTAGCATCATGACTTACACAATGGTGGTGTTTAATGTTTTTGAGTTATTGTTTCATAAAGCTTGCTGGGACAGACTGAGTTAAAGTCCCTTAATTGAGAAAGTAGTGACGAGTCAAGAAAAAAAAAAAAAAAACGGTCACGTGACTCATGGTGCCATCTTGCTGCCAAAATATCATTCACTGTTAATGTGTCTGCATGTAAATCCAGCTATTTTATTTATTTATTCGCTGAAAATGCCAGGTTGATGTGCGTTTGGAGGCACAAATAGCCACATCAAGGGGTTCAAGATTCCCTTCAGATCCGAACAGAAGAAAAATTTTGGAAAATAAACTCAGCCTTGTGGGATGGAAGCCAACATCATCGTCAAAGCTTTGAGAGATAAATTTATTGTTCAGTCCCATGTACAGTAAAACACACCTAAATCGCCATCATATAAACCGGATATTCACAGTCACTGGACAACAAAAAGTCCCAAAGTTTTTGTATTGTTTTCCATTCGGGGTTTTCACGTATCCCATAATCCCTTGTGTGCCAGAGAGTCACTGCAGTCAAAACAACATAGAGAATCCACATGATGACAATTGTAAATTAATATTATACTACAAAAATGTCATTTTTTATGCTTTTCATCACATTAATAAGAGACTGCTGCATGATACCTTGAAAACTTGTTAAAACAATTATAACAAAAAATCTGTGTCTGCTACGTTTAATCTAAGTGGAATTTAATAAGGGCAAACCAAATTTCAGACATATTATATATATTAGTCTGGAACAAAGAGGACAAACAGTGTTGTAAAGAACAATAATCAAGACGTTAAAGAGTAAACTTCACTTTCACCCCAGAACGACATGAACAGGAAGCGAGCGGAGCTCACAGCAGCTCCCATTGAAAATAACGGAGAGACAGTCTGTGATTCTCACATGTTTACATAAAATAAACGCAATAACAACATCTATAAACCCAGAGAATATATTCACAAGAGTTTTAGGCTTTAGGGTCAGTGACCCTATGGCCTTGTTTAGAGAAGTGTTTCATAAATGTTAAAAATTCATATATTTGCAGTTTAGTTGAATAATAAATTGAATTTTGTCTCTTATTTGCTTTTGTCTATAAGCACATGCAATATCAATATCAGTGCTCAGATGACAGTAGCTTCTGGGAAAGGTGCAAGTTGCAATAAACTGTGATGCCAAGCGTTAAGGATACATGCTATCCAGTCACAGCAGATGAAACTTTTTTACTACTAGCAAATGTTGTGAGGTAGAGTCATGCAGCAAACAGCGCCCCTGGCGGCGTACATGCGCAGCGCTCGCTCCTGCCCGACGTTCCGGTGTGTTACTCTGTGCAGCGGCTCGTGAATACATGCTACTGAGAGACACGGCTCGACTCTGTGTGTTACTTTATGCATCAACACATGTAACATGGTGTCAGAAGTTGCGCTGGAACCAGGAGTGGGAGTGACGCTGTTTGTCACTGGGACGACGTACGTCGATTCGTTTTGATAGGCTTGATTATTATAAGTTCCTGTTAGCTAGCCTACTAGCATCAGCGCTGCATCGTGACAGAACAATGGCTTCCAACTTTACACTCAACATTCCACCGCCGGAGCCCATGAAGATGACCGGCGATCTTCACAACAACTGGGATAGCTTTCACTCAGAGTTTGAGGACTATTTGCTTGCGACCGGGCTTGACAAGGCAGAGAAGCCGGTGCAGGCAGCGACGCTCAGGAGGCTAATGGGGAAAGACTGCCATCATGTCTACAAGCACAACCTGGGACTCACAGCTGATGAGCAGAAGGACTCGCGAGTGATACTTGACAAACTGGGAAAATACTTCTCACCAACCAGTAATGTCATTTTTGAGAGGTACGTTTTTGGCAACCTTAAACAGGAGGATGGAGAACTTGTGGATGCCTTTGTCACAAAACTGAGGGAGAAAGCTGCCACTTGTGACTATGGGGCTATAAGAGATGAGCTCATTAGGGACAGGCTTGTACTTGGAATATCGGATGAAGGTGCCAGACGACGCATGCTAAGAGAGAAGGACCTCACGCTGGAGGGGGCTATTGACATTGGCCAGCTCCATGCCTGGGGAGAGCATCAATGTGGCATATGGACAACAACCAGGACGGAAACTGATCAGCAGGACACCCGAGTCCACAAATACATCTGCACAGCCACAAAGAGGCACAGATGACTGCAAGTACTGTGGCACACGGCACAGACGGGGGAGAGGCTTGTGCCCCGCGTTTGGAAAATCATGTCGCCTGTGTGGCACCGCCAATCACTTTGCCAAGGTATGCATGAAAACGCGCCAGCGAGCACGTCAGTTGAATGCTGTGGAGGACCCACTGCTAGTGACCGGGGGGACAGCGACAGTGAGGAGAGAGATGTGTACGCAGCAGAGAGCATGGGGGCAGTGAACAGTGAAGGAAACAAGTGGTTTCGTAACCTTCCACTGCTCGGAGGGGTCCAGCGGTGCCAGCTTGACTGTGGCGCCACCTGCAACGTGATGAGCATTAAAGATAATGTTATGTGTCAGACGCAGCCCGGAGAACCGACGAGCGTTTGAAGGACCCAGTATAAAATAAGCAGAGCATGGTACAAAGGATAACACAATTTAATGAACATAACAGTGCTGTGATAAATATAAAAGTGCACGGTCTGGCGTGGCGGATTTGCGGTGTGCTCCCAGCAGCACAAAACGGTCCGGAGCCAGAACCAGTTCGGACCCAAGGACCCCGCCGACACCCCCCAGGTGGCCGCGACAAACCGAGTCTGTGAAAGAAGAAATCATCATGTGAGTCCACACTCACACACAGAGGGACCGCTCAAAGGTGTACAAACAGCAAACACTTCCTGGCTTATTACTAATCAGCTTCCCACCCTGCAGGCATAGAACACCCTGTTCACAAAACTCCACTGCAGTGGAAGCTGATTAAACGACTACATACAGCTCAATATAATAAGGTGTGAGGGACACCATATTTACTGACTGTATAAATGTTAGTCACAAAATCTAACGTACCTCAGGAAGTGTGCTGACGAGCGTGAGACCTCACCCCCTCCTCTTTCACAGACCATGCATCAAACCTGGACGTTCTCTGCATCCACTGATGATGAGATGGCTCTCGAGACGACGAGCTCACCCGTCTGGTCACAAGGTCGAGTCTCTGGCAAATACACACTGTGTACTCCAGTCTTAATGCCACATGTTCCAATCCATGTAGATGCCCACAGCTGTGAGTGCCCCTGACGAGCCGCAGGTGATCAGGGTGAGGTCCTGATAAACTCAGCTACACAGCCACTCAGTCCCAATGCAAGCCACCTGGAAGGAAAAACAAAAGACAGGACAGAAAACAGAAACAAAAGGCAGCCAGGCCCCCCCAGCCACACAACAGATAAGATTAGACTGGCACCAAGAGCACCTCTTAAGAAAAGTCTCACCAGACTGAGGCTGTACAACAGCGAGTGGATGAGCTCAATGGGTGTCTATAGCACACAGTGTGTCATTGGAGGCAGAGCACATAAACTGGACTTTGAGATTGTGCGCACCAGTCAGAAGCCATTGCTTTCAGGGGAGACATGCGTGAGACTCGGCCTGATATGCTTCACCATCCCCGATGAGCTGAACAAAGTGGAGCACTGCAAGACAGGTGCACTAACCAAGGACAGTCTCATTAACACCTACAATGACGTGTTCAACAGCCCAGTCGAATCACTGCCCGGCATTGTACAGTTTGTGTTGGTTAGGTCTGTGGCGCCTGTCCAGTGTGCACCAAGGAATGTTCCTGTGGCCCTCAAGGCGGCTGTTAAGGCGCAGCTTGACCAATATGTAAAGGATGGACACCTAACCACAGTCACACAGCCCACAGACTGGATCAGCAATTTGGTCATAGTGAAGAAACCGGACAAGTTGAGACCATGTATTGACCCTAAACCCCTCAACCGCGCCCTGAAAAGGTCCCACTACCTTATGCCCACTTTAGATGATGTGCTATACAAGCTGCCAAAGGCGCGTATCTTCACCCTGGTGGATGCGCGTGACGCGTTCTTACAGTGTCACTTGGATGAGGAGAGTAGCCTAATGACTACGTTCTGGACTCCATGGGGTAGAATGCGGTGGCTGAAACTCCCTTTTGGCGTGTCAGTCGCTCCAGAGCTGTATCAGAGGAAACAACATGAACTGCTGTCTGGCCTGAGAGGGATTGAGCCCATAGCCAATGACATCCTCATAGTCGGCTGTGGGGACGAGGAGGAGGAGGCGGTTCGGGACCACGATGCAAACCTCTTGGCTCTAATGGACCAATGCAGGGAAGTGAAGCTGAGGCTGAGCATAAAAAAGCTGCAGTTTCGTGTGGGAGAGGTCCGCTTCCATGGCCACATCCTGTCAGCGGAGGGCCTCAAGCCTGACCCAGAGAAGGTCAGGGCAGTCCAAGACATGCCAAACCCCATGGATGCAAAGGGTGTTCAGCGCTGTGTTGGCTTCGTTAATTATCTGTCAAGGTTCATGCCCCGCCTGTCGGAAGTGTGTGAGCCACTGAGGAGACTGCTGGACAAAGAGGTGCCGTGGCACTGGTTGCCCAAGCATGATGCTGCCATGAAGGAGATCAAGACACTAGTCACAGCAGTGCCAGTTCTGCGCTATTATGATGTCAGCAAGCCTGTCACCATACAGAGCGACGCCAGCCGGACAGGTTTGGGCTGTTGTCTACTACAAGAGGGACAGCTGGTTGCATTTGCCTCTCGCGCGCTGACCCAGACAGAGCAGAACTACGCGCAGATCGAGAAGGAGTGCCTAAGCATTGTATTCGCCTGCCAACGCTTTCACTACTACTTATATGGGAGGAGTGATGTTACTGCGGAGACCGACCACCGCCCACTAGTGTCAGTCTTCACTAAGCCCCTCCTCAGCGCGCCTAAGCGCCTTCAAAGCATGCTCCTTACACTCCAGAATTATTGCCTCATGGTGGTGTATAAGCCTGAAATGTACATCAGTGACACACTGAGCAGGGCCACCACCCCGCCACAGGGGATGGACTTTCAGTACAGACGTGACATGGTCTGCAGCATGCAGCAGGAGCAGCAGGACGCGGCAGTCATCCAGCAAGCAGACTACCTAAACGTCACCGGCCAGCACCTCGCCCAGATTCGACGACACACAGAAGAGGATGTGTGTCTCCAAACACTCAAGTCAGTTGTGTTGGAGGGATGGCCAATGCACAAAGAGGAGAGTCCCAGGGCCATCAGAGAATACTGGGCCATCAGGGACAAAATAAGTGCGCAGGACGGTGTGCTTTTCAGGAGCCAGCGTGTCATCATCCCGAAAGCTTTGCGTCCTGAGATGCTGAGACGGATCCACTACAACCACGTGGGAGGTGAGGCTTGCTACCGACAGGCCCGCGACACGCTCTACTGGCCTAATATGCAGGGGGAAATCAAAGACTATGTACAGCAGTGTTCAGTGTGCAATGAGTATGCACATGAGCAACAGAAAGAGACCATGATGTCACACCCGCTCCCCACGCGTCCTTGGCAGCTGGTGAGCATGGACCTGTTCAGCTACGCTAGACAAGACTTCCTGCTCATGGTGGATCACTATTCTGACTTTTGGGAGATTGATTAGCTCCCAGACCTAACAGCTGAAACAACTATCCGACGGTGCAAGGCACAGTTTGCACGGTATTGCATCCCTGACCGCGTCATTTCTGACTGTGGGGGTCAGTTCGACTTTCTCTCAAAAATTCTTGAAAGGGTAGTTGTAAAACAGCTAACTGATCATCTGCAGAGGAATGGTCTATTGTGAAGAGTTTCAGTCAGTTTTAGAATCATCATAGTACAGAAACAGCATTAGTGAAGGTTACAAATGATCTTCTTATAGCCTCAGACAGTGGACTCATCTCTGTGATTGTTCTGTTAGACCTCAGTGCTGCTTTTGATACTGTTGACCATAAAATTTTATTACAGAGATTAGAGCATGCCATAGGTATTAAAGGCACTGCGCTGCGGTGGTTTGAATCATATTTATCTAATAGATTACAATTTGTTCATGTAAATGGAGAATCTTCTTCACAGACTAAGGTTAATTATGGAGTTCCACAAGGTTCTGTGCTAGGACCAATTTTATTCACTTTATACACGCTTCCCTTAGGCAGTATTATTAGACGGCATTGCTTAAATTTTCATTGTTACGCAGATGATACCCAGGTTTATCTATCCATGAAGCCAGAGGGACCCACACAATTAGCTAAACTGCAGGATTGTCTTACAGACATAAAGACATGGATGACCTCTAATTTCCTGCTTTTAAACTCAGATAAAACTGAGTTATTGTACTTGGCCCCACAAATCTTAGAACATGGTGTCTACCCAGATCCTTACTCTGGATGGCATTACCCTGACCTCTAGTATACTGTGAGAAATCTTGGAGTCATTTTTGATCAGGATATGTCATTCAATGCGCATATTAAACAAATATGTAGGACTGCTTTTTGGCATTTACGCAATATCTCTAAAATTAGAAAGGTCTTGTCTCAGAGTGATGCTGAAAAACTAATTCATGCATTTATTTCCTCTAGGCTGGACTATTGTAATTCATTATTATCAGGTTGTCCTAAAAGTTCCCTGAAAAGCCTTCAGTTAATTCAAAATGCTGCAGCTAGAGTATTAACGGGGACTAGAAGGAGAGAGCATATCTCACCCATATTGGCCTCTCTTCATTGGCTTCCTGTTAATTCTAGAATAGAATTTAAAATTCTTCTTCTTACTTATAAGGTTTGAATAATCAGGTCCCATCTTATCTTAGGGACCTCATAGTACCATATCACCCCAATAGAGCGCTTCGCTCTCAGACTGCAGGCTTACTTGTAGTTCCTAGGGTTTGTAAGAGTAGAATGGGAGGCAGAGCCTTCAGCTTTCAGGCTCCTCTCCTGTGGAACCAGCTCCCAATTCAGATCAGGAGACAGACACCCTCTCTACTTTTAAGATTAGGCTTAAAAACTTTCCTTTTTGCTAAAGCTTATAGTTAGGGCTGGATCAGGTGACCCTGAACCATCCCTTAGTTATGCTGCTATAGACTTAGACTGCTGGGGGGTTCCCATGATGCACTGAGTGTTTCTTTCTCTTTTGCTCTGTATGCACCACTCTGCATTTAATCATTAGTGATTGATCTCTGCTCCCCTCCACAGCATGTCTTTTTCCTGGTTCTCTCCCTCAGCCCCAACCAGTCCCAGCAGAAGACTGCCCCTCCCTGAGCCTGGTTCTGCTGGAGGTTTCTTCCTGTTAAAAGGGAGCTTTTCCTTCCCACTGTCGCCAAGTGCTTGCTCACAGGGGGTCGTTTTGACCGTTGGGGTTTTTACATAATTATTGTATGGCCTTGCCTTACAATATAAAGCGCCTTGGGGCAACTGTTTGTTGTGATTTGGCGCTATATAAATAAAATTGATTGATTGATTGATTGATTGATTGGAGAGTTTCATGCGTTTGCGAGGGAGTGGGCTTTGAACATATCATGTCTTCCCCAAGACACCCGAAGGCCAACGGCAAAGCAGAGTCTGCAGTAAAAATTGTGAAGGGTCTGTGCAGAAAGGCGGACCTTGGTGACGAGGACCCCTGGAAGGCTTTTCTACACTGGAGGAATACGCCCACGGAGGGTATGCACTGCAGCCCAGCACAGCGGCTGATGTCGCGGAGGCTGAGAACTCTTCTCCCTGTGGCCGACCAGCTGCTGGAGCCTTGGGTCGTCACTGGGGTCACTGACAAGCTGAGAATGAAGCGTCAGGCTGCAAAGCTGCTGTATGACAGATCCGCGAGGGACCTACCAGAACTGAACGTGAGCCAGCCCATCAGGATGAAGCCACTTCCTGGTGACAGGACAGGCCGATGGAGGAGAGGCGTCTGCCTGCAGCAGATAGGGCCGCGGTCATACCTCGTCAACGTGGAGGGAAGGGCTTATCGCCGCAACAGAGTTGATCTCCGACCAACGGAGTTTGCACCTCCGCAGCCACCAGCCCACAAGGAACGGCCACTTGAGCGGCCTGAGGACACGGGCGCAGCTGTAGTGGGGCATCCGAGTCGGGGCAGCACGGAGGAGTTCATCAACAGCCCAGCAACATCTCTGAGGTCGTCAGCCCAGGAGCCATTGCCATCTTCCCCACAGACTGTGACCTCGCCAAACTGTGAGTTACAGGTCCGGGCCTTCTCCCGGAGCGGGAGGCATATTAAGCCTCCGGACAGACTTGACCTCTAGGTCATGCGCTGAGGTGGGACTAACACACCCACACATTACATATATAGTACTAAAAGACAAAAAAAAAAAAAAAAAAAAACATAAGTTCATTTAAAATTTAAAATTTAAAAAGGATGTTCATTTAAAATGTACTGTGTTACTGTTCTGAATTCCTATCTCCGCGGCACTAATGTCATGATGTTGTTCGGTATGGTATCCTGTTAAAAGAAAGGGAGATGTTGTGAGGTAGAGTCATGCAGCAAACAGCGCCCCTGGCGGCGTACATGCGCAGCGCTCGCTCCTGCCCGACGTTCCGGTGTGTTACTCTGTGCAGCAGCTCGTGAATACATGCTATTGAGAGACACGGCTCGACTCTGTGTGTTACTTTATGCATCAACACATGTAACAAACATCATTGTTAGACTTTTTTAGGTTCAATGATTCCACGGCATGTAGCTGTTATGGCGTCAGTGACCCCATGGCCTTGGCGGAGGTTTGCACTCTCTGAGTGCTTCTAGTTTTTTAAAATATCAACATTTCCTCATTTTAGTGATAATTTGTGCACATTTTTTGGTGTCATCTACACTTTAAAGCTGGTTCTCACAGCAGTCAGCTGCTTCTTGAAGGAGTTGTCGTGGTCCTTCTTTTGGTCGTCTCAGGATGACTTCTTTTAGCTAACACAAACTAATTGCAAGTGATTTGCTAGAAAAGGACACAACACCTTGGAATAATTCAGCCTTAAGCAAGATAAAATGCACAGAGTTTTTAAGTTTATTTAAGCCTTTGACACAGAGCTTATACAAACTGAGTTCTCTAGAGAGACTGAATATGTGACGACTGCGCTCATCTATTTATTGGAGACCCGCGGGCATCGCTCCTCCTTCGACTTTTTTATTTATTTTATTCCCAAACATGGTTTTCTATTGGAAGCGTCCTCTAGTGAAACCCTAATCAGGTGGTTAGGCCATTATTTCAATGTGACAAACGCTCCCATTAAAACTTGAAGGATTACAACTGATTTTTTTAAAAGACCTTCGGCCACAGGTGCAGCTGGCCTGAGGCCCCCTGCCACGTGGCCTGCGGGAAAGCACCTAAAAGGCCTTGGAAAGCCCCTGACAGGACCGAATGACTAATAGAGCCCCTTTTTGGTTGAACACCTGCTAGTTCAGCCAGAGGACATACAGTTCAGATCAGGACACTTGATAGTTCATCACAGTCAAATAAGGACCTAAAAATTCTTCTACAGTCCCTCCTCTGGGACCTCGAAAGAGTCCCATTACATCAACTATACTCTTGGGTTGTTTACTGACAAGACATCCTCATTTGTGCATTGCAATAATAAAAAAGAAAAACACATCACTTGACTTACTGATAACTCTGGTGCGGATATGAATATAAGTGATACTTTCACACGGTAAATATATTATTAGCTGGATTATATCAACGCAAGGTGACATTCAAACATTGCGGTTTGATTAATTCAAGGCACTTAAATGGCACATAAAACAAGTTACATCAACCTTTTCATCATGGCAAAGTAAAGGCATACATTGACATTAGTGCAACCAATCATCTTCTGGCATCTATTGTCTCACTCAACCAGAGGCTCCAACCCATTATATTGGTTCTACATATTATTTTGTTAAAGCGTCACACATTTATTACTTAAATGCATCAAATAACCCCTACGTTACCACTATTTAGTCAACCAATCAGGAAACTATTCTAAGGTTAGCGCAGCTATATCTAGTTAATGATAAACACAATAAATGGTTTCCCTTCATATCCATCCTTAAGTCATTTGCCTTACTCAATCATATAATGGTTTTTCATTATAGGCCTATTTCTCAACATTTTCCACTTTGTTGTTCTTCTTTTTCAGCTTGTTTTCTAATGCCCTTTTTGGCCAGACGTCAACTTTAGGCGATGCATGGTCTCTTGAGGCATACTATAATTTAAGGAAAAAAAGGGGTCCCTATGGTGCATTTTACTACTAAATCTCCAAACACGCCGTGTAAGGGTCCCCCTTTTATAACTTTGCAATGTGATATCTATGTGTATGCATTTAGCTTTATCTGTGTTACGCAGATGATGGTAAGGACAGACATTTACCCGACCTTCGTTACTAACATATATCCTTCTTTGTTTTTATTTACACTCAGATTTCTGAAACCAGTCTGCAATTCAAACTCAAGAACCAAGATCATCGTCCGTTTCCAGTGCCATTATGTCAGTCTGCGCTCCTCAGCATTTACTCAGCGTCTGAAGTTTTGGGAGAAGTTGGGGAATATGGGGAGGTTGGCCTTTCAGGGGTAGTGGGGGAAGGATCAGGAATTCTGGCTTTCAGACAGTCGCGCAGTTCTCTGATGGATCTTTCCAGCTCCTTGTGCTGCTTGGCCAAGTTGTACAGGGCCCCCAGAGAATTCTTGCCCACATTCAGGGTGGTGGTGGCCAGCCCTAGGTGTTCCCTCTCCATATGCTCCATCATGCTGGCTAGCATGTCCATACTAGACTGAAGACCACACAGTTGAGTATGGAGGCCCTCCTGAGCACAAGAGATGTTGGCATTGTCACGGTGTATCCTTAACGGGTATGCAGCTGTCTGACTCAGTTGTGGCATGATTTCCTCAAATAGCCCATGGGAATGTGATTTGTGAGGGGCAGGAGCGCTCCAGGTTTTTGGAGCAGACTCGTGTGGAAGACGAAGCTCTCCGAACCAAGATTGCCATGTCCAGTGGGGGTGACCATGACCAGATTAAGGTTGTGCAGTCCAGGGGACAGGAAGTACAAGGGGGAAGGCATCTCGTGTGTGGGGGGAGTATTGTTGATGTTCGCTACGGGCAAGTGGTTGGGACACTCTGGGCATTTAGCAGCCTGTACAAAGCTCCTCTCTGTCCTGGTGGGTGAGTTCGGCTAAGGTTCCACCCCTGCTGATCCTCCTCCAGAGGCACTGGGCTGATCAGAATATCTCTCCTGCCTTGGGGATGAAAAGCTGGGGGACAGGTCCTAGCAGTGAATTGGGTCTAGGATGCACTCGGGCAGTTTGCTGCATATGGCCGACCTTGGCTGCCTCCCCTGGAGGGTATCATGCCACTGGCACATGTGACTGTCTCCATGGCATCTGCGGAAGGGGTGTGTTCCTGAGTCCAAAGGGGTCCTTCAGGTGATGGTGAGTCCTCGGGCCGACTCTTGCTGCAGGCAGATTCTGTGAAGCCATCATCGCCAGGTGCTGGAACGATTGAAGATCCTTCTGTTGCCAACTGGTTTAGCTGCTGGATGGATGGCGGCTGTGGCGACCAATTCATGGCTCGACCGTCCCCTCCTGTATATCCTCTTCTCCAAACAGTTCTGAGAGTCCAATCAGACCTGATAGAGGCAGATCAGGCATAGGTCCCTGATCAGGGGAGTCTGGTCCTCTCAGCCATACTCCTGTGTCCTATTATATACATATATGTTCATTATTACAGCTCCATGTCCAGTCTTTTAGATACTGTCTATCCTATCCCTCATTGTTGTGGGTGCCATGTGTGTGAATGTAAATGTGCGTGCATGTCTTCTTCCCTCGTCTACAATATCACCAAGCATGGTCCATCCCAGTCCTCCCTATCTGGGGTATACGCCACAATATTAGGTAGCTGGGGGCTGTCAGGGAGGATAATTGGTATTTCATCCATTTCCATATATTCTGGTTCTCTGTCTATTTCGTTTGTGCTTTCTTCTAGGGCTCGGATGGCTAACAGTGGGAGCTGTCCTACTGTGGATGAAATCAATTTATTGACCAGAAATTTTATCAAGGGAATACCACAACATATTACCAGCAAGACCGCCACCCCTGTTAGTGCCAAGACTACACCTATCTGATATAACCAGTCTTTCCATGATATCCACCCTCTCCTTAGAGCCCCAAACAGTGAAAATGTGGGCCAATATTCATTCCATTCCCTACGATGTATCCAGAATCGTCAGTTTCATTTCTCCCTCCTATGGAGTTACTTAGTAGTTCCTGTTGCATCTCTTCAAGTGTGATTAAGAGCTCTGTCAAATTTCCGTCTTCCCCTGTACGCATGGGAATAGCTGTGCAACATTCGGTGGCTTTGATCAAAATACAAACTCCTTGTTCATCAGCCATCATCATCTCGATAGCTAATCTATTTTGGCATTGTCATTAGCGAGGTGGCGTGCAGTTGTTCGGTTAAGGCTCCTACAGCTGCCCAATGTCCAATTCAAATATCTTTGTGATTATACCACAAGTAATTAATCCACTGCACCTCCTGGAACCTAGAACGGACTTTTGGAGTAACCCCCGAACAGAGCCAATGCCCATCTCCATTTATCCCCGTCTTCATCTGCTTTGACCTCTGCTACTTCTATGGCTTCTAATTGTCGGGGTATCCCTTCTGGTATCCCGTTTCTTACTGTGACGTGGTAGTCCTGTTTTAAATGTCATTATTCCTCTTTTCTTACGAAGTTTCTGTGGCATGGGTGTATTGGAATTTGTCATTTCATACTGTTATTGCTCCTGTGAGCATCACGGGAGCACAAAGGCCTTTTCCAATTAGGGGACAGCGATGACAGGAGTTTCCTTTTTTGTCCGCATATCCAAAAGATGTCAGCCAAGGGTACCGTTCCCTTAGCTAAATTTGGAGTAGAAGGATACCCATGAAAGCATGGGTGAGATTCAGTCCAATTACAGACCCCCCTGTGGCCGGTACTATTTGTTCACACTGTAGCCTGCTGCTGGCAGGGTGTGACAGACGGTAATGTTCCATGCTGTTTTGGCCGGTTTGTATTCTTGCTGCTTTTGCATACACTGTATGTGGTGTTTTGACTGGGTCGTCCCTACCTGCCAATAGCTTATGTATTGTGCTACTAAGCCTTTAGCTATACAGAATGGGTGTATCATTCCCTTTCCTCTATTTTAATCATAGGTGGAACGGTTCCTTCTGTACTTAGAGGCACTGGACAAAGTTTACTGTCGGCAGCATATTTTTCATCACCTACTGCCATTTTCTAACACATTGTGTATAGCACTCTGCTTGGTCTGAGTTATGTTGGGGGCTCCTATAACAGTTGTTGATATCAGGTAGGGGGTTAGCCTGAGGTATCACACCCTTCCGATGACAGGCTATGCAAGGCTTTTCACTGATCTGCCTAGCCGAAAATTTCAACCATTGGTAAAATAAATTGGTCTTCAACCCTTGTGTGCGGGCTAGGTCTGTACTGGGATCCCATCTCCCTAAGTGACTGCTTGTTTCTAGGCTTCTAATTGTCCTCTTTTTCCTTGGTTTGATTTTTACCCATTTTGTGGCTTCATGTACTGTAACAGTTACGTCTTGCTTGGTTTCCCTGCATCCTCTTTTATCACAAATTCCCTCTATGTTGAGTGTTCCCTCCTCTTCACATTTGATGCTAATGGCTTCGCCTAATATGTAATCCCCCAGCTTTCCCTGTATTCCTATGTTCTTGTAGGCTTTTGATTTAATGTGTACCAAATTATATGTTTTTCCTGTGTTTAGAATGCCTTGTTTAGTTGCTATTGCGGCCATGGCCACTGCACAGTCCGTTGTATGTTTTGGACGTCTATTTTCACCCATACTAACCACCAGTAGTATTGTCAATCCCTTGAATAATTCCTTAATCATTGTTCTGGTGACTGTTGAGATGTGCTACTAGATGTGCTACTGAGTGAGCCGTTGCTAGATGAGCTGTCACTAGGGATGTGTGGTGTATCTGTGCTTTGTCTGGGTTGTACTTCCTGTGGTTCTTCTGTTGGTAATCTACTGAGTGCTGTCGAGTCTGATATCTCCTGTGGCCTGTCTATCTGTCGGTCTGTATCTCTGTCTGTCTGTTGGCCTGCGTCTCCAGTTGTTTCTGAGTCTGCCTCTGAGTCTGTCGCTGCTCTATCTGGCAGGGATCCACTACTCTCTGAAGCTGTGCGTCGTCTTTGTTCAGTCAGTCTCTGTGAGCGCCTTGGCCGGTGTTCGCCTGGCTGCAGGGAGGCGTGGCCTTCCCTCGGTGCTGCTTCTGGCTGCAGGGAGGCGTGGCCGTCCCTCGGTGCTGCTGTAGGGTCTCTGGCTTCTCTTGCTTCCCCCCTTGGCCCGGCGGCTCTGCCAAGACGAGCTTGCCGAGGCCGCAGGGGCGCTGGGCCACCAACCCTACAGCAGTGGTTTAAATGAAACCAAGTGTTCTTACCGTCTACTTTGACTGCTGTACGTGAGGCAAGAATAACTTTAAAAGGACCTTCTCGGCGGGGCCTGTCCCACTTCTTTTTGAACACTTTGACGTAAACCAGATCACCAGGCTGGATGCTCTGATTTTCAAGTGGAATCTCTGCTTCTCTGTCTTCTGTAGCACCTTTGACCTGCAAAAAGATAGTTTTGTGTATTTGGGTTAACTGTCTCAGATAATTATGCCATTCGTCTTGTAGCTGCTCAGCGATGGTCCTTCGTAGGGTCCTCTCAGGTATGGAATAGGCATCGGTCGACCTGTAAGAGCTTCAAATGGTGTCAAATGGGTTAGTCGGTTAGTTTGTGAGCGCATTGACAATAGAGCAAGCGGCAACGCATCCAGCCAGGTTAGTTTGCCATTGCTGTCTGCTATGATTTTTGCTAGTTTGTTCTTTAAAATGCCATTAGCCCGTTCCACCGCCCCATTTGATTGAGGGTAATAAACACACCCAAACTTCTGTTTGATACCCAATTGTTTGAATGTTTCTTGTGTAACCTTGGCTACAAAAGCCCTACCGTTGTCAGATGAGATAGTATCTGGAATGCCAAATCTTGGAAAGACGTCTCGGCACAAGAATTTGGCTACTGTTTTATGGTCTTGATTTGCAGAGGCTACTGCCTCAATCCATCGGCTGAATCTGCATATCACTACCAAAACATATCTCATTCGTTTAACTCGGTTTTCAGCTCCCATGTCTATGAAATCCATCATAAGATGTCTGAATGGCCCATCAGGGACCGGAATGTGGGCTAAAGGGGCTGTGAATGATTTCCGGACATTGTACTGTGCACATACCTCACACTCATTCAACAAACGGTCCACTGTAGCTGCCATATATGGTGACCACCAGACAGCATTTAGTTTGTTCATAATTTGGACTCGCGAACAATGATCGGGTCCGTGGGCCCAAATGATTGCATGTCATAATAAATTGGTGGGTAACACAAAATGTCCATGACTACTGCGCCACAGCTTGTCTGCTGGCCCCTGACTGCGTGTCTCAATAGCGCCTCGTTTAACCCACATTCGTTTTTCTTCTCCACTGGCCCTACTTTGAGCCACTATCAGTGCATCAAGTGAAACCAGTGGGGCACAATCTGGATGGTTAGCAGGGGAAACATATTTTCCCTCTGTGCTCCTTTGCGAGCTGCGTCATCTGCTAGGTTGTTACCTTGAGCTATGATATTATTATTCTTTTGATGACCTGCACATTTAATGATGGCTACCTCAGACGGTAATTGGAGAGCTTGTAACAGTTGGGAAATCGCTTCTCCATGAGTGACAAGGGTGCCATCTGCTCTCAGGAATCCCCTTTGTTTCCAAAAGTTTGCATGTACATGACATACGCCATAAGCGTAGGCTGAGTCTGTGTAGATATTAACATGTTGATCTTTAGCTATCTGGCAAGCCATAGTTAAGGCTTTGATTTCTGCCAGTTGGGCTAAACAAGGCTGATCAATTCCTTGGGACTCCAGTAATTCAAGGTCTCGCCATCCGTGTTTAGTTTAACAATCCCCATACCCGCATGCAATCCCACGGCATCCCGAAAGCATGAGCCGTCCACGAACAGGGTTAGATCTGCATCTATGGCGTGATTATACAAATGTTCTCTGGCTCTCAAAAATTTCTCTGTCTCTGCCACACAGTTATGTGGAGTACCATCTAACGGTGTGGTCAATTTGGTGGCAGGATTCACAGTGTGACAACGTTGTATTGTTATTTCTGGAGCGGACAACACAACTTCATATCCAGTGCGTCTAGCTGTGTTAAGACAAAACGTTGACTGGTTAGCAGGGCATGTAACTGATGCGACGTGTACAACGTTACTGCATGTCCCATGATTATGGATGATGCTTTTTGAAATGCAAAGGCAGCTGCTGCTAGACCCTGATAGCATGGTGGCAATCCTGTTTCAATGTTGTCAAGCTTTGTACTATAACTAGGCCAATGGTTGTTTGTTTGTTTCATTTGTTTCCTGCATTAGTACAGCACAAGCATACCAGCTTTTTTCAGTAACATACAAATGGAAAGGTTTCCCATAATCTGGGTTACCTAACGCGGGAGCAGATTGCATGTCTGTTTTTAGGGCCTCAAAAGCTCCCGTTGCCTCATCTGTCCAGACGAGGAGAGCTGCATTGCTTGTTTGCCCCACTGCTCTAATCATGGCATGCAAAGGTGCAGTTTTTATAGCATAATCACAAATCCACGGCCGACTGTACCCTGCCATCCCAAGGAATGACAGCATCTGTCCCACTGTTTGGCGGTTTGGGAGCCTTGATTATAGCCTCCCTTGGCTTGGGGCTATACATCGCTGTGGTCCCACACAACTGTCTTCCCAAGTATTCTACTTGTTGTTTGCAGAACTGCAATTTGTCCTTACTTACTTTATGACCTCCATCTGCCAATGCATGCAATACAATTAATGAATCTTTTTCACACTGTTCTTGAGTCTCTGATGCAATAAGGAGATCATCCATATATTGCACCAATGTACTGGGTATGTCAAGGTGTTGTAAATCTTCAGCCAGGACTTTGTTTAAAGATGGCTGGGGACAGGTTCAGTCCCTGAGGTACGCCGTGTATACGTTAGCTGTTGTCCAGAAATGTGAATGCAACAAATGTTGTGAGTCTGGGTGCACAGGCACACTGAAATAGGCTGACACAGATCGATTACTGTGTACCATTTTGCTCCAGCAGGGATGCTTGATAGTATAGTATGCGGATCAGGTACTATAGGTGCATCCATTTCTATTATTGCATTGATAGGACGCAGATCATGTACCAGCCGATACTCTTTGGTATTGTTTTTAGGGATAGGGTAGATAGGAGTATTGCATGGGCTTGCAGTTTTATTAAAACTCCAGCTGCCATTAGTCCTTAATTACTGGTTTTATTGCCTTCAATAGCCTGAGGTTTTAATGGATACTGCCTTTGGTGAGGCAGTTTTGCTCCCGGTTTACTTTTATTTTTACTGGTAAGGCTGTTTTTACTAGTCCTACATCTGTTTTGCTTTTGGACCACACCACTGGTGGTATTTGCTCTAACAATTTCTCTTGTTGGGCCGATAACACCATCTGTCCCTCTGATCTAGGATTGAGCTCCACTTTTTGAGCTATAGCCTCATCATTTACTTTTAAGTTAATTCGTATAAACTGTTGGTCTTTTGACAGATGTACTTGTGGACTTTCCATGTTTTGCCATTCTTCAACTTCTGAGGCTGTCTTTACCATTGGACCTAGGTCATGGGATTCGTACTTTTCTGAGACTAAAAGGGTCACATGAGGCGTGGCATTCGGCACTTGATACCATTGTTGTTCAGCTGAAGTTAGCTTGACAGAAGCTGCGGCCCCTTGGGGGCCTAAATAAATTTCTGTGGTGGTTATCTGAAACAGCCGTTGATTCATCAATGCATCCCAGCAGCATGCATAGTCAGTTTGTTCTTGTTTGGCATCGAACATCAGGGTGACATGTAAAGGTAAACTAGGTGTAATACTGTTCATAGTGTTGTTCTGCCCAGGGCTTCCATTTTTCCCATTCCAGTTGGAGATTTGAATTTTCTGGTTGTAACTTCAGCCAGTATACCATGGGTTGCACAGGTCAGACCTTGTTTCCCATGTCCATAAGCACCATAATGTTGGTGAGTGCTTCGTCAGGAAAGTGTATTTGCAGTCCTTGATGGGTACACACTATCTGGGTTTGTAGTTTACATAAAATGTCTCTTCCCAGCAAATTCACAGGTGTATTTTGTGAGTATAACAGGGGTGCTTCAATTGTTTTTCCTGCAATCGTTACAGGAAGTGGGCGTGTAAAAGGTATTATTTGAATTTTCCCAGAGAAGCCGATGGTCTTAATTAGAGACCCAGAGAGGGGGAGATGAGCGCCCATTTTCCCTATGCAAGAGTATGTTGCCCCTGTATCCACCATGAAAGGGAAATCTCTGTTTTGTATATTAACGGTGACAGTTGGCTCTTCCTTAGGTATCATAGAAATAGCCAATGTCACCGTTTCCCCCTCTGTCTTCTCTAGGCCCCCCTATTGCCAATAGGCAGAGGGTCCAACCCAAGGTCGGGCTGGACAATTTCTCATTCGATGTCCAGGTTGTCCACAGCTCCAAACACTCATTAGAGGGTTGATCCCTATTGTGGGTGTTGGTCCCATAGGCGGTCCTGCTTGACTGTTCCTGGGAGCTGAGTTCTGGAATCTGCTTCCAAATGAAGGTTGGCGAGATCCTCTTCGCCACCCTCCTCTTTGACCTTGAAAGTTCCGTGACTCTCCTCTCCACCCATGACTGTAGGTGGGTCCATTTCCGGGTGTGCCAGTGCTATGGTAGTGATAGTGATGCTCCACTGGTGCTGAGACTTCTCCTGTAGGAGTGCTCCCTGCTGCTCCTTGGGGGCTCTGTGTGGCTGTTACCACAGGTGCCTGTATGGTGGCAGCAGTGTTTGCCATAAGGCCCGTGCTTGCCGGCTCAGAAGGAACAGGGGTCATCATTGGTGCCTGGGTCTTTGTTTTTTCTTTCTTGCCTTTGGTTAGCTCTCCCAACTGCATCTGCACCAATTTTTTTCGTCAGGGATTTTGCTGCATCTTCTTCTTTTTGTTTTTCTTTCTTGTAGATTTCAAGATGGTGACAAATATGCTCAGAGTATAAAGCCCAATTCATTTTTGATAGTCCCACGACTCCATCTAGGGCTTTCTGAACCTCATCTGGTAGAGCCTTTTTTACAGTTATTTTAAACAGGATTTCAGTTGCTGGAGAATGGTTCCATGCATTTCCTGTTTCCTCCGCCCATCTCTTCTGGAATCAGTGCAGGAACTTCTTTGGGCACTCTTCAGGTGTCCACTCCTCATCATCCAATTTAGAGGGATCCAAGACCTCAGGGTACTTTCTTCTCAGTCCTTCCCACATGGAGTTTCTGTAGCGATTAAAGGGGACTTCATCATGTTGATTAGTGCCCATCATCTGTGTTAGTCCAACCTTTCCTGCTAATTCTTCAGTGTCATGTTGTCCCATTACATGCATTAGCAGGCTTTTATGTCACCTAAAGACAAGGTTACCCCTGCAGTGCTTTCTTCTAAGGCAGTTATCCATCTCCCAGCTCCTTGGGTGATGTCTGGCAGCCTGTTGGCCAGCCCCACCATGTCTGTCCAGCTCCATGGGGTATACACATGATGACCATTTCTGACCACCAATGGGCATATGAGGTCTTCATCCTCCTCTTCTTCTGTGGGGGCTCCATACTGTCTTCCAGATCGAGTGCGACTGACTGGTTCCAGGCGGTCCATCCAGTTGGTTATATCCTGTTCTAAAGCCGTTATATTTTTGGCTACACATTGTTGTCTTTGCCTGAGTCGGGCTTCTCTTGCACTCTCAATGACGACCTCACCAGAAATCTTCCGGGTGGGTGGCTCTATAATGTGATTCCCTCGATTGGGCGTCGATTGTTGTAATATTCTTCTTTCCTCGGCGTCCCTATGTCTTTGTATTCTTTCCTCGCTAGCCGAAGTTGCTCAGCTAGTTCTTCATTACCTTTTCTGGCTAGATCCAGTGTGTCACAGAAGCTCTTGTGCCACTCTTTGGAACCTTTATAGCCTGAGAAGGTCCAGTCGGCTGACTTATGGTGGGAGGGGACGGTTTTCAGTGGACCTCGGGGCGCAGGTGGAGACTTCAGGTCTTTCTCTCTATCTTCGTCTACTTCAGTGTTACTGTTATATGTGGCTCCCCCTACTGGTCGTGATGGGAAACCACTTACTTCTGGACTTGGAGACCTTGTATGATCCATTTGACAGATCGAGGACCTGTCTCCTTGTGGCTCTCGAGCTTTTAGTGTCAGTGTGAATTTGCCCTCCACATCCATGCCTTGGTCCTCTTCACGAGTGCCTAATACAAACTGTCCAGCTGTCTTTCCCATATCATGACGTTTATATGGGGGTGGCTCTGCTTCCCAGCTCGGTGCACTGGCTTTGGTCTCTTTGGATTTTTCCTCTGCCATTTTTTCTCTTTTCTGCTGTAGCCTTTGTGCTTCCTGCTTGAACAAGGCCAAAACTTCTTTTTCTTCAGTGCGTTTTTTGTTGTTATTCACATTCTTCTGCTGATCTTTAATTTCTTTTTTCTGTATTTCTACCGCAACTGCTTCACACATCACCGGATCAAATGATCCCTCCAAAGGCCATTGCCTGCCCCCATGTGACCTTTTGTGCCACTTTCTCATACATTGGTTGGCCTTAGTGCGTTTTCCTGGATATTTTCTTAGTACTAAGTCTAGCGGGGTACTTTCCCGACCTTGACCTTGAGAGTTACCCATGTAACCCTGACAAACGCTATGTGAGGTGTTTCTATGGTGTTCTGGTAGTCCCTCAGGGGCTGTCCTGATCCAGACCAATAACTTGCCGGCTGTAACACCTGTTTTGTATTTTAAACCCTTAAAAGGATTAAATTTCCAACTGCTATGCCCGTCTTCTTTTTCTTTAACTAAATATGAAAATTTACCTGTTTCCCACCGAACCTTCCTTGGGACCACAGTCAGAGTCAACCTAGGAAACAGTTCTTCACCTGGATCAGTTGGCAGTGTTATTAAATGATTTAATGGTATGCTAATTTCTTTATTAGGATCAGCACAAAGCAGCTCCAGCCACGGGGTTAAACCCTGATGCCACAGACGTCTTATCAGCAGCTCCCAATTAATTAGAGGGAATTGTTCTTTCTTTTGCTTCAGATTGATTACCTTAGTAATCTGCCATAATTTCTGATTGATCTCTTGTTCGTCCTGCCAATGTTCTGCTCCTACCCTGTCAAAATAGGTCCTTTCCAGCCAAAAATGTGTCCTGATTCCCTGGGTTTCGATGTCTTCGTCCAGTCAAGTAATGTTCTGGGAGTATTATTTCATCATCACTTAAGTCTCCCATCAATGACTGTCCCAAGCATTGATCAGTCTGTCAGCTTTTTCACTATAATCTAAGCTTTAACTCTTTTGATTTATAACCAACTTTATTTCTTTACTCCTCTTACAACCCTAACCACTTCCTAATGTCCTTGCTCCCGACTTTCTATTTCCTTCTAATTTTTTCACTTTCTGCTTCTCTTGTCTTTTCTGCTATGTTTGTTATTAGTTTTCTTTCTTTGAAATAATATCTACCTTCTCTGTATTACATAGCAGTCTCTTCTCCTGTCTTTTTTTTTTCCCCCACTGTCTCTGTTTCTCACGTTCCTCTTTGCCTGTCATGCACCTCCCAAGTCCTCCTGTTGGGTCTAAACACCTCCTCCTCCTCCTCTCTTTCACATTAATCTTGTATGTCAGCCAGCCTGCAAGCCCTCACAGCTTGCCTGTAACTCCCCGCTTACTCTCCGCTCTCCCACTCAAAAATCTTCAAAAGCTTTATACACAAAAATTATTAAAAACAAATTTCTATATATCTCTATCTAGACTTCTGCCACTTTTCACTCCGCGGCTTTAAACAACCTTTTTAATCACTTAACACCAATGTGTTCTGTTTAAGTATGTATCTCTTCTTCACGTTAGACAGCTTCTCCGCCAGCAACTCATATATTATTTTTTAACAAGCCCTCTTTGAGCGTACAATATTTCATTTACTTCTACGCCTTACCGCGCCTCGCGTGCGTATCCTTGGTGCCTTACTGCACTATTTTCTGCTTCATTAATTCTCATGTATTCTGCACTAACTCTCTATTTATTTATTTATTATTATTTTTTTTAATAGTTTTTCTCTTTTCTTAAAAATGACGTCCTTTATTGAGCTCTTTTTACTTGCTGCCAGCTGTGCTTCTTTGCACTTTTCTCTTTAAATCTCTTTAACACGTACGGTATTTCTACTGCGCCCCCTCAGGCGCTTATCTTGTGCTTCCTCTGCACGTATTCTCTGTTAAACTCTTTTTCTCACTTATTTCACTTCAGTCTCCTTTTTCTTTAAATAACCTTGTATTACCTTGTACCTATTTGTCAGTATACTCCCCTAAATTAACCCCTACAGCGCATGCTATCAGCCAGCACGTTAGTAACGAATTTCAACACCAATTATTCCCCAAGCATCCAGGTTATTTCTCCATGCACTCTTTTCCGCACCAGAGTTCATGAACATTCCTGACCTTTCACTCACACAGACATTCTTTTTCCCGGGAACACACACACCTTCTGAGCATTTTATCTACAAGGCCTGATAACTTTTCAATCTTAACTTTTTTAGTCTCTTATCAATTTTCTTAGTCCAGGTTCTTTTGGGTAAGAGGCAATTAAAAATATCACCTGTCAACGTGGGCGGAAATCCCGACTCACTCCTCCAGATCGTGCAGAAGTTATAAAAGGTTTCTGCTTACCTTTTAGTCATGATCACTGTTATTTACGGTCTGGAGGGATGAGCTGGACCGTCCCAGGCTGTCGGAATGCCCCTGGACCCTCCTGACTGGCTCGCCAAGTTCTGTCGTGGTCCTTCTTTTGGTCGTCTCAGGATGACTTCTTTTAGCTAACACAAACTAATTGCAAGTGATTTGCTAGAAAAGGACACAACACTTTGGAATAATTCAGCCTTAAGCAAGATAAAATGCACAGAGTTTTTAAGTTTATTTAAGCCTTCGACACAGAGCTTATACAAACTGAGTCCTCTAGAGAGACTGAATATGTGACGACCGCGCTCATCTATTTATTGGAGACCCGCGGGCATTGCTCCTCCTTCGACTTTTTTATTTATTTTATTCCCAAAACATGGTTTTCTATTGGAAGCGTCCTCTAGTGAACCCTAAGCAGGTGTTAGGCCATTATTTCAATGTGACAAACACTCCCATTAAAACTTGAAGGATTTACAACTGATTTTTTTAAAAGACCTTCGGCCACAGGTGCAGCTGGCCTGAGGCCCCCTGCACGTGGCCTGCGGGAAAGCACCTAAAAGGCCTTGGAAAGCCCCTGACAGACCGAATGACTAATAGAGCCCCTTTTTTGGGTTGAACACCTGCTAGTTCAGCCAGAGGACATACAGTTCAGATCAGGACACTTGATAGTTCATCATAGTTCAAATAAGGACCTAAAAATTCTTCTACAGAGTGTCCAAGGTGTCCAGGTGAGCCTTGTACTTCTGCTCTGGGACACACAGATCCTTCTGGTCACATAGAAGGGTAGAGGAAATGCCCGGTGCTTCCTTCTGAGGAGAACCGAACCCTGCCTCAGTCTGTGTGATGGGTCCATAATCTCAACGTCAGACCACACGGACCTTGGTGTCAGCTGTCCCTGCAGTCTTTGAGTACTTGTTTTCGATGTGGCAGAGAGCTTCATAGAAAGAGCTTCATGCCTATCTCGGCTTTCAATGCTTACCAGCCCAGTGAGTATAAGAGAAATTGTGGAGAGCTGGGCATGTCCCAACTTGTCCTCTGGCACTCCAAAACGGAGGTGTTCCTTTGTCTCGGTCGATCAGCAAATCGGTCCTGATGCGCGAAGCCTCCGCGCGACTTTCCATGACAAAATCTCTTGTTAAAAGTGAAATCTGCCAGAAAATGGCTGATGTCCAGCTCTTGTGATAACCAGAGAAATTGCTCACGACGGTCCCGGCTCCACACAGCCATCCGTTTAGAAATGATGTGGTGTTTTCTGCCTCTCAATGGTGGCTCGGAGTGCGGCGCGCTGTGCGCCAATTTGGGGCATCCTTAAAGCTGTAGTAACAGTCCTTATTCTCTGTGAAGCCTGTAAAATTTTCACCGAAAGCCAGATAAATTTTTCGAATGGTTTCCAGCTGCTTGTCTCTAACAGTTTCTGAAAAAATTCTGATGGAAAAAAAGCCCAAATCATTCCGCCATTTCCTGACAATGAAAATCCGATGAGGGGGCTGGACCACTCCTCCCACAAGGCGTGCTCACAGGCGAATGATGCAACCGAAAGGCGTGGAAAAACTCACGCATGCGCATGAAGGTTCAAGCTTGGCTGACATAAAAACATATGAATCAAATCCATATAGTTTTTGAAAAAAATAATAAGGTCGGATACTTTTCTAATAGACCTTGTATTTTCAGGAGCTTTTTCCAAAAGCTGCAGCACGATGAAGGTCAGACTGAATGAAACAGCTCTTAGCTGTGTTCAAACATCCCCTTTTCTTGCATTTTTTAATTTAATCTCTTTGTGACTCATCACGTGTGTGTGCGTGTGTGTGTGTGTGTGTGTGGTGGGGAGAGGGCAAAAAAACAACAAAAACATTTGACATGTGTCGACACATGAGCTTTCAAAGTTAAATTTCTGCTTGGAGAGGAGGAGAAACACCAGTACAACACAGAAGTCTGTGCAAAAATTACTAAAGGTGCAAAACACAAAAAGGGACTAACGTTTTGATGTAGAGATTACATCTTTCTCAAATACATGGGTGGTACAGCTTTAAGTGTCAGATCACTGACAGTTAAATACATCTGTGCTGAGTCGCCCAGGTTTATATTTAGGCATGCCCGTAACATTCATGACCGACTGGTTCATTCAGACATGACCACTTCACTCTCGACTACTTGGCTTTCTAATCGACCTAAAGGTTTCTTTAGATGTGGTAATTGTGCACAATGTTCTAATTCCACCAGTGCAAAATGCTTCTCTCACCCCCGTACTGGAAAGCAGTCTTCCATTTCTTCATTTACGGACTGTAGCTGTACACCTTTTAAAGAGTCCGTGTGGACTGGCCGACCATATCTCACGGCATGTCGTGTTTCAGCATCATGAAATATGCTAATGCATTGGTTTGTGATATTGTCAAGAAAAGGGCAAAATTTTCGTAATGGGAGCATTCATTCAGTGACAGCTGCACAAAATTAAAAGTAATGTTGGGGGGCTTCTGGGAGGTTAGGAGTAGGGTTACGTTATGGTTATGGTTAGGGGGAGGGGTAGAGTTAGTAATAGTAAGATTAAAAAAAAAACCGTCACTAAAATTTGACTCATTTTGTGACTGGAGCAAGAAAAAACCTAATGAGACTGGGTTGGGACTGGCCTAAATTGGGCAAACAAAATGTCAATTCAAACTACAGATAGCTGAACACAAGGCAGCAATCCGTACCCAGAATTTAACCTCTGCCATGGCGAGGCATTACAAGCAGACCAACGATGGCTCTCCAGCATCATTAAAGTTCTGGGAGATTTAGAAAATTACAGCCTCGTCCAGAGGTGTGATATATTAAAAACTTTAGTGCAGAAGCATTTGGATTTATACATTCAGTGCTTTGGAACTGTTTGGCTTGAATGAGGAATTAAATTTAACTTGCTTTCTTTAATATTCATTGTTCTTTTTTGGAGGGGGGAGGGTGTTTATACATTATGCTTGTTTTTATTCAATTTGGATGATTTATTTCTAATTATGGATTGAGTGCAGTGCCTTGATTGATGGGTGGTTAACGCCCCCTTTTACACATGATCACACCTGTTCTTCATTAGTATTTAGTGCTGCACCATCCATGTTTTTCAAGGACTCTGATGAAGATGTAATCTCTATCGAAACATTAGTCCCTTTTGTGTTTTGCACCTTTGAAACATTTTTTTTGCACAGACTTCTGTGTTGCACCGTTTGTTTGTCCTGACCTGGTTGCACCGGACTAGCGTGCTTGGCAGAAGCGCGGAGAACTTTTCCTTATTTAAATTTCAGCTTCTTCAAGACTGGATGCAGCACCAGCAAGGTGTCTTTGTGTATCCAACCTTATTATTTTTTTCAAAACCCATATGGATTTGAATCACGTGTGATTGCGTCAGACAAGCTTGAACCCTCGTGCGCATGCGTGAGTTTTTCCACGCCTGTCGGTTGCATCATTCAACCTGTGAGCAGGCTTTGAGTGAGGAGTGGTCCAGCCCCCTCGTCGGATTTTCATTGCCAGGAAATGGCGGAATGATTTGGGCTTTTTTTCCATCATAATTTTTTCAGAAACTGTTAGAGACAAGCAGCTGGAAACCATTAGAAAAATTTATCTGGCTTTCGATGAAAATGTTACGGGCTTCACAGAGAATAAGGAGTGTTACTGTCGCTTTAAGGACGGCCCCCAGCGGCTGTGGGGCGCACCGCGCTCCGAAGCCGCCATCGACAGGCTGAACGACCATTTCATTTCTAAACGGATGGCTGTCTGGATCCCTGACCATCGTGTGCCATTTCTCTGGTTATCACAAGAGCTGGACATCAACCATTTTCCGGCAGATTTCACTTTTAACAAGAGATTTTGTCATGGAAAGCCGAGCGGAGGCTTCGCGCATCACGATGGATTCGCTACTGGAGCGAGACAAAACCACCTCCGTTTTGGTCTCACAGGACGGTTTTGAGATGGCGTTCAGACAGCTGTCGGTGGTTTTTCCATCGAGTGATTATCCGAGAAATTGTGGATGTGCCTGGACATGCCAGAACATGTCCTGTGAGGCTTCATCACGGCGTTGCTTTGCGCCATGCGGCAGTGCCGCGACGCGCGGAATTCCTCCGCACGTCTGTCTCAATGTGCCAAAAAAGTGCTGATGTCCACGTCTTTTCACAATTCCTGTGCTAGTCAGACGATGTCCCAGATAAAACACAGTGTCCAGTTTGGAAATGAATGGCATATTCCACTGTTACAGGAGTTTTTGTCATGGAAAGAGGAGCAGAGGCTTCGCGCGTCGCGGCGGTGCCACATGGCGCAAAGCAACGCAGTGATGAAGCCTCACGGGACATGTTCTGGCATGTCCAGGCACATCCACAATTTCTCGGATAATCACTCGATGGAAAAACCACCGACAGCTGTCTGAACGCCATCTCAAAGCCGTCCTGTGAGAGCAAAACGGAGGTGGTTTTGTCTCGCTCCAGTAGCGAATCCATCGTGACGCGCAAAGCCTCCGCTCGGCTTTCCATGACAAAATCTCTTGTTAAAAGTGAAATCTGCCGGAAAATGGTTGATGTCCAGCTCTTGTGATAACCAGAGAAATGGAACACAATGGTCATTGATCCATACAGCCATCCGTTTAGAAATGAAATGGTCGTTCAGCCTGTCGATGGTGGCTTCGGAGCGCGGCGCACCCCACAGCTGCTGGGGGCCGTCCTTAAAGCGACAGTAACACTCCTTATTCTCTACCAAGTGTTATGTGTCGGACGCAGCCCGGAGAACCGACCAGCGTTTGAAGGACCCAGTATAAAATAAGCAGAGCACGGTACAAAGGATAACAGGGTTTAATAAACATAACAGTGATGTGAAAAAATACAAACAAATAAGTGCGCGGTCTGGTGTGGCGGATTTGCGGTGTGCTCCCAGCAGCACAAAACGGTCCGGAGCCAGAACCAGTTCGGACCCAAGGACCCCACCGACACCCCCCAGGTGGCCGCGACAAACCGAGTCTGTGAAAGAAGAAATCATCATGTGAGTCCACACTCTACACACAGAGGGACCACTCAAAGGTGTACAAACAGCAAACACTTCCTGGCTTAATTACTAATCAGCTTCCCACCCTGCAGGCATAGAACACCCTGTTCACAAAACTCCACTGCAGTGGAAGCTGATTAAACGACTACATACAGCTCAATATAATAAGGTGTGAGGGACACCACATTTACTGACTGTATAAATGTTAGTCACAAAATCTAACGTACCTCAGGAAGTGTGCTGACGAGCGTGAGACCTCACCCCCTCCTCTTTCACAGACCATGCATCAAACCTGGACGTTCTCTGCATCCACTGATGATGAGATGGCTCTCGAGATGACGATCTCACCCGTCTGGTCACAAGGTTGAGTCTCTGGCAAATACACACTGTGTACTCCAGTCTTAAATGCCACCATGTTCCAATCCATGTAGATGCACCACAGCTGTGAGTCCTGACGAGCCGCAGGTGATCAGCCTCAGGTGATCAGGGTGAGGTCCTGATAAACTCAGCTACACAGCCACTCAGTCCCAAATGCGCACCACCTGGAAGGAAAACCAAAAGACAGAACAGAAAACAGAAACAAAAGGCAGCCAGGCCCCCCCCAGCCACACAACAGCACCCCACCCTCACGGGAAGCCTCCCGGCGACCACACAAACCCGGCCCAGGAGAAACACCCCCCTCCAGGGGCCATGGCTGGAAACCGTATCTGCATTCATCTTCCAACAGAATGGTTGATGTCTTCTCCTCTGGCTGCATCTTTGCCTTTGTTTCTGTCAGTCAATTAGCACAGGTGTGGCCAGGAGTTCTTAAACCTGTGCGGTCAGCCTTTGTCCAACCATGTTCACAGTCTGGTTAGTCATAAAACAAAAAAGACAAACATAAACAACCAAACCACCCCCCCTTCCCCAGGGGACCATCCCATCAAACCCCGGGAGGAGGAGAAAAGAAAAACACAACCCAAACTTAAGCTTGCAAATAAAAACGCTTCCACCCCCCCCCCTAACAACATGTAGGGACCAACACCCCCCAGAGGACATCCCGCCAGCTCCAGGAGTAATAACCACAGCCGAGGTCCCTCTGGGATCCAACGTCACCCACGGGGACTCCCAGCGCCTCCCAGAGGACCATTCCATCAACCCCAGGAGACGCCTCCCCTCATGACCAACGGACCCAGCCCCGGCCGTCTATGGCTAGATGGACCCACAGCCCTTTCCCCCCCAGAGGACACCACAGTCACACCCTGAGGGCGGAAACTGGGGGGAAAAACAAAAGGAAAGAAAAAAAAACATACAAACAAAACAACCCCAACCCCATCCCCTTGGCGCAGTGGAAACTGGAAGCACGTCCAGCGTCACCAACCGTGACTATACCCCAGAAGCCAACCGGGAGGAGTGGAACAGCGGTTATGGCAGACGGCACAAAACGGCGCCACTCCTCCGACTCCCAAACCAGCCACCAGCTGCGGGTATATTCCACTGTCCCAAACCTCAGCCACGCCGATGGCAGACGGCGCAAAGGCGCGCTGAAGCCGGAGGTGGAACAGGGAATCAACAAACAAACAAAAAAAAACAAAACACCCCGAACCCCCCCCCAGGTGCAGAGGTTACCTGGGAAACGCCCAGCACAACCAAACTGCACCACTCCAGCAACGCCGACACTACGGCTCACACGGCTGGAGCCAGAGGAGAAGAGAGGGAACAAAAAGAAAATACCCCAAACCCCCCCCCCCCCCCCTCCCGGGTGCAGAGGTTACCTGGGAAACGCCCAGCATAACCAAACTACACCACTCCAGCGATGCCGTCACGTACGGCTCACCCGGCTGGAGTCAGAGGAGAAGAGAGGGCATAACAAAAAACAAAAAAAAAAAAAGAAAAAACAAAAACAACCCAATTACCACCCCATCACCCCCCAGGGGACCGTCCCATCAAACCCTGGGGAGGTGAAACTAAAAGAAATAAAAAGAAAGACTAACAGACTAACATAAAGTTGCTTGGGTCCTTCTTTTTTTTGTCATGCTCCAAACAGACTGCAGGGACACGACCCCAGACACTAATAGTGTAAAAAAAAAAAAAAAAATCCCACACAAAAACCAACTCAAAAAACACCCACACAAAATGAACTAACACAAAACAAATAAGTGACGTATACCGTTAAGCTCAAACAAATGGAACACACCTGTTCCAACTTAAGAGCTTAACGGTAATGTGACTCAGTCACCAACAGAGGGAGCCAGAGTGCTAAAAATGAAAAACCCCCTTTGGTGACAGAGAAAACAAACGAGCTGCTTTTCTGTGCGCAGCTGTGTGCAACACACAACCAAAAATGTGATTCAACTAAATAACACCGGAGCTGACACAACAGACGCAGTAGTTATCATTACCCGGGGAAACGGGGCTACGACTGTAACATAGGAAGCACCGCGACCCGTGCCACAGAGCTCCGCCGTGCGCATTCACCCATTACAGACCCACTCCTGCAGCTCCCGTTTAAACCTCTTATCCGGTCGAAGTGTGACGCGAAGCCGTCGCCAGTCACACTCCACCACGACCCACGGATAAGGCACAAACACAGGAAACACGGCTGCATGAGCGCTCAAATCAGTATTCAGTAATGGGTTCTCCAACGCGCACCATCCGGGCGGAGAGCACCCGCAACTGATCCGGATAACTTCTGAACGTCTGCTGCCGCCTTCCCGGCGCGTTACCGTCTCTGCTACCGCTGGGTCCGTGATGTTTGGCCAGAGACTACTGTTATGTGTCGGACGCAGCCCGGAGAACCGACCAGCGTTTGAAGGACCCAGTATAAAATAAGCAGAGCACGGTACAAAGGATAACAGGGTTTAATAAACATAACAGTGATGTGAAAAAATACAAACAAATAAGTGCGCGGTCTGGCGTGGCGGATTTGCGGTGTGCTCCCAGCAGCACAAAACGGTCCGGAGCCAGAACCAGTTCGGACCCAAGGACCCCGCCGACACCCCCCAGGTGGCCGCGACAAACCGAGTCTGTGAAAGAAGAAATCATCATGTGAGTCCACACTCTACACACAGAGGGACCGCTCAAAGGTGTACAAACAGCAAACACTTCCTGGCTTAATTACTAATCAGCTTCCCACCCTGCAGGCATAGAACACCCTGTTCACAAAACTCCACTGCAGTGGAAGCTGATTAAACGACTACATACAGCTCAATATAATAAGGTGTGAGGGACACCACATTTACTGACTGTATAAATGTTAGTCACAAAATCTAACGTACCTCAGGAAGTGTGCTGACGAGCGTGAGACCTCACCCCCTCCTCTTTCACAGACCATGCATCAAACCTGGACGTTCTCTGCATCCACTGATGATGAGATGGCTCTCGAGACGACGATCTCACCCGTCTGGTCACAAGGTCGAGTCTCGTGTGTATATATATATATATATATATATATATATATATATATATATATATATATATATACGAGGTCTGTTAGAAAAGTATCCGACATTATTTTTTTCAAAAACCTGATGGATTTGAATCACGTGTGCTTGTATGAGCAAACCTTGAACCTTCGTGCGCATGTGTGAACTTTTTCACGCCTGTCAATTGCATCATTTCCTGGTAAGCAGCCTTTGTGTGAGGTGTGTGTAGTGCGCTCAGCATTTTTTCATTCCAAGGAAAAAGACGGAACGACTGCAGCAGCGCCACATCAAATTTTGCCAGAAACTGGGCGACAGCCAGGTGAAAACCATTCGGATTATTAAGACGGCTTTCGGTGACGATCCTCTGGGCATCACACAGATTAAGGAGCGATACAACCGGTTTAAAGACGTCCAAACAATGGTGGAGAGCGAGCCACGCTCCGGTCGGCCATCAACATGCTGAAATGACCAGATCATTTCCAAAGTGAATGCTGTGGTGATGTGGGACTGTCATGTGACTATCCGAGAAATTGCGGAAGAGGTGGACATCAGCACTTTTTCAGCACATTCCACTGTGATAGAAGATTTGGCCATGAAAAGAGCGGCGGTGAAAATCATGCCGATGGCTTCGGCACGAAGCTGACGGAGCAAAAGCGCCTTTGTGTTGAAGTCTCACAGGACATGCTGTGACATGCCCGCCTCTTCCACAGTTTCTCGGATAGTCACACAACTGAAAAGTCACCGAAAGCCATTTTAATAATCCGAATGGTTTCCACCTGGCTGTCGCCCAGTTTCTGGCAGAATTTGATGCAGCGCTGCTCCAGTCGTTCCGTCTTTTTCCTTGGAATGAAAAAAACGCCGAGCGCACGACACACGTCCCACACAAAGGCTGCTTACCAGAAAATGATGCAATCGACAGGCGTGAAAAAGTTCACGCATGCGCACGAAGGTTCAAGGTTTGCTCATGCAAGCACACATGATTCAAATCCATCAGGTTTTTGAAAAAAATAAAAAGGTCCGATACTTTTCTAACAGACCTTGTGTGTGTGTATATATATATATATATATATATATATATATATATATGTATATATATATATATATATATATACTAGTAGTAGTAGTGTGTCCCTTTGACAAAGTAATAATAATTTTACAAAATAATAATTTTAAAACGCCTGACAATTTCTCTGACCATTTTGAGTACAATTTTATGGTGAATCTTGTGTTTGGGCAATTCTATGGTAACGGAATTACAACAGCAGCAAAATCTGGACATATGGCATCTAACCACGACAGATTAGCTCAGATTGTAATTCCGTTACCGTAGAATTGCCCGTTTGTTAAGACTGAATTATTGTAATATAAGCAAACCAACTTAGCAACTTAGCAAGCATCACAGCAAGAAGGCAAACAAACCACCACCACCACCAAGACCACTTTAGTGCACTAATTCCATCCCCGACCTTTCCATTAGAGCAGGGGTGCCCCACCTTTTTTGACCCAAGATCTTGACAGTGTATCAAGATCTACCAAGCCATATCATTTTTTTTCTTTTCCGTGTGAGTGGAGGAGAAATACTTATGCTTTCAGATTTCTCACGAGTCCCTTATTTGAAGAAGGGAAAAAAAATCTGCTGGAGTGGTCTGAATTGACCTGTCTCTCTGACCGGCTGCAGTCTGTCTGTCTCCCTCTCTTTTTCTCTGAACAGCTGCTCTCTGTCTTTTTTCACACGATCAACTGGAACTCAGCCCACGATCGAATGGAGTCGACCAAAGAAACCCAGAATGTGGGCAGGCTCGAAGATAGGAGACGCCTCTCCAAGGTAAGACCGGAACCACACGGCTTCCACCGCCACAGGACCCCGGGAATACTGGAGCCGCCAAGTCCCGAACTCCCAGGTGGCCACTGCCTCCGCGTGTCGGACCTGGTACTGCTGGCGAGGAACAAAGAACAGTTAAATGGGGGCGCGTTTGCACCCAGGACTCCGAACAGCAGGGAAGTTACCTCCACCTCTCGTTGGAACAGTAATCCACAAACTAAGCACAAATCCAAAAGGATACACTCCGTCAGCTTTGATACATTACCTCTCAGGTAGAAACGATATCTCGGCAATGAGGTGGAGATGCCGTCCTGCTGATATACCCCACTGATGATTGCTGTCAGCTGTCTCAGGTGACGGGTGACAGCTGTCACCTTGGCTGCTCCCGTGAGGCGGCGGCGCCCTCTGGTGCCTGGAGCCCGCACTCCAGGCAGGGCGCCCTCTGGTGGTGGTGGGCCAGCAGTACCTCCTCTTCAGCGGCCCACACAACACAGAAGTGAACTGTCCCCTGCGCGTTCCCCTTTTTTCTTTCCACCCACTGCTTCTCTCAGACGACAAACAGGGGAGCAAGCAGATGCCTGCAGGGGGCGCCAATTTGTCAATTCTACACACCGTGACAATTTGCTGTGGAGATTATTATTTTTTTTTTTTTAAGTGATCGTGCCCACAGTGCCACCCCACCCCCCTAAATAGCACCCCGGACCGCAGCCCGCATCGCCTGTACCAAAAACTGCCACTGTCCTGTCCTCTGAAACAACCTGTGTTATAACTTTTATTTTATGAACTGTGACCATTTTGAGGCTCCAGCGTAACAAGTGTGTTCACTCACCCTGTGTGTCTTTATTCCTCATAGTTCCTGGTCTCAGAGGCAAGCATTCCACCTGGTCCTGAACCCTGAAACCTTATTTGACATTATCCTTCAAGACTGGCTCAGGAACCTGCAGCTCCCTCATTTAACCGCCAGGAGGCGGGCCATCTCTCCACACTGCAGGCACCCCAGTGCAGCACTTTTATTTATTATAAATAAATATTTTTTTCTTTGTACTCTTCTCCGTGTCCAACTCCCTGCATTTGGGTCATTGCCTGCAATGGTTCGGTTCCACCCGAACCTCTAACCATAACAGTTACGGTTTAACAAGAACACAAGGTTAGGACCTAAAATGCAGGGAGTCAGGATGGAAAAGTCAAATAATTATGTGAACAAACTGAGTTGATAAATGTACAGCAAAATTAATTGATAAATGTACGAGTCTGTGGAGGGAGACACTGGAGCAAGGAGATGCTGACTTGACCAGAATGATGATGGAAGTGAATTCCTGAAATAGATTGTGGATAGCAACAGAACCAGGACCAGGTGGCTACGATGGAGCTAACTGGGGCAGGAACACTGGAAACACAAGGAAAAACCTGTCAAAAAAACAAAATGCAGAGTCAAAACAGAGCATGAACAAAGAGGAGACAGAAAATACTGAGGTCAGGCACCATGCAGGGAGAACTGAGTTTCTGGCAATTGTAGAGAGGTAGGATCTGGGTTTAAGTACAGTTGGTGGATGATTACTAGCAGGTGTGGGGTCCAGAATTAGGCCCAACAACACCCAGGAGTGCTCATCAGGTCCATAACCCTCCCAGTCCACCAGATACTGGAAACCCTGACCCTGGTGCCACACGTCCAGAATCCAACACACAGTCCACACTGGATGGCCATCCACGAGCCAGGCGGGAGAAGGGGGATCGGCCGTAGGACGCAAGGCAATGGCGTGAACAGGATTCAGCTGAGACACATGGAACACTGGATGGATCCAAAGCAAATGAGGCAGGCGGACTTTGGCCATGGCAGGATAGATAACCTTGTCAGTCACAAAAGGTCGAAGGTATTTGGATGCCAGTTTTGTTGCTTTTGCCTTGAGAGGCACATCCTTGTCCGAGAGTCACACCTTCTGGCCCATCTAATACTAGGGACCAGGGGTTCAGTGCCAGTCTGCATGGCACACTGTCCAATCCCTCGCCTGAAGCAGGGCAAAAATGAGCAGCCCTCTACACCCGTCTACACCGTCACAGCTGGGCTTGAACATAAGGCACTGTTAGTTCACATTCCTGGGCTGGAAACAAAGGTGGTTGATATCTCAATGAACACTCAAATGGACAAAAAGACTAACTAAAAAGTTAGCTTCGATAACCATTAATCCACTAACTGAAACGTTAACTTCTATAAAGCTAAGCCAATAAACCGCTAAAAAAAATTAGCAAAAGTTACAGCTAATTGCAACTTTTAGCAGCCGGTCTGCTCTGTGTCAGCCTGATCCCGTCAGATCTCAGAAGCTAAGCAGAGCAGGATCTGGTTAATACTTGGATGGGAGACCTCTTTGGAACACCAGTGGCTGTGTGTTTCTCCAGGTACAACTGGAGTTGTGTCAGGAAGGGCATCTGGTGTAAAACCTGTGCCAATTACCAATGTTGATCGGGCTGTATCCGCTGTAGCAACCCTGAACAAAAACTAACCGCAACTTTTAGTATTGATTCGGTCGCAGCCACATCAGATTACAGTGTCATATACTGATAAGCCAGTTTCGAGTTTAAGTGCCACAAGGGCTGCTGGGTAAATTCAAAGGTCCATTTACGTAACCCGTGCTTTCCCAGGATCACAAATACAAAATGAATGCATGAAAAACAAATAAATAAAAAATAAAGCAGAGGGACTGGAAGGAGTTCAAAGCAATCATGGAGAAGGACATTCGGTCGGGACCAAGGTGCTTCTGGTGGACCGTGAGGCACATCAGGAGAGGAAAACGGGGGAACCATCCAAGCTGTCTACAGTAACGATGGGGCTCTGTTGGCCTCAAATGAGGATGTAATCTCCCGCTGGAAGGAGCACTTTGAGGAACTCCTGCATAGACAGGAGCACCCTCTATAGTAGGGGCAGAGCTGGAAGCTGATGGAGGATTATCATCAATTTCCCTGGTGGAAGTCACTGAGGTAGTCAAACAACTCCACAGTGGCAAGGCCCCGGTGGTTGATGAGATCTGTCCAGAAATGCTGAAGGCTCTGGGTGTAGAGGAACTGTCTTGGATGACACGTCTCTTCAACACTGCATTGAGGTCTGGGACAGTGCCTAAGGAGTGGCAGACCGGGGTGGTGGTCCCCATATTTTAAAAGGGGGATCAGAAAGTGTGTGCCAATTACAGGTGCATCACTGGGGGTTGTCCTCTGCTAGGGCAGTGCTTTGTCATCAATCTTGTTTGTGATATTCATGGACAGGATATCGAGGCATAGTCAGGGGGAGGAGGGTTTCCAGTTTGGTGGGCTCAGGGTGTCATTGCTGCTTTTTGCAGATGATGTGGCCTTGTTAGCGTCATCAGCCTGTGACCTCCAACACTCACTGGATCAGTTCGCAGCCGAGTGTGAAGCGGCTGGGATGTGGATCAGCACCTCTAAATCTAAGGCCATGGTTCTCAGCAGGAAACTGACGGACTGCCTATTCTGGGTAGGGAATGAGATCTTGCTCCAAGTAAAGGAGTTCAAGTACCTCTGGGTCTTGTTCACAAGTTAGGGGACGACAGAGCATGAGATTGGCCAGAGAATCGGCGCAGCAGGGATCATCTTGCATTTGCTCTGCTGAGGGAGCTGAGCAAAAGGGTGAAGCTCTCGACCTGCTGGTCAACCTTCATTCCTACTCTCACCTATGGTCATGAGGGTGAAACAGCTGGGATGAGGATCAGCACCTCTAAATTTGAGGCCATGGATCTCAGCAGGAAAACGAATGCAGTCAAATGCAGTTGGGAATGCAGTCTTGCCCCAAGTGAAGGAGTTGAACAAGACCCAAGTACCTCTGGGTCTTGTTCACGAGTGAGGGGACAATGGAGAGTGAGGTTGGCCAGAGAATCGGCACAGCAGGGGCGGTACTGCATTCGATCTGCCGTACTGTTGTGACGAAAAGGGAGCTGAGCCAAAAGGAGAAGTTCTTGATCTACATTGTCAATCTTTGTTCCTACCACAGAGGTCAATATAAGAAGATCTAGAGTCTGCAGTCAGACTGAGCCGTATCTCAGCAAGGGAAACTCAGTAGGCAGCGTGCATAGACGCTCAATTAGTCTCATCAAGAAACAGGTGGAATATGCTGGAAAGCTGCACATGTTGACAAAGCCACAAATGGAGGAAGAAGGGAGACAACATTTCCTTCCATAAGTAAGTAATTTTGGTTATTCTTGTTACTTTGTCTGTGTCATTTGGTTGATAAACAGGTGTATGTTGCCTGCCATGCGTGTCCGAGGACACAGACCATTAAGGCTTATGTCTAGTTGACATTTTCCCATGCTAGACCGATGTCGAGTTAAAATACTTGTCATTAGTGATTAAAATTGTTCAACGAGGCCGATGATTTTTGTTTTGTGCCTTAAATAACCGAGCCACTACTCGCAGATTATAATTACCCGCGCTGTGCCACTCAGTTACACCCACACACAGAGCTGTGTACCCACACCACTGACTTCATGAACGAAACTCAGTCAATAAAGGATAATTGTGTAAAAATATAATATATACACAAATGTATTGTAATGGATTGATGAGTTGTGTGGCGAACACAGCAGCAGCAGCAGGACATCTCAGCTCAGCAGCTGATTTATCGCAACTGGAACAGATCAGATCCATGTAACTTTCAACACTAATATTTGTTAATGTGTGGATGTCAGAGTAAGTTTAATACTTTCCTTACATAA
This sequence comes from Thalassophryne amazonica, assembly GCF_902500255.1. NCBI lineage: Eukaryota > Metazoa > Chordata > Actinopteri > Batrachoidiformes > Batrachoididae > Thalassophryne > Thalassophryne amazonica. The sequence goes on along the minus strand of NC_047113.1, from coordinate 90,863,197 downwards.
TTTAAGGTAAAGTAATTTTACTGGCTTGATATCCAGTTCAGAACGGCATTTTAACACGTTTTGCGAGTGTTTTACCGAGTGTGTTCAGTCGCGTATCTACATTGAAAATGCATTAACATCCGGGCACTTTGTCAATAACTTTCCCGATACGGGGGTGTCATGTCGCTGTCAATGAAGGGACATTTGCGTTTAGTAGGCAACATTAGTACTGCGGACGCTAGTACCCGTTATCAACCTCTGTGGTTCCTATTCTCACCTGTGGTCATAAGGGTTGGGTCATGACTGAAAGAACTAAATCACAGGTGCAAGCGGCCGAAATAGGCTTCCTTAGGAGGGTCGCTGGTGTCTCCCTTAGAGACAGGGTGAGAAGCTTGGTCATCTGTGGGGAGCTCAGAGTAGAGCCGCTGCTCCTTCGCATTGAAAGCAGCCAGCTGAGGTGGTTTGGGCATCTGGTAAGGAGGCCCCCTGGACGCCTCCCTAGGGAGGTGTTCCCTAGGGAGGAGACCTCAGAGAAGACCCAGGACAAGGTGGAGAGATTATTTTGCCACATTGGCCTGGGAACCCCTCGGGATCCCCCAGTCAGAGGTGGTCAGTGTGGCTCGGGAAGGGGAAGTTTGGGGTCCCCTGCTAGAGCTGCTGCCCCCATGACCCAATCAAGGATAAGCGGTTGAAGATGATGTTGATGATGAAAAATAAAATCCCAAACACTGTCATCATCTATCAAAAGCAGTAAATCGCAGTATTAGAAGTTAATCTATATATTTATAAACCATTAATGGAGCCACGGCTCACCCGTATTGCATTCACAAACATAAAACAAGTGCACGAAAAATAAATAAATAAAAAATAAAATCACAAACACGGTCATCATCTTTATAAAAAGCAGTAAATTGCAGTATTATTAGTCACAGTTTATCTCTGTATTATACGAGGTCTGTCAATAAAGTAACGGACGTTTTTATTTTTTTTTTAAACTATATGGATTTGATTCATATGTTTTTACATCAGACAAGCTTGAACCCTCGTGCGCATGCGTGAGTTTTTCCACGCCTGTCGGTGACGTCATTCACCTGTGAGCACGCCTTGTGGAAGGAGTGGTCCTGCCCCCCTCGTTGGATTTTTATTGTCTGGAAATGGCGGAATGATTTGGACTTTTTTCCATCAGAATTTTTTCAAAAGCTGTTAGAGACTGGCACCTGGAAACATTTGAAAAATTTATCTGGCTTTCGGTGAAAATTTTACGGGCTTCAAAGAGAATAAGAACTGTTACTACAGCTTTAAGGACGGCTTTAAGGATGCTCGGCGCGCCGCGCTCCGAGCTGTGACGACGAGGCAGAAAACGCCAGATCATTTCTAAGCTGATGGCTCTGTGGATATGAGACCGTCGTTTGCACTTTCTCTGGTTATCACAAGAGCTGGACATCAGCCATTTTCCAGCAGATTTCACTTTTAACAAGAGATTTTGTCATGGAAAGCGTGCGTAACGACCGATTCGCTGTTTGAGCGAGACAAAGGAACACCTCTGTTTCAGCGTGTCAGAGGACAAGTTACAATTATGGATTAGTTGTAGAACAGCAGACCGGGCGTCAGGTGGCACGAAGAGCCGCCCGGGTCCCCTCCAGGATCCGGGTACTTCTTCTGGGCCTCCCTGATGACCCCTTCAATGTCCTAGTTGAGAGCTTCAGTGACCATCTGGTCAGGAATGATGGTATCCGGGGACGGTTTCTGATCCTGATGAAAAACGTATGTGAGAGTGCATCTGGTTTGGTGTTTTAGGTCTGTGTCTGTAGGTGATAGAAAATCAGCCCGTCCAAAAAACAGCGACCACCTAGCTTGTCTGGAATTAAGTCTTTTAGCAGATTGGATATATTCAAGATTTTTATGATCTGTCCAAACAGTGAACGGTATGGCCCTAGTGTCTCCATTCCTCCAGCGCTTCTGTAACTGCCAGGAGTTCCCAGTTCCCCACATCATAATTCCACTCAGTGGGAGTCAGACGTTGGGAGAAAAATGCACAAGGGTGCAGATGTTGATTGCCCTAAGTGACTGGAAGGCATGTTCGGCTTTAGAGGACCAGCGAAAAGGAGTCTTAGAAGAGGTGAGTTTATGAAGAGGTGGTCACTGAAATTGTGACTAAATCTGCAGTGGAAATGGGTACACCCTAAGAACTGTTGGAGCTGTTTCACATTGGAGGGAGTGGGCTAATCAGCAACTGCACAAATCTTAGAGGGGCCAAGACTGATGATTGATTGTGTTAGAAGATAAAACCTATGAATGAAATGGACTGCTGGTGGAATGCACATTTTCTGATTTCACAAATAGATGGTTCTCCAATAATCGATTCAATACGAGACAGATGTGCCGGACATGTTCGGAGGGATTTTTGGAGAATATCAATATATCATCCAGATAAACGAAAACAAAATGGTTAAGGAAGTCTTATAATGATGACATAGTTGTCGATCCTGTGCCACCAGAACCCGGTGACAGGGCTTCTGCCTGCCAGCAGCAAAATGAAGGACGCCTGGGTGAGGGACAATGTGTACAGTGTCCTGGCTGTGTGGGGGCTGGGCATGACCTACCGCAAGAACGCAGACCGGGATGAAGAAAAGGCAAAGGCTTACGAATTGGAGCAGGTTTGTCACAGACACAGATAAGGTTGTCTTCCATTTGGTTGATCCCTTGTGCTTGTCCTGTCTGTGGGACAAAGTGTTCTTGAGTAAGATTATTAATGGTAAGTTGTTCCTGCTGTGCAGACCAGCATCTTGCACAGCATTTTTTAGGTACGTGATAAAAAAAATTGTAAAGAGCCCATAGAGACTTTTTAAAAATGGTGTTTAAATATTTGTTCTATGCCACATATAAAGAAAGGTAGGAGCATTTGAAGGTCAGAAGATATTGGTAATTTATGTCTGTGTGTTTAACCTTCTGGGGTCTGAGGGCATTTTTTGGACAGTTCACTCGCCTGGCATAAATGTTTTATTATTGCTGTTAACAGCTCTCCCTGCATCCCACAATTAAGTTTTATGTCTCTTTTTTTCCAGGACAGAATATATATGTTTTTGTTGTGTTTTATAAGTGTAATAAAGGTTTACAATCAAAAATAGGCAAGGAAAAAAATAAAGCGAAAAATAATTTTCCACACACATTTATTCAAAACACACAGCAAACTATAATAAACAACTGTTTTGACAATTTAAAAAGGTAATTTGAGGTCTTGTGTGAAAGGCTGTATAACAAAAAGGTTCAAACAATAAACACAAATGCACATTTTGAACAATATATACAAAATGGTCTATGCGTTTTGTTGTCCATTGATATGGTAAACAGTGCTTTACGCAGAGAAAGCAACAGAGTTATCCAGTAATATTCACATGCAAACTCGTGGAGCAGTCCTGATAGTTACACACTCTTTGTTTGAGTACATGAGATTGTCATCAGAGGCTCTCCGTGTGCTCCTGCTTTCACTGATCGCTGTGCGTAATGGCGCAGGGCGCACTGAGTATATGTACTAATAGTATGTACTCATTGGAGTACACCAATTAGCTAAACTGCAGGATTGTCTTACAGACATAAAGACATGGATGACCTCTAATTTCCTGCTTTTAAACTCAGATAAAACTGAAGTTATTGTACTTGGCCCCACAAATCTTAGAAACATGGTGTCTAACCAGATCGTTACTCTGGATGGCATTTCCCTGATCTCTAGTAATGCTGTGAGAAATCTTGGAGTCATTTTTGATCAGGATATGTCATTCAAAGCGCATATTAAACAAATATGTAGGACTGCCTTTTTGCATTTACGCAATATCTCTAAAATCAGAAAGGTCTTGTCTCAGAGTGATGCTGAAAAACTAATTCATGCATTTGTTTCCTCTAGGCTGGACTATTGTAATTCATTATTATCAGGTTGTCCTAAAAGTTTCCTAAAAAGCCTTCAGTTGGTTCAGAATGCTGCAGCTAGAGTACTGACGGGGACTAGCAGGAGAGAGCATATCTCACCCGTGTTGGCCTCTCTTCATTGGCTTCCTGTTAATTCTAGAATAGAATTTAAAATTCTTCTTCTTACTTATAAGGTTTTGAATAATCAGGTCCCATCTTATCTTAGGGACCTCGTAGTACCATATTACCCCATTAGAGCGCTTCGCTCTCAGACTGCGGGCTTACTTGTAGTTCCTAGGGTTTGTAAGAGTAGAATGGGAGGCAGAGCCTTCAGCTTTCAGGCTCCTCTCCTGTGGAACCAGCTCCCAATTCAGATCAGGGAGACAGATACCCTCTCTACTTTTAAGATTAGGCTTAAAACTTTCCTTTTCGCTAAGGCTTATAGTTAGGGCTGGATCGGGTGACCCTGGACCATCCCTTGGTTATGCTGCTTTAGACGTAGATTGTGGGGGGGTTCCCATGATGCACTGTTTCTTTCTCTTTTTGCTCCGTATGCATCACTCTGCATTTAATCATTAGTGATCGATCTCTGCCCCCCTTCACGGCATGTCTTTTTCCTGTTTTTTTTCCCTCAGCCCCAACCAGTCTCAGCAGAAGACTGCCCCTCCCTGAGCCTGGTTCTGCTGGAGGTTTCTTCCTGTTAAAAGGGAGTTTTTCCTTCCCACTGTTGCCAAGTGCTTACTCATAGGGGGTCGTTTTGACCGTTGGGGTTTTTCATAATTATTGTATGGCCTTGCCTTACAATATGGAGCGCCTTGGGGCAACTGTTTGTTGTGATTTGGCGCTATAGAAGAAAAAAGTTGATTGATTGATTGATTCACCAGGGCCTGGAAGGTGGCGGGAGCGTTAGTGAGGCTGAAGTGCATGACAAGATGTTCAAAATGTCCGAGGGAAATGTTAAACACAGCCTTCCACTCAGGTCCCTCTTTTATCCTGACCAATTAGTAGGTATTGCACAGGTCAAGTTTGGGCAAAACCAAACAGATTCCCCATGTAAGGAGACAAATGTGGAATCCAATAGAGGCAGGGTATATTTATTGTGAATTGTACTAGCATTTAACCCACAGAAATCAATACAGTGGCGTATGGTCCCGTCCTTCATCCCAGTGAAAAATAAGCCTGCCCCCAGGGTAGAGGAGGATTGACGGATAAGCCCTACAGCCAGGGAGTCTTGTATGTACTGCTCCATCAGTTCCATCTCCGGGCACTCCAGGTTGGAGACATGGCTGGAAGGATGGAGCAAATTGATGGAGCAGTTGTACGCTCTGTGCAGAAACAATGAGAGCATGTGACTCTCAATGAAAACTTCACGAACGTCATGATATTGTTCTGGTATGGAAGAGAGATCCAAGGGGGTGCTGTCGGACTCCCTGGCACTGGAGGTACACGGTATCAAAGCGCTAAGGCACCTCTGGAGAGAGGATTTGCTCCACCACGTAATCGCCCCGGTCGGCCAATCGAAATCGGGGTTGTGCAGAGTAAGTCAGGGGTGCCCCAAAACCAGTGACGGAAAGGAAGAGTAAATGAAAAACTGAATGGATTTGTGGTGATTACCGGAAACAACCAAAGTGACAGTAACGGTCTGGTGTGTAATGGCAGAGAGTTGAGTCCCATCTAAAGCAGGGGTGGGCAACTTGTTCCAGAAAGGGCCAAGAGGGTGCAGGTTTTCTTTTGCAGCCACTAACTTCACCAGGTGATTTCATTGATTAACTGATTCCATCTGCTCAAAGCGATATTAGTCAGTGAAAATCACTGTGCAGCCTGCACAAAAGCATCACCAATCCGTACAGGATGAATCAATCCATCTTCCTTGGTTGTGTGCGCACTGGTCGCGAAATGTCCTGGCTCTGTTGAGAAGACTTGCAAGAAAATAAAAAATAAAATAAATGTGACACTTTTCATGCACTTACAGCAATAAAACACCAGAACCGAACCTGGTGCGCATCCACAGGAAGTCAACTTTTTAGACCTTCGTGCGTCGGTTGTCCGCGTCGTGGGTTAGCGGTCAATGCGTTATGGTCAATGCATCATGGTTTCAGGCGATGGAGTTGCCTGCAGCCTCCCCGCAGACTTCCCCCGCCACGCTGCCCTCCGAGAGCACCACAAGCACCCCCGAGGGCCACTCACAAAACAAAAAACAAAACAAAACAAAAAAACCCCCATAAAACAAAAAATCAAACAACAAATAAAAAGACCTTTTGGGTACGACCTCAGATTAGACAACACTCACTGAGTTTAAGCAACATATATATATATATATATATATATATATATATATATATATATATATATATATATATATATATATATATATGCCGATTTTATTACGTTCTTAGCAGAGTAATGAGAGAGTGTGAGTCTGTGTGCATGTGTGTGACAGAGAAAAAATGCTTAAACACTAAGTTTTACTTCTTGCTCTGATGACAAGTGATATGCGCTTTGATTGTCTGTATATATTGTCGCTTGGGATGATGTATGTTTCTCTGTATTCTGTTTTATTGCGTTCACTAAAAAAAGGTTCAGGAAAGAAGAACCAGGTCTGTGAATCCACGAGAATGACATGAACTGTGTGCCATAAACTTATGTTAATTCATATTACAAGGACAATTTCCCAATGAGGGAGGTATTTTATTATTATTATTTTTTGCCGAATGGTTTGTTCCGACACAGCACTCTCAACCCGTGCGCTACTCTCACCCGATATAACCGAGCGCCATTCACACTGCCGTCCAGTAGATGGGTCAAAATGCATACAACACTGCCATCTACTGGATGGTAGTGTGAATGACACCCGGTTATATCACACGGTTTTTTATTTTTTATTATTTTTTTTTTTTTAGGGGAGGAAAAAAAGCAAAGAGGAAAAACGGGACAAAGACAGAGGTACAATAAAAATATGATGAATTATTTTATCCGTTGCATTGCATCAGGTTGGTCAGCCCAGTCTCACGTTTTTGTTTTTTTTTTGTGCTCCCGTCACAAAATGATTCAAATTTTAGTGACGCAGGACCGTATATAGGAATGTGAAAGGGGGGGGGGGGGGTCCAGTGGGCCGCAGGGACCCTGGTGGGGTCGAGGGGTAATGCCCTCGTGGGGGCTCAGGGGGGCAAAGCCCCCTGACGCAGAGGCTTTTTGAGGATTTCAAGGGGTAAAAAGCTACATAAATTTCATTTGAAACCCAAAATGTATCATTTTAGGAAATACATTTTTATATACAAATAGTCCTTGCTTGGGATTGGATCAGTTGCCATAAGAACCACCCAGGAAGAACCAAGATAACTTTATTTAATGCAAACTTTTTACCTGCCTGTCAGTTGCGAATGACGCAACTGACAGGCGTGAAAAACCTCACGCATGCGCACGAACGTTCAAGCTTGGCTGATGCAAGCGCACATGATTCAAATCCATATAGTTTTTGCAAAAATAAAAAGGTCGGATAGTTTTCTAACAGACCTCATATTTAGCGGTATTAATATTCGCGTTTACATTATGAATATGTACGTATATGTATGTTATGTATTAAAATAGCGGTATTTAATTTGGCGACCTTTTTTAACTCGCAAAATTCGCATAATAAATCCCATGCGAATATTTGCACCTTTACAGTATTTGCAACAGGAAGGAGAAGCTCCCTTTATTTCTCAGCTTATACATACAAACATGTTTTTACAAACCAGACAAGTGTAATTGTGTGTCTACATGGGTATTTACAAGCCTACTAATCTGTTTGATATCAGAGGAGGATAGGGACCAGGGAGCAAAAATTCTCAACCCCCATGGGAAAAGTTTATCTAGCAGTATCCCCTTTCATCACTTAAGGGATTACTCTGGCAGAGGAAATTGAAACTTGAGGGTTTGTGATAATAGCTGTGTAACAGTTACTGCTTGTTGCTTATTATCAATGAAAAGAAAATACAATGTTGATATCCAGATCAGAAAAAAAATCTGCAGAATTCTCGTGAGGGGGGGGGGGGGTTCGGTTGAACCTCCTGAACCCCCTCTATATACGGGCATGCGACTGGGTTTTTTTTTAAACTCACTATTACTAACCCTACTCCCACCCCTAACCCTAACCTTAACCATAACCTAACCGTACTCCTTCCCCCAACCCTAACCATAACCAACTCCCCCCCCCCTTCACTTTTAATTTTGTGCAGCCATCACGGAATTAATTAGAATGAATTTGTGCTGCCATGACGAAAATGAGGTGCTTTTCCTCACAATATCACAAACCAATAGATTAATGTATATTTCGTGCTGCTGAATCACGACGTGCCGTGAGACTGCGGGTCGGGTAGGTAGCAGTGCTAACGTGCCGTCATTCACGGGTTGTTAATTCCTGAGGCATTTCAGGGTGAGGTTCGCCTAAACTGACCTACCCAAAATAAACGTTCACTGAGGTGAGAATAGTTGGCGGAGGCTTTGAGCGGAGGTTCTCCCCGTCATTTTGACATGCATTGATCGTCAATGTCAGCGTCTGTTTACATATTTATTGAAATGTCATCTCTTTACACACATCATTAACCCCCTCAGATTTACTGGGGGGCCAGAGGTGCCACATGGCAGCGTCTATATATTGCAGAATAGGCACCTAATGGTGTCATATACTCCTCTTTTCAGATGCTCCTTTGAATTATCTAAATCCTGCTGCCTCCACCTGTGTGTATGTGGTTCATTAAAAATCTTGCCTACGGTGCCAAATTGGTTAGAGCCGGTGTCACAGACCGAACAGTCCGCCCCTAAAAATGCCTTTTGCATCTGCGCATGCGTCATTTCAGACCACAGCAGCACGTCTGAGACGGAGTCTCTTCACCCAAAGCAATAAAATGAACTAATGTCATTATTAACCATCAGATGATAAAGGCAAAACCTCTTAAATCATTCTAAAGTCAGTTTTAAGCAGAAACAGGCCGTTTTATGCAGAAACGAAGCGAAATTCTGTGATGCTTTGAAATGTCCGATGTGCAGTGAACGCATCAGCTAGCAGCTCATTTAGCCGCGGTGCTCTGATCGCTTCCGCCACCTTTATGATGAAATAATGCTGAATTTATGTGGAAGTTATTGTTGTACTAAAGGTCAGATTTTTAGGGGGACCATCCAGTCGGCGACACTGGCACTTGATTGTCAAATGTCAATGTAGACAATGTCTGGACAGAACATCAGGTCATCCTTCCATCCACCTCTGAGCATGTACAGATCAGGTAGCACGTCTTGAACATAATTATAAAGCAACTTGACCACATACCGCTGCCTTCCATCAGGGCTCAGCTTTTTCACATAATCCGACAACTCTAAATCATGCAACATTGGATAGATTATTTTCATCAGCATGTTACGTGGTGCTTTCTGCCCACCAGCATACTGTGCATGAACGAAATGGGGTGCCTTACAAACATGTTCTTCCCAATACCCACGTGACTTACACACACACACACACACACACACACACACACACACACACACACACACACACACACACACACACACACACACACACACACACACACACACCCCCAAAGGTACCAAATTAAAAGCACCTGTGCAGAGACACAGACATGGAATTTGACTGCTATAAAGAGTATGACAGTAGTAACAAGTACATGACAAAATGGTAAACAAATGTACAGTCAACTCCGTCTGATTTCTGCTCAAAGTTTTGACCATGCACTCGCCGAAAACCAGCTGACAAAGATCACATTTCATGAATGAGAAAGCAGTTGCACAGAACAAAAAAACTAGCACAGATATCCAAAACTTCGTATGTTACTCATACGTTTGCGCGGTCTGTCATAGTGTGACAGCACTCAAGATTCAGTGGTTGTCCACTCATTCTGTCAGAGCTCCAAATCCACCAAAGACTGAAGGATTAGGTGATTTCTGCCACCAGATGCCACACTGTCAATCAGTGGCAGTGTGACTACACCTTTACAGAGATGTTCGCGTGCTAACTGTCGATACAGGAACATCACGGTGAAAGATGTTAGACTTAAACCAAATCAAGTGAACTTTAGTGCTGTTACGCAGTCAAGCATGGAGTTAAAAACGCAGTGGCAATGTCCGGCTTCTCCGTCCTTTTAATCAGTCATTAAACATCGTGCACATTATCACCAAGTAAAGATGTTATGGCCACGCCCTGAGAATGCCCATCAAGAAACTAAACCCAACTGCTGTTCACCCTCATTTGTAGTAGCTGGGAGTTGGGAGTGGGGTGGAGCCTATTGCAGTAGTACTCACATGAAATATGTCAAATACAGTTCAACATTGAATTCTAAATAAATTACATTAAAAAGATGTTTTTGCAAATAACAGCAAATAAAAATATTTCACGATAAAACTACATTTAAAAATAACATAACATACAAGATTTTTTTAAAATCACAGAATAAAAAGAATGGAGCAGCAGGCCTCTGGGTTCACACTCATGCATCTTTTTCATGGCACGTCACATCGGAGGTGCAGCACATCACCTAGGAGGCTTCCAGGAGTCCCACTGGATTAGGGGACGCTGTTGTTTTTGTTGTTGAGACCTTCAGCTTCAGTTAGATGGTGTGGAATCCCTGTTGTATAGCCTCTGACTTATACCAAGCTGTCTGTGTGCTCGGACGTGTCACAGCCACACCGTCCCTCTGGATGGTGAGAAGCCTTCAGAGAACATTCAGGTCCTCAATTCCCAGGACGTTTTCTCTCTCTTTCTTTCTCTGTATGGGGTTGCATATGGACCTCCTGACTCCATTAAACTGACACCTGCCTCACTACTCACAGAGAACAATGATATGAAGAGACAAGTAACACAATCAGCAGTAAGTAAATATTCTTGGAGCATTTCAAGTACTCATGTGTCCGTCGATGTGTTGAGCCATTGGATCTTTGGTCATTTTGGACTTTTAATGATGTGTTTGAACAGTTCTTTTTCCAGGTACAGCATAAATCATTAACAACTTTTAAAAAACAAGAATCAAATGGCTGATCAATACACGTGGAATCGGTGGTTTTGATCGGTTTACGTCATGTGTTTTTTCACCAGTGATAAAGGAGAATACTTTTTCCCCTGGCCACAGAAGAGGAATGAGGAAGGACGTGCATGTGCGTGCACTGAATGCAGTGCCTCCACAACCAAATATGTTTATGATCAATTTTGGTTTGGTTTTTACGTTTTACGTTCCCCCGGCTCTTACAGTAATGCTGTCCCTCACAAAGTACAGACTCAAACTATTTTGCACATTTATTCAAAGTCACAGTAAAAAAAAAATCAGGCCTGGAGTTTGAAGAACTTCTCTCACGCAGGAGATCCATCCGTTCAGAACCCCGAACAGTGGACACAAATAGTTTTCTAAAGCACAACATGGGCGTAACAAAGGCGGACCTTCTTTCACAAAAACCTTCCCTTATTGGGCCCCGTGGGCATTAAAGGGAGGTCCCACCCCGTGCTCATGACCCGCGCAATAAGGGGACATATGATTTATATTGTAACCTCTCTTTGTTCTGAGGGATAAAACCAGTTCAACCCAGTTCGACATCCACATTCAAACAAATAACATACTAAAAGTATATCAAACTAAAAATCCACTCCTTGACGTAAAGAAAACAAAAATAATGAAATGATTGTTAAACATAGAAATATATCTAACAGTTTAGAATGTGCATCTAAGAGCAAATCATAAAGGGAGTCATGCTTTCTTTTCCCCGTAATTCGCTGTTTCGCAGTTGAGAATCTCCCACCATCCCGTGGTCTGTGACTCGTTTCAGCAGAGATCCAGTTCAGGGAACAATGTAAACAAACCTTGTGATGTATGGACAACAAGACAACATCGGGGCACGGCAGAAGTCCATCACAGGTGCTACCCATCCTCTAGATAACCCTCTCAACTTGGGAGAATGTGTCATCATCATAATCGACCGTGAACTCGCTGGATCAACGCCATCCACATCCTCGCTAGCCATTGTTTACATGCGCCGTTGGCACCACGGTGCATTCTGGGAAGCACAGGGGGGTGCCAGGGTGATTATGGGAAAGTACGAATTGCTGCAGACAGAGATGAAAACAGAGGGAGAGAAGTCTTATTTGTGCGCATGCTGGAAGGAACGCAGCACGGAGAACCGCTCGCTCGTGCTGGAAAATATATGAAAGGCGGTGGAGTCAGTCATACTGAATTCTTACTGCCGTAGGAACGGCCAGTCGAACGTCATTCGAGCAAGTCAACCTGCAGTCGTACTGCATTCAACCTCTGCAGCATGAATTGCACGAATGCTGTACGAAGTGACATTCGAACTATATTCGTGCAAGTCATGCTGCATTTGAATTCCTCGTACAGCATTCGTATAGCATTTAGGGAAATATGCCAAATTGGCAGGCCAGCACAAATGTAGAGAGCAGGGACATTACTGTGGTGCTGCAGTCAAACTGGGGAATATTCATACAGTGGTCGTACTGCTGTGTGACTGCTAGCCAGAATGGCATTTGAACTGGCATCCAAAATGGCAACCCACTACCATTCTCAGCAGTCTGATCGCGTTGGCATGTCCCGACTGTGCCACAATGAGCTCTCTCCCCCACCGCATCCTGTTTGGTGCACAAAGGAAATACTGTAATGTGCAAAGTCGCAATCATCATGTGCATTAATAACATGAACATTGTGCAATCACACCAAAGACACCATGTGTCTCAGCTAGTCAGCGTGTCTCCATGACGCGCTGACTCACACTGCAGCCATGTGGATGGGGTTTAATAGCCATGATGACATGATGATTCAAATTAATTCTCTGACACATGAGGTGGACTGTCAGTGGATGTGTGATTACATGCACAATCTCGATGTTGTACTGCAATCACAGGCATTGCGTCAGCACGTCTCAGAGCTGTGCCAGTTGCCATGCACCTCTGGGATGCACAGACTTGCCCACCTGACTTTTTATTTTTATATATCCTTATTATTTGTTTTCTAGAAAAAAAACAAAAAAACAAGAGAAAACAGGCCGGTCAGGTGGGTGTGTCTTTGCATCTCAGAGCCGCGTTAGGTGCCATGTGTGTCAGAGGCACATTTTTTTTTTACCCCGGTTGAGTTTATCTACCTCTCTTTACCGCACAACTGCGCACGTGCATTTCCCCGTTGCGATGAGCTCCCCATCATCTAGCGACAATATTCTGCTTTAAAGACATCATGTGTACATGCAAGTCTTTACTTTTTAAATTGAAAAGACACATTACTGTATTTTAAGTAAAGACAAAACTTTACGTGGGTTTTCTACTTTTCTTTGGTGGGTGAGCTCATCTCGACGGGACACAGCTTACTGAGGGACATTAAAGCAAATATTAGAGCAATATCTGTATATATTTACAGATACAGATTCTTTATTGTCATTGTAATGGGTACAACAAAAAGTAAGGCGGAAGCCTTCTAGTGCAAATATAAACCTGAGTAAACCACGCGCAGACTTGAAAGGTCTGGGGAAGAAAATAAAGTAAACATACAATTTAACAAAATGAAAAAGGTACATCCAGAGCACAAAATTCTATATATATATAAAAAAAATTTAAGCCTGTATGTACAGACAGGGACACAATTATTAGCTTCCCTATTAAATTGAACGTTTTCTTCAAAATTTTGCCAAGTGCTTTCTTCACAGAACAAGAAGTTTTCAACACAAGATCTCTGAACCTCCTAGTTTTATGTTGGATGGTTACATTATTTTACTTTACACACAGAAACAAAATTTCACAAAAGCTACCAGGATCAAAATAATTAGCCGCCTGATGCTCATAGTTTTTGTGTCCTTTTTGCTGGATAAAGACCCCCTGACATGAACATGCCTTTGATTCACGCACTAACACAACCTGTGTCATGCTGGAGAGTAAACTCATCTTTAACTGGTGCAGACTGAACGTGAGAGGGGCGCCGGTGCGTGCTATTGTGCACAGAGAATTTTGAAATGTTCAAAAAAATCTTTCATGCATAAATGTCGTGCTACATGGCGTGATCTAATCGGCAACATGATGTGCAGCTTGTCAAGTGGAGTAAAGAAGTGAACAGAGCAAGTGGTGACGTCAGCGGATTGTATCAGAGCGCAGCTCATCTGAACGATATAGCAAGAAGTTAAATCTGTTATAAACATACATTAACAACTGCACACAAGAAGGAAAGAACACACAACTCTTTTACCAAGCCATGACAATGTAAACATGGCAAATAATTATGTTTGAGCGAACGGCTTAACCTGGAGTGGTCATCTATGACTCAGGAAGTGATTCAATGGCCAATTTCCAGAGAAATTATTAATTTGACATGAAATAATTATTTTTTATACACAGCGTCCAACACAGAGCGCGTGGCAGGCGGCAGAACAAAGAACGGCGTCCAACTGCGATCACAGCGGGTGGGATCATCATGACAATGTGAGTGCTATTGCGTGAATCAAAGACATGCTCGTGTAAGGGGGCCCCAACAGTCTACAGTCCTTGCCAACAAGTCTCAGACATGTCTCCTGAGGAATCCCATCCCATTTTTCTTTTGCAAATCTCTGAATCTCTCTAGATTTGATGATCTTCTGACATGGACCTCAGTCTTCAGTTCATCCCACAGATTTTCAGTGGCATTCAAGTCATGGCTTCGTACAGGTCAGTCAATAACTTTGACTTTGGTCTTCTGGAGGTTGTTCTTCACCAGGAGAGATGTATGTTCTGGGTCATTGTCATGTTAGAAGACAAAGCGACAACCGAAACTCAGTTTTGCTGCTGATTGCTTGAGGGTTTCTTTCAAAATCTTCACATATCCTTCTTTCTTTATGATTCCCAGTTCCGGATGCACTGAAGCATTCCCACAGCATAATGCTCCCACTGCCATGTTTCACTGTGGGGATGGCCTTTGGGTTGTACACCTCTCCCTTCTTTCTGCAAACATAAACAACATCTCTGTGACAAAGGATCTCTAGTTTCAGCTCATCTGACCAAAGGACACACTTCCAGTGTGCATAATCTTTCTCCAGCTTGTCTTTGGCATACTTCAGTCTGGCTTGAAGGTGTCTCTTCTGCAGAAGTGGAGTTCTTGTTTGACAATCTCACAGTCCATTGCTGTCATGGGATGTAGTGATTCTCTTAAGTATACATTTACCAACTTGGGTAAAGCCCCTTTCACATCGGGGCCAACGTAGAGTTGCATATTGCGGCGTACTGACTATGCCGGGTTAAGCAGCTGTACGTCCAGCTTAAGGAGCTCTATGCTGAGTTTTTGCTCCCTACGCAGCATTATGCTGAGGGCTACGTGAGGCAGATGCAAAAATTTAAACATGTTTAATTTTTTCAAAGTAGAGCACTGGATGCAGAAAGTATGCAGTTATTAAGCAAGTCTACACAACACGCCGTATGTAAATGTACACAACACTGCGATACTGTACACCAAGTCTCCGCAATTCTACATGCCAGGGCAAATAGTCCTTTTATCAGTACATACCTGGATTAATAGATTTATTCAACCCGATTTTGCTGGCAGTGAAGCTTCAAAACCATGGAAGCAGAAGAGGCAAGCCAAGCTTCCATACTTTCAGAGGACATGTCCACCTCCACTCCTCATGGAAAAATCATCAGCATAAGTACATGTCCACCGTTCACTCCTCATGAATGGATTGCACGTGCGACTGCCAGATGCAGCTCCGCTTTGCTTTCACCTCCTGCAGTTCTCTCACGATTGTGGCACTTTAAAGTCCATTAACTCCTGCTCACGGACAGATCACCAGTGAGAGGACATATCCACATTCACTTCTCATGCATGGATCGCGTGCATCATCGCACTGCAGCGGGCAGCTTTCTTTCACCTCCTCCAGCTCTCTCAAGATTAAATAAAAAGTCTATTAACTCCTGCTCCTGAACGATCACCAGTGGGAGGACATTTCCACATCCAGGTTAACTCCTCACGGACAGATCACCAGCAAGAGGAATTTTCACTGTTCACTCCTCGTGCATGGAATGTGAGCACGATTGCCGACTGCAGATCTGTGCACTTTCACCTTCTTAAGTTCTCTCACAATTGTGACATGTTAATAAAGTCCATTAACTCCTGGAAATAATGTCTTCTGACTTTTTCCAATCAACTTTTTTCCTGTGTGTCAGTCTGTAGCGTCATGGAGCCAAACGTGTCCTTGCTGTGTGCAAGGTCTCTCTTTCTCTCTCCTCCTGCATCCAACAACTCAGCTGTGACAAGGCAGCTGTCCCGCTGTACGTCTCTAAACGTGAGTGCCGTTCATGTACCGTTTTGAGAACGGAGCACATTTCCACAATTTCAAAAAAAAAAAGGTCAGAAAAAGCAGCAGAAAAATAGCGGCGAGGGCTACATATGTGGCAGTAAGCAACTGAAAGCAAGAACGCAACCGCACACAATCACAGGGACTATGCCGAAGCTTCGCAATTTTCCAGTGTACTCCATACGCATTACAACGCAACTGTATGCAAGAGTCTTTGAAATCTTTCCCTTCCTACCTCTGCCAGGTTTGTTCTGTGTGGTACTTTGAATTTCTTGATGATACATCTCACTCCAGTTCTTGATGCTTGGAAATGCTGTAATAACTTCATATGTCTTTCTCCTGCTTTGTGAACATCAATTATTTTTCTCAAATCTAAACTGATTTCTTTTCATGCTTTCTAAAGTGACAGCTCAAACCCTCACTGAGGTTTTTGTGTGTACTTTGGAAGATAACCCTCAGTTTGAACTTTTACAAGTGGTGACACGAAAGTTAAAGCACGTCATTGCTGCACGTCAACAGCTGTTTGTGCCATGGTTCAACAAAAAGGTCAGTTCTGAAGGATAGTTTTTAGTTTTGTGAAATAATTTTGTTTCTGTGTTCAAAGTAAAAAATAAAACTAGTATGTTTAGAAATCCTGTGACAAAAATTCCTCGCTCTGTTAAAAAAAGATTTTGAAGAAAACATTAAATTTCATAGGGGGGCTAATAATTTTGTCCACATCTGTATATTTTTGACCCTGTCTGGAAGATCTAAAATAAATTTAAAGTTGTGCATCCAATTCTTGTGTTTTTTTTCTTCTGCCCGAGTTATTCATGTTGTATTCTGTACAATTATTCCACCCTGGCAAAAGAACACTTCAAAGACATCATTAAAAGCCCAAAATTACTGTGACATTCATGCCCGTGATGTATTTAATCCTCCCACAACTGTAAGTTCTCTGCACACACCCTCTGTGATGCATTCAATGGCAGTCGTAAATCCACCACCAATGACTTCTCAAACACACTGCACCAAACGTGTAGTAGGATGGACCAAGACTGAGGGATACGTGATGCAATGCAAATGCAATATGTGGAACCAGTGAAGGTGGTTTGGGTGTTCCCTCTTCATCCTCAAATTTAAAGCATGTGTATGTCTGTCTGTGTTTAGCTTCAGGTGAAAAGCAATGATGGAGACTGTCATCTTTAATGTGAGGGTGGTTGAGTAACTGCAGCTCTTTTTCTGTGTGATGGTGGACATCGACAGTACCTGAGTTCTGGTGTCTGATACTCTGATCAGCTGCATCCACTGAGTCCCAGTGAGACTGTAAAGGTGCTGAAACAGATGAGGGCTGAATGAATCTACGATACTGAGGTTTAAACTCTTGTGGCAGATCATCATCTGGGATTGCAAACAGTCTGTTTTCCTCTGTGAGACAGGCATCATCCAGCCAGACTGGAAGAAAGGATCTGATGGACTCCACATGGGCCACCATTTTTGTAATGTTTTAAATATTACTTTCTTTTGTTTGTAATAACACCAACACTGGCCACCAAGACACCACGACTCTAGAGGAATGACAAGCTTCAGCAGCTGTGACTGAAGAACACAACAGCCTTTGTTGTGTATTTTGCTTCACCAGTTATGCCCCGTTCACACCGGACTGGGACCTACAAAAGACCTACAAGATCATGACATTTTGTCAACTCTCACAAGTCTTGGCTGGTCCCCATTGTGATCTGTTATTTGCGTTTACACCAAGCCTGCATTGTGACGGAATTATGAGAGTGAAAAATATGTTAATATTCGCAATCATTGATGCAACCCCACATAGAGTCAATTGAGAGTCTGTTATGACCCATAGGATCAAGTTGAGATGTGAGTTAAGATGGATTATGGGACCCATGTATCTGTTAACTCGTCGCATAAGTTGTGAGAGTGTTTAACAGTTCAATACACTCGCACACCTGTTGGAGACCAATGGACAGTGATGCATATACCTGCCAACATCTGAATTTACCAATGTGGGACACCTACACGTGACCGCGAGCACCAAGGGTGCAAAGCGTAACCAGGGGTTCCGGGTGCATGCCTGGACCCACACAAGTGCAGGACTCATGGGAGGACGTGGGAAACGGGGCTAAATACCAGGGCTGTCCCACCCAATGCAGGATGGTTGGCAGCGCGAGTGATGGCACCCAAAAGGGATCTTCTTTCTGACCATGGAGACCCTATTGTGACCAGCCTGCAACCCCAGTAGGAGTCAGTGAGAGTGTCAGTGAGCAGAGGCCAATTTTTGATCGTAACTGGGTCATGGACTTTGTCTAAACGGGGTGTTACAGCTTCATAGCGGAGTCGAACAGAAAGCTTTTAATACAAAGAAAACATTAAACCTGGACTTCAGTATTAACACACAGCTGAACAAACTTTACTTTATTTAATCACTTAAAAATGTTGAACCACATAGAAACACCAGCTGGATGTCCTGCAGTATCACCAGATTCTGATATAATTAGTCCCGAATTAAAGCCAACACCACACCACATGCACTTATTTACTGGTCAGCATCCTAATATATATTTGGACATGAATGTCCTTCCTTTTGAATGTCCCTCTCTGATTATAATCAGAACATTTACTGTGCACAGTATAAATCATTTTATAAATGGATGTTACAAAATCGACTGCACAGAATCTCTTCTGTAACAAACATGTTTCACTGTATTCGTGTGTTCTAATTAAGTCTATATTTGATTTTGTTCTGAAGATTTTGACAAGTTCTAAAAACAAAAGCTACATCACCTTCTGACCATGTTGTTCAATCATAGTTGATATTAAACAGATCAATGAGCTCTTTGGTCTGAGAGGTCTGAGAGGACCTTGTTTTTTCTGTGGACTCTCTTCTATGTCTTTCATCTGCACCTGAAGACCTTTTTTGGAAGTTCTCTGTCTGTGGACTTGGGTCTACTTGTGGATCCCAGCGTACAGCTCGTCTATGGTGGCTCTGAAATGCTGCTGTAACTTATTTCTCTTTGCCTTCAGTGTTGGAGTGAGCAGACCATTGTTGACTGAGAACATCTCTGTGTGGATGTGGATTGCCTTCACCTGAAGAACACATGGACCTTTTCTTATACAGAACTTGATCTTGTTCTGAACAGTAAGCGGTCTGTAAATGCTCCACTTAATATCAAGGTCATCAAGATTACAGATCACATGACTGACACACTGAGTGAAGAACGTGCCTGCTCAAATGCTTTGAGGCCTCCTTCCGTACCAAGATGCACCATGTCATTCAAGATGGCCGACTTCACTTCCTGTATTAATCATTAAAAAAACAACCTTTAAATACAACTAATGGAAGCTGTATTACAGTCCATGTTGGGGAAATGACATTATACTGGTATTTTGAAACAGTAAATTGGGTTTCTTGGACACGTAAAAATAAAACGTGGATGTCAAAAAATATATACAATGGGATTGGGAAAAACAAACGATGTTGATGAAGCAATGCATTGTGGGTCAATTCCCCAACACACACGTCTATATGCAGTAGGGAGCATTTTACTGGCCCATGAAATGTGCCTAAAACCTTTGCACAGCACTTTAATTTTGAGAACCTGCATTATCCTCCTTTCAGTTTAGAGTATTACCGCTTTTTCACATAGTTCTTGGTAGCTGCCTTCCAGTCCTAGCGTCTTTTTGACCCAATTGGACAAAAAATCAGGGTCAGGGACCACCACTGCGACAAGACGTGCCTACAAATAAAGACAATATGTTAAATGTCATGTTTTATACTCAACATGTTGATAGTACACCGTTGGCCTTTTTTGGAAAGAAACACTGATGCTTCACTGCAAGCAGGGGCGGTCCTGGAGGCGGGCCAACCGGGCAGCTGCACGGGGCGGCATCGCGGGGGGGCACGAGCATGCGGAAAAAAAAAAAAAAACCCTGTCCAAAAATAAATAAATAAATAAATAAAACGGGTGGGGGAGTTGTCCTGACGGGGGAGTTCGTGGTTACGTTACGGCAGGGAACCCCCCCCCCCCCCCATCTCACCTCTCGCGTTAGGTGAGCAACGCTGCACAGTGCAGAGTTTGTGCAGGGGGAGGGGGGAATCATTCAATGTTTGGACAAGGAGGTGGTTGAAACGGAGTAAGACATAATCATGGATAGGAAACGATCAAAGCCATCAGGTGCCCAATTTCGAAAGAAAAAGAAAGAAGGAGAAACGAGCAAAGGAAAAAGGTATGTATTGATTTACGTATTCCCGCAGCTTCACAGTGCTTTAAACAGCGTGGACGCTGAGCGTCCACAGAGTTTAGCAAAGCAAAGACTGCAGCGAAACGAGACGAGTCATTGGATAAATGCTGGGCTTTGTCCCGTCCATCGGACGCTCAGCGTCTCTGGGGGTCTATGGGGTAGTGGGCCGGCCTTGGCTGGCCCAGACGCTCAGCTTCTGCATGATGATTGGATGATCTGTCTGAGGCTGAATCCCTTTTTGATTGACAGCGAAATGAGAGAATCAGCGATCTTTTGGTGTAAACATCCGTGGGACCATTTTTTAATTTTTATTCTGTTCTGAGTTGAACCGGAGACTTTCTTAATCCTCTTAGCAGCATTTTCTTTGTTAAAAACGACTAGCGACAAATCGAGCTTCTATTTCTGGTGTGTTTATTTGTAGCTGCTTGTGTTTGGAGACTGACTTCTATCACTTTCTGACTTCTATCGCAGTTTCTGTCCCTACCGAGCAGCGGGTGCTGCTGAGCTCCTCCACCGTCACAAAGCACTCACAGGCGGACAAACGTCACACTAGCCTCGCGCCAGTCCCAGCTAGCGAGCTAGCTAGGTAGCAAACAGCACATAATGGCAGACAATTTGAATGTTGTGGACCGGATTTTGGCGAAGCCATTTGATAGTCTTCCTTACGAAGAAGCCATGGCTGCTGTCATGGCTTCAGCTCTCAATGGTTTTCAGGCCAAAGTTAAAGCAATAGCCCCCAGTGCAATGTTTATGCATTGCTATGCACACAGACTGAATCTGGTTCTGTCTCAGGGGGCTAAATGCTTATCTGAGTGCAGAATATTTTTTGCATCACTCTCTGGGTTTGCCACATTTTTCTCAAAATCCACAAAGAGGATGTCTTTTCTTGAGTCTGCAGGCTGCTCAAGGTTGCCCAGAAATGCTCCTACTCAATGGAATTTCACATCACGGATAGTGAGCACTGTGGCAAACAATTATGATGCCCTCCTGCAAACTTTTGCATATAGACTGTTTTCCTCTTACTTCTTTTGCACTTCTTATTTATGACAAATTATTGTGGTTTGCCATTTTTGCCTTTAAAGAGTGTTAAACTTCTTCACTTGTTGCTTCCTGTTACTTATGATACACAATAGTGTTTGTTATTTCTTCTTATGTGTACAGTAATGGGTATAGAATTTACCTCTGTTGTTAGTTCATTTATTTATGATACATCATTGCGCTTTACCATTTTTGCCACTTTAATGTATAGGGTTTTTTTTGTCACTTCATGGTATTCTGTAATATACAGATTGTTTAACTTCTTTTGTTATTTGTTGTTTATTTTTTTGCGACTTTAATGGAGGTTTAAGTCTTGTTCATTATGGTGAATGGTACTCTATGATAATGCAAAGTGCACTCTGTTGGTAAAACTGAATGACGTGCAATATTTTGCCCATCGGGTGATGCTGTAGTGCAGTTGTGCTTTCTTAAATACCTGTACTGTACATAGTTGTAATGTGAAGTCACTGAGTCTTTTGTTTTTTTATGTTCAAAAACTTTATTGAAGTAATTATTGTTTATCTTTGTGTTTGTTATTGCAGTAGACATTAAAACTGGAAATTTATTCTTGAAAATTGCTGTTGTGAGTTAATTTCTGGGATTGTGGGTGTTCTGGACGAAGTTAGTGTTTTCATGGGTGGTGGGGCGGAGGTGGTGGCCACGTTAGTGTGCGCGGGGGGCGGGGGGAGCACGCAGGGGGTTTCGCCCGGGGAGTAAATCACTCTAGGACCGCCACTGACTGCAAGTCACAAAAAGTCGGAAGGAGACAACAGTCATCAGTGATGAAGCTGCTTTGGCTTTAAGTATCTTCAAAAACACAGACTCGGAATGGGCTCCACCTACCTGCAGACTGTCTCCATGCACAAAGACCTGAGCAATGGCTTCACTTCGAATATAGACATTCTCAATCTTCTCAGGAGCGATGTACTCCCCCTGTGCCAACTTAAAAATGTGCTTCTTCCTGTCCACGATCTTCAGTGTGCCATTCTGTGTTCATGCAGACACACAGTTCATTTCACTAATCCAACCTCATCAAAAAAATATTAGCAGAAAATATTTGGTTGATTCAAAATATCACACTGGACCCACTGGAAGCCATTTGCCAATATCTCCTGTGTGAAGCCATCCATCTGCATCAATGGTCTCCTTGGTCTTCTCTGGGTCATTCAGGTAGCCCAGGAACACATTTGGACCCTTCACACATACCTGCCCCCAAACACAGAGTTTAGGATGATGTAGATTATTAAACATTATCAGAGACATTATTAAACTGTGTGTTTAACCTCTCCCTCTCCATTTGCAGCCAGATAGTTCATCTCTGCCACGTCCACCAGTTTAATCAAGTTACAGCGCAGTGGAGCTCCAACATGACCTGGAAATATGGAGTCACATGTCAATTTAGGACGACTAGCTCATCAGTCAGCCAAACGCACAGTTACAGGAGGGCAGTGAGGAAGCTAGTAATGCTCTGTTTACACATGGAGTGCCCAACCAGTCGATCGCGGGCGAGAGGTCGATCGCCGGGCGACTTCCAGTCGATCGCTTGGGGGGATCGCACATGGTTTTTATACATCTGCAAATGCGCAGGGTCAAGAATTAAGGACTGCATAATTTGAGTTGTTTGTTGTTGTTACGGACCAGTCGTAGCCTAAACCTAACCCTATTTGGGCTTATTCTTTGCACCATGCACATTTACTGCAATAATGTAATATTACTGTTAAAACTTTATATTTGTGCCAGAAAATTGTGTTATTATATTGGTGTACAATAAATTGCGGCTACGCTATGGCTTTTGATATGGCTTGGTAGATCTCAATACACTGTCAAATTTAAAAGTAGATCTCGGTTCAGTTAAGGTTGGGCACCCCTGGTTTACACCAACAGCTGGAATGAGTCAAGGACAAAGACATGCTTTACCTGCGGTCCAGTCACCGGCCACAGTCAGGGTGCATCCAGCAGTGCACTCCGTCTGTCCATAACCCTCATAGAACTGAAGCGGAAAACTGTCATTACTTTCTGTCAGTTATAACAGTCAACAGTCAGAAGGAAAACTCACAAAAACCCTTCTGACAGTCAGTAAGTATGTTAAAGTCAAAACCATCAGCTGTGTTGTTTCCAGCTGTGTGAGTGTTTGTGTGTATGTGCATTACATGACAGCCCATTGCAGCTCTCAGGAAGGTGAGGATGGAAGGAGAGATGGGAGCAGCTCCTGTTATTATTAGCCGCACACGGCCTCCGAGGCTCGCCTGTAGAGGGCAGTACACTACATCAACACATACGCCCTGAGAGATTGATCATTTGCTTCACTGCAAAAATCAATGTTACTAAATCATCAACCCATCACATTATTATTACAATCCATTAGTAGCTGACATTTTTTCCAATTGTACATTCTTGTAAAATTATTGACAAGTTGTGATTGGACAGCAGGTGGCGTGTATTACAGGTAACTGTTAATGTTGATGATTAAAGCAGGGATGCACCGGTCCACATTTTTTCACTTCCGATCCCGATACCTGAATTTGGATATCTGCCAATACCGAGACTATTCCGATACCAGAGCTCTGTTTGCTTTAATATTATTATCATTACTGTTGATTTTATATGATGATATTTTGTATTCCCAGTTATACAGCTTCATGATTCAGTGCTTAAAGGAGGATTCTCTTAAAAAGGAGACCTGAAAGTTCAGCTGCAATTTGCCAGAAGGTACATCTAAGATATAAGCCTAGATTTGATGTTTGGTGAAAGAATTAAGTACTTTTATTTATAGACTTATTTTTATAGACTTAAAAGAGAAAAAGACAGCACTCTCTCTGTCCATCTCTCACTCTCAGTCTCTCTCACCTTCTCAATTTCAGTAGAGCATTATTAACATTGGAAACATATGTTTGCATTGTCAAAGCAAGTGTTACAGTAAAAATTAAAAATTAAGTCCTCTCTTTCTGTCTCTCTCTCAATTCATTTTCAATTGAAACATACGTTTACATTGTCAAAGCAAGTGTTGCAGCAAAAACAGAAAATAAAAAGTCTTCTCCTTCCCTCTCTCTCTCTCCATCTCTCACGCAAGCTCCCTCTCCCTTGTGCTCGCTTTCTCCCTCTCTCTCTGTTTCTCGTGCACTCTCCCTCCCTCTTTCTCACTCACCGTTTTTCTGCTAAGACCAAACTTGGAACTTTTTGGAAAGATGAAGCCTTTCAACTGTAAAATAAACCATAAATTTCAAAATATATCGTCAGCCAGGCTCAGGCGAGGAACTTTTTCCCGTTTAGTGGACAGAAACAAAGTCTGCTCAGCTCCGCTCTTGTGCTCTGAGGTGCTGTTTCACAGCCTCGGGACACCGAAGCTGCTGATTTTTTTCAGCACACATTTGTAGTTCTTTTTTCGGAAACTCCGTCATCGGCGGCACAGACGATTTGAACCTGAGAGCCGGGGGGAAATTTGCCGCTACCCATGGCTTAAAACTCTCGGAACAAACAGTTCGGCTTCAGCTCAGAAACCTCCCTCTTGCCTCCTCACGCTGAGCAGTAAACACAGCAGAGAACAAGCAGCAGTTGAGAGGTTTCACAGACATGGCTTCTCTCTGGTATCTGAAAACGCCGCAGGTTGGTTCAGTATTTTCCGATACTTGAATTACTTTGGTATCGGAAGCCAATCCCAAACCTGGGTCGGATTGGTCACAACCTTATACTGAAGTAGAGCAACAATAGCATATTCATCCACTCATCATACTTTAGCCGAATATAAATAGTGAACAAAATTAAAATGTGCTCAGTCTTGGTAATTATCATAAACCAAGCTGATTTAAAAAAAAAAAATCATTCTGGTTTGGTAATGTGACTTTGGTCTGTGGAGATCTTGACCTCAAGTTATGTTTTTCAGGAATAGTTCCATTAGGTCCTGAAAGCTACAAGTACTGTAAAACTTGAGGTTTTAGTCAAAGAATTACTTTGATGCAGCTCTGACTGATTTGTTTTACAAGTGAAGATAATCTAACACAATGTTAATGAAGTTTGGTTCAAAATAAATCTAGTCTCATTCAAAGATGCTAAAGTCAAAACACAAATTAATTTGGCAAACCACATACAGGCAGTTATGTATCGCCAAAGAGGGTGCACTACTTGTCTTTGTCTGAATTTTACCATGTTTGTGGGCAAGCACATTTCCAGATCTGCCTCCTTTATAACCTACAGTGTGAAACAAGAAAGCTAGTGCTAACGTATCAAAACACTGTGTTCATTTATTTTTGTGTTTTTCTTGTTTTTCTTGTTCTCAAAGTGCATGTTTTTCTTGCATGCACTTTGAGAACTGATTTAGGGTAATTTTGGGGTGCTGAATCCAAATCTGAGCTCAGATTTTCTCTATTACATCACATTTTTTGCAATATGCATGTTCAGTATAGATGGATTACGCAAAAGTTGCTCATTCACTCACAAGTTTGATGCCACTAATCATGCCCAACAGCTGCTTCAAAAGCACAGTTTTTAAACCAGGTTCATAAAATGTTAACAAGAGCCGTAATATCGTTTATGGCGCCGAAGTGGTGTGCGAGACTGCAGTTTTTAGTTCAATGTTTGATACGAGAAATGTGTTCATATCTCAGAAACGCGATGTGATTAGTAAAAACTAACACCAGATTTGGATTCAGCGCCCCAAATGACCCAAATTCTGTTGAAAACCTTCATGCAAGAAAATCTCGTTGAACAGTGTTATGTTAATTTTATTCAAAAGTTAGCATCATGGTTTACTTCTGTGAGGCTTCCCTATGCTGGTCACATGATGCGAAGAGGAAAAACCCCATGCCACCTGAATAAAGATCCCAGTTGATCGCACAAGCTGCTGCGTTGTAAACATGGCCAAGAATATGCTACTGCACAGGTGATAACAGGCCTGGATTAAATAACTTTGCCGCACCACTGTCGACTGGCTGGGAGGAAAAAACACCGCCGCACAGCTGTCAATTGGCCGGGATTAAATAACCTCGCTGCACCACTGTCGACTGGCCAGAAGGAAATAACACAGCTGTGCACAGCTGTCAATAGGCTGGGATTAAATAACCTCGCCGCACCACTGTCGACTGGCTGGGAGGAAATAACGCCTGCGCACAGCTGTCAATTGGTTGGGATTAAATAACCTTGCCACACCACTGTCGACTGGCCGGGAGGAAATAACATCGCCGCACAGCTGTCAATTGGCCGGGATTAAATAACACCGCCGCATCACAGATGAAAGAAACATCTTTTTAACTGAAACAAAAAGCACATGTAAGTATACAGCTAGTAGCGAAGCCTAATGACACTTGGCATCAAAATATATTAATTTATTGACCTTAACCTTTGGACTAGTGAACTTTCAGATTAGTGGGATGTTCCCCTGTGTGTAATGTTTAAGGCTACTATGAATAGTTATCACAATAGAGTATTGTGATTATGAGACCAGAGGTACAGACCATTATTGTGGAGAGCACTATGGGAAGTAGTGTCTGTGTGTGTGTGTGTGTGTAATCTAGGGTGGTCCCGATAAATAAACTTGAACTTTTCAAGGTGCGTCTTCATTTTTTGGTTCCTTTAGGGGATAAAATAAATTGGGTGAAATGTCATAAGATTTCCCAAGGTCAAAGAGGAAGCGTAGAGGTGACCGAGCTTTTTCAGTCGTTGCCCCGAGACTGTGGAATGATCTTCCTTTGCACATTAGGCAGACTGATTCTCTCTCTGCTTTTAAATTGTCTCTTAAAGCACATTTTTTTCTCTTTGGCTTTTAACACAGCTTGACACTGTTTTTTTTTTGTGTGTGTGTGTGTGTGTGTGTGTGTGTGTGTGTGTGTGTGTGTGTGTTTTTGCTTTTAACTAACTTTTTATTTATTAAATTATTTTAACTTGCCTGTTTTTGTTGTGTACAGCGCTTTGGTTGTTGGTGCATTTTAAAGTGCTTTATAAATAAATTGAGATTGAGATTTGAAAAATATTAACTACTGCCACCTGGTTCCTGTTTTTTGTGACGTGTGAGTGACATTTTGATTTATGGACTGGATACATTAGTTCATTAGTGGCAGATTTTGTTACATCTGACTCAGGTTGCATTTTTGAGGCCTTCAACATCAACATGGACTTCCTCATCAAGGACCTCTCAGAGTGGGAGTATGACCCGTCATTCCAGTCGTTACAGCAGGTCCTGGATAACTTTGGTGCTGTCAATGATTTTGCTGAGCGAGGAGTTGCACTTGTCCAGGATTGTAACGAATCAGATCTTAATGAAGGATGAACAGTAGCGCCAATACCTGCTGCAAGTTGTTGAGTGGCGTCGTCAGCTCCCGATGATGAAAAACATCGGAACCACATGCCACTCACTCCCCATGACTGTTTGTTTTCACCAAATATGTGGACAGTGACATATAATACTTTTTTATCTCTCCTGTATGGTCAGTTAAAGGAAAAAGGATTGTTGTTTCAATTTGTATTTCATTTGTGAACAAGTACATTACTGTTGCTGGTTTGTGTTAATATGCTTGACCATTGCAATTTCCACGCCGCATGCAGCAGTGGTTAGACTATTCGTATCAAAATTAAATTTAATACAAAACATTTTCTCATCAAGATGAACAATTCTGTCAGGAAGCAAATTAAGAAAGTCACATTTTTATTTTGGGCATACTGTAGAGGACCAGCCTAGTGGTACATACATGGTGTGTCCATAAAGTAACGGTCATTTTTATTTTTTTAAAAAACTATATGGATTTCATTCATATGTTTTTACGTCAGACATGCTTGAACCCTCGTGCGCATGCGTGAGTTTTTCCACGCCTGTCGGTGACGTCCTTTGCCTGTGAGCACGCCTTGGGAAGGAGTGGTCCCACCCCCTCGTCGGATTTTCATTGTCTGGAAATGGCGGAATGAAAAGGACTTTTTTTCCATCAGAATTTTTTCAGAAGCTGTTAGAGACTGGCACCTGGAAACCATTCGAAAAATTTATCTCTCTGGCTTTGGTGAAAACTTTCCGGGCTTCACAGAGATAAGGACTTTAACTACAGCTTAAGGACCCCTTTAAGGACGGTCGGTTGCGCCGCGCTCCGAGCTGCGACGTCGCGGCACAAACCATGGATCATTTCTAAGCTGATGGCTCTGTGGATAAGAGAGCCGTCTGTGTGGCAATTTCTCTGGTTATCACAAGAGCTGGACATCAGCCATTTTCTGGCAGATTTCACTTTTAACAAGAGATTTGTCATGGAAAGCCGTGCAGAGGCTTCGCGCGTCACGACCGATTCGCTGATGAAGCGAGACAAAGGAACACCTCCGTTTCGGAGTGTTAGAGGACAAGTTTGGACATGCCTATCTTGGCTTTCAGTGCTTACCAGTCGAGTGAGTATAAGAGAACTTGTGGAGAGCTGGACATGTCCCATGTTTCACCGAAAGCCAGATAAATTTTTCGAATGGTTTCCACGTGCCAGTCTCTAACAGCTTCTGAAAAAATTCTGATGGAAAAAAAGTGCTTTTCATTCCGCCATTTCCAGACAATGAAAATCAGACGAGGGGGAGGGACCACTCCTTCCACAAGGCGTGCTCACAGGCGAATGATGTCACCGACAGGCGTGGAAAAACTCACGCATGCGCACGAGGGTTCAAGCATGTCTGATGTAAAAACATATGAATGAAATCCATATAGTTTTTGAAAAAAATAAAAAGGACCGTTACTTTATGGACAGACCTCGTATAGTACATATTGTGTATAGTCTATCCAGCTAGGTGTCAAGGAAGCATTCTTTGTAAAACAGTTGAAACCCAGCCTTAACCGCGGAGCGGGTCTCAGACACGCTTTGTCCCCTGTTTACAATGTGGTACTCAGGTCAAAGCAGTTTCAGTCTTTTGTTCATGGTAATGAGTCATTCACGTCATCAGGAGAGAGTCGTCAAGGGAGCCATCAGGGGAGGCTTCTGTCCTGTCATTAGGAGAGTGCTAACTAGAGCACAATAGGTGCTAATTAGAGCTATTGTTTAGTCAGTAGCCTATAGCAGTCAGCCTCTCGGTAGGTGGGGTCTGGTTAGGTTAAAAAACTCCAGCTTTTGTTGGCTTCTGGTTCATTCTTCCCTACAAGAGTCAAGACAGAAGTCAGACTACCAGAGCAAAAATTTTAGCTGAGGAAGCTTCTGTGATTTGAAGCGAAACGTCCTCACGTCAAGCAACCCAGTCCAGTCGAAGATTCAAGCTTCTCTACTTCTATCCAGCTAGTACATCCACAACATGGTGTCAGAGTTGAGGATAATTTAACTACAGCTACAGCTCAGGATGAGCAACTGACCACTCTTAAGCAGATCATTCAGTCAGGCTGGCCAGAGAGAAGGAAAAAGTGTCACCCACAAGTCAACCACCATGACAAGATCAGTGAGGCTGAATGAATCCTTCTCAAAGGTGAGAAAATAATCATTCCACACAAACGCAGGCCCCACATGTTATGCTGCATACACACAGGACACTTCAGAATGGAGAAAAGCAAACAGAGCAAAGGTCATTATGTTGTGGTCAGACATGAGTCAACAGATAGAGGAAAGAGTAAAGCAGTGTGATATGTGCCAAAAACACTACAGTGCCAATACAAAAGAGGCCATGATCTCACATGAAATCCCAGAGAACCCATAGGAGACTGTCGCACAGACCTACTCACATGCAACTGTGATAATTACATCATGACTACCTCAGCAGGTATTTTAAAGTAGAACACCTACTGTCATGCATAAAATGAAAGCAACATTTGCAAGACATGGCATCCCGACAAAAGTCATTCATGACAACGAACCATATTACAACTCACTCGAATTCAGTTTGCAGAGTCGTGGGGATTCCAGCACTTCACGTCAAGCCCACACTACCCACAGACCAACAGTTTGGCCAAAAAGACTGTGCAGACCACGAAGTAGATCCTCGAAAAGGTTAATGATGACAGGAGGGATCTGTACATCAACCTGAGGGAGTACAGGAACATGCCAGCCGATGGACTCAAATCACAAGTCCAAATCCTGAAGAGCCACAGACTACGGTCTGTCCTACCCACAATGACCTCGCAGCTACAACCACAGATCCCCCCCACCCCAGAATGGCATCCAGGCAAGGAGAGAAGACTTTCAGCAGCATCAAAGACAGCACTACAACATACAACACTTTTGGTTTTGCTCCCATTTTGTATGAGATGAACTCAAAGATCTAAAACTTTTTCCACATACACAATATCACCATTTCTCTCAAATATTGTTCACAAACCAGTCTAAATCTGTGATAGTGAGCACTTCTCCTTTGCTGAGATAATCCATCCCACCTCACAGGTGTGCCATACCAAGATGCTGATTAGACACCATGATTAGTGCACAGGTGTGCCTTAGACTGGCCACAATAAAAGACCACTCTGAAAGGTGCAGTTTTATCACACAGCACAATGCCACAGATGTCGCAAGATTTGAGGGAGCGTGCAATTGGCATGCTGACAGCAGGAATGTCAACCAGAGCTGTTGCTCGTGTATTGAATGTTCATGTCTCTACCATAAGCCGTCTCCAAAGTCGTTTCAGAGAATTTGGCAGTACATCCAACCAGCCTCACAACCGTAGACCACGTGTAACCACACCAGCCCAGGACCTCCACATCCAGCATGTTCACCTCCAAGATCGTCTGAGACCAGCCACTCGGACAGCTGCTGAAACAATCGGTTTGCATAACCAAAGAATTTCTGCACAAACTGTCAGTAACCGTCTCAGGGAAGCTCATCTGCATGTTCGTCGTCCTCATCGGGGTCTCGACCTGACTCCAGTTCGTCGTCGTAACCAACTTGAGTGGGCAAATGGTCACATTCGCTGACGTTTGGCATGTTGGAGAGGTGTTCTCTTCACGGATGATGCGAAGGAGATGTGTTGCACTGCATGAGGCAAATGGTGGTCACACCAGATACTGACTGGTATCCCCCCCAAATAAAACAAAACTGCACCTTTCAGAGTGGCCTTTTATTGTGGCCAGTCTAAGGCACACCTGTGCACTAATCATGGTGTCTAATCAGCATCTTGATATGGCACACCTGTGAGGTGGGATGGATTATCTCAGCAAAGGAGAAGTGCTCACTATCACAGATTTCGACTGGTTTGTGAACAATATTTGAGGGAAATGGTGATATTGTGTATGTGGAAAAAGTTTTAGATCTTTGAGTTCATCTCATACAAAATGGGAGCAAAACCAAAAGTGTTGCGTTTATATTTTTGTTGAGTATATCTACAAGACCGCTGTCAGCACTGCATGCTGGAGCACACATCTGCTTCCAGCAAGGAGATGGCACATGGAAGCCAGCAACAATGGTCCAACAAGCCGAAACACCATGGAGCCTCCACATCAGAACA
Source organism: Thalassophryne amazonica (assembly GCF_902500255.1). Lineage (NCBI taxonomy): Eukaryota > Metazoa > Chordata > Actinopteri > Batrachoidiformes > Batrachoididae > Thalassophryne > Thalassophryne amazonica. Next base: position 90,831,382 of record NC_047113.1, on the reverse strand, counting down.
AGGGAGGAACATTCAGAGGCAACTGACATCACCTGATTGACAACCACACACCCGTCTTTTTTTAGGCCAGAAGTGGAAAGTCCTATTTAATCGTGGGTTTCACCCTGGGAAATTTAAAAATTTGAACTGTTGAATATGGAATTATAATGTAGTTTGAAAAGGAAAAAGCAGTTTTCTCATGTCTGACTCATGTGAACAAAGCACAGGCATGTAGTGCAAGCGCAGGCTAAACGCACGTGAGTGCAGTTTAAATGCACCTCTAATATTGGGCTCCTGAATAGGAAAAGATCGTCAGCTGTTATCTTTCTTCTCTGGAGGAATTGCCAACTCTACATTGCACTCAAAGACCCCGTTCACACTGGGGTTTGCCATCCATCTTAAGCCAGATTCAATCAGGATTGCTTCCTAGCCAGAGAGCATTCAGACTTGTTTTTTATCCTACTAGGCCACGTTCAGACTGATGTTTGCAATCCAGCTGCAGCCACATCCTACACCAGACTGGAGGGTTTGGGTTCTGTGCTAGTTTGCAGGGAAAGCGAACACCTAACACTAAATTGGTGGATATTATCCCAGAGACTTCTTTGACTCGAGCCTAATTCCTTGACAATGTAACAAAATTCAGATTTACCCGGTTTTCCACAGCTTCTCACTAGTGGCCATGAAGTGTCTCCGTGGTTGTGTTTTATGGTGAAAATATGCACCAAAATGCAGGAAAATATTGTTATGTTTTGTTTCTACTCACCTTTAGATGTCTGTATAGTCTCGAGTCATCTTTTTGGTTGTTAGTTTGTCATGTGACCTTTGATTTTGTCTCCCTAATTCACAAACCTGTACTTCATTAGTTTGTTTTTGTATTTAAGTAGCCCCCTTTCCTTGTTTGTGTGCTGGTTTCTTCACGTTAGTTCCTACGGTTTATGAGTATGTGCCTGTGCAAATAAACAGCACAACCTGCTTATTTGATCCTATACCAACAAAACTGTTTAAGGACCTGTGGTCCACTCTTGGGCCGACTGTGCTGGAAATTATTAATCTTTCTTTAACTTCTGGATCTGTTCCTAAATGTTTCAAATCTGCAGTGATTAAACCATTACTTAAGAAACCTATTCTTGACCCTAGTGTACTGAAAAACTATCGGCCAATATCAAATCTATCATTTTTCTCTAAAATTCTGGAAAAAGTGGTGTCACGGCAGCTCATAGACTATCTTACGGAGAATAATCTCTTTGAGCCACTGCAGTCTGCTTTTAGAAAATATCATTCCACAGAGACGGCTCTCACTAAAGTGGTGAATGATCTTCTGCTTACAATGGATTCGGACACCACTACGGTTCTGTTGCTGTTAGATCTCAGTGCTGCATTTGATACAGTGGATCATCATATTCTACTTGATAGGCTGGAAAATCATTTTGGGATTACTGGGAGTGCCCTTGCATGGCTGACGTCATACTTGACCAGTTGTTCTCACTGTGTTTTGTACAGTAACACAACCTCTAACCTTAGTGACATGAAATTTGGGGTTCCACAGGGGTCTGTCTTAGGCCCCCTGCTTTTCTCCCTTTATATAGCACCCCTTGGGCACATATTGCGGCATTTTGGGATTACCTTTCACTGCTGTGCAGATGATACTCAGGTATACATGCTGATAACTGCTGGTAATCTTGTTCACATAAAATCCTTAGAAGATTGCCTTGCAGCAGTGAGAAGTTGATGTCTAGAAACTTCCTACTATTAATCTCTGATAAGACTGAAATAATGGTTCTTGGTCCAGTGAGACATCGGCATCAATTTGACCAGTTAACGCTCAGGCTCGGCTCATGTGTCATACATCACACTGACAAAGTGAGGAACCTTGGGGTAATTTTTGATCCTTCGTTGTCCTTTGGCCTCCACATTAGAAATATTACTAGGACTGCTTTCTTCCACCTGCGAAATATAGCGAAGATTCGTCCCATCCTGTCTATGGCTGATGCTGAGACCCTGATCCATGCATTTATCTCTTCTAGATGGACTACTGCAATGTTCTATTTCTGGTTACTGCAGTCTAGCATTAGGGCTCGCCAACTGGTTCAAAATGCTGCAGTCAGACTTTTTGACACGAAGCAGAAAGGACAACCACATTACACCCATTTGGCATCCCTTCACTGGCTTCCTGTTCCAGTGAGATCAGATTTTAAGGTTCTGCTACTAACTTATAAAATTATTCATGGACTGGCACCTCCCTACCTAGCTGACCTAATTAAACCTTACGTACCAGCCCGGGCTTTACGTTCTCAAGGTGCAGGACTACTTTGTGTCCCTAAGGTGAATAAAAAGTCTGCGGGTCCACAGAGCTTTCTCTTATTGTGCCCCTGTTCTGTGGAATGATCTCCCCTGCATCAATAAAACAGTCAGATTCTGTGGAGATTTTCAAGTCCAGACTTAAGACACACTTATTTTCCCTTTCATATGGCTAGCATACTGGTACAGTTTTGTTTTACGCCTTTTTTACTCTTTTAATTAATTTATTAGTAATTGGAGTGGGCTGCGGCCTCAACTTTACCTAAATCCTGGGTCTTTTAGTGAGGTTTAGGGCTATGTGGCCGGTGATCACCTTAGTATTTCTTGTTTTCTTGTTGTTAATGCTGGCAAATGATCCAGTATTTTTTTGTCTTTCTGATGCCTGATTCTGTTTTTTCTCTCTGTTTAAGGTGCAGCTCCATCCAGAGATGGGAGTTGTATTTGTGTTGGTGACCCTCCTGTCCTGTGTGCCAATAGAATTTCTTGTATATTCTTCCGTGAACTGTTCTGTGAATTGTTCTGTGATTTATGTCTGTAGCATGGCCCAAGCAGAGGGTCACCCCTTTGAGTCTGGTCTGCTTGAGGTTTCTTCCTCAGAGGGAGTTTTTCCTTACCACTGTTGCTCTGGGGGTTGGTAAGGTTAGACCTTACCTGTGTGAAGCACTTTGAAGCAACTCTGTTGTGATTTGGCGCTATATAAATGAAAATAAATTGAAACTGAAAATTGAAATTCCGTGTTAACTACTAGTGTTTTTGTTTCATTCCTTTTTAGACTGTTTTGTACTGTTTATGTGTACTTGGACCTTTTTCCCACATTATCCTTGTTGTCTTTGGAGTGTGGTGCCACTGTGGAATAATAAATCACCTCAGTTTTTGCAGCAACCACCTCCCTCTTCGCTTGCCTGCACATTGGGGTTCACTCTAACACTGTAAATCGTAACTATTATTAGTCCATGAGTCAGTCATCAATTTTGACTTAATCTGTACCACCTTAAGGGGACTAAACAGCACTTACAATCCAGCCTCAGTGTACCATGTTTTTACCTAAAAATGTTGATAACCAGGTAGGGGTCAGCACAAGGATTACACAGTGGTCAATCCTTTAAAAATGCTCCAGCCAGTGTTGAAAAATATATAACATTTTTCTGATCAGAACAATTCCAAAAAGGTTTGTTTGGACTAAATATGACTGAATGTTAGGGGTAAAAAACAGCCAAACTGTGACAATGGTCAATTTCAGTTTGTACAGGGGTCAAAAGAAAAGTTGCCTCCAGTTTCTGTAAAAAATGATGCAATAGTATTGGTTGAAATGAAAGGATTAATAAATGTAATCGTTTACACTGTGTTGAATGCTTTGGTCTTCAAAGTAAAGGTCAAATAGGTTGATGTACCTGGATTCCTATGACATGTTACCTTGTAAAGTGATAACTAAGCATGACAAATGGTGAACACTATTTCTTTTTAAAACCCTATAAACTGAACCAATAATTTACATCACTTGCTCCAAAATTGGAGCAACTTTTAACTTTTGACCCCTGTACAAAACTGAAACTGACCTTTGTCCCCATTTTCTTATGTTTTTTTCCCCCATAACTCCACAGAATTTAGTCATACTTAGTCCAAACTATACCTTTTTGGAATTGTTGTGATTAAATAATGCGGTATATTTCTCAATATCATTGGAGCATTTTTAAATTTTGACCTCTGTAATTCTTCATTGACCTCTACCTGGCTATAACTTCCACCCTGGGGTGGCCTTCATACATTTGTGTGTAGGCCATGTTACACTGAGGCTGGATTCTTAGTGTCATTTCATCCCCTTAAGTGGTACCGAAAACTTGCTGTCTGAGAGCAACTCTGAGCAAGGAGTGGACAGAAACCTTTATCATCACGAGGAGGCAGGGCTGACCCCGTTGCTAGGTATGATGCAGTCTTGTAAGAGCTATGATTGGTTGTCACAAAAAGGGAAAGAGAAAAAACAAATGCATTTCACACTCCAAGTTATGAATGGACAGTAAAATCAACCAATCATATAACCTGAACTGTATGAAGAAATGTGTAATCGTGAAAATAACTTGTCATGAGGATGAAACTCAGCAAAATTAAATGAATTGTGACACAGCTTTAAAATGTTTGAACATACCTCATTCACATCCTAATTATCATATTGATTAATTTATTGCTATGTTTACTGTCTATGCTGGTAATTGCGCACAAGTGACCAGTGTCAGAAGTGCTGGTATGTGATCAACCCAAAGCGAAAGCAGATTGTGTCATCAACATGCATTATCTTTTTCTTCTATGGCGTTTACCTGCAGCCGGCATCCTTATTGTTGCATTGCTGTTACCTTCAGTCCGTTAACGCATTACCGCAATAGTGCAACAGAATTAAAATCTCTATCATAGGCCAATTTTATATTGCCTATATTGCATATTGTTTATCGCCCATTACTAAGCAGAATGTTGCAATACTACAACATTTCTGTAAAAACTTACAAAATCATATAATTTTTGAAAACACTTCGTTTTCAGCTCCAAAGGCCTTCTACAACAACATGTGAATGGTTGAAAAAACAGGGCTAAGAACTGGTATCTCTTTCCTCATAGCAGCTACTAACTCGTGTTTCAGGAAAAGCAACAGGTGGAGAAGCACCAGAAGAGGCCGTGGCTGGAGCTTGTTGAGGAGGCCACATTTGACTGTTTTGTGGCACGGCTTTTATTGCTCTTCCTGCTCATCGCCTCCTGCTGTCTCAGTGGGCCAACGTACAGAAAAAGTGTTGAAAAAAAATAAGGGTAGAAAACGCACTGTAAATAGCAATTTAAGACGAGAAAAGTGGGAGCTTCCAAACTCCACGCCTTACTCCATTACCGGCTCAGTATTCTGCTGTGTGTTTGAGCATAGATCTGTAAAAGCCACTAGAGTGGACATCAGTTAAAAAACTTCATGGATGTGTTGCACTTCAGTGTTACAGTCAGAGTCCTGCTGGCTCAGTCTACCTGGACCTTCTTGAAGATGAGATGATCCCAGACACTGTCTCTCCTGATGATGCCTTTCATTAGCTCTGCTTCTTTCTGCCTGGAGGCAAAACCCAGCAGCCATCGCTTCACAGACGTGTTGGCCTGCCCAAAGATCTGCCAGTATACAATAGAACAACATTACCATAAACATTTGTTATATTTACACGAGGTAAGATGACTTGAGCTTCTGTAATAGTCACTGCTCCTTGGAAAAATTCTCAAAGGTGTCATCAGTTCACTTGTATCAACAAAACTAATGCATTAAAAGGGATAATGCTGCAAAATAACTGCTTTACCACTAACAATTACAGTGTATCAGGAAATTAGAGCTGGTCACCTGTCTAAACTGAGTGATCGAGGAGAAGGGCCTTAGTCAGGGAGGTGACCACGAACCTGATGGTCACTCTTTTAGAGCTCCAGCTTTCCTCTGTGGAGGAAGGAGAACCTTCCAGAAGGACAACCATCTCTGCAGCAATCCACCAGTCAGGCCTGTATGGTAGAGTGACCAGACAGAAGTCACTCCTTAGTAGAAGGCACATGGCAGCCCACCTGGAGTTTGCCAAATGGTACCTGAAGGACTCAGACCATGAGACACAAAATTCTCTGGTCTGATGAGACAAAGATTGAACTCTTTGGTGTTGACGCAAGGTGTCATGTTTGGCAGAAACCAGGCACCATCCCTACAGTGAAGCATGGTGGCGGGAGCATCATGCTGTGGGGATGTTTTTCAGCAACAGGAACTGGGAGACTTGTCAGGACTGAGGAAAAGATAAATGCAGAAATGTACAGAGACATCCTGGATGGAAACCTGCTCCAGAACGTTCTTGACCTCAGACTGGGGCAGCCATTCATCTTTCAGCAGGACAATGACCCTAAGACACAGCCAAGATATCAAAGGAGTGGCTTCAGGACAACTCTGTGAATGTCCTTGAGTGGTCCAGCCACAGCCCAGACCTGAATCCGACTGAAAATCTCTGGAGAGATCTGACAATGGCTGTGCACCGATGCTCCCCATCCAACCTGATGGAGCTTGAGAGGTGCTGCAAATAGCAATGAGCAAAACTGCCCAAAGATAGATGCACCAAGCTTATGGTGTCATATTCAAGAAGACTTGAGGCTGTAAATGATGCCAAAGGTGTATCAACAAAGTACTGAGTAAAGGGTGTGAATACTTATGTACATGTGATTTCTTAGTTTTTTTATTTTTAATAAATTTGTAAAAATAAATAAAAAAATACTTTTTTCATGTTGTCATTATGGGATGTTGTGAGCAGAATTTTGAGGGAGAAAAGGATGAAAAGAAAAAGTGAAGCGCTGTAAGTACTTTCCATATGCACTGTAGAAGATGCTACTTCACATACAACAAATCATATCTGTATTTAACTCATCCTAAGTACAGGTAAACGCAATCCAAGCACGAGTGTGTAGCTATAGCCTGTTTCCAAACTCCAGGCCTAGAAAAACCACAGTCAATGGCAATGGAAGGAGCACAACCAGAAAATGGAGAGTCCAGCAGAAACACAGGGAGAATATGAAATGCGTTCTTGCTGTGAGGCAAGAGCATTAAAAATGAAGTTGCTGGTGATTGGAGTCACCGGTAGACCTCCACAATGGACAGACACCAATCCATAGCTCACAGCAGACTCCCTCCACAGCCAGTGGCAGTATGTTGCACCACATTAGTTTCCATACAAGGTGACCATATCCTGCATGGTAAGGCAAGCTGCTGCAAGGCCACCATCAGTGGAGAGAAGTGAAGATGCTAAAAAGATTGGACAGCAAAATGTCTGAAGATGGAGAGCATACGAGAGACAGTCAGCTTTCTAAGGAGCAGTCCATGAGTCACACTGGCCAGGTATGGAGATCACCACTGGTGCTTTCACTCTATTGCCCAAAGGCAGCTGCTGACCTCCAGTCTGTGAGGAGGCTGCTTCTTTCTACAGCACCAGACTCTCCAGCTTATGTTCTTCCACTGAGGACGTGGGACAAATCACCACAAGCAAGTCAATGAATTCCTCATTTTTCTTTTTGTTCCAGAGCACAGCCACCTGGTCTTCCACCTCTACAACACAACGCAGTGGACAGGTGAAGAGGGAGGTGCTACTGTGACAGAGCCAAAACAGCAGGGGGGTACACACGCAAGATAAAATACTAAAAAAAGAATTAAAATAAATTAAGATGAAAACAAATACTTAAACAGGAAAACAATATGAAGGACACCTGAGCGAGCTAAAAACCAAGCACTGGCCTCACTGTCAACCACTTACATTATCGTACATTCTGTTGAGCAGTCGGGGAACAACAGGGAACACAGTAGGTTTCAGTGTGATCATGTCGTCCTTCAGCATATGAATATCCCCCTGAAAAAAGCCCATGCTGGCACCGTGGAATAACATTACACTCTGTGAGAAAATAGGAGGACAAGAGTGGGAGAGCAGTGAGAAATTACCATAACTGTTCAGTGTGTGATGAAATGTGATTCTCACACACACATACTGTCAGAACATCTGACTTGTCTTCTAGACCAATAACAGCAGATCACTAAAGGAACTGTGGGAGTGTACCTGTACTACCCTCTCAAACATATGAGCCAAGGGGAGGTAAGAAATATGGACATCACTGGGACCCAATGGACAGCTACCCTAAAACATGACCACATAGACAAAGGAACACAAACATGCATATATACAGACAAACACACACAAAGAAGAAATGTTAATGTTTGTACCTCTACCATCCTCTCAAACAAATAGGAGAGAGGCAGAAAAGACATCATGACATCATCTGATGTGGTTCAACCACAAGACTAAATAAAAGAGAATTGTTGCGGTCTATAGCACAGAGAATCCACATGACGACAATTGTAATTGAACATTATGCAACGACAATGTACATTTTTATGCTTTTCATCACGTTAAGAAAGAGGCTGCAGCAACTCATTATTATGGGATATCTCAATAGGATGAATACTGCCATGAACACTGCCAACTTGCTAAAACAAATATCCCAAATAATCTGTATCTGCTGTGTTTACTCTGCATGGAATTTAATAAACGCAAACCAAATTTCAGACATCTTATATAACTCTGTAACAAAGAGGACAAACAGTGTTGTAAAGGACAATAAGCAGGACATTAAAGAGCAAACTTCACTTTCCCCCAGAATGACATGAACAGGAAGCAATCGCAGCTCACACAACCTGAGCTTCTGGCATAAAACAAACACAATAACAACATCTATAAACCCAGAGAATATATTCACCAGAGTTTTAGGCACAATATACAAGGAGTTTAATGCTGTTGTCCGTGTGCAGCGGTTAAAGTGCAGCCTGATCAGAGCGTCTCAACGCATTTCTCCTGTCGTGAAACTTTACCCATAATACACTGCAGCATATGTGTCTAAACACTAAAACCTTCAAAATTAGTGCATTACTTTAAAACTAAAACATATAGGTGATATTTTCACTTTATAAAGCACCAGACATGACATCAATTTAAATAACTTGTCTGGAATTAGTTTAGTTAAAATTTTAACCATAAGTTAAAACTGGATTCTGTTGATGACTTGAGTGATATGCCGGCGAGTCAGTACGGTGTAAAGAGAAATGATCCCCTCTTCCTTTCTCTTCTGTAACTAGTGCTCTTCTGCCTGCAGAGGAGAAAGCTGTCTGCTACAAAACATTTAACAGGTAGGCACTAAAATCTTTGATTTCAGACTTCAAATGTTTTTAACTAGTAAGTCCCTTCGGCTGCTCCCTTGTTTGCACTTGGGGTCGCCACAGCAAATCCAAGGTGAATCTGCATGTTGAATTGGCACGTTTTACGCCGGATGCCCTTCCTGACGCAACTCCACATTACATGGAGAAATGTGGCAGGGGTGGGATTTGAACCCAGAACTTCTGAACTGAAACCAAGCGCATTAACCACTTGGCCACCACCCCTGCTCTTCAAATGTTTTTAACTGTTAAGCTTTATTCACTATGCCTGCAAAAAAATGTTAGCGATCTAAAAATGATCAGACCTAAATTTATCGGAAGCTAATTGGTACGCTGATGGTTTTCAAAGTGTGTTTGATTTTATTTAGTAAGTTCAATGTAAGTTCATAAAAATACATTAATAATAATAAATTATAACAATAATAATAATGAAAAATGTTGTAAATACATTAAAAAAATAAATAGATGACACAAGAAAGTGGAAACACTTATTTTGGTTGTAGTCCATTTAAAAATCAAATGACAAAACAGAAGTAATACTAAAATAAATTAGTCATAATAATACCATTATTATTATTAATAATAATAACAGTGTGTATATGATAACAAGAACCTAAACAATTTATAAATACATTAAGACAGTAAATTAACATTGAAAAAATTATATAATTAACAGGAAATAAAAGGGTTGAGTTCTTCTTCTAAAAACTGTTCAGGTCTAAGGTTCTAAAAACATTCTGGACACACACACCATTCCAACTCATTGTAGAAAGACTGCATAATTTATTACCACCCTTGAAAAATGTCAGACACCTATTTTATAAACATTACCCAATCCAGAGCCTTTGGATCCCCACGGGTAATGCGCTAGTTAAGCCCCTTTCACACCAGGCCTCCTTCGAGTTGCATATGCCGCGTATCTACAACCGCAATTCCAATGAAGTTGGGACATTGTGTAAAATGTAAATAAAACAGAATATAATGATTTGCAAATCCATTTTGAAATGGATGCCTGCAACATATTTCAAAAAAGCTATGACAGTGGTATGTTTACCACTGTGTTACATCACCTTTCCTTCTAACAACACTCAATAAGAGTTTGGGAACTGAGGACACTAATTGTTGACGCTTTGTAGGTGGAATTCTTTCCCATTCTTGCTTGATGTACGACTTCAGTTGTTCAACAATCCGGGGTCTCTGTTGTCGTATTTTGCACTTCATTATGCGCCACACATTTTCAATGGGTGACAGGTCTGGACTGCAGGCAGGCCAGTCTAGTACCCGCACTCTTTTACTATGAAGCCACACTGTTGTAACACGTGCAGAATGTAGCTTGGCATTGTCTTGCTGAAATAAGCAGGGACGTCCCTGAAAAAGACGTTGCTTGGATAGCAGCATGTGTTGCTCCAAAACCTGGATGTACCTTTCAATATTGATGATGCCATCACAGATGTGTAAGTTGCCCAAGCCATGGGCACTAACACACCCCCATACCATCACAAATGGCATGGGGTCTATGAGTTTGAACATTAAATATCTTGTCTTCGTGGTGCATTCAGTTGATTACAGGTTGAAGAGGATTTGCAAATCATTGTATTCTGTTTTTATTTACATTTTACACAGCGTCCCAACTTCATTGGAATTGGGGTTGTAATACGCAGGAATGTCTGTGTCAGTTGCGCGCAGCAGGGTGGAGAGCAGACTCAAGAGCAGATTGCCTGGACATGCAGATGGAGTTGAAACACTGGAAAAAGTCAGGATACAATATTTTCAGGAGTTAATGGACTTTCTTACTGATTTCTCTTATCTGATTTCTCTTCTGGTTTATCGTTTTTCCTGTGCATTGTTACAGGTGTGTGCTCTGATGTGTGTTCTCGTTTATATTTCTTCTTGTGCTGCGCTGCACGTGTGCATTCTGATTTCCATTATGGTTTATCATTTTTCCTGTGACCACGGAGCTGCAGCCAGCAATTGCGCGCATGTTGTCTGTGTGTGGACGTGGAGATATCTTCCATGAGAAGTTATACTGGATGTGGACATGTCCTGACGCTGGCGATCGGTCTGTGAGCAGGAGTTAATGGACATTAACACAATCATGAGAGAACTTGAGGAGATGAGCGCTGAGGAGCTGCAGCCAGGCTGTAATGAGCATTTTTTTTTTTTTTTTAATTGTTCACATGTTTTTTTGAGCGGTATGGTTACTGTATTGTGTTACAGTATAAAAAGTTTGACAACAATCCTGCATGAGTTATATAGCACTGCAACAAAGGAGCAAAAACTTTGACAACAATCCTGCATGATTTATAGCTCGGCAACAATGGAGCACAGCAGGAGTCATAAATTGGCATCGGGTGTGGCACGCAGTTACCTTAAGTACCGTAATGTTGCCTCAACAAACTAGTTCCTTTCTGCATCCAGTGCTCTACACCAAAAATATGTGAAAAAATTGTTTCATTTTAAAAATAATACAACAAAGACACACACATCCAAAACACGTAAAAAGGTGTGCAGGACCAAAAAAACATACCAAAAACAAAAACCAAAATGATCCGCACAGCCACAGCGCTTCAACACAAAAAAAGGCTGAAATGTCACATTTGTTTTTGTTAAATGCAGCCTCTTTTTGTGTTGGAGCGCTGTGGCTGTGCGGATCATTTTGGTTTTCATTTTAAAAATAAAACATGTTTAATTTTTTTGCGTCCGTTTCGTGTCTCCCTTTGTGTCCCTCAGCGTATTATGGTGTTAGGCTGCATAACTCGGCATCAGGATGACGCAACTGTTATGTGGGCCGCTGAAGAGGAGGTACTGCTGGCCCACCACCACCAGAGGGCGCCCTGCTTGGAGTGCGGGCTCCAAGCACGAGAGGGCGCCAGACCCAGAAGAAGTGACAGCTGTCACTCATCGCACCAGCTGTCACTCATCATCATCACCATAAAGGCCGGACTGCAACTCCACCTCCTCGCCGAGAAATCGACTACCATTGGAAAGGTAATTTCTCTGCTGACTAACACTTTGTGTGTAATAACCTGAACTTCTATTGCAGCCGTTTTCCTGGAGTGTTGCCTTATCTGGAGGATTGGCGTTTGGTGTGACAGCGACGGCTTCGCCTCACACCCCAACCCAGATAAGTGGTTGACCAGGAGCTGCACGAGTGTGTGTGATTGGAGGTGGAGGTGCTCCCTCCTAACTGTGTTTGGACTGTGGATTACTGAGTGTGCGGACTCACACTCATACATCTTATCTCTGCTTTCTGCCAGCAGTACCAGGGTCGACAGCCAAAGACAGAGGCCACCTGGGGACTCGGGACTTGGCGGCTCCGGTGTTCTTCAGACCGTTGGTGGTGGAAGCCATGTGGGACGCGGCTTCTCTCTCGTCGGGGGTCTTCTATCTTCGAGCCTGCCCACACGTCACCTGGTGTTAATTGACTGTGCAAATTCTGTGAATTTAGTTGTGTATTATCACAACATTAAATTGTTACTTTTTGGCTTACTCATTGTCCGTTCATTTGCGCCCCCTGTTGTGGGTCCGTGCTACGACACCTTCACAACAGCAACATGACGCAACTCTATGTTGGCCCAGTGTGAAAGGGGTTGTTGTTGTTCATTTGGCCGCTCCCATTTCGTGCTTGGGGTCACCACAGCAGATACAGCCAGATCCATATTGGTAGTTGGCACAAGTTTTACACCGGATGCCCTTCCTGACGCAACTCCAGTTTTACCTGGAAAAACACACACACACAGCTGCTGGTGTTCCAAAGAGGTCTCCCATTCAAGTACTAACCAGGTCCCACACTGCTAAGCTTCTGAGATCTGATGGGATCAGACTGACACAGAGCAGATCGGCTGTGGCCCAGAGTGAAAGGGGCTTTAGTCATAGTCATGAGTCAGTGTTTTTAGTTGTATTGTTAGCTGAGCGACTGACCTCAAACACTCTGATGATAGCTGAGCAGTTGGCCACAGTGTTTCCATGTGTCAACATAGCTCCCTTTGGATCTCCTGAAAGCACGCACACACACACACACACACACACACACACACACACACACACACACACACACACACACACACACACACGCACGCACACACACACACACACACACACACACACACACACACACCATTAGCCTCTGGGGTTACACAGACAGCAGTGATAATGATTAGCTCTCTGGACAGCTTGAAAATGTCTCGACTTGATCATGAAGTGTTCCAGGTCAGCAGGGCAGTGGTTACCAGTTAAGTTAGCAGCATTTTACATCATGCACTGTTTAGACATAAAAAGGCAGCTGATTCTGAAATAATATTATAAATATTACTAGATCAGGACAGCTGGCCTTCAAGCTATATGTTATGGTTTAAGTGAGAAAACGTTTCTATGCAGAATTATGGTAAATGTATTGCTGAGTTGATAATACTGCTTATCATATATTACAACAAAAATCTGCCCTATACTCGTAATTTTAATTAACCTCCTCTTTGATATCACACTACTTGAAAACACGTGTGTAATTGTTTAAGTTAAAATACCTCCCAAAACTATTGGTTTCTGCACCAATTAAACACTGGTGGTCTTTCGTTGCAGATTAATTGCAAGTCTTCATTCAAAGTTTGTCTTCCCAGCCAACCTCTGGACGATCCGCACGAAACCCCGATTGTTCCCAGCCAGTCAACTGCCGAACAGAGTTCTGCCCAGAAGTGACGTGATACAGGCTGTTGGGACACACTTTTTTGTTGTTTGTTTGTTTGTTTTTGTTGCTGTTCTGGTTTAATTTTGTGTGACAGTGAAAAAAAAAACACTTAACACTTGGGCTAAAACTATTTATGAATAGAATCCGATGCGCTCAGTGCAAAGCACTCTCCAGCTAATGAAATGGAGGAAGTTGGTGCTGGTTGCCTGCCTCCTTTTCCACATGAGTGGAGGAGGTGGGGACCAGCCACAACCAGACCTTATTTTAAGGTTAATACGTGTGGGATTATTATTTAGAGGCCATATGCACTGTGCATGAAAAACAGCCATGGGAGGGGAGATCTGGAGCCTATCTCAGTGTTCACTGGGGGACAGGTGGGGTACACCCTCGACAGGCCGGCAGTCTATCGCAGAGCCAACACATACAGACAGGCAAGGTCACACTCTCACTCATACGTACAGTCAATTTAGAGTCTCCAATACACCAAACCTGGATGTCTTTGGAAGTAGGAGTAAGCCAGAACACCTGGAGGGAACCCATACAAACAAGGGAGAACACACAAAGTCCACACACAGAGGATCAGCTCAAACCTGGGACATTGTAGCTGTGAGGCAACAGTACTCAGAAAACTGGCTTTAGGATAATAATAATAATTAATTACAATAACATTTTTGAAAGCAAGAAGTAGCGATTTATTTTTAAATTTAAAACCACTAATATGTTTTTACATATGATGTCTTAAACTTAGTCTGTATGTGAATAGAGTTCATCCCGAACGTTTTCACAGTGCTTCATGTTTTCCGCATTTTATTATGTCACAGCCTTATTCCAAAATAGATACATTTTTTTGTGTGAAAAAAAGTTGTTTTTTGCTATTTTTAGATTTTTGCAAATAATAATAATAAAAAACTAAGAAATCACATGTACATAAGTATTTACAGTCTTTGTCATTAAGCTCAAAATTGAGCTCAGGTGCCTCCTGTTTCCATTGATCATCCTTGAGATGTTTCTACAGCTTAATTGGAGTCCATCTGGGGTAAATTCAGTTGATTGGACATGATTTGGAAAAGCACACGCCTGTCTACATATAAGGTCCCACAGTTGACAGTGCATGTCAGAACACAAACCAAGCATGAAGTCAAAGGAATTGTCTGAGACAGGATTGTCTTGAGGCACAAATTTGGAGAAGGGTACAGAAACATTTCTGCTGCTTTGACCCACTGGGATGAGCAGTCATAATCCCACAGTGTCTGTGGGACATTCATTGCACGACAGGGCTTCATGGCACCCATTGACTCGCGTGTGCGTTAAACTCTTTCACCTTCGCTATTAGTGGGTGAACAATCCAACGCTTGGTGAATTCTGCTTCATGATGACAGGAAGAGTCAACATCGAAGGATTAAAAGTGATATGCTATTTTAGTTTTTATTTTTAATACATTTGCAAAAACTTCCAAAAAATTGTTTTTATATTGTAATTTGGAGTGTTGTGGGTTGTAGCACGCGCACACGTACAAGGAAGGTGTTGTTCGGACATAATTCTCCAAGCCAGTGGCTCACTCTAGGTTAAACCTGTTCACACATAAATGACAGCAATTTACAAATACATTGTGTTTTGTACCTTACACATGTTGATGAAACAAACCTGCATATATTAAACCTATCCGCCACTCAAGGTTACACTGCGCTCTTTGCCTGGCATGTTAATGAGGCAAGGCACACATCTGTTTTCCAGGCAGGTTCCGGCAGGGCTGAGCCCTACATAAGTTTGTGTGCATGGAAAGTTTTCAATTTTTTACTTTTGTGTGAATAAAGGACATGCCATGCGTGTTAGACTGTACAAATCATCTCTCTTCATTTCGTCCGACTCAATTTCTACAGGGTAGAATTTTGAGGGAAAAATGAATAGACTCTATTCTGGAAAAGGCTGTAACAAATGTGGAAAAAGTGAAGCTCTGTGAATAATTTCTGAATGCACCGTACATGTCCACCAACCGGTTGAGTGGGTGGAATGTGTATGATTGTGTCATGATCCCTGTCTGTGTCTGTCCTTGTCCTCTGCCTCCACCTTGTGTATGTGGCGATATTGTTTGGGGTCCCTGTGAGTTTTCATGTCTGTGTGCTGTCTGTATTTTTGTATGTATTCTGTGTTTATTTCAATGTTCTGCCATTTAGTCTTGAAGAATTTTAGTCTCGTCTTATTCTTTGTTTCATTCCTGTGTTTATTTTATCATGGTTTTCTTTCTTTCTTTCTTATAGCTCTTCTGTTTTATTTTGGTGGTCATAGTTTCCTTGTTTGTTTTGTTACCTTTCTTCCCGTGTCTCCCCCCAGCTGTTGTCAGTGTCTCATTTGTGTCATTACTCTGTGTGTATTTATACCCCTGTGTACCTCCCGTGCGTGGCCTTAAGGTTGTGTGCTTTTTGCCATCTTTCTGCAACATGTTTCCTTGTGTTGGCTTTATTGTTGAACCTGAATCTTTGAGATTGCCTGTTGCGTTTTGGACACCCTCACCTGTTTTTCTGCTTGCTCTCTTTGTTTGACTTCTTGCTCTGTTTTTGAATCATCTCCCTCCCTACCTCCTCCCCGACACTGTCACCCTCCTTAGCTGTTTGTGCTCCTGTGTACCGACCTCTGCACTATCCCCGGCTCCAACAAATACTGTTTTTTTCTTACGCCAACTTGTCTTCTCTCTGCATTGGGGTCTCAACCACCCCCCACTCATGACAGTACATTCAAGCCAGTGAAAGACACCACAGAGGCACCATAAAGATGGATTTGGACTTTGGTTTCTGTTACAGGATGAAGAAAAGCAGTCCAAGCACCTTCATGTGGCAGAGAAATTATGCCAGCTGGATGTGCTCGAACTGCATAAACCCTCATCCAAGCCAGTTAAACAAGCTGGTGCTTGAGTGGCGCCTCCAGTGGTGCCCATATCTCCAGACTCTTCAGAGGCGCCTTCAGCCGTGCTTTCAGCTGCGTCTTTAGAGTCGCGTTCTCCTCCATAATTTTCAGTGCCTTCTCCTCAAGAGTCTTCAGCGCCACCGCCTCCAAAGTCTGCTCCTGGGCTACATCCAGATGTGGAAGGAGCCCAGAACTTGAATGCCTCATGAGTCACTGCATTTTGGACAGTTATTTCATCTGTGTTATGTCTCATGTTTATGTTGCTTTGTTTTCCATGTCTTTTGTGTCTTTACAGCCAGTGGTACAATTCCCTGTGACATTGTCTGCATCTTTGTGATATTTTTGTTGGGTTATCTGTTCCTTGTTGCCTCCATGGTTGTTGCTGTTGTTCTGTTGCTCCGTTTGTTTGTTGTCTCACCGATCTTTTTCTTGTGTCTGTCTGCCTGTGGTTCCCAGTTCTGCTGTCCTCCTGGTCTGCTGTGTTTCCTCCCTTATTTATTATATGGTATTTATTATATTATCTTGTGTGTTTTCTCTGCCCCCCCATTCTGTTAGCATATGTCCACTGGTTTCCCCGATGCCAGTCCTGTGTTTTGTTTGCCCAGTGTTCTCAATGCCATTCCACCGACCTCCCGTCTCTTCATTGTTGGCCACATTGCCACCTGCTTGCTGCCTGTCCTCGCTTCCATTTTCACTGTTGTTGGTCTGCTGTGTGTCTATGTCCTGTGCCGGCCCTGTGGTTGTCCACCTGAGGGTCCGGTTGCCCCCTGTCACCCACATGGCCGACCCCCAGATGTTTTTTGTTGGTCTCGTTCCCTTTTGTTTTCCTGTGTGTGTGTGTGTGTGTCTGAATGTTGTGTGTTTTTGCCATTTTTCTCACCATAATTTGTAGTGTTTTCCCTCAAGCCTGCTAATCCCTTCACGGACGGTAAGGCCAGTTTAGGATGGCTCTCCAGTGTACCAACCTTTGACCTCTGCCTGAGTGAGTCCTTAAAGACTGTATTTTTGGTATTTCTTTGTGTTATCTCTCAGTTGGGGTCTCAACCACCCTCCACCCATGACAGACTGTAGCTGGATGTAATTTTGTGTGGAGATTGTTCTTGGATCACACAAGTAGTGAGAAAAAAGTGCTAGTAATCTGAATCTACCTCATATTTTCTTCCCTTTTATTTCATTCCTTCATTTCTTTATCACTCCATCTGGATATGTTGTTTTAGCTTTTTTGGCATTTTTGCTTTATGACATGACAACGGTTTCATTTAGGTGGCAGGGAATCAGAATTTTCAATTTTGATGGGGATAATGTGTTATTCATGAGGACTTCTTTTGTGTTTTGTGTATTAAGTTTTAGTTTTTTGTTACGATCAGGATGCAGTGTGTTTGGTACGCTGAAATTTTTGTCAATGGCAAGGGTAAATAATAAAAGTAAATCAATACACTTTCCCCTTAAAGTGTGTGTGTGTGTGTGTGTGTGTGTGTGTGTGTGTGTGTGTGTGTGTGTGTGTGTGTGTGTGTGTGTGTGTGTGTGTGTGTGTGTGTGTGTGTCTCTCTGTCTGTCACCTGTGGTTCCACTAGTGAAGCAAATCACAGCCAAGTCCTCAGGCTGTGGAGGCTAGAGATACAAGGTTAATAATATTAATGTGGTACCAGGTAACACACAATGTCAACATTTAAATAACCGACCGGAAAACAGCATTGTAACAGGAAATAGAAAAAAAAAGGACTCACCACTGGTTGGTGACGGTTGGCTTTGCCAAGCGCCTACAAAACAATAAAATGACCTTAACAAAATTCCTGATGGATTTAATAAACTGAAACAGATAAATACAGAAATAAAAACAAGCAAGTAAAGAAATTAATATAAAGAAAATGACAAGAAATAAGTGAAAATAAGACACATTTGAAATATATTAAAATTAAGACATTAAAATATCAAGATAGTAAATAGAAAAGGTAAATATGTGAAAGAATAAAATAAAACGGAGTCAAGCCCACTCAAACCTCCATCTCATGTAAACTGAGGATCTGGATTCCAGCCTGGCGCCCCCTGTTGACCAGCTGGATAGTGGGTGTGTCCATTAGAATTATGGTTTTCACAGTGTGCTCTTTGTCCTGCACAATGTCCAACACCAGGTTAATTTTATCTGCCACGTCACAAATTAGGGTTGAAATGGAGGCTGCAACAAATACATAAATTAACTAAAATTAAATCAAAAGTGTGGTGATGGTAACATTTCCAAGTGAAGCGCATTTACTGAATTTCTTGAAAAAGAAACCATTTTTGATAACTCAATAATTTATAAGGTTATACATTAGGCCAGTGTTGCCGCAGTTACTTTAAAAAAATAATCCAATTACTGATTACTCCTTGAAAAGGTAACTTCGTTGCTTTACTGATTACTCAATTTTAAAAATAACTAAGTTAGATTACTAGTTACTTTATTAGTTACTTCCAGCAGCTGCCAACAACAACCCCTTTGTCAAATCAACATGAAAATGATAAACAGTTTAGCAAATACTCACTTTATAGTCAGTCTTTCTTCACTTCAATGAACATAAAAACTTGTTTTCTAAAAAATAACATTAAGACATCTTTCTTGACCTCATATTTAACTGCTGACAGCATAATAGTAAAACTTATTATTTCTAACCTACATTGTTTATAAATGTAACTATTAAATTTCTAAAACATTTTTTCTAACATTTAAATTCTTCTAAGCATTTTAGTTGTTGAAATTCTTCTTCTTATTATTGTTATTATTACTATTAGTAGTAGTAGTATGAAAAATGTATTCAAAAATGGACCTTTAGTCTAGGGGTGTTGTGGGGGCTATGCTCCCCACACCCCCTTTCTGTCTGTATTCTCCCCTGGTTTGAAGTCTGAGCAAGAAGAATTGAAATCTATTTATGAAGAAAGCACAACCAGATTGACAAGTAGGAAAAATTTATCAGTGTTTTTTACATTATGTCATCCTCAGAGATTTTATTTTTTGTGAAAGCGTCACAGATCAGCTGTTTTTAGCGAGAACCCTCAGAGTGGCACAGTTTCAAAGAAAAAAAAGTGTAAAAATGTCTTTGCAAAGCTCAGTGCAGGTGTGCTGCTGTCACTGCACTTTGAGAGATGACAACAGTTTTTTCAACTCGGAGCTGCTGCAGAAAGTTGAAAGAGATGAACAGCTCGCAGCATGAAACGCTAAGTGGGCAAAGTGGGCAGTTCAGCAAACCCCTGACCTCCCCCTGCCCACGGGCCAGTTTTAATGCGGAGATCGACCCACAATACAAAAATAACAGTAACGCACAGTGACTTGGAGAAGTAACTTTAATCTGATTACTAATTTGGAAAGATTAACCTGTTCAATTACTTGTTACTGAAAAAAGTGGCCAGATTACAGTAATGCATTACCAGCAGCACTGCATCAGGCTATAAACAATTCTACCGTATCCGCACATTGAAAGATCCAGGGCCGAGCATCAGCCCACCAGGTTTTTGAAGACAACTGGTAAAACACCCACCCAAAATGAAATAATGTTTTATTAAAGTTTATTAAATGACCACCAATAAATAAAATAATTTCATGACCCCAACACACTGAAAAAAGAAAAAAGAAGTTTTCACAATGTTTTTCTCGTCTCTTCTGCTTCCTACGTGTGATGACATCATCAATATGTACTGGTAGTGGAATCAAAAGTTCATGTTGAAATGTGTTCTTATTTTGAAAGACTCTTGCACAAGAAAACAGGAAGGACACATTGCAAAAACCATCCCTCTCAAAATAAGACAGATAATCTGAAATGTAGCCAAATTGTCCTGTATTAAGCAAATAAATAAATAAATAAATAAATCTGCCAATGGAGTAAGAAAAGTAAGAAAAATTTACTTGGTTAGAATTCTCAAATCTATCAAAATGTCAAGGCAGTGAATAATCAAAATTTGCCTAAAAACTAGACAGAATTCTTATTTTAAGTTTAGCCTTTGTCTTAAAATAAGATAATCTTGTTCCTTTGCTTGGAAGATTTGAAAGCCATTGCCTTTCCATGTTACGGGTTAAATACAGCTTGATATTAGCTGGAAAAACTTAAGAAAAAGTGAGATACATTTTCCCAAAAATATGACATTTTTTTCTTATGTAAACAATGCTTGACAAGATTACTTTTCTATTTAGACAAAAATTAAGTCAAATTTTCTTTAAACAATTTTTTTAAAACTTTCTTAGATATCAGTTTTTGCAGTGCAATGCCTAGCTTTGTGAAGGTTCAAACAGAATTCTGCTGTGATGGTTTTTATGTTGCTGATGTGAGAAAAGACATTAATATGGACTGGATGTCCACTGGCAGGCTACAAACAAGGACAGGACAAAACAACCATCAAGAAAGTTCTCCATCTGTAAGTTTTGAGGATGCACACAACTTTCCGATGGACTCACCCGACATCAGCTGACAATGAACATATTTAATGAATGAGAAAAGGAAAAAAAAAAGACACAAATGGGTGAGTTATTTGTGATTTATTTTTTATTTGTGATGAAATTAGACATTTTATTGAAATAGGCATTCCAACAAACGTAATACTGGCCCATTGACTCGTGCATTGGCCTACCCCCTCTTCAGGCAGAATTTCATGAGAAACATCCTGGGTCCTCTGATGGGTGAATACAGTATGTTTTGTAGTATTGCTCACACCAAAAATAGAATTTGAAGACTTTATTTCAGGCTGTATGAACGTGTGTTGACTTTTCTTATCTTGCATCATACAAACAAAATGATAATGTGGTGAATTAATCAGTCATGACAATACTTCTCTTATACACACTATCTCAAGCAAAGAACAGGTTAAAGTTTATATTTACAGCATGTTGCTGCTTTACCTTTGTTGATGATATGTGAGATGGCTTCTGTTCCCAGTGTGTCATACAGAGGAACTGACACAAGAGAATAGGTGTAACACGCCAACTCAGAGATGGTCCACTGCACCCACACAAACAAGAAGAAGAAGAAGAAGAAGAAGAAGAAGAGCCTTTATTGTACATACAATGAAATTTGTCCTCTGTATTTAACCCATCCTAATTACAGTTAGACACAATCCAACCACTAGGAGCAGCGGCCAGCCACAGTCCGGCACGTGGGGACCAACTCCAGATATAGAGACGCTGCCTTGGAGCAGACTGTAAATGACCATGTTTTTGATTGTGAGAGGAACCCAGAGTCCCCAGAGAAAACATACAAACGACACACAGAAAAGGCAAGAAGCGATCCCACAAACTTCTTGCTGTGAGGCATCAATGTTATCCACTAAGCCAATGTGCTGCCAAGCAATCAAATAAATCAGGATAACTAGTGTTATCATGACAGCAAATAAAAAATATCCAATGAGTAAAAACTTATAACAAGCCTCTGTGGCAAGAAAATGCAAATACAACCACAACAACCTGTAAATTTTACAGTATGAAGAAATTACAATTTACAAAAATTTACATTTTAAACCATTACATCTAACAATCAAATTTTTCTTTTGCTAAATTAACATCATCATGCTGTTTTTAAACACATTCTGCAGTTCATTACATCTTCAGACTAATTTATACCATTTGGTAAAATGGTGGCGCAAGCAGTTAGTGTTTTGCTTCCCAAACAGACTGTCCCTGCTTCAAGGCTGCCGGTACCCTGTTCTTGGTTTATTAAGTTTTTGCAAATTACAATTAAATTTTATAATGTAAAATTTACAGCATTTCTGAAAATTATGACAAATTGCTGTTTTGTTTATAGTGTGTGTTTTGTTTTTTGTTTTTTTTTGTTTTGATTTTGACAGTGCTTGTATACTTTCTTTATGCATACTATAGAAGGGATCACTGTTGTTATTTAGTTCCGACTTTCCCGCACATGTGCACACAGGCGGTAGGCAGAAAACTCCAGACTCCAAGCAGAAGCGATTGTGAGAAATTAAATCTTGGAGACGACGACCATGAAGGATTTCATGTTTTTGGAGGCGTACAATTATTTTATCAGTGATCACGTGAGGGAACGCTGTTATCAGCCTGCTGCTGTAGACGTTGACATCTGTCTGAGTTCTTCTGCTGTCTGGTTCCATCTCTATGGTCCGAGTGCAGCAGCAGGACGTGCTTTGAAGTTGAGGAACTTTTTAAACACAGTCCAAAAAACACACTCATGCACAGTCCGGCTGGCGTACGCATTGTACATCAGGCTGCAGTTCATCTGTGCTGACTGAGTCATTAAATGCAGTTCTGTGTGTGCGTCCATGGTTGAAAAAATGGAGAAAAAAAACAATGACCCAAAGGTTTCTCTTTGACCAAAAAAATAAATAAAAACGAAAACACCACAAGAAGGTGGCTGCTTTAATTATATACACCCACATGTTAATGTGTGGATCAGAAGACTTCCCAAAAATAAAATAAAAAAATACAAGATCCACAAACACAAAATCAACCCATCCATAACAATTTGAGTACACACACACACACACACACACACATATATATATATATACTGTATATATATATATATGTGTGTGTGTGTGTGTGTGTGTAATCTATGTACACTCAACAAAAATATAAACGCAACACTTTTGGTTTTGCTCCCATTTTGTATGAGATGAACTCAAAGATCTAAAACTTTTTCCACATACACAATATCACCATTTCCCTCAAATATTGTTCACAAACCAGTCTAAACCTGTGATAGTGAGCACTTCTCCTTTGCTGAGATAATCCATCCACAGGTGTGCCATATCAAGATGCTGATTAGACACCATGATTAGTGCACAGGTGTGCCTTAGACTGCCCACAATAAAAGGCCACTCTGAAAGGTGTAGTTTTATCACACAGCACAATGCCACAGATGTCGCAAGATTTGAGGGAGCGTGCAATTGGCATGCTGACTGTAGGAATGTCAACCAGAGCTGTTGCTCGTGTATTGAATGTTCATTTCTCTACCATAAGCCGTCTCCAAAGGCGTTGCAGAGAATTTGGCAGTACATCCAACCAGCCTCACAACCGCAGACCACGTGTAACCACACCAACCCAGGACCTCCACATCCAGCATGTTCACCTCCAAGATCGTCTGAGACCAGCCACTCGGACAGCTGCTGAAACAATCGGTTTGCATAACCAAAGAATTTCTGCACAAACTGTCAGAAACCATCTCAGGGAAGCTGATCTGCATGCTCGTCGTCCTCATCGGGGTCTCGACCTGACTCCAGTTCGTCGTCGTAACCGACTTGAGTGGGCAAATGCTCACATTCGCTGGCGTTTGGCACGTTGGAGAGGTGTTCTCTTCACGGATGAATCCCGGTTCACACTGTTCAGGGCAGATGGCAGACAGCGTGTGTGGCGTCGTGTGGGTGAGCGGTTTTATGATGCCAATGTTGTGGATCGAGTGGCCCATGGTGGCGGTGGGGTTATGGTATGGGCAGGCGACAGTTATGGACGAAGAACACAGGTGCATTTTATTGATGGCATTTTGAATGCAAAGAGATACCGTGACGAGATCCTGAGGCCCATTGTTGTGCCATACATCCAAGAACATCACATGTTGCAGCAGGATAATGCACGGCCCCATGTTGCAAGGATCTGTACACAATTCTTGGAAGCTGAAAATGTCCCAGTTCTTGCATGGCCGGCATACTTACCGGACATGTCACCCATTGAGCATGTTTGGGATGCTCTGGACCAGCGTATACGACAGCGTGTACCAGTTCCTGCCAATATCCAGCAACTTCGCACAGCCATTGAAGAGGAGTGGACCAATATTCCACAGGCCACAATTGACAACCTGATCAACTCTATGCGAAGGAGATGTGTTGCACTGCATGAGGCAATGGTGGTCACACCAGATACTGACTGGTATCCCCCCCAATAAAACAAAACTGCACCTTTCAGAGTGGCCTTTTATTGTGGGCAGTCTAAGGCACACCTGTGCACTAATCATGGTGTCTAATCAGCATCTTGATATGACACACCTGTGAGGTGGGATGGATTATCTCAGCAAAGGAGAAGTGCTCAGTGTCACAGATTTAGACTGGTTTGTGAACAATATTTGAGGGAAATGGTGATATTGTGTATGTGGAAAAAGTTTTAGATCTTGGAGTTCATCTCATACAAAATGGGAGCAAAACCAAAAGTGTTGCGTTTATATTTTTGTTGAGTGTATTTATACATTTTATCAACCTGAAAGCCACCAGACCAGCTAGAACTGAATCATGGGTTCTCATCGCCTCTGTGTTTCATCTGGCTGGTTTTACTTCTTCCGCGGCTTACAGTCATTTTGATGCCGGTGAGTCCAACTTTTCACTTTGTGTTTGTCTGTTTGTCTGCAAAATCACTCTTTTGTGCGTATTAAACTGTGTTTGATTTCAAAATTAACCAAAAATAAGATCGTGGCTTCCTGTCCCAGTGAGATCAGATTTTAAGGTTCTGCTACTAACCTATAAAATTATTCATGGACTGGCACCTCCCTACCGAGCTGACCTAATTAAACCTCACGTACCGGCCCGGGCTTTACGTTCTCAGGGTGCAGGACTACTTTGTGTCCCTAGGGTGAATAAGAAGTCTGCGGGTCACAGAGCTTTCTCTTATCGTGCCCCTGTTCTGTGGAATGATCTCCCTGCGTCAATAAAACAATCATATTCTGTGGAAACTTTCAAGTCCAGACTTAAGATGCACTTATTTTCCCTTTCATATGGCTAGCATACTGGTACAGTTTTGTTTTACACTTTTTACTTTTTTAATTCATGTTATTAATAATTGGAGTGGGCCGCGGCTTCAACTCCACCTAAATGAAGCTTAGGGCTAGCGGCCGGCGATCACCTTAGTATTTCTTCTGTTTTTCTTGTTGATTAATGCTGGCAAATTATACAGTATTTTTTGTCTTTCTGATGCCTGATTCTGTTTTTTTCTCTGTTTAAAGTGCAGCTCCATCCAGAGATGGGAGTTGTGTTTGTGTTGGCGATCCTCCTGTCCTGTGCACCAACAGCAATTCTTGTATATTTGTCAGTGAATTGTTCTGTGAATTATTTCTGTAATTTATGTTTGTAGCATGGCCCAAGCAGAGGGTCGCCCCTTTGAGACTGGTCTGCTTGAGGTTTCTTCCTCAGAGGGAGTTTTTCCTTACCACTGTTGCTCTGGGGGTGGGTAAGGTTAGACCTTACCTGTGTGAAGGGCCTTGAGGCAACTCTGTTGTGATTTGGCACTATATAAAGGAAATTAAAAAAAATGTGAAAGCATTTTGATTTGTGTTCAATATCTTTGGACATTTTCTTAAACATTCTGCATTTATTTCTGAATTCATTTTAATTTTAAACTATAGACGTGCCAGTAATTCAGACCAGGGCCCGTATCCTCGGTGCATCTCAAAGTGCTCTCAAAGAGTTCCTAACTTATCCTAAAATATCCTGGCAAGGACCCCCATCCTCAGAGAGACCCAAGAGGTGTCTGAGAGCAACTCTGGGCAAGGAGTTGACAGAAACTCCTATCTTAGTGAAGATGCGGGGTTGACCCCGTTGCTAGGTATGATGTGGTCCTGTAAGAGCTGTGATTGGTTGTCACAGAAAGGGAAGGGGAAATAAAAAATAAATACGCTCTGCGCTCCTACATATGAATGAACAGTAAAATCAACTGATCATATAACCTGAACTGCATTAATAAATGCGTAATCATGAAAATTTTGTGTCATGATGATGATACTCAGCAAAATTAAATTGGAGCGATTGCCGGCCAGTCGCTAAACGTGTAAGTTGTTGTGCTGCAATGCATTATGGGAGCTCTGGGTTTTGGGGTTTTAAATGTTATTGTGGTTAATGTTAATTTTAACAATGTTGTTACTATTATTGATTTATTGCGTTTTTGTAGTTCAATTGATTTAGTGGGTTGTTACCATGTTGCCACCATAAGTGAAAAGTGTATCGTGTCTGATGTATTCCTGTCTTCTTTTATCTGAAAAATAAGAGCGCCTCCCAGCGGCAGAGTGCTAAAAAGACAAAAGCTCTCGCTTGTCTTTCGTTATTCCACGCAGTTCACCAAAAATGAACTGTTACACAGCTTGAAGATGTTTGAACATATCTCATTCACGTGCCGATTATCTACATATTAAAAGTGTGCGTGGGTGTGTGAGTTTATTAAGACATTCAATGTAAGCAAATAATATAATTGTAAATAAGTTAAAATTACATGCATGACACAATAAAGTGAAAACACTTACTTCCATTGTGGTCCATTTAAAAATCAAATGACAAAATACAAGCAATAATAAAATAAAATAATATCAATAATACTGATAATATTAATATGTGAATATGATAAGAACAACTTAATTTATAAATACATTAAGAGAGTAAATTAACATAAAATAATTACATAGATCAAGGCGGTAGCCTCTTAGTGACTCACTGTCATCCTACATAAGGAGAAAATCTCTGCTTCCTCTCTGTCTTTTCCACCAGCTTGTCTGCTTAAGACACTCTTAGGCTTCTTAAGAGTCCTCCTCACTACTCTTACCAGTTTGGCACCTTAGGAACCCTCTTAAGGCCTAAGGTGCTTTGCGGAAAACTTTCATCTTACCAAGGGAAAGTTCTAAGAAATGTCTAAGAATTCAAGGAATTCTAAGATTTTTCTAAGAATAACGTCACTAGGAGCTATTTTTAGCCTTAGGCTGCTTCACAGATACGGGCCCAGGACTGTAGTTTTACTCTGGATAAACTTTATAACTCTTTCTGTTAGCTGTGACCTGACGATGTGGTGCACGTGGTTTTCACAGCACACTTTCCTACAAAAAAGAAATGTGTGTGCGCGAGTGTGTCTGTGTGTGTACCTCAGGTCTGTTTTGAGAGAAGATACCAATGTGGGGGTCAGTGACTTTGGAGTGACCTCTGTGGAGAAATGCAGA
The DNA here is from genome assembly GCF_902500255.1 of Thalassophryne amazonica. Taxonomy (NCBI): domain Eukaryota; kingdom Metazoa; phylum Chordata; class Actinopteri; order Batrachoidiformes; family Batrachoididae; genus Thalassophryne; species Thalassophryne amazonica. The sequence goes on along the minus strand of NC_047113.1, from coordinate 90,803,895 downwards.
GCCCAGAATCTCTGCACGCTCCTTTACCTACAAAACACACACACACACACACACACACACACACACACACACACACACACACACACACACACACACACACACACACACACACACACACACACACACACACACACACACACACACACACACACACACAAGGCTTGTTAATGTTGCACCAATAAAGACTGGGCAATGTTTTACTTTAACATTGTAAATCATAAGTTACAGGCAACATAAGCACAAGGTCACATGTGCTGACTACGAGTTAAATGTGTTTGCAAAAATACAATAGAAACTTCCATTTTAAATATTCCTCTGACTGCTTTATGTGTGCAGCCCAGCTCTCACAGGTCTCTTTATCTGAAGCCTTTGGCACAGAACACACAGACTGAGGTGGCAAAATGAACAGAACTAGAGCTCTGAGTAATTCACTCCTTTACGGAAAACATTCCTTTAATATTTTACTTATAATGTGGGACACTGTCAACCCACTGTTCAAAAGCCACAGCAAGTATAAAGTATTCTACCCAGTGGGTTTTATTCAAAGTCATTTAAAGGCATTAGTACCTCAAACAAACAAAACATTCGGTGCATCCAGAAAGTATTCATAGTGTTTTACTTTTTCCACATTTTGTTATATTACAGCCTTATTGTTGTGAAAGTGTAGGAACACGGACCCACAACAGGGGGCGCAATGAACGGACAATGGAGGAAGATAAATAACAAGGTTTACTATTGTGAAACAAGCACAATAAGTACAACAATCACAATTTGGGGTCGAATTTGCTGGTGTCGTGTGGGCAGGCTCGAAGGTAGGAGACACCCGTCTCAGTCGAACCGGAACCACCCCGATCTCCTCTGCCACCGAACCCTGGAAATACTGGAACCGCCAAGTCCCGAATTCCCAGGTGGCCACTGCCTCCGCTCGTCGGATCCGGTACTGCTGGCAGGAGAGAGCAACAACACACAGGTGTGATGCGACAGCACCCAGTAACGGAGAGGGGAGAAGCCGCCTCCACCTCTTGTCAATGCACAACAGGAAGGTGAGTACTTCTCCAAGCAATATAGCTTCTAGCAGTCAACAATCCTGAAAAGGTTTAACGAATGATTAGCTGGTTAATCAGAATAAGAATGCAGAGATACTACCTCAGTCTTAGGCGATATCTCGGCACTGAGGTGGAGACGCCGTCCTCCTGATATACCTTGGTGCCGAGTAGAAACAGCTGTGTCCAATAATGGGTGACAGCTGTCACCCTGGCTGCTCATCTCAGGTGGCGACGCCCTCTGGTGCCTGGAGCCCGCACTCCAGGCAGGGCGCCCTCTGGTGGTGGTGGGCCAGCAGTACCTCCTCTTCAGCGGCCCACACAACAGGACCCCCCCCTCAACGGGCGCCTCCTGGCGCACGACCGGGCTTGTCCGGATGGCGACGGTAGAAGTCGGCCAGGAGGGCCGGGTCCAGGATGAAGCTCCTCTTCACCCAGGAGCGTTCTTCGGGGCCGTACCCCTCCCAGTCCACCAGGTACTGAAGACCCCGACCCATTCGACGGACATCGAGGAGCCGACGCACGGTCCAAGCCGGTTCCCCGTCGATGATCCGGGCAGGAGGTGGTGCCGGACCCGGGGTGCAGAGGGGTGAGGTGTGATGGGGCTTTATCCGGGAGACGTGGAATACTGGGTGAATCCGCAGCGAGGCCGGCAACTGAAGCCTCACTGCGGCGGGATTGATGATTTGAGGACCTTGAAGGGGCCGATGTATCGGTCTTGGAGCTTGGGGGAGTCCACTTGAAGGGGAATGTCCTTGGTGGACAACCATACCTCCTGCCCAGGACGATACGTGGGAGCCGGGGCCCGCCGCCGGTCTGCATGTGTCTTCGCTCTCGTCCGGGCCTTCAACAAGGCAGAGCGGGCGGCACGCCACACCCGACGGCACCTCCGTAGGTGGGCCTGGACCGAGGGCACACCGACCTCTCCCTCGACCACCGGAAACAAGGGGGGCTGATACCCCAAGCACACCTCAAACGGGGAGAGGCCGGTGGCTGATGACACTTGGCTGTTGTGAGCGTACTCGATCCAGGCCAGGTGGGTACTCCAGGGCCGTCGGGTGCGCGGCTGTCACACAGCGTAGTGTCTGCTCCAAGTCCTGGTTCGCCCGCTCTGCTTGCCCGTTGGTCTGGGGATGATACCCAGACGAGAGGCTGACCGTGGCCCCCAGTTCCCGGCAGAAGCTCCTCCAGACGTGTGAGGTGAACTGGGGACCGCGATCGGAGACGATGTCTGATGGTATACCATGCAGACGGACGACGTGGTGGACCAGGAGGTCCGCTGTCTCCTGGGCCGTTGGAAGCTTCGGGAGGGCCACGAAGTGGGCCGCCTTGGAGAAACGGTCCACTATCGTGAAGACGACGGTGTTTCCCTGGGACGGCGGGAGACCCGTGACGAAGTCCAGGCCGATGTGGGACCAGGGGCGATGAGGCACGGGCAGTGGCTGTAGCTGCCCTGAGGTCTTCTGGTGGTTGGCCTTGCCCCTGGCGCAGGTGGTACAGGCCTGGACGTAATCCCGGACATCGGCCTCCAGGGATGCCCACCAGAAGCGTTGCCGGACGACTGTCACGGTCCTTCGCACCCCCGGGTGACAGGAGAGCTTAGAACCGTGACAGAAGTCTAGGACTGCGGCCCTGGCCTCTGGTGGGACGTATAGTTTGTTCTTTGGTCCGTTTCCGGGGTCCGGGACACGGGTCAGGGCCTCCCGGACGGTCTTCTCCACGTCCCAGGTGAGGGCGGCCACGATAGCGGACTCCGGGATGATGGGATCCGGGGGATCCGACGGTTCCGTTTTGACCTCATCTTCGTGCACCCGGGACAATGCATCCGATCTCTGGTTCTTGGTCCCGGGGCGGTAGGTAATCCGGAAGTCAAAACGGCCAAAGAACAGTGACCAGCGGGCTTGCCTGGGGTTCAGACGCTTAGCGGTCCTGATGTACTCCAGGTTCCGATGGTCAGTGAAAACCGTGAATGGCACGGCTGTTCCCTCCAACAGATGTCTCCACTCTTCGAGGGCCTCTTTCACAGCAAGGAGTTCCCGATTGCCGACGTCATAGTTCCGTTCAGCGGGGGTCAACCTGCGGGAAAAATAGGCACACGGGTGAAGGACCTTATCGGTCTTCCCGCTCTGGGAGAGCACCGCTCCTATCCCTGAGTCCGAGGCATCCACTTCAACCACTAACTGGCGGCTAGGATCGGGCTGCACCAGAACTGGTGCAGACGAGAAGCGCCGTTTCAACTCCTTGAACGCGGCCTCGCACCGGTCCGACCAGGTGAAGGGAACTTTTGGAGAGGTCAGGGCTGTCAGGGGGCTAACTACCTGACTGTAGCCCTTGATGAACCTCCTGTAGAAATTAGCAAAGCCGAGGAACTGTTGCAGCTTCCTACGGCTTGTGGGTTGGGGCCAGTCTCTCACCGCCGCAACCTTGGCCGGGTCCGGGGCGACGGAGTTAGAGGAGATGATAAACCCCAGGAAGGACAAAGAAGTGCGGTGGAACTCACACTTCTCGCCCTTCACAAACAGACGGTTCTCCAACAACCGCTGTAGGACCTGACGTACATGCTTGACATGGGTCTCAGGATCCGGAGAAAAGATGAGTATATCGTCTAGATATACGAAGACGAACCGGTGCAGGAAGTCCCGCAAGACATCGTTTACCAACGCTTGGAAGGTCGCGGGAGCATTAGTGAGACCGAACGGCATGACCAGGTACTCAAAATGACCTAAGGGGGTGTTAAATGCCGTCTTCCATTCGTCTCCCTTCCGAATCCAAACCAAATGGTACGCGTTCCTAAGATCCAGCTTGGTGAAGATTCTGGCTCCATGCAAGGGGGTGAACACTGAATCCAACAAGGGCAACGGGTATCGGTTGCGAACCGTGATCTCATTCAACCCCCTGTAATCAATGCATGGACGAAGTCCGCCATCTTTTTTACCCACAAAAAAGAAACCAGCGCCCATCGGTGAGGTGGAATTCCGGATCAACCCGGCGGCTAATGAGTCCCGGATGTAGGTCTCCATTGATTCGCGTTCCGGCCGTGAGAGGTTGTACAGCCTACTGGACGGGAACTCACTGCCTGGAACCAAATCAATGTCACAATCGTACGGGCGGTGGGGAGGAAGCGTGAGAGCCAGATCCTTGCTGAACACGTCCGCAAGGTCATGGTACTCCGCTGGCACCGCCTTCAGATTGGGCGGGACTCGGACCTCCTCCTTAGCTTGGGAGCCGGGAGGAACCGAGGAACCGAGACACTCCCGATGGCAGGTTTCGCTCCACTGAACCACCACCCCGGACGGCCAATCAATCCGGGGATTGTGCTTAAGCATCCATGGAAATCCTAAAACCACACGGGAGGTGGCCTGAGTCACGAAGAACTCGATCACCTCCCGGTGGTTGCCTGACACCACCAGAGTTACTGGAGGTGTCTTGTGTGTGATTGGTGGGAGTAGGGAGCCATCTAGTGCTCGAACCTGCACAGGCGAGGTAAGAGCCACCAGAGGGAGCCCTATCTCCCTGGCCCATCTACTGTCTAGCAGATTCCCCTCAGAGCCCGTGTCCACCAGTGCTGGGGCCTTCAGGGTTGAATCCTCAAACAGGATCGTGACTGGGAGTCGTGTAGCAATGTGGGTATGTCCCACGTGAATGTTTTGGCCCACCCCTGGCCCAGTCTCTAAGGGCGGGCGTTTGGCGTTTGACCGCTCGGGGCAGTCTCTCACATGGTGCTCTATTGAACCACAAACAAGACACGCTCCGTGGGTCCATCTCCTTTGTGCATCTGGTGCCCTAAATGTTGCCCTACTCGTGTCCCTAGCTTCGTCAGTAGGGGGAGCTGTGACCCCACGGAGCGCAGGAACAGAGGAGCGTGGGGAGGGCGGAGCTCGATCGGACCCGGAAGGGAGAGGGACGACGCGTGCCTGGCCACGCCCTTCGCCTCGTTCCCGGCGGCGTTCTTCTAACCGGTTGTCGAGTCGTATGACTAGATCAATGAGCCCATCCAAATCCCGTGGTTCGTCCTTAGCCACCAGGTGTTCTTTTAGGACCAGAGACAGTCCGTTTACAAAGGCAGCGCGGAGGGCAGTGCTATTCCAGCCGGATCTCGCTGCCGCGATGCGGAAGGCGACTGCATAGGCAGCTGCGCTCCGACGCTCCTGTCGTATGGACAGTAGTGCGGTTGAAGCGGACTCTCCTCTGTTGGGATGATCGAACACCGTTCTGAGCTCCCGTACAAACCCATCGTATGTATGAAGGAGCCGTGAGCTCTGCTCCCAGAGCGCTGTAGCCCAAGCGCGTGCCTTCCCGCGAAGCAGATTTATCACATAAGCTACTTTGCTAGCATCAGTCGCGTACATTACGGGACGCTGTGCGAAGACGAGCGAACACTGCATCAGAAAATCCGCGCACGTCTCCACACAGCCTCCGTACGGTTCTGGAGGGCTTATGTATGCTTCTGGGGACGGAGGAAGGGACCGTTGAACGACCAGTGGAACGTTACTTTCACGCGCAGGGTCCTCGGGAGGGAGAGCCGCAGCGGCGCCCGGAGGGCGCGCCTCCACTTGTGCGGCGAGAGCCTCTACCCTGCGGTTTAGGAGAACGTGTTGCTCGGTCATTAAATCGATCCGAGAGGTGAAAGCGGTGAGGATCCGCTGCAACTCACCGATTACCCCTCCCGAAGCCTCCGCCGCGCCTTGGTCTTCCATTGGCCGTTCAACAGCCGGTTGACGCCCCTCGGGGTCCATGACGCTGGCCGAGATATCCTGTTGTGAAAGTGTAGGAACACGGACCCACAACAGGGGGCGCAATGAACGGACAATGGAGGAAGATAAATAACAAGGTTTACTATTGTGAAACAAGCACAATAAGTACAACAATCACAATTTGGGGTCGAATTTGCTGGTGTCGTGTGGGCAGGCTCGAAGGTAGGAGACACCCGTCTCAGTCGAACCGGAACCACCCCGATCTCCTCTGCCACCGAACCCTGGAAATACTGGAACCGCCAAGTCCCGAATTCCCAGGTGGCCACTGCCTCCGCTCGTCGGATCCGGTACTGCTGGCAGGAGAGAGCAACAACACACAGGTGTGATGCGACAGCACCCAGTAACGGAGAGGGGAGAAGCCGCCTCCACCTCTTGTCAATGCACAACAGGAAGGTGAGTACTTCTCCAAGCAATATAGCTTCTAGCAGTCAACAATCCTGAAAAGGTTTAACGAATGATTAGCTGGTTAATCAGAATAAGAATGCAGAGATACTACCTCAGTCTTAGGCGATATCTCGGCACTGAGGTGGAGACGCCGTCCTCCTGATATACCTTGGTGCCGAGTAGAAACAGCTGTGTCCAATAATGGGTGACAGCTGTCACCCTGGCTGCTCATCTCAGGTGGCGACGCCCTCTGGTGCCTGGAGCCCGCACTCCAGGCAGGGCGCCCTCTGGTGGTGGTGGGCCAGCAGTACCTCCTCTTCAGCGGCCCACACAACACTTATTCCAAAATGGAGTAAATTCATTTTTCCCCTAAAAATTCTACTCACAACACCCCATAATGACAACATGAAAAAAGTTTTAGTTTTTTATGTTTTTGCAAATTTATTAAAAACAAGAGCAATATGAGATTTCTGACATCTGCCAAGGGTTGACGCGGACTCATAATAACAGATATGTGATTAACATCGTGAACCAGACTTTACCTGGCTACAGATTCCACAACCCAATGCAATAATTGCATACTGATCCAGAATCGTCTGACTGATCAAGATGTTGCAATATGATATTGAATTCACAAGCTAAAACAAAATAGTGTCTTCCTGATCTTGATTTTACATCATGATGTTGTATCCGTGAAGTAGTTTTGACGTAATCTTTAAAAGTCTACAAAGTGAAATCTTGTTCCAGAATTAGGAGAGATGATGGTCTAATACAGGGGTGGCCAAGTTCGGTCCTCGAGAGCCACATTCCTGACACCCCTTACCAAAAAGTAGTATATGCAAGTATGTTTCAAGTATACTTATAGTTTACTTTTTATATACTTATCAGTACTATTTTTTGGTAAGGGACTCTTAGTTGTCTCCCTGCTCCAACACACATGAATCCAAAGAAAGGCTCATTAAAAGTCTGCTAACGAGTCTTTCATTGGATTCAGGTGTGTTGGAGCAGGGAGACAACTAAGAGTGTCAGGAATGTGGCTCTCGAGGACCGAACTTGGCCACCCCTGGTCTAGTGGTTAAAGCATTGAGCTTGAGACCAGAGGATCCCCGGTTCAAATTCCAGCCTGACCGGAAAATCACGAAGGGCCCTTGGGCAAGGTCTTAATCCCCTAGTTGCTACCGGTGTGTAGTGAGTACCTTGTATGGCAGCACCCTCACATCAGGGTGAATGTGAGGCATTATTTGTAAAGCGCTTTGAGCGTCTGATGCAGATGGAAAACTGCTATATAAATGCAGTCGATTTAGAATCCAGACCCAGATCACCTCCAAAATTTAATGGAGTCTTCCAAAGCCTAACACCAATATGTGTTGAAAATTCGGTGAAATTCCATTAAGTAGTTTTGACGTAATCCTCAAAATCCAAAAAAGTGAAGCGTACAAATTGAAATCCTGATCGAGAATCCGGATCCAAATCACCTCCAAAATTCAGTGGAGTCTTCCACGGCCTAATATCTATCTGTGTTGCATATCTTGTGAGAATCTGTGTAGTTTTGCCATAATCCTTAAAACCATATATAAAGTGAAATCTTGATCCAGAATCTGGATCTCTTGCAAAATTTAATGGAGTCTTCCATGCCCTAAAATCTATCTGTGGTGCAAAATTGGTGAGAATCCATGAGGTAGTTTTGATGTAATCCTTCAAAGCCTATATAAAGTGAAATCTTGATCCAGAATCTGGATCCAGATCACCTCCAAAATTCAGTACAGTCTTCCATGCCCTAAAATCTACCTGTGGTGCAAATCTGGTAAGAATGTGTGAAGTAGTTTTTTTTCTTTTCTTTTTTTTCACATAATCCTTCAAAGCCTAAAGTGAAATCTAGATCCTGACACACTCAACAGCACCAAGTGGTTGGACACAAATGCAGGATTCAATTTAACTGAGTTTAAGGTCGAGACAAGCGGGGTTTGGTACACAAAAAGTCAGTCCAAAAATAGCAACCGTAGCTGAAGCATTAGGCAGATACAGGATCCAAAAAACAGGCAGACAGGTCAATACAAAACAGGACAAGAATTCTCTGAGGACAAACGCTTGAATGATGCACAAGGCACAACAATCTCACAACTGAAAGAGGAAAAGAAGGTGACATATAGGATAATGAGGAAATACAAGACAGGTGTGTGAGGAAGGTTCAGGAAGGCGACGTGGCAAGCAGGAAGGGAGAAGAGGAGAGAAACGTTCAACAACAAGCACCCAACACCAAACAAGAGATATCCCTCCACAAAAACCCAAGCACAAAAAGTAACAGACAGAAAATAAACAACAACATACCATAAACATACCATAAACCACACAGCCCCAATCATGAAAGATCCAGAATCCGGATCTGGATCACCTGCAAAATTTAATGGAGTCTTGCATGGCCTAATGTTTATATGTGGTGAATTTTTTTTCAAAATCCATGCAGTAGTTTGACGTAATCCTCGTAACAGTCAGACAGACAAACAGACAGACAAATAAATAAATGTTGATGATTTTATTACATCCACCAAGGACATAATAAAAAGCTAAGAAATCACATGTACATAAGTATTCACAGCCTTTGCTCAATACTTTGTTGATTCACCTTTGGCAGCAATTACACTGCGTATGTAAAATAATTTTTTCATAGTGGAGTAATCATTTTCTCTGCAAGTTGGCTGATGAAAATGGCTCTAATCGCTTCCTGAATCATAGAGGAGCACTCCAACCGCAGCTGTTCCAACCGCAGCTGTTCATGCGCGCGCTGATCGAGCTGGAGAAAGCATTTGGAGCCATCTAAAAATGTGCCCTTTTGTCATGTTTACATTGTCATGGCTTGAAAAAACAGTTGGATGCTCTTTCCTTCTTGTGTGCAGCTGTAAAAGTATGTTTGTGATAGATTTAGCATCTCGTTATAATCGTTCAGATGAGCTGCGCTCTGATGCGGTGCGCTGTGTTTCCAGCTGGATGCCGCGCTTTGTGTGCTGTCTTTTCAAAACTATAAACATAGATTTTTACAAGTTGAGCTGCTAATGCAGGCGCTTACCTCACTATACGACAGCCATTCATATGGCTGTTTGTGTTTTCTGGAGCCCAGACAGGAACCATTATCTGCAAGATCAATGGACAAAAGACATAAAAGCACAAGTGAAACTAACAGAAAAAGAGACAGCTTTGGCTTTCTTTCACCCACCAGCTTTTCCCATTTTGCCAGTCTGACACACCACTACTCACTTCACTGAAATATTGCGTCTGCAACACTGCACCCAGTTAGTCAACATTTCACATATTCTCAAGAGAAATTTTGGTTTCTCGAAATGCAAAAGATGGAGAACCACACCCTACTTTTTCTTGGACATGCTCAAAACATCCATCCATCCATTTTCTTCCGCTTTATCCGGAGTCGGGTCTTGGGGGCAGCAGCTCAAGCAAAGCCGCCCAGATGCTCAAAACACCTCGTACATATTGTCAGGTCATATCAAGTCTGGGAGCATGGTCCTGCACTTAACCAAATCCACCACACTAAGAACCACTGTGCAGAACTTGTCTATCTGATTTGGCTGGTTGGGCTGTTCTACAGGACATCGTGAAAATTTATAGGGTTTTCAGTAATTACAGGGAATAAAGCAAAAAAAAAAAAAAAAAAAAAAAAGACTTTTTTTAATGGCTAAATCATAAGCTGTTCATCACCTACCATTTCATGGAAACCCTTTTGCTATCGCATCCTAGGATTTAAGGTAAAACATGGTTGGGACAGATAAAACAATCAGAATCAACATCTTTTAAAATGCAAAAGATTAAATATGAGCTGTGTTTCTCTTTCCTGTTCACAAAAGGATGAGGAGAAAGAGTCCGAGCGTAGCGTCACAGCCATATAATAATCACTTTTATTATATGGCTGCAACTAGAAAAACCAAGTCGGACATGAACGTACTCCATGAATACCTAAACAGCACTGGAAAAAAAAACACACAGATTGAACCGGACCATCTGTTAGCAAGTTCTTCATGGAGGTGAAGAATGTGAACAAGCCTAACACTGTCAGCAGCATATTCGGGTGACACTGTAAGTTTGCGTGTTTATATTATATATAATAGCCATCTAATAAATGAATTATTAACTTGTTTGCTCGCTCTGTACAGGGACATCAGACCCCTGTGTTTTTCACACGGTCCATACTGTCAACACCTCAGTCTAATATTTTCCCATAAAGACCTCTCGCTCGGTTAATATAGCGATGTACCTTTTGGCGCAATATTCACCTGAATGTTAAAAGCTACTCGTGAGTGCTGTACGTAGACTGAGGTTTTGCACTTTTTCACCTTCTTTAAATACCTATACATATAATATCAACCATATCCATCTATATAGTTCTAAAAAGCCCATTTTCTTTACTTTAATATGATACCCAGCTCATTTCTGTAAGATAAAATGGCACTTCCCTATATGGCTTACAGTACAACCATATACACAACCCTTAACTGGACCAAAAAGTGTCCAAAAGTTTTATGAATAGTTTTTTGTAATAAAAATGTAGTATCAGGGTCTAGATTAAGCACTAATATTACAACTACAAATCATTAGCTTTCATTTGAGACAAAAACTATGGTGAAAGGCGAAATATTGACTGAATGACGAACTACTGACTTGGATGCTATTTGCCTTGTGTTGAACACATTCACGGCACATATCATACAGAGTGAAATTTACTAAGAAAGATGCATTTTCCTTCTCTGTGATATGTCCAAAGCTATAATGTTCTGCAATGTTTTACTCACAGACAGTTCTAGAATGATTATTCATGTCATATTGACCACTGGTGGCCATCTTGAATATTTTAGATTTTCAACATTTTCAAGTCAAATGTTATTGCGTCATATTTCATTGTGTCTTAGAATTAAATCTTCTGTTATACACATTCCTTTCAACATATATAACTATGAGATACAATGTTCAAATTGTTTCAGACAACTTGAGCAGTTAAATCTAGTGGAAAGAAATGTCCACATTTTATCATATCAGAGTCTTATGGGTTTGACATGTTCATTCATAGTCAGTGTCACTGTCTGTGACATCAGCATAATCGGAATAATCACTTTCACCTCAAGTATCACTGTCATCCAGAGACACCCAGACAACCCAGAAGGCGTTATAGGCTTATGTGGCTGTGACTGGAGAAATTAAGCACAGTGCATGTTTTGCATTTTGTATCACCAGTTATGCAGCTTCATGATGAAGTGGTACAGAGGAGGATTTTCTCAAAAAGAAGAAAGTTCAGCTACAATTTTCCAGAAGGTACATCTCAGATCAGAGGAAAGCCTAGATTTGATGTTTTGGTGGAAGAAAATAAGGAAGATAAGTTTAGAATTTTTTATATTGAGAAGCCTGATTTACTTTTTGTTTATAAATGGCATAAAGAAATTAAAAAAATGTGAAATACGAAGGGGACGAACACTTTTGCAAGCCACTGTAAGGCAGTGACTGACCATCAGAGAGAAAACTGACCCACCTTTCGTCAAAAAAGTGACAGCTGCCAATCAAAATCGACTGTCACTAAGCCCCGCCCCCTCTATGACGTCACAGCCAATCAGAATCGATGACGTCACTATGTCCCGCCCCTAAGCCCCTCCCCTAGTCCCGCCTCCAAGCCCCGCCCCTTATGATGTCACAGCCAATCATGATCGATGACGGCACTATGCCCCGCCCCTAAGCCCCGCCCCTAGTCCCACCTCCGAGCCCCCGCCCCTTATGACGTCACATCCAATCAGAGTCGATGACGTCAGTATGTCCCGCCCCTAAGCCCCGCCCCTGGCTCCTCCCCTAGTTCCGCCCCTGGCTCTTCCCCTAGCCCCACCCCCCAAGCTCCTCCCCTAACCCCGGCCAAGCACCGCCTCCAAGCCATACCTCCCCTCCCACCCAGGGTCTAATATTTTAATGTCATTTTATTTCATGAATTAAAGAATGATTAAAAATACCTAGATCTTTTTAATGTATTAAAGAATTAACTAATTCTGAAATAATTAAACATAAATCAGTGTCTATTATTTAATGCCCCTTTAATATTTTTAATTCTTAAATTATTACGTTTCCTTTTCTGTTTTTTAATTCGTAAATTAAAGAAGGGAAACAAATAGCCGTCTCTCGGCTGTAAGTCTTTGCAGCAAGACGGTCAAATACCCACGCATAGAGCCGCTCGTGGAAACATGACCCCACGGCTGTAAAACCTGTTGCAGACGCTAACTGTGTCTGTGTGAGTGCGTGTGTGTGTGTGTGTGTGTGTGTGTGTGCGTGCGTGCGTGCGTGTGTGTGTGTGGCGGGACACCCGCTGAGCGGAGATGCTGCCCCGAGCCCGAACAATCAACAATGCTCCTTATCACTTACGCCAAACGGTGTTTTTAGAGCAAAAGGTAAGGAATTACGCCCCGCGGACGAAGAAGGGTTTAAAAATCCCCTTTCCGACGACAGAGTGACATACAGCATTCACCATGGCGAGACGAACTCCGATCCTCCGCTACATCTGCGAGACCCCGGTTAACATCACCATGACAACAGAAGGCTCGCTCGCTCCAAAAAAAAGCGAGAATGTACGTCAGCTGTCTGAGCCAGCCGATACCGGAGGAAGATCTGACGTACAGCCTGGAGGGGCACGAACGTTTAACTTACACGTTCGACCCGTATTATGCCCAAGTAAGTTTCTTCACGCTGCCCGAGGGTGAGACCGCCACTCGAGGAACCCCACGGGTGGCGCTTACTTCCGCCGATTGGGGTGTCTTCTCCGCGGCGGCGGGCTCGATGATTCGCGACACGGTCAACCCTGAACCTCCAGGAGATCGGACGCCGGAAAAGAAGAAAACACGCTTCCAACTCACCTGGCTCAGCACCCAGGGGCCGCGCTATAGGGTGATATTCCAGCGTGGACCTCCTGACACTGTCTCTGAGGGTGAAATTAAGTTGGAGCGGGTTAGTGCCAGTGGCCACGTCAGAAGCGTCACAGCTGCGGCTGAGAGCTGGCATAAGATGTTCAACACCTGCAACGACAGGATTACGGGCCTCTTTACAAGGTGCCTGGCCTGGAGGGACGTTATCGAAGTCCGAAAAAACTTGGCCCCTCTTTTTACTTAAAAAAATAAATAAAAAAATAAAAAAAATTAAAAAACTCTGACGTAGCTCCTCCCCGCGTGCACAGGGATTTCTATAAAAACCAGGGGACTACATCTCATTCAAGCATCGGACGACGAACCAGCATGAGCTCCTCAACCTCTCCCATTGCAGCGGCCGATGACATCGCTTGTGACTGCGCGCTCGACTGTGGAAGAGACCAGCCCTCCCTGAGCCAGGCTTCACGGACCCGCGGCGGGTACGAGAGCCCGTGGGGAGTTCAGCTCGAGGCGGTCTGGGGCGAGATCCATCCTTCTCACGCGCTTTCCAGCCCGGGAGGCGTGGGGTCTCTTCCCGCTGTCACGGAGTCCGCGAGTCCGCGGGAGGTACAAGAACTCGAACCGGCTGAGAAATACGCCACATCTTTCGCATCTGACCGGCCTGACGGGTTCCTGTCAGAGGAATTCCTGAAAATGGTGAAAGTCGGCGTGGCACACTTACTTTTGGCTGTGATCAAAAGTTACAGACAAAAACTCTGTTACGGGTGTGAGATCGATCACCCCAGCCAGCGCCAGCACGAATGCCTGGACCCGTTAAATGAATATTTCTTTACCGGACATTTTGAGAGATTAATGGTGAGACTCTGGAGACCGACCTTCATCCCGGCTGTGGTAAAGCTCCTAGCCCAGCGCTTCCTCAACCCATCGGCTGCGAGGGTTCAGGGGGTGGTAGAAAACATCCTCACTGAGCTGAAATACACTGATAATTTTGAAGCAAAGATCAACGAACTGTACACATGTTTCGGTGAAGACGCAAATCTCGACCTGGAGGGGATGGTAGCCGTCTATAACCCAGACGACTGAAGAAAAACCTGCTTTTTTTGTTTGTTTTTTTAAATATCATTATATTGTTTTACAGTCATGGGTAATTGTGTGATGATTCTCTTTCAAAGCTTGCGGGAAGTTTATATTATACGTGGACTCTCGTATAAGCTGGAGCGGGTAGTCATTCGCAGGCTGGAGATCCCAGACGCCCCGCCTTCATGCGCTTTGGAGAGGGTCTTCGACGTTATCAGACGTCGACCCGGCCCCGGAGTCTGGACAGATCATATCTACAGAGCGGCTCTCCATTCATCTGAAAAATCTCTGTACAACGTATTACTGAAAATCTCTGTTTTGACCACTGATGATTTTACACGGTGTAATACGATGCATCTGCTTACATTATACACTCTGTTTGTGGATGTGATAGCGTGCCGGGTGAAACAGATGGGGGGTGTCCAGAGGGGAGATTGTTCCTACACTTTTACAGCTGAATACTGAAATAAACCGTAAATGCGGGGGAGATGTATTACTGAGAGTTTTCCAGTTTTGTACGTGAACGTATGCTTTTTTCCTTCATGTATGTTGTGTTTAATAAACATGAACGTATACTTTTTTCTTCAGGTAACTGGACCAAATACCTTTTTTCTTAATGTTTTCCTTCATGTATGCTGTGTTTAATAAACATGAACGTATACTTTTTTCTTCAGGTAACTGGACCAAATACCTTTTTTCTTAATGTTTTCCTTCATGTATGTTGTGTTTAATAAACATGAACGTATACGTTTTTCTTCATGTAAGTGGACCAAATACCTTTTTTCTTAATGTTTTCCTTCATGTATGTTGTGTTTAATAAACATGAACGTATACTTTTTTCTTCAGGTAACTGGACCAAATACCTTTTTTCTTAATGTTTTCCTTCATGTATGCTGTGTTTAATAAACATGAACGTATACTTTTTTCTTCAGGTAACTGGACCAAATACCTTTTTTCTTAATGTTTTCCTTCATGTATGTTGTGTTTAATAAACATGAACGTATACTTTTTTTCTTCATGTAAGTGGACCAAATACCTTTTTTCTTAATGTTTTCCTTCATGTATGTTGTGTTTAATAAACATGAACGTATACTTTTTTCTTCATGTAAGTGGACCAAATACTTTTTTTCTTAATGTTTTCCTTCATGTATGCTGTGTTTAATAAACATGAACATATACTTTTTTCTTCATGTAACTGGACCAAATACTTTTTTCTTAATGTTTTCCTTCATGTATGTAGTGTTTAATAAACATGAACGTATACTTTTTTCTTCATCTAACTGGACCAAATACCTTTTTTCTTAATGTTTTCCTTCACATTTGCTGTGTTTAATAAACATGAACGTATACTTTTTTCTTCATGTAACTGGACCAAATACCTTTTTTCTTAATGTTTTCCTTCACGTTTGCTGTGTTTAATAAACATGAACGTATACTTTTTTCTTCATGTAACTGGACCAAATACCTTTTTTCTTAATGTTTTCCTTCACGTTTGCTGTGTTTAATAAACATGAACGTATACTTTTTTCTTCATGTAAGTGGACCAAATACCTTTTTTCTTAATGTTTTCCTTCATGTATGCTGTGTTTAATAAACATCAACGTATACTTTTTTTCTTCATGTAAGTGGACCAAATACCTTTTTTCTTAATGTTTTCCTTCATGTATGTTGTGTTTAATAAACATGAACGTATACTTTTTTCTTCATGTAAGTGGACCAAATACTTTTTTCTTAATGTTTTCCTTCACGTTTGCTGTGTTTAATAAACATGAACAATTGCTTTTTTCTCTGTGTGTGACTTTAATGAATGTAATAAAGCACATATTCTAAACCTTATACGGCCTGTGTTCTTTCCTATAATGTTGAAAAGGGTAAATTGTTTTTCAAACGAGGTTTTTTGTGAAAAACACTTACTGGCACCTTTTGCTCTATAAATACCATCTGGCCTGACACCCAGCCACCCTGCCGGGAGTGACGGAGAAGAAACTTTGTTTTTTTCCGCCTTCATCACCTCGGGGCGGCATCTCCGATCAGCGGGTGTCCCGCAGTCCCTGATCGACTGGGTAATATCTTAAAATAAACTGCATCTGGCGTGAGTGATAAGGAGCTTTGTTGATTGTTCGGGCTCGGGGCAGCATCTCTGCTCAGCGGGTGTCCCGCCACACACGCACGCACACACACGCACACACACAGACACAGTTAGCATCTGCAACAGGTATTAGAGCCGTGGGGTCATGTTTCCGCGAGCGGCTCTATGCGTGGGTATTTGACCGTCTTGCTGCAAAGACTTACAGCCGAGAGAGACGGCTATTTGTTTCCCTTCTTTAATTTACGAATTAAAAAACAGAAAAGGAAACGTAATAATTTAAGAATTAAAAATATTAAAGGGGCATTAAATAATAGACACTGATTTATGTTTAATTATTTCAGAATTAGTTAATTCTTTAATACATTAAAAAGATCTAGGTATTTTTAATCATTCAATTCATGAAATAAAATGACATTAAAATATTAGACCCTGGGTGGGAGGGGAGGTATAGCTTGGAGGCGGTGCTTGGCCGGGGTTAGGGGAGGAGCTTGGGGGGTGGGGCTAGGGGAGGAGCCAGGGGCGGAACTAGGGGAGGAGCTGGGGGCGGGGCCTAGGGGCGGGACATACTGACATCATCGACTCTGATTGGATGTGACGTCATAAGGGGCGGGGGCTCGGAGGTGGGACTAGGGGCGGGCTTAGGGGCGGGGCATAGTGACGTCATCGATTATGATTGGCTGCGATGTCATAGAGGGGGCGGGGCTTGGAGGCGGGACTAGGGAGGGGGTTAGGGGCGGGACATAGTGACATCATCGATTCTGATTGGCTGTGACGTCATAGAGGGGGCGGGGCTTAGTGACGTAGTCGATTTTGATTGGCAGCTGTCACTTTTTTGACGAAAGGTGGGTCAGTTTTCTCTCTACCATCTTTTCGACTAGGTCTCTGTGGAGAATTCATTTATATGAAAATATTGTAGATAAGTTATGATTAATGTATCACTCTCAAATTTTCAAGATCTTAAGGAAGGGGTTAATACGTATGTTTTTCAAGTCCTCCCTTGTCTTTTCCTTACACACTCTACTTTATTCTTTTTCCCCTGAGGCCACTCTTCTTAGTTTCTTTTTTCTTAGTTCCCACGGCACTCATCATTTTGATTACACTCCAAATTTTTCTGATTTATTCTCTTTATGCAGGGAACAGCTTTCTGGTCTCCCTTACCTCTGTGTCTTCCATCCTGGTGTCACGAGACGTCGTGTCGGTAAGTGTTAGCCTACACAGCTAACCAGAGTAGCTATGTTCTCTCACCTACTAAACCACCTCAACATGTTTGTGCTCCGGGTCATAAACAAACTGCAACACATGTCCACTTTCCACTGCATCGTCACTTTTTCTTTGTATTTTCACTTTGTTTGCATGCAGTGTGTCCAAAAACCAGAGAAAATGCCATGTTTTTTCCCCTGTGAGTAGAGAAATTACATCATATGCAACATATTTTACCCCTTTAGCGCCCGCCCTCAAGCAAGACTGCAATGCCCAATACCTTCTGTGTTCTCCCAGTGAGTTTTTCTTATCCTTGGATTGTAGTGGCTCTGGCATGTTGGGACTGTGCATTATGTTCACATTTCACTCCAGACTCTTATTCCGTTGCTAGTGTCCCAGTTTCAGTTCATTGTCCACGAGCTTTAGTACATCACCATTTGTTATTATCGTCAATATTAAGGTCTGAGTTGGACTCTGGTGATGGACTGCCACTGCCGTTTGATTACCCACATTCCACCTGTAGATTATGCTTTTGTGTGTTTTGTTGTTTCAGCTCTGAAGGTGTGAAGAAAAGCTTTGTTTCTCACCTTAGTGCTACACTGTGTCACCTCACATCAGGGATCTTTGGTGTCTTCTGTCTGCTGGTGTGCTTGGTTGAGGCAGAAGGCCTCATTTATACCGGGGATTAAGATTTTAACATGCTTCCATTTAAATTTGGTATTTATTTGCATCCAGTAACCTCACTGAAATCTGATTGTGATGTGTTCACTCTGCCCTCACTGTTCAGATGATGATGACAGGGATGCAAGAACTCAGCACAGATTGATGGGAGAGGAGGGGGACCTTCACAAAACGACGTATGAGCCATCAAAACTTTGATTTTATTCACGGGAGACTGCAGTCAGTGTTATCTACAAGAAAAATACACTTGCTCAGCACACTGTCCCCCTTGCACAGTCTGGATATTGAAGGTGGTGACAGGTGCCGCGCTGACTGGTTGAGTTTGTTACGCACACAACATGCCCATGAGTAATGAGGATGCTCAATCAAGCCCCTATGTGTCCATAACCCTGGTTTTTGCTGAGATTTCACAGTCTGTAAATGTGTTGGTAGACAGGCGCCAAACAGACACGTACGAAGTGCCATAGATCATTCTCCATAGACTGCCTGAGCTTTGTAATACGTTAATCAACAGGGCTGAATCCCCAGTGGTTTCTTCTTTTCCATGGATGAGGATCCAAGCGGCTTCCATCCATCTCCTTCATAATGCTTGCTGTCCTCTGATGGAAGGCAGCAAAGTTACTCCCACATACAGCAGAAACAAGGGTTCTTACAGTGGATTTTACAGTGGCTAGAATGCTAAGCCCACCCCCCCACCCCCCAGAAAGTAATTATCTGCAGGCTGGAGTATTACCTACACCTAAATATGAAGTTTACCGTCATGGCCCAGGTGCATAATGCACCTCACTATAAATGATTAAATCTGCTTCTTTCCATACAAATTTGCCTTCATTTCTTTACAAAAATACTTGTTTATTGGCAGCAGAAAATATAATATCTATATGTGGCATTACAGTGTGATGTAAACAGAAAAGGTGGCAATATACTGTATACTACAAACCTCAAATAATTGAGGTTTACGGCATTTAATAAACTATTTTAAGCAAAGTGATGGACTGGATTTGTGGATCAACCAGACTGTCTGTAATTGTATGACTCTTACTAAGCAGAACCAGCTGTTTTTAACTGTTTTTTTTTTTGTTTTTTTTAACTGTAATGTACTGCAGTCCCTGTGTGAAGTTCAGACCACATGCATGAAGTACAAACTGCACATATGACTGGTCACTAATAATGATAACAGGGATAATAAGAGTAATAAAGGGCTCTTGAGCAATTCAACAAGTATGAGTATAAATATACTCTTGATCATAATGTTAATGACTTACTGGAGACTCTGGCCCCTCTGAGGAAGAACTCATATAGTGTTCTGGCATCTTCATAGATGAGAGTCATGTGACCATCTCCTTCCAGCAGTACTGACCGGCGTGCCAGCTCTCCTCCCTGATTAAAAAGAAGTAGATATAGTAAGTCCTGTAGTCTGAGGTCTGATTGTCTGACTGATTAACAGCAGACAGAATGAGTTCATTAATGAAATCACCTGGTGGAGTTAGTGGTTACAAAGAAACCTGCACCCTCTTTATAGGGGAGGTGATGGCCGAGTGGATGGGTATCGAGAACCGGTTCTTTTCGCGAATTGTTAAGAAATGATTCGATCCACCGACATCAATAGCCTTTTTGCTTAATGACTCCCTTATCGGTCCTTCAGAGCGGGAATTGTTTTTGAGGGTGTTTTATCAGGAAAATGATCATTTCTTTACATTGATTGCAGACCCTGCAGTGGGTCTGTAATCAGCTGCTTCTGCAGCGGCTGTTCTTGAAGCAAAGAAGCCGTGCTCCGACTCACTGCTTTGTTGGTTCATTGCTTCACTGCTTTTCAGAAGCGACAAGTCCGCTTCTTAACCCCTCTCAAAGCCATTAAAAAATGTCAATCGTGAGTCACTTTTGTGCAGATTAAAGTCACTAACTGGGACTCTTGTCTTGTTGCAGGAAGAAACAAGACTCGTCCTCCGTTCCATTCGTACAGTTCCAAACACTGCACCGCTCTCTGCTGAGTCAAGTTAGAGTCTGCCCAGAATTAGTAACTTCAAAAAGAATCACCGTTTTAAATCAAATGACACCTCTTTCCAAACGCTGTAATCCAGACAACAAAGTACAACAAACTAAAATGTTTTTTTTCCTCCCAAAATGAAACGTCCTGCGTTCTTTATGAATAACACTGATGTTGACTTGCAGCACAGCCGGCTGCAAGAGCTCAGCTCAGAGGTATGGAGTTAAATTTGTGCCATTCGTGTCTGAAAGGAAATGCTTTTGAGAAAAAAACTACAGATTTCCAGAGATCAAGGATCCTGTGAACAATTTCATATTTATTTACTTTACTTTAAGACTCAATAAAATGTTACTGACATAGAAAACCTGTAAAGCCTACTTTTAGTACACAGAAAATTCACAGGAGGTATTTGGGAATCATTAAGGAATCGGATCGATAAGCAGAATCGATAAAATCTTATCAATACCATCCCTTATTATTTATGTTAAAATGTGTTAGTTATGGCAAAGATGTTTAAAAACACACAGATGTTTAAAAAATGATGTTTAAAATATGACAAAAGATAAAAATAGAAGAATAGAAAGTTCTTTAAAAACATGTATAAATGTTTACAAAGGCTATAAAATGTGTAAATGCATAGACATTTCCTTAAAAATGCAAATACTATTAAAATGTGTTTAAGATGTGAAAAAGATTATGTATTATGTATGTGTGTTATGGGGGGGGGCAGCTATTCATCTGTTCTTTGAGGGGGGTCACTCTCCCACACTTTGAAAACCCCTGGTCTAGTGGTTAAAGTGTCGGGTTTGAGACCACCAGAGTATCCTCGGTTCAAATCCCAGCCTGACCGGAAAAATCACTAAGAGCTCTTGGGCAAGGTCCTTAATCCTCTAGTTGCTCTTGGTGTGTAGTGAGCACCTTGTAAGGCAGCAGTCTGACATCGGGGTGAATGTGAGGCATTATTTGTAAAGCGCTTTGAGCAGTCCATTTCCCTCTTTGCCCTTGCTGGCGTCAGGTTGACACCTGTGGCAAAACCTCATTCCCCAACAACTAATACGACTTTCTGACCACAGGGCCAGTGCTAACCACTGATCCACTGTGATGCCCAGTCATATATGTACAGTAATTTGAAGAAAAAAAAAAAAAAAAAAAAAAAAAAAAAAAAAACTTAGTTGACTTTGGGTGGTCCCTCAAAGCTCTCAGCATGTACAGTGCATCTGGAGAGTATACACAATGCTTATGCTTTTCCACATTTTGTTATGTTACAGCCTTATTCCTAAAAAGATAAAAAAAAAATAAAAAAAAAATCCTCAAAATTCTACACACAATACCCCATAATGACAATGTGAATTTTTTTTTTTTTTTAGATTTTTGCAAATTTATAACAAAAACTAAGAAATCACATGTACATATGTATTCACAGCCTTTGCCACAAAGCACAAAATTGAGCTCAGGTGCATCCTGTTTCCACTGATGATCCTTGAGATGTTTCTACAGCTTAATTGGAGTCCACCGGGGTTCTGCTGGTTGGACATGATTTGGAAAGGCACACACCTCTCTACATATAAGGTCCCACAGTTGACAGTCCATGTCAGAGCACAAATCAAGCATGAAGTCAAAGGAATTGTCTGTAGACCTCTGAGACAGGATTGTCTCGAGTCACAAATCTGGGGAAGGGTACAGAAACATTTCTGCTGCTTTGAAGGTCCCAATGAGCACAGGGGTCTCCATCATCCATAAATATAAGAAGTTCAGATCCACCATGTGTAATAAAAATGTTATTGTGCTGTTTTGCACCTGTCTTAAAGTAACCCTGAGAATGTATTTGTTATTTAATTTTGTTTTAGCACTCTGGGGTCAGTCTGAACTGGGAGCGAAGAGCTGGATGTACTTGTTACACTGATAGCACGACTTTGTTTTCGTAACCACTAACGACTGGGAGTGAAGCATGCTGGGATCATTCTGAACTGGGAGTGAAGAACTGCTTTTATTTGAAATAACTTTCAGATGCCTGTTGATTAAAGAAATTATGTGCGCCAGGGAGGTTGAGTTGGCCACTCACCCTCCCTTCGCGGACACACTAGAAAAGAGGGAGTAGAACCATGCTTCAACAGAGTCTGCTGCGGGTTAACGTACGAACGCCCAGCCGGTTGACAGGCGCACTCTGCTGAAGGTGTTGGCTCTCCACCTTAAAGGCGTCACGGTAAGAGAAAAATGCGCTGCAACCACTTGTGTTTGATGTAACTGCTTTTGTGGGGAATAAATATACGCCTTTTTATTCTAGCAAAATGCAGTCTGTGTGATCATTTCTGTGTGCCGATCTGACCGAACCTTGTGTTTCAAAACATTTTTGGCGTTGTCGGCAGGATACGGTTACGCTCAGACTACACACAGAAATGTCTTGCTTTAGATTGGGAAAGAGAGATGCGGAGGTGGCATCTCAGCAGGAGTCTTGCTTTAGATTGGGAAAGAGAGATGCGGAGGTGGCATCTCAGCAGGAAGAAGTGGTCCCGGGGTGGGATGGGATCACTTTTAAGGAAATAGGCCAGCTTCTACGGCGACGTGGGGGACGCCCTGGGCCGTGGACTGGAGCGATTCCCACCGCGACTCCGCCAGTTTTATGTGAAATGTTAAAACGGGTGGAGGTTAAAGAGAAAGCTCCGTTGGGAGGTATTCATGAAATGATGTGGATTTGTGCAGAAGCCTGGAAAGAGCGGGTTTTAACTTTAGATACAGTCCGCTCATCAGAATGTGCTAAATCACAAAAGGTGACAAGATTAGAACAACAAGTGAAGCAATTGGAAATTCAAGCCGAAGAAACAGACGGTGTACCAACTTCCTTCTTGGCTGAAAAATGTAAACAAAAAGGATTGAAAGTGACTTGTGTGTCAGGGATGCGCCCTGATATGTTTGAATTGGCTTCATTGTTGAAAGAAATCATGCAGGGAGAAAAGAAAGGAGTGAAACCTAGTGCCCCTCCCCTACAGGAGGAGGAGGACTCTGATGATGATCAGCTGCAAATAGCTGCAGTCCGGAAAGGAAAGAAAGACAAAAAGAAGGGGAAAAATAAAGAAAGGCGTTCTTGGAGCTTTGACCCTTGCGAGGAAGATTAGGATGATGGTCAAACTCTTGTGGCCCGCCGAGAATTAAAACAATGGTTCACAAGTGATATTAGACCCCATGTGTGATTGGAAATATTTTGGAAAAAATCAGTTCAAGTCACCTCGGCTTTAGTGGACACAGGAGCGGAGGCCTCATTGATTCATGGAAATCCAGAGAAAATGAAGGGACCTATAGTTCCCTTAACTGGATTAGGCGGACAATTGGTGT
Source organism: Thalassophryne amazonica (assembly GCF_902500255.1). Classification (NCBI taxonomy): domain Eukaryota; kingdom Metazoa; phylum Chordata; class Actinopteri; order Batrachoidiformes; family Batrachoididae; genus Thalassophryne; species Thalassophryne amazonica. The sequence goes on along the minus strand of NC_047113.1, from coordinate 90,780,454 downwards.
ATGGAAAAAATATATCGATACCGCTTAAAATTGGAAATATGCCAATTAAAGTGTACACTGTAATAGTGACTCCAATTAATGAATGGATAATTGGCATGGATATTTTAGCTGGAATGACTTTGCATTTAGAACAGGGTAAATTTCAATTTGGGATAGCAAACGTAAGAATGATTCTGGTGGGAAAAGTAAAAATGAAACCTTTTCCCATTCCAGAGGCTACATGTGTGATTAATCAGAAACAATATCGTATTCCTGGAGGACAAGCAGAAATTACTGCAACCATAAAAGACTACTTGGAGGCAGGAGTTTTGAAACCAGTGACAACAAAATGGAATAATCCATTGTGGCCAGTTCGTAAATCGGATGGTACATGGAGAATGACTGTAGACTTTAGAGGTCTAAATAAACATACACCGGCTTTGACTTCAGCTGTACCTGATGCTGTGAGTATAATTGAACGAGTGCAACATCATAGTGGTACGTGGTATGCTGTTATAGATTTGGCCAATGCATTCTTTACCATACCAATCCCAGAGGATAGGATGGAACAGTTTGCATTTACGTGGGAAGGATGGCAATATACATTCACAAGATTGCCACAAGGATATTTACACAGTCCCACTATTTGTCATAGAGTGGTGGCGGAGCATTTGGAACAGTTCCAGGTTCCAATGAGAATGATGATCTCACATTACATTGATGACATTATGCTTCAAGGAGATACAGAAGCAGAAGTAGTGGAATATCTACCGAAATTAGTGACTCATATGAAATCATTTGGCTGGGAAATTAATCCAGCAAAGATTCAGGGACCAGCTCAAACAGTGAAATTCTTAGGAATAGTTTGGAATAAAGGAGAGAGGGAAATCACACAAAAAGCTAAAGAGAGAATAGCTAACTTTCCAGTACCTCACAGTAAGACAGATGCACAACGATATATTGGTTTATTTGGATTTTGGAGACATCATATTCCACATTTAGGACAGATTTTGCAGCCTTTATATCGATGCACTAGAAAAAAAGAAGAGTTTGTATGGGGAGAGGAACAACAATGCTCATTTGATATGGCAAAGGAAGCCATACAACAAGCTGTGTCCTTAGGAAAAATGCAATCAGGACCAGTAGAACTTCAAGTGTCTGCTCTAAATGATTCTAATTGGAGCTTATGGCAAAAACAAAACAGGATACGAAAACCTTTAGGATTCTGGTCGAGAAAACTCCCGGACGCAGGTATGCGTTATACACCTTTTGAAAAACAGCTTTTAGCATGCTATTGGGCGTTGATTGAAACTGAATCACAAACGGTGGGACATGAAGTAATGATGAGGACACAGATACCTATTCTCTCATGGGTGATGAGTAATCCCACCACTCACCGAATAGGGACAGCTCAGGAGGCTAGTGTGATAAAATGGAAATGGTATGTGTCAGAGCGTGTAAAACCAGGTGAAAAAGGGGTGTCATTGCTGCATGAACAAGTAGCTGATGCTCCTGAGGAAGATGAGGAACCTTTTGAAGTTCAACCATTGGAGGAATCTCCTGTTAAAGCAGGAAAAAGGTGGGATGATTTGTCAGATGATGAGAAAAGTCGAGCATGGTTTACTGATGGTTCCTGTCAATATCAAGCAGGAAAAAGGCGATGGAAAGCAGGAGCTTTTAACCCACAATTAGGTCAGTCTCTGGAAGAATTAGGAGAAGGAAAAAGCAGTCAGTGGGCGGAGTTGAAGGCCGTGCATATGGTGGTCATGCAGGGAGGACCACAGGGCCTCCATATTTATACAGACTCATGGTCAGTGACCCAAGGACTACTTACCTGGATGCCTACATGGCATGCCACTAATTGGAAAATACATTCTAAAGAAGTTTGGGAAGAGAATTGTGGGAAGACATTTGGGAAAAGGCTAAAACAATTCCTATTACTGTGATGCATGTAGATGCACACACTAATGGACAAGACTCAGAAGCTTTATATAATAAAGCTGCAGATCAATTAGTAAAAGTAATGATTGAATTAAGACAATCCAGCCCAGGATTGGCTAGATGGGCTCATGTCAAAGCAGGACATTGGGGGGTTCAAGGTACCCTAAAATGGGCCAGAGATCGAGGTATTGATCTAAAATTGGATGATGTGAAAACAGCAATCACTGAGTGTGAACAATGTCAACACCACCGGAAGGGTGTACCTCAACATTTGCATGGGCAGTTAAATCGTGGAAAAAGTCCTGGTCAAATTTGGCAGTTAGATTTTATTGGACCACTGCCCATGTCTAAGGGATGTAGACATGCATGCACTGCTGTAGATACATTTTCTGGGGTCTTGGTAGTGCATCCATGTAAATTTGCAAATCAAATGGCCACACTTAAGTGTTTAAAAATAATACAGCAGTATTATGGTTTGCCAGTACAGATTCAAACTGATAATGGCACTCACTTTACAGGAAATAAAGTGAAAGAGTGGGCCAAAGAACATCATGTTGAATGGATTTATCATATTCCCTATTACCCGCAAGCGGCGGGGTTAATAGAGCGAATGAACGGGCTTCTTAAAGAGACCCTACGGAAGCTGTCAAAAGATCGCACTATGCGACATTGGAAACAGGACTTGACTACTGCTGTGGATCAGTTGAACAATCGACCTTTAGGGTCGGGATCCACACCCTTGATAAGAATGATTTCAGGAGAAATGATAGAGCATACTACAGAAAGCATCAAAATGTGGAAAATTGATCCACAAGCGGAACTACCTGTCAGAGCAACTCCAGGCTCAGCAGGACTAGACTTAAGAACATTGACTACTGTCACATTGGTACCTGACCAAATTCAAGTGGTAAAAACAGGACTAGGCCTACAGTGTCCGAAGGGCACATATGGGCATGTCCTGCCACGTAGTGGTCTATCACTCAAAGGGCTAACTATTCAAGCCGGAGTGATAGATGCAGATTATCAAGGTGAGATTGGAGTGGTTTGTAGATTGTTTGGAGAACAACCATTGAACAAAGGGGACAAAATTGCTCAATTACAGGCCTCAGATCAAGCAGGTGCCAAAGTTTGGGTGAAACAACCTAACGGACCGCCTAAGGCGGCAGAAATTATAGCTCAAGGGAATGATGCAACTGTTAGTATACTCTATCAGGGTGAAGAAAAATGGGTAAATGTGCCTGTATCAAAGTGTTATGTAAGAGAAGACTAATCGTTGTCATTCTACCCGTAGTTACACTTGTGTTGTCTAGGCTCGGATTGATGCCCTGCTGGGAGTTGCTGATCGGGCGATCGAGGACCACAAGAGGCGGGCGTCGCTATGGCAACCAGTGGAAGCCCCGGGATTGGAGGTGTCGGCTGCTGGGTCATACTCCTCCTTGTAGGTGGTGCCATGGTCTCCGGTTGTTGGGGAATGACGGAAGGACATCAAGTGAGAGAAGTCCAACCACGAGTGGAGCTCGTCTGGAGAAATCTCACTAAAACAAGTCAACAGGACAATTTTACTTGTGCCACAAGCAACAGTGAAGACAAAGGTATATTGGCAAGTTACCTTTCCAAAAATTCCAATTTGCAGAAGACGTCGAAGGGCGTGGTATGACACTCTATTAGGAGGAACAGGAACTGTCCTGGGGGTGTCGAATACAGTAGATAATGAGGTAACCAGAACAATGTTATCAAACACTGGGAAATACTCGTCCCAAGTAGTTCATCAGGTTGGAGAGTGGATGCCCACAGCATTGGTAGGACTAATTTGTGGCAAAAGAATTTCAAATGGTAATTGGCATTCAGCGTATAGTTACAACGGGGAGCTATCATGATTGGAGAAGGATTTGGAACATTAGCAACACCTTACGGTTAAAGCTACATCCAGAATATACACAATGTAATGAAACAGTATGTACTGGGTATTGGACCCAGTACAATGTGACACAACCAAAGGTTGTTTGTAAATATCAAGTGTTACCTGTGATAACGACTAATGGCTATTGGTTCTTGCATATGGATGGAGAGTGGTTAGAACCAAAAACTAATACGACTTTTGATACCAAAATGTGTGACAAAACAGATAAAGGTATGGCCTGTGTGCTGCAAACGGGATATGCCAATCCATGTCTAACCGACTCAGAGGTTGTACTTTGTGACTGGACTAGGGAAACACCAAGAGAAATGTTGTGGCAGATTGGCCCACATGCTCTGTGTGTTGAAAAATAATTCACAAGTACCTTCGGTTCCGTTTACTGGCTGCCTGAACAATGTGCACTTATGGCATTGGGGAGACCGGACGTATCGTTTGACTAATTATTCTGTATCAAGTCGGCTGACTTCGGTACAATGGGATGTATTGCATTCCCCATGGAGTCTTTCCCTGGAGCGTTTCAAATGCGCATTGGAACAATCTACGGAAATTCAGCAATTAATAGAGTCACTTACGTCCAACATCTCCAGTCTCATGGTGTCTACATTGATAGCTAGTGACCGGGTAAAACATGTGGCAAAATTAGTACAGCAAGCATCAGCACATCATTGGTGGGATATCTTTTCAGGGATGTCTGTCACTGCCAGGAGTACCTTAGTGCCACCTTTGATACTATTAATTATAGCAATATGTGTGATGACTTTTTGTAACACTTTTACATGTATCTATGTTATACGTTTAAGGCGAGAGGTGGAATGGGTAATATTTCAACGAATGCGATGAAATTGACACTGTTAATTCATGATCCTTTTGGAGTAAACCAATATAATGTTACATTAGACCCCACAACATCGGGTTTTGTATGAGTATATTGTTTGGGACAGGTATAATCACGACTATATTACTCAAAATTTTGTTTGTGAATCACTAGAAGAAATGTGGGAAATGCTATGGCAGGACATAATCGTTGGAATAGGCTGGAGCCCAGCCTTACCTGAATCTGTTGGTGGTTACATAAATTGACTGGTGCAAAACACCAAGAGTGGAATGTGTAATAAAAATGTTATTGTGCTGTTTTGCACCTGTCTTAAAGTAACCCTGAGAATGTATTTGTTATTTAATTTTGTTTTAGCACTCTGGGGTCAGTCTGAACTGGGAGCGAAGAGCTGGATGTACTTGTTACACTGATAGCACGACTTTGTTTTCGTAACCACTAACGACTGGGAGTGAAGCATGCTGGGATCATTCTGAACTGGGAGTGAAGAACTGCTTTTATTTGAAATAACTTTCAGATGCCTGTTGATTAAAGAAATTATGTGCGCCAGGGAGGTTGAGTTGGCCACTCACCCTCCCTTCGCGGACACACTAGAAAAGAGGGAGTAGAACCATGCTTCAACAGAGTCTGCTGCGGGTTAACGTACGAACGCCCAGCCGGTTGACAGGCGCACTCTGCTGAAGGTGTTGGCTCTCCACCTTAAAGGCGTCACGGTAAGAGAAAAATGCGCTGCAACCACTTGTGTTTGATGTAACTGCTTTTGTGGGGAATAAATATACGCCTTTTTATTCTAGCAAAATGCAGTCTGTGTGATCATTTCTGTGTGCCGATCTGACCGAACCTTGTGTTTCAAAACACACCAGGACTCTTTCTTGAGCTGATCACCTGTCTAAACTGTGATTGGGGAGAAGGGACTAAGGGAGATGACCAAGAGCCTGATGGTCACTCTGTCAGAGCTCCAGTATTCCTTTGTGGAGAGGGGACAACCTTCCAGAAGAACAACCAACTCTGGTGTCATTTCAGAAAAAGAGGAGAAATCATAAAACCACAAACCAACATAGAACTCAGGAGCCAATAAAGTGAGAGTGAACAAACTAACATAATAACATAAGGAGGTGATCAGAACACAAAGACTGTAAGAACTAATAACCAAAACCAAAATCCAGAATGAAAGGAGAACAGCAATGTGTAACTCAAATATGTGAAGGAATGCAACAAACAACTAGACTGACAGGTGAGGGCGCAAGGGTGGAACACGGGGAACCCAGCCATGAACAAACGGACCTATACAGGCAATATCACAAAATTAACACACACAAAATAATAATACTTAAAAAAATCGAAAACTGAATACCTACAGAACATAAGATATCCCGGAGGTGGCAAAAAATGCAACTAATAAAGATACAACAAGATTCAACAAGGTGATAAGACTGAATAACAATCAAAACTAAAACCTGCCAAAGGACATGGAACAGAGACTAAATCGTGCACACAGGAAGCAGCTGGCTTTAACAGAAAACAACACAGCAGATGATCAACATATGCCAGTGCAAGAACACATATCAGACAGAGACATCACAAACAACTGAACAGAAGAAAATCCACAATTAAACCAAGAACTAAACCCCACAGCCAAATGGGTCACTGGGCAGAACCACAACACAAAGGGTGTGAAAAACTTTTTTCATGTTATCATTATGGGGTGTTGTGAGTAGAATTTTGAGGGGGGAAAAAAAAATGAATTTACTCCATTTCAGAATCAGACTGTAAAGTAAGTCCCTTCGGCTGCTCCCTTGTTTGCACTCGGGGTCGCCACAGCAAATCCAAGGTGGATCTGCATGTTGAATTGGCACAAGTTTTACGCCAGATGCCCTTCCTGACGCAACTCCACATTACATGGAGAAATGTGGCAGGGGTGGGATTTGAACCCGGAACCTTCTGCACCGAAACCAAGCGCATTAACCACTTGGCCACCACCCCTGCTTCAGAATCAGACTGTAACATAACAAAATGTGGAATAAGTGAAATGCAGTGAATACTTTCCAGACACACGGTATCATTGGCAATATAATACAAACTTACATCTCGGTGTGTGGAGCGTGCACACCGTAAAATGATCAGGGTGATTCATCTTAAAAACTTAAGTTCTATTGCTGCCTTAAAAACAAGTCAACTCAACTTCAAGAAAAGCTTTTATTCAATGCAGGTTATAAGTTATAAGCTGGCAACTAATATAACTTACCTTCCTGAGCTGAATAAAAGCTGATCAGTTTTACAGTGCAGAGTCTCTATCAGCCCTCTGATGCCTTTCTAACGGGCAGAAATAAGTTAGACTGGACAGACATTTCCTTTTACACTCACCTGAACCTCGACTGACTGGTGCTGGAGGTCACAGGTGGGTGGAAGCGGCTTTGGGCGTGTTGCCAGGTGGTAGACTGTCACAGCAGCCACTGCTACTATGCTGACTAACACCGGGGGGGAGAGACTTGTGATGTACTGACTGACATGATGCACATCTGGAAATTTCAGCCTCTGTAGTAACTCCTGGTTCAGCATGATGGTGCTGCTTAAAGCGTGTGTGTGCGTGTGTGATTTAGTAGATAACCTGTGTGTGTGTAGGTGGTGTGGTTGTCCAATTGTGTTTGTCTGTTAATCGACTGTATGGTTGTACGTGTTTGAAAAATTGAACAGCTGTTCCTGAGGTAAAGTGGTGTTCCACAGTGGAAGGCCTGAGGTTAATTTAACAGTGTGTGTTATAGTAAGGTGTGTGTGTGTGTGTGTGTGTGTGTGTGTGTGTGTGTGTGTGTGTGTGTGTGTGTGTGTGTGTGTGTGTGTGTGTGTGTGTGTGTGTGTGTGTGTGGAGGGATGCTGGGCATCAGGTGATCTAAGGAGCAAGACAAAGACATAAGTCAGAGTAAAAAGTCAATTTAATTTAATCAACCTTCATTTCTTCTCATAGAAAGGCTGAGACATTTGGTTTTCTTGCCTTTGCATTACAAGTGCCGTCAGGACAACACCGACAGCAGCTTTAGAAGTACTTCTGAACTTAGCCCCTCTGGACTTCTACACTATTGGAGAGGCAGTCTCTATGTCAGTAATGCTGGGCAGACACTGTACGATATTTTTAATTTTTGTACTCGGCTCCAGCTCAAACTGTACGACAAAACCACACACTCGTAGTGCTGCTACTACAGCGCAATACCCTCACAAGGGCCGACCAGAATAACAAACAGGTTTGATTTTCATCTGACCATACGACTGCTGATGGAGAGGTGGTCGCGAGAGGTTAAACGCAGCTCTTTACTACATGCATACTACACGATGCAAGATGCACGATTAAGCTGAAACTCAGCGGGAGCCAAAAAAAAAAAAAATCTCGCATGTGTGACAAATCAGCTCAAAATGGGCCAAAACTTGCAGTGTAAACCCAGCTTAAGGTTGCACCAGTTGGGCAAGTGGCAAAGACTAGCAGACGCCCTTCATACCTTAATCAGGGAAAGTATATCAGCAGATCTTCCTCTTATTACTTTCCAATGTGATAAGGTAGGAAAAAGATATTCTTTTGTGAATAAATTTAGTACAGTGATAACAGGGAGAGAGTCATGGTCAGACCCAGCTCTGAACACAGCCTCACCTGTAATCACCTGTGTTACAGACAAAGCCGGAGCAGGAGTGTTAATACAACACGACACCCTGACACAGGAAGAGAGCTTTGAACTGGGCAGACACACCACCATCTTTCAGGCTGAGGTGTTTGCTATCATTCAGTGTGTGGAGCTCCTGATTAGCCTCAGTTTTAGGGGGTAAAAGGGTTTTTATTTACTCAGATAGTCAGGTGTGTGTATAAGAGCTGTTAAAGGGCCACTCTTCTCATCAGCTCTGGTGTGGGAGTGTGTCCAGGCACTCAACACACTGAGAGACATTCATAATTATAGTTTGGGTACCTGGTCATACAGGTATTCCAGGTCACGAGAGAGCGGACCAGCTCGCAAAGTCAAAGTTTGATGGCCTCAAGAAATAAAATAAATAATCCAAGACTTGTAATGTTTTTTTTAAACTGTTGTAATTTGAGCCAATTTCATTTAAATATACTGCACACTTCACATTTCATTTTTTTTTATATTTCATGTCATTTGTTATATATTAGTCATAAATAATGTTAGAAACAAATTGATATTGGATGGATGCTGCTGTGTTAAAAAAAAAATCTGTACACAGCATCTTTAATGTGAGCCTCAGAGTAATAATAATAATAATCCATTTTATTTAAAAGCGCCTTTCAGAACACCCAAGGACACTGTAAAGGATAAATTAAAAACAACAGTTAAAAAAAAACAAAAAAAAACAGAGAAGCATATATAAAACTGGAATCTGTAGAGTTGTGGTATGTGTGGTCATGTGGAATGTGTGGTCATGTGATGTATGTGGTCATGTGGCATGAGCGATCGTGAGGAGCGTGTGGTTGTGAGGTGTGTGTGGTCATGCTGTATAGGATTGTCTGAACAGGTGAGTTTTGAGTCTGGATTTGAAGAGGGGAAGGGAGTCAGGGTGTGTTGATCAGACACTTTAACACCATGAGAGAGTGTAAATGTGAACTCTTTTTCATTAAATGTTTGTCATTGGCATCAGATGAATTTACTCTGCAGCGCGTTTATTATTTATTTATTTTGTTGACTAGTCAGGTGATGTGTAATAAAATTTAGTGCCATTGTCTTCTTAAATGTGCAATCAACACAAACGTTTTGGCTCTTAGGTTCCTAGTTTGTAAGAAAAATGTTTTTTTCCTCAGAATTGAGTGATTCCATATTTTTTTCCCTCTGCTTGGTCTAAAAAAGTAACCGTTACTGACTGCCACAATATTTTTTCTTGATTTCTTATAGTGTTTCTTAAAGCCAGAAAGTTGCCATTTGAAATGACTTTAGTTTTGTGTCATGTCTGTGATCTGCTTTTTTCTACAAAATTAAATAACTGAATGAACATCCTCCGAGGCCGGTGATTCCATAATTATTGCCAGGGGTTGTATATGTCGCACCCAAACATTTTCAAAGCATAAGAGCTTGTTGATGAAACATTTTAGTCTTGTTTTTTTTTTTTTGTCAACAATAATGCATGTTAATTTTGTCTTAGCATTTTAGAACACTGACGTAGTATCATCCTCATCTCTTTTTCATCATGAAAAATGGCTGATGAAGATATTTTGTCATATTTTGTCTCATCTGACAAAATTAACACTACACCAAATCACAACACAGGTTGCCCCAAGGTGCTACCAAGGATAAAGTTTAACCTAACCAACTCCCCAGGGCAAGCACGTGGGGAATAGGTGACTGTTGTCAGGAAAAACTATATCAGGTGTTTTTTGAATGTAGAAAAAACATTCAGCAGACTGGTCTCAAAGGGGTGACCATCTGCTTTGTCCATACTACCAATGATAAAAATCAAAAAAGTAAAACAGACAAATGTCCATCAAGCCAAACAGAGGACTTCAGAGCAAGCATCCAAGCACATCTGTTTTAATGGTCAAAGTGACCAATGCCTGTCAAAGGAGAGGTGGCAAAAGCCCTGAACCCAAGAGGACACTATAACAGATAGTTCTGAAAGTCCCCCGGATGCTATAATGGGACCGACTCCATGCTCCTGTAGTTGTCCAATAAAGGTAAGTGGTCTTAAATTGGTCCAAGTTCAAAACACTCCCTTTTAAGGCTTAGGTATTGCCCCATTGCAGCTTTCCAATCAGGTGCATTTTAATACCCAGCCAAGGTACTTGCAAACAATGCAACAAAGTCCAGGAGATTTTGGTAGTTCATCTGTAGTCAAGTTCAATAAATGTGATTGTAGTTGTAGAGCATTGAATTTGCTGAAAGTTGTGAGGAAAACCATAACATCTTGTATGTGTTGTTTAATTTATTTAGTTTATATAGCGCCAAATTACAACAAAGTTGCCTCAAGGTGCTTCACACAAGTAAAGTCTAATCTTACCAACCCCTAGAGCAAGCACACAGGCGACAGTGGTAAGGAAAAACTCCCTTTGAGGATACTGAGGAAGAAACCTCAAGCAGACCAGACTCAGAGGGGTGACCTACTGCTTAGGCTGGGAATAATCTCTGAATTATCTGAGAATAATCCATGTACATGGAAGGTGTCTAGTGAGGGAAGCCACCAAGACACCTATGACATGATATAGTACATCCATATGTATAATTCTGTCAACAGAATTTCTAAATGTTTGAAACAGACCACAGAACTGGGGCCTGTACTACGAAACAGGGTTAACTTACTCAGATGTAACCCAGGGTCAACCTCTTAAACTGGGGTTGACAAAACCTGGTTTTCTCAAGTGGTGTTAATCGGTACTACGACGCTGAATAAGATGTTGATTTGTTGAACCTGTTGGCCAGGGAAAACGACAAATGCATCCAACAGTTTAGATAGAGCAAGTACTACCTTGCGAATCATACGACATACAGTATTCTTGCTCAGATGTTCAGCATCACCGATGGAATACATAAATTGTCCACTGGCAAAACAGGCACAAGGCACATTATCTGCTCGATCGTCGGGGCATTGCTACACTGTAAAAAATGACTTGTTTTTACAGGAAAACGCTGGCAGCTGTGGTTACCAGGGAATTTCTGTAAAACATACAGCAGCACAGTAGATAACATTACAGACATAATATGTATATGGATTTACAGTGAATGAACCATGGCTGACTCACATTAAAGGAACTGTTAAATCTACAAACAAGAGCTCTCTTTTTTGTACATTTAACTGCTGTATTTTTTACAGGAATTCCCTGGTAACCACAGCTGCCAGTGTTTTCCTGTAAAAACAGCAGTCTTTTTTACGGTGTACGATGGGTGATGTTACAGACTTCTGGCCCGATCAGCTGACAAAGATAACGAATTCCCTCAGCTGAGAATCTATATCTTTCATAGAGAATATCGTCCGGGTATGTCAGCGGATTCTGGCGGTCTTTACAAACCCTCGCCTTGCAAAGAGAGCCCCTAACAATTTGTGCCCCATAATCAAACGGATCATCCAGGTAGGCCGACATTGTCTTCGGAGTGATTGAAGGTGGATGGACGGTACTTATAAAGGGAGTGGTTAAGCAAAAACCTCAAGCTAACCTAGAACATAACCTGCTCGGAGCAGGTTTGGCGCACAGCATAACTTGCCATGGCAGCATACCTCGATCAAAACCTATCCAACTTTCGTAGTACGGGTTAACCGGGAAGTTACTCCACACGTCATCAACTTACTCCCGAAGTTACCCTGATAAGCCAGTAACCCCGCTTCGTAGTACAGGCCCCTGCAGTTACAAGATAGCCAGTCCATTTGTAAATACATTGTATCTGCAGTATCGTAAACAACAGTACCTGTTTATTTACTTATTTTTTAGATGAGTGATGTTCTTGCTGGCCAGTTTGAAATGATGATCAGCTGCATTTTCTGAGATCCCATTTCTAAAAATGTTTCTACATCCAACTGTGAAGTAAAACCTGTCAGCTAAGTCTGAACTGAAGAAACAAAATGATTGTATATCAACATACTGAGGATTAAACTGAGGCCACATTGTTCAGCTGCAGCTCATGTCACCATATAATGAGATCACATATTGTGTTCTTAACGGACGTTTTCCTGAGGTATTGTGCAGGTGTGCGTGTTCCCATGGCGTAGAATGTGCATCTGTGACAGGTGGCGAGGACGGTTCAGTCAAACACACATTCAATGTGTGTAAACAGATTACAAAGAGTCCTGAGACCTCCTCCGTGTAAATTTGAGGAAGAAAACACTGACCTTCGACCCATATTCTTAGATAATAACACAGCAAAGGCAAACCACTGAACACATACAGAAAGACATCTTATCAAATCAGGTGAAAGTAATATTTACTCTTGAACCACATCTATATACTTAAGCTGTGGTCACATTAGCTACAAGCAACAGCAAGTGACAGAGGCAAAGTGACAAGTTGTGGTTCAGTTTCATAAAGAGCGGGCGTTCTGCAACGGCAAGAGACACTGTTCTGCCACCAGCTAGGTGGGGCCAAAACAGACCCAAAGTCTGTTTTGTCCAAATACACACACAACATGGTGTCTGCCAATCAGACTGAATAGGTAGCGTAACATCAGCTGCCTGTCTGGTCGAAAAATCAGTTGATTTGTGCTCCTGTCCTCACCGATGGTCATGAACTTTGGGTAATGACTGAAAGAATAAGATGGCGGATACAAGCAGCAGAAATGAGATTGCTCGACTATCCAGGAGGGACTCAGAGTAGAGCCACTGCTTCTTCGCTTCAAAAGGAGCCAGCTGATGTCGTTTGGGTGCATGGTGAGGATGCCCCCTGGTCATCTCCGTAGGGAGGTCTCCCAGGCACGTCCAAATGGGAGGAGTCCCCGGGGAAAACCCAGGACACGCTGGAGGGATTACATTTCCCAGCTGGCTTGGGAACACCTCGGGATTCCCCGGGAAGAGTTAAAGGACTTGGGCGAGGATAAGGAAGTGTGGGATGAGCTGCTTGGTCTGTTGCCACCATGACCCGGGCCCAGATAAGCGGCAGAAAATTAATGCATGTTTCTCACATACTTTGTAAAAGTTAGTCAGAAATAAACACTTTTAAATCTAAAAAGGCTGTTTTTGTAACCAGATAACACCATTGAAGAGATTTACAAGACATCTGACAGAGATATGGTAGGAATGTCCATCAAGCGGCAAAGCCAACTGCATGCCGCCATCATTTGTAGCTAATGTGACTGTGGAATCACAGACAACTGTATACTTTGACATACGGGGAGTGACATAGGCTATAGAGCACTTTAGTAGTAGTGGTTAATGGGAGAGACACTTTTGTGCTGCATAACTGAGTCAAACTTGGAACACATATACTTTAACATATGGGGAGTGACATAGGCTATCTAGGAATACTGCTTTAGCAGTAGCATAGTAGTAGTAGTTGTAGTAATAGCAGCTGTCTCTTCTTGAGCCAGCTTTAGTCGCACCCAAACAGTTCTTTGGAATCCTGGAATAGGTGGGAGGTGGTAGCTTTGTTGGTGAAGACGATTTTCATTTTAGTCTCTGAATCAAACCTGCCCTGGTGTGGGTAACCAGCTAGACTTTATATAATGGACAGAGCCTGCGTGACATCACCCACTGGTTTTCTACAGAGGCCCGGAACAGCCAAAAAGAAGCCAGTGTCTGGGCTATGTTCTGCATGGCATCATGTTCACAGAAGCTAAATGACAAACTCAATGCATAAAGGGGTAGCACATGAGTCTCTATGTGTGATGAAAGATGCCTAAACACACCACTCTCAGAGTCCGAGCCACCGAACCTCCCTTTGGGTATTTATTAAATAATATTTTTGGGGACTGCACGGTGCTTCTCCCAGTGGCAGTTGGCCCATAGGGGGTGCTCGGGTGTTGCCCTCCCAGAAGTGGAGGGAAAAAATGAGAATTTTGTTTTGTTTTGTTTTTTTAAGTATGATCAATGTCAGTTAGTTTTACTTAATAGTATGTGCCTACATGTAATCTGAATTATTAAAACATTTCCACCGACTCTCATTCGACAGTGCATTTCCACTGACAGAACGTATCATTTCTCTTCTTGGGCGATCACTCAAAAAGTCCCTTGAAGTGCAATGAAATGACCAATTGTGTATGGCTGCTGAGGAAAAAGAATAAATATTTGGCCAATCAGCATCACCAGATTTAATGGCTTGGGCGGGGGCGATAGAATTTTTGCCCCTGAATTTATCAAAGTGCTGCTGTTTTTGGCTGAAACAAAAACCCCACCGACGATCGGGTTATTTATTTTTTGTTTATCTCCATGTGTTTTGCTGGAGTAATTTGAAGAACTTTGGGACAGTTTTTGGGAGGTATGGGGGTTGGGGGGGAACCTGGAATAAAGGAGCGACCACAAACTGCACACTGGCTGCGCTCACGTAGGCGGCTTGGCGTTTGATAGGTGAAAAAGAAGCAACATGACACCAACTAAAACCAGCTCCCAGCCTCACCTCTTACAAATGGAGCCAAGTCTGTTTGAGTTTAGAGTTTTTTTTTTTTACGGAGGTGTGTGGTTGCACATTGCACTCAGGTCTGTGAACAAAAAAAAATGCGCAAACTGCTCCATTGAATAGTTCAGAGTGGGACGACTGTCCTAACGGAGACAAAGTTTCAGTGAGGATTTGGAGAAAAGTTTTCTGGATCGGGTCTCGGCTGTGGATTTGACTGTTTAGCAGCTCTTTGCCTCTTTAAGGTCACTCTCGATTTTGGCTTCTCACACACACACACACACACTCTTATACATACATACATACAATCACTCAGTCCCCCAGACCCCTACTCATCTTAGAATCACCCCAACTCATTCATTCACACACAAACACACACATACACTCTCTCTCTCACACACACACACCCTCTCTCTCTCTCTCTCTCTCTCTCTCTCTCTTTCTCTCGCTCTCTCTCAGACATACACACACACACACTCTCTCTCTCTCTCTCTCTCTCTCCCTCTTTTTTGGAAGGTGGTGTGAACATTGTCATATGTTCATAATGTTCTGTTGTCAATTGAGGAATTTTTTTCCATATTTTGAAAGAGTCTAAATTTGGTGACATTTTCTATTCTGTTAAGGGGGTGTCACTGTGAAACCCAGGATCTGTTTGGCTGAAGATAATGGCAGTGCAGTACAGTATGGTGTACTGTGTGTGTAACTGGTGTCAAATGGTGAAATGTTTCTTGCCCAAGAACTTGAGTGTTGTATTGTATTTGATACTGTTCCTTTCCAAAGTATAGATGAGGCCTAATATAGCTGTAAATTAACTTTATCTGTAAAACTGCTTATTTTGAGAAGGACATTAAATGATTATTGTGAAATTGCATACATGTCAACTCATTTGAGAGTCCACCTGTATAACCAAGTGAGAAAATCCATAAAATCAACACAAAATCCTTATAACCTCCAAACTGCACCAAAATCAGTTTTATTACAGTACACACAACAGCATAGCGATATCACATAACTGGGTTTTTGTCCACATATTATGAGTTGCCACAATGACATTAAAGTCAGGATCATTAGCATTTCCTACACAGTTGAATTTCAAACAAGAGATTTAGTATTCATGCGTCAAGCTGAATTTTATAGAACTGAATGTGCCAAATTTAGTCATTTTTTACAGAAACAAGAACTGTGTGTCACTAGTGGAAATACATTAATAAAATCATGAAAAATAAATCGAATATAATGAACAAAATAAAACATACCTTAGAACTTCATCAAGTGTATCCAAAATCGCCTCGCCAGTGCCGATGTTGCAGAATGGCATGTCGATGATCCTCGACTTCGACCCTGTGTTTATTAGGGATGGGTATCGATAAGATTTTATTGATATCGATACCATTATCAATTCCGCTTATCGATCCGATTCCTTATCGATACCGCTTGTGATTTTTTGGTGTACTAAAAGTAGGCTTTACAGGTTTTCTATGTCAGCGGGTCAAAGAGCTTTTTCTTATCATGCACCCGCTCTGTGGAACGGTCTTCCTGCAACCGTAAGGCAGTCGGAGTCCATGGACATTTTTAAGTCAAGACTTAAAGCCTATTTTTATTCTCTTTCTCACGAATAGTTTTTATTTTTTATCTGTTTTATTCTGTTACTTCTGTTTGTAATTATGTATTTGAATTTTTAATTTTTATTTATTTGATTTTTTATGTTGAACTGTTCTATGTGAGGTGCCTTGAGACGGCTTTTGTTGTGATTTGGCGCTGTATAAGCTGATTAAATTGAAATTGAACAACATTTTACTGAGTCTTAAAGTAAATTAATATGAAATTGGTCACTGGATCCTTAAACTATGGACATAATAAACTCTACATGGTAGATCCTTGATCTCTGGACATAAATAGAAATAAACAAAATCTGTAGTTTTTGTCAAAAGCATTTCCTTTCAGACATTATTGGCAATGTCTTTCCATACCTCTGAGCTGAGTTCTTACAGCCGCGATGCACGTCAGGATGTAATTCATAGAGAATACAGCACGTCTCATTTTGGGAGGAAAAAAAAACTTTTAGTCGATTGTAGTTTCTTGTCTGTAATACAACGTTTTAAAGAGGTGTCATTTTATTTAAAGCGGCGATTAATTTTGAAGTTAATTCCTGTCTCAGCAGAGAGCTGCGCAACGTTTGGAGCTGTGCCAAAGGAACGGAGGATGATTCTCGTTTCTTGACTGCAACAAGACAAGAGTCCCATTTAGTGACTTTAATCCACACAAAAGTGACTCACGGTATTTTAATGGCTTTGAGAGTGGTTAAGAAGCAGACTTGTCATTTCTGAAGAGCAGCGAATCAAAGAACCAACAAACTAGTGGATCGAAGCATTGCTTCATTGGTTCATGCAACAAAGTGGAGTCGCGCTGCAGAAACGGTTGATTACAGATCCGCTGCAGACCAATCCCTGAATATCCGTAAGACTTTATTTGTACGTCCGTATGACTCTGAAACTCGGAAAAATCCGTATAATTTACGGACAATCTGTATAGGTTGACATGTATGGAATTGCAGTCATTTTCCGACTGTTCATTTGAATGCCTGTACTGGACTAGGCAGGGAAATCTATTGGCACACCAGCCCCACCAAGAGTTTTTTTTCCACCAGCTGCCACTAGCTTCTCCTAACGGTTTACTTTGTTGTGGACATTAAGAGTTATGAGCCGCATATTTTCTCAGGAATCATGCATTAACTGGATCTAACGGGTGAAGCTACCAACAGCTGCTAAAAGTGCTAACACCATAAGCATAAAACATTAAATCTGCCAAAAGTTTCACTCAGTGTGAATATTGCAAAATATTCTCGACACCTGGGAGAAGTGGCATGTTGGTACCTTGGTTCCACTTGGTACCACTCTCTGTGGAGGACGTTGAAGATTTATTTATATTTGGTTTTATTGTAGGAGGGCTGGTACTTATTGGCTTATGTTCTGCCCTGACCTACCGGAGAATTGGCAAGACGGCTGCTACCAGAATCATGACCCCTGACCAACCAATTGAATTTGGTTGGTCAGAGGAGCTGCAAATGTGTTCTCTGATCAACCCTAAACATGGCAGGCTTATCAGCCTCCGAAGGTCAAAATGCCCTGCTGTTTTCCTCCAGAAGAATTTCTACGGCCTTGACAAACCATTCGGCTGCCCTCTTATCTTCTGCCCTCCCCGACAGTCTGATGTTGTCAAGGCAACTCCCGACTGACAGAAACTGATACAAACTCATCTGACTGATATGAACTCATCTCATCTGCACACATGACGCATGCCCCATCTCTCCCCCCACCCCTACCACCCCCGGCCCCTTGCCTCTGCCCTGCCGCTCCTCCTGAGCTCGCGGCTGTGCAGGACACCGCTGTGGCCTCCCCACATTCACAGTGCCTCAATTTGGATGACAGACTGTCTTAAAGTGTAATGTATATAAACAATTAAATGTATATGCATGGTTGTTCTAATTCTGATGTGTGCCATCATTACGTCCAACTTGTAATAATTGGGATTAATTGTATTTTTGTCTGAGGTGAATGGGTGTGAAGAAATTTTGTTGCACTTGTTGTAATGACAATAAATCTTTCTATCTATCTATCTATCTATCACATCTGCTCCAGTTGCTCCGATTTTAGCCGTGGTCACAACCCGCCGTACTTGCACGTGCGTGCAGTCGACTTGCAAAAACGTGAGCTAAATTTGGAGATCCGTACGTCGTAAGTACTGCCTCAGTACGAATTTAGGAGCATGCAGACACGCCGTAGAGGTTTTAGTGCATGCAGAACTTTCGCTGCGGTCAGACTGCGGATTCACCAGCAGTACAGATGACGCACGTTGTGAGTACTGCCTCAGTACGGATTCAAAGCAGCACATTTTCATTCAATTACTAATGAGTTAACCAAATCCATACGTAGGCGGTACGGATTACGGCACTCACCACATACTATGGAGGCCGACAGACTTGCATGCACAACGCAGCTTCTCACTTGAACTTGGACTTTATTTCCAAACGTCAGCAACACACACTCCACAGCTTCAGTCTGTTAACTAGCTGTAACTTTTCGAGGCAAGTAAACACTCGTACAACTGACCACTGCAGGCTGGACATGCTCATGCATCGCCGACACCTGAAAAACACCTGCCGCTCCGGTCCCACTCACAAAAAAGAAAAGCGACCCCACACACACACACTGCTTTATTGTCAACTCTCTTTATCGTTACACTCCTAGAGACGTGCGTTGAACGTACTCCCTCCCTCCTCTTGCTACTGCCTCCGTACGTTTTCACAAAAACGTAGTGGCCGTGGCATCCGCATTAAACGTACGGTGAAAAAAAACGCACGGTGGGTTGTGACTGGAACTTTTCTCGTGCTTGTTTCTTTCTAATGTTGCTCTGAGCTGGGATTGCCACATTGATGACAACTGTGGTCTTAGACTTTTCCTTGGCAACCACCACCATGTCTTGTTGGTTGACCAGCAACTGCTCATCTGTCTGGAATTTGAAGCCCCACATGGCCTTAGCCCTGTAATTCTCAACCACCTTTGTTAGAGTCTCCCATCGGGACTTGGGGACTTCTAAGCTGCATGTGGCACAGATGGTACTGTACACAAATCCCGGCACTTGTTTGTGCCTCTCAGTGTACGCTGTTCCAGCTTGCATCCTACAGTGGCTAAATCTGTTTGTATGCTGGACTGTCTGAGGCACATTTGCACATCTTGCAACTTGGGTCCTGTTGACTGTGGTAGACTCCTGCCTCAATGGCTCCGGTGCATAGGACTTCATCTTGTGCTGACATGATCAGAACCTCTGTGCTGTTCTTTAGGCTGGTCTTTTCTAGCCACTGGTAGGTCTTCTTGATGTCAGCCACTTCCTCTATCTATCAACTGTACATCCTATGGAGGGGCTTGGTCTTCCATGAGATTATATATATATATAAACACACTTTTACACTGACTTTTTCAGCACGAACGTCTGCCACCTTTTCTTTATTCTTCTCTTTTTTCACAACACACTCTCTTCTCCACAACAGCAGAATCAGGCTTAAACCCACCAATCACTGATCAACATATTCATAAGAACACAGAATAAACTAGAAAGACCAGCATTTTCAAACACAACTTAAAGTACACTTTTCCTTATAGCAGAGTGAATTAATACATTGTAAACAAAATAACGATGATCTACAGGCATATTATTCTCATCTCTTGTCACTTGCAAGACAAAACTGATCAATCTACTAATCAATAACTGATCCCTGTATCACAGCATTTGTAAACTGGACCATATATAACAATGAAATATTATATTTTTTAGAACATTCTTAATCATGAACTATGTTTTCAAATATAGTTAACAATGACTTATGGTCTTTTATCACTTTAAAGGGGTGAATCGTGTTTTTAATTACCCTAGGCAACAAAGTTATTCTTTTTATTAGCATATTGAGTCCATGTTACACTGTTATCATTATGCAGTGTTTGTTTACACTGTGCTCGTATTCTAACCATGACACATGCACAAATGTTCTGAGAATGTTTGGCCTAATGTTCTCAAAATGTTTGTACTAATGTTACTATCAAATGTTCTGGGTTCCAAAAAAATGTTCTGAGAACTTTGCAGCTAATGTTGTGATGACATCTGACAAATATAACATTTTGTGAACTGTATTTTGTTCGCTGCTGTGCCAACTAGACTGCTGAAGTTAGCATTTACACTCCCTGCTGTTATCACAAAAGATTACAACCCCTCATCAGAAAAAGTTGGGACATGCAAAATGCAAAATAATTAAATAAATGTAAAAAAGGAAATAAAGAAATAGCATAGTGATTCTTAGATTTACTATGATTTCTATTTCATTGCAGACCATATGAACCCAAGATATTTAACGTTTTGTGTAGTCAACTTCATCTCATTTGTTCATATGTGCAATAGATTTTTAAAAAGTTGGGACAGGGCAATTTATTCTAAATCTAAAGGAAAAAATCATCACTTTTACACCCAGTTTTATTGATTCAAGTCAGAGGATGAATAGATGAAGATTCCCAAGTCACTGAATATATCTTGGACTTTATTTACATAAATCATATCAATAGTATGTCACTATGTAGTAAAAAGTGAACATCAATGCTTAAAGACTAGTGAGAGAAGCCACCAAGACACCCAGGCAACCCTGAAGGAGTTATAGGCTTCTGTGGATGTGAGTGGAGAAACTGTGTATGGTGTCTGTTGCATCACCAGTTATACAGCTCCACGATGGGCTGCAGAAGATAATTTTCTTCAAAACGACATGCAAAATTTCTGCTGCAGTTTGTCAGAAGGCAGATTGGAAACCCAGGACCAAATTTGATCTGTTTTCCTGTTTTACAATTTACTCCACCCCAACAAAAAGCTGTGAATGAGGATGCAATAAGTAAATGCCACACCACTCCCAGTTTCTCCACTCATCCACAGAAGCCTACCCTTCCAGCTTCCTTATATCTAACATAAATTGGCCCTTTCCTAACTTTTTCTGGAATGTGCTGACGGACTTAAAGGCAAGAATGGATGCATTTTTATTTTTTATTTAAATGAAATTAAGTTGACCGCACAAAATATTAAACATCTTGGATTCATCCTGCCTGCAATGAAATTGAAGTTAAATATATTTAAGATTTATTGCGGTTTTTTTTCCCCCATGTCGTCCCAAATGTTTTTGATTTGGGGTTGTAAAATGAATGCGTCAAATCACCCGCTGTATGTATGTATGCACACACACACTAGACTCCGCCAAGTTGCAAATGTATAACACTTGGTCGCCATGGTTACGCCCTTTCAAACACCGTCAAACTATCTCAGTATAACTTATTCTTTGCCATATTATGGCAGCAGTAATTGAACTTAAAGTTTCTTAATTCGACGGCCGAAAATGAAGAAAATACTAACACAAAATGGAGCACCTCATCAAAAAATATCTTGGGGAAATTATTTTAAAATTATCTGAATTTAAAGTGCGCAGCCATAAACATTAGCATTATATCATTATTAATATTGTGTGACCTTGGTTAAGATTGTTCGCAGGGAAAACACGACTAAAGGCTGAAAAGTGCTGCGGTGCGAAAATGATAAAAAGAAATTTTTAAAAAATTATCGTAAATTAACATTAAAGGTGAGGTTAAACTGACTCTGCTGCGTTCCAAGTGACTCTAAACTTTTTCTAGCTTTATGGTGCAGAATAAGGAGGAGCTGAATGCCAGTGGCTGTGGTTAAAAAGCAGTGAAATAATGAAGAATAAAGAGGTGGAACAGAGAACTTCTCACCTGACTGCGAAGCTTCTCCCGGCGCACTGACCGCGCGCGACGGAAAAACAGGCGAGTTAAATGAAAACAAGTTCCGGAGATTTTTCAAAATAAAACTAACCAGGAAGTCGCAGTCGGAAATCACATGTTGCTCAAATTCCCATTATCGAGCCGAAGATAGACACAAGTGAAAACACAGCTAAACCTAAACGGACTTTTCTTTTCTGCTGTCAAGATTGAAGGGATTAAAAAAAAACTATTCGTTTTGAAGTTGCAAGTGTAGTTTGCATACACTTCACATTATGCATTAAATTGCTGCTGTGTGAAAAACATTAAATGTGTTGTAATGTAAAATTATTTAGTAAGGTATAGTCTTCTGTGGATGTGAGTGGGAAAACTGTGCATAGTGTACTTTATGTCTGCTGTATCACCAGCAGGATTTTCTTAAAAAGAACATGCAAAAAGTCCACTGCAGTTTGCCAGAAGGCACATGGGAAAGCAGAGGCTGGATTTGATCTCACAACTTTGTTAGAAAGTACTTTCGTATGCAAGAGGAATCTGCACTCAAACCTAAACGGTTGACCTAGACTAAACACCTAGTCATGGTTGATTTGGCACAAGTTTTATGCCAGATGCCCTTTCCAACATCATACAAAAAAGTTTTATGATTATGAGTTCAATGGTATGAATATTTCATGAGGTGAAATTCGTTCCATTGAACAAATGTAAAAACATTCATTATTTGTATTATATAACGGCTAAAATCAATGCTTGTCATTTCATATTATATTAATTTATAAACAACAGAAAAGGGACCTACATTTTGGTGTGATACTCTGACATCAACAGTCCAACATGAGCTTTAAATTGGAGTCCAAAATTGTTCTCAATCAACTTGGAAAAACATTTAGATAGTCCTGATACTTCCAATAAACAAACAAACAAAAAAAAACAACTTTGTGTACTTCCTCAGTCCAGTGAAAAATTGTGTCAGAAATTTGTCCAGGTTTTTATCTTAACAGCTCTCCATGCCTCCAGATGGCTCATAGCGTAGTGGATTTATTTTGTGTGTGTGTGTGCTGGAAGAATTAGCACCGTCAGTTAGCTTGTTCAAATCGTTGTGCGTCAGCAAAACAAACTCCGTTGTGTTTACCTAAACACCACCCCCACTAGTGTGTGTGTGTGTGTGTTAAGGATTTTATATATATATATATATATATATATATATATATATATATGTTATCACTGTTAAACATTTGTACCTTCGTCTTCTTTCTTATGAAAACGGTGTTGTGCTGTTTGCACCTAACCCCGAGAATGTATGTGTTATTCAACCTTGTTTTAGCATGCTGGGGTCAATCTGAACTGGGAATGAAGAGCTGGATGTACTTATTATTATTATTATACAACTTGTTTTTGTAGCCGCTAACGACTGGGAGTGAAGCATGACGGGGTCAGTCATGAACTGGGAGTAATAGACCTGAAGGTTGTTTTTGACTGTTGTGACGTGATGCTTAGTGTGAAGACCAGGACACTCCAGGCAGATGCACAACAGCTGATAACTGCAACTGCGAACGAGATGTGCTGACCTTCGACGATAAGAGTAAAAGAAAGAAACTGTTTTTGCTTACAGCTGCACTTATTGACGTGTGTGTTTATGTTACGGGAAGAAACTTGTCTTGCGTCATTCCCCCACCCTTAGGACAAGTTTTTGTTTATGTGATGAGGGATTCACTAATAAAAAGAGCGGAGCGCAGGCCAGACTTTAGTGTAGCTTTGGTGTACAGCCTGACTGCACTCCGCGCGTAAAATTTGACTTTCTGTCTCACTGGTGTTTCTTGACTCTGTTTGTCTTGTTAAAGGTTTTAAAAATGTTTGGAGGAGAAAATACCCAACATTGACTGGGGGCTACGTCCGGGATCTCAACAATACCGGAGGTGTCCAGCGGAGGTCGTCAAGTCCAGACGTAAATCCTTGGCCAAGGTCCGATCGATTGATCGTGTCTGCAATTGTCGACCACCGTTGGCATCGTCTGGTTGACGAGATTTTCCCGAAGAAGACAGACAGGAAGTCGAGTCAGTGAGTAAAATTTCTTTGTAAATAGTACTGAGTGAGTGGTGATCAGATCACATAAACAGTTAAATTCCGCAAGCGATGATACAGAATCGTCTGTTAATGCAAAGCAGTTGAACTCTGTAAGGAGGGTGCGGACTCCTCTGTTTATATACGCGTACCGGTAGGGGATAAAAGTGATCACATAAAACAGTTAAACTCCGTAAGCGATGATACAGAATCGTCTGTTAATGAAACACAGTTAAACTCTGTAAGGAGGGCGGACTCCTCTACGGTTGCGAGGGACGCACGTAGTTAAATTCCGGAAGGAGGATATGGACTCTTCTGTTTTAATACGTAAAGGAAATCCCGGGTAGAAATACGTGCACTGTAAAAAAGCAGTTAAATTTGGCAGGGACGGCGGAGTCCCCTAATGCAGGACATTAGTTAAATTTCACGGGAGGGCGAGCTCCCCTGGGCTAAGAATACGCGTACGATTATTAAAAGTGTTTCTATGTGTAAATAGTGTTTTGTGTAAGTGTAAATAACTGTGTGAAAGTGTAATACTTTGGACAACGTTAGTGACAACCGTGTGTGTGGAAGCAGCAGGCAAGTGATTCCGCTTCCTACGGGGAGGTGAAAGGAATCAACCACACGACGGCAAATTAATTGTCACGTCCAAAGAAAGTGTGAAAACTTCAGATTTAGAACACCCTAGGTGTGCCCCCGTCTGAAGTCCAAATTATAACAAGGGATAATAAAAATGGGGGGTAAGACGTCTATAAATAAGGGAAATTTATCAACTGACGACTGGAAATTTATGGAAGCAAAAAATCCAAAAACAACAAAGAAATTGGAGACCTGGATAAATAAACATGACTTTGACGGACGACTGAACCTGATCAGCATACAGAAGCTAAAGAAGGAGTTAGAACAGAAACATAAAGGTGATGAGAAAAAGATGCAGAAAGTAGGGGCAGATTTAGTGGCATTTTGGGAGGAAG
Organism: Thalassophryne amazonica; assembly: GCF_902500255.1. Lineage (NCBI taxonomy): Eukaryota > Metazoa > Chordata > Actinopteri > Batrachoidiformes > Batrachoididae > Thalassophryne > Thalassophryne amazonica. Next base: position 90,755,421 of record NC_047113.1, on the reverse strand, counting down.
AAGCAGAGAACAGACAGAAGGGAGCAGAGAAGCGACGATTAGAGAAAGCAAGGAAAAAGAAAGCTGTAGGTAAGGCAGAAGAAGATGTGATAATTCAGCACAGAGAACCAGAACAGCCTCAGCAACCACCGCCGGCTGGATCGTCGGTGACAACAACACCCTTATCTCCTCTACCAGAGGATGACGATGTACCGCCACCACAGTATGATTTGGCAGTAAAACCTAAGGTAAAAAGTGAAAAACCAGAAAAACCAGAAAAACCACAAACACGCAGTCAAGTGAAAGTGCCTACAGCCCCTCCCATGGTGGAACACAGTGACCAGGGAGGTGCCTATCCTATGATAGAAGTACCAAATCCTCGTGCAGGAACAGCAGGATATCGATCAACCATGCTCGTATATCGAACATGGAATGCTGATGATATCAAAGCAGCAGTCGACATGATACCATCGCCACATGTCGATATCAAGGGATTTATGCAGGATATAGAAAACATTAGAAGTTCTTACCACCTTAGTGGACCTGAAGTCCAACAGGTGTGGATGAAAGCATGTGGCCCTAAATGGAGTCAGATACGCGGAGACTGGAATCCTGCAGACCAGGATGGCGTACCGTTGCCACATGATGATCCAGTCTTGAAAACAAGAGTGGAAGCTATGATTACACGTGCAAAAGGTGTGTTAGGACCAAAGATAAATTATACTGAAATTACCAGGACAACTCAGAAAGAAGGAGAACCATGGATAGAGTTTAGATGCAGATTTGAGAGTGTATTTAGAGTCCATAGTGGCATATTGCCAGGAACACCAGTGTATGAAAACAAATTGAAAAATATTTCACCTGTGAAGCTGACAATGACCGATTTGATTCATGATGGCAACTCAACAGCTGTCATAACAGTAACAGGTGCCACTGAAGATGTTTTAAAATTGAGATTCACAGGTATGCCATTACATGTGTCACTTTGTAAACCATATTTGACAGAATGGCAAGAATTGGGACTGACAGTCATAACAGCTTTGTCAACCACTGATTGGAGCAGAGTTGGACCACGAACGGAGTTCAGTCCATCAACTAAATTGTATAAAGTGCCAGTTAATGTCTCATTGGTGCTGACAGCTGGAACACACATTGATGTGTCCACTTCACAATCCTGAGTGTTTCAGTTGAGTCCTGAAGAAGATGATCTTCTCTCTTCGGTACCATCAGGATTGTGGACAACAGGTCCTTCAGACGTAGGACTGATAAAAAAATGCACAACCTGTAGTTATAAGACCAAAAACAGAATACAGACCATGTGTAAGACAGTATCCACTGAAACCTGATGCAATTGAAGGAATCAGGCCAGTAATAGAGGATTTGTTAACAGCAGGAGTAATAGTGCCATGTCCAGATTCACCATGTAGGACACCCATATTTCCTGTAAAAAAAGGCTCCGCCCTCAGTGGGATGGAGAATGATTCAAGATCTGCAGGCAGTAAATGCTGCTGTAGTAAAAAGAGCTCCATGTGTACCAGATCCGCACACACTGTTAAACTCATTGAGATTAAATTCTAGTTGTTTTTCTGTAATAGATATCAGTAATGCATTTTTTTTTTTTTTTCTGTACCAGTACACCCAGATAGTCAATTCTGGTTTGCTTTTACCTTTAAAGGACAACGATATACATTTACCAGATTACCGCAGGGTTACGCAGAGAGTCCAACTATTTATTCTCAAGTCATGTCAGCATGTTTAGCCAATTTTGTTCCACCGGCAGATAGCCAACTATTAGTGTATGTTGATGACATTCTGATTGCCTCTGACACACGAGAAAACTGCATAACTGACACAGTAGCATTATTATGTTTCTTATTTGATAATGGCCACAAAGTGAGTAAAAACAAAGTTCAGTTGTGTAGGGATAAAGTAAAATATTTAGGACATGAATTATCAGCCACAGGGCGCACGATCCTGTCTGACAGGAAGGAAGCAATTTTGCACGCTCCAAAACCACAAACCAAAAAGCAGATGATGTCATTTCTTGGACTGACTAATTACTGCAGGGCATGGATTCCCTGTTATGCAGAATTGACTAGTCCACTTTCTGATTTGATGTACAAGGATGATATTTCAATGTCAACCGTGTTGGAATGGAACAAAGGTGCTGAGGAAGCCTTTGTAAAAGTAAAACAAACATTAGTGTCATCCACAGTTTTGGCACTACCAGATTATAGTAAACCATTCATTCAAACAGTTGATTGTAAGAATAAGTTCATGACTAGTGTTTTGGTACAAGTGTATGGCTCAAAATTAAGGCCAGTTGCCTACTACTCATCTAAATTGGATGCAGTGGCAAGTGCTCTACCACCATGTGTACAGGCTGTTGTTGCAGCCTCTATGGCTGTTCAAAGTAGCAGTAATGTTGTTCTATTCCATCAGTTGACACTGAAAGTTCCACATGCAGTTTCTGCACTTCTGTTGCAGACAAACATGAGCCTTTTGTCCCCAGCAAGACATCTTTCGTGCATGTCCTTGCTATTATCACAACCACACCTTACGGTAGAGCGCTGTACGACATTGAATCCATCCACATTGATACCTTTACCTGAGGATGGTGAGCCGCACAATTGTCTTGATGTAGCTACGGTCTGTACGAAAGCACGCCCAGACCTCCAGGACACACCCATCCCAAACAGTACAATTGTGTATGTGGATGGTTCTTCCACTAAAAACGCTTATGGACAAACACAATCTGGATATGCTGTTGTCACAAATTCAGAAGTATTGGATTCTGCTTCATTGCCATCCTCATTTTCAGCACAAGCAGCTGAATTAGTTGCTTTAACTGCAGCTTGCTATCTGTTTAAAGGTACGGCTGTATTAATTTATACAGACAGCCAGTACGCTTTCAGCACAGTGCATGTGTTTGCAAAACTGTGGGAAGAGCGTGGAATGGTGACATCATCTGGAAAGCCAGTGACTCATGCCACTCTCTTAACTGCACTACTGAAAGCTGTGAAATTGCCTAACCAAATTGCTATATGCAAATGTGCGGCTCACACCAAAGGCTCTGACAGTGTTTCAAAAGGAAATTACGTTGCTGACAAAACCGCAAAGGCGGCAACAGCTCTTTCTATTTTTCTCCTATATGACACCCCTCCGGATATGACCACAAAAGAAACCCATATTGCCAAAAAATATGTTTAAATGGGCAGCTATTATGAGCCATGGCGTGACGCATGTCTCATCAGGGGGTATGATATCGCAATTGCAATCTATTTTTTGTCTTTATGGGTTCGATGCATATGCAAAACAGCATTGTAGAGCATGCATGACATGTGCAAAACACAACTCACAAGGCAATTTGAGACCCCAAAGAGGCAAATTTCCAACACCACAATATCCCTTTCAAGTGATTCATATGGATTATATACAGCTGAGTAAACATGAAGGGAAGGAATTTTGTTTAGTCATAATTGATGCCTTCTCAAAATGGGTAGAATTGTTCCCTACAAAACATGCAGATGCACTTACAGTGGCTAAGGCATTGTGCAAAGACATCATTCCACGATTTGGAATACCAGAAACAGTTTATTCAGATAATGGAGCGCATTTTGTTAATACAATAGTGCAATACGTAGGAGAAGCGCTACAGGTCAATCTCAAAAATCATTGTGCTTATCAACCACACAGTGCCGGATTAGTGGAAAGGACAAAGGGCACAATAAAAATAAGATTAAGGAAATGTATAGAAGAGACAAAACGAACCTGGATTGAATGTTGGACCTAGTAAAATTGTATATGAGAATAACACCAACACCATCAGGGTTAACACCATTTGAGATACTTTATGGACGACCATATCGTCTACCAATTTTGACATGGATACTAAAACAGCAGATGAGGAACAAACATTAGCAAATTTTATGAAAAGACATTAACACAGAAAGAGATAACTTAAACACATTTACTGCCGAATAATTTTGATCTTCCACAGGACGGCCTTCCAGTAGTCTAGCCAGGAGACTGGGTGTTCATCAGAGTCCAGTCCTCGTTGGGAAGGTCTATACCAAGTGCTGTTAACAACACCAACTGCAGTAAAGATAGCGGAGAGATCAACGTGGATACATCACTGTAAGATACAGCGTGTGTTGGCGGCCTCCACAGTGTAAGGGGAAGTCTGGCTACAAAGGGAGTCTATTTAATTAGCAATAGATTGTCTCAATGCCAGTGAAGCAGGGAGATCCTTGCACTATTAGGTGAGGTGGTTAACAACACTGTATCCTAGCAATCATGACTGAACTACAGCAGACCCCGGAGCGGCGTGCTCAGCGCCGCCGCTGCCGGACTGTTGGTAGGGCAGCCGGTTGTGTTGTGATCTTAGTGTGTTTCGTGCTCCTCGGATTCCTGGCCTGGTGGTTGACCCAAGAATTGCAGCTCACTGTGGACCGAGCCAGAGAACAACGCAAGCAACGTCAGAAGAGGTTTATTCATAATGTGAACGAGACAGATGGACACCCTCATATATACCATACTAATATGTGGTACAGATATGTTCATTTATTGGCTATGAAATTACGTTACTAATTGTTATGTTTGTTCGCAAATACCTATATCCTCAACACACCCAGCTCTGACGGCTAAACCGTACCCTGCTAGGGTGACAGAATGTCTTATCATACGGATGCATAATCAAACTGTATTTCGGGGGCAGTTCTAACACCACTTGCCTCAGTGCAACCACTTATATGATAGGGATTTCAACAGAGGACGTACAAGCGTGCCCAAGTGCTGCTCCATTGACTAGACTGAAGGGAAACGCAAAAATATCATCACGTTAAATTGTCATCACAACGGCCATTCCCAAATTGCTTTTACGGGACAGGGAATAAAACTGTAGGTAAAATTAAGAAACGTCTGTGTACCCAAACGTATGTTTTATCAAATAATTTAAGCCTAGCCAAAACATAATATGTGGATGGTACTTATCTTCATCACATTGGACGGGGATGTAATTATACAGGCTCCTGTCCATGGGGAACGGATGAATCATGTGCTTATGTTAGTAAGTTTTTGCTACCACCTGTAAATGGTACTCCGGTGTATGATGACATCTATTGGCTTTGTGGTTCCAGACTGTACATGAGTCTCCCACCAAATTGGGGTGGTGTGTGTGCACCTACCCAGGTGACTGACCATACATATGTGGTAGGACCTCCACAGAGAAGAATGACAGCACCAGACGGAGGAGATTGATATACCCAGATGTGTTACCACATGATCACATGTGGGGCTCGGATGTACTAAAGGACCAAAAAATTGTGGTCTGTAGGAGATAAAATAGCACATTCATTGTTCCCCTGGATAGGAGTGGGAAAAAATTCATTAATGATTGAAACTCTGAATTATCGATTGGGTCTGTTCATGAATGTAACTAAAAAAATAGTAGCAGCTCAAAACACTGAAATAGATGCTTTACGTACCATGGTGATGCAAAATCGCATGGTTTTAGACTTGCTTACTGGTTCACAGGGAGGAATTTGTGTTCTGCTGAACACAACATGCTGTACTTTCATCCCAGACTCCATTCATTCAGTGGATATGCAGGACGCATTGGAAGAGCTGAATAAACTTCGTGATGCAATGCATAAAGACACCCTAGCCGTGAACCGGTGGAATCCCTGGTCCTGGTTGACTTCAGGACCATGTTGGCAGTTACTATTGAAAATGGTAACACCAGTTATTATAGTCCTAATTCTGATTGGACTTTGCATGTGTTGTGTGATCCCTTATATCAAAACAATGGTTGGCAAAATGGTGTCAAATACATTTGTACAGTGTAATCTGGCCTTCCAACAAACTATGCCAAAATATCAAGCATTGAAACAGTCAGACCTTAGTGGAGAAAACTATAATGACTGTACTGAGAATTATGATGATATTGAAAAGCTCACAACTCCAGTTCAAGCTTGAACTGTTGACGTGATGAGTTAACACACTCTTAGCCTATGAAGCTTTAGCTGAAAAGTAATAAGACAAGTGGTGTAGTCGAATAATACAGAAAAAACGGTTCATTTATACCAGTCAGCCGAAGTGATGTATGGTGGTGGTGTGGTGATAACAGAATCTTTGACAGACTGCCACGAAATGTGTCAGGTTATTGTGCATTAATATCATTATTGTTACCCATGACCCCTGAAGACGTTACGACATATGCAGCCTCTCTTATTCCTGAGGATTGGCAGAAAGGCATAGCCAGACATAGAGTAAAAAGAGATTGGAAAGGAGTAGGAAATCCAACATATATTGACGCAATAGGAGTCCCCAGAGGAGTGCCTGACGAGTATAAACTGGTTGATCAAATAGCAGCTGGATTCGAATCTTCCATCTGTTGGTGGTGTTCAATTAATAAAAACGTGGACAGAATAAACTAAGTTAATAAACTAACTAACTAAGCTGGGTGATGCCTACTATATGTTTAACAGGCGATAAACAGGTGGGAAATGTTAAGGATTTTATATATGTATATATATATATATATATATGTTATCACTGTTAAACATTTGTACCTTCGTCTTCTTTCTTATGAAAACGGTGTTGTGCTGTTTGCACCTAACCCCGAGAATGTATGTGTTATTCAACCTTGTTTTAGCATGCTGGGGTCAATCTGAACTGGGAATGAAGAGCTGGATGTACTTTATTATTATTATACAACTTGTTTTTGTAGCCGCTAACGACTGGGAGTGAAGCATGACGGGGTCAGTCATGAACTGGGAGTAATAGACCTGAAGGTTGTTTTTGACTGTTGTGACGTGATGCTTAGTGTGAAGACCAGGACACTCCAGGCAGATGCACAACAGCTGATAACTGCAACTGCGAACGAGATGTGCTGACCTTCGACGATAAGAGTAAAAGAAAGAAACTGTTTTTGCTTACAGCTGCACTTATTGACGTGTGTGTTTATGTTACGGGAAGAAACTTGTCTTGCGTCATTCCCCCACCCTTAGGACAAGTTTTTGTTTATGTGATGAGGGATTCACTAATAAAAAGAGCGGAGCGCAGGCCAGACTTTAGTGTAGCTTTGGTGTACAGCCTGACTGCACTCCGCGCGTAAAATTTGACTTTCTGTCTCACTGGTGTTTCTTGACTCTGTTTGTCTTGTTAAAGGTTTTAAAAATGTTTGGAGGAGAAAATACCCAACAGTGTGTTTGTGGGCAGGGGGGGGTTGCAGCGTGCAATGGTCCAAAACGTATGGAACCAAATTTGCATGCTAAATGCAACACATATGGGATGAATAATCCATGTCACATGACATACAAAGCACTAATCAAATGACAAGGATCCACTTAGCTGTTATATAACACTTCATATTACGTGGAGAACAGCCAGTGGTGCCCTTGAACTAGCAACATTCTGCTCTGGAAAGAAAAACAAATTGCTTGGTCTTTCTGAGGTTTATAGATAAATATAAGTAAGTAAGATGTGTGACCTCCTTTCGCCTTTAAAAAGATAATTTCTTGAAAGTGAAAAAACTACCTAATTTATTTTAGAGGTCTACTGAAATCTATGAGAAAGTTTGGAATGTTATATGAGGTTTTAAAAACATTATTCAGTTATCAAAAGCAACTTTGTTGTGGCTTTGAGCTCTATATTATTCTGGGATGGCTGCGGGTTACCAAATGTAGTTTATAATGAGAGGCTGAGATGAGGTAGCTCAGGTCAGGTGAGAGTAAGTCACGGGTTAAGTGTGCAAGTGTCAACACAAACCACTTGGAGGATGGAGGTGTCAGCACTAGGTAGCGAGTACGCTGTGGCCGAAGACTGCCGAAATAATAGTAGTAAAAAAAAAAAAAAACTTCCCTCATCACTTTTTTCTGATGGCAAGGATGATAAGCTATTTCTTTTTTTTGGGGGGGGGGGGGGGGGGGGGGGGGGGAGTAAATTGTTCTTCTAGTACCTTAATTGAGAGAGTTGCGTGCATCATCTCAGAACATGGCGCCATTTTGGTTCCAACTGCGCTGAACTATTGAATGAACCTTTTATGTTTTCAACATTTTTTAAAAAAATCATTTAATCACATACAGAAACACATCCAGATATAGGTACTATCAAAATAAATATAAAAATACTTAAGCTATCATATTTACAATTTATGATGATTTATTTAATTCATTTAAAGTCTGATTTACATTCCTCCAGCTCTGTAACACCGTGCCATGCAGTGATGTGCATAACAGTTTTAAAGTTCTCTGTCGCTGACTTATGCTTTATTCTGGATTAATTTGACCCTCAACAAGCTTTTCTTTCTACAATCATCACCTCCAATTCAGAAGTAAGCTGTACAATTTCATCTTTTAATGACTTTTCTGATCCATTTGTAATCAGCATGCACACTGCAAAAACTATTATAATATGATGGCAGACGAAGCAGTGAAAGCAGAAAAGTGTGAAATCACAGCCTTTTGTGTCTGATTTAACATGCAGGGTGTGACTCTGAGTCAGGCTTTTAATCAGGGAAATGACTCGGGTCCCACTTTACTAAAATCTGGGAGTGTCAGAGCTGAACTTTAATTTGTACCTCTTTTACTGTGCACATCCAGACTGCTGAAGGTTTTAATGGAAATGCACTGCGATCGGACAGGACATTTTATCAGATATGAGCGAAAAATACGTTGTACAAAATCCATTATATATATATATATATATATAATATGTATACGTATATGTATACGGTGTTTATTACATGGAAAATATACAAAAACACTGGGACATTTTTGTCTAGTGACTGCTAATATCTGTTTTATACGATGACGTTTGAGGTGATTTTTATTGTACATGGGACTGAACAATAAATTTCCCTCTCAAAAGTGACAATCCCACATAGCCAGTGGTGGGCACAGTTCCGATAATCCGATAATTATCGAAGATAATGTTTTCATTATCTGATTATCTTTTTAGATAACTTTAAAAAACATTATCAGACTAATTATCTTGCAATAAATTTTTTTCCAATAATTTTTAGACCGATAACGTTGTAAATAAAGCTGAACAGCTACAAACATTTATAAAATTTAAAATCAGTTGAGCACCTACCTGTTAAATGTTTCGTAGCAGATGTGTAGTTCTACCCTCTGCAAAACAGAAAAGAACTGCTTCTAGAAGAAACTGCTCTATCCTCTGCAGGCAAAGGTGAACTGGTCAAAAAAAAAAAAAAAAAAACCTCTCAGCTTGCTTCTGTGCTGGAAGCCATGTAGTAAACAGGAGCTTCCAGCAGGGGGCAAGATGTTCAAAGACAGAAGTGCTGACTCATTGTTTGGGTCTGTTGTCGCTTTTGATGATTTTGATGTGGTGTTAAAACTAGAGGTGGGTGATACCGGAAATTTTGGTATTGATCTGATACCAAGTAAATACAGGCCCAGTATCGCCGATATTGATACCGATACTTTTTATTTAAGCTTCTTAGATCGAAAGGATCCAAAAAACCTAGGATAGAATTTCGCCAAACATTGTACATGACAGCAAAATACTTTATTATCAATTTAATTAATTTAATTTTTTTTTTATATAGCGCCAAATCACAACAAACAGTTGCCCCAGGGCGCTTTATATTGTAAGGCAAGGCTATACAATAATTATGTAAAACCCCAACGGTCAAAACGACCCCCTGTGAGCAAGCACTTGGCTACAGTGGGAAGGAAAAACTCCCTTTTAACAGGAAGAAACCTCCAGCAGAACCAGGCTCAGGGAGGGGCAGTCTTCTGCTGGGACTGGTTGGGGCTGAGGGAGAGAACCAGGAAAAAGACATGCTGTGGAGGGGAGCAGAGATCGATTATCGATTATCACAGTCAACATTTTTATTTAAAAAAATATCACTCAACACAACTTAAAACAAAATCTCCTGAGGTAGAGGAGAGCACTGTGTGGGCGGGCCAGGCTGAGCCTACCTGCATGGCTGTTGGCTGGCGCTGCTGAGCCATGTGACAACAAAAGACCAGAGGGGGGAGGGTGAGCTGCTCTGTGTTGTGTGACACAGCGCAGTGCTGCTCTTACAGAGAGTAGACTTTTATCAATCTGTCAGTGCATGCGGGAGAGAAAAGCTTGAGTATCGATCTTTTTACACGAAGATCGTTCAATATCAGTACTAGCATTGGTATCGATATTATCGATACTCGGATCGATCCACCCACCTCGAGTTAAAACTCAAAATCAGCTTGTTAGTAGTTGCAAATGTATCAGAGACAATATTGGAATTTATCGGTTATCTGTAACTTCCAATACATTTTTGGGTGGTTTATCATTTTATTTTTATCAAAGATAACTTTTCAGTTATCTGATTATCTGTTATCGAAGTTAATTTTTTGGTTATCTGTGCCCACCACTGCATTTATGCTGGCAGGATTCAGAGGAAAGTTAATAATTAATTTGTATGTTACTGCTGCAAATAAGTATTTTAACACCTGTGAAAATCAATGTTAATATTTGGTACAGTAGCCTTTGTTTGCAATTACACAGGTCAAACGTTTCCTGTAGTTTTTCACCAGGTTTGCACACACCGCAGCAGGGATTTTGGCCCATTCCTCCACACAGATCTTCTCTAGATCAGTCAGGTTACTAGGCTGTCGCTGAGAAACACAGAGTTTGAGCTCCCTCCAAAGATTTTCTATTGGGTTTAGGTCTAGAGACTGGCTAGGCCACTCCAGAACCTTGATATGCTTCTTACGGAGCCACTCCTTGGTTATCCCGGCTGTGTGCTTCAGGTCATTGTCATGTTGGAAGACCCATCCACGACCCATCTTCAATGCTCTAACTGAGGGAAGGAGGTTCTTCCCCAAAATCTTGCAATACTTGGCCCCAGTCATCCTCTGCTTAATACAGTGCAGTTGTCCTGTCCCATGTGCAGAAAAACACCACCAATGATGCTTCCATGGTGTTTCTGGGATGGTACTCAGCATTCTTCTTCCTCCAAACACGGTGAGTGGAATTAAGACCAAAAAGTTCTATTTTGGTCTCATCTGACCACATAACTTTCTCCCATGACTCCTCTGGATCATCCAAATGGTCATGGTCAAACTTAAGACGGGCCTGGATGTGTGCTGATTTAAGCAGGGGAACCTTCTGTGCCATGCATGATTTTAACCCATGACGTCTTAGTGTATTATCCACAGTAACCTTGGAAACAGTGGTGCCAGCTCTCTTCAGGTCATTGACCAGCTCCTCCCGTGCAGTTCTGGGCTGATTCCTCACCTTTCTTAGGATCACTGATATTGCATGACAAGTTTGACAAAGTTTTTTTAATTCGGCACACAAAATATTCAAATAGAAAAAAATGAACAATTCCACAAACAAACACAGACAAAACTAGTGAGTCCGAAAGGGTGTGGGCTGAAGCAAAGCTTATTAGCGCCCACCCCTGCTAGTACAAGTCCAACAATTCTAATCAGTCATATTTACATAAATATAAATTCACTACTACATGTCGACACACAGACATACACATCAATATACTATTCACTTATAATTATATTTATATAATACCAGATCATAAGAAAGTCGAATCAAGGCACTTTACGCCAGTAAGGACTAACCTTACCAACCCCCAGAGCAAGCACTAGGCAACTGTGGTGAGGAAAAACTCCCTATAAGGAAGAAACCTCAAGCAGACCAGGCTCTGGGGGTGACCCTCTGCTTGGGCTGTGCCACATATACCTATATACATACGTATATACTTTACAAACATAAATATATACATACATATACACAGTCACTTATATACATATACACCTACCCATATCTATATATCTACATACGCATATACATACCCACACATTCAAATATACAATAAGTCCCACTTATAAATTGAACATTCCATATAAATCAAATTATATTTGCTTCTTTATGATACTTAGACATAATGTTCTTTTTGAGTAGTTTCTTAAATCTCACTAAGGTACTACTCATTCTAACCTCTGTTGAACATTTGTTTCATTTCCTCACCCCAACCACAGACACACAAAAACCCTTTACATTTGTTCTTACTGGTGGTTTCATAAAAATTGCACAACCTCTTAAACTATATCTGGATTCCCTCAATCGGAACAGACTCTGGACATGTCTCGGTAAGGCTTGGTTTTTCGCTCGAAATAAAGTTTGAATTGTAATGTAATCGACCAAATCAATGAATTTTAATAAATTTAAAGACAAATAGAGAATGAGTTGGTTCACGATATTGTTTATTGCAGATGATTCGTATGGCTCGTTTTTGCAAAAGGAATATTGGATTGGTATTTGATTTGTAAGTGTTTCCCCATGACTCAACACAATATGTCATATATGGTACCATCAGAGAATGATATAAAGTAAGTAACCCTTCTTGCGGCAGTAGGTCTTTGGCTTTATACAAATGGCTATAGTTTTTGACAATTTTGATTTCACATAATTTATATGTGGTTTCCAGCTAAGTTTATTATCAATTATAACACCTAAAAATTTATTCTCTGTTACTAACTCAATTTCCTTATTGTTTATAGTTAAATTTTTACATTTGGGTGCCTGTTTATTTCCAAATATAATACATTTAGTTTTCCAAGGTTGAGTGACAACTTATTAGCGTCAAACCAAACCTTAAATTTTTCCAGTTCTTTCTCCACTATGTCCAGAAGCTGTTCAAGATTTTCACCGCTACAGAACACAGTTGTATCATCCGCAAAAAGGACACATCTCAGTGAACCCGACAGCCAACTTATATCATTTATATAGATTATAAACAACAAAGGACCCAGCACTGAGCCCTGCGGCACCCCACATGTGACATCCCTGAGTTCAGAATTTGTGTTATTGAATTGAACATACTGAAATCTGCCTTGTAAATAACTAGCTATCCATTCATATGCCAGACCTCTGATTCCATATTTCTGCAGTTTACTTAATAGTATTCCATGGTTAATTGTGTCAACGCTTTCTGTAAATAAAAAAAAACACCTATTATGTATTGTTTATTATCAATTGCAGTTGCTATACTTTCCACAAAGTCCATCAAAGCATGTGATGTAGTTCGAGACCTTCTGAATCCATATTGTTCTTCACAAATGATGTTATGCTTCAATAAATAATCATTTAATCTTTTAGCAAATATTTTTTCCAAAATTTTGGAAAATTGTGGCAGGAGTGATATAGGTCTATAATTAGAAAATGTGTGTTTGTCACCAGTTTTAAACAGAGAAATTACTTTGGCTATTTTCATTTGAGAAGGAAATTTACAAGTACTTAGTGACATATTGCAAATATAATTGAACGGTTTTACTATACAATCAACTTTTTTTAATAAAGCCATATCCAAATTATTAAAATCAGTCGATTTCTTACTTTTTGAACCATGAACCAGATCAAGTATTTCCCTTTCATGAGTACCACCAATGTACATTGAAACAGATTTGTTAAACGTTGAATTATTTACCCAGAAGTTATTAGTTGATGAGTCAATCTTACTGGCAAGATTTTTACCCACATTAACGAAGTATTCATTAAAGTGTTCAGCAATAGACTCGTCGTTATCAATCGTGATGTAGTTGTTACTCTGAAAAAATGAAGGATAATCTCTAGTTACTCTATTCTTTTTTACTATTTCATTTAATATGTTCCATGTGTTTTTGATGTTATTTCTATTTTTGACAAGTAACTCATTATAATATCTTTTTTTACTGAGTCTCATGATATTGATTAACTTATTCTTATATGTTTTATACTTACTTTCAGCTTCCTTAGTTCGTAGTTTTATGAACTGTTTATATAGTACGTTTTTCTTTTTACATGCCCTCTGAAGTCCCTTAGTTATCCATGGTTTGTTGCTATATGATTTCTATATTTTGTCAACAACTGGACAGTGTTTATTATACAAACTGGAAAAAATGGAATGAAAGCATCATATGACCCTGTCAACATCATCAACAAAACATCTGACCATTCTGACTGATAAATCCTCCCTTAAATTATCAATTGTTTCAGGTGTTACTTTTCTACTCATGAATTTGATATTGCTTCGATACTTACAACAAACCCTCCAATGCAAAGACTGAGAAAACTGGCAAGTGATCACTGATATCACTGACCAGTAGTCCCCCACTAAGATTACCAGATATAACGTTAGTTAAAATATTGTCAATGAGAGTTGTTGAGTCCATAGTTATTCTGCTAGGCTGAATGATGGTTGGAAACAGTCCTAAACAATACAAGGTGTTATAAATGAAGTGATTTGTGTATGATTGTGAGGGTTTAAAAAATCTATATTGAAATCTCCACAGACAATAAATGCTTATTTCTGTTGATTTTTGTTGTACATTCCTAAGATAATGTCTTCAAAGGTGTCAATATTTGTCCCAGGAGCTCTGTAAATGCAACTAACAACTATGTTTTTGGAGTTTATAGATGTCATTTCTATGGTAACACATTCCATGATGTTGTCCACTGTAAATGACATGTTGTTAATGAGTTTACAGTTATAATCTGACCTTACAACAATGCAACGCCTCCGCCCCTTCTCGTCTGCCTATTAAACCAGGAACAATTCAAACCATCAAGATATACCAGATCTTTATTCATCCTCATTTAACCATGTTTCTGAAATTGCAATAACTGAAAAACGTTTTTTGGATGTTTTCAAACAATCATTAATAGTGGACAGATTACGAGAAAGACTTCTGCTGTTGAAATGTATAATTGAAAAATTTCATCATTGATTTTATAATTTTTGAATTGTTCTTCTGTAAAATATTTGCACTGTCTCACAATATTCTCACTGAAAAAGGTATCAGGATCATTTTCAGATTCGAAGGGGTGGTTAGCAGAGTTATTATAATTAAATGTATCTAGACAGAGCTCCTGGGCAGAAATAAACGGATCATTATCCTTAGTCATTATGTCTCTCTTGTCTCCGGGTGTAGATGATGTGGATGAGTGGGTTGCTGCAGTCTGCATCATGGTGCTGTGATGTGTTTGAGTCCTCATACCTATTGTTCATATTTGTCCAGCTCCTCGATGTTCCTTATTGCCATGACTTTTGCTTGTTCTGGTGATCCGTTCAGTTTGATGAATATTTTACAGTTTGAAGTCCATGTGTGCTGGATTTTTCCCTGTTTCTTTAAGAAGTGTGCTTTCCTGGCGATGTCAGCATTCCGTTTGGTGAGATGTTCATTGATGAATACGTTTGTCCCATTCAGTTTTCTTCCTTGTTTTAACAGTGCTGTTTTGTTTTCTGTTTATGAATCTCATGATGACGGTTCGTTTATCACCGTCATTTCTCCGGGGCAGAGGGTGGCACGCTTCAATGTTATTTAAATCCATTTCTATACCTTTAGATAGGAGGGAAATCAGCAACCTGTTTTTCCACAGAGCTGACCTCCTGTTCACTGGGCTCCCCTCCGCTTCATCTGTTACCGCCCGTGCGTAGGACCGTGGTTTGATGTGAAGACTGTGATTGATGACGTCGTCGATTCTGGTGTACTGCTCCAATTCAGCCACTCTATTTTCCAGCTGCACCAGATTGCCGGTCTTTCTCGGCGTTCTGGAGCCGTAATGCCTTCACCTCCTCCACCAGATCCATGATTGATTTCTGTTGCTGCTTCACAACAGAAATCTCCTCTGATAGAAAGTCCAGAGATTTTTTAATATCGTCACCTTCCTCCGCTGTCAGAACCTTCTTAGGCCCCATGGTCGGCTTATGAGCAGCTTGACGATCGCCGATGTTAACAGCCTGCGTTGTTTGTCACCGGGATGGATCTGCACTGCGCTGGTGCCGCGCGGCCTCGGTGTTTCCGCGCTGATGGATCCGCGGTGGCTGCACGAGGCCTCGGGGAAGCGGCACTCGTGACGCAGCGCGCGGCCTCAGTGAATTCACCACGTTGGGCGGGCCTCGGACGTTGTTGCTGTCCAGTCGCGGGGCTAAGTTGCCGGTTGAGGTGGTATTCCCACTGTCCGGGTTGGCAAACACCGGCATGGCAGATGGCAACCACAAACACCACCTCTGAAAACTCGGGTACAAACTTTTTGCAGCTCGCTCTGACGACACGCAGCTCTGACTGACTGTGACTGACGCGGTGGGATATGCCACGAGGTGGGATCTTGCATGGAGCCCCAGTCCGAGGGAGATTGACAGTCATGTTTAGCTTCTTCCATTTTCTAATAATTGCTCCAACAGTTGATCTTTTTTTCACCAAGCTGCTTGGCAATTGCCCCGTAGCCCTTTCCAGCCTTGTGGAGGTCTACAATTTTGTCTCTGGTGTCTTTGGACAGCTCTTTGGTCTTAGCCATGTTATTAGTTGGAGTCTTACTGATTGTGTGGGGTGGACAGGTGTCTTTATGCAGCTAACGACCTCATATAGGTACTTCTAAATTTGGAATAATAAGTGGAGTGGAGGTGGACTTTTTAGAGGCAGACTAACAGGTCTTTGAGGGCAATAATTTTTGCTGATTGGTAGGTGTTGAAATACTTATTTGCAGCAGTAACATGCAAATAAATTATTAAAAAAACATACATTGTGATTTCCGGATTTTTTTTTTTTTTTTTTTTTTTTAAGATTATGTCTCTCACAGTGGACATGCACCTAAGATGAAAATTTCAGACCCCTCCATGATTTCTAAGTGGGAGAACTTGCAAAATCGCAGGGTGTTCAAATACTTATTTTCCTCACTGTATGGGACCCAGATCCATTTTTCACCGTACAAATGGGTTTTGTGTGGGTTTAATATGGGCTTTGCCAGGTCAGCCCAAAATTTTTTCCATATTAACCATATGGGGCCTGTGGGTGGAAGATGTCCAGCTCATGGGAACAAATTTCATGTGCATGTTTGCAAAATCATTCAAATAAATAAATAAAATGTTCCACTGATTTACAGTTTGGCAGAGGATCAAATAAAGACACTTCAAAAGCTGACAGACGCATCAGGAAGATGTCCAATCTACAACAGTTGGGATGTTGTGTAAAACGTAAATAAAAACAGAATACAATGATTTGCAAATCTTCAACCTATATTTAATTGAATACACCAAAAAGACAACATATTTAATGTTCAAACTGATAAACTTTGTTTTTCTGCAAATATTTGCTCATTTTGAAATGGATGCCTGTAACACGTTTCAAAAAAGCTGGGACAGGGCAACAAAAGACTGGGAAAATTGATGAATGCTCAAAGAATACCTGTTTGGAACATTCCACAGGTGAACAGATTAGTTGGAAACAGGTGAGTGTCATGACTGGGTATTAAAGGAGCATCCCCAAAAGGCTCAGCCGTTCACAAGCAAAGACGGGCGAGGATCACCACTTTCTGAACAACTGCATAAAAAAAAAAATAGTCCAGCAGTTTAACAACAACGTTTCTCAATGTTCAGTTACAAGGAATTTAGGGATTCCATCAT
The DNA here is from genome assembly GCF_902500255.1 of Thalassophryne amazonica. Taxonomy (NCBI): domain Eukaryota; kingdom Metazoa; phylum Chordata; class Actinopteri; order Batrachoidiformes; family Batrachoididae; genus Thalassophryne; species Thalassophryne amazonica. Next base: position 90,738,032 of record NC_047113.1, on the reverse strand, counting down.
CTACAGTCCATAATATAATCAGAAGATTCAGAGAATCTGGAGAACTTTCTACACATACTGCCATCCAAGCAACGTCTTTTTCAGGGACGTCCCTGCTTATTTAAACAAGACAATGCCAAGCCACATTCTGCACGTGTTACAACAGCGTGGCTTCATAGTAAACGAGTGTGGGTACTAGACTGGCCTGACTGCAGTCCAGGCCTGTCGCCCCTTGAAAATGTGTGGCGCAAAATATGACAACGGAGACCCTGGACTGTTGAACAACTGAAGTTGTACATCAAGCAAGAATGGGAAAGAATTCCACCTACAAAGTTTCAACAGTTAGTGTCCTCAGTTCCCAAATGCTTATTCAGTGTTGTTAGAAGGAAAGGTGATATAACACAGTGGTAAACATACCACTGTCCCAGCTTTTTGAAACGTGTTGCAGGCATCCATTTCAAAATGAGCAAATATCTGCACAAACAATGAAGTCTATCAGTTTGAATATTAAATATCTTGTCTTTGTGGTGTATTCAATTGAATATAGGTTGAAGAGGATTTGAAAATCATTGTATTATGTTTTTATTTACATTTTACACAATGTCCCAACTTCTCTGGAATTGTAGTTCTTGATTTGCAAAACTCGCATGGTATCATTAATATTTGACCTCACTTGGCCTTTGACCCCTTAAAAAGTTCCAAAATGCATGTCCCATCCAAGATGGGTTGTAAACGGCTTATCACAGGAAAAGTTATTCATGATTACCTAGCAAAGCGGACAGATGGATGACACTGAACTTTTTAGCCTGACCCAGTCTTTTATTGGCGAGACAAAACTGATGCTTTTTGCTGTTACTGAAGTCCATGTGACGTTGGAGTTTCACTATGTGAAGCCAATTATATTTTTTCTTTGCAAGAGGATCTCCCCACTCAACAAAAGCTGTTGCAAACTTAACACTGTTGACATTAGAATGTGAAATATCCGTTCACATTCTAAGGCACATTCAAACTGAGCATGAACTTCAGGAACAACAAAAAAAAAAGAAGCTGTAATGGCCCCGAAATATGGTACATATGCTCACCAAGATTTCTTGAAATATAATGGTATGGATTACAAATGATTAAACACAGATGGCAAACATCCCAACATATTACCTGTAGCACCGTAACAAAAACAAAACTGTTGAACATGTAAATAAAAAAATTGTTCTCCTTAAATAAACCCCTCAGTGAAGAGCAGGTGGGACTTGTGACTACAGCATGCAGACTTCATAAATCAGCAAATGAAGCTTTCCCCTTCATGCCCATCAGGTTGAAGGTTTTACTGACCTCATGGCCCACAATCTTCAGATCCAAACCTGAGTTAGTTGGTGGATTTATTCAGCATGAGAAAAATTGAGTTGGACAGAATGTTTGTTTGACAATTTAGGCAAGTATTGTACTTTAATTTAGGTTTATTAATAAGCAAAGGCCACTTTATACATTTATTTATGAATAAAGAGGTTAAATTCTTAAATTTCTTGCCGTAGAAGAGTTTGTTGTAGTGCTTTTCATCACCACACACACACACCACATGTGCTTTCAGGCTCTTTTTGTTGTCTTGGTTGTAGCAAATCTCTTCTCTGGCCGTCTTGGTGGGCAGCCTTCGGACTTGTCAGTTACTTTGAACTGTTCCAACCTTTCAAGGATGCCCTCTTGTTTTTCCAGGAATTTAACAAGCGTATCAAAGTGGTTATCAGAAGTTACTCCATTGCTTGGTTCCATCATGTGGATGAGTCAGTTGCATTTCAAAAAGTCAGGAAGCTTACTTTCAATGGTCCGGATTGCCAAGGGGTTCTTTATTGCGTTAACGTTGTCCAGTTCTGTCAGGTCGCTTGCAGCTTTTTTAACCGCTTGAACGAGGTCCATTACCTTGCGTGGTTGGTTTCCCCAAACAGGTGGCATTCTTTCCAAGTCTTCTAGTATTTCAAGTGCTATAGCAGACTTGTTACCATACCTGTTCCCCAGAACTCTGAACATATCCTCAGCCGAGGTATATGTTGACAATCTTAAGTCCTTCACAATCCTGTCAACACTGTCCAACAGTTGGATCTTTTTTACTTCGACAGATCCAGTTGGTTCACCTTGTTTTTGCAGGTTCTCCCAGTCCTTCTTCCATCTATAATAATCTCGGCCGTTGCCGGTGAATACTGGAAGTGTGGTTGGTTTTATTCTGACAATTGGATTTAATGTTGCTGGGGTGGGGGTTATTGGTGACCAGCGCCTACAGTTTCCTCTGAAACTCTTCTTGCAGTCACAAACTCTGCTTTTCATAGGTCTAGTCTCTTTTTTACAGTTCTGATGTCTTTAACTCTGTCATTTAGAGTCCATCTGTCCTCCCCAGGAATCCATCTCTCCCAAGCATGCATGATGTCATCCATCTCTTTGAGCCTGACCCCAAAGTCCATGTGAACATTGAAGCTCTCAAGATTAGCGCTTGACACAGGTAGATCTTGTGCTTTTCCTCCTAATTGCTCTGCTTCTTCAATGGCTTCCATAACCTCTTGTTGTCCATCCCGAGACCACAGAGTCTCTTGTACAATGTTCTGCACATGCTTCTATCAACTATCAACTTCCTCTTGGATTTCAAGAACTTGTATCTCCTCCTCTTTTCCTGTCATATCAGACAATACTCCGGCCAAGTAGTTGTCATTTGATCCGAAGAGGTCTCTGAGGCGGTCAGAAAGGTTGTTAAACTCCTCCACTAATTCTTGCTGAGCCAGAGTGTCTTTGTCTCTTATAAGAAAATTGGCTTGACGTGTAAAGTTGCTCTTGGAGACTGGCCACTCCTTTTTGAGCTGTTTAATGGTCTTTTCTTCAGCTATTACTGTTGCCCCCGCAAACCACACTTGGATTGTAAAGCATTTAATCTTTTACTTCTCCTGGATCACGAGTGGTTTTCAACTGTCAAGCTATCTATATTCAAAATTTTTGGTCCCACTTGAAAAGACCGGGGGAGAAGCAGGACGCGAGGCCAACTCAGCATTTAACACTTTTTTTTTCCATAATATTTTTATTGGCATTTTAGCACCATGAAATACAGCATTTTACATTCATATAACATATATAACAAAACATCAGATTACTGTATTTATGACAGAGATATAAAACAATCAACCAAGCAAACAAACAAACAAAAAAATGCTTCTCCTTTTTAAAGAAATGGTATTGTGCACAACTTGAAATATGCAAATACACTGCATAAAAATGTTAAAAAAGAAAAAAAAAAAGAAAAAAAAATCCAGGACAGAGATATTACGTTTTGGGAACTGCATTGTCCACTCTAATCATTCATTTGGTCATCAGTTAAATCTAAATCCTTAACATAATTAATAAAAGGCATCCATATGTTCTCAAAAGTCTGCGGTTTACCCTTTAATATGTAAGTTACTCTTTCCAGTGGAAGGTTTGATAGGATCTGCCTCATCCATTGGACGGTACTTGGTCTATTATTGTTTTTCCACAACATTACAACACATTTTTTAGCAAAGGAAGCTCAGGTTTATGAATGCTCTGTCATTCTTACTGTAATTCTGTGTTTCAGGATAAATGCCCAACAGAAAAAATTTTGGATCAAGTACAATTTGTTTTGAAATTATCTTCTCAATTATAATTCTTTCTTCTTCCCAAAACATTTTTATTTTCCTACATTCCCAAATACAGTGTAAAAGTGTGCCTCTAGCTTCCATACATTTTGTACAAATATCCAGTATATTTTTGTTATATCGATTTAAATCTACTGGAGTTACATAAGTGCGCATTATCCATTTGTACTGTACTAGTTTAAGGCGTGCATTTATAGATGTAGTATGATCACCAGCCTTATGTGTAGCCAGGGGTGGGCCTGGATGGGCCTGGGCCCGCCCACTTGTCAGCCAGGCCCGCCCCATCCAATGAGAAGGCTGAGTCAACACTCGACAGTCTCCTGTTGTTGCCTCATTGTATTCCTATGATTGGTATTGCATTAGCACTGAGCGACAGTTAATAAATTTTGTCAAAAAAATCTGGTTCATCTTCTGTGATTTTTATTAATTCACTTTCAGAGTACAGTGGTCCCTCGCTATAATGCGGTTCACCTTTCGCGGCATCATGTTCTAACCTAAGCAAAATCTGTACTCCCAGATATTTGAACTGTTCTACAACATTAAACTGAGTTACCTCAGAGGTTGGGCTCCTTTCATTTGCATTGAGCAGTAATATAAAGGATTTGGTGTTATTCACTTTGTATCCTGAAATGTCTCCAAATATTTTTATAAGCTGTAACAGGGCCGGAATTGTCTGATTTAAGTTTGACATAAATAAAATTACATCATCAGCATACAAAGATATTCTATGCTGTCGGTCCTACTGTAATTCCACAGAATTCTGGATGTGAATGTATACTTATTGCAAATGGTTCAATTGCCAATGTAAACAATAAGGGCGAGAACGGGCAACCCTGTCGGCATCCTTTACTGATTTTTATAGGTTTTGAAATATTTCTATTTGTTATGATTTCTGCTGTGGAATTTTTATATATTATCTGAACCCATTTTATAAAATTGTTCCCACACTTACATTTTTCAAAGACTTTGAAAAGATAAGGCCATTCCAGCCTATCAAAAGCCTTTTCAGCATCTAATGATAAAAGTGCTGAATCAGATGTTTCTTTATTCTTATGAATAATATTTAGTACCCTTCTTGCATTATGGAATCCTTGCCTTCCCATTATGAAACCATTTTAATCCCTATCAGTGATAATTGGCAATATCATTTGTAAATGTTTTGCTAAGAGTTTACAGATTATCTTCAGGTCGGAATTTAACAAACTTATAGGTCTCATATTCTCACATTTGTTAGGAGGTTTGCCTGGTTTTGGTAGTAAAGTAATTAAAGAACTATTCATAGAAGGTGGGAGATTTTCCTTTTGAAATGCTTCTAAAAACATTTCCAGAAGTGGCTTTAACAATTTATTCTTAAATGTTTTATATAGATCAATTGGAAGGTCACCTGGTCCTGCTCTTTCTTCTTTTGTAATTTCTAGCTCCAGATCTTCTTTGTGTTCATTTGGAATGCATGGTATAGATAATTTGTTGAGAAATGTGTTGAGGTTTTGTAAGTCAATTTTAATATCATATAATTTTTTGTAATATTCTCTGAAAGCATTATTAATTTCTATAGGCTCCACAACAACATGACCATTAGATATAATTGTTGTGATTGGTGTTTTAGTTTCTAATTGTTTAATTTGCCATGCTAATAGTTTGCCCGATTTATCACCTTGCTCATAGAAAGATTGTTTTAGCCTTAAGAGACTAGAAGCTGCTCTAAAGGCTGACAGTTTCTCATATTCAGCTCTCATGATCAACAAATCACTTTCCATTCTTGGGTTACTTCCCTCATAAACCTTTTCCTGAAGGGTTTTTTTTTTTTTTCCCCAATCGGACCCTCTCCTCGCGTGCCTTTTTTGATTTTGAGCCTGTATAACTAATGATATGTCCTCTAAGGAAAGCTTTAAAAGCGTCCCACTTTATACATGCGGATGTTTGTGTAGTATTAATCTCAAAAAACTCAATCTGTTTTCCTATATATTTTACAAATTCCTCATCTTTTAACCATTTATGTTGAAAGTACCATCTAGGTGGCTCTTTCATCAATTTTTTATCCACGTACACTAAACAACATGGTGCATGGTCAGAAATCATAATGTTATCATAAAAACATTTATTAATTTTGGACCGCAAGCCTGAGGAAATTAAAAAGTAATCGATTCGGGAGTATGTCTGAAATACACTAGAGTAGCAAGAAAAGGCTCTTTCTTGTGGTTTTAATTCTCTCCATATATCCTGTAGACTTAAATCTTTCATAAGCTGATGAATAATTGTTCTGCACGTGTTGTGTGATTGATCTTGTCCTGTGGATCTATCTATACTGGGATTAAGTGTACAGTTAAAATCTCCTCCTATTATATATTGTCCCGCAAATGTTGAAAGGGTAAGAATAAGATCTTCAAAAAATTTTGCATCGTCTATGTTGGGGCCATATAAATTTACCAAATTTAGATTTTCTGATAAAAGAGAACCTTGGACTATCAAATATCTTCCCCTTTTTATCTTTGATTACATTTTTTTTACCTGAAATGGGACTGTATTACGAGTATGTTATGTATGTGAGTATGTATAAGAGTCATAACTCCTCTGGCACGAGATGAAAATGGTACTGTAAATACATGACCCTGCCACCTCCTCCTTATTCTCCTATCCTCCTCATTTAAGAGATGTGTTTCTTGTAGGAAAACAATATTGGAATTTAAATCTTTAATTCTGTTCATGACTTGTTTCATTTTTTTAAGCTTTTGCAGACCTCTGCAGTTCCATGAAATAAAATTAAGATTTACTCCTACAAACATCTTTAACGTAAACTAGTAGATTACCTTATAATGTAGAAAAAACCAGCTTGCTCCAAGTTTGAGCTGCACAGTGAAATTCCTGAGTACTTAGTACCACATGTTCAACACTACTAAAGTAAAGCAAAGCAAAAAAAAAAAAAAGTACTTTATGAACTCAAAGTGTTAGTGTGAATGCTTTTTTTCTCCCTTCTTCCCTTCCTTCCTTGCACAGATAATTCTGTGTAACTCAACATAAGTGTGTGTACTAGATATATTTTGGCTAGCGTGAAAAATTATAGCCACAACTTAAAACATGATATGCAGTGTTTCAGATGTGTGGACTTATAATGTTATCATATACCTGAAAGTGCATCCAAACTATCAGTAAGATATATTCTAAATGTTTGCTGAGACGATGTTATAGTTGTCATAGGCAGTATTTTCACACACTGTTCCAAATCAAATAAACTAATGTTGCCTCTCCATATTTAGTTCCCCCACTGAGTTACCGTTTTAGTCTTTTGCATTTAAGTCCCGTCTGTGTCCTTCTGGATCCTCTGGAAAAACTCCTGAGCTTCGACCGGCGTTTTAAAGGTGTAAGTGCGCTCTTTATGTGTTACCAACAGTTTTGCTGGGTGAATCACTCCATGTCGGATCCCGCGGTTGTGGAGCTCCTGGCGGATCGGGTCGAATTGTTTCCGCAATTGGTGTATTCCTGCAGCCAAATCCGAGTAGAACCGTAGTTGCTGGTCTTTGTACCGAATGTCTCTGTGTCGCCGTGCTGCCCCTCATCGGTCCGATTCGGTGTGCCCTTTCAATAACAAGAGGTTCAGTCGCAATATTCAGTACTTCTGGAATCCATTTTTCCAGAAAGGAGCATGGATTCTCTCCTTCGGCACCCTCCGGCAGTCCCACTAGTCTCAGGTTGTTCATTCGGGATCTGGTTTCCAGGTCCAAGAGCTTATCCTCCAGAGTTTTATTTTTCGACACAAGTTTCTGGACTTTAGCTTGCAAGTTAACTACATCGTCTTTGGCACTTGAGATGCGTAACTCCGCCTGTGACACTCGTTCAGTGCAGTCGTTTATCTCCTTCTTCACATCTTCTGACTCCGACATCAAGTTTTGACAAGAATTCCGCTTTCAGACAGCTGACAGCAGCCAGTATTGCGTCCGCCTTTGCACCTTCGGTTTCCCCTTGTCTGCCGGGCTCCTCATCTGCCATTTCTTCGTTCACTTTCTGTGGTTCTCCATGAACGTGATAGTCAGTTAATTTTGGCTGTTTTGATGTTGTTTTCACTTCTTTATTTAATTTACCAGCCCTCGGCATTACAGGATCCAACACTTAGCACTTTGCTATTACGTTTTGTTGCAAATCAGAGTTTTAAAGAAAAATTTGGAAACAGCTGCAGAGCAATGCAAAACACGTCTTCTTAATCCAAAATTGTAACTTGCAATTTTAACTAAGAGTTTTTAATATAGGATTTTATTCACAAGATTTTCTATTTTACGATTCCATGATGAACTTTTTTTATAGGCATTTCAGTGTTATTTTTAACTATGGATTTTAAATACAAATTAATGAATTAAACACTTTGAAGATAAAGATGTTTATTTCAAAGTGATCATGTTTCCACTTCAATTATGAAATAAAATGCCATTATATCCCTTTATTCATAAATAAATGTATATAGTGGCTTTTGCTTATGAATAAACCTAAATTAAAGTACAAACAAACATTCTGTCCAACTCAATTTTTCTCGTGCTGAAGTACAGCTTACAAACAAATTTATTCACCAAACAAATGTTTGGTGAATAAATCCACCAACTAACTCATGTTTGGATCAGTTTTGAATTAATTTTATCTAGAATCTTGCAATAATACAAATGCCCTGATCGTATTTCACGATTATAGTTGTTAAAGTAACAAATAAACTAGAAATTTTGGCTCAAACTCACCAACAATGTCCCTACTTGCTCCCACACCTGCTCACTGTTACCTGTCAGTGCAGTGAACATTCCAGGGCAAACTCCTGTACAGTGCTTCCATCTAGCGACCATTTAGGGACACTACACTAAATAAAAAGGTGAAAGATGGAGATTAAAGAAAGAAGTTTTACTTATTCTTTTCTTCTTCTTTGGCTTGACCACAACACTGGCGCACACAGCCTGCCTGGTCCCACCAACAAGGCTGATGATGCGTATCTGAAAAAGATCACACTCCTAAATAAGAGTATTGATTGGCTATATATGTATAGAAAGCTCTATCACCACCACAAATTGATTTCTGATCTGTTGGATCATAATTCAAGTCATTGAATTTCATATTTACAGTTTGTCATCTTCAAACTTACTGAATATGATGTATAATGAATAGGATTAGATAGTTCAAAAGTCAGTCGTACAGAAAAATAACACATTAAGAGACATGACTTACAAACATTTTGCTTACCAATTTCTTACTGGCAGCATGAGAAGTCTCCAGGAGGGTGCTGAGTTCCTGGAGAGCCTCCCTACTGTTGTCGGGTAATGGTGGCAGAACAGTCTCCCTGCCAACCTCTGCATCTACTGGAAATGTGGGAAACCAACTGTACAGTAATACTGGCAATACTGCCAGTATTACTTTTGCACTGGTGATTTTACTGTGTAGTCTGATCCCCTCAGATCTCAGAAGCTATGCAGTGTGGGACCTGGTTAGTACTTCAAATCAAATCAAATCAATTGTATTTATATAGCGCCAAATCACAACAAACAGTTGCCCAAAGGCGCTTTATATTGTAAGGCAAAGCCATACAATAATTACAGAAAAACCCCAACGGTCAAAACGACCCCCTGTGAGCAAGCACTTGGCGACAGTGGGAAGGATAAACTCCCTTTTAACAGGAAGAAACCTCCAGCAGAACCAGGCTCAGGGAGGGGCAGTCTTCTGCTGGGACTGGTTGGGGCTGAGGGAGAGAACCAGGAAAAAGACATGCTGTGGAGGGGAGCAGAGATCAATCACTAATGATTAAATGCAGAGTGGTGCATACAGAGCAAAAAGAGAAAGAAACACTCAGTGCATCGTGGGAACCCCCCAGCAGTCTAAGTCTATAGCAGCATAACTAAGGGATGGTTCAGGGTCACCTGATCCAGCCCTAACTATAAGCTTTAGCAAAAAGGAAAGTTTTAAGCCTAATCTTAAAAGTAGAGAGGGTGTCTGTCTCCCTGATCCGAATTGGGAGCTGGTTCCAGAGGAGGGGAGCCTGAAAGCTGAAGGCTCTGCCTCCCATTCTACTCTTACAAACCCTAGGAACTACAAGTAAGCCTGCAGTCTGAGAGCGAAGCGCTTTATTGGGGTGATATGGTACTATGAGGTCCCTAAGATAAGATGGGACCTGATTATTCAAAACCTTATAAGTAAGAAGAAGAATTTTAAATTCTATTCTAGAATTAACAGGAAGCCAATGAAGAGAGGCCAATATGGGTGAAATATGCTCTCTCCTTCTAGTCCCTGTCAGTACTCTAGCTGCAGCATTTTGAATTAACTGAAGGCTTTTCAGGGAACTTTTAGGACAACCTGATAATAATGAATTACAATAGTTCAGCCTAGAGGAAATAAATGCATGAATTAGTTTTTCAGCATCACTCTGAGACAAGACCTTTCTAATTTTAGAGATATTGCGCAAATGCAAAAAAGCAGTCCTACATATTTGTCTAATATGCACATTGAATGACATATCCTGATCAAAAATGACTCCAAGATTTCTCACAGTATTACTAGAGGTCGGGGTAATGCCATCCAGAGTAAGGATCTGGTTAGACACCATGTGTCTAAGATTTGTGGGGCCAAGTACAATAACTTCAGTTTTATCTGAGTTTAAAAGCAGGGAATTAGAGGTCATCCATTGTCTGTAAGACAATCCTGCAATTTAGCTAATTGGTGTGTGTCCTCTGGCTTCATGGATAGATAAAGATGGGTATCATCTGCGTAACAATGAAAATTTAAGCAATGCTGTCTAATAATACTGCCTAAGGGAAGCATGTATAAAGTGAATAAAATTGGTCCTAGCACAGAACCTTGTGGAACTCCATAATTAACCTTAGTCTGTGAAGAAGATTCCCCATTTACATGAACAAATTGTAATCTATTAGATAAATATGATTCAAACCACCGCAGCGCAGTGCCTTTAATACCTATGGCATGCTCTAATCTCTGTAATAAAATTTTATGGTCAACAGTATCAAAAGCAGCACTGAGGTCTAACAGAACAAGCACAGAGATGAGTCCACTGTCTGAGGCCATAAGAAGATCATTTGTAACCTTCACTAATGCTGTTTTTGTACTATGATGAATTCTAAACCCTGACTGAAACTCTTCAAATAGACCATTCCTCCGCAGATGATCAGTTAGCTGTTTTACAACTACCCTTTCAAGAATTTTTGAGAGAAAAGGAAGGTTGGAGATTGGCCTATAATTAGCTAAGATAGCTGGGTCAAGTGATGGCTTTTTAAGTAATGGTTTAATTACTGCCACCTTAAAAGCCTGTGGTACATAGCCAACTAATAAAGATAGACTGATCATATTTAAGATCGAAGCATTAATTAATGGTAGGGCTTCCTTGAGCAGCCTGGTAGGAATGGGGTCTAATAGACATGTTGATGGTTTGGAGGAAGTAACTAATACTTGCATCGGAGTGTCATGGTTAGGGGTTCAGATGGAACCAAACTGGTCAGACTATGAACACAAATGCAGGGAGCTGGACATGGAGAGAGGTACAAGAGGAAAATTAATATTTATTAATATATAAATGAGGACACGCTGCGCTGGGGTCCTTCTGCAGGATGGAGAGTGGCCCGCCTCCTGGCAGTGAAAACAGGGAGCTGCAGGTTTCCGAGCCACTCTTAGAAGGATAAAGCACACAAGAAGACAAATGACCTGGGGCCAGGTGGTACGCTGCTTTGGTAACCAGGAACTACGAAGGAAGACACACTGGGTAAGTGGAATGCACTTAGTAATGCTGCCACAAAGTCTTAGCTCAGAAGAGGAGCAAACACAGAATGTCTCAGAAAGTGTAAAATAATACTGTGATAGTTCAGCAATTGTTCATTGTTCATCAGTGGTCTCCAAGGTCAAGGGTCAAGTGCTGTGGGTTGACGCGCAGCTCCAATCAAGCAGGACTTGATACAGCTGGGCAGCATTCTCAATTGTTTAATATCAAAGTTTATATAATGGCTGAGTGGATCCTTGTCATTTGATTGGTGCTTTGTATGTCACATGACATGGATTAATTAATTCATCCCATTTGTGTTGCATTGCGTTTAGAGTGCAAATTTGGTTCCATCCATTTGGTACCATTGCACTCTGTACACGCGCACACATGCACGTGCATACGAGCTCGTGCACATGCATGCGCCACACTTCCTCATGAATGCGCATGCGCACACCCCCATGCATGCGCATGCGCAAGCATACACAAAACAAATCCACTGCGCTGTCTGTAGGCTGGAGACTGTCTGGAGGTTATTGTAGTCAATAAAATCAAAGAATGGCGAGTTCTGTTTCTGACTGTCACATTAGTTGAACACACAGACTCATAAATCATCTTGATCAAGAATATATTTATTTATTTATTTATTTTGTATGTGTTTGTGTTATTGCTGACAACATCCACGTTACTGCTTTAAAACAGCAGAAAGATTATTTTAATAAAACATGACGTTTGACTCCAGTTGCGTTTCAGTGGATTTTCTTTTCAATGCTGGGATCAAACACGTCCTCCAGGCGATCTGTCTTACTGCTGCTCCTCCTAAACATGAAAAATACACAAATTACTCACACATTTTATACACAGTCATTATATCTGTCTGTCTATCTATAAAATTTTTAACAAAATTAAGAATATATATATATATATATATATATATATATATATATACAGAAATGTAAAAATAGAAATTTCCAAGTCAGTGAATATGACTCAGATGTCATTAACATCTATCATAAAGAAATACAAACTGTATGGTAAATCTGTGAATAAATGAATTCATTAAATGTGTTTATTGTTATTTTATGTCATCATATGTTGTGTGTCTGTTCACTCTCCAAGAAAGGAGGATGGACAGCTTTGGTGAAAATGGACTTTTTTATGCTGACTCTTGATTATTTTTTGCTTTAGATCATTGTTGCTGGTGTAAATGCCGTCTGTGCTCTGTCTGTGTCTGTGTCAGTGTGCGTGTGTGGTCGGTGCACATATGTTCATCAGTTTGGCTGGAATCTGTTGAATCTGTGTTATTTGTGTTTATCCTATTTTTGCTTGGTTGGTGGTTATATGAGGAAATGTGGTTGACTGTTGTGAGTTTTTTCTTGGGATCTGTGTGATGTCAGTTTGTGTTGGAATTCTCATTAAATCATTTTATTCCACTCATTGAAAATGACTGTGAAGAGTCTTTTTTATTTTTTCTTACTGACCTTTTGAGATTCTCCAGCTGCTGGTGAAGCTGTTGAATCTCCTCCAGGCTCGTCTGGTCCCTGGTGAGGAGGAGCTCCATCTGAGCAGTCTGACTCTTGTGCTAATTCACCATAAAACACACGCACAGTCATAAGTCAGGTTTGCTGGAAGAAAAATGTTTGATCTTTTCAAATGTGACTGTCTGTTGACCCGTTAGAAGGATAATTAATGTTACTATAAACTACTCAGGTGCCTCAAACATTTGTACAAAACCACAAAAAGTATTCTGACCTTGATGCGCAGCTCAGCCAGCATTCTGTCCAGACAGGCGCTGCGATTATCCAGGATCCTTTCTCTAAACTGGTTTTTCATCAGCTGCTTTGTGTCTTGTTGCACCGTTTCGGAAAGATCCGTCGCCTCAGTGGCTGCTGGAGGCTGAACTTTGACCTGGATGCTGTTGAGTTTCTCCATCAGCTCTGATATCTGTCTGCACCACAGAGCAGCACAAGAGCTGGTTATTTATTTTAATCAGCACAATGTTAAAGCAGAAACTGAAGACATCTGAAAGCTGAAAATCATCTGAGCCTCATCCAAAACCTCCAACCACTGTTTGAATCCATGAGAATAAGATGAACTATTTCTATTTATATTAATGTAGGCGAGATAAATGAAGAATAGTCACATTTTTAGGTTATTTAAACTATTACAAAATGGAAAATCAAAGACTTTTTAAATTAAGATTTTTAATAATTTCTCCTGTGGAATCTGTAGTACCTACAAAGCCCACAAGGGACAAACAACTCACACTTTGAGAAATGGCCTAATCCATAGAAGAAAAACATTACATACAGTTATTGGTGGACCATAAATATTTGGTCATTGGTGACCTTTTATAAAAACTTGTTTCCTACAGTTTATTGAACTTTAAAAGTCCAAAGTTAAGTTTCACTGTCAGGTTTAATTTGAGGCTGTTTACATCAAAATTAGATTTAAAAAATTAAATATATAATTTATTGGACTAAAGCATTGATTTAACAAATATTTGCACTTCTATACATCATCGTCAACTCAGTGGATCATCAGACAGTGACGACCCATAATGCACCTGCACTCACCCGGTGAGCAGAGAAACTTGAACCTGCAGCTCATCGTTTTCTTCTCGTGCCTTCACGTGGCAATGCTGCCATGTCTCAGCTGCTGTCAGAGTGTCTGCACATTTCTTTTCCTTTTGAAAGACATAAAAATAATGTTTGTTTTTTGGCTTTTGCACAGACAGAAGTCCAAAATTAAAGCATGTGTGACAATCAGGAGTTTGAACATTGATCGGGTTGTGAACATACCGTGTCCCTCATCTGACTCGTCACGTGAGCCGTGACCTCCTCGCTCCGCTCAGCTCACCGTCTGTAAGCCTCAGCAGCTTGTGTCAAGGTTTCAGACTGTGCATCCTCCTCAGCTCCTCTCTCAGACGATTCATTTCTACTTTCAGCTGCTCCACAGTTTCCTTCAGGTTCTAACCCAAGAAAACAATCACGTTTGTTGAATTTTGCAAAAACTCTGCATGAATATTTATGAAAGTTGTGTAATCTCTCCCTTATGAAACAATCAGATATGTATCTCGGTGCACAGATTCAGGGATGATACTTTTTAGTCAGAAACACTGTGATACAATGTTGTCTGATACAGTTCTTCTTTTACTGCATTTGTTCATTTTTATTGATAAATTGCGTGATAATCGCTTCCCTTCAGATTCATATTTCATGAAAAATCAGGAACCTTCTTCAGGTTTTTTGCTTCTGTCTGTTGGTGCTGCTTCTGTTCACCACACGGGGGCAGCACCACATACAGCAGCAGAAACTGAAGAACAGAAGAAGCAGCCAGCTCTTGTTAGCATAGCATATATAGCATAATGTAACTTTACCGTTCTGAAACAGTTTGACAGTAAAAACAAACTGTGAGCCCAACATCAAGTAGACTATTCTGTGGAGTATAAGTTTCTTTTTTTTTTCTGTATTATCAGGTCATTAATTTGTGATTTGTGTCCATTGCTGAAGCATACGTTATTATTTTTATTTATTTTTATATTACTGGAGTTTATTTTGTTTAGTGCTTTGATTCCTGTGAAAGTCTGATATAAAGAATTACTGCAATTATCATGAATAACAAATTCATGATTTTTCAGTATGTCGCAGGGCCTCCCATAGTAGTAAAAAAAAACACGACTTATACCCTGGAAAATACAGCACAAGTGGATAAATTTGCCCATTATACCACCCACCAGGATCAGCCACCTTGATCTTGTTTGGCTTTTGCAAACTTTGCATTGCTGTAAACATTCGCCAGCCTGACGCCGACCTTTGAACTGTTTAAAGACCTTTGAAAGTTTAAAGACATGAAAGTGGCAACGGAACAGCTTCAGATGATTTATAAGGTTATAACTGAGTCACAGTTTAGATGGAACTCAGTGTCTAATTGGCATGGGTTAACTGTTCAGCCCCTAATGTTTGTGTTTGATTTAAGCGTTGTTGCGTGCTGACGTCCGTCCGGGTGACGTTGAGTCAAAGTGAACTGAGTTTTCATTGGATATCAGAAGACAAACCTTAATCTGCACAGGCAGATGGGCCTTTATTGGCTCCATCATGCGCTTTCCATCGTTCTGCACAATTTACAAAAACAACAAAAAAAATTACACTTTGTTGGTACGTCCATAAAACTATTAATGACATCATCAGGCTGGAGCAGCTGTTCATGATTCACTCACCTTTTTAGCCTGTAAAAGTTTGAACAGGAGACTCACTTCTTCATTTTTCTCCTTAAGTTTAGACAGAAGAATCTGGAAAAAAAGAAACTTAATCTAGTTTTTGATTGATCACACAGCTGCTCGTCCAGCCAGAGAAAAATCTAAAACTGAATTGCGAAAAAGTTTGCTTGTTTTTCGTGATCCGGATCACCACTAAAATTGAATCACTTGTTCCTCTTGTCATTTCCAACCACTCCACAAAATTTCATCAAAATCCATTCAAAACGTTTTGAGTTATCCTGCTGACAAACAGACAAACAAACAAACGCGACCGAAAACATAACCTCCTTGGCGGAGGTAAAAATCAGTCTGCAATCAAAATGCATCAAAGTTAGTTTTATTGTCTGGTTTGGATCAGAAATGCACAGAGTAGCTGGGGGTCACTGATTCGATCAACACTAAGTGTAAACATGCTCATGCTGACTCCAAATCTCGCCGTCCTCTCCCAGCTGAGGATGCCACCCCTGTCGTTGCCGCTGCTCAAGTGAAACGTGTTTCCGCTCACACTCAAACAAACCTAGAGTCGTCCATATGCACCCCAGCTATAGAGCCAGCAGACACCGTGGACATTTCACTTTTAAACATGGACAGGCAGCGTCTCATTCAAGCTCAGACAGCTGATCCGGATCTGCAAATAATAATGAACTGGGTGTTGACTGACGGTACGCCACCATTTTCACACATTTCAGACTAGAGGGAATTTCCTAAACTCACTTTTGTTGATGGTCTCCCGTGTTGCAGTATCAGACTCCCAGCATGTGACACTGTTTTGCAGACTGTAGTCCCCAGTTGCTTGCAGACAGAAGTTTTTCAAATGTTACATGACCATTCACTCTCTGGCCATTCCAGTGCACAAACGACATTGCAAAGTGCTCAAGTCAGATGTTACTGGCCCCATATAGCACGTGACATAAACCATTAAATGCACTGCCTGTGACGCTAGGTGAGCACAGGTACCAGAACAACAAGCCCCTATTCAAAACACACACATCCAAGCTTTCTGAGAAAATTGCAGCAGATCTGACTGAACTGCCACTCATGCCGAGGTAATCGATACCCAGGCTTGGGGAGTAACGGAATACATGTAACGGCGTTACATAATTAGGATATAAAAAAGGTAACTGTATTCCGCTACAGTTACAGAAAAAAAGACGTATTCAGATTACAGGTGTTGGGAAGGTGTCGTGACACGGACCCACAACAGGGGCGTTAATGAACGGACAATGGATAAGCCAAAGAGTAACAATTTAATGTTGTGAAGCGCACAACGAAGTACAGACAATAACAATATTGTGGAATGTCAATCATACACAAGGTGACGTGTGGCAGGCTCGAAGATAGAAGACGTCTGGAGATAGAAGAGCCGGATCCCACACGGCTTCCACCACCAACGGATCTGAAGAACACCGGAGCCGCCAAGCCCTGCGCCCCAGGTGGCCACTGTCTTCAGCAGTCAGACCCGGTATCGATTGCGAACCGTAATCTCATTCAGCCCTCTGTAATCAATGCATGGACGGAGTCCGCCGTCCTTCTTACCCACAAAAAAGAAACCCGCGCCCATCGGGGAGGTGGAGTTCCGGATCAACCCAGCAGCTAAGGAGTCCCGGATGTACGTCTCCATTGATTTGCGTTCCGGACGTGAGAGATTGTACAGCCTGCTGGACGGATACTCAGCGCCCGGGATCAAATCGATGGCGCAATCGTACGGTCGGTGCGGGGGAAGGGCAAGTGCCAGATCTTTGCTGAAGACGTCAGCAAGATCGTGGTACTCCTCCGGTACCGCTGTCAGATTGGGGGGGACTTTGACCTCCTCTTTAGCTGTCACACCGGGTGGAACCGAGGATCCTAAACACTCCCGGTGGTAGGTTTCGCTCCACTGCGTCACAACCCCAGACGGCCAATCAATCCGGGGATTGTGTTTCAACACCTATGGAAAACCCAAAATCACTCGGGAGGTAGAAGGTGTTACATAAAACACAATCTCCTCCCTGTGATTCCCAGACACCACCAATGTCACGGGCTGTGTCTGGTGTGTGATTAATGGAAGAAGGGTGCCATCTAGTGCCCGTACCTTCAAGCGTGAAGGCAGAGCCACCAGAGGGAGCCCCACTTCCTTTGCCCATCTGCTGTCCAGCAGATTCCCTTCCGACCCCGTGTCTACGAGTGCTGGGGCGTGAAGGGTTAACTCCTCACTAAGGATCGTGACTGGGATTCGTGCGGATCTACGGGGTTTCCCCGTGTGCGTGTTATGGCCCACCCTTAGCCCAGTTTCTAAGGACGGGCGTTGTAGTTTGACCGTTTGGGGCAGTTTCTCTGAATATGACCACTAGAGCCACAGAAAAAACACTCCCCGCGGGCCAGCCTCCTTTGTCTTTCATCTGGTTTCACTTTGGCCCTGCTCGTGTCCATAGCTTCGTCAGCAGGGGGAGCTGTTGCCACACGGGGCCCTCTGGCTGTGGAACGTGGGGACGATGGCACCCTTTCGGACCCGGAAGGAAGAGGGATGGCTCGTGCCCAGTCACGCCCCCCGCCCTGCTCCCGACGGTGTTCCTCTAAGCAGTTGTCTAAATGTATAACCAGGTCGACAAGCCCGTCAAAATCCCGCGGTTCCTCCTTGGCCAGCAGATGCTCCTTCAGGACCGGAGACAGTCTGTTTATGAAGGCGGCGCGGAGTGCAACGGTATTCCAGCCGGACCTCGCAGCCGCGATGCGGAAGTCGACTGTATACTCGGCTGCACTCCGGCGCCCCTGTCTCATTGACAGTAGTATGCTCGAAGCGGTCTCGCCTCTGTTGGGATGATCAAAAACCTGTTTGAACTCCCTTATAAACCCAGCGTATGACGTTAGGAGCCATGAGTTCTGCTCCCAGAGCGCCGTAGCCCAGGCGCGTGCCTCTCCTCGAAGCAGGTTAATAACATAAGCCACCTGGCTAGCGTCTGACGCGTACATGACGGGACGCTGTGCAAAGACGAGCGAACACTGCATTAGGAAGTCCGCGCACGTCTCAACACAACCTCCGTACGGCTCCGGAGGGCTTATGTATGCTTCAGGGGACGGTGGGGGGGGTCGTTGAACGACCAGTGGGACGTCTGTGTCTGACAAGGGACCAGCAGGAGGAGGTGCTGCAGCAGCGCTTTGGTCGCGCGCCTCCACCCTGGCGGTGAGAGCCTCCATCCTCCGATTGAGAATAACGTTCTGCTCGGTCACCAGATCCAACCGAGCAGTGAAAGCGGTTAGAATCTGCTGCAGCTCACCTAACATGTCTCCTGCTGGCACCTGTGCACCTCGCTTTTAAATTGGCTGTTCAAACTCGGTTGACGCCCCTCGGGATCCATGACGCTGGCCGAGAAATCCTGTTGGGAAGGTGTCGTGACACGGACCCACAACAGGGGGCGTTAATGAACAGACAATGGATAAGCCAAAGAGTAACAATTTAATGTTGTGAAGCGCACAACGAAGTACAGACAATAACAATATTGCGGAATGTCAATCATACACAAGGTGACGTGTAGCAGGCTCGAAGATAGAAGACGTCTGGAGATAGAAGATGCCGGATCCCACACGGCTTCCACCACCAACGGATCTGAAGAACACCGGAGCCGCCAAGCCCTGCGCCCCAGGTGGCCACTGTCTTCAGCAGTCAGACCCAGTACTGCTGGCAGAGAACAGAAACAGTTTTGATGAGTGTGAGTACACACACTCAGTAATCCCACAGTCTGTGTTCTGTAAGGGAGGGAGCACCTCCATCTCCAGTCACACACTCGTGCAGCTCCTGTCTAACCACTTATCTGGTTGGGGTGTGAAGCGAAGCCGTCGCTGATCACACCAAACGCCAATCCCACAGATAAGACAACACCCACAGGAAAACGGCTGCAAAGAAGTTCAGACTATTAGTCAGTTTAAATTCAGCAGAGAAATTACCTGTATGATAGCTGATTTCTCGGCGGGGAGGTGGAGTTGCAGTCTGGCTTTTATGGAGGTTGACGTAGATGAGTGACAGCTGGTGGTGATGATGTGACAGCTGTCACTCCACTGGTTTCGGCGCCCTCTCGTGCTTGAAGCCCGCACTCCAAGCAGGGCGCCATCTGGTGGTGGTGGGCCAGCAGTACCTCCTCTTCAGCGGCCCACACAACAACAGGTATCCATCCATCCATCCATTTTCTTCCGCTTTATCTGGAGTCGGGTCGCGGGGGCAGCAGCTCAAGCAAAGGTATATTTAGTAAAACTGGGGTTCGCAGGATTACAATTTTAATGCATTTTATGATATTATCTGTATATAATATATTTTTTTCTTTGAAACGAAAACGTCCCTTCATGGACAGCGACATGACGTCTCCTAACCGGGCAAAATATTGATGAAGTACCCGGATGTTAATGCATTTTCAATGGAGATTCGCAACTGAACACACTCAGAAAAATGCTCACAAAATACATGTTTAAAATGCCATTTTGACCTGGATATTGAGCCAGTAAAATTCAATTACATTAAATTATGTCAGGAAAGTATTAAACTTACTCTAACACACACACATACATTCCCAAATATTAGTGTTGAAAGTTACACGGATCTGCGCTGTTCAAGCTGCTGAGCTGAGGCGTCCTGCAGCAGCTGCTGTGTTCAACGCAGCGTCGCTTCTAAAACCATTACTATATATATATATATATATATATATATATATATATATATATATATATATATATATATATATATATATATATATATATATATATATTTTTTTTTTTTTACACAATTATCCTTTATTGACCGAGTTTCATTCATGAAGTCAGTGGTGTGTGTACACATCTCTATGTGTGGGTGTGACTGTGAGCGGCACAGCGCGGGTCATTATAATCTCATTATTTTAACGTGCAAATTAAAAAAAAAAAATTTCCCAGTCTTGTCAATTTTAATCACTAACGACAAGTATTTTAACTAGACATTGGTCTAGCAGTGGAAAATATCAACTAGACATAAGTGAAGAGTTAATGGTCCGTGTCATCGGGCGACACAGGTACAGGAGACATACAGCTGTTTATCATCCAAATATCATGGACAAAGTGACAAGAAGAACCAAAACCACTTACTTATGGAAAGAAATATTGTCTCCCTTGTGCCTCCGTTTCTGGCTTTGCCAACATGCGCAGCTTTCCGGCATATTCCACCTGTTTCTTGAACTTCTATGCACGCAAATCACTAACTTGCCCGGAATTAAAATGGCGATCACGCCTCCTTACTGACAGTATTTACTTAATGGTTTTCATTATGCTGTTCTTATTTTGAAAGTTCAGTAAGTGGACTGATATGTTAAACATGGTGCAAATGCCATGTGAAAGACTAAAGAAAGATAATTTTATGTTAACTGAACAAGTAGCAGACTTTTTTTTTGTTTTGTATATTGTTCTGCAAGCCACTTTTAATTACAAATTCATCTGCACACGCCTGAGTTTTCATTATCCTTCGTTTGGCATTTTTTTGTTGAAAATGTAGCAGGTGAACACTGGGTGTGTTTAAAACAATATTGTGGGTGCTCTTAATTCATAATGTGAAGTAAAACAGAGCATGCCATGTAAAAGAAACAGTTTTATTTTTGCTTAATAAACTATACTATGTGGTCAAGACTATATATATTTATATTTAGTTTCTTTTGTCTGTATTAGCATATTTGATATTGGAGTAATCCAGAAGTAATTGAAAGTAATCAAATAACATTACTTTAATATTATGGTACTTGGATTATCTTACTGACTACATTTTTCAACAGGTAACTAGTAACTGTATCGGAATACATTTTTAAAGTAACCCTCCCAACCCTGTCGATACATACTTGTTATAATGAACTATTTCACAAAGTATCTTAACCTGTATGCACTCCCTGACCAACGAGCAACTACTGTGGCTAAATGTCTGTTTGAAGACTACATCAGCCACCATGGTGTGCCTCACAGCTTGCACATTGACCAAGGTTGGCAGTTTGACTCAGAGCTTGTCAAAGAACTGTTTCCGGCTGGGAATACACAAAACAAGGACTTCTCCTTATCATGCTATGTCAGATGGCATGGTTGAAAGAGCAAATAGAACCATAAAGGACCAGTTGCCAAAATATCTCTACACCAGAGGGGGTGAATGGGATGACCACCTGCCGCAGGTTCAATTTGCATACAACACAAGGGTTCACTCCTCCACCAAACACACTCCTTTCTTCCTACCCATGAAAGGGAGGCCAGTTTGCCTGCTGATCTCCTGGGAGACACCCCTGGAGTCGCAAAAGTCACCCCAGGTACTCCAGGTGAATATGCCAGTTCGGTTCTAAGGAGACTTTGCAGTGATTTTCACTTTTTTGCTCATCACGTTGAAACAGCAGGTGGTCAACAAAAACATGACTATGATCTCACATGAAACACACAGCCTATGAGGCAGGTGACTTAGTTTGGGTTGATCTGCCAGCCCTTGCTAGACAAAAGCTCTCACCTAAGTGGCCCCGCCCTTTTAAAGTGCTGCAACGCTTTAGCTCAGGCACGAGTGACCTGGGAGTTGACTATGAACTTTTAGACCAGCGAGATCCAAGGGCTAAGCCTACGGTCATTTACTACAACCACCTGAAACATTACCGTTCTGCCTGGTCAGCTGGTACGAGTTCCTCTTCACCTTCAGGACTGACACCGCTAGTACATGGTCCTGGCCCCCCACCGGTCACTGCGCTCTCTGGGAGCAGCCCCTATGTGTACTGGGGCCCATCCACTCAAGGCTGCACTGTGAATCCAGTTAGGGCTTCGACTGTTGCTGCTCTGCCTTCCCACACTGCCGCTACTGTCTTATCACAAGAGGGAGATGTTGCAGTAGGAGCCACCAGTGAGCTGTCTCCTGTTGGTCAGCCTTCGGCTGATGTGAGAACCAGGTCTGGACATTGTGTGCGTCCCCCAAAGCATTACAGACCCGATGAACCATGCTGTTGTTCTTGATGATTTTATTGGTCGTTATATCGCCTACATTTGTACGTTCGTAGGGCTGTGTGTCGGAGCTCACAAGAAGTTATGAGAAAGACCCTGAAGCTGTGTTGACTGATTTATTCCTTCAGACACACCCACATTGCTTATACTAGCATGCCTTAATTGAGAGTGATGACATGATGAGTCAGAAAAAAAAAGGGTCACGTGACTCATGGTGCCATCTTGGGTTCAAAATAGCGTTTGCTGTTAATGTGTCTGCATGGAAATCCAGGTATTTTATTTATTCGCTGAAAATGACGGCTTGTGTGTTTGGATGCACAAATAGACACAGCAAGGGCTTCAAGATGTACAGATTCCCTTCAGATCCAAACACAAGAAAAATTTGGGAAATTAAAGTCAGCCATCATCGTCAAAGCTTTGAGAGGTAAATTTATTGTTCAGTCCCATGTACAGTAAAACTCACGTAAACTGTCATCGTATAAACCAGATATTCGCAGTCACCGGACAAAAAAAAAAAAGTCAAAAAAGTTTTTGTATTGTTTTCCATGTAATAAACACCGTATATAATGGCTTTTGTACAATGGATTTTCACTCACATCAGGTAAAATGTCCCGTCCGATCCCAACGTATAACCCCAATTCTAATGAAGTTTGGACGTTGTGTGAAAGTCGTACATCAAGCAACAAGCGCAAAATATGACAACTGAGATCCCGGACTGTTGAACAACTGAAGTCGTACATCAAGCAAGAATGGAAAAGAATTCCACCTACAAAGCTTCAACAATTAGTGTCTTCAGTTCCCAAACGCTTATTGAGTGTTGTTAGAAGGAAAGGTGATGTAAAACAGTGGTAAACATACCACTGTCCCAGCTTTTTTGAAATGTGTTGCAAGCATCCATTTCAAAATGAGCAAATATTTGCACAAAAACAATAAAGTTGATCAGTTTGAACATTAAATATCTTGTCTTTGTGGTGTATTCAATTGAATATAGGTTGAAGAGGATTTGCAAATCATTCTGTTCTGTTTTTATTTACATTTTACACAACATCCCAACTTCACTGGAATTGGGGTTGCATTTCCATTAAAAACCCAGAGTACTCTGGACGTGCACAGTAACAGAGGTACAAATTAAAGTTTAGCTCTGACACTCGCAGATTTGAGTAAAGTGGGACCGGAGTTATTTCTGTGATTAAAAGTCCGACCGTTAATTTTTTCACACCGCGATCAAATCAGACACAAAAGGCTGTGATTTAACACTTTTCTGCTTTTACTCCTTCGTCTGCCATCATATTTTAATATTTTTTGCAGTGTGCATGCTGATTAAAAATGGATCAGAAAAGTCTGCACATTTACAGCATGAAGTCGATAAAAGAGGAAAATGTTCAGCTACCTTTGATTTGGAGGTGATGATTGTAGAAAAGAAAGAAAGAAAGCTTGCTGAGGGTCAAGATAGTCCATAATAAAGCATAATTCAGAAATGGAGAACTTTAAAACTGTCATGCACATCATTGCATGACACAGAGTTACAGAGCAGCAGCTGCATAAATCTGGCTTTAAATTAATTAAATAAATCATCCTAAATTATACATTTATGGAAATTTGATATCTTAACTATTCTTATATCTATTTTGATAGCACCTGTACCTGGATGTGTTGCTCTATTTGGTTAAATGATTTTAAAACTCAAAGCACTTGGAGAGCGCAAACCTCCGCCAAGGCCATAGGGTCACTGACGTCACATGGAATACCCTTTGGCAAAGAGACTTATTCCATGTCGTTTCACGCATCTACTGTCATGTTTCAGATTCAGTGGTTAACTCTCCGGGGTCCGAGGGCATTTTTGGACAGTTCACTCGCCTGGCATAAATGTATTGTTATTGCTGTTAACAGCTCTCCCTGCATCCCACAATCAAGTTTTATGTCTCTTTTTTTGTGGATATCTGTACTTTCAAAATGTATATGCTATAGTTGTGTTTTATAAGTGTAATAAAGGTTTACAATCAGAAATAAGAAAGGAAAAAGTAAAGCGAGAAATAATTTTCCACACACATTTATTCAAAACACACAGCAAACTATAATAAACTAGTAACACATCACTCCTAAAAACAATCTTTGATGTATTATGTGAGGTCAATCTGAACCAATTCCGATTGGACACACATTGCTCACGTCATCACACAGCTTCTATGAGGAGTACAAAGATGGTGGACGGTGGCTCGAAAGTCTGCGGCGTTAACTTTTCAGCAAAAAAAAAAAAAAAAGAGTACGTTTCTATCTCACATCATAAAAAGTTATAATTTAGTAAAGCTTGGTCTCAGCTGTCGGCCCCAGAGGGTTAAACCCTTAGATCTTCAGCAAACTGCATGAACTACACAAGATTTTTGTAATAACAAGTTTATTCAATGAGGAGAAACAAATGCTAAATTATTGTGTCGTAACTTAATTTTTGTTCAGCCTTTGTGACCCGTCTTCATGAAGTTAGATGCAAAAATGTTGAAATTGGCCCTATCCTACAATGATAAAGAATCCTTAAAAAAAAATTACTGGATCCGGATCGTATTCCGGATCATTCCCAAAATGTAATGACTTCTAAGTTAGGCCAAGATACACTCCTGGTAAAAATTTCATTGAAATCCTTTGAGGATTTTTTTTTGAGTAATCCTGCTAACAAACCAACGAACCAACCAACAAACAAACGGATGTGACCAAAAACATAACCTCCTTGGTGGATGTAATGATAATAATAAAATACCTCTCTCATCACTTTTTTTCTGATTTCAAGGATGTTGAAACTTTTTAAAATGTGCATTGTGTACACACACACACACACACACATATACATATATATATACACACACATACACACAACCCCTGGCAAGAATTATGGAATCACGGGCCTCTGAGGATGTTCATTCAGTTGATTAATTTTGTAGAAAAAAAGCAGATCACAGACATGACAAAACTAAAGTCATTTCAAATGGCAACTTTCTGGCTTTAAGAAACATAAGAAATCAGGAAAAATAATTGTGGCAGTCAGTAACAGTTACTTTTTTAGACCAAGCAGAGGGAAAAAAATATGGACTCACTCAATTCTGAGGAATAAATTATGGAATCACCCTGTAAATTTTCATCCCCAAAACTAACACCTGCATCAAATCAGATCTGCTTGTTAGTCTGCATCTAAAAAGGAGTGATCACACCTTGGAGAGCTGTTGCACCAAGTGGACTGACATGAATCATGGTTGGAGCCATGATTCACGAGAGATGTCACCTGAAACAAAGGAGAGGATTATCAAACTCTTAAAAGAGGGTAAATCATCACGCAATGTTGCAAAAGATGTTGGTTGTTCACAGTCAGCTGTGTCTAAACTCTGGACCAAATACAAACAACATGGGAAGGTTGTTAAAGGCAAACATACTGGTAGACCAAGGAAGACATCAAAGCGTCAAGACAGAAAACGTAAAGCAATGTCTCAAAAATCGAAAATGCACAACAAAACAAATGAGGAACGAATGGGAGGAAACTGGACTCAACGTCTGTGACCGAACTGTAAGAAACCGCCTAAAGGAAATGGGATTTACATACAGAAAAGCTAAACGAAAGCCATCATTAACACCTAAACAGAAAAAAACAAGGTTACAATGGGCTAAGAAAAAGCAATCGTGGACTGTGGATGACTGGATGAAAGTCATATTCAGTGATGAATCTCGAATCTGCATTGGGCAAGGTGATGATGCTGGAACTTTTGTTTGGTGCCGTTCCAATGAGATTCTTAAAGATGACTGCCTGAAGAGAACTGTACAATGTAAATGCACAAGTTTACGTTGATATTTTGGACACTTTTCTTATCCCATCAATTGAAAGGATGTTTGGGGATGATGAAATCATTTTTCAAGATGATAATGCATCTTGTCATAGAGCAAAAACTGTGAAAACATTCCTTGCAAAAAGACACATAGGGTCAATGTCATGGCCTGCAAATAGTCCGGATCTTAATCTAATTGAAAATCTCTGGTGGAAGTTCAAGAAAATGGTCCATGACAAGGCTCCAACCTGCAAAGCTGATCTGGCAACAGGAATCAGAGAAAGTTGGAGCCAGATTGATGAAGAGTACTGTTTGTCACTTATTAAGTCCATGCCTCAGAGACTGCAAGCTGTTATAAAAGCCAGAGGTGGTGCAACAAAATACTAGTGATGTGTTGGAGTGTTCTTTTGTTTTTCATGTTTCCATAATTTTTCCTCAGAATTGAGTGATTCCATATTTTTTTCCCTCTGCTTGGTCTAAAAAAGTAACCGTTACTGACTGCCACAATTTTTTTTCCTGATTTTAGTGTTTCGTAAAGCCAGAAAGTTGCCATTTGAAATGACTTTAGTTTTGTGTCATGTCTGTGATCTGCTTTTTTTCTACAAAATTAAACAACTGAATGAACATCCTCCGAGGCCGGTGATTCCATAATTTTTGTCAGGGGTTGTATATGTGGAGATCAATGGGCTTGGGATTGGGTAGTGTTTATAAAATAGGTGTTGGGAAGGTGTCGTAACACGGACCCACAACAGGGGGCGCTAATGAACGGACAATGGATAAGGGAAGGAGTAACAATTTAATGTTGCACAAGAACACAACGTAAAATAAACAAAGGTACTGCCAATCACACACAAGAGGATTGCGGGCAGGCTCGAAGATAGGAGACCTCAGATGAACGAAGAGCCGGGACCCACACCGCTTCTACCACCAACGGCCTGAAGAACACCGAAGCCGCCAAGCCCCGAGTCCCCAGGTGGTCTCTGTCCTCCGTTGTCGGCCCTGGTACTGCTGGCAGAAAAAACAGAAGGTAGTGAGTGTGAATCCTCACACCCAGCAACCTTGATTATTGATTCTTGTGGAGGGAGAGCCTCCACCTCCAATCATACACACGTGCAGCTCCGAAAATCCAGTCAAGGAAATACCACCAGGAAAAAACAGCTGCAAAACAGATCATATTATTATTTGACGTATAAGTCAGCAGAGAGATTACCTTGTATCGTAGGAGATTTCTCGGCGAGGAGGTGGAGTCGCCACCCGGCCTTTATGGTGATGGTGATGATGAGATGATGAGTGACAGCTGGTGTTGAGGATGATTGACGGCTGTCACTCCCAGTGGTTCTGGCGCCCTCTTGTGCTTGAAGCCCGCACTCCAAGCAGGGCGCCATCCGGTGGTGGTGAGCCAGCAGTACCTCCTCTTCAGCGGCCCACACAACAATAGGTAGCTGACATTTTTCAATGGTGGGAATAAATTAAGCAATGAGTTGGAATGGTGTGTGAGTCAAAACCAATCAATCAGTGTGTATTCATTTGTATACAGTAATTTATTTTCAATCAATAACATCTTACATTGATAATCAAAACCTAAAATGTAAAAAAACAAAAACCTTCATTTGAACTTCCTACAAAGTCATACAGTTGATGCATCCTGAGACTTTAAACTAAAGACCCCACACAAAATCCAGTTGAGTATTCATTTTTAAAATCCTTTGTACTTGCTGACAAAATAACCCAGTTGCATTTTAAGCTGATAGTGTCCATATGCTGTGTTTTGAATTAAATTATTTATTTGTAATAACACATTATTTTGTGGCCTGAATGAAAGTGGAGGTCAATAGAAGAACAATACGATGTTACAGAAACTACAGAATTAAAAGCTTCACTTCAAAACAGGAAGCATGAACACATGTAAAAATCACTGTGTGGGGGTGGAATGTAAAGTGCAATTAAAAAGCAAATGTGTCAAGAACAAGTTACACATAAATATTTTTTGGAAAAGTACAATTCATAAATAACATTTTTAAGTCATTTGTTTCTGTACAGGCCAGTTACTTAGGAAGATCCAGTGCTGAATAACGGAGGCGCCAACACAACTGAAACCACAGACAAAAAAAAAAAACTGTGCTCATCAGAACTGTCTCACATTTTTAACAAAAAAGATTTACAGTGGTGTGAAAGTGGTTTCTTATAGTATTCTTGAACACGTGTTCAGGGTGTCCCGTTGGTGTCAGCGTCCTGGTGATGACACTCTGGGCGGCGGAGCTACAAACACATCTTTAAAATGCAAAGAATAAATATTGTAAGAATGTGTGTTCACATGCTTCAAATACAACCCCTGGCAATAATTATGGAATCACCGGCCTCGGAGGATATTCATTCAGTTGTTTAATTTTGTAGAAAAAAAGCAGATCACAGACATGACAAAACTAAAGTCATTTCAAATGGCAACTTTCTGGCTTTAAGAAACACTATAAGAAATCGGGAAAAAATAATTGTGGCAGTCAGTAACGGTTACTTTTTTAGACCAAGCAGAGGGAAAAAAATATGGACTCACTCAATTCTGAGGAATAAATTATGGAATCACCCTGTAAATTTTCATCCCCAAAACTAACACCTGCATCAAATCAGATCTGCTCGTTAGTCTGCATCTAAAAAGGAGTGATCACACCTTGGAGAGCTGTGGCACCAAGTGGACTGACATGAATCAAGGCTCCAACACGAGAGATGTCAAATGAAACAAAGGAGAGGATTATCAAACTCTTAAAAGAGGGTAAATCATCACGCAATGTTGCAAAAAATGTTGGTTGTTCACAGTCAGCTGTGTCTAAACTCTGGACCAAATACAAACAACATGGGAAGGTTGTAAAAGGCAAACATACTGGTAGACCAAGGAAGACATCAAAGCGTCAAAGACAGAAAACTTAAAGCAATATGTCTCAAAAATCGAAAATGCACAACAAAACGAATGAGGAACGAATGGGAGGAAACTGGAGTCAACGTCTGTGACCGAACTGTAAGAAACTGCCTAAAGGAAATGGGATTTACATACAGAAAAGCTAAACGAAAGCCATCATTAACACCTAAACAGAAAAAAAAACAAGGTTACAATGGGCTAAGGAAAAGCAATCGTGGACTGTGGATGACTGGATGAAAGTCATATTCAGTGATGAATCTCGAATCTGCATTGGGCAAGGTGATGATGCTGGAACTTTTGTTTGGTGCCGTTCCAATGAGATTTATAAAGATGACTGCCTGAAGAGAACATGTAAATTTCCACAGTCATTGATGATATGGGGCTGCATGTCAGGTAAAGGTCATTCAAAGCGCATATTAAACAAATATGTAGGACTGCTTTTTTGCATTTACGCAATATCTCTAAAATCAGAAAGGTCTTGTCTCAGAGTGATGCTGAAAAACTAATTCATGCATTTATTTCCTCTAGGCTGGACTATTGTAATTCATTATTATCAGGTTGTCCTAAAAGTTCCCTAAAAAGCCTTCAGTTAATTCAAAATGCTGCAGCTAGAGTGCTGACGGGGACTAGAAGGAGAGAGCATATCTCACCCATATTGGCCTCTCTTCATTGGCTTCCTGTTAATTCTAGAATAGAATTTAAAATTCTTCTTCTTACTTATAAGGTTTTGAAAAATCAGGTCCCATCTTATCTTAGGGACCTCGTAGTACCATATCACCCCAATAGAGCGCTTCGCTCTCAGACTGCAGGCTTACTTGTAGTTCCTAGGGTTTGTAAGAGTAGAATGGGAGGCAGAGCCTTCAGCTTTCAGGCTCCTCTCCTGTGGAACCAGCTCCCAATTCAGATCAGGGAGACAGACACCCTCTCTACTTTTAAGATTAGGCTTAAAACTTTCCTTTTTGCTAAAGCTTATAGTTAGGGCTGGATCAGGTGACCCTGAACCATCCCTTAGTTATGCTGCTATAGACGTAGACTGCTGGGGGGTTCCCATGATGCACTGTTTCTTTCTCTTTTTGCTCTGTATGCACCACTCTGCATTTAATCATTAGTGATCGATCTCTGCTCCCCTCCACAGCATGTCTTTTTCCTGGTTCTCTCCCTCAGCCCCAACCAGTCCCAGCAGAAGACTGCCCCTCCCTGAGCCTGGTTCTGCTGGAGGTTTCTTCCTGTTAAAAGGGAGTTTTTCCTTCCCACTGTAGCCAAGTGCTTGCTCACAGGGGGTCGTTTTGACCGTTGGGGTTTTACATCATTATTGTATGGCCTTGCCTTACAATATAAAGCGCCTTGGGGCAACTGTTTGTTGTGATTTGGCGCTATATAAAAAAAAAATTGATTGATTGATTAAAGGCACTGGGGAGATGGCTGTCATTACATCATCAATAAATGATTAGTGTTTCGTAAAGCCAGAAAGTTGCCATTTGAAATGACTTTAGTTTTGTGTCATGTCTGTGATCTGCTTTTTTTCTACAAAATTAAACAACTGAATGAACATCCTCCGAGGCAGGAGATTCCATAATTTTTGCCAGGGGTTGTAACCCCTGAAACATTTTGGACTGAAGCCCATCAATCCAGTTCACAGTACCTCATAAATCAGAGCAGTAAATCCATTGTGTTCTTCAGTAATAGAATCAGACGTGTCACGTGCTGCTCAGTCCAAACACAAATCATCATTCTTTCCCTTCAGAGGACAGTCTCTGTCACTTCAAGCCATAGTACTCGTACAAGTATCATGGTACAACTACAGTAGTGTTCAGAATAATAGTAGTGCTATGTGACTAAAAAGATTAATCCAGGTTTTGAGTATATTTCTTATTGTTACATGGGAAACAAGGTACCAGTAGATTCAGTAGATTCTCACAAATCCAACAAGACTAAGCATTCATGATATGCACACTCTTAAGGCTATGAATTTGGGCTATTAGTAAAAAAAAAATGTAGAAAAAGGGGTGTTCACAATAACAACAGCATCTGCTGTTGACGCTACAAACCAAAAACTATTATGTTCAAACTGCTTTTTTAGCAATCCTGTGAATCACTAAACTAGTATTTAGTTGTATAACCACAGTTCTTCATGATTTCTTCACATCTGCGAGGCATTAATTTTGTTCGTTTGGAACCAAAATTTTGCTGGTTTACTAGTGTGCTTGGGGTCATTGTCTTGTTGAAACATCCATTTCAAGGGCATGACCTCTTCAGCATAAGGCAACATGACCTCTTCAAGTATTTTGACATATCCAAACTGATCCATGATACCTGGTATGCGATATATAGACCCAACACCATAGAAGGAGAAACATGCCCATATCATGATGCTTGCACCACTATGCTTCACTGTCTTCGCTGTGAATTGTGGCTTGAATTCAGAGTTTGGGGGTCGTCTCACGAAATGCTCGTTGACCCAAAAAGAACAATTTTACTCTCATCAGTCCACAAAATATTCCTCCATTTCTCTTTAGGCCAGTTGATGTGTTCTTTGGCAAATTGTAACCCCTTCTGCACATGTCTTTTATTTAACAGAGGGACTTTGCGGGGGATTCTTGCAAATAAATTAGCTTCACACAGGCGTCTTCTAACTGTCACAGCACTTACAGGTAACTCCAGACTGTCTTTGATCATCCTGGAGCTGATCAATGGGTAAGCCTTTGCCGTTCTGGTTATTCTTCTATCCATTTTGATGGTTGTTTTCCATTTTCTTCCACGCGTCTTTTTTTTTTGTCCATTTTAAAGCATTGGAGATCATTGTGGGTGAACAGCCTATAATTTTTTGTACCTGCATATAAGTTGTCCACCCTCCAATCAACTTTTTAATCAAACTACGCTGTTCTTCTGAACAATGTCTTGAATGTCCCATTTTCCTCAGGCTTTCAAAGAGAAAAGCATGTTCAACAGGCGCTGGCTTCATCCTTACACAGGGGACACCTGATTCACACCTGTTTGTGCCACAAAATTGACAAACTCACTGACTGAATGCCACACTACTATTATTGTGAACACCCCCTTTTGTTGTGTGGGCCGCCGAAGAGGAGGTACTGCTGGCCCACCACCACAAGATGGCGCCCTGCTTTAAGTGCGGGCTTCAAGCATGAGAGGGCGTCGAAGCGACCAGGAGTGACAGCTACCATTCAGGTAATTTTCTCTGCTGACTCAAAACATTGAGTAATAATCTGAACTTCTTTGCAGCCGTTTTCCTGTGGTGTGTCCTTATCTGTGGGATTGGCGTTTGGTGTGATCAGCGACGGCTTCGCCTCACACCCCAAACCAGATAAGTGGTTAAACAGAAGCTGCACGAGTGTGTGATTGGAGGTGGAGGTGCTCCCTCCTAACTAAACACTGACTGTGGGATTACTGAGTGTGCAAACTCACACTCATCAGGACTGTCTCTGTTCTCTGCCAGCAGTACCGGGTCTGACTGCTGAAGACAGCGGCCACCTGGGGCGCAGGGCTTGGCGGCTCCGGTGTTCTTCAGCTCCGTTGGTGGTGGAAGCTGTGTGGGGATCCGGCTCTTCTCTCGCCAGGCGTCTTCTATCGTCGAGCCTGCCCACACGTCACCTGGTGTATGATTGACAGTCCACCATATTGTTATTGTCTGTACGTCGTTGTGCGATTCACAACATTAAATTGTTACTTTTGGCTTATCCATTGTCCGTTCATTAACGCCCCCTGTTGTGGGTCCGTGTCACGACACTTTCACAACACCTTTTCTACTATTTTTTTTACTAATAGCCCAATTTCATAGCCTTAAGAGTGTGCATATCATGAATGCTTGGTCTTGTTGGATTTGTGAGAATCTACTGAATCTACTGGTACCTTGTTTCCCATGTAACAATAAGAAATATACTCAAAACCTGGATTAATCTTTTTAGTCACATAGCACTACTATTATTCTGAACACTACTGTACACTATGACGATACCCCATGCACACTGCACTAATAACAAACACACTTTTTAAAAATTGATCTCATCAACACAGGCTGTTGCGCTGATTCTGGCCTGCAATAAAACTTTGAAACTGTTCGATTTCGGCTGCGCAGGGTGAACTGTGCGTCAGTATTGCTCAGCAGCCGTTTGTCACCTTGTACTAAAAGTTGACATTATCTCAGGAACCAACTGTGCCGTTTTTATAATGAACTCACAAACACTTTCATTAGGACTTCAAGTTTCTTTGAAATTGAAACTGAAAAACTGGAACTCTGAAATACTACTGGGCTCAGGAGGTACTCATATTATTGCTAGTATGCCCTTTGTTTTAAAAACAGCTTTCCGACAAGGAAATGTACTAAAGATGATTTCATTTGTTGATTTTCAGTTTCTTCACATACAGCGAGTATCTCTAAAGCATGCTGTTAGTCCTTCTGATGGATCATCTTCTTTGTCCGTCTTGTGGCGTTTTGTGCAGTACATAATTTATTGCATTAAATGTTCCGTACAAACATATGTCTTTGTGCATCCTGCTGTGCTGTGATTGGCTCGTTGAGGAGGTCACCTGGAGCAGAAGGTGCAGTGGATCCCTCCCGTCAGGTCTGAGATGGTGCCCTCTCTGGACAGGCGTTGCAGCAGCTGGGTCTCTCGGTCCACATTGTGCATCGTCTGCTCTAGCATGGCGCTCATAGGCTGGTGGTCATAGTAGTGCAGCAGCGCGTCCTGCTGGGAGAGGTTGTAGCCAAATCCTGCCAAGCTGACCTCGTCACACAGGAGACTGGCTAAGTTCAGTGCAGACACGCCCAGAGTGGGCACGTTCTAGAGATCAGCACAAACACAGACAGCAGCACTGAGGAGAGTTCTTGGACTCAACATGAACATGTGTCATGACGGAGGTCAAAGACATTACAGAGAAGCTCATATTTAACCACTTTCTGTAAACGAATCAAGGTCCTGAGGTGTCCTAAATTACAGCTTTTAAATGTAAATATAACGCAATGCTCAAATACCCTCAGCCGTATGAGCATGTACCTTTTAACGGCGTCTGCAGGAGGGCGTGTGTGTGTGTGTGCACATGCATGAGCTTTTGAAAAGAGTGGAAGCTACTTTTGATCGCTGATGTCCGCAAGATGTCTTATAAATCACTGTGGTGTTATCAGGTTACAAACACGGTGTTTTCACTTTTAGAAGTGTTTATTTCTTGCTGGCTTTTACATAATATATGAGAAACAGGTTAGATTTACACAGAAACACAGCGGTTTCAGAGCGGATTCCACCATGTTGAATTAACAGCCAGAGAGACCAGCCTGTGACATCACAGTGCCTCTCTACATTGATTGGCTGCCCCCCCATAAAAGCAGATTTGCAAGTTTCAAACAGAATGCGACCTTTTGACCTCTTAAAATAGGTCACGGTTAGCCATCTTTGAACTTCTCCAAGGTCTGTGTCCCAAGAATGTTTCCTGTGAATATGAATACCCGGGAAGTAATAGGACTGGACTTATGCTGAGCACAGACAGATGGACAGACGCAAAGCCGTCACAATACCCGATGGCCATATTTTGATGGCCTCGGGTAAAGACAGAAACCTGGACACTAATGTGAAGAAGGCTATGTCTCACTGTCCACATGAGAGACACTCAGCCTGAGCCAAGCGTACAGTTAAAACATGAGGTACAGTCATTAAAGGAAGTAAAGCACTGGCGATTGAATCAGCAACATCAAAAGGCTCAGTCGACTACAGCACATCCAGAAAGTTTTCACAACGCTTCATTTTTTCCACATTTTGATCGATTAAATCCTTATTCTAAAATAGATTCAATTCATTTTTTAATCAAAATTCTACACAATACCCCATAATGACAATGTGAAACTAGAGTACTGCGCTCATAGAGCGCAAACCTCCACCAACACTAGTTTCCAATTCCACAAAAATTTACCTTGGAAAAAAGGTCCAGTTAGAAGTGACTTTTCATAAGCTAAATTAGATGTGATCAAATGTCAAGAATACATATTTAGTTAATGCACTTAAATCAAACTTTTTTGTGGTGATTTTGTTTTGTGGTTTTTTTGTTTTCAACTTTTTCAGTTTCTGAATTCTTTTTCAGATAATTTTTACAGAATTGTTTTTCTCTGCTATGCCCAGTTTGCCTTTGCTTTTTGGCAGTGGGTTTCCAACTGATAACTGGAAGATAAACAGGCATAAAACTGGAACCTCCATCCAATTTTGGTGGTGTAGGTAAATCCATAACAGAAAAATGAGAGTGATTGAGGCACTTTTGATGGAGATATAATGCAAAATATGCACCAAATGGGCTTTTCAATATTAAAGTCAAATGTCCACAAAATTCACAATCTGGATCAGATCCAGATCAAACTTTGTCAGGTAATAGCGAGTGCCAGTCAGCACCTCACTTAAATATATGAGAGTGATTAAATGGCCACAAAATCTGTAATCTGGATCAGATATGTATCAAATTCCGCTGCAACGGTTTCGTGCACGTGGAAACACAGTGCAAACAAAAAACAGTGTTGTAAAAAATAAAAAATACATGCTGCGAAGGTGTCACAGTGCGAACAAGAATCAGATAAAACAAAACAGAAAAGATTAAACCAACTAACAATGAACATAAATAAATATAGAAATAACTAATAAAGTAACTAAAAAAGAAGAGGAAAAAAAGGACAGGGAAAGAAAACTAAATGAGGGAAAGCAGCTGCTAACCAAATTCCTTGAAAAGAGGTGAGCTTGAAAGCTTGCTATATTGAGTTGGGGGGTCTGGGGGACCAAATTGCACCATTTTCTAGAAAAAGAAATGGTGCAATTTGTTGCATTCCTGTGCATTTTAACAAACGGGAATACACCAAATTGCACATTTTTCTAGAAAATGGTGCAATTTGGTCCCCCAGACATCCCAACTCAATATTGCTCCCCCAACTTTAAAAAGGGTTCTGACTCCCAGGTGTGATCTAAGGTATACGAGGTCTGTGAGAAAAGTATCGGACCTTTTTATTTTTTTCAAAAACTATATGGATTTGAATCACGTGCGATTACATCAGACAAGCTTGAACCCTCGTGGGCATGCGAGAGTTTTTTCACTCCTGTCGGTTACGTCATTCGCCTGTGGGCAGGCTTTGAGTGAGGAGTGGTCCACCCCTCTCGTCGGAATTCCTTTGTCTAACAATTTGCTGAGAGACTGGCGCTTTGCTTTATCAAAATTTTTTCAGAACCTGTGAGGCAGATCGAAGTGGACACCATTCAAGAAATTCAGCTGGTTTTCGGTAAAAATTTTAACGGCTGATGAGAGATTATGGAGTCTTACTGTCACTTTAAGGACTTCCCACGGAGCAAGACGTTGCGCCACGCTTGGAGGCGCCGTTGTCAGCCTGTTTTGAGCTGAAAACCTCCAAATTTAAGCCTCTGTTGACCCAGGACGTTGTGAGAGAACAAAGAAGTTTCAGAAGAGCTCGGGATCAGCAGTTTATCCGGACATTCCACTGTTAAAGGAGATTTTGTAATGAAAGACGTGCGGACGGATTGGCGCGTTGGCAGGCAGCCGGCGCGCCGCCACAGGAAAAACACCTCTGTTGGAAGCCTTAAGGACAAGTTGGAACATGTCCAGCTGTTAAACAATTTCTCAGATACTCACTCTACTGAAAGCCACCAAAAGCTGCCTGGTTTTTACAAATGGTTATCAACACAGAGGTGTTTTTCCTGTGGCGGCGCGCTGCGCCGGCTGCCTGCCAACGCGCCAATCCGAAAGCCCACAGGCGAATGACGTAACCGACAGGCGTGACAAAACTCACGCATGCGAACGAGGGTTCAAGGTTGGCTGATGAAATCGCAAGTGATTCAAATCCATATAGTTTTTGAAAAAAATAAACAGGTACGTTATTTTTCTCGCAGACCTCGTACATGATTTAGACCTGGTTTGACTATGCATTAGAAATTTGGTGTTTGTGTTAATAAAAAAGAACATAACAGTGTGGGGGTCTTCAATATGGCTAGTACCTAGGGCCCAGAATTTGGTGCTACGCCCCTGCATGGGTGACATGACATTCAGATCACCCGCTGCGTGTTATGATCTGACAGTCCATTTCACCTGAGGCAGCTTGTCAATGTGCGTGGTGTACGCACGCTCGCTGCAGCCCACAGCGATGTATGATTTTATGTATGTCCACGTAAAGACAGCAAGCAGACACACGTGCATCACAGTGGGCAGTTGTTAGTTCATGTCCATCCAAACACGGTATGTGTTCTCCAGCTGGGACATCCAGAACCAGAGATCTCCACAACCGCTCCTGTCGGTGGACACACCCCGTCAGTTCAGCGCACACACCAACATGTCACAGTTTCTGTGTTCTGTGAGCTGTCAGTAAGTCTTTGGCCAGCAGCTGACAGGCACCTCGCTGTGCTGTGTGCTCTCTGACCTGCCTGTCTGGCCCCCATGTGATCATGTCTGTGCAGCATACATATCAGCAGTGTATGCAAGTGTGCTCCCTCCACATGTGTTGGGGGGAGCCGGGCGGGGGAGCAAATCACACATACGCCACATGTGTTCGGGGGGGGGGGGGGGAGTACGACACACGCACACGTGCGATACACATGCAGACCACACGTGTGTGTGTCTGTTTGCAAAGCCACAGTCGTGGGGGCACTTAGACAAATTTCACATACAACTCGAAAGTGATCATTTGCTGTTTTCGCGCTAGTAGTGAGAATGGCCACACATTTTCTAAGTGCCAAGCGAACGATGTAGATGTCCATGTGTGTCAGCTAGAATCTGACCAACACCTGCTGCGAGAGGGATCGAATGGGCTCTCACAGGGCACACTCTGTCTTTCAGCCACTGGTGTGCGCCGATATTTGTAGCAACAGCTCTACGAGGCATTAGAAGCAACTACAATTTTACACATATTGCATACGATTCCTGCTTCATGCGCAATTCATGTGCAATTCAACCACATTTGCACTATGTGTGAAGGGCCCTAAATAACGCTCTCAAATATGAAAGAAATACTTGTTTGTCAGAGGTATGAATTTTTGAAAATTCATCCAGTGTTAAAGATAGAGATTTTTCCTGACTTTTACCTTTGAGCTATGACACTGAAAACTGGATCAGTTCTTGCCCATCAAGATATAAATCTTCAGTGAAATTTTTCATAACAATAAAAAATTGTGGGTTCCAGGTTGTTGAAAAACAAACAAACAAGCAAACAGGGACAAAAACAACTAAGATTTTTTATTTTTGAGTTTTGCAAATTTACGAAAAATACAAAAAAAAAAAAAAAAAGAAAAAAAAAAAAAAGAAATCCCATGTACATAAGTATTCACCTCGCTTATTCACAAAGCTATCAATCTGTCAATCCTTTCCGTGTCGGGCGAGGTTTCCCGTGTTGGGTCAAATTAAGCTGCAGGAGGCAACTCTGTTGTGATTTGGTGCTATATAAATTAAAATAAAATAAATTAAATGAAAATAAAATATTCACAGCATTTGCCATGAAGTTCAGAATTGAGCTCAGGTACATCCTGTTTCCACTGATCATCCTTGAGATGTTTCTACAGCTTATTTGGTGTCTACCTGGGCTAAATTCAGTTGGTTGGACATGATTTGAAAAGGCACACAGCTGTATACATATAAGGTCCCACAGTTGACAGTGCATGTCAGAGCACAAATCAAGCATGAAGTCAAAGGAATTGTCTGATGACCTTTGAGACAGGATTATCTTGAGGCATAAATCTGGGGAAGGGTACAGAAACATTTCTCCTGCTTTGAAGGTCCCAATGAGCACAGTGGCCTCCATCATCCATAAATGGAAGAAGTTCAGATCCACCAGGACTCTTCCTAGAGCTGGCCGCCTGTCTAAACTGAGCAATCGGGGGAGAAGGGCCTTAGTCGGGGAGGTGACCAAGAACCTGATGGTCACTCGGTCAGAGCTCCAGCATTCCTCTGTGGAGAGAGGAGAACCTTCTAGAAGGACAACCATCTCTGCAGCAATCCACTAATAAGACCTGTATGGTAGAGTGGCCAGACGGAAGCCACTCCTTAGTAAAAGACACATGGCAGCACAGCTGGCAGAGTTTGCCATAAGGCACCTGAAGGACTCTCAGACCATGAGAAACAAAATTCTCTGGTCTGATGAGACAAAGATTGAACTCTTTGGCGTGAATGCCAGGCGTCATGTTTGGAGGAAACCAGCCACCAACCCTACAGTGAAACATGGTGGTGACAGCATCATGCTGTGAGGATGTTTTTCAGCAGCAGTAACTGGAAGACTAGTCAGGATTGAGGGACAGATGAATGCAGCAACGTACAGAGACATCCTGGATAAAAACCTGCTCCAGAGCGCTCTTGACCTCAGGCTGGAGTGACAGTTCATCTTTCAGTAGGACAATGACCCTTAGACACAGCCAAGATATCAAAGTAGTGGCTTCAGGACAACTCTGTGAATGTCTTTGAGTCGCCAGAACTGAATCTGACTGAACATCTCTGGAGAGATCTGAAAATGGACCTTGAGAGGTGCTACAAAGAGGAATGGACAAAACTGCCCAAAGATAGTGCTGTGGAGACATCTGACAGAGTCCTTGATCACCAGATGAGAGTTTGTGTTTTAGCTGTGCTCAGCTGTTCAAAAAGATCTCCTTAAAGGTTTCCAGAAGATTCAGAAAAGATCAAACTCTCAAAGCAACAGTTTTTATTTGCTAGCAAATGGAAGCAAATTTACATCAAGACCAGAACAGCTTTGATTTGCACCGGTTTGTATTCATCTTAAATACTGTGAGGAAGGCAATTTCTCCACCCAAAAGGGTGGTCTTACACCAATAAAAACATCTGTGGGTAGCATTTTTTGGGAAGTATCCAGGCTTGGTGAGATCACTTTTCTCGAAAGTGGTCAGGTCTTGAGAGTTTAATTCTGGTTCATGGAAATTCACCATTCAGGGCTTTGCAGGTGCAGGTCTTATTTTATTTTTTCTCCCTGCTTCGTACCTCTGTCAGAGCTTTCTTTGATCCAGTCTTTAAAAAAAAAATCATAATTTTCCACCGGTATGTTTGATTTAATTAAATTTTCCTTTTTTTTTTTAAATTAAGCGCTTTACTTAAAATTTCACCCTTGATTCCAATTTCATGTGTCATGGCACTTTTAAAAAACATACATTTTTCACATATGTTTCAGCATACAACATTTGGATATATCAGGTGTGTTTTTCTAAATGCTTTTAACTGGTCTGTGCAAAAAGAGTATATTCTTATCCTTCTAAACATCTCTTAAATGTTGTCAGCAATACACAACATTATCATCTTCTGGCATTTGCATGTCATCATAATATGTTTGTTGTTAGCATGTCGCTTGTCTTTGGTAAAAATTACACCACAAGAGGTGTGCCAAGCTTGTGGCATCATATTCAAGAAGACTTGAGGCTGTAGTTACTGACAAAGGTGCATCAACAAAGTATTGAGCAAAGGGTGTGAATACTTACGTGCATGGGATTTCTTAGTTTATTTTTTAATAAATTTGCACAAAAAAAAAAAACACATCCATGTTGTCATTATGGGGTGTAGTGAGTAGAAGTTTGGGGGGGGGGGATGAATGTACTCCATTTTGGAAATAATTATGACATAACAAAATATGGAAAAAGTGAAGCGCTGTGAATACTTTCCGGATGCTCTGTATATACTTGATATACGTACACGGTAAATTTTGCTAAGTAAAGTATACACTACCGAGATAACATTTGGTCCCAGGCTAAATAGAGTAAAATACACTATTATAGAGTGAAATCAGCTCTACCGTTGTCACAGACCGAACGGTCCACCCCTAAAAATCAGTCCACTCTGCCTCCACTGCGTATGCGTCATTTGCGACCACAGCAGCCCCTTTGAGACGGACTTTCTTCACCCAAAGTGATTAAATGGATTAATGGGATTATTAACCATAAAATGACAAGGTAAAACCTCTTGAATTATTCTAAAGTCAGTTTTCAGTAAAAATGAGGCCATTTTAAGCAGAAATGAGGCAATAATCGGCGACGCATTGAAATGACGGACCCGCAGTGAATGCGAAAGCTAGCAGCTCATGTAGCTGTGGAGCTCTGATCGCTTCCTCCGTCTTTTATTATGAAATAATGCTGAATTTATGAGGAAATTATTGTTCAACAAAAGCGTCAGATATCTGTCGCTGAGACAGATGATGACAGGCAGACTGATTTTTAGGGGGGACCGTTCAGTCGGCGACACCGTCTGGTCAATGCAAGCGGTTCTACTCTGATAAGAGTTGATTTTACACTGTGCTGAGTTGATTTAGCCCTGTGGTAGAGTATATTTAAAGTAGACCTGCACTGAAATAAATGTCAGATTTCAGAAAGAAATAGCTGATATGTATTTATAAGACCCTTGTGAATGCAGTAAAGTAAATCTGTAAGCCCAAATTTGTAATTCAGCGGAGAAATCTTCGTTTAAAAATGACAAATTTGCAGCTAAAATTTAGCCCTCTGTGAAAACAGTTTGTACAGCCATATCATTTCCATGACGTCAGGGACAAGACGACGCGCTCCCGCCTTCAGTCCGATCCCGCATTGAAATTGATTTTATGTTAGTAATGTTACTTATACACGTCCTGGTTTCAACATCCAAAAGTAAGCTGCAATGAATGTGAGATACAGATCAGCAACGACATCGACAGCGGGCGCCGTTCTTCCTCTCCCGCTCTCTGCCTCCGCTGCGCTTATTAAGTCTGCGGGCTCGTTAACAAGCTCGTTAATTGCCGACGCGGGCCACTCACACCGCGGCAAAACACCGGCATCACCTCTCTGTCTACTGAATGGAGCTGCAGCACACTTGGCACAAGTCCTGAGATTACGCTCGCTGTTTTAATGCGAAGCGGCCGGTACACCTGTTGCTGCAAGGACAGACTTCTTGCGGCATAATCCACCACACGTCTCGGCAGTCGGAGCCCCAGAGCTCCATGGACGCTGAGAGAGGTTTATATATTTTTAATGACTGGGATTCTTTGCGGGTCTCGCCTCCATATCCCGCGATGGTACCGGAGGCGAAAGACAGTAGATTTTCATTGCGACACCACTCAATGAAACGGGTGTATGAAAAAGTCCCCCAAAATAATTTTCAAGCACAAATAAAAGAAATGTGTACTCATCAAACATGCCGCAAGACAATATGAAGTTTTAAAAAAAGTAGATCCTTCCGTGTAAGACAAGAAAAAGGTGCAGATGCAAACTGACATAAATCCACAAATTACAATTGGCGCAATGCATGCTGGGAGAGGGTCTTGTCTGTGACGTCTCGGCAACGTCCATGATGAGAGGGACAATTTGCGGAGGGCTAAATGTTAGCTGTAAATTTGTCATTTTCAAATGAAGATTTCTCCGTTGAATGACAGATCTGGGCTTGCAGATTTACTTTACTACATTCAGAAGGATCTCATGTGTAAACGTAAGTCATTTTATGTTCAAAAAATCTGACTGCATTTTTTTCAATGCAGGTCTCCTTTAACTGTATTTAGACTGCGGCCAAATGTTATCCCAGCAGAGTCAGTATTACTCTGCAAAATTTCCTGTGTACCTCCATGTTTTTGCACAGTGCTGGTGCTTCTTCCAGTGTGGCTGTATGCTGCAAAACGTCCAAATGTCCATTACTAATAAATAACCTGGTGATAGTATTAACCTGAAAATAACAAGTAAAATGAAAGCGTCTATTACCTGGTCCCAGCCCCATAACCGCGGTCTGGGTGGAGGGTATTTCAGTAGATCCAGTGCAGTCTCTCGAATCACCTGCAGGTTTAGAAGTCGGAACCTGTGTGGCTCAAGAGGAATTTGATCAGGAACCTTCTGCCAGAAGAACAGCCAGTCCCACAGTGGCTGCAACACAAGTCAAACATGTTTTCTGTTTGAGACGTCACGTGATGCAGACAAGCAAATTTAACATGCACAACTTGGCTGAGACTAGTCAGAGCCGTAAATATTTGTACTGAGACGTTTTGTGATTTTTCTTCTGTGCACACCACCGTCGAGCTGTGCCTTTAGCTTTAACTGAACTGGGCTTTAACAAAATCACATGAATCATTCAGACATTATACTGTACAGACTGCGTCTCCGTTTTCAGACGTCACCAGGCATTAGACAAACTCGGGAT
Source organism: Thalassophryne amazonica (assembly GCF_902500255.1). NCBI lineage: Eukaryota > Metazoa > Chordata > Actinopteri > Batrachoidiformes > Batrachoididae > Thalassophryne > Thalassophryne amazonica. Next base: position 90,694,633 of record NC_047113.1, on the reverse strand, counting down.
TATTGTTATTACAAATCATCACTTTTACAGCCAGTTTTCAGAATTCCATCAGCAGTCACATCATGAATAAAAACACCAGTAGCTCAGTTCCACGAGCAGCCACAAGGTGTCTCCAACACGTTTGATGGGTGACTTGGTGCACGTGGGATCGTGAGCTGTTCCTTTCCTACTCCGTGGTCTTCTTTTCCCATCATTCAGGGACAACTGAGTCTTGGTTTCATCTGTCCAAATAGTCTTCCTGAAATAGGAAGGAGGACTGGGTGGGATGGCCTAAAATTTATATAATGGTAGAGTTTTGAAGTCATGAAGGTGACGGAAAACATGAACATTTCACAGTCAGTGAATATGTTTCAGACTTCATTGACATCAACCGTTAAAAAAAATGATCAGTTTGATGGCTGGTCAGTTTGTCTGATCATGCAAGTCCTAAATCAACCCTGAGGCCCACTGGTGCTTCTCCCCGGACTCTATAACCTGAAGAGGATAAAAGTCTACCCCCCCCCATTTAAACAGCATTTAAACAGATGCTTTCATGGCTCAGATCTTATTTGTCAGTTTGACTGCAATGTGTTCTTTATAACAGCTTTCATTGCTACGCCGCAGACGTGCATATTGACTTTCCGATTGTAAAGCTGGAGAGTTGCTGAGTTGCACTGAAAAAACGGATTTCTGCTAATGTCCTCATTTTTAATTCAAAGAAACTTTTTCATTTGATGTCATAAAAAAATAAAACTTGTAAAAGCTCAAAGATACTGATTCACTGCAATATGTGCCTTGCTGCACCTCTATCTGTCCACCACAAGGTGGCAGAATAGCACAATGAAATAGGGTGTTGGCAGAGTTTGGCTTTTCAGCAGTCAAAGTGTAAGTAAGCTTTATTTATAAAGCGCCTTTCACAGACCAGGGTCACAAAGCGCTGCACATGGCATACAAAAATAATCTAAAAATAACATACGAAAACAATAAAATACAATATTAGGCTAAAAAGCTAACTTAAAGAAATGCATCTTTAGTTGCCTTCTAAAAGTATCTATACAGTCCAGAGAACGAAGGGCACAGGGAAGCTCATTCCAGAGGCTAGGCGCCACCGCTTTAAAAGATCTGTCCCCGCGAGTTTTAAAACGGGTCCGAGGAACCATCAACAGGTTCTGATTGGACGACCTGAGGCTTCTGGAGGAAGCATAAGGCTGGATCAGGTCCCTGATGTATTCCGGTGCCTGTCCATGCAGAGCTCTAAAAGTCAATACCAGGATTTTGTAATGAATCCTGTAGGAGACAGGCAGCCAATGCAAAGTATTAAGGATAGGAGTAATATGGTCCCTCCTGCGGGTGCGGGTAAGCAGGCGCGCAGCAGAATTTTGCACAACCTGCAGGCGGGCCAACTCCTTCTTATTCAGACAGGTGAAAAGACTGTTACAATAATCCAAACGCAATGAGACGAACGCATGAACAATCATCTCAAGCTCTTTTAAAGTCACCATCTTACGGAGCTTAGAGATGTTCCGAATTTGGAAAAAAACAGTTCTTAACCAGATAATATGTGTGCTGCTCCAGAGACATCCCTCCATCCAAAATTACACCCAGGTTACGCAGGCTGCTTTTAACCGTGCAGCTTAGGCTACCGAGATGCTGCTTAATTCCAGGTACAGCACTATCTGGTGCTACAATCAGAGTCTCAGTCTTATTGGAATTTAACTGCAGACTGTTCTCAGTGAGCCATTCTGTAATTTTGGCCAAACAATTTGTGAGAGAGCAGAGTTTCTGTGGCTCAGTTGTCTTAAAAGAGCAGTACAGCTGCAGATCATCAGCATACAAATGATAGGACACATCACTGAACTGCTGGATCAACTTGCTGAGAGGAAGGAGATACAACGAGAACAAAACAGGTCCCAAGACCGATCCCTGTGGCACACCCCACAGAAGATCTGCAGATTCCGACACTGCATTGCCCACCATCACACTAAAAGTTCTACCAGTCAGGTAAGAGGTAAACCACTCTAAAACACAACCTGACATTCCAACCAAATCCCGCAATCTGTTTATCAGAATGCCATGGTCAACGGTATCAAACGCCGAAGACAGATCAAGCAGAATCAGCACAGAACATTTGCCAGTGTCAGCTGCCATCATCATGTCACTAGACACCTTCAACAGGGCTGTTTCAGTAGAATGAAACTCACGGTACCCAGATTGAAAAGTGTGATGGATGTCGGTAGCCTGCAAAAACGATCTCAACTGAACACAGACTACCTTTTCCAAGACTTTGGCCAAGAAAGGGGTTTTAGATATTGGCCTAAAGTTCTTGAGTTCTGTAGAATCCAATCCAGCTTTCTTTAACTGTGGTTCCACAATGGCATGTTTAAAATAAGAGGGAAACACACCACTCGACAAAGACATAAACATTTTAGCAATGTAGGGCCCGATGGAGTCAAATACATTCAGAAACAGTTTAAACGGAAGAACATCCAAAATACCAGAGGATGGCTTCATTTTATTCATGATGGTTGAGATGTCCTCTACAGTAACAGGCTCAAATGAGGCCCAGCACTGAGTGGGAGGTTCCCAGTGCTGGGGACCATGGCATGGAGGCAGGTTGTCCTTTATAACTCTAACCTTATCAATAAAGAAATCCAGGAACTCCTCACAACTAGTTTTAGAGATAACAGGAGTGATGGCAGCAGGTGACACAAGAGAGCTGATAGTGGCACAGTGGCTATTAAAGCTATTCATGAAACAATCAGTTTCAGTGAGATCATTAAAAAGTAAAGGGTTGAACTTATCAGTGGCAATTATATTACAACTGACCTCATGAAAATTCAGTAAGGTATATTTTCTATTATTCCCCCCCCCCCCCCCCCCCCCCCCCCCCCCCCAAAAAAAAGAGAAAAAACACAGTAGAGCCACTTGGGTGTCTGGTCTTGAGAACGAGGGATGGCAGGCTGAAAAGCTTTTTTATCCCATGGGAACTCTCATGTTCATTTAATTTAACATCTTGAGTAAATGGGCCACATTGTGAAAATGAAATTCTTATGTACTTTTTTTATAGTTAAAGCAGATGTTTGACATGTTCCAACAGAGGCTATATTTTTAGATGTTTTGGCATCATCTTTTCACTTTGGAACAAAAAATAATTTACTTGGTGCATTAATGATTTCCAGTGGATACACCATCAAAGGCTCACCCACTCATTCATGTTAGTGGACGCGGCAGTAAAAAAAAAAAAATACTATGAATAAACAGCTTATTGTTACCGGTGAACATGAGAAAACATCATTGGAAGTATTCAGTTACATGAACAGCTGAGGTCAACATCAGCATCTTCACTAAATGGAAATGCATTTTTTTTTTTCAGATGCTACAGTTAGCCACTTATCTTCACGTCTTAGCCACCAGCTGGTGCTGTTGTCCACTAACGCATTACAATCTGACTGCCTATAGACCAGAGGTCTCAAACCGGTTCCAGAAAGGGCCGAGAGGGTGCAGGCTTTCTGTGCAACCACCGACTCCAGCAGGTGATTTCACTGATTAAATGATTTCACCTGCTCAAAGTAATGTTAATCAGTGAAATCACCTGCTGGAGTCGGTGGTTGCACAGATAGCCTGCACCCTCTCGGCCCTTTCTGGAACCGGTGTGAGACCTCTGCTATAGGCGCAGGGCCGGCGCAGCCTAAAGGCAATATAGGCAATTGCTAAGGGGGCACCACAAATGAGGGGGAAAAACATCTGGGGGGGGGCACCACAAATGAGGGGGGGAAATAAATTTTCACTATTGTTATATTAAAACTAGTTAATACTATTTAACATAAAATAAATATAAGTCCATATTGATTTAACTGCACAGCAAAGCCTATTAAATAATAATGATGATAAAAAGTTTCCTTGTTGCCCCCCCCCCCCCCCCCCCCCCCCCCAAAAAAAGTGTCTGATGAGCCCTTCTCAAAAAATAAAAAAATAAAAACAACAAGTCAACAGTCAAAACGGCCCAAACTGCCTGGGTCAGGGGAGGGAAAAACGAAAAACGGGACCAAGCAGTTCAGTAAAAATAATATGATGAATGTGGTTGACACAGGCGGTAAAGCCGAGCACATTTCGGTGGACCGCCTCAAGCCAGCCCACGTGGATCAATCAATCAATCAACTTTTTTCTTATATAGCGCCAAATCACAACAAACAGTTGCCCCAAGGCGCTCCACATTGCAAGGCAAGGCCATACAATAATTATGAAAAACCCAACGGTCAAAACGACCCCCTATGAGCAAGCACTTGGCCACAGTGGGAAGGAAAAACTCCCTTTTAACAGGAAGAAACCTCCAGCAGAACCAGGCTCAGGGAGGGGCAGTCTTCTGCTGAGACTGGTTGGGGCTGAGGGAAAGAACCAGGAAAAAGAGATCGATCACTAATGATTAAATGCAGAGTGATGCATACGGAGCAAAAAGAGAAAGAAACAGTGCATCATGGGAACCCCCCCACAGTCTACGTCTAAAGCAACATAACCAAGGGATGGTCCAGGGTCACCCGATCCAGCCCTAACTATAAGCCTTAGCGAAAAGGAAAGTTTTAAGCCTAATCTTAAAAGTAGAGAGGGTATCTGTCTCCCTGATCTGAATTGGGAGCTGGTTCCACAGGAGAGGAGCCTGAAAGCTGAAGGCTCTGCCTCCCATTCTACTCTTACAAACCCTAGGAACTACAAGTAAGCCCGCAGTCTGAGAGCGAAGCGCTCTAATGGGGTAATATGGTACTACGAGGTCCCTAAGATAAGATGGGACCTGATTATTCAAAACCTTATAAGTAAGAAGAAGAATTTTAAATTCTATTCTAGCATTAACAGGAAGCCAATGAAGGGAGGCCAACACGGGTGAGATATGCTCTCTCCTGCTAGTCCCCGTCAGTACTCTAGCTGCAGCATTCTGAACCAACTGAAGGCTTTTTAGGGAACTTTTAGGACAACCTGATAATAATGAATTACAATAGTCCAGCCTAGAGGAAATAAATGCATGAATTAGTTTTTCAGCATCACTCTGAGACAAGACCTTTCTGATTTTAGAGATATTGCGTAAATGCAAAAAGGCAGTCCTACATATTTGTTTAATATGCGCTTTGAATGACATATCCTGATCAAAAATAACTCCAAGATTTCTCACAGTATTACTAGAGATCAGGGAAATGCCATCCAGAGTAACGATCTGGTTAGACACCATGCTTCTAAGATTTGTGGGGCCAAGTACAATAACTTCAGTTTTATCTGAGTTTAAAAGCAGGAAATTAGAGGTCATCCATGTCTTTATGTCTGTAAGACAATCCTGCAGTTTAGCTAATTGGTGTGTATCCTCTGGCTTCATGGATAGATAAAGCAGGGTATCATCTGCGTAACAATGAAAATTTAAGCAATACCGTCTAATAATACTGCCCAAGGGAAGCATGTATAAAGTGAATAAAATTGGTCCTAGCACAGAACCTTGTGGAACTCCATAATTAACTTTAGTCTGTGAAGAAGATTCCCCATTTACATGAACAAACTGTAATCTATTAGACAAATATGATTCAAACCACCGCAGCGCAATGCCTTTAATACCTATGACATGCTCTAATCTCTGTAATAAAATTTTATGGTCAACAGTATCAAAAGCAGCACTGAGGTCCAACAGAACAAGCACAGAGATAAGTCCACTGTCCGAAGCCATAAGAAGATCATTTGTAACCTTCACTAATGCTGTTTCTGTACTATGATGAATTCTAAAACCTGACTGAAACTCTTCAAATAGACCATTCCTCTGCAGGTGATCAGTTAGCTGTTTTACAACTACCCTCTCAAGAATCTTTGAGAGAAAAGGAAGGTTGGAGATTGGCCTATAATTAGCTAAGATAGCTGGGTCAAGTGATGGCTTTTTAAGTAATGGTTTAATTACTGCCACCTTAAAGGCCTGTGGTACATAACCAACTAACAAAGATAGATTGATCATATTTAAGATTGAAGCATTAAATAATGGTAGGACTTCCTTGAGCAGCCTGGCAGGAATGGGGTCTAATAAGCATGTTGATGGTTTGGATGAAGTAACTAATGAAAATAACTCAGACAGAACAATCGGAGAGAAAGAGTCTAACCAAATACCGGCATCACTGAAAGCAGCCAAAGATAACTATACATCTTTGGGATGGTTATGAGTAATTTTTTCTCTAATAGTCAAAATTTTGTTAGCAAAGAAAGTCATGAAGTCATTACTAGTTAAAGTTAATGGAATACTCAGCTCAATAGAGCTCTGACTCTTTGTCAGCCTGGCTACAGTGCTGAAAAGAAACCTGGGGTTGTTCTTATTTTCTTCAATTAGTGATGAGTAGAAAGATGTCCTAGCTTCACGAAGGGCTTTCTTATAGAGCAACAAACTCTTTTTCCAGGCTAAGTGAAGATCTTCTAAATTAGTGAGACGCCATTTCCTCTCCAACTTACGGGTTATCTGCTTTAAGCTACGAGTTTGTGAGTTATACCACGGAGTCAGACACTTCTGATTTAAAGCTCTCTTTTTCAGAGGAGCTACAGCATCCAAAGTTGTCTTCAATGAGGATGTAAAACTATTGACAAGATACTCTAACTCCCTTACAGAGTTTAGGTAGCTACTCTGCTCTGTGTTGGTATATGACATTAGAGAACATAAAGAAGGAATCATATCCTTAAACCTAGTTACAGCGCTTTCTGAAAGACTTCTAGTGTAATGAAACTTATTCCCCACTGCAGGGTAGTCCATCAGGGTAAATGTAAATGTTATTAAAAAATGATCAGACAAAAGGGAGTTTTCAGGGAATACTGTTAAGTCTTCTATTTCCATACCATAAGTCAGAACAAGATCTAAAATATGATTAAAGTGGTGGGTGGACTCATTTACTTTTTGAGCAAAGCCGATAGAGTCTAATAATAGATTAAATGCAGTGTCGAGGCTGTCATTCTCAGCATCTGTGTGGATGTTAAAATCGCCCACTATAATTATCTTATCTGAGCTAAGCACTAAGTCAGACAAAAGGTCTGAAAATTCACAGAGAAACTCACAGTAACGACCAGGTGGACGATAGATAATAACAAATAAAACTGTTTTTTGGGACTTCCAATTTGGATGGACAAGACTAAGAGACAAGCTTTCAAATGAATTAAAGCTCTGTCTAGGTTTTTGATTAATTAATAAGCTGGAATGGAAGATTGCTGCTAATCCTCCGCCCCGGCCCGTGCTACGAGCATTCTGACAGTTAGTGTGACTCGGGGGTGTTGACTCATTTAAACTAACATATTCATCCTGCTGTAACCAAGTTTCTGTTAGGCAGAATAAATCAATACGTTGATCAATTATTATATCATTTACCAACAGGGACTTAGAAGAAAGAGACCTAATGTTTAATAGACCACATTTAACTGTTTTAGTCTGTGGTGCAATTGAAGGTGCTATATTATTTTTTCTTTTTGAATTTTTATGCTTAAATAGATTTTTGCTAGTTATTGGTGGTCTGGGAGCAGGCACCGTCTCTACGGGGATGGGGTAATAAGGGGATGGCAGGGGGAGAGAAGCTGCAGAGAGGTGTGTAAGACCACAGCTCTGCCTCCTGGTCCCAACGCTAGACAGTCACAGTTTGGAGGATCCCAAAAAATTGGCCAGATTTCTAGAAATGAGAGCTGCTCCCTCTAAAGTGGGATGGATGCCGTCTCTCCTAACAAGACCAGGTTTTCCCCAGAAGCTTTGCCAATTATCAATGAAGCCCACCTCATTTTTTGGACACCACTCAGACAGCCAGCAATTCAAGGAGAACATGCGGCTAAACATGTCACTCCCGGTCTGATTGGGGAGGGGCCCAGAGAAAACAACAGAGTCCGACATTGTTTTTGCAAAGTTACACACCGATTCAATGTTAATTTTAGTGACCTCCGATTGGCGTAACCGAGTGTCATTACTGCCGACGTGAATTACAATCTTACCAAATTTACGCTTAGCCTTAGCCAGCAATTTCAAATGTCCTTCGATGTCGCCTGCTCTGGCCCCCGGAAGACAATTGACAATGGTTGCTGGTGTCGCTAACTTCACATTTCTCAAAACAGAGTCGCCAATAACTAGAGTTTGATCCTCGGCGAGTGTATCGTCGAGTGGGGAAAAACGGTTAGAGATGTGAACGGGTTGACGGTGTACACGGGGCTTCTGTTTAGGGCTACGCTTCCTCCTCACAGTCACCCAGTCAGCCTGCCTTCCCGACTGCACGGGGTCTGCCAGGGGGGAACTAACGGCGGCTAAGCTACCTTGGTCCGCACCGACTACAGGGGCCTGGCTAGCTGTAGAATTTTCCACGGTGCGGAGCCGAGCATCCAATTCGCCCAGCCTGGCCTCCAAAGCTACGAATAAGCTGCACTTATTACAAGTACCGTTACTGCTAAAAGAGGCCGAGGAATAACTAAACATTTCACACCCAGAGCAGAAAAGTACGGGAGAGACAGGAGAAGCCGCCATGCTAAAACGGCTAAGAGCTAGTAGCTACGCTAAGCTAGCGGATTCCCAAACAGGGAATCCGACACTAGACAGGCTGTGGAGCAGCACAGGTAACGCACAACAACAGTGCTAAAATAAAATAAAAATCCACTAGACAGGCTGTGGAGCAGCACAGGTAACGCACGACAACAGTGCTAAAAAATAAAATAAAATAAAAATAAAAATCCACTAGACAGGCTGTGGAGCAGCACAGGCAACGCACGACAACAGTGCTAAAAAAAAAAATAAAATCAAAATCAAAATCCACTGGACAGGATGTGGAGCAGCACAGGTAACGCACGACAACAGTGCTAAAAAAAATAAAATCAAAATCAAAATCCACTGGACAGGCTGTGGAGCAGCACAGGTAACGCACGACAACGGTGCCAAAACAAAACAAAAAACCACTAGACAGGCTGTGGAGCAGCACAGGTAACACACGACAACAGCGCTAAAATAAAATAAAAATCCACTGGACAGGCTGTGGAGCAGCACAGGTAACGCACGACAGGACAGACAAGACCCACGGATCTTGTCTGTCCTCCACGGTAGTGCCCTCCTACTCGGGTGGGGACCCATTTCGCAAATTTATTTTTAATTTAAATTCACAAATAAATGGAATCATCTGCAATAAAGCTAAGTGACGTTGGTCAGTATTCAATCAGAGAAAGTCTGCATCATTGGCAGAAAAAAAGAAAATCTGTACAAATCATATTTAACTTTTATTTGATCTCATACCAGCATTTATTATTGCATATAAAATTATTTTTTGGATGTTTTATTATAGTATGAAATGTTGGGTTATGGTGGTACCATAAAAACTGGTAAGTATCACTGTAAACAACTTTTCTTGCAGTCAAAGATGCAGTTTTTACTTAGAATAAAATCACCATGCCCCAGAAAAATTACAAATTAAAAATATTGCCTAGGGCACAAAATTGGTTCGCCCCAGCACTGTATAGACATTTGGGTTTTACAGAATGGGAGTGGCAGAGATATAGAGAATGTGAGGGTGGTGAAGGAGAAGTATGAGGACAGTGAGGGAAAGAGTCTGAGTGAGAAACTCTCAAAAGTTCTCATTTTAGTATTTTTTTTTTTAAGTTTCTGGCCATATTTAAAGTCTTGCAGGATGAAAAGCGATGGCCTTCCTGAGAATGCTCACTGTTCACCTGGACACCAGTTTCATCAACGGAGTGCTTTAGACTCTCTAAACCATTAAGACACCACAGCTGCTGGACCAGCCTTCACCCACTGCAGCCAAACATCTATAATCATGCATAAACACTGACTGTGTTTAAACACACTGGAAACTCTTCGGTGAGATATCACACCTCTCTACAGAAACAGCACCGTGGTAGCTTGGACTTTGGACCCTTGTGCTGTCCTGCTTTCTTCCTGGGAGACGCTGCACATCAGCCGAGCATTAGTTTAGTATTTTTTATCTTAGAATCAACAGTGATGAAGAGCAGAGTAGCAAGTTTGGGAAGCTGTCATTTGCTTTAAAGCCATTCTCTCCGATGGCTGCATTTTCTAACTGCTGCATGTTGACAGACTGTTTCTGAATCAGCCAACTACGGCGTTAAACCAGGGTACTGCAGTATTGACTTCAGAGATATTCACTTGTACAAGAAAAAGATAACAGTGTGTGTCTGTGCGGGTGTGTTGCCAGAGTGTGAACCCAAATACTTTTTTATCATGTACATAAAATGCTAAATATGAAAAGTAAAAGGAACATTTTAAGTGTGTGTTATTACTAAGGTTGCCGGTGCTGTTGTACTTATAGCTGTTCTGCTTCTCTTTGATTTCATGAGATCAAACAAAGTCACACCATAAATTATTTTTGACAGAGGTCACAGTTCAAAGCACAAACTGGAAGGATGTGTGCAGAGTTGGAGTGTGCAACTCTCCCTCAAAACGATGTATGTTTGCATACTTGGACTGCGATACAATTCAGGAAATATGGTCTAGTGGTTAAGCAGTGGGCTTGAGACCAGAGGATCCTCAGTTCAAACCCCGTCTGGCCAGAAAATTGCTGCCAGTGTGTAGTGAGCACCTTGCATGGCAGGACCCTGATATTGGTGCGTTTGTGTGTGTGTGTGAATGCAAGGCATTACTGTAAAGCTCTGAGTTTCTGATATAGATGGAAAAGCGCTATATAAACGCAGTCCATTAAAGCGCATAATGCACACATCGTTTGGTGCGTTACGTCTACAGAAAAATGTAGCCATAGTAATGTTTTTATGCTGTTCTTGTGATATTAAATGAGCTGTGAATATCAGAAGCTGGACCAAAAGGCTTGTTCATTCATTAATTTTCTACTTATACTAATTAAGGGTCACAGGGGGCTGAAGCCTATCCCAGCAGTCTTTAGGCAAGAGGCAAGGTACACCCTGGGGAGGTTAGCAGTACACCGCGGAACGCATTCACACTCTCACCTACAGACAATTTAGAGTTAACAATTGGGGGAGGTGATGGAATACTGGTTAAGCGCTGGGCTTGAGACAAGGGGATCCTTCGGTCGAATCCCAACCAGCCCGGAAAATCACTAAGGGCCCTTGGGCAAGGTCCTTTATCCACACTGGAAAGGACCAGGTCGGACCCGGGTACAGATAGGTAGGGAAGCTGCATGATGAGTTTGTCCCGCTGTTACTCAGTGTGAGTTAAAGGTTTGTACTTCCACTACTCACCACGGTGTACTTGCTGATCATAGCAGAAATCCAGCTGATGTCTACAGCTTTATACACCACAGCGACAAACAGTGTGTGCGGATCGACGTCAACCCAGTGCAGCGGCGTACCCTCCGGGTAACTCATCCTGATGCTGGTTCGACTCCCTACATCAGCACTGTATTCACCAAGAGGGCCACTGTTCAGCCTGAACAGAAGGAAAAACACTCACTCTGCTCAGCAAACGGTCATGTCTTACTCAGCTCACTCGTATGGCACATTTCATTACTCATGTCGCAAATTTTATTACACACAGAACTATTTATCATCAACACATTGTACACATGGACAGAGACAATGTTTGTAATTTTGCCTCTGTACACCAGCAAAGTGGAGCCGAAACTAAATAATCAATATGTGCTTGTAGTGTCAGCTTTGATTCAAAGGCTTCAACAAAATAAAACTTTAACCATTTACAGAGGTCTGAATGGAAAGTAAAATTTTTTTATTTTTTATTTTTTTTAAAGAGGAAGCTCAGGGGTGGTGGTGGGGGGGGGGGGGCATGCTGCCCAGAAAAAAAAAAAAAAAAATTCTAACTTTGGTCTTTTTTCTTTGTATTTCCTACACTTTAGCATATTAATTTGGGTAAAAAATGTATGATTTCAACAGAATAAACTGTTTAATCAACCACACTTCACAATTTATGTGAACAAGACAAGGTTAAAAAAAAAAAGTACATAATAATAATTGATATTCAAGTCATAAAAAGTCAAACGTCAAGCAATCTAAACTGCTTGGTTAAATGTAAGTCAATTGTAGTATCACATCATGTTATGTAATAGTACTTCACAATACTTCATTTCATACCAATTCAAATCTCAGGCCTCTAGCCAAGATCTCAAACTGGGGGAGTCTTTTTTGGTGAAAGTGTACTTTTGGTTTGGTTGGATGACTATGTTCTTACCCACATTCCCCCAATTTAGTTGTGTTGCTTAATTGTTCTGCTGTTTGTATTACTGAGGAGGTGATGGTCTGGTGGTTAAGCGTTGGGCTTCAGACCAGACGATTCTCGGTTCAAAAGCCAAACTTTGGGCAAGGTCCTTAATTCCCATGTTGCTCCCGCTGTGTAGTGAGCACCTTGCATGGCAGCAGCCTAACATCGGTGTGTGAGTGTGTTTGTGTGAATGGGTGAATATGAGGCATCATTGTAAAGTGCTTTGAGCTTCTGATGGAAATGGAAAAGTGCTATATGAAAGCAGTCCTTTTATTTAATGTGTGTTGTATTTTCTTTTGTACATTTTCACCTTTTCTTTGCCTTTTTTCCAAATAGATATCACAACCAACATTTTTCAATTTTCAATTTATTTTCATTTATATAGCGCCAAATCACAACAGAGTTGGCTCAAGGCGCTTCACACAAGTAAGGTCTAACCTTACTAACATGTTTGTTTGATAAGATTACTAACCACAAGAGCAGTAATCATATTCATATTTTTGGCTTCCCTCATCCTAACTAACCTGATTTTGAAGCCAGAACCCCAAGCAGATCCAGTAATGCCTGAGCTGAGACATTACATAAAAGAGATGTTGCTTCACATCCCACTTTATTTATGCAGAAAGGTTAAATGAACTAAACTTATCTTTATGTGGCTCATTAATTAAACTTAGTCCAGAACTATAGTAAAACACAGGCCCAGATTAATACAGATTTAAACATTTTCATTGTTAAAATTGTTGTTGCTATTATTATAAGAAGCAGTAGTGTCTTCAAAAGCAAATCTTTTAATCAAGACCCTCTTTCCATCTGGATTCTCCCCTGGTTTGCAGTCTCTGAGCAGGAACATTATGTCATCCTCAGAAAGAGATTTTAGGCATATATTTTTAAAAAAAGTGTCAGTGTTTGCTGTTAATGCATCACGGATCTGCAGCTGTGTTTTACGTTTAACCACAGCGAGGACACTCACGGGGGCACTCAGAGTAGAGACTTTGAGAGAAAAGTTTAAAAATATGTTTTTAAAGCTCTGCTCACTGCGTCGGTCGTCACTGCACTGACACACTCAAACACATCGCCCATCCCCCTCTCCCCTCCTCTGTAGTGCGGACAGGAACAGGAGGAACAGACAAAGGACCCTTTATATTGGTCTTAAAATCCAGAAAGGTCTGTGGCAAACCACGACTGCATTCGCTTCACAATATTTTCACACTGAAAGCTATGTTTTAATATAAATAAATATTTTATGCAAAATTTAACGATTAAAAAAATGCAGTCTTTCATGATTCTGAGGAGCCCTCACCCCTACATTTAGGAGTTACAGCCTTTTTTTTATATCCATAAATAAATGGACAAAGACTACTGTCATTACAATTTTTTACTGGAAGTTTTATTTGTACAAGTCAGTGAATGACTAAATGAAGTCAGTGAATATGTCTTTACTTCATTCACACCTATCATTAAGAAATACAAACAGTATGACACTGTATGGTAAATCTGTCTGGAGTAGGCAGTTCTCAAAAACTGACAGAACATGGAAGGAGGAGACAAGTGAGGGAAGCCAACAAGACACACATGCCAACTGTGAAGGAATTACAAGCTTCTGTGACTGGAGAAATTGTGTATAGTGCAATGGTAATCTGTAGCATCAGCAGTAGAGGGCACAAAGGAGGTGATGGTGAAGCGGCGGGCTTGTGATCAGAGAATCCTGGGTTTAAATCCCTGTCAAACCAGAAAATCACAAAGAGTCCTCAGGCAAGGTCCTTAATCCTCAAATCGGTCCCGGTGTGTAGCTGAACACCTTGCAAGGCAGGCAGCACCCTGACACTGGTCTGTGTGAATGGGTGAATGTGAGGCATCACTATAAAGCTCTGAGCATGAACGTGCAAAATAAATGCTGTTCATTTCTAACAGCTTCATGGTGGAGTGGACCACAAAAATGAAATTTCAGCTACACATGGGAGACTGCAAACTAGATTTGGGCTCTTTTGTTGTACAAAAGTCAGTGCAAGGACAGAAACATCGCAGCTAAACAAACATATACAGTCCAGTGTTCATTCTCACGAGGCAGTTTGAAACAGCATCAATAAGGTGCAGTTTAGGATCCCAGACTGGAAACAGACTGCGGCAGTAATTCAGTGAGTGCACTGAAGCCGGAACATCTCTCACAGATCATGAAACTTGAAGCCCTCCCCATCATCCAGGAATGCAAGTTCCTGAGTTCAAATGTTCCAGTATCGACTGCTTTTTGGTCCTGGTCCTTCCTGGCGCTAACCAGGGACCCAAAGTGACGACTACATGTCTTTGGCACTAGGTCTCTTAGGACGATCCTTGGGTACCGCTGGATGGAGGACTTCGGGAGGGAGATCAGATGAAGAGTATCACCTGCATTCTTGCTTTGACATTTTGGCCATGTGGCATGTTTTTCTGTGCATCATCCATTGCACAGGTGCCTGAGTGTTGAGGAGAAGAGAAGGTTAAGGGGATGTCCATGTTTCACCCGGTTCCAGCAGACGGGTTTTTATTATTTAACCAGGTTAGTCCCGTTGAGATCGAGACCTCTTTTGCAAGGGAGAAACTTTCCATCTCACCTGAGCTGCATGTCTTTAGATGTAGGGGCAAACACGGGGAGAAGGCCACAGGTGGGAATCGAACCATGACCTTCTTACTGTGAGGCAACAGTGCTAACCAATAAGCCAGCGTGCTGCCCGTTATTTTAGAGATGTAGGTTATTTTAGAGATGCTGGAGTGGAGTGGCTGTCTACCTGGGTGGTTGACATAAAGGACCCAAGGTGGTTCCCTGGTGTCATGGATGTGGTGAAGCACAGCACCAGTGCATGCTCCCAGACTTGACTTCAATATAGACTGCACCCATATCAATGGGTGATTCCAAATGATTTTGGATAACCATAAGTTCATCCCACACCTATTCAAAATCATTAATTCTGTCAGTAACAATACTCATTAGCATACCCATCCAAAAGAAGGGGTTCATTTATCTTGGTAGTTGTCCATTGCAGCTACTTCTGATGCTCCAGTGTACATTTATAAGGTCCAACGCATTTGGTTTGGGGCATCTACACACCATAGCAATAACCCTATAGGTAGAGATGGGGCTGATCCTATCCTGTATCGGTATCGGGTCCGATACTGACATCACTGACTCACTGGATATCAGGATAGGGCCAATCCATTTACTGATCCAGAGTCAAGTTCACCATTTGTGCTACACCATGCTTGATTAAATTGGTTGTACTGTACAAAAATAAAAATAAATTTATTTATATAGCACAAATTTAACAAAATAACAAAAACAGTTAATATTACAAGGCAAATGCAGGGATGGTGGCCAAGCAGTTAATTGCGCTTGTTCCCAGAGCGGAAGGTTCCCAGTTGAAGGCCACCCCTGTCCATTCTCCATGTAATTTAGAGTTGTGTCAGGAAGGGTACCCAGTGTAGAACTTGTGCAAAATCAACAAGCAGGTCCACCTTGGATCTGCTGGTGTGATCCCAGTGAAAGCAAGCGAGAGACCAAAGGGACTTATTTTGATATTAAATGGCAAACACAAAAACTACAAATATACTTAATCTAAGATCAAACAATTCAACAAACTGTAAGCAGAAGAAAATATGAGTTTTAAGATTTGCCTTGAAGATTCACCTGAATTTGACTTTCTAATATCACCAGTCAAACTGTTCCACACTGTAGGAGCATGGTAGGAAAAGGCTCTAAAACCTGCTGACTGCTTTTTAACCGTGGGGGACACAGATCAAGCTTGCATGCCGTGATAGCACAGCACGAGAAGGCACCTAAGGTTTAACACATTTAACAAGAGCTTTTGTTTCAGAATCTGTATCGGTTTCTGCAGATGTGCATCAGAATCAGATCGTTACTGGAAAACTGTGAAACTGACCATCTCTACCTGTGCGTCCATCCTTCTGTCCATGAAACTTGTAACCACAACTTCTCCGAAACTGCTTTATACATTTTGAAAGATGTGTATGAAGGAAAACAGTTCCAGTTTGACGTCTTTAAAGAGAAGATAATTACATGAGTTTTTTTTTTTAAACACATTACTTGACAATAGGACAGCGCAGTCTCATTTGAACTCCTGATATGTGGGATATGTGCCAGCACGAATAGCAGAGAATCCCCGGATGGAGTGTGGGAGTTTCAGCTCAAATCATTCAGCCTGGCTCAGGAAAATTAAAAGCATACTCGCCATCTCCTGGCAGTCGTGTCGGTTTAAAATGGTTTCTGCTGAAACCACCATCCTCCGAATGGTTTGTGCTGACACTCCCACACTCCACCCGGGGATTAGTTTCTCCCCACAATCAGCGTCCCTTCACATAGAAAAATAGTGTACTGTTTCTTTCCCGCTGCAATTGCCAAAGCAGTTGTGAAAAGTGCAATTTTTTTCAGTTCCCAGTAGGTAAGTCATTGTGTCGGTAAGTGTTAGCCTACACAGATAGCCAGAGTAGCTGCGTTCTCTCACCTGCACAACTGCCTCAACATGTTTGAGCTCCGGATCATAAAAAAACCACAACACATGTCCACTTTCTACCACATCATCACTTTTTCTTTGCATTTTCACTTTGTTTGCATGTAATTTGCCTAAAAACTCAGAGAAAGTGCCGTGTTTCTGATGGGGACAGATTAGAGCTGTCCCCGGATGGAGCATCATATGCGTCATGTTTTACCCCTTTAGCGCTGCCCAGATACATGTACAAACATACTTGTTGAGCTGTCCAGTGCAGAAGTTGACCAGTTTGTTCACTGAGATATTTCATCACAAAAGATAATACATATAATACCAATATATAATACATGTGATCAACAGACAGACAAACAAACACAGTCATGCCTACGGTCAATTTGGAGTCACCAATTCAAATAAGCTGCTTGACATTTGATGTGGGAGGAAGAGAGAGAACCCACACAAACACAGGGAGAACATTCAAACTACACAGAAAGGCCCAGGCGGGAAGTGATCCCATGACCTTAGTGCTGTGGGGCAACAATGCTAACCACTAACCCAACTTGCTGCTGATTATTATAAATATGACTTTTGTAATTCTCTATTAGAAAAACAAACAAAAGTTGCAACCCTAACACTGGTTCATGGCTACCGATAACACTGGCCAAGTAGGTTTTGTTTGTTCTAGATTATAAACAAATGTAGTATAAAGACGTTTCTGATAGTACTGTGGCCTCCAATGTTATCTCAGATCTATTACAAATATTTCACTCACCTGGGGCTGCAAGAAAGCTCAAAAAAGTTATCGATCACCTGGTAGTGTGATTCTGACCTGATAATGATGTCAAAACGGTCAATCAGGGGGCCGAGCTCTAAACCTTTGAGAATGCCTCCATTTCCCACAACCACACAGCGGTGACATCTGCGCACCATCGGCCCCAGCTCTGGAGGAGAGTCAGCGTCTGGCAGCTGAAAACGAAATATTAACAATTACTGTGTGGCTTTCTACACCTAAAACTTTAATACTTAGGTGCAAAACACATCAAATTGACAAGTATTACACCATTAATATTTTAGATTTTGATGCGTAACCAGTGGTGGGCATAGTTCCGCTAATCTGCTAACCACTAATTAGCAATGCTAGCTTTTTTGTTAGCTGATTAGCAGTTCAGCTAACTTTGAAAACCATCAGCGGACCAATTACCTTCCACTAAATTTGGTTCTGATAACTTTTAGACCGCTAACATCTTTTTGTGGGCATAGCGAATAAAGCTTAACAGTTAAAAACATTTGTAAAACCTGAAATCAAACATTTTACTTCATATCTGTTATGTGTTTTGTAGCAGACAGACAGCTAATGAGAGGTAAAGCTCAATCCTCTGCCAGCAGAGGAGAGCTGGCTACCAAACAGAAAGGAACAAAAGAACAAAAAGAAAATTATTTTCACAGCCATGCAGTCTTGCAGACATGTCGCAGGAGTCATGCAGAACAAGACAGTTTTCACTTATGGTTAAAATTTTAAACAAACTAATTCCGGACAGGTTATCGAAATTAAAGTCACCTCTGTCATTTTTACAAAGTTTTAATTTTAAAGTAATGCACTAATTTTGAAGGTTTGAGTGTTTACAGACAAATATGCCAAAAGACATGATGGGAAAATGAGCTTATATATATATATATATATATATATATATATATATATATATATAAAAACCAACACACAGGTTCGACACACAACTGTTCTCATACAGTTCATCAAACTGTATCAGCACAATGGCGGCGCAGTTGGACGCAGCAGCCAAGCACTCTCGTCTCAGCACTCCTTTTTTACTTTGTTTATTCAGACTGATATTCCTCACCGGACTGACTGAAGCTCTAAGCTACAGCAGAGCCGAGCTGTTAGCGACAGCAGGAAAAGTCCAAATGACATTCAACTGGAACTTTATCCCACCGATGATCCGGCGGCACAGCAACCCTCTGGGAGGCATAGACCAGCGTTACCCAGCCTTTTCCTCGCCAAAGCATGTTCACTACACAACAAGATGGACGAGCTGAGACATCGGGTCCTCTGGAGCACTGTGTGATGATTATATCAGAGACGTGTTTGGATTCAAACACGTCGGATGCTGCTATCGAGCTAGCAGGCCACATTGTTTACAGAGCAGACCGCAACTGACTGGGAAGTCTTTGCAGCAGGGACAGACTTGGAGGGACATAGAACAGCTGTCCTCTCCTACATAAACTTCTGTGCAGAGACTGTAGTGGAGACCAAGTCTGTCAAGGTATTTCCTCATCAGAAACCTTGGTTCAACAAAGAAGTGTGAACTCTGATTAGGAAGCGTGACTCTGCATTTAAATCAGGGACTCAACTGGAGTACAGAGACGCACAGCAGAGACTGAGGAGGTGCATCAAGGAAGCTAAACGCAGACACAAACTGCGCATAGAGGAGCATTTTCACACCAACAGCTCCAAGAACATGTGGCAGGGGATAAAAACTGTCACCGGATATAAAATCAGCAGAGTATCCCCAAACTCCACGGTCAGCTCTGAACCAATGCAAAGACCATTTGGCAGCCAGATCTACCAGAGGAAGACCACCGGATACAGCTCCATCAACACCAGGTCAAAGCTGCCTTGAACAAACTCAACATCAGGAAGGCAGCAGGGCCAGATGGGGTCCTTGGTTGCATCCTTAAGGCCTGTGCTGACCAGCTGGCAGGAGTGTTCACCACCATCTTCAACCTCTCGCTGCTGCAGTGTGTTGTCCCTACGTGCTTCAAGTCCACCACAATCGTCCCAGCACCCAAGAAAAGCACGGTGAGCTGCCTGAATGACTATCGTCCAGTTGCACTTACACCAATAACCACTAAATGTTTTGAGAGACTAGTTCTCTCTCACATTAAAACTGCCATACCTACTGCTTTTGATCAGAACCAGTTTCCATACCGGTCAAATAGATCCACTGACGACGAAGTTATAACAGCTCTGAACACCGCACTCTCACACATAGACAATAGCAATACATATGTCAGAATGTTGTTTGTCGACTTCAGTTAAGCATTCAACACCATAATCCCACACAAACTGTCCATAAAACTGAGCAACCTGGGACTCGGCAGCTTTCTGTGCACATGGGTACTGGACTTCCTTCAGAACAGGCCACAAAGGGTCAGGGTGGGACCCCATACCTCGTCCACTCTGACCCTCAGCACCGGAACACCACAGGGCTGTGTTCTCAGCCCTTTCCTCGACTCGATCTTCACTCATGACTGCTCACCCATCTGCCCCACAAACACCATTGTTAAGTTTGCTGATGACACGGCCATTGTAGGACTGATCCACAACAACGCGACAGCCTACAGAGACGAGATCCAGCACTTGACACAGTGGTGTTACAATGATAACTTGAACTGGAACACTGCGGAAACCAAAGAAATCATAATCGACTTCCGGAAATCCAAACAGACTGAGCACTCTGAGCTGGACATCAATGGGCAGAGTGTGGAGAGGGTGGACTGTTTCAGGTACCTGGGACTACAAATCACAGCTGATCTCACCTGGTCAGCACACATCAGCCATCGGGTGGGGAAAGCCTATCAGAGACTCTACTTCCTCAGGAAGATGAAGCACTCCCAGCTTCCCCAAAATCTGCTGGTCAGACTTTACAGGGCCACTGTGGAAAGCCTCCTGTCCTACTGCTGCACTGTCTGTGTGGTTCACGAGGTGCATGGCAGAGGACAAAAAACTCTACAGCGGGTGGTAAAAACAGCAGAGAGGGTCATAGGGACCACATTGCCCCCTCTGTCTGAGATCTATGCTGGCAGGCTTCAGAGGAAAGCCAGCACCATCTCCAAAGACCCCACACATCCTGGACACCAGCTGTTCACCCCCTTCCCTTCTTGAAGGAGATACAGGGCACTAGGTGCTCACACCAACAGACTGTTAAATAGCTTTTACCCGCAAGTGGTCAAGTGTATAAATCCTTCTCCTATGTACATGAGCACTTTTTCTCTAACAATGCACTTTATGTGAGTCTGCATCAGCACACATCTAGCATCTGTTGTATATATATATATATATATATATATATGTGTGTGTGTTGTTTTTAGTTCTACATGGTTGGATGTGATATGTTGCTCTTTTTTATGATATATTGTTTTTATGAAATGCTGACTTTCTTAATGATTTGGTGCTGAAGAGATGTTGCTAAAACTAAGTTTCATTGTGTCCACATGACAAAGTTCTATTCTATTCTGTTCTATTCAAGTTACTGTAACGTGTGTGTTGGTTTTTACAAATAAATCTGTATTTGTGAATATGTCATTTTGTTTTCATTTGTTAAAAAAAGGCATTTTAAAAACTAAAAATTCTGTTAAGTGATTTGGCACTTATACAACCCCTGGCAAAAATTATGGAATCACCGGCCTCGGAGGATGTTCATTCAGTTGTTTAATTTTGTAGAAAAAAAGCAGATCACAGACATGACACAAAACTAAAGTCATTTCAAATGGCAACTTTCTGGCTTTAAGAAACACTATAAAAAATCAGGAAAAAAAATTGTGGCAGTCAGTAACGGTTACTTTTTTAGACCAAGCAGAGGGAAAAAAAAAATATGGACTCACTCAATTCTGGAATCATGAAGAACAAAAGAACTCTCCAACACATCACTAGTATTTTGTTGCACCACCTCTGGCTTTTATAACAGCTTGCAGTCTCTGAGGCATGGACTTAATGAGTGACAAACAGTACTCTTCATCAATCTGGCTCCAACTTTCTCTGATTGCTGTTGCAGGATCAGCTTTGCAGGTTGGAGCCTTGTCATGGACCATTTTCTTCAACTTCCACCAAAGATTTTCAATTGGATTAAGATCCGAACTATTTGCAGGCCATGACATTGACCCTATGTATCTTTTTGCAAGGAATGTTTCCACAGTTTTTGCTCTATGGCAAGATGCATTATCATCTTGAAAAATGATTTCATCATCCCCAAACATCCTTTCAATTGATGGGATAAGAAAAGTGTCCAAAATATCAACGTAAACTTGTGCATTTATTGATGATGTAATGACAGCCATCTCCCCAGTGCCTTTACCTGACATGCAGCCCCATATCATCAATGACTGTGGAAATTTACATGTTCTCTTCAGGCAGTCATCTTTATAAATCCCATTGGAACGGCACCAAACAAAAGTTCCAGCATCATCACCTTGCCAAATGCAGATTCGAGATTCATCACTGAATATGACTTTCATCCAGTCATCCACAGTCCACGATTGCTTTTCCTTAGCCCATTATAACCTTGTTTTTTTCTGTTTAGGTGTTAATAATGGCTTTCGTTTAGCTTTTCTGTATGTAAATCCCATTTCCTTTAGGCGGTTTCTTACAGTTCGGTCACAGACGTTGACTCCAGTTTCCTCCCATTCGTTCATTTGTTTTGTTGTGCATTTTCGATTTTTGAGACATACTGCTTTAAGTTTTCTGTCTTGACGCTTTAATGTCTTCCTTGGTCTACCAGTATGTTTGCCTTTAACAACCTTCCCATGTTGTTTGTATTTGGTCCAGAGTTTAGACACAGCTGACTGTGAACAACCAACATCTTTTGCAACATTGCGTGATTTACCCTCTTTTAAGAGTTTGATAATCCTCTCCTTTGTTTCAATTGACATCTCTCGTATTGGAGCCATGATTCATGTCAGTCCACTTGGTGCAACAGCTCTCCAAGGTGTGATCACTCCTTTTTAGATGCAGACTAATGAGCAGATGTGATTTGATGCAGGTGTTAGTTTTGGGGATGAAAATTTACAGAGTGATTCCATAATTTATTCCTCAGAATTGAGTGATTCCATATTTTTTTTCCCTCTGCTTGGTCTAAAAAAGTAACCATTACTGACTGCCACAATTTTTTTTCTTGATTTCTTATACTGTTTCATAAAGCCAGAAAGTTGCCATTTGAAATGACTTTAGATTTGTGTCATGTCTGTGATCTGCTTTTTTTCTACAAAATTAAACAACTGAATGAACATCCTCCGAGGCCGGTGATTTCATAATTTTTGCCAGGGGTTGTAGCAAATGTGTGGCAATTGGTATTCACACTCCCATCAAGTAGATGGCAGTGTTCATGGCAGTGGGAAAAAAAAAATCTTGCGCACAGGGGGGAGAATCTTGGCTCATGACGCTGTTTTTACACGCAGATGGATTTGATACATTAGAAAGAGTCAGAATACATTATTTCCAGGAGTTAATGGATTTTATTTAATGTGCCACAATTGTGAAAGAACTTGAGGTGAAAGCACCGCAGAGTTGCAGCCGGCGATTGCGCTATCCGTCCATGAGGAGTGGACGTGGATGTGTCCACTTGCTGATGATCTGTCTGTGAGGAGTTCGTGGATGTGGAAGCTTGGGTCGCCTCTTCTTCTTCCGTGGTGTTGAAGCTTCACTGCCAGCAAATTTCAGCGGGATGAATAAAATCTATCAGTGCAGCTATGTACTGATGAAAAAATTAAAAGGATTTTTCGCCCTGGCATAAGGCTGTGTACAATTGTAGAGGCACAGCATACAGTTGCGCAGTGTTGTGTAGATTTACATACAGTAGTGGAGTGTTGTGTAGACTCGCATGGAACATTGCATCCATGCTCTATGCCGAAAGTCTGTGAAAAAAATTAAACATGTTAAATTTTTTGCGTCCATTTTGCGGACCCCTTTGCGTCCCTCAGCGTATTGCCACATAGGGCTGCATAAACTCGGTGTATCTCGCCGTCTTCAGTATGCTCCATTACGCAACTCTAAGTTGGACTGGTGTTAAAGGGGCTTAAGGACTACAACTGATTATTGGATTATATTTGTTGTTGGGTTAACACACTGGGATAGGGTCCAGCTGCCCCGTGACCCTGAACTAGAATAAGAGGATAAAGAAAATAAATGACACTGTATCTGCCACGATATGACACGACACCCGACAGTTCCCGTCTGCTCAGGACTGTCAGGTTGTCTGCTGTCAACTATCCCTCTGATGCATGAATGTTTTCCTGAAGTGTTTTATTCTTCTCAGGACATGAAAAAAGATGTTCAACTTTCTTTTTTAATTTAAAAAAACATGATTTTGTCATAAAGTTACAGAAACGTGCACTCCAGTGGACTATGTGTACCTGAACACCCAGTATAAAACATTGTGAACAAACTGTAAAGACGAATAAAGTTGTGTTTTATTGTAAATATGCAAACACGTTTCTTTGTGGAAACATGGAGTAGGGCATTATGTCACAATAGGTCAAAGACGCATCGCTGGGTTGCTTTTAAAAAATGATTTCCATGTAAAGCGTCTGGTGTGCTGCTTTGTGCAGCATGCATGTCTGCACAATAAAGATCAACACCTCAGGTAAACAGTGTTCACATCAAACGCACGCACGCACGCACGCGCACGCACACACACACACACACACACACACACACACACTCCAGGATGCCATTTGTGGAAATCAATTGTTAAAATGTAAATGGAAACAGCAGTGATCTCTCCACATACACAGGACTGCACACACACACAGCGGCAGATTGTACGGTTGTGACTGTTTCCGGTTGTGTGTTCTGAAGCTGTGAAGCCGTACAGCCTGGAAGAAGCCCACTGACTCTGTTCTCACACATCAGGAGGAACTGCAACTCCAAAGGGACAGTGTGTGTGTGCACAGAAACACATTAATCCACCACTCTCCCATTAATCCACCACTCTTCCATTAATCTCTCCCAGAACTAAACTGAAATGAACCACAAGCACATTAAGGGCCCCTTTACACATAGTGCGAATTTGGTCGAACTGCGCATTAATGGCCCAGTCATACGGCACTTAAAGGGCAACCAAGCCCTAACGAAACAAGAAATCTGGACTTTCGTTGGCATCGTTTAACATTCACGCAGCTTCGTTCCTGCAGCTGGCGCTTTGTCAGGATTTTTAACCCTCTGGGGTCCGAGGGCATTTTTTGGACAGTTCACTCGCCTGGCATAAATGTTTTATTATTGCTGTTAACAGCTCTCCCTGCATCCCACAATCATGTTTTATGTCTCTTTTTTTCAGGACAACCTGTTCTTTCATAATATATATGCTTTTGTTGTGTTTTATAAGTGTAATAAAGGTTTACAATCAAAAATAACAAAGGAAAAAGTAAAGCGGAAAATAATTTTCCACACACATTTATTCAAAACACACAGCAAACTATAACAAACAACTGTTTTGACACATTATAAAGGTAATTTGAGGTCTTGTGTGAAAGACTGTACAACAAAAAAGTTCAAACAATAAACACAAATGCACATTTTGAACAATATATATAAAATGGTCTATGCGTTTATGCTCCAGTCTGAGGAGCGGCCCCTCTCCCTCAGCTCAATGATATGGTAAACAGTGCTTTTCGCCAGAGGGAGAGAGCCACAGAGTAATCCAGTAACATTCAAATGCAAACTAGTGGAGCAATCCTGATAGTTACACACTCTTTGTTTGAGCATGTGAGATTGTCATGCAAGGCTCTCTGTCTGCTTTCACTTTCACTGTGCATAATGGTGCAGGGCACATTGGAGGAGTTAGGGGGCTATTCTAATGGGCCAATTTGTAAGATATCACTCCTGAAAACGATCTTTGGTTCATCACATGAGTTAAATCTGCCCTACGATTGGATTTTGGAAAACCATGTGACGGTGAACCAATTCCAATCGGACACTCACATTGCGCACTTCATCACGCAGCTTCTATGAGGAGTACAAAGATGGCCAACGGTGGATTGAAAGTCCACGGAGTTAACTTTTCAGCAAAAAAAGTACGTTTCTATCTCATATCATTAAAAAGTTATTTATAATTTAGTAAAACTTGGTCCCAGCTGTCGTATACGATGGCATTGGCCCCAGAGGGTTAAACTGTTGAAAAATTTGAACGAAGGGCAATGAAAACCTCAATTTGTCTGTTTCGTTTTGCTGTCGTTCTTGACGTTTTTTAATCGTTTGTTTAGTTTTTGTGATGTTACTTTTTAATTTGACTTCGTTCGACCAGCTGAATGTTTTCACACAGTACAGAAGCTGCTTCTGAGCACTGCTGCTGACACTGCGATCATGTACCGTCAGAAATTACAGGGCAAACTCCGCCTGCTTGCTTGGATTTTTTTTTTTATCTGGGTGGGGGGTCAGCTTCACTGGGCACAGACACCTTATACAGGCCAGAATTAATCTTTTGTGTGGATACAATTAAATATTTGCCACAAGCAACTGCTGAATTTGAAACAACAAAAAAGTTGTGTAATTCCCGACGGTACTTGAACGCAGCGTCACCAGCAGCAGCAGCTCCTGCATGCGCTTATTATTTTTTTATTAAATATAACAATATGAGTGTAGGAATGACAATCCAGCCCTTCTGTACATGTGGCAACAGGTATATAATTCAAATGATTATATAAAGAGCTGTTCTGGAAGGCAGAATTCACGTTGTGGATCAGCTGCAGCTGGTGGAAATAACCGCACATGGGGAGTCAATGTGCAGCGTTCACACGCACTGATCAATTTACTGATCTGATATATTCAATCATCTTTACAGTTTATTTATTCCCCGTTTTGACAGTTTTCTGTTAAATATATATATATATATATATATATATATATATATATATATATATAGCTTAGTAGTGTAATACAGTGATACAGCAGTGACCACGGCACACCAGAGGCTTTTTTTTTAAAGACCGAGCATGCAGCGTGCCGTCAGACAGTGAGGGTTCTGATGATGAAGGAGATGATCCCTCTTTTGTTCTGGACGAGGAACCAGAGCAGGTGGACCCACTGACGTGCACACAGGTCTCCACAGCTTCTGTTTGCAGTTTCTCCAGGACTCAGGTGCTATGAGCTCCGTCCCTGCGCAGAGTCCTGGAACTCAGAGATGCAGACACACACACTGCTCCAGCTGTGGCTCCAGGCGCATTTCGTTTAAAGCGTCAAGATTGTTAGCTAGTTCCTCTTTCATCCCTTCTGCGCGCTTGCTTCGCAGGCTATTTGGTGATAAAGCTGTTTCGTCCACCTTTTCTCAACAAATTGTGACTTTTTCACTTTGTTCCATTCTTTCAGCAATTGTCGTGTGCTGTGTGACTGGGCCATAAGTGCGCATGAAGCAGGAATCGTACGCAAACTGTGTAATTTCGTGGCTGCTTCCAACGCCTCGTACACCTGTTGCTACAACTATTTGCACACACCAACGGGTGACAGACAGAGTGTGTGCTGTGAGAGCCCACCAAACCCTCTTGTGGTTCCAGGTGACACACACGAACATCTAATACTGCTCACATGGCACTTAGAAAATGTGTGGCCAGTCACATTCTTGGCACGACAACAGTCTGCAGGCAATCATTGTCGTACTGGCAGTGAAATTTGTCTAAGTGCCCCACGAGTGTGGCTTTGGTGTGTGCGCTAAAAACTGGCAAGACACTTTAAAAGACAGCAATCCATACATAGAATTTAACTTCTGCCATAGCGAGGCGTTACAAGCAGGCCAACCATGGCTCTCCAAGCATCATTAAAGTCCTGGAGGTGACATTATTAAAAAAAAAAAAAACTTCTGTGCAGGGAAGCATTTTGCAGCAATACATTAGGCACTTTGGTACCATTTGGCTTGAATGAGGAATTAAATTTAACTTGTTTTCTCTGATATTTTTCAAGTCTTCATTTGGGTTGATATCTTTCTGTGAACATTATATGCTTGTTTTAATTCATCTGGGGACGGTTTGCTTCTATTTATGGGTGTAATGAGTGCAGCACCTTGATTGATGGGTGGATCTTTAGTTGGTTAACGCCCCCTTTACGCACGATCACACCCGCTCATGATCTGTATTTAGGGCTGTACCACCCTTCATCAAGGCCTCTGATGAAACTGTAACTTTACACTGAAATGTCAGTTCCTCTTTTGTTTTGCACCTTTAATAAATTTTTTTGCACAGACATAAGTGTTGCACCGGCGTTCCTTTTTTCCACAAATAATATCAGTGTTTCCCATACACAGGTTCTTCTTGGGTGTCTTGCCCAGGTAAATTGAGAACCCCAGCAGGAAGGTAAAATCTGAACTTCCCTCCCACCATGGATGTGATTTTTCAGTGCACACAGACTACCTGCCCATCAGCCCCATGCACCTTGACACAGGTGTGATTCCTGCAGCATGCATGAGCTCTGGCACATGCTTGTTTTTTCATCCTCCAAAGGATTCACACACTTTATGCATGTTGTTAAAGAAACGCGTTTTGACTGTGGAGTGATGAAGGAGCACAGAGACCATTTATTGATTCAATGAGGAAGTCCACCTTACCGTGACCAGCCAGTCTCCCAAAGACTGCTTGCACCAAATATCAGAAATATTCTATGAACAGATTTTCTGTAATAAATCAAAGAGTGCAAAACATGCCCCGCCCCTCCCCACCTTATGCAGGGCTCTTAGAATGATGTGTGCTTGCATTGTTCCACAGAGTTTCTTGCAAATTACATAAACCTTTATTGAAAATTGCCTCTGTCTCTTTTTTGGCCTTCTGGGGGGATTCAAAACAAAAGTTCAAACTTTGAGGGCAAGGCAGGGCCTCAAGGAAAGTTCCCATCAAATTTCAGGAAATTTCATAGAGATTTTTGAGAAAATGTCTGGATGGTGCACCGCGCACCAGTCTTGATGGCATTCGTCCGTTTTCACCTTCAGTCCAAAGGACAAAAATGGAAAGCATTTTATTTATTTATTTTTTAAAGGTTTTTTTGAGTTTGAAATTCAAGAGCAGAATCTTTTTATCTTGTTTGGTACAAAGATGTCGGATTTGGGGTTTGGTGTTTTTTTTTGTTTTTGGTTAAATATCAGTTTGTGACTCTGGACCAGAGACATATTTCAACACGTACAGATGGTCAGGCTCCGAGTGGCAGCAATATGACTCACCAGCTCCAGCACCTCCTCAAGCTTTCTGTGGAGACCTTTGAAGCCAAATGGAGGTGGAAACAGGAAGAGGTCATCGGGAAGGGGCCCGGCTTTCCACAAAAACGGCTGGATGACTTCACTGGGAGCGCTGAGTCGAGATAACAAACGCTGCCTGGTGTTGCCATGATGACACGGACCCTCCAAAATGTTGCGCACGTACTCATGCACTAACTACAAGTACAACAAAGAAAACAAACAACAGTTTGTCAGCTACACGTGGCATTACAAACACTTTAAAAATAGCGGTAGGACACCGGAAAGCGTCACCTCACCAAAACAAAAACCCCAGGAAATAAAATATCACGTTTTAAATGATTCTTATCTTAATCTTTTGATGTCTTCAATGACCTCTGTCATTCTATTTATGTTGGAGGGAAGAGGATACAGTGGCATGCAAATGTTTGGGAACCCTTCAGCTTTTAAAAATTTGGGTCCGAGGGCATTTTTTGGACAGTTCACTCGCCTGGCATAAATGTTTTATTATTGCTGTTAACAGCTCTCCCTGCATCCCACAATCAAGTTTTATGTCTCTTTTTTTCAGGACAACCTGTGCTTTCAGAATATATATGTTTTGTTGTGTTTTATAAGTGTAATAAAGGTTTACAATCAAAAATAGGCAAGGAAAAAATAAAGCAAAAAATAATTTCCTCACACATTTATTCAAAACACACAGCAAACTATAATAAACTGTTTTGTCACTTTATAAAGGTAATTTGAGGTCTTGTGTAAAAGGCTGTACAACAAAAAGGTTCAAACAATAAACACAAATGCACATTTTGAACAATATATACAAAATAGTCTATGCGTTTTGTTGTCCACTGATATGGTAAACAGTGCTTTACACAGAGAAAAGCCCCTTTCACATTGGGGCTGCTCCCAGTTGTTCCCTGTGGCGTCATGACGACGCAGGAATTTCTGCATCAGGTGCGCGCAGCAGGGGGCAGAGAGGAGGTGAGAACGCAGCCTGCAGGTTCTCTGCACAGAGAAGTCAGAGTGCACAGTTTGGCTGCAGACAGACTGTGCACTCTGACTTCTCTTCTACTTGTTGTGCTGAGCTGCAGGGCTGCGCTCTGAGTTCTGTTATAGTTTACCTTTCCTCCTTTGACGGCGAGACGCGCGCGTGCACGCGCACAGTCCTAAGCAAATGTGGAGATGTCTGGAGTTCTACTTGATGTTGACATGTCCTGGACTTATGTCCTTTTTTTAACTGCGATGAGAGAGTCTGGAGAGACAGGAACTAACTGCCTGCAGACAATTTCTTTTCTTTCCTCCTTTGCCGCGAGATGCAGAGAAAGCAACAGAGTTATCCAGTAACATTCACATGCAAACTAATGGAGCACTCTTTGTTTGAGCACGTGAGATTGTCATCAGAGGCTCTCCGTCTGTTCCTGTTTTCACTGATCACTGTGCATAATGGCGCAGGGCGCACTGAGTATGTACTAATAGTATGTACTCATTGGAGCACCCAGGGGGCTATTCAAACGGACCAACTAGTAACAGATCACTCCTAAAAACAATCTTTGGCTTTTCACGTGAGGTGAATCTGCCCTACGATTGGATTTTGGAAAACCATGTGTTCATAAGTTCATAAAACTGAGCAACTGTACAGTAAGGAGACAAATGAAGGACGTTACCAATACACCTCGTCACGGCTCTGAAGGAGTTCTCGTCTTCTGTGGCTGTGACTACATCGTGCAACTTTTGTCTGTTGCATCAGCAGCAACAGATTTCCTGAAAAACAACATTTGATATCTAGGCTACAGTTCATCAAAAGACTTGAGCCTCGACTTGATGCATTTATCTGGAATAAACACTTGCATGCCACTTTGTGTGTACCGACTCCACATACTGCTGTTCTTAATAATAAATGCATTTTTGCAACACGTTTACACAGTGTCACTCTTCAGTCATTTGAGTCAACTTGCAACATGAATCACGCGGTTCATCGGCACAGCTCACGGGGTGATGGCATGGGAATACTGCCATTCAGTTTTAGTGAGTCACTGGTTGCAAAGCATTGGTGCATCACAAGCATGGTGATGGTGTGGTAGCGTCATGGTGTGTGAAACATGTGATGGTGATGCAGCCCCAGTCAGAGTGGAACAGAGGTTTATTTACTCCGTTTAGCCAAAAAAAAAAAAAAAAAAAAAAAAAACTTTTCAGTAAAAAGGCAAAGGGTACTGAAGCATACTGCATTCACTGGATAAAATAAATAAATTGACCGCTGATCTTGTAATTACGAGAAAAGATGTCATAATTATAACATCAGGATCTCGCAATTATGAGATCAGGCTATTTTTATTTATTGATTGTGTGTGTGTGTGTGTGTGTGTGTGTGTGTATGTAATCACTTCCGTACAATGTGCTTCCATACTTCCAGTCCCTCGGTAAAGACAAGCGTAAGAATTCCCGAGTCATAATCGAAAATCGGCCAATTTGTATCTTCCGACACTGATCACACGCCACGGCGCACTCAAAGTGTGGATTTCCCTGAAAACTATTCCTGGATGAATGAAACTCCTCCAGCAAGGCGGGGCATGGGGCCCACAGACTGGCGTGTGCCCGGGTGGGAGTGAGCACCGCTGTGTCCCTCAGTGGTCGGTGGGGCTGTGTGAGTGAAAGCTGGAAGACGCCCCGTGGTCCCCCCTGGACATTCATCCGGGAGCTCTTCAGGGGAAAATCCACACTTTGTTGTTTGATTGCAATGTGTCACCTGCTGAGCTCAGCCCACTTCTTTACTGAGGGACTGAAAGTACAGAAGTATATACATAAAACAATTTAGACACCTGATCTCGTAATTACAAGATCTTTTCTCGTAATTATGAGAGCCTGATGTAATTATGAGATCTTTTCTTGTAATTATGAGATCTGTTCTTGTAATTACGAGATCAGCAGTTGAATTTTGTTATCCAGTGAATGCAATACGCTTCCGTAAAAGGGTGAGTCCCATATACTTTTTTTAAACATGTGCATGGCTACGGCATGATGAGGTGGAGTGGCTGCACTCTAAAACATGCAGATGTGTTTAGTTATGTCCACTTGCTACCTCTCTTTAACATAAAGAGCTCTTACAAGTTTTGGATGTTGAACTCAACTTTACAAGTTGAGTTGAGTTGTCAGCCAAAATTCTCAGCAACTTCTACAGGTGTATGTTTGAGAGTGTCCTTGCCACTGCCACAGAGTCTGGTACAGTAACTGCACAGTCCAGTGTGTGATTAAGACCTCACAGTACATCTCTGGGGCAGCCTGAACCCTCACTGCAGGATATTTACCAAAGCAGAGTCCTACGTAGGACACACAACCTCATCAGGGACAGCACACACTCCCAACACTCACTCTTCACACTCCTGCCATCAGGTAGACTCTACAGGAGTCTGAAGTCCAATATTCCAATAACTCAGTACACTTCCAATAGTTCAACAGTCCAATACTCCAATAACTCAGCAGAAACCACATTCTGGTGAACAGCTTCTACTCACTGACTATTAGGCTTCTCAATAACTCTCTGAGACACTGACCCCTCCACCACCTGATCGACTCTTATTTAACTGTCATTCTCATCATCATTATTACTAACATCCTCTAAGTTGTTGTTGTTCATTCAACTGCTCCTGTGTTCTGGGTCGCCACAGCGGATACAGCCAGATCCGCACTAGTATTTGGCACAAGTTTTACGCCAGATGCCCTTCCTGACGCAACTCTAGTGTTACCTGGAGAAACACACATAGCCGCTGGCATTCCAAAGAGGTCTCCCATCCAAGTACTAACCAGATCCTGCACTGCTTAGCTTCTGAGATCTGATGGGATCAGGCTGACACAGAGCAGACCAGCTGTGCACTAACATCCTCTACGTTTTTATTATAATAGCTCTGTTCATTACGTATGCATCCATGCACCTTACGGTTCCTGCACAGCAGGAATGCTGCCTAAAACGACACAGTATTGCACAAAATTGCCAATACTGTATAAACTGCACATCCACACGTTCTTTAAACTGTACTTCCTTTAAATAATGTATATAATATATGCTTTATTCTAATAATGTGTATTTGAATGAATGAATAAATGAAATGAATGAATTTATTCAGCACACACAGACTCAAAAAAGCAAAGAAAATTCATAAAGAAAACAATTTAACAATGTATCCATGTGCCCGAAAGGGTGTAGGCAGAAAAACAAGATTATAAACGCCCACCACTTTAACCAAAAAAATAAAAAAATGTATACATATGTATATAAAAAATATACATATACCCATGATAACAAATACAAAATATAAATATTTTATGTAAAATATTTATATTTTATGTCATTTTTTAATGTGGAGTGATATGACTGCCTGTTTGTACTGTGCACAAAACACTTAACTCTCAACTCAGCAGAAACCACATTATGTCAGCAACCGCACCACGAAAGATGCAGAGATGACTGTGACAGTTTAATCAGCACAGCGGCAAAGCAGATCACAGACGTGAAGCGCTGCTCTCTTACTGTAACAGGAAGCGGTCGGAATAATATTACCTTTCCAAATGTGCGCACATACACACACACACACACACACACACACACACACACACTTCAAAAGCAAAACTGCTTTAGAAAAACTGCAAATGTCTGAACTCCAGCAATCTCAGTGAACAAAAAATGGCGACATCAGAGGTCATTTACTGACTTGGTACTTTTAAACACAGTAATTAAAAGTACTAGTATACAGCTAAAAGAGGCCATGATTGTCCTGGGAAGATTTTAATTAACTGTTCCCTAGAATGAATACAATTCACACCCTCACGTTGCTTCTCAAATGTAATGTGTAACACAACTTTTCCTTAAGTGGACTTTTAAATTCCAAAAACAGATAAACACGCAATGGACATCATTGTGGATGTTATTTGGTGCAGTCTGAAGAAAAGAAAACATCAGATGGACACAGGTAACTGACCCTCAGCGTCGCAAATAATAAAACTGTGAATCCATTTTTTAAAATCTTTTTAAATGCTGAATTGCGGATTTTTGTGCACTTGTTATAATAGTGCGCAATTATAATGATAGACATCCTGTGTATCAGTAGTCAGCCTGTGTATCAGCCTGCAAACGGCATCTGCGAGGAAATTAGCACAGTTTGGTGCGATGTTTGCAGCCGTTCATCATCCCCTTGCGTTAGTCGACTGGCGGCACCCACATGTCGCTTGATTTTTGAATAAAGCAAGAAATTTGCCGTGATGAACTCCCAAACTTCCAAATCGTTAGGCGGGCGCCTCGTACCCCTCACCACAGAGTCTCTGCGACTCAGCATGAGCGCAACATGTTGACACACACTTTTCTTTTTACATGATCCGACAGGAAGAGCGCTTGTGGAAGTCAAGCAGCCTCTAGCCACCCGGCTCTGCAGCCCGACGTACATGTGCGCGCTGGGCTGGATGCATAAGCTGCATGAACCATATTCATTGTGTTTATCGAGTTATTTATATATTTATTTTTCTGAGAACAGAAGTAGAATTTAAGTTTAATGCTGCTGAACGGCAGCCGCCCACTGTGCACGTGTGCACATGCACAGCGTGCTGAACGGATGATGTCAGCACTCTGGCTTCATTTTTTTCTTTTATTTTTATCAGAATACTTCCAAAAGATCGCGAAGCCCCTGCCTCCTGTCCTGCCACTGATAAGCCGTGCCATCTAATGGAATTCTGTTTAATGCGGTGCCCAGCTGTGCGATCATGGTGGACACATCGTGCCTGGCCACAGAGGGGAGCACAAACAGGATTTTCTCTCTTCATTTATTTATTTTTCTGTGGACCGCTGTGTTTTTTTAGTTTTTTTTTTTTTTTTTAGTGCTTTTTCTGCCCAAAGTTGTGGGAATTTTCCCAGCCTCTTTCACATAATAGCAATATAATAGTCCACATCCATCCTGAGCACTCTGTGCACAACTGTGTGGTCATTTCAGCCATGCCAGCGGCGCTGAGCATCCGAGACAGTGCCATGTGGTATTCACACAAATGTTTGCACCTACAAAGACCACACCAGAGTCGCTCCACTTGTGTGTTTGTGTACTACACGTCATGTCAGTGGCTCTCGCGCGGTATGTGTGCAGACTGCTTGAAATTTGTGGCTGTAATTTTCGCCGCAACTCCAGACGACATTCAGCAAACAGTGAGAATCCACATAAGAAAGTTATCGCCTTTTCGCATGTTTACGTGTGATTTTGTGTCTCCGCCTCCTTTCCACCAGTCATACATCAGTGAAATACTAGCCTTAGCCAGAGCACATCAGAAAAATGTATGACAGAATAATCACCATTTTTATCCATAATCATTACGTAACATTGGGGACTGACTTTTGCCCATCTCAAGGTCACTTCGCTCCACCTGCAGCTACTTAGTTTCATGCTTGAAATAATGACAGCATGTCAATCCAGGGTGGGTTTTTTGTATTAAAAAACACATCAAACACATCTAAATATGACTGAAAAGCACAAAGTAATAAATACAGACCCTGACAGATGCAACCAGCTGAGTTCTCCTCGTGTGTTCGCACACAGCAGCCATGCAGAATCACACCTGCTCTGCTTCCAAAGTAGTTATCTCCTTTCACAAATATCCAAATTATAGCAACACATAATGGCCAGTAAAGATCTGGTCACCAATTGTCACATTTGTGTTGCTTCCATCTGCCATTTGTGCGTTCACAGTCATTGATCCGGTAAGCGGATAATGGCAATAAACTGCTGCAGATGGGTCTGGTGCCATCTTTTACATTAAGATTACAAAAGCAGTCATTTTCTCTCAAAGTCTCCGTGTTCCCACCTTTGAACACACGGCTAAAACTCTGCTTTAGAAAAACTGCAAATGCTTGAACTCCAGCTATCTCAGTAAAGAAAAAAGGGCGACATCAGAGATTATTTACTAACTTGTGTCTGTGTCTTTTTGTCTTTGTCAGTGTTGCTTCTTCATGAATTGGTTCTGTGGGTTTTCTGTATCGCTTCTCTGTCTTCACTTGATAGTTCCATGTTGGTTTTCTGCTTTTATTTCTTGATTCAGCTTTGGGTATTGTTTAGTGTTTTGTTATAGTTGATTATTCGTTGCCTCTTTATTTATGCTCCGTTTTTCCACCTTTGCTTATTTTGCTCTTTTAAGTTCTATGTTTATTTTGTTTTTTTTATTTTTTTGTATTTTGTGGTTTTGGAGCTGTCTTTTGCGTTTGTGTTTTTTTTCTTCTTCTTGGTTATGTTTCAGTTGTGCTTATGTTTTGTTCTACTTTACTTGAGCTAAATGTTTTTTTGTTCACCTTGTGTTGTCACTTGACCTATGACCCTGCCACACCTGTCTTCCATTTTGTCATTAGTTTGAGTTGTACTTAAGTCGCTGCTGGTTTACTGGTCATTTGGTGGTTCCTTGCGTTTGATTCTCTGCCTACTCTGTTCAGGCTCCTCTTGGTTTGTGTCAGTACTTTAACCCCGGTTGTAATCTCCTTTTTTGGCTGTACTTCGTTTAGTTTTGACTCCTTGTTTGAACCGTCGTGTTTTTCCACATCATCTGCTCGCACTGATAAATCATTTTGGAAACATTAAAACCTCCTGTTTTTGCACTACTGCTTTTGTTATATTTGCTTCCTGCAAACTGGGTTTATTTTTTGGGCTTTCTTAAAACCACAACATAGTCAGCTCTTTAGACATTTCATTAACCAGAGATATGCACTTCAAACACTTAATACACACCATAAGCTCACTAAAACAAAGGGATCTGAGCTGCTCTCTAACCAACCAACCAACCACAATAACTTATAATTCCCAACCTGTCATTTAACAGTATGAAAATATTTATTCAAGGGGGGAAAATAATAATTTGAGGGTGATAACTCATAATTTGCCGAGTCAGTTTAAAAGAGTGTGATCCTGCTGAAGCCTGTTGGGCTTCAAACCCACTGGAAGGAGAAGATGGTGTGGACAGAACCAGCATGAAACAGAAACAGCAGGTCAAACAGCTGAGCAGCGACTACACAGCGTTGTAAAGTCACACCCAATGACAATCCAAGCGTGTGAAATGAGACTTAACCCCGCTGTGATCAAAAGCGGGGTTAAGTCTGCAGAAAGCAGTGACGCGTCTGCTGTGATGGTGCTTTGGTTGCACGGTGTGTTTAAGTCACTGACAAACCTGATGACCTGCTTTAGATTTCTCCAGCTGCCGGCACCTGAGGTGGCAACCACGACAAAATCTTTAATGCAGTCGTTTCATTTCAGAGAATTGTGGGTTCTGCTGATGTGATCTACCTCACAGAGCTACATATACTGTGCTCCAGGACCGTCTGTCCCGCGCCTGAGAACCTGCCCTCTGCAGAAGAGGACGACCCCTTTGGACACAATCGGCCTCGTGCTCACCTTTCGATGCGCAGGGCTGACGCGCACCTGCAGGGGTAGACTTGTCCGCATCTCAAACGGCGTCAGGTAGACAATCGATAACACCAAAAATCCTAGGACAACAAACATGCACTTGTGCCTGCAGAGAGAGAGAGAGAAAACAATTATTCAATCAACAGGAAATCAAAATGCAAAGATTTTTGTAATTTATCATTTATAACACTAGCAGAGGGGCCAGTCTTCACCTGGGTGAGGAGTTTTAAGTGTTTTTGTAAAAATGAAAAAAATTAAGCACACTGGAATCAGCACATCAACACTGTGGTTTTAGGCTATAAATAAACTACAGCACTTACACAGTGCCTTTAATCGTGCTGTATTATTCTACTAAAAATATCCAATATATCCATCAGCATTAAGATATTTGACAATTTTATATTTCATTTTGTTTCACGTTCTGTATTGGATTTAACTTGGAATAATTAATGCCATGATTTTTTTTTAACAGTGAAGTGTTTTTTGAGCATTTTATGTGTTTTATGAGCCAGTTGTTGAAGAATTTATTTATTAAGTTTATTCTATTTTATATAACAGCTGAGTGGATCCTTGTCATTTGATTGGTGCTTTGTGTGTCACATGACATGGATTAATTCATCCCATTTGTGTTGCATTCCATTTAGAGTGCAAATTTGGTTTCATACGGTACCATTGCACTCTGCACACACACGCACACGCATGTTCTCGTGCATGCACGCACATGTAATCGCACATGCATATGCGTGTGCACGTGTGACCACACGCATGTGCGCAATCACATGCACGTGCACGCACATGTACACACAAAACAAATCTACTGTGCTGTCTGGAGGCTGTTGGCAGGAACTTGGAAAGGAAAGCTGGACTCATTTCTGACGTGATTTTTTTTTCCGCTGCACTGAAGACGTACACAGTCTTTTTTTTTGGTAGTACACGCACACACAAGCGCCAACCAGGTTGCATGTGTGTGCGCGCGTGGGGGACGACTCTACGAGATGTAATTTGATTGAGCTAACTGATGCTGCTAATTCTCACACACACACACACACACAAAACAAATCCACTGTGCTTTTATGGAAGTCCGAAGTCAGTGCACAGCATCACTGGACTACATGTCACAGTGGAACACCAAAATGTAAGTCCCCTTTCTGTAGTTATATAAAACAAATAATAAGTTTTTACATTCTTTCAATGGAACAAATATTTAATTCGCTGAACGCTGGAACATACCATTCAACCACAAAGCCGAGTTCCAGCTTTTACCTCATGAAATATACTCAACAAAAATATAAACGCAACACTTTTGGTTTTGCTCCCATTTTGTACGAGATGAACTCAAAGATCTAAAACATTTTCCACATACACAGTATCACCATTTCCCTCAAATATTGTTCACAAACCAGTCTAAATCTGTGATAGTGAGCACTTCTCCTTTGCTGAGATAATCCATCCCACCTCACAGGTGTGCCATACCAAGATGCTGATTAGACACCATGATTAGTGCACAGGTGTGCCGTAGACTGCCCACAATAAAAGGCCACTCTGAAAGGTGCAGTTCTGTTTTATTGGGGGGGATACCAGTCAGTATCTGGTGTGACCACCATTTGCCTCATGCAGTGCAACACATCTCCTTCGCATCATCCGTGAAGAGAACACCTCTCCAACGTGCCAAACGCCAGCGAATGTGAGCATTTGCCCACTCAGGTCGGTTACGACGACGAACTGGAGTCAGGTCGAGACCCCGATGAGGACGACGAGCATGCAGATGAGCTTCCCTGAGACGGTTTCTGACAGTTTGTGCAGAAATTCTTTGGTTATGCAAACCGACTGTTTCAGCAGCTGTCCGAGTGGCTGGTCTCAGACAATCTTGGAGGTGAACATGCTGGATGTGGAGGTCCTGGGCTGGTGTGGTTACACGTGGCCTGCGGTTGTGAGGCTGGTTGGATGTACTGCCAAATTCTCTGAAACGCCTTTGGAGACGGCTTATGGTAGAGACATGAACATTCAATACACGAGCAACAGCTCTGGTTGACATTCCTGCTGTCAGCATGCCAATTGCACGCTCCCTCAAATCTTGCGACATCTGTGGCATTGTGCTGTGTGATAAAAGTGCACCTTTCAGAGTGGCCTTTTATTGTGGGCAGTCTAAGGCACACCTGTGCACTAATCATGGTGTCTAATCAGCATCTTGGTATGGCACACCTGTGAGGTGGGATGGATTATCTCAGCAAAGGAGAAGTGCTCACTATCACAGATTTAGACTGGTTTGTGAACAATATTTGAGGGAAATGGTGATATTGTACATGTGGAAAAGGTTTTAGATCTTTGAGTTCATCTCATACAAAATGGGAGCAAAACCAAAAGTGTTGCGTTTATATTTTTGTTGAGTGTATTTGTACCATTGAACTAATAAACATTCATTATTTGTATACTATTCTATTCCACACACTCTGACACAGCAGGTGGCAGTATGTGCCTTAAAAGCTGGTTTGTGGCCGCCAATAAACACAAAGCAGTTTTATTTGTATTTACTTAAAAAATGCAATGTTTATTTTCAGGCTGTGGCAGACAACAAGAGCAAAGTGAGCACCTTAAAGCAGTGATCCATATGGACTTTTAAAATGGCTGAGTGGATCCTTGTCATTTGATTGGTGCGTTGTATGTCATGCAACATGGATTATTCGTTCCATTTACCATGCAAATTTGGTTCAATATGATTTGTACCATTGCACGCTGCGAACCCCACCCATGCACACACTAGCAGGGGCAGTGTTTAGCTAAACATGACAGAGTTTGTTTTGTTGACAAACGACAATTTTAACAAGCTAATTGACGGTGCTAATTCTTCTAACACACACACACACAAAAACAAATCCACCCACCATAAGCTGTTTGGAGGCATGAACAGCTGTTAGGATGAAAACCTGGACAAATTTCTGACGCAATTTTTCACTGGACTGAGGTTGACTGAGAACAATTCTGGACTCCTATTTAAAGTTTGTGTTGGACTGTTGATGTCAAAGCACCAGTGACGCACACCAAAATGTAAGTCCCTTTTCTGTTGTTCCTAAATAAATATAATATCAAATGACAAGGATCTATTTTTGTTGTGGTTAGGGGTCCAGATGGGACCGGACTGTTACAGGCGATGGACTCAAATGCTGGGAGCAAGGACAAGAACAGCTTGTGAACCAAAAGAGATTTATTTACAGTAATGGATAACTGAGGAATTAAAGTACTGAGCTGGAGATGGTGCCTGCAGAGCTGAGACAGGGCCCGCTTGTAGCGGTGGAAATCTGCGCACAGAGCCAGGCTTGGGAGTTAGAGAGTGAGTTGGAATCCTGGATATTGGGACTGGAACTGAAGCCAGGTGGAACGCACAGAGCCAAGGACAAGAAACGTTCTAGGAGGACGAGCAGAACAAAGGTGAGTGAAGGAAGTCATGACACTGGAAGCCTTTAACAACAGAATGTTCATGGTAGGCTTAATACAGGAATGTTCACAGTTCAGGAAATGTTCACAGAGGTCAGAGGTCAGCAGCAGCATTTCTTGACTTCAGAATCGACTTGGAAGTTCTTAGTAGTTTTGCATAAAGGTGCCAGGTTACCATGAGATGAGCTGCAGGAAGCTCAGAAGTCCAAGAGCATGGAAGTGACAGTGTAGATCATGAATCAAAGACATGGATCAATATCCATGTCAATCTCAATGTAGATTCTGGCAAAGGCTGAGCTCAAAATCAGGGTTTAAGTAACCCGCTCCTGATGAGGAGCTCATGAGCGTCAGGTGCGAGGAGATAAGTTGCAGGTGTTCCTCGGCTCTGCAGCGCACCACCTGGAGGGAAAACAGACAAAACAGCACACAAGAGGAGACAGAAGGGGAAGGGGAGAGAGGCAGACAAAGGCAGCCCGCAACAATTTTAGCCGTTATATAAAACAAATGATTTGCCTCGTTGAATGGAACATTCCAGCTTTCCCATCATAAAATATTCGTATCATTGAAAGAATGTAAAAACATTCATTATTTGTATACTAATCATTCATGTGTCTTGAAAACGACATTTTAACAAATCACAAGTACCACATAACACAATGCTAACAGCTAACATTAGCAAGACAGAATGCCTCCTTTGTAAGCATTTTATAACAAACATTTGTAATAATACAGCTTGTTGTGTGATTAATTTGTGCAACAGAGCCTCTGAAGTGTGTGCTTCAGGTTTTGACACACAGAAAGCCACTACGCTGAGAGCGACACCTTCACCGTGGACAGCCGCTGCAGACACACATGGCTAGCCACACACGTAAGGCCGTTTACAGGAAGGGTTCATCCCAATTATTTTATTTTTGTTTTCCTTTTCTTCCATTGTAACTAATGATGAAGTTCTGTCATTCTGAACAGACGAAATTTGTTTAATTCAGTTCAAATAAAAACAAGTAACAGTGGCCATAAGAACCCTGCAATTAGCAACAAGGCTTCAAGCCACTGAGTACGTCTGTCTGCCTGTATTTTATGCAACAATTATTACACATTTAAAAGCTGCCAACATGGCAAAACAAGAGGTTCACTTGTCCTCACCTGCATCTATCACAGCCCAAAATATCACAGCTGAATATGCAGTCATTTTTACAGTTACTTATGAAAATTCTGCCAGCCTCACTGACTCACATGACTGACTAACTGACTCATCATCACAGGGAACATGATGGCAAGTTACGCATAGGTCAATTAAAAATGTATTTAAAAACCAGACCCAAAGTGCTTGGCATTTTAAAAAGAATGAACAGAAAATAAAAACAGTCAACACACAACACTAGAAGCACTCAGAGAGTGCAAACCTCCGCCAAGGCCATGGGGTCACTGACGCCATAACATCTACACGCCGTGGAATCATTGAACCTAAAAAAGTCTAACAATGATGTTTGCTCAGTAGTAAAAAAAAAGTTTCATCTGCTGTGACTGGATAGCATGTATCCTTAGTGCTTGGCATCACAGTTTATTGCAACTTGCACCTTTCCCAGAAGCTTCTGTCATCTGAGCACTGATATTGATATTGCATGTGCTTATAGACAAAAACAAATAAGAGACAAAATTCAATTTATTATTCAACTAAACTGCAAATATATGAATTTTTTTATCATTTATGAAACACTTTTCCATTTCCAACCACTCCACAAAATTTAATCAAAATCCGTTCAAAGCTTTTTGAGTTACCCTGCTGACAGACAAATAAACAAACAAACGCAACCGAAAACATAACCTCCTTGGCGGAGGTAAAAAACATTACAAAATAAAACCTTGAGCATACTATAAACTGCAAGAAGAGAAATTAAACCAAATTATACCTGAACCAGTTCATCAATCATAAACGCAGGGAAAAATATGTTTTAAGCCTTGAGCTAAAAACCTCTACAGTTTGTCTAATATCAGCTGGTAGGCTGTTTTATAACCTGAGTGTCAGATGCGCAAAAGCTCTATAACCTACCAACCGCTTCTTTACCCATGGAACACTTAAGGTGTCCATATACGAGGTCTATTAGAAAAGTATCCGACCTTATTATTTTTTTAAAAAACCATATGGATTTGAATCACGTGTGATTGCGTCAGACAAGCTTGAACCCTCATGCGCATGGGTGAGTTTTTTCATGCCTGACGGTTGCGTCATTTGCCTGTGAGCAGGCTTTGAGTGAGGTGTGGTCCACCCTCTCGGCGGATTTTTATTGTGAATAGATGTCTGAACGATTTGGAGCTTTGCTGCATCAATTTTTTTCCAGAAACTGTGAGAGACCTCCAGGTGGACACCATTCGAAAAATTAATATGGCTTTCAGGGACGATTTTATGGGGATTAAACAGATTAAGGAGTGTTACTGCCGCTTTAAGGACTGCGCACAACTCCTGAGAGCGCAGCGCG
The DNA here is from genome assembly GCF_902500255.1 of Thalassophryne amazonica. Lineage (NCBI taxonomy): Eukaryota > Metazoa > Chordata > Actinopteri > Batrachoidiformes > Batrachoididae > Thalassophryne > Thalassophryne amazonica. The sequence goes on along the minus strand of NC_047113.1, from coordinate 90,651,742 downwards.
CTCCCAGCCCCCCATCAACAGGCTGACACCCCGCTGAAACAACCAGATCATTTCCAACATGAAGGCTTTGTTGATCCGGGACCTCGTCTGACTTTCACAAAAAGGCAGAACACGTGGACATCTGCACTTTTTCGGCACATTCCACCGTTACAGGAGTTTTTTTCATGGAAAGAAAAGTGGAGGGACGCGTCACGGAGCCGTTCATTGCGCGGGACAAAACCATCTCGGTGTTGGTCTCACAGAACGGCTTTCAGGTGGATTTCAGACTGATTCCGGTTGCTTTCCAGTCGTGTGACTATCCGATTGTGATTGTGCATGAGCTGGACATGCCAGAACATGTCCTGTAAGCTTCATCACGGCGTTTCTTTGCACCGAGCTGCTGTACCGCGACCTGTCCTCAGCAACAACCAAGGTCCTGTCCAATCTCCTATCACAGATGTTTTTTGTTTTGTTTAATTGCATCTATTGCAATATATTTTGAGTGACAAATAAGCAAAAATAAACTTCTGGTTGCCTGAAAAGGTGCTCTAGCAAAGTCACAACACAAAAAAGCTGTCCACTCTAAAGAAAGAAAGAAAGAAGACACTGGTGCCCAATAAAAACCTTGCTATATGGGCATGGGGCCTAACGAGGGTCCTTTTCTTCAGACAGGAGCATCAACTGAAAACATGGCGCCATTTTGGGTCCAACTGTGCTGAACTACTGAATGAACGTTTTCTGTTTTCAATATTTATCATTTAACCACATACAGCAACACATCCAGGTACAGGTACTATCAATATAAAATATTGAAGCTATCAAATTTACATGAATTTACAATTTATGATGATTAAGTAATTTAAAGCCTTATTTATGCTTCTGTAACTCTGTAACTCCTGTGTCGTGCAATGATGCCCTTGACAGTTTTAAAGTTCTCGGTCACTGGATTATGCTTTATTATGGATTAATTTGACCCTCAACAAGCTTTTCTTTCTACAACCATCACCTCCAATTTAAAGGTAAGCTGAACAATTTCCTCTTTTTCCAATTCCGTGTTGTAAATTTGCGGATTTTTCTGCCAAACATATGTGATCCTGAAATGTAATCAGCGTGCGTACTGTATAAACTATTAAAATATGAGAGGAAAGAGTGAAAGCAGAAAAGTGTCAAATCACAGCCTTTTGCTGTGTCTGATTTAACAGCTGCACGCCCAGGTTTTTTTTCTACTCATGTCACTACTCTCTGACTAAAGGGATGCTAGGCCTAACCGGCCTGCATCTTAATATGCTGGCTCTAGAAGTTCAACTACATACTGAGGAACCAATCATTCAGGATCTCGTGGAAGGCGCATGCTCATTCAGCGACCGGCAGCAAGAGAGTGTCTCCTCAGTTTGTATGAGTTTATTTTAAGTGTTATGGTACTAGGTGCGGCATTTTTTTTCTGTCACGATTGCTAACGTATGGTTCTGTGAGTTTTACTGGTTTCCCTGAGTGTACCTGTGGGAATATGGAGATAATAGTGTTGATTCTGCTGTGGATGGCGTCTTGCTCCGCGGTGTGCCTCAGGTCGCTTCCTCCTGGGTTGTCGGCACCGCGGATCCAGTACAGCAGGGAGTTTCTTCTTCAATGGAGGGATTCATCTTCTGCCGACCTTCCCTTGGATTTGTTTTTGCCGGGTGCTGATCCAGCGGATTATGGAAAAAGCCGGCTGAATTCCTTTGCGTGGAAAACCAGGAAGCGGGGGAAAAGGGGCGGGGCATGTCAGAGACTTCGGAGACAGAGCCTAAACCATATCCCATTGCCCTCTATGATGTTAATAAATGCACAGTCACTCAGAAATAAGGTGGACGAGTTGCAAGCACACGTCAGATTTCAACATGAATACAGAGATGCATGCCTTCTGGCTATTACGGAATCTTGGCTTACAGACCGTGATGTGGATGCGGATCTGGATATAGACGGTTTTGGAGTGCCTTTCCGCCTCGACCGGGATGCTGGGGTTACTGGCAAATCACTGGGAGGGGGTGTGTGCCTTTACGTGAATGAGCGCTGGTGCAAAAATGTTCTTGTCAGAGATAGTTGCTGTACAAAGGACGTTGAGTTGCTGGCTGTCTCCCTTCGCCCCCATTACCTGCCCCGGGAATTCCCACAAATATTTGTCATGGTGGTATATGTCCACCCCAGAGCAAATGTGGATAAAGCATCCGAGGCTATATTGAATGAGACTCAGAAGCTGCAGTCTAAATGTCCTGATGCGCCCATTTTTGTCCTTGGTGATTTTAATAAATGCTCTCTTAAACAAGTGCTGAGGAATTTTTACCAGTATGTGACATGTTCAACCAGACATAACAAAATACTGGACATGTGCTATGGCTCAGTGAAAGGAGCATATAGATCTTTCTCTCTTCCACCGTTGGGCGGGGCTGATCATAACTGCGTGCAGCTCATCCCGGTGTATCGCACCATGTTGAGGAGCGGCAGTGTCCTGACCAGGCAGATAAAGCAATGGACAGAGGACTCTGTTGTGCGTCTGCAAGGTTGCTATGACTGCACGGACTGGGAAATATTTAAGGAGTCGTCAGTTATGTTACTTTTTGTGAAGATTTGGTGATTCCCAAAAAGACAGTTAAAATCTACCCAAACGCTACACCTTGGGTCTCAAGAGCACTGAAAGTTCTATTCAACAAAAGAAAAAAGGCATTCCGTGAGGGAGATCTCCCAGAGCTAAACAGATTAAAAAGGGAGATCAAATGTGAAATTAGGAGAGCAAAATACAACTACACAGCCAGGATCGAGAAACAATTTACCCAAAATAAGTTAGGTTCTGCTTGGGATGGCCTAAATACCATTCTAGGGAAAAATAGTAAAAAAATCTAAAGTCATCCTGGCTGGGGCTAAATCGGACAAACAACTTGCCCAGAATTTTAATCAGTTCTATAGTAGATTTGATACACTAAATTTTAGTGATGAACTATTTAAACTAAAAAATGATTTGTGCTGTCCTGGTTCTCCACCTTTTGATGAACGTTCCATGATCAGCTTCTTTAAACGTACTAAAGTTAAAAAAAAGTCCAGGACCTGACAATATTTGTGGTCGTTTGCTGTCTTCTTGTGCGGAGCTTGCTCAACAAAAGGTTCCAAAGAATTGGAAACAGAGCATAGTAATACCAGTGGCTAAAAATAAGCATCCCAAAGTTTTAAATGACTTTAGACCGGTAGCCCTAACATCTCTTGTTATGAAGGCATTTGAAAGACTTATGAAACATGAATTGCTTTCACATGTAGAGTCATTACTAGATCCCTTCCAGTTTGCCTATAGGGCTGGCTGTGGAGTGGAGGATGCTACTGCCACACTTTTAAATCTTGTTTTTAAACACCTTGAGGACAACAAAGCACATGCCAAACTTTTATTTCTTGACTTTTCATCTGCTTTTAATACTATCCAACCTCACATTTTAATTGACAAACTTGTGAATAATTTTTCTGTAGATTTTAATATTGCTGGTTGGATTTTAGATTTTTTAACAGACCGATCACAGAGAGTCAGAGTAAATGGGTACATGTCAGACACCCCTTTGTCCTCAACAGGATCTCCTCAGGGCTGTGTCCTTTCGCCACTTCTGTACATATTGTACACTAATGATTGTCAAAGCCATCACGAAAATCATTTTATTTTGAAATTTGCAGACGATACTGTCATTGTTAGTCTCTTACATAATCATGAGAATAATCATGGCCCGGTGGTGGAAGATTTTGTAAAGTGGTGTGATAAGTCATATTTACAACTAAACGTGGCTAAAACAAAAGATATGTCTGTGGACTTCCGACGACAGCTCACACCAGCTCAGGCTACCTTCATTAAGGGCCAGCAGGTGGAGTCTGTGGAAACTTATAAGTATCTGGGGACTATAATTCATGACAAGCTAAACTTTAATGTTAATACTGACATGTTGTGTAAAAAGGGTCAACAATATTTGTTCTGTCTTCGTAAATTGTCTTATTTTCAAGTGGATAAGACTATTATGATTCTTTTTTACAAATCTTGTATTGAGTCTGTTTTAACCTTTTCTATGTTGTGCTGGTATGGGAATCTCAGTCTTAAGGCTAAAAATTCACTGGTTCAAATAGTGAAGGCCTGTGGAAAGGTACTGGAAGTACCACAGAGTATGTTGTCTGACCTATACTACAGACAAGTAAAGAGGAAAGCATCGAGTATATTGTCGAACTCTGATCATCGTCTTTTTAGTGATTTTCAATATTTACCTTCTGGCTCACGGCTCAGGTTTCCCTCTGTGAAGGGTAACAGATTTAAGTTCTCTTTTGTTCCTGCAGCCATTGCTGTTCTGAACGCAGGCCAAGGAAGGAGTTAAAACTGGAAGCATTTTAATGGACTGTATTGTAATGTCTGGAGTGTAATTGTTTGTGATGCTGCACCATGGTAATGGTACTGGTGTGTGTTCTGTGTGTCTGTGTGCTTTTGATGTATTCTCAGGCTGCAGAACTGGTTGCCCCATGGGGGACACAAATAAAGTGAAAGTGAAATGAAGTGATCTTGAACATTAACAACATAACCTTGAACCCTGTCCTTTCATGGACAGACCGTCTCTGTCACAGTGTACAATCACAGGGCCAAAGTGTGAAATGATCGTATGAATATCTTTGCCTGTGTCATGATCCAGCCCTGCAGGGCCATCTGTCATACGTATGGACTTGTATCCACGTTTGTATTCTGAGCCTTCTGTGTTTTATTCATGTCTTGTCATGTTATCATTGGTTTTGTTTCTATTTCATCCTCCTTGTATTTGTTCACACTTAGTCACTTTAGTCCTAGTTTATTCTGCTTATCACATTTATTGCATTATGCGTTAGTCACAGGTTTTTGTTATTATTTACCTTCAGTTATCTCGTTTTATTTATTGCGCTATTCTGTAGTCAACGGGTGTGTTTATTCTCTGTTCTATTTTACTTCGCCACTTTGTTTCTTTGTCACTTTATATACTTCAGCCATGTTTCAGTTCTTTTCTAGTTTGTTCTGCCGGTTTATGTTTTCATTGTTTATCATTTAGTTATCAGTTATGCTATAATGTTGGGTTTTGTTTTCTGTTATCATGTAGTGTCTGTTTTTCCTTTAGTTGGTTCAACCACTTTCTTTTCTTTCTCAGTTCCAGTTTAGTTTTACTTTGGTGTTTATTTGTTCCCTGATTAAGTCTCATGTTCATGCTTGATTCTAGTTGCCTCGTCACAGTTATATTCTGTCCTTAGATGCTGTGTTAGCACTGTTCTCAGTTTGCCCTCACATCCATCTGATTATGTTCTCACATCACTGCACCAGCCATTGTGTCTTTGTCGCACACTTTGTTTCTGTCTGCTTTGTCTTTTCATTCACTCCCGCTCTTGCACCTGCTCACATCTTTGTTTCTTTCATCACTCCACTCTGTGTTTTCCTGCCTTCAGTCTCTTGCACTTGCCTTTGTCTTCCCTGGTCACGCCCCCTTCCAAAACCTTCACTGGCACCTGTGTCTTGTTCCACTAATTACACCACCAGTTATTTAAGCCTGCACAGTCTCACAGCTCACTGCCAGATTGTTGAATGTTATTCACTTTCCAGCCCTCAAACCTTGTCCTGTTTTGTCTTCGTATCAGCCTGCCGGTATTTGACCTCATTCTGTCCATGACCATGTTTTTTGCCTTTTCCTCCGAATGCCACCACGCCTTGTGTTCTGACCTCAGCTTGTTTATTCGACCTCGTCTCAGCCTACCGTCTGTCTGTACCTTTGCTTTAGGGCTGCAACAAACAATTATTTGGATCATCGATTAATCTGATGGGGTTTCGATACGATTAATCGATTAATCGGATTAGCAGGGAATTTTTTAAAAATGTGCCAGGGAAACAATTTTTTTCTCCTTCCATCACTTCATTTAACAACAGAACATTATTTGAAAACTTAAAATACTTCAAAATCAACAAACTGTCAAATGTCCCTTGGCTGTTGAAATGTAAAATAATAAAGAATAAAACAGTTTATAATAAAGAACAAAAATAATTATTTCAAATGGCACTGCTTTATCAAAGGGCTGAGTTGCCATAAAACAACACTGAAGCATGTAAGTTATAAAATATATATATATATATTGCTGCAAATGAGCAATTAGCATAACCAGTTAACCATAAAACCTAAATCAAAAACTGTAGCCTGACTCATTATATCTGCAACATTCTCTGTATAACTTGTAAACTATGTGGTCGTTTCACAATGACACGTGACTCATCCCACATATATTCTCTCTCTCTCTCTGAGCAAACTTTGGAAACATGAAGGCTTTCAACTGTAAAATAGAGCCTATAAATGAATTTCTGGAGCTCTTTGAATGTTTAAAAAAAAGAAAAAAAAAGGCACTTGTCCGGTCGGACAACGATTTAGAGCTATTACTTGTCTGATCACATTTTACACTTGTCCCGGACAATCGGACAAGCGTTAATGTCGATGGTCGGACTTTGACAACATTAATAAAAAACTGTCGGTGGTGTTACTGTTTTCTTTTTCTCTCACTCTGCCCCTCACCTCACTGCTCTGGGAGACGCGCTGACAGCCTGAGCCTGACTAGCTTCATATCACTGCCGGACTTGTCATACTGAGACGTTACGACTGCTTAAACAAAAATAAAGATTTGTTAACTTACCCAGACAATGAGCTCTCCCCTTCCTCTTTGATGACTCCGACATCCTTTCGTTTGAGATGCATCATTACCGTTGTACTCCCGTGCCATGCGAGGTCCGACTTGCAAATGTTGCAGTTAACAAACGTCTTTGCGTTAACGTAAAGTGCTCCCACACTTCTGAAGTCTTGACTTTCTTCTGTCTACTTGCTTCTGCCATATTCTAAGCGTGTGGTTCTTCTACAAAACAGCGTCTGATCTGCTCTGTGCACTGCTCGCTTCTGGCGCCATAATCGCTCGACACAACGCATCGATGATGCTATGTGTTGCCAACGCCTGACGTAATCGAATTTTATCGATTCGTTGTTGCAGCCCTACTTTGCTTCACTGCTGGACCTCTTGTGTACCGAATCCCTGCCTGTTACAACGATTAAACCAAATTCTAACTGCATCTGCTGCGACAGTTTGCATTTGTGTACCACCCAGTTTGTGCCACGCCCTGACAACCTGCCGGAATCATCAACATTCCAGTTTAATCCAAGTTTAAAGGCAGAAAGTACAGTGACAACAGGATGAACCAGGTTTGGCACCCAGCAAAAAAAAAAAAAAAAAACTGCCTCACAGAAAACTGGTTTAATACGCAACCCTGAGGTAAACAAAACTGAGCAAGCATATGTCCTGAATGGACTGTGAACGTGCTTGTTGTGTGTGTTTGAAAATGGAAACACACTCACTATAGGTGGAGATGTCCGCTGGTCAGAAAGCAGTTAATATGTTACCAACAACTCATAATGGCCCAGTTTAATTACCCCTACGAACCAACACAGGTGCTCTGTGTGTGTGTGTGTGTGGTTGAGCTAACAGTACTAATAAATGGAACAGTTGCTGTGTGTGTTGAATGCTTGTTCTCCAAAGCAAAGGTCAAACAACATTCTGACGTGTGTTACCTCGTAGTGTGATATATGACAGATGGTGCAAACTATTACTTTTTAAAACCCTGTTAACTAAACCAATAGTTTGAGTCAGATACCAAAATTAGAGCAAATTTAACTTTTGACCTCTGTACAAACTGAAACTGACCTTTGTCACCATTTTTACTGTTTTCACCCCACAACTCCAGAACATTCTAGATTAAGAATAATAAAGATGATAAAATAAAGATTTCAATAGTAATTATCAATATAAATGGAGCTTTTTTAAATGTTGACCTCTGTGTCATCCTTCACTGACCCTTACCTGACTACAGCTGCCACCCTGGGATGACCATCATACATTTTTGCGTATGCCATGGTACACTGAGGCTGGATCCAGTGTTGTTTAGTTACCTTAAGTCATAGCGAAACCCTGCTTGGCCAGTGGACTTTTAAGACAGTTTCCCAAAAACACATGAACACACTAACACTGGGAAACTGTTGTGTGGGCCGCTGAAGAGGAGGTACTGCTGGCCCACCACCACAAGATGGCGCCCTGCTTGAAGTGCGGGCTTCAAGTACAAGAGGGCGTTGGAGCGACCGGGAGTGACAGCTGTCACTCATCATCAGTACCAGCTGTCACTCATCCACTAATCATCACCATCACCATAAAGGCCGGACTGCAACTCCACCTCCCCGCCGAGAAATCAGCTACCCTAAAGGTAATTTCTCTGCTGAAGTTAAACTGAACAAGAGTCTGATCTCATTTACAGCCGTTTTCCTGTGACGTGTTCTTATCTGCTGTATTGGCGTTTGGTGTGGACTGCGACAGCTTCGCCTCACACCCCAACCAGATAAGTGGTTTCACAGGAGCTGTACGAGTGTGTTATTGGAGGTGGAGGTTCTCCCTCCTTACGGAACACAGACTGAAGAATTACTGAGTGTGCGAACTCACACTCACCTGCACTGTTTCTGTTCTCTCTGCCAGCAGTACCAGGTCTGACAGCTGGAGACGGTGGCCACCTGGGGACCCAGTTCTTGGCGGCTCCGGTGTTCTTCAGATCCGTTGGTGGTGGAAGCCGTGTGGGATCCAGCTCGTTTTCTGGACAGACGTCTCCTATCCTCGAGCCTGCCCACACGTCACTCAACGTATAATTGACTGTTTTTCCAAACCTGTTTTGTCTGTATTCCGTTGTGCACGTCATAACATTAAATTGTTACTGTTTTGGCTTATCCATTGCCCGTTCATTTACGCCCCCTGTTGTGGGTCCGTGTTCCTACACTTTCACAACAGGAAACAGCATCTCTGAACTTCAGTTTACTCTACACAACCCAGAGGAACATAGAAAGCTTCACACCCACTTTGCCCTCTCCACTACATCGCTGTTCATGCTAGTGCCAGCATACATACCACAGGTGAAAACAACCAAACCAGTTCAGAGGCAGATACGAGTGTTTTCAGAAGATGCCTCTTCAGCACTGCAGGACTGACAGCTGTGACATCACAGCGCAGAACGTGTTGAAGCAGATGGCCATCCACAACCATCACAACCACAGCATCACCAATCTACTACATGGTGTGTATACAACAGGGAAAAGACGAACCACAGCGGCAAAGATGGACGATGTGTCGGTGTGTTCAGTCACACACCTCTCAGGCTGCAACTCGGCAAAGTTAAAAAACAAATTAATAACAGGTCTGGGGCTGTCAGTCAGGCCCATTAGCATTTCAATGTCATCTCACATAACACGCCAAAGCAGGTCAGCATTTCTGTCTAGAGTAAGAAAAGAAGTTTGGCTTTTGTTTATTAAATGCTTGGAGGCATGCAAATAATTGCTAAGTGAGCATGTTGTGATGTTAGCGCTGTTTACACGAGCACACCTGAATGTTTGCATGTGACATTATGCCACATGACACATAATGTGTCATGATACATTATGTGACATTATGTATCATGACACATTATGTGTCATGTCACATTATGCCACATGACACATAATGTGGCATGATACATAATGTATCATGTCACATTATGCCACATGACACATAATGTGGCATGATACATAATGTATCATGTCACATTATGCCACATGACACATAATGTGGCATGATACATAATGTGACATCATGCCACATTATGTATCATAATGTATTATGTCACATAATGTGACATGATACATTGTCACATAATGTATCATGTCACATTATGTATCATAATGTATTATGTCACATAATGTGACATGATACATTGTCACATAATGTATCATGTCACATTATGTGACATAATGTGTATCATTATGTGACATGTCACATTATGTCACATTATGTGTATCATAATGTGGCATGATACATTATGTCACATTATGTGTATCATAATGTGACATAACGTATCATGTCACATGATGTGACATAATCTCACATAATGTGATTATAATGTGATTATAATGTAATTATGTTTCATAATTATCATATACTATCATATGTGACATCACATATGATACACATAATGTCATATGTGACATGTCACATACGTATGATACACATAATGTGACATTATGTGTATCATAATATGACTATGTGACATTATGTGTATCATAATGTGATGATACACATAATGTCACATTATGTGACATTATGTGTATCATCACATTATGATACACATAATGAGGTGGAGGTGGAATTCCCACCGTTGTTGTTACGGGGTGTACACACACCCACACTTGACTGTCTTTGCTCTTCGCCAGCAGTACCAGATCCGACACGCTGAGACGGTGGCCACCTGGGGAATTCGGGACCTGGCGGCTCCAGTATTCTTTGGGTTCGGTGGCGGTGGAAATCGTGTGGTTCCGGTTCATCTCCAGACGGACGTCTCCTATCGTCGAGCCTGCCCACACGACACCTTTATCCACTGACTTGTATTTATTCTATAATCTGCTGTGTGTGGTTGTGACATTCACAACAGTAAAGTGTTCAAATTTAACTCCCTCTATTGTCCGTTCATTTGCGCCCCCTGTTGTGGGTCCATGTCACTACACTTTCCCAACAGCAGGTCTCCATTCCCCACATGCTAGCGGCGGTGCGACTCCAGCTGCAGCGGCCTTCACCCACTTACCTCAAATCGGATGACGGACTGCTTCAAGTTTAGTACACATAAACAGTGTCAAATGTATATGTGTTGTCTTTAATTTTGATGTGTGCCATTATTACGGTAAACAAGTAATAATTGTGGATTAATTGCTGTATCTTGTAATAGGTAATTAGAGTGTAAACGTAATTGCCATTTTTTGGGATCAATAAAGTTGTCTGAAGTCTGAACGCCGGACAGCGAGACGGGAGAGGCCAACGACCTCAAGAAGGGAGACGGGCGCATTCAGAGCGGCAGGAGGCGCCACCGAGACATGTTGATGACAGATACGGCAGATTCCAAGATGTCAATCAGGTAGCCTGGTTCGACGTGCTGGCTGTGGCTGTGTTTAACAATCTACACAGTAACTGTGGTTCCATGCCGAGGTCTGCTGCAACACAGAGGTTAGCCGTGACGTGTCCACATATCGCCTGGTGCTACATTTATTTTCTCCACTGTATGTGGCCCTGTGACAGATTGGAGTCCTGTCCAGGGTGTACCCCTCCTCATGCTCTATGACTGCTGGGATAGGCTCCAGACCAACACCACCACCACCCCCCCCCCCCCCCACCCCCCATGACCCTTAATTGAAGTAAGTGAGTATAGAAAAATGGAAGCATGGACAGACATCTGCATTTATCTGGGCTGATAAACATGCGAGAATCAGCAGATCATATCTGCAAAGGAACAGATCCCATAGTGGGCGTGGCCTACCCATTCTTATCTGCTACATTTTGGTGGCTAAAGCTCATAAGATTATGCTCTGGTTCACCTTGGCTCAGAGCAATTGGTGCTGGATTGAAGTCATATCATGCTCTTCTTCACTCCAGGCCCATCACATTTCACATCCAATTCTATTGTAATCAGCACACTGAAAATCTGGGCACAAATTAGGCGCCACCTCAGCTGGCTCACTCTCTCCAAGACAACTATTTGCAACAACCACTGTTTTTTCCCCCGGCTAAAACTGACCCTTGATTTATGTCCTTAGAGGAAAACTGCATTCCCTATTTGATGGATATGTATGTGGATGAGGTGTTTAATAGTTTTGGACAACTGTGCACTCATTTCAATCTGAATACCTCAGATTTCCTTAGATATTTTCAGCTACATGACTTTGCCAGGACTCACTTTTCTTTATTCCATCAAATTTCACCCCATGTGGTCGTGATGTAACACTTAAAGCTGAGCCTTTATAGAAGGGACACATTTCTTGCTCTTGTAACCTTTTTTGTTTCCATCATCTGACCCATTCATTAATAACATACTGTAAGGGCCAACTGGGAGAATGAATTGCAGATTGCCCTGTTGGATGACTTCTGGAAAATGTCTTGCATGCAGTCAATTCTTCCTCCAGCTGTGCCAGAGTTAGCTTAACACAATTCAAAGTAAGATACAGAATACACAATAGTAAGGTCAGACTTGACAAGCTCTACTCAGGCAAACTAGATGAAGGGTGTTCTAGATGTTCTCAGACCCCCTGTGATTTGACCTACATATTTTGGTTGTGCCGGAAATTGTCCAACTACTGGCATAGATTTTTTGATACAATTTCAAAGATTTTGGATTTCAAAATCAGTTATTCTCTCCACATAACTAGTGATATTAAAGTATCAGTGACTCAATGGAATTTCATTGCCTTTACCTCTCTGCTTGCTTGCTGGAGAATTTTGCTTTTGTGGAAGTTGTCCTTCAATTAAGGCCTGGTTGGACAATGTCTTGTTTCTTTTGAACTGGAAAAAAATTAAGTACATGCTCAGAGGCTCCTCTGAGTGGTTCTACCACAGTTGGAAGCCTCTAATTAATTATGTGAAGCATCTTTCACCTGGAGAAGTCTCCCTGTAATGTAAGGCAGTGAAATTGGGATGATCCTGCTCTGGGGGTCTTGGTTGTGTTCTGGTTGGAACACAATCAAGTGCCTGACTGCCACTGGTTCTTTTTTCTCTTTCAATTATTGATCAGTCCTCTACGTTTCTTTTCTTTTTGTGGTTTTCTTCTTTTTTCTTTTCTTTTTTTGTTTCTCCTTCGGTTTGCTCTTTGGGTTCGTTTTTGTTCGTTTGTTTATAATTTTCAGTAAAATACACTGATTAAAAAAGAGAGAAAATTTGGCAAAAAAATATGTGCCAATCTCCCAGTGTATGTAACAGAGTGAAATTTGGATGATTCTGCTCTGGGGGTCTTGGTTGTACTTTACCGTCTGCCCACCCGCCACTTGCACGGTCACAGGAGCCACGTTTTTGTTGTTGTTTTAAGTTATTGGTCGGCCCTCCATGTGTGTTTTTTTGTTTGTTTTTTTTTAGTTTGTTTGTTTTTTCCATGGTCTGTTTTTTTTTGGGGGGGGGGGGGGGGGTTGTTTTGTGTTGTTTCATAAAATATACCAATAAATAACTTAAAATTACCATGACATTCATGCTCATGTATGCAAACTTCCAACCACAACTGTCTTTACTGAATCCAGAGCATGTTGTGGCTTGACATAAGAAGACAGCAAAATATTTCAAGAGGTAGGAACCATGTCTGGGGCATCTCGACAATGTTGGGGTCAACTGGAACTGTTGGGAAGGTGTCGTAACACGGACCCACAACAGGGGGCGCTAATGAACGGACAATGGATAAGGGAAGGAGTAACAATTTAATGTTGCACAAGAACACAACGTAAAATAAACAAAGGTACTGCCAATCACACACAAGAGGATTGCGGGCAGGCTCGAAGATAGGAGACCTCAGATGAACGAAGAGCCGGGACCCACACCGCTTCTACCACCAACGGCCTGAAGAACACCGAAGCCGCCAAGCCCCGAGTCCCCAGGTGGTCTCTGTCCTCCGTTGTCGGCCCTGGTACTGCTGGCAGAAAAAACAGAAGGTAGTGAGTGTGAATCCTCACACCCAGCAACCTTGATTATTGATTCTTGTGGAGGGAGAGCCTCCACCTCCAATCATACACACGTGCAGCTCCGAAAATCCAGTCAAGGAAATACCACCAGGAAAAAACAGCTGCAAAACAGATCAGATTATTATTTGACGTATAAGTCAGCAGAGAGATTACCTTGTATCGTAGGAGATTTCTCGGCGAGGAGGTGGAGTCGCCACCCGGCCTTTATGGTGATGGTGATGATGAGATGACGAGTGACAGCTGGTGTTGAGGATGATTGACGGCTGTCACTCCCAGTGGTTCTGGCGCCCTCTTGTGCTTGAAGCCCGCACTCCAAGCAGGGCGCCATCCGGTGGTGGTGAGCCAGCAGTACCTCCTCTTCGGCGGCCCACACAACAGGACCCCCCCCTCAACGGGCGCCTCCTGGCGCCCGACCAGGCTTGTCCGGGTGTCGGTGGTAGAAATCGACCAGAAGGGCCGGGTCCAGGATGAAGCTCCTCTTCACCCAGGAGCGTTCCTCGGGTCCGTAACCCTCCCAGTCCACCAAGTACTGAAAGCCCCGACCCATCCGACGGACGTCCAGGAGCCGACGAACGGTCCATGCCGGCTCCCCGTCGATGATCCGGGCAGGAGGTGGGTCGGGTCCGGGGGAGCAGAGCGGTGAGGTGTGGTATGGCTTGAGTTTGGAAACATGAAAAACCGGATGGATCCGCAGTGAAGCCGGGAGAGTTAGCTTCACTGCGGCCGGACTGAGGATCTTGGCGATGGGGAACGGCCCGATGAAGCGGTCCTTGAGTTTGTGGGAGGTCACCTGGAGCGGGATATCTTTGGTGGATAGCCACACCTCCTGCCCTGGTTGGTATGTAGGGGCCGGGGAACGCCGGCGGTCTGCATGGGCCTTGGCCCTCGTCCGGGCCTGCAACAGGGCAGAGCGGGCGGCCCGCCACACCCGGCGGCACCTCCGCAGGTGGGCCTGGACCGAGGGTACCCCGACCTCTCCCTCCACAAGTGGGAACAACGGGGGCTGGTAGCCCAGACACGCTTCAAAGGGGGAGAGGCCGGTGGCAGAGGATACTTGGCTGTTGTGAGCGTACTCGATCCAGGCCAGATGGTTACTCCAGGCCGCCGGGTGAGCGGAGGTGACACAACGAAGAGCCTGTTCAAGTTCCTGGTTCGCCCGCTCTGCCTGGCCGTTCGTCTGTGGGTGGTACCCGGACGAGAGACGCACGGTGGCCCCCAGTTCCTTACAAAAACTCCTCCAGACCTGCGAGGAAAACTGGGGACCACGATCCGAGACGATGTCCGACGGTATCCCATGCAGACGCACGACGTGGTGAACCAGGAGGTCTGCCGTCTCCTGGGCCGTTGGGAGCTTCGGGAGGGCCACGAAGTGGGCCGCCTTGGAGAACCGGTCCACTATCGTCAGTATGGCGGTGTTGCCCTGGGACGGCGGGAGGCCCGTGACGAAGTCCAGACCGATGTGGGACCAGGGGCGATGAGGCACAGGCAGGGGTTGGAGGAGACCCCTGGTCTTGCGATGGTCCGCCTTGCCCCTGGCACAGGTGGTGCAGGCCTGGACGTAGTCCCGGACGTCGGCTTCCAGTGACGCCCACCAGAAGCGCTGCTGGACTACTGCCACGGTCCTACGCACTCCAGGATGACAGGAGAGCTTGGATCCGTGGCAGAAGTCCAAGACGGCAGCCCTAGCCTCTGGTGGAACGTAGAGTCTATTCTTCGGACCGTTTCCCGGGTCCGGGTTCTTAGTCTGGGCCTCCCGGACGATCTCCTCCACGTCCCAGGTGAGGGTAGCCACGACAGTGGACTCGGGAAGGATGGTGTCGATGGGGTCCGACAACCCGACCTTGGCTTCCTCTTCGTGCACCCGGGACAATGCATCAGATCGTTGATTTTTGGTCCCGGGGCGGTAGGTGATCCGGAAGTCAAAGCGTGCGAAGAACAGGGACCAGCGGGCTTGCCTGGGGTTCAGCCGCTTGGCGGTCCGGATGTACTCCAGGTTCCGGTGGTCCGTAAAAACCGTGAAAGGCCCCGTAGCCCCCTCCAACAGGTGTCTCCACTCTTCTAGAGCCTCCTTCACCGCGAGGAGTTCTCGATTGCCCACGTCATAGTTCCGTTCAGCGGGGGTCAACCTGCGGGAAAAGTAGGCACAAGGATGGAGAACCTTATCGGACTCCCCGCTCTGGGACAGCACGGCTCCTATTCCTGAGTCTGAGGCGTCCACCTCTACTACAAACTGGCGAGTAGGATCAGGCTGCACCAGAACTGGAGCAGATGAAAACCGGCGTTTCAACTCCCTAAACGCGGCCTCGCACCGGTCCGACCAGGTGAAGGGGACTTTGGTGGAGGTCAGGGCGGTCAGGGGGCTAACGACCTGACTGTAACCCTTAATGAACCTCCTGTAGAAGTTTGCGAAGCCGAGGAACTGTTGCAGCTTCCTACGGCTCGTTGGTTGGGGCCAATCCCTCACCGCCGCAACCTTGGCCGGATCCGGGGCGACGGAGTTGGAGGAGATGATAAACCCCAAGAAGGACAGAGCAGTGCGGTGAAACTCACACTTCTCGCCCTTCACAAACAGCCGGTTTTCTAACAACCGCTGTAGGACCTGACGTACATGCCGGACATGGGTCTCAGGATCCGGGGAAAAGATGAGTATATCATCCAGATACACGAAGACAAACCGGTGCAGGAAGTCCCGCAGGACGTCATTAACCAAGGCTTGGAACGTCGCGGGGGCGTTAGTGAGACCGAACGGCATGACCAGGTACTCAAAATGACCCAACGGGGTGTTAAATGCCGTCTTCCATTCATCTCCCTTCCGGATCCGAACTAGATGGTACGCATTCCTAAGATCGAGTTTGGTGAATATTTTGGCTCCATGCAGGGGTGTGAACACCGAATCCAAGAGGGGCAATGGGTATCGATTGCGAACCGTGATCTCGTTCAATCCCCTGTAATCGATGCATGGACGAAGTCCGCCGTCTTTCTTGCCCACAAAAAAGAAACCAGCACCCATCGGGGAGGTGGAGTTCCGGATCAACCCGGCGGCCAAGGAGTCCCGGATGTAGGTTTCCATTGATTCGCGTTCCGGACGTGAGAGATTGTACAGCCTACTGGACGGGAACTCACTGCCCGGAACCAAATCGATGGCACAATCGTACGGTCGGTGTGGTGGAAGGGCGAGCGCCAGATCTTTGCTGAAGACGTCAGCCAGATCATGGTACTCCCCTGGCACCGCCGTCAGATTGGGAGGGGTTTTAACCTCCTCCTTAGCCGTCATTCCGGGGGGAACCGAGGATCCTAAACACTCCCGGTGGCAGGTTTCGCTCCACTGCACCACGACCCCAGACGGCCAATCGATCCGGGGATTGTGCTTCACCATCCAAGGAAAACCCAAAATCACTCGGGAGGTAGAAGATGTCACGTAAAACACTATCTCCTCCCGGTGATTCCCAGACACAACCAAGGTCACAGGCTGGGTCCGGTGTGTGATTAGCGGGAGTAGAGTGCCATCTAGTGCCCGTACCTTCAAGGGCGAAGGCAGAGCCACTAGGGGGAGCCCCACTTCCTTTGCCCATCTGCTATCCAACAGATTCCCTTCGGACCCCGTGTCCACCAGTGCTGGGGCGTGAAGGGTTAAATCCCCACTCAGGATTACCACTGGGATTCGTGCTGATTTGCGGGAACTTCCCGTGCACATGTTATGGCCCACCCTTAGCCCAGTGTCTAAGGACGGGCGTTGGTGTTTGACCGTTTGGGGCAGTCTTTTAACAGGTGCTCACATGAGCCACAGTAAAAACATTCCCCGCGGGCCAGTCTCCTTTGTTTAATATCTGATCTCACTTTAGCCCTGCTCGTGTCCATAGCTTCGTCAGCAGGGGGAGCTGTTGCCACACGGAGCCCACCGGCAATGGAGCGTGAGGACGACGTCACCCCGTCAGACCCGGAAGAGAGAGGGACGGCTTGTGCCCGGCCACGCCCCCCGGCCTGCTCCCGACGGTGTTCATTCAAACGGTTGTCTAAGCGTATAACCAGAGTGACAAGCCCGTCGAAAGTCTGCGGTTCGTCCTTAGCCAGTAAATGCTCCTTCAGTACTGGAGACAGTCTGCTTATGAAGGCGGCGCGGAGCGCGACGTCATTCCAACCCGACCTCGCAGCCGCGATGCGGAAGTCGACAGCGTAATCGGCCGCGCTCCGACGCCCCTGTCTCAGTGACAGCAGCACGGTCGAGGCGGTCTCGCCTCTGTTGGGATGATCAAACACCTGTTTGAATTCCCGTATAAACCCAGCGTATGACGTCAGAAGCCATGACTGCTGTTCCCAGAGCGCTGTAGCCCAAGCGCGTGCCTCACCCCGAAGCAGATTAATTACATAAGCCACCCGGGTGGCGTCTGCCGCGTACATGACTGGACGCTGTGCAAAAACGAGCGAACACTGCATCAAGAAGTCTACGCACGTCTCCACACAGCCTCCGTACGGTTCAGGAGGACTTATGTAAGCTTCAGGGGACGGTGGGGGGGGTAGTTGAACGGCCAGTGGAACATCTACATTAGGCCCCGGACCAGCAGGAGGAGACACTGCAGCGACGCTTGACTCGCGTGCTTCCACTCTGGCGGTGAGAGCCTCCATCCTCAGATTGAGGCTTGCATTTTGCTCAGTTACCAGCTGTAACTGAGCAGTGAAAGCGGTAAGGATTTGCTGCAGATCACTTACCACGCCTCCTGCTGACGCCTGCGCTCCCTGTTCTCCCATTGGCTGTTCAAGCTGTGGTTGACGCCCCTCGGGATCCATGACGAATGGCCGAGAAATCCTGTTGGAAGGTGTCGTAACACGGACCCACAACAGGGGGCGCTAATGAACGGACAATGGATAAGGGAAGGAGTAACAATTTAATGTTGCACAAGAACACAACGTAAAATAAACAAAGGTACTGCCAATCACACACAAGAGGATTGCGGGCAGGCTCGAAGATAGGAGACCTCAGATGAACGAAGAGCCGGGACCCACACCGCTTCTACCACCAACGGCCTGAAGAACACCGAAGCCGCCAAGCCCCGAGTCCCCAGGTGGTCTCTGTCCTCCGTTGTCGGCCCTGGTACTGCTGGCAGAAAAAACAGAAGGTAGTGAGTGTGAATCCTCACACCCAGCAACCTTGATTATTGATTCTTGTGGAGGGAGAGCCTCCACCTCCAATCATACACACGTGCAGCTCCGAAAATCCAGTCAAGGAAATACCACCAGGAAAAAACAGCTGCAAAACAGATCAGATTATTATTTGACGTATAAGTCAGCAGAGAGATTACCTTGTATCGTAGGAGATTTCTCGGCGAGGAGGTGGAGTCGCCACCCGGCCTTTATGGTGATGGTGATGATGAGATGATGAGTGACAGCTGGTGTTGAGGATGATTGACGGCTGTCACTCCCAGTGGTTCTGGCGCCCTCTTGTGCTTGAAGCCCGCACTCCAAGCAGGGCGCCATCCGGTGGTGGTGAGCCAGCAGTACCTCCTCTTCGGCGGCCCACACAACAGGAACATGGTGGCTGTCAATGCCCCAGTTCCAGAACTCTACAGTACAGAGTACTTGCGAAGATGTAATGAAAACCCTGACAAGGTCAACTTGTTGAAAGTCAATGGAAAGCTCCTCCTATGGAAGGAAAAGTAGAAAAGAAGGTGGTGCAGAAGAGCATAATAGATTTGCATTCCATCTACATTTTATTTATTTATTTGTATTTTTTGTATGTTTATGATGGCCCATATGCACTTTTATGGTTAATTTTGTATTGTAATATAATTCTCTAATATGTTGGGGTTTTTTAAGGCATAGAAATTATTCATTTATTTATTTAATTTTATTTTGGTGGGGTGCAGTTTTACAGTATTTGCCCTTGAAGATTCTACTTCTGACTTTGTCTTTATATTGGTAAAAAAAGCATAATCTTCTGTGGTCAGTGTTCACATATTTAAATAGATATCTGTACATTTTTTAGCATGTTGTTCTTGTTTTTTGATGCACATGCACGTGTTTATGCTTATTTTTTTTCATTTATTTTAATGAAATCATTTATTTTTTGAGAAACTATTGTTTGTTTTTCATTTTACAGTTAAGCAACCACTGTTTTCTGCCAAGCAGTGTTACTATCACATGATGATGCAACCTTTCGACCTCTATGCACTGTAAAAAATATTGTTCTGTTTTGAAAAGAAGAACAAGAGTGTCAACTATGTTCCCCAAACATTTATCTTATGTAAAACGTTGTGGTGTGTTTGCCTTTTCTTAATACTTTGTCAAACATAGAAAGTTCCCACTTTAGTATATTTAACTAGCCACTCGTAGCTTGTCAATTAATCATGGATTGCAGTGTTAAGTGTTTGTCAGCGATGTTTTAACACAGACCCAATAACTATTTACAAAGGCTGCTAGTCTCGATAGTTTATTAGTCATTAACTTTCACGTCCTAACTGCTCCGAGCTAATAACATAAATAGTACTTCATTTTGAAATGGTTCACGTCATTTATTCAGGAAACTCACACGAACACAGGGAGGACATGCAAACTCCACACAGAAAGGCCCAGGTGGGAAGCAACCCCATGACCTTCTTGCTGATGAATAAAGCATTAACAAATGGCTTATAAATGCTGAAAAAATGCTTCATGGTGTGTAGTTATGACAAAGTTCTACCATCGGGAAAACCCAGAGTTCCAAATTCAGCAGTGTGAACCTGTGGGTGTAAAAGGTGCCACGGCGATCAGAGTTCGTCTGTAATCACTCTGCTGCTACATTAAAATTGACCCACTGGAGCCTTCTGCCTGTAAAGCCTCACTTCCTGTTTCAGTTCAGCATCTTGCTGCTCAGCAGTTGAGGGTGCCATGATAAACAGTGAAATAAAGTGTGCTGGTTGTGAGGGGAAAATGCTACATCATGAGAACTTTATCGTATTCAGCTTCAGACTCCTGACTGCCAGAAGGCCACCGTTCCTCACCAGCCCCACATCAGAACTGCAGATCGCTTCCCTGCCATGGTGTCCTACCTCGGCATACTTCTGCCCCTTCTGTTGGATTTTCTTTGTGAGTCATAGAACAATTTCAAAATCAAATTTATTAATTTATATAGCGCCAATTCACGACGAACTCGTCTCAAGGCGCTTCACACAACATAAAACAAAAACAAAAAAACTGAATTAAAAATTTAAAACACAATAAAAAGATGACCATAAAATAATACAAGAATAAAAACACATCATAACACTAATGATAAAACAGAGAAAACAAATGAGTCTTTAAACATGACTTAAAAGTCTCCACAGTATCAGACTGCCGAATGTGTGCCGGGAGATCGTTCCACAGAGCTGGGGCACGGTAGGAGAAAGCTCTGTGACCGGCAGACTTTTTATTCACCATCACACACAGAAGTCCTGCACCCTGAGAACGCAGGGCTCGAGCCGGTACATAGGGGCTTACCAGGTCAGCCAGATAGGGAGGTGCAAGTCCATGAACAATTTTATAAACTAATAACAGTACTTTAAAATTCAATCTTGCAGCAACTGGAAGCCAGTGCAGGGATGCCAAAACGGGCGTAATGTGGTCAAACTTTCTGCTTTGTGTCAAAAGTCTGGCAGCAGCATTTTGAACCAGTTGAAGACCCCTAATCCTGGACTGTGGTAAGCCAGAAAATAGAGCATTACAATAGTCCAATCTAGAAGAGACAAATGCATGAATCAAAGTCTCAGCATCAGCCATAGACAGGATGGGACGAATCTTCACTATATTTCGCAAATGGAAGAAAGCAGTCCTCATAATGTCTCTAATGTGGAGATCAAAGGAGATCAATTTGCTTTGTATGTGGTCAGATCATTTCTGTCCCTTAAATAACAAAACGCTTAAGTTTCCCGAGCAGAGACAGAGTAGAGTCTTGACGGCTGCCTCGGGTACGAAAGACACAAACTCAACAGACAATAACAGGCTGCAACTGGGAGAGCAGTGTGTGTGTGTGTGTGTGTGTGTGTGTGTGTGTGTGTGTGTGTGTGTGTGTGTGTGTGTGTGTGTGTGTGTTTGGCAGAGAACAGAAGAGCTCTTTGTGTGATCTGATCATCACCTGTGTGCTCCCCACCGCTTGGACAGCCTCATATTTCTCGTTCTCACTGGACGTTGACAACCCTTCTTGCTCCTGCGTCGTCGTCTGGAGCCCTCTGGCTCGCAGGGCTCTTATTCTGGAAACACGGGTCAGTGAATCATTAGCCACATACGTCATTATACAATATCACAGGGTGTTTGCATGCGCGCACACGCACACACACACACACACACACACACCTCATTAAATCATTTGATTAGTTTCCTGACATGAGTGGTTGGCTGCACACACAACTTACTGAAACGTGGTGGGTTTTATAAATAAATCTGTATTTGTAAATGTTATTTTTTTCATTTGTAAAGAAAAACGCAACTTAAAAATCTGTTTAAGTGGAATCAGCACTTTTAGCAAATGTGTTTCACTTGGTATTCATAATGCCATGAACACTGCCATCTACTGACCAGTAGATGCAGTAGACTGAACAGTAGATGGCAGTGTTCATGGCAAAATGAACACACACTTTATAAAACAACAGAAGTGACGTTAATTTAAATAACTTGTCTGGAATTAGTTTGTTTAAAATTGTAACCATAAGTCAAAACAGTCTGCCTGTGCATGACTTGGGTGATATGCCGGCGAGTCTGTATGGTGTGAAGAGAAATTATCTTTTTTTCTCTCATGCTGCCTTTTTCTCTGGTGGCCAGCTCTCCTCTGCCTGCAGAGGATGGAGCTGTACCTCTCATAGTTGTCTCTCTGCTACAAAAAAATGTAACAGGCAGGCACTAAAATATCTGATTTCAGACTTCACAAATGTTTTTAACTGTTAAGCTTTATTCACTATGCCTGCAAAAATATGTTAGCGGTCTATAAATTATCAGACCTAAATTTATCAGAAGCTAATTGGTCCACTGATGGTTTTCAAAGTTATCTGAAAAGTGAAAACATTAGCTTTGATAATTAGCGGTTAATGGATTAGCAGAACTGTGCCCACCACTGTTATCAGGTTACAAGAACAGCATTTTCAGTTTTAGAAGTGTTTATTTCTAGCTAGCTTTTACATAATATATGAGAAACATGTATATAAACACACAAAATGAAGCGGTTTTGAAGAGACCAGCAACTGACGTCATGGTGCAGCTCTACTCTGATTGGTTCTCACCCCTGCCACTCAAAAACAAAACTGAACAGACTGAAAAAGAATGTGACTTTTTAACCTCTTAAAAATAAATCAAGTTTAACCATCTTTGAACTTGTCCAAGGTCTGTGTCCCAAGAATGTTCCCTGTGAATTTGAAGTCTTTGGCAGTAATAGAACTGGACGTATGCTGAGCACAGACAGACGGACAGATGGGGGAACGGACAGAGGGATGGACAGACAAAAAGCCTTTCGCAATACCTGATGGCCATATTTTGGCCTTGGATAACAACTAGCATGTTTATAAAATAGGTAGTTGACATTTATCAAGGATGGTAACATAGAGTTATATATAGTGAAGCTAGAGGGCGGAGTCACGCCTGGCCGAGCGCTGCCATGACCAAAGAGGGCAAAAAGTGACGTTTGAACAGACCGTTTACCACACAGTATAATGCTACAAGTGACACGGTGTGATCATGCTCTCGTGTTTTCAGACGGATTTTACTTGAATTTGGACTTTTATTTTCCTTGGATTGGATTTTAAATAAATGCATGTATGTATTCAAGTCCAGTGTGCTTCGAGCATTATTTTGTGCCAAGCTGGAAATTTCATGTCATTAGGATCTTGAGATAGCGACATCACAAGGATTTATCCGTGGATTTATTTACATTTCATGATGCACCGTGCTGTGTTTAGCAATGATGGAGTCGTGAGTGTGTTTCCACCGGGCGTTAAGATCCAGAAGCCCCGCGATTTCGGCCAGGAAGGTAAGAAATTGAACTCTTTTATATAATATACCCAGATCCAAATGGGTACTGGCTTTGGCTGAGGAATAAACTGTACAGCGCTTTGAGCACCTGCTGGATGGAAATGCACCATCAAAATGCAGTCTGTTAGTTTCTCCTCTTTCCATGATGAATCACTGACGAGGGCTTTTTATTTCCAAAGATGCTTTACTCACGATTGAATCATTTAACTCAGCAGCTGAATGAAATCTTGGAATTGGAACCTCTTGAGTTTGAGCTCAGTGATGGTCAAACCAGACCTCAGACTCTGAATCTGCTTTCTGAGTCAGGCCTGTGCTGCCTGTCTGTCTGTCTGTCTGTGTCTGTCTGTCTGTCTCCCCCATTTCACGCTGTGGGTCCATCTCTGTTCCTCACACTAGTCCAGTTATGAATCCCTTAATGTCTTCTGCGCTCCTTAACCCTGCGCCTGCATCCAGAAAATTAATTAATCTTTATCTGCTGTGTCTGTGTTTATATTTAGGGATCAAAACCTGCATAAAACCTAACACATATTATTTATATTATTTTACAGAAAACTGCAAACTGCAGTCCACAAATCATGTTTCTGACATTTATAACCCCAATTCCAATGAAGTTGGGACGTTGTGTAAAATGTAAATAAAAACAGATTACAATGATTTGCAAATCCTCTTCAACCTGCAATTATATCAATGTTAATTCTAAACAAAGTTTTTTGCACATAAGCCTGGGGACCTGCAATTGTATTTATACCTGCACTTTGTAAATAGTGTGTAAATATTGTGGTTTTGAATGAATGATAGTGAGGATGTGTTTAACCAATGAGAGTGAGGACTTGTCCTAACCTTTTTAATACTATTTGTCCATCTGTGTGGGTTTGGAGTGTGCTGCTGGGTGTGTGTGCCTGGAGTGTAAGAGAGAGAGATGGGGTGACTATGGATGTCTTGTCCCATGTTTCATGTTGGGCCATGTGCCCATATGGGGACTAAGGATGGAAATTAGCTTAGGCTATAATCCTGTGTGTTATGGATGTGTCTCTGTACATTGTCTTTTATAACATGTGCTGTCCCTTAATAAATAAATAGAAATAAAAAAAAAAGAAACCTATATTCAATTGAATATACCACAAAGACAAGATATTTAATGTTCAAACTGATAAACTTTATTGTTGTTGTGCAAATATTTGCTTATTTTGAAATGGATGCCTGCAACACGTTTTAAAAAAGTTGGGACAGGGCAACAAAAGACCGGGAAAGTTGATGAATGCTCAAAGAACATCTAATTGGAAACAGGTGAGTGTCATGACTGTGTATAAAAGGAGCATCTCAAAGTCTCAGCCATTCACAAGCAAAGATGAGGCGAGGATCACCACTTTGTGAACAACTGCATGAAAAAAATAGTCCAGCAGTTTAAGAACAATGTTTCTCAACATTCAATTGCAAGGAATTTAGGGATTCCATCATCTACAGTCCATAATGTAATCAGAAGATTCAGAGAATCTGGAGAATTTTCTACACGTAAGCGACAAGGCCGAAAACCAACATTGAATGCCCGTGACCTTCGATCCCTCAGGCGGCACTGCATTAAAAACAGACATCATTGTGTAAAGGATCTTACTGCATGGGCTCAGGAACACTTCAGAAAACCATTGTCAGTTAACACAGTTCGTCGCTACATCTACAAGTGCAAGTTAAAACTCCACCATACAAAATGAAAGCCAAACATCAACAACATCCAGAAACCCCGCCGCCTTCTCTGGGCCTGAGCTCATTTGAAATGGATACACGCAAAGTGGAAAAGTGTGCTGTGGTCTGATGAGTCCACATTTCAAATTGTTCTTGGAAATCATGGATGCCGTGTCCTCCGTTAAGTCCTCGACCCTGGCACTTTATTTGCTCCTGAGTTCTTTCTTTGTTTGGGAGTTTATGATTTCACATCAATTATGTTATTATGTTAGTTCCTCTACCCTTGCACTTTATTAACACCTGAGTTCTATGTTGTGTTTGTGGGTTTATGAGTTTTCCTTCATTTATTGATGGTTGTTTATTTTATTTATATGCCCACTCACCCTTTGAAATCAGTTGCACTGTTCTGCACCACCTAATATTCTGATTAGGGTTCAGTCACCTCGTGTTTTGTTCATTTCCATGTGTATCTGCTGCTCGTGCTGATTCTCCTCACCTGTAATCATTTAGGTCATCTGATATTTAAGTTGTCACCTGTTAGTCTTTGGTTGTGGGTTCATTCATTGTTGTTTGCTCTCCATGCGCTCAGTGAGTATTATATTTCTCTCCGTGCTTTATCGGTCACCTGCTTCATTATTGCTTTGTGTCTGCACGCTCAGCTGTTCTCCCGTTGCTGCCGCTGCCTTTTTGGATTAACTTTTGTATTTTTTTTTGCATTTTATGAATTGTTTGCTCTTGGCTCTGCCAATAAATCACTCTGGGGTTTTGATCGCACACTTCTCATGGTTTCTGTCTGCTACTCTGGGTTCGTTATTAGAACAAAACCGTAACAAAAAGTAAATGGACGGTGACATGTACTGAGATCGCATCGTATTGAGTTTATAACTTCACACGTGCAGGACCAGAAAACTTGAAGATGGACACGCTGTGCTGACAGTGTTTGGACATAAATATTCAGTTCAGAAACAAGCTCAGCATTTGGGAATAAATGTATCCAACTCAGCATGACAAAGTCCATATACAGCAATCTCAGCATGACTGATAATGGCCAAGCTCCAGCCCCCCTCCCCCCCTTAATTGAAGTAAGTGGTTTAAGCTGTGTGTGTGTGTGTGTGTGTGTGTGTGTGTGTGTGTGTGTGTGTGTGTGTGTGTGTGTGTGTGTGTGTGTGTGTGTGTGTGTGTGTGTGTGTGTGTGTGTGTGTGTGTCAGACCATCAGACACATGACTACATCTTTTCAGATTTGACCTGACACTGGAGGAATATTTAGGATCAAAAATGTTTCGTAGAAAATTAAGGTCACACTTACAACAAATAGAGTCGACACGGGACAAAAGTCCCTTCTGACTCGATACGTTCAAATCGCAATAAGACAAATTCAATAAATGCAAATAAAATGACCTCGCACATGATGTTGACATAAAAATTGAGCTCATCAAATCTAGGTTAGAAATGTCAATCAAATTCTCTAACCGTGATATACCCATTGCATTAGGAACTGGGGTTGTTCTATAGAATTTACGTACACTAACCATTGCCTTTACTAACTTTCCTTGGAGTTTTTCAGCATCACCCAGGGACCTTTTGCTCACATCAACCGTATTCATTCCATATAACAGCACAGGCCTGATAGCGGCATTCCATACATACGATGCACACTTGATATCTGTCACACAATTATTGAGATCTGCACCCTGTAAACTGTAAAATGATTTACGACACGCATTGATATGGTGTAACATGTGCGTTCAGATCAGTGTGAGACAATGAAATACCCGGATACTGTATCACATCACAATGACTGAGACTACTGCCTTCAAGATTCCACTCGGACTTCTGTACAAAATGGCATTCACCCAAAACAATACATTCAGTTTTGGCCAAGTTGAAGGATAAACCATGACTTGACACATAATCATTAGCGCAATCAATTACGAGGTCTGTCAATAAAATATCATACCTTTTTATTTTTTTCAAAAACTATATGGATTTCATTCATATGTTTTTACGTCAGACATGCTTGAACCCTCGTGCGCATGCATGGGACATGTCTATCTCGGCTTTCAATGCTTACCAGTCGAGTGAGTATAAGAGAAATTGTGGAGAGCTGGACATGTCCCAACTTGTCCTCTAACACGCCGAAACGGAGGTGTTCCTTTGTCTCGCTTCATCAGCGAATCAGTCGTGACGCGCGAAGCCTCCGCGCGGCTTTCCATGACAAAATCTCTTGTTAAAAGTGAAATCTGCCGGAAAATGGCTGATGTCCAGCTCTTGTGATAACCAGAGAAAGCGCACACGACGGTCTCGTATCCACAGAGCCATCCATTTAGAAATGATCCAGTGGTTTGTGCTGCATCGTCGCAGCTCGGAGCGCAGCGCACCGACCGTCCTTAAAGCAGTCCTTAAAGCTGTAGTAAAAGTCCTTATTCTCTGTGAAGCCCGTAAAATTTTCACCGAAAGCCAGATAAATTTTTCGAATGGTTTCCAGGTGCCAGTCTCTAACAGCTTCTGAAAAAATTCTGATGGAAAAAAAAGTCCTTTTCATTCTGCCATTTCCAGACAATGAAAATCCGACAAGGGGGCGGGACCACTCCTTCCCAAGGCGTGCTCACAGGCGGATGACGTTACCGAAAAAATTCACGCATGCGCACGAGGGTTCAAGCATGTCTGACGTAAAAACATATGAATGAAATCCATATAGTTTTTGAAAAAAATAAAAAGGTACAATACTTTATTGACAGACCTCGTAGTGTTTGAAGGCCCGACACAGTGAGAATGCACACCAGCAGGTTGTCGGCATAACAAAACATACTGTATGATTCACCGCCAATGCATATTCCTCCTACAGTACAGGACAATCTATCCACGAGGTCCTTATAAAAATGGTCAAATAAAAAAGGTGAGGTTAAACCCCCATGCCTTGTATCTCTCTCAATACTGATAGGTCCCAATAAGTGCTCACTCCACTTAACCTGTACGCTAATCGAATTATACCAAGATACCAAAAAAACCAGCAGCAATCCGGAATGACGCCCATGACCTTGCAAAAAAGTATCTCATGCGGCACAGCATCAAACTCACCCCGGGCACTTGTAGTATGTTGCCACATCGTTTGCCAACACTGCCTCCATGTTGGTGCTGCATCCACCAGTGTGTGTGTATATATATAAAATAAAATGCACTTCAGTAACATATGAAATACTTTAATTATAGGACTGCACTTCTCAATACATAGCACTGTCGCATCACAGCAAGAAGGTCATGGGTTCAATTCCCACCTGCAGCCTTTCTGTGTGAAGCTTGCATGTTCACCCCGTGTTTGCGTGGGTTTCCTTCAGGTGCTCCAGTTTCCTCCCACATCCAAAGACATGCAGGTTAGGTGAACTGGAAACGTTATAATTGTCCAGGTCTCCCTTGTAAATGAGATCGAGATCTCAATGGGACTAAACTGGTTTAATTAAAATTACAAATTAAACATAAATGTTTGCAATCTATGTATGATAATTCCAGCAAGGCTCCAGGACAGGCGCATTTTCCATCTGATGCAGAAAGTGCTTTACAATCATCACACACACACACCAGCAGGATCGAGGTACAAGGAGCTTGCACAAAGGTACTTTGGTGATTTTCTTGTCTCATCAGAGAATTGAACCTATGACTTTCTGGTCACAAACCAGCTTCTCTAAGACCTTTCGTCATTTTATTGCGCAGCTGCGCTGTTATCCACGCGTGTGAAGTTTCCACGGTGATGCTGCAGCAGCACGAGGAATGATTCGAACCCATAATGCGCTGCTTCACCGCTGGCATCTTTCTTTTAAAAACCTTTTGTTATTATAACTGTTTTCTTTCAAAGATGCATTTTTCCCCCTTGTGGTTGTAAAAATGTGCTTTTGCGCAGTGGCATCCCGTTAACAGGACGCCATCTGTTAACAAAAGAACACAAACCGGACCAGAACACTTCTTTTAGGACAAAACCCGAGCAGCCGACCCACTACACCGTCTGAGGTTCTGAGCGGACCGTTAGCAACGGACCGTTAGTAACGGACCGTCAGTAACGTCTCTTTGTGCTCTCCCTGCGCCCGATCGTCTATTACCTTGTTTACTTACTCTTCCATGGACGGCTGTGTCGCTCCATGTCCATTAAAAAACAAACAAACAAAAAACATTACATTGGAACCCGCAGCAGCCGTGTGTCGGATTGCATTTCTTTTCTCCAGCCGGCCAGCCCATTGATGCGGTGACCGTGAGTCAGCCAATCAGCGACCACAGATTCTTATTTCCGCCCCGTCCTTTCGTAATAAGAGTCGTGGTCCTTCTCGACATTAACACGAGAGGTGGGCGATACCGGGAATTTTGGTATTGATCCGATACCAAGTAAATACATGCCCAGTACCGCCGATATCGATACCAATATTTTTCATATTTAAGTTTAATAGATCCAAAGGATCCAAAAGACCTAGGATAGAATTTCACCAAACATTGTATGTGACAACAAAATACTTATTATCACAATCAACATTTTTGTTTTTAAAAAATATCACTCAACACAACTTAAAATCTCCTGAGGTAGAGGGTTGACAAACCACAATACAAGGGTGCGCTGCTCTGTGTTGTGTGACACAGCGCAGCGCTGCTCTTACAGACAGAGAGGAGACTTTGATGAATCTGCGTGCGCAGCAGTCAGTGCGTGCGGGAGAGAAAAAAGCTTGAGTATCGATCTTTTTACACGAGGATTGTTCAATATCAATACCAGCGTTGTTATTGATATTATCGATATTAGGATCGATCCGCCCACCTCTAATTAACGCTGATGGGGGATTTCATTTCCACCAACATATATAACCCATTATTATTAACAGCCACACGGTGCATTCTTTGAAAGAGAACCGTCAGAACAACAGCATGGTGTCTTAATGGTTAGCACTGTTGGCTCACAGCAATAACGTCATGAGATCGATTCCCACCTGTGGCCTTTCTGTGTGGAGTTTACATGTTCTCCCCATGTTTAAGTGGGTTTCTTCTGGGTGCTCCGCTTTCCTCCCACATCTAAAAACATGGAGGATAGGTGAAATGGAAACTTAAAAATTGTATATGTCTCCTTTGTAAAAGAGATCTCAATCTCAATGGGAATAACCTGGCTAAATAAATAAACAACAGTGTGTTAGATAAGCATGCGAGTGTTTAAAACAACCTAATCCGTTTCATAATAAATTTTGAGAAATAAATTGCAACTACCACATGTTCATTTATGCCACTTCTTGTCACTTCTGGAAAGCTTTTGAGAAGGTACCACACTGAGGACTGCTGTACAAACCAACAGGATATGGTATAAATGGAGAGATTGATGGATAATGTAATTTCTGTCAGAAACACAGCAGGTTCCTTTTGAAGAAGAGTGAGGAAGAGCAGCAGTGGAGTACCTCAAGGCAGTGTCCTAGAGCCACCACTATTTGTGATTTATATCAATGATATCATGAGAGACACACAAGTTTGCATCTTTACACATTGCCACCAAACTATACCTTCTCACTTCAGACTTGTCACATTTTTCAGTGCTCCTGTTGCACCATTTAGTGATGTGTGGGGACACACATTTTTTTGACAGCTGGATCATTTCTCATTAACAGCACACTTCTGTGTCGTCAGGGATCTTTAGTCTATATTTTTGTTATAGTTGTTTTGTTAGAATAGAATTCAGTTAACAATTTAAGTTACAAGAGAATAGAACGAATAAGTTAATATATCAAGTCTTGTGTGTTACATTAATCATTCACAAAAACTAAACAAAAAAAAATCATAATATATTCTGTATTGTGATGTGGCCATTTTGAATCTCAGGTGTTAACTGCTGGATCATGTGACCCACAGTTGGGAAGTTAAAGAGTGGCAGTTAATTCAGTTCTATCATGTTGGTGCTAACTACAACTGCGTTTTTCTGCATCTTCGTGAAGGAAGATGGCGCCCACCGTGGCGAACGTGTTTGCGTGCTCCTCCTGCAACCAACGCTTTTTTCTTTCTCTTAGTTTTAGTATTTATTTTAAATATACAGTGTACATATGGAACAATTAGTTACAGTAGAGAGGTACTCTTGGAGATCGGTAAAGTTCATCATGAACTTACCTTTAGCCTTTCAGACTTTAGCTTTCTCTTACGCTCGCACTCTACCAGCACCAACCGGCGAGGACCAGCAGCACCGGATTCCAGTGAGAGGCAAAGCAGACGAACGAAGTGACGGAAACGGGGCAAGAGAGGTGGAGGAGGGAGGCCTACAGAGCGGTGTCTCGGCCGCACTTTGGACAGTCCGACCACATTTCTGTGTTCCTCTATCCAGCATACAGACAACTCCTCAAGCAAACACCTCCAGTAAGTAAAGATATTAAAGTGTGGAATGAAGAAGCTGACTTAGTGCTTCAGGACTGCTTTGATAGTACCGACTGGGATGTGTTTAGAACTGCCGCTGTGAGAGAGGATGGCTCTGTTGATTTAGAGGACTATGCTTCTGGGGTAACAGGTTACATCAGCAGTTGCATTGAGACCATTGTCCCCACAAGGCGCTGCACAAAATACCCCAACCAGAAACCCTGGTTAAATGGTGAGATTCGGTCAATGTTACGTGCTCGCCATAGTGCATTTCTCTCTGGCAACACTGAAGACTACAAAAGGTCCAGATATGACCTGCGCAGATCTATCAGTGAGGCAAAGAGACAGTACAGACAAAAACTGGAGGGCTACTACACCAGCACAGACTCCCGGCGCATGTGGCAAGGTCTGCAGCACATCACCAACTATCAACAGACGAGCAGGTCAGTCACAACCAGCCACTCTTCACTACCTGATCAATCAATCAATCAACTTGTTTCTTATATAGCGCCAAATCACAACAAACAGTTGCCCCAAGGCGCTCCACATTGCAAGGCAAGGCCATACAACAATCATGAAAAACCCCAACGGTCAAAACGACCCCCTATGAGCAAGCACTTGGCCACAGTGGGAAGGAAAAACCCCTTTTAACAGGAAGAAACCTCCAGCAGAACCAGGCTCAGGGAGGGGCAGTCTTCTGCTGAGACTGGTTGGGGCTGAGGGAAAGAACCAGGAAAAAGAGATCGATCACTAATGATTAAATGCAGAGTGATGCATACGGAGCAAAAAGAGAAAGAAACAGTGCATCATGGGAACCCCCCACAGTCTACGTCTAAAGCAACATAACCAAGGGATGGTCCAGGGTCACCCGATCCAGCCCTAACTATAAGCCTTAGCGAAAAGGAAAGTTTTAAGCCTAATCTTAAAAGTAGAGAGGGTATCTGTCTCCCTGATCTGAATTGGGAGCTGGTTCCACAGGAGAGGAGCCTGAAAGCTGAAGGCTCTGCCTCCCATTCTACTCTTACAAACCCTAGAAACTACAAGTAAGCCCGCAGTCTGAGAGCGAAGCGCTCTAATGGGGTAATATGGTACTACGAGGTCCCTAAGATAAGATGGGACCTGATTATTCAAAACCTTTATAAGTAAGAAGAAGAATTTTAAATTCTATTCTAGCATTAACAGGAAGCCAATGAAGGGAGGCCAACACGGGTGAGATATGCTCTCTCCTGCTAGTCCCGTCAGTACTCTAGCTGCAGCATTCTGAACCAACTGAAGGCTTTTTAGGGAACTTTTAGGACAACCTGATAATAATGAATTACAATAGTCCAGCCTAGAGGAAATAAATGCATGAATTAGTTTTTCAGCATCACTCTGAGACAAGACCTTTCTGATTTTAGAGATATTGCGTAAATGCAAAAAGGCAGTCCTACATATTTGTTTAATATGCGCTTTGAATGACATATCCTGATCAAAAATAACTCCAAGATTTCTCACAGTATTACCAGAGATCAGGGAAATGCCATCCAGAGTAACGATCTGGTTAGACACCATGCTTCTAAGATTTGTGGGGCCAAGTACAATAACTTCAGTTTTATCTGAGTTTAAAAGCAGGAAATTAGAGGTCATCCATGTCTTTATGTCTGTAAGACAATCCTGCAGTTTAGCTAATTGGTGTATCCTCTGGCTTCATGGATAGATAAAGCTGGGTATCATCTGCGTAACAATGAAAATTTAAGCAATACCGTCTAATAATACTGCCCAAGGGAAGCATGTATAAAGTGAATAAAATTGGTCCTAGCACAGAACCTTGTGGAACTCCATAAGTAACTTTAGTCTGTGAAGAAGATTCCCCATTTACATGAACAAACTGTAATCTATTAGACAAATATGATTCAAACCACCGCAGCGCAATGCCTTTAATACCTATGACATGCTCTAATCTCTGTAATAAAATTTTATGGTCAACAGTATCAAAAGCAGCACTGAGGTCCAACAGAACAAGCACAGAGATAAGTCCACTGTCCGAAGCCATAAGAAGATCATTTGTAACCTTCACTAATGCTGTTTCTGTACTATGATGAATTCTAAAACCTGACTGAAACTCTTCAATAGACCATTCCTCTGCAGGTGATCAGTTAGCTGTTTTACAACTACCCTCTCAAGAATCTTTGAGAGAAAAGGAAGGTTGGAGATTGGCCTATAATTAGCTAAGATAGCTGGGTCAAGTGATGGCTTTTTAAGTAATGGTTTAATTACTGCCACCTTAAAGGCCTGTGGTACATAACCAACTAACAAGATAGATTGATCATATTTAAGATTGAAGCATTAAATAATGGTAGGACTTCCTTGAGCAGCCTGGCAGGAATGGGGTCTAATAAGCATGTTGATGGTTTGGATGAAGTAACTAATGAAAATAACTCAGACAGAACAATCGAGAGAAAGAGTCTAACCAAATACCAGCATCACTGAAAGCAGCCAAAGATAACGATACATCTTTGGGATGGTTATGAGTAATTTTTTCTCTAATAGTCAAAATTTTGTAGCAAGGAAAGTCATGAAGTCATTACTAGTTAAAGTTAATGGAATACTCAGCTCAATAGAGCTCTGACTCTTTGTCAGCCTGGCTACAGTGCTGAAAAGAAACCTGGGGTTGTTCTTATTTCTTCAATTAGTGATGAGTAGAAAGATGTCCTAGCTTCACGAAGGGCTTTCTTATAGAGCAACAAACTCTTTTTCCAGGCTAAGTGAAGATCTTCTAAATTAGTGAGACGCCATTTCCTCTCCAACTTACGGGTTATCTGCTTTAAGCTACGAGTTTGTGAGTTATACCACGGAGTCAGACACTTCTGATTTAAAGCTCTCTTTTTCAGAGGAGCTACAGCATCCAAAGTTGTCTTCAATAAGGATGTAAAACTATTGACAAGATACTCTAACTCCCTTACAGAGTTTAGGTAGCTACTCTGCTCTGTGTTGGTATATGACATTAGAGAACATAAAGAAGGAATCATATCCTTAAACCTAGTTACAGCGCTTTCTGAAAGACTTCTAGTGTAATGAAACTTATTCCCCACTGCAGGGTAGTCCATCAGGGTAAATGTAAATGTTATTAAAAAATGATCAGACAAAAGGGAGTTTTCAGGGATACTGTTAAGTCTTCTATTTCCATACCATAAGTCAGAACAAGATCTAAAATATGATTAAAGTGGTGGGTGGACTCATTTACTTTTTGAGCAAAGCCGATAGAGTCTAATAATAGATTAAATGCAGTGTTGAGGCTGTCATTCTCAGCATCTGTGTGGATGTTAAAATCGCCCACTATAATTATCTTATCTGAGCTAAGCACTAAGTCAGACAAAAGGTCTGAAAATTCACAGAGAAACTCACAGTAACGACCAGGTGGACGATAGATAAATAACAAATAAAACTGGTTTTTGGGACTTCCAATTTGGATGGACAAGACTAAGAGACAAGCTTTCAAATGAATTAAAGCTCTGTCTAGGTTTTTGATTAATTAATAAGCTGGAATGGAAGATTGCTGCTAATCCTCCGCCCCGGCCCGTGCTACGAGCATTCTGACAGTTAGTGTGACGCGGGGGTGTTGACTCATTTAAACTAACATATTCATCCTGCTGTAACCAAGTTTCTGTTAGGCAGAATAAATCAATACGTTGATCAATTATTATATCATTTACCAACAGGGACTTAGAAGAAAGAGACCTAATGTTTAATAGACCACATTTAACTGTTTTAGTCTGTGGTGCAATTGAGGTGCTATATTATTTTTTCTTTTTGAATTTTTATGCTTAAATAGATTTTTGCTAGTTATTGGTGGTCTGGGAGCAGGCACCCGTCTCTACGGGATGGGGTATAAGGGGATGGCAGGGGGAGAGAAGCTGCAGAGAGGTGTATAAGACCACAGCTCTGCCTCCTGGTTCCCAACGCTAGACAGTCACAGTTTGGAGGATCCCAAAAAATTGCCAGATTTCTAGAAAATGAGAGCTGCTCCCTCTAAAGTGGGATGGATGCCGTCTCTCCTAACAGACCAGGTTTCCCCAGAAGCTTTGCCAATTATCAATGAAGCCCACCTCATTTTTTGGACACCACTCAGACAGCCAGCAATTCAAGGAGAACATGCGGCTAAACATGTCATTCCCGGTCTGATTGGGGAGGGGCCCAGAGAAAACAACAGAGTCCGACATTGTTTTTGCAAAGTTACACACCGATTCAATGTTAATTTTAGTGACCTCCGATTGGCGTAACCGAGTGTCATTACTGCCGACGTGAATTACAATCTTACCAAATTTACGCTTAGCCTTAGCCAGCAATTTCAAATGTCCTTCGATGTCGCCTGCTCTGGCCCCCGGAAGACATTGACAATGGTTGCTGGTGTCGCTAACTTCACATTTCTCAAAACAGAGTCGCCAATAACCAGAGTTTGATCCTCGGCGAGTGTATCGTCGAGTGGGGAAAAACGGTTAGAGATGTGAACGGGTTGACGGTGTACACGGGGCTTCTGTTTAGGGCTACGCTTCCTCCTCACAGTCACCCAGTCAGCCTGCCTTCCCGACTGCACGGGGTCTGCCAGGGGGGAACTAACGGCGGCTAAGCTACCTTGGTCCGCACCGACTACAGGGGCCTGGCTAGCTGTAGAATTTTCCACGGTGCGGAGCCGAGCCTCCAATTCGCCCAGCCTGGCCTCCAAAGCTACGAATAAGCTGCACTTACTACAAGTACCGTTACTGCTAAAAGAGGCCGAGGAATAACTAAACATTTCACACCCAGAGCAGAAAAGTACGGGAGAGACAGGAGAAGCCGCCATGCTAAAACGGCTAAGAGCTAGTAGCTACGCTAAGCTAGCGGATTCCCAAACAGGGAATCCGACACTAGACAGGCTGTGGAGCAGCACAGGTAACGCACGACAACAGTGCTAAAAAATAAAATAAAATAAAAATAAAAATCCACTGGACAGGCTGTGGAGCAGCACAGGCAACGCACGACAACAGTGCTAAAACAAAATAAAAATCCACTAGACAGGCTGTGGAGCAGCACAGGTAACGCACGACAACAGTGCTAAATAAAAATCCACTGGACAGGCTGTGGAGCAGCACAGGTAACGCACGACAACAGTGCTAAAAAAAAATAATAAAATAAAATAAAATAAAAATCAAAATCCACTGGACAGGCTGTGGAGCAGCACAGGTAACGCACGACAACGGTGCCAAAACAAAACAAAAAACCACTGGACAGGCTGTGGAGCAGCACAGGTAACGCACGACAACAGTGGTAAAAAATAAAATAAAAATCCACTGGACAGGCTGTGGAGCAGCACAGGTAACGCACGACAACAGTGCTAAAAAATAAAATAAAAATCCACTGGACAGGCTGTGGAGCAGCACAGGTAACGCACGACAACAGTGCTAAAAAAAATAAATAAAATAAAAATCCACTGGACAGGCTGTGGAGCAGCACAGGTAACACACGACAACAGTGGTAAAAAATAAAATAGAAATCCACTGGACAGGCTGTGGAGCAGCACAGATAACACACGACAACAGTGCTAAAAAATAAAATAAAAATCCACTGGACAGGCTGTGGAGCAGCACAGGTAACACACGACAACAGTGGTAAAAAATAAAATAAAAATCCACTGGACAGGCTGTGGAACAGCACAGGTAACACACGACAACAGTGCTAAAAAAAATAAAATAAAAATCCACTAGACAGGCTGTGGAGCAGCACAGGTAACACACGACAACAGTGCTAAAAAAAATAAAATAAAAATCAAAATCCACTGGACAGGCTGTGGAGCAGCACAGGTAAAAATCCACTGAACAGGCTGTGGAGCAGCACAGGTAACACACGACAACAGTGCTAAAAAATAAAATAAAAATCCACTGGACAGGCTGTGGAGCAGCACAGGTAACACACGACAACAGTGCTAAAAAATAAAATAAAAATCCACTGAACAGGCTGTGGAGCAGCACAGGTAACACACGACAACAGTGCTAAAATAAAATAAAAATCCACTGGACAGGCTGTGGAGCAGCACAGGTAACACACAACAGTGCTAAAATAAAATAAAAATCCACTAGGCAGGCTGTGGACCAGCACAGGTAACGCACGACAACAGCGCTAAAATAAAATAAAAATCCACTAGGCAGGCTGTGGAGCAGCACGACAACAGTGCTAAAAAATAAAATAAAAATAAAAACGAAAGCGTTAGCAAGCTAGTTAGCTTGCCAACGCTGATGAAGGTTAGCTGATAAAAGTGCTCCGTCGCGATGCTTCGACCGTTAGAGGTCTTCTTTAGGCGTTGGAGCACGGTGAAAAAGTAAAAAAAAGTAAAAAAGTAAAAAAGTCTTGAAAAAGACTGTTAATTCAAAGAACTCAAACAGCTCAGTTCAAACAGCTAACAGATACAGCAGAACACAGCAGAATACCTGATGAGCTGAATGAATTCTATGCTCGCTTTGAAGCCCTCAACCATGATCGACTGGAAGAGGTGGTGGCCAAGGAGCGTACACAGAACGCACCGCTCATTGTCACACCAGCAGATGTGTGCAGGAACTTGAGGAGAATAAACCCACGGAGAGCAGCTGCTCCAGATAACATCCCAGGGCGTGCACTCAGTGTCTGCTCATCAGAACTGACTGATGTGTTCGTGGATATATTCAACCTGTCACTTGCACAAGCTTTTGTGCCATCATGTTTCAAGAGTACCACCATCGTGCCCATTCCAAAGAAAAGTGCTGTGACCTGCCTAAATGACTATCACCCTGTGGCACTCACTCCAATTGTGATGAAGTTCTTTGAGAGGATAGTCATGATATCCAGGAGACCATTCCTAATACCATAGATCCTCTTCAGTTTGCGTACCATCAGAACCGCTCCACAGATGACGCAGTCAATACTGCCCTTCACACAGCCCTCACTCACCTGGAGGGAAAGGATACGTATGTCAGAATGCTGTTTATCAACTATAGCTCAGCATTCAACACTGTCATACCATACAAACTTATAGAGAAGCTCCTCGTCCTTGGACTGACACCTGCCATTTGCAACTGTGTGTTGAACTTCCTTACGAATAGACCCCAGTCAGTCAGAATCGGCAGTTGTACATCCAGC
The DNA here is from genome assembly GCF_902500255.1 of Thalassophryne amazonica. NCBI lineage: Eukaryota > Metazoa > Chordata > Actinopteri > Batrachoidiformes > Batrachoididae > Thalassophryne > Thalassophryne amazonica. Next base: position 90,613,045 of record NC_047113.1, on the reverse strand, counting down.
ACAAGAACAGTGAACACTGGGGTACCCCAGGGCTGTGTGCTGAGTCCCCTCCTGTACACACTCTTCACACATGACTGTGTGACCTCTCAGAATAACACCAGTATCATCAAGTTTGAGATAGCATACAGGAAGGAGGTGGCTGAGCTTGTGGCCTGGTGTCATGACAACAATCTTTTATTAAATGCAGAGAAATTTGGCATGCCAGCCAAAATGCTCAGCACCTTCTACAGGAGTACGATTGAGAGTGTTCTCACCAGCACCATCACAGTCTGGTATGGAAACTGCACTGCTCAGGACCGAAAGGCTCTCCAGCGTGTGATCAAGACTGCTCAGTCCATCTCAGGAGCAGCCTTTCCCTCACTACAGGACATTTATCACACCAGAGTCATCAGGAGGGCCCAGAATATAATCAAGGACAGCACTCACCCCCAGCACAACCTCTTTACACTCCTACCTTCAGGCAGACGTTACAGGAGTGTGAAGTCCAGGACCACAAGACTAACAAACAGTTTCTATTCACAGGCCATCAGGCTTATAAACACATCATACACTACCTCCTCTCCCCTCCCACACTGAACTGTTTTTTAAATACACCGTACTGCTGCTATTAAAATACTGTTTACATAGATTTATTTATATTTGTTCTGAATACTACTGTCCACATCGTTACTCGTGATTTGCAAAGTAAGAATTTCATTTTATAGTGTAACTGCCTGTTTCTGCTGTACATATGACAATAAAACTCTTTAATCTTGAATCTTGAATCTTGAGAGTATTGTGGAAATGTATCCACTGATTTACATCATTATTTTGACATCAGTTATTTGACGATCCATTTATTTATTTCATAAAAAAGAAAGCATTTGTGTGTGTGTGTGTGTGTGTGTGTGTGTGTGTGTGTGTGTGTGTGTGTGTGTGTGTGTGTGTGTGTGTGTGTGTGTGTGTGTGTGTGTGTGTGTGTGTGTGTGTGTGTGTGTGTTCGCTATGCACAACCACGGTAATTAAGCACTCGACACCAAACTCGCCAAGGAGGAGGTCACTGGGGCCCTTAGGTTGAAAGCGTACATGTGCGGACACACACACACACAGTATGACCTCCCCCTTGGCGCCCCCAGTCACCATAACAAGTTTGGTGTGGATTGCTTAATTACAGTGGCTGTGCATAGAGAACACACACATGGTCAGCTTTATATATTACATTATTATAATATTATATTTTACATGAGACCTGTCAATTCATGCACTTGTGAATGATCGACCTGCCTTTCAGTTTCCTTACCTCTCTGACTTTTATTGAGATCATCAGCAGAGACAGACTGACTTCCTGTGTTGTTGTTGGGATTCAACACAGCCTCACATGCACTGGCCATAATATAATAATTAATAATTTAATTAATTACCACAAATAATATAACAGTTAGGGGAAGCTGAGGCACAGTGGATCAGAAATGATTTGTGGCAGCACAAACACATTATGCATAGGTTTAGGTCATTCTATTGTGGATTTAATACAGCAAGTTATTGTTTATAAGGCTGTATTATTTATGTCTCCCCAAGTGTAATTTACAGGTGTTTAAAATCGATTATAAAATTTTTGATTCACTGTGCCCCTGAATTAGTGTCCGGGACGCAGTGAATCAACTTAGAATCTTATGAAAAAACACATGATCATAAAGATTTCTTCAAAATTATTAAATATATGCTGATGCATATACAAACTATAATCCAGCAAACAGATATGTAATGTGTGAGTGTCTTATATAGTGATATAAGTCCTTTAGAAACTATTATAAATAAAACTGTCATAATTTCTGTTCAAATGTGAAAACAGTTGTTTTTATATCCACAAATTATAGAAATTATTCATGGAAAAATAAATGTATAAGCTTCAACAAGTAATATTTGTCATCCACTTGATATTGGGGCTTAGTAAATCACTTTCTAGACTGATTCACTATGCCCCGGGTGCATGTGACACATGAGCCATGTTATCAAATAGCAGTCTGGAGAAGACATAACACATACAAAGACACTGACATCCACAAAATTTACTTTTGATAGGAAAAAACTGACTTCACTTGCCACTTAGTTTTACCCTTAATGTATCTAAAAACAAAACACTAATTTAAAAGGGGGATGTCTTTATGCATAAAAATATGGCATAACTATAACTGCTGCAAATATATATGTAGTTTTGCAGATATAGCTACTGATTCACTGTGCTCCGTGATTCACCGTGCCCCAGTTTCCCCTACATGCATATGTTCGACTCAAACAAGCATAAGAATTTTATTGATCCATTTACATATTGCAAATTATTCTTGATAATCTGGTTAATCTAGTAAAAAAAAAGTAATCTGGATCTTGTCTAGTGTTTTTGTGCATGTTTTTAGACATGTTAGATTGCAGACTGTTGCTTAACACTTAAAATATCAACTTTTTACATGTTGATAGAAGAATACCCCCCCCCCCAAATTATATTACATGTTATAAATGTTATTGCAATTCAGATTAATTTCTAAATTCCTGTTTTCCTTTTCTGCTGTTATAGCAAACATCCAAAGCAATCGTCATCACCATCATCAAGCTTTCTGTGCTTTTCTTGTCTATCAGGCTGATGTAGAGAACATCATTTAAAATAAGTTGTCTGCAAGCATGTTGCCAATCCGCTGCCAGTTCTCGTTACAAAGTGAGCCTCCAAAAGGGAATTTAAATCAGGTTGTGATAAGATCAATGATTAGATGGAGCTCACCAACACAACTGAATCATCTCAAAAAGACTGTAACAGTAAACATGTCCTCATATGCTCTTATGGAAGAACAATAATTTGCTTTGAATTTGGGAAAACCTGCAAACTTAAAAAGAATAGCTTTCAATGTCAGAATGCTTGGAAAAATATAAAGAGATATCATAATGTTGAGAAATTGGCAAAATGCAAAATATTTGTGCCTTTTATATTCATTCAAGCATACAAATATTATGTCAGGGCAATTTTGTTGCAGTTGAAAAGTTTTCTTGGCACGACTTGCAGAAGTTAGAAATAAAAGCTTGCATAGTGTTTTGATGTTAATAAGGTAACAGGCTCAGTGTCACACATGGAATTCATGAACTGTACCAAACACACCGGTGCATATCCACTTGTCCACTTTATTGCAGATGATACAGGTTGCTGGTAAAATAGTTGACTTCTGAACAATGTTGCAATGTAACTAAGTAGAAACACTTTGTTACTGTAGAATTTTGATGTATCTGTACTTTGTTATTCACATTTCTGGCGACTTTCACTTTTACTCCACTACATTTCCTCAATAAAATGTGTACTTTTACTCTACATACATTTCCCTTAACCATCTTTGTTACTCGTTACTACAATATAAAGGTAGAAGAAATTTGAGCAGGCAATGCCTGTTTGCAGAGGTGAAAGTAAGTTGGAGTGCAGCTGTGCCTTTTCAGCCGGAGCGCAGCGCCTTTCACTCCCGCAGCATTGTAAGTGCCGTGTTTGACATAAAACACATTTAAAGTTGAATCTGCGCCCCCGCTGAGAAAGAGGAAGACTGTGGTGGGTGAAAACCATCTGGACTCCCAGTGCGCAGATGGTCATTGACTCCCACTGGAAGCCAGCGAACATATCTGAGTTAACACACACTTAAGGGGAAAACTTCAAATTTGGTGCAACCGTGTAGCTACAAATGACTGTCCTGTTTCACAAGAGCCTGGCTGTTGTGTTTAACAGAAAAGTGTGTGTATGGGTTTTCCGGGAATAGGACTGTGTCATCAGAAAAAGAACAGAAACTTTATTTACAGCTGTATACATCCACCTGTTCACTCATCCTGTCACCAACACCAACTGCTCCGCCAGAGGCAGATCCAGCCTTTAATAGGGGCTGGGGCCCCTTCTGGTTTCTCCAGACACCACAATGACTTTCTTTTTGTGTCACTGTTCCACTCTCCGCTCGTTTTGGATTTGACTTTTACTCAATACTTTTACTCACAGTACATTTTATGTGAGAAATTTACTTTTGATACTTAAATGTCAGATACTTTAAGACTTTTACTCAAGTAATATTTTTCAAGGAGACTTTAACTTTTACCAAAGTGCTCTCAAAGAGTTCCTAACTAAGCCTAAAATATCCTGGCAATGACCCCCAGCCTCAGAGAGACCCAAGAGGTATCTGAGAGCAACTCTGGGCAAGGAGTTGACAGAAACTCCTATCTTAGTGAGGAGGCAGGGTTGACTCTATTGCTAGGTGTGACGTGGTCCTGTAAAAGCTGTGATTGGTTATCACAGAAAGGGAAGGGGAAATAAAAAATAAATGCGGTCTGCACTCCTACATATGAAAGAACAGTGAAATCAACCAATCATATAACCTGAACTGCGTTAAGGGCCTCTTCACACATAGTACAAATCAGGGCAAATCACAGCAGAACAGCTCATATGCGTGAACCACGAAAACATCGAGCTGACAGGCAGGTGTGCATGATCCCACTGTGACAGTGTCGTGCATGCGACGATGTTGCGCGAGCAGGAACACAGTGCGAGCAGTTGGGATGTGGTGCAAAACATCGTGCCACTGATGTGGAGAAAAATAAAATAAAAACCAGCTGTATAGTTAGTGAATATCACTGGGTTGATATAAATAATAAATAAAAGGGGACGCAATACAGAACCCGTGGTTAAATAAAAAAATAAATGCCACTCACAAGATTTGAACATGCAAGCTCTGATTACCAAACTTTACCACTGTGCTACAGTCACTGTCTTATAACAGGAGGGTGAAATGGCTAAAATCAACAAGCAGATAACCATATTTAAAAAAAAAAAAGAGAAAAAAGCACCGTGATAACTGACCAAACGGTGTTTGTTACAGTGTATTTCTGTTGATATGTGACTGAAAGAGGCATATTTGTCGCACTGTTTGCTTGCCATATGGTCCTGTAGCACGCCGCTCACAGGACATGCGTGTCCTGTCAGACAGACGTGGCATTAAGATTTTCTGCTGCATGTCCACATGAACTGACAGTCCATTCCAGCTGGGACAGCCTGTCAATGTGCGTGCTGTGCGTGCTCTCCAGCCCGTTGCAAAAGCTATATATGTTTTTATGTATTTCCACATGATGACAGCAGGCAGAGACATGCACCTCACGGAGGAATGTTGTAAGTTTATGTCCTTCAAAGCACAGTACGTGTTCTCCAGCTGGGACATCCAGGAGCACAGATCACAACAGCAGCTGCTGTGAGCAGACACGCCCTCCATCCATTCAGCACCCAAACCAACGTGTCACTCTCTGTGTTATGAGGTCATTCATTTTCGTTATTTGTTATGTAATTGCGTATGTAGGTATTGTCATAATTATTTATTTAACTGTCCTGGCAGTGGTGTCTGTGGTTTTAATGTGTGTACTGAGCCGTTATCCAGCTGACAGTGTGCTGCGATCAACTGACAGGCCCCTCCCAGTGCTGTGTGTGATCAGACCTGGCTGTTTGGCCCCCATGTGATCAGATCTGTACAGACATATAAGCATTTTATGCAGGTGTGCCCCCCCTGACATGCCATATGTGTTGGGGGGAGCAGGAGAGAGGTGCGACACATGCACACACGTGCGAGACACATGCACCACACGTGCGAGACACATGCACCACATGTTTGTTGCTTTGCAACTCCACAGTCATGGGGGCACTTAGACAAATTTCACATCCAGCTCGAAAGTGATTGTCTGCTGACTGTTTTCGTGCTAATAGTGCGAATGGCCACACAATTTCTATGTACCAAGCGAGCGGTGTTAAGTGTTCATGTGTGTGACCTGGAATTTGGTCAAGACTTGCCACGAGAGGGTTCATATGGGCTCTCACAGCGCACACTCTGTCTTTCAGCCGCTGGTGTGTGCAAATAGTTGTAGCAACAGGTGTACGAGGCATTGTACACCTGTGACGCATGTCGATTATCTACATATTAAAAGTGTGTGTGGGTGCGTGAGTTTATTAGTACATTCAATGTACGTACATAACATTATTGTGAATAAGTTAAAATTACATGCATAACACAAGAAAGTGAAAAGTCTTATTTCCATTGTGGTCCATTTATAAATCAAATGACAAAATAGAAGTAATAATAAAATAAAAAAAATATTACTAATACTGATAATAATAATAATAAAACAATGACAATATTAATGTGTGAATATGATAACAACAACTTAAACAATTTATAAATACATTAAGACAGTAAATTAACATAAAATAATTACATAGATCAAGCCGGTAGCCTGTTACTGACTCACTGTCATCTTACACCATCTTGTCTGCTTAAGACACTCTTAGGCTTCTTAAAAGTCCTCCGCACTACTCTTACCAGTTGCTTGTCGGGCAACTTTCATCTTACCAAGGGAAAGTTCTAAGAAATGTCTTAAGCCCCCAATACACATAGCAAGAATGTGGAGGAACCATTCCCGACACGGCAATTATTGCCATAATCCGACGCGGTCGGGAGGGAAAGAGGCATGGTCAGCCCTGTCAGAACGTATCCAGATTACCTCGTCCACACTTGCACGATGGCACCCAAAGCCTATGTAGACAACAAGTAGGCACACACGCACTCATACGTGCATGTGTGCGTGGCGCATGTGCGCTCTGTGTACATGCATGGGGCTGCAATTATCACTCAGCCGTATGTGTGCGTGTTTATGTGTATATGCATAACACTGCATGGGCCACTAAGCGCGTGTGTGGCACACGTGTGCACGCGTGCAACTGGACAGCTTCGCTCAAAGTTTGCTGGCAGTTGCCCATGCAGTCCCCTGCATCAGATGGAAAGCCTTTCTAGGGAACTTTCTTTTTTCTTGTTTGCTCACTTCAGCAGCACAATGCAACTCTGGAGACCACGATGGTTGGATTATCACATGGGATTATTTTTTTATTTTGGGTGAGAGGATTTTAACCACAGACCAGTTTCGGCTCCACATCCATGCTGTGAAACACTCCTGGACCGCTGTGGGAGGTGAGATTCATGTTTATTAATGGTGTAAAAGTTCCATGTCATATCTTGTACAGAGTTAGAAGGTGATCATATATTACAGCGGTGAGATTCTGAGCCTGACGCGTGCAATGATGCGTTACTGCGCACTACGGAGATGCACAGCTGCCCATGTTATGATGGAAACAATAGTTCACATTATTGAAGTCGTTCAAGGAATGGACAAATATCTGTACTGTAAACTCTATTGTGGATATAACAGCCTGTCCAGATTTGCGGCTGCGTACACGCAGTAGTGCACGGTGCTTTCAGTTTGATAGCCACTGTTCACATTCACTGTACATGATAATAATTCATAATTCTTATCATGATGAAGCATGCCACATACATTTCAACAGGTAAACAAGGCCTAACAAGTACTCTGTCAACAATGAGCCCTGAAATATTTTAAGACATATTCTCCTACCTAATGTACCTTGGCGATCAAATTGATGTCGGTGAATCGATAACATGTCAGATGAAATCTAAAGTCGGGATGTTCCATGACAACATGAAAGGACTTCGCTCCATTTCACCAGGATTTATAGCAATCAACAACCTTAATCCACCTCGCTGCTGTCATTGGGGTGGATTTATTATTATCCCTCACATCCCTCGTGATGCGAAGCAAGGTGGGGGTGTTGCTCTTATTTATAAATCTAGGTTTAGTTTATTAGCTGTTGGGGGTCATAAATATAACTCTTTGAACATCTGATTCTCCGCTCTGCCCATGATGCTGCGTATTGCCAAGGTCAGAATAATAAAAATCAGCTGTATTACTTTGTCACTGTATTTAGGCCCCCCGGCCCATACTCTGAATTCTTAAAAATATTTGGTGTGTTCATCTCTAACTTGTCAACAAGTGCAGATAACATTTGAATTATTGGTTACTTCAACATTCATATACGAGGTCTATTAGAAAAGTATCCGACCTTATTATTTTTTTTAAAAACCATATGGATTTGAATCACGTGTGATTACATCAGACATGCTTGAACCCTCGTGGGCATGCGAGAGTTTTTTCATGCCTGTCGGTTATGTATATCGCCTGTGGGCAGTCTTTGAGTGAGGAGTCGCCCGATTTTGGTCTGGTAGTGTCGCCGTAAGGACGGCCCACGGCGCCTGACGGCGATCTGCACTTCGAGGCGGCAGCGTCTCACCATTTCAAGTTGAAAACTTCCACATTTCAGGCTCTGTTGACCCAGTAAGTCATCAGAGAACAGAGAACTTTCAGAAGAAGTCGGCATGAGGAGTTTATTCGGACATTCCATTGTTAACAGACATTTTGTAATGAAAGAATGTGCGGGCAGAGTCGCATGTCGGGCCGGACCCAACCGCGGGGGGTCACGACAGGAAAAACACCTCCGTTGGAAACCTTAACGGGCAAGTTGGAACATGCCCAAGCTGTTAAACAATTTCTCAGTTACTCACTTGTTGAAAGCCATCAAAAGCCGCCTGAATTTTACAAATGGTTTTCAACAGGGAGGTGTTTTTCCTGTCGCGGCGCACACAGATTTGCCGAGTCGTCACGGAAACGACTCGGCGAATTTACGCGCATGTCTTTCATTAAAAAATGTCCTTAAACAGTGGAATGTCCGCATAAAGTCCTCATGTCGGCCTCTTCTGAATCTTCTCTGTTCTCTCATGATGTCCTGGGTGAATTAAGCCTTAAATTAGGATGTTTTCAGGTCGAAACAGGCCGACGACGGCGCCTGGAAGCGCTGCACGACGTCCCGCTCCGTGGGAAGTCCTTACACTGACAGAAACACCCCGTAATCTCTCATCAGCCGTTAAACTTTTCACCAAAAACCAGCTTAATTTTTCGAATAGTGTCCACTCGGATATTCCTCACAGGTCCAGAAAAAATTTTGATAAAGCAACGCGCGCCGTCTCAAGCAGCGTGTGAAACAAAGGAATTCAGCTGAGAGGGCGGGACCACATCTCACTCAAGGCCTGCCCACAGGGAAATTACATCACCGACACACGTGAAAAAACTCACGCATGCGCACGAGGGTTCAAGCATGATTGGTGTAATCGCATGTCATTCAAATCCATATAGTTAAAAAAAAATAAAAGGGTCGGTTTATTATCTAATAGACCTCGTAAATAAGCCTTCTGATCCCCTCTGCAAATCATTTATGGAAATTGTGAATGCATTAGGATTTCAGCAATGCATTCAGGACTCAATGCACATTAGTGGAAATACCCTGGATTTAGTTCTTGCATATGGTATTGCAGTCATGAATATTGACATCATGCCTCTTGCATCGATGCTCTTTGATCACTCACTTATTAGGATTACAGTTTCGCTGCCATGTTTAGAGGAACAACAACCTTATTTGTCCCTGTGGTGACACATCAACTCCTAAACTACAACTGAACTTGAAGCTAGACTGCCTGATGTCTTAGCTTCACATTTAGAAAATGCCCAATCAGTAGACAGTCTTGTGGATAGTTTAAACTCAGCACACAAAACTACACTCGACATGATTGTGCCACCTATATTAAAACCACACACCCCCCAAAACACAGTCACCTTGGTTCAATGATTACTTGCGTGACATCAAGCATAAGGCTAGAGGTCTAGAAAGAAAATGGCATAGTTCAAAATTAGAAGCATTCCACCTCACATCGTGTGATGCTATAAGCATGCACTACTGGCTACAAAAGTGGACCTATTGCTCTGATTGATCAACAAAAACAAGCATAACTCAAATTTCTTGTTCGACATGGTGGCAACACTGATTCATGGACAACCACCTGTAAGACGCTCTCCTTTTACAGCACAAGATTTCTTGGATTACTTTGAGAAGAAAATAAAAGACATTAGGTTGAACATATCCCAGCATGCCTTACCCCAGCCACTACACCCTGTTATTGAGGTGGGTGCCATCATTGAGGTATTATCTAGATTTACAGAATTTGATAGTATCTCACTAGGCGTGCTGACGAAACTTGTAACATCTACAAAAAGCACAGCCTGCTTATTTGATCATATACCAACAAAACTGTTTAAGGACCTGTGGTCCACTCTTGGGCAGACTGTGCTGGAAATGATTAATCTCTCATTAACTTCTGTATCTGTTCCTAAATATTTCAAATCTGCAGTGATTAAACCATTACTTAAGAAATGTAATCTTAACCCTAGTGTATTGAAGAACTATAGGCCATTACCAAATCTATTATTTTGCTCTAAAATTCTGGAAAAAGTGGTTTCACGGCAGCTTGTGGACCGCCTTACTGAGAATAAACTTTTTGAGCCAATGCAGTCTGATTTTAGAAAGTATCATTCCACAGAGACAGTTTTCACTAAAGTGGTGAATGAACATCTGCTTGCAATGGATTCGGACACCACTACGGTTTTGGTGCTGTTAGATCTCAGTGCTGCATTTGATACCATGGATCATCATATTGTACTTGATAGGCTGGAGAATCATTTTGGGATTACTGAGAGGGCCCTTGCATGGTTGATGTCATACCTGACCAGTCATTGTCAATGTGTTTTGTACAACAACACAAACTCTAATCTTAGTGACATGAAATTTGGGGTTCCACAGGGGTCCGTCTTAGGCCACCTGCTTTTCTCCCTTTACATAGCACCCCTTGGGCACATATTGCGGCGTTTTGGGATTACCTTTCACTGCTATGCTGGTGATATTCAGTTATACATGCCCATAACTGTTGGTAATCTCATCCACATAAAATCCTTATAAGATTTCCTTGCATCAGTGAGAAGTTGGATGTTTCTAAACTTCCTATTTTTAAACTCTGATAAGACTGAAATGATGGTTCTTGGTCTAGTGAGACATCGGCATCAATTTGACCAGTTAATGCTTAGCCGAGGCTTGTGTGTCATACATCACACTGACAAAGTGAGGAACCTTGGGGTAATTTTTGATCCTACGTTGTCCTTTGACCTCCACATTACAGATATTATGAGGACTACTTTCTTACACCTGTGAAATATAGCGAAGATTTGTCCCATCCTGTTTATGACTGATACTGAGACCCTGATTCATGTGTTTGTCTCTTCTAGATTGGACTACTGCAATGTTCTATTTTCTGGTTTACTGCAGTCCAGCATTAGTGGTCTCCAATTGGTTCAAAATGCTGCTGCCAGACTAGCAGAATGTCTGACCACATTACACCCATTTTGGCATCTCTTCACTGGCTTCCTGTCCATGTGAGATCAGATTTTAAGGTTCTGCTACTAGCCTATAAAATTGTTCATGGACTGGCACATCCCTACCTAGCTGACCTAATTAAACCCTACGTACTGGCCTGGGCTTTGCGTTCTCAGGTGCAGGACAACTTTTGTGTCCCTAGGGTGAATCAAAAGTCTGTGTGTCACAGAGCTTTCTCTTATCGTGCCCCTGTTCTGTGGAATGATCTTCTTGTATCAATAAAACAGTCAGATGCTATAGAGACTTTAAAGGTCCAGACTTAAGACGCACTTATTTTCCCTTTCGTATGGCTAGCATACTGGCATAGTATGTTGCTATGCTTTTACTCTTTTAATTCATTTTAGAAGGAAATGGAACATGCTGCGGCCTCAATTTGTCTAAATTCTGGGTCTTTTAGTGAAGCTTAGGGCTAGTGGCCGGCGATCACCTTAGTATTTCTTTTGTTCTTCTTGTTTCTTAATGCTGACAAATTATACTGCATTTGTTGTCTTTCTGATGCCTGATTCTGTTTTTTCTCTCTGTTTGAAGTGCGGCTCCATCCAGAGATAGGTGTGGTGTCTGTTCCTAAAACTCTCCTGTCCTGTGCACCGGCAAAATTTTCAATATATTCGTTTTGTGAATTGTTTTGTAATTTATGTCTGTAGCATGTTTTTTTGTTTTTTTTAACACAAATTGTTTGTGTGGGATCAAAGTGTTTGTTTCTTTCCTTTTGAAACACAAAGTGTCTATATGGACCACTGTGCTTTTTTTTTTTTTTTTAACACAAAGTGTTTTCTGTGTGTTCAAACACAGTCAAAATTGAGCTCCCCAAAATGCAGACAGCCAAACACAGAAGGTAGATGCAAAATGCCAAAGATGCAGGGTGTGACATAAGTGTGTGGAACACTGATTCTCAGGTGGAGGACAGGTAACAGGTGTTTAGGCAGGATAATTGTGGTAGAAGTGACTGCAAACTGATAATGGTGTGGTGGACAGATGAGATTAGTTGATGTACCGAGGTCAGGTCTGTTATGAGGTGCGGCGTCATGGTGTGTAGTGTTGGAGTGTGTGTCATGTGTGACATCACAGTGTTGGTCAAGGTCAGAGTGGGAAATGTGGTCGTGTCTGTTGCAGGAGTCAAAACTGGAGTTGGAGTGAGTGACTGGACAGAGAGGGTGTCTGAGGCCAAAGAATGGGAGAGAGTCTTCTGGGTCAGGAGAGTACAAAAAGACCATCGGTTCATCGATATAAGCAGGAACCCATCGTTGAATGAACAGAGTACGGATGTTATGAAGGTCAGGGTAAACAGTCATAAAGTCTGGTTCTGCGTGAGTTATGTTGTTGACTGCGTCTAGGGTCACATCTTGGCGAACCTGATTAGTGCTGTCTAAATAAGATATAACTCTCAAATCTAAAAGGACACTTCCGCCGTGTTCCGTAGGTCCAGGGCCTCGAAATCTTCCACAGGATCCAACACTCCATCCCCCTCTGCATCCGACAGGAATTCATCTTCAGAATTTGATCAGATGTGACAAACCTCAAGGTGAGGGATTTTAGTTGGCAGGTAGTGCTCCAGACTCCCAACCCAGTCCGGGAGCCCATCTTCCTCAAACAAAGAGTCAAGGTTATATAACTTGGAAAAACAATTAAACACCCACTCGTTCTCCTCAAGTCAATCTCAAGCCTGGTCTAAAAAAAACCATAGCATTTTACAGGGGTGAGGCTGCTGCAAAAGCAGTTAAAATCCTGGTCTAACCTTGAAAAAATCATCTTGAGGGCCCCAGATCTGGATTTGTGGGTGTGTCATTGTCTGAGCTCAAGAGGCTGTTCTGGGGGGCAGGACTGGAGGGCTGATTACAGACTCCCCTTGTGTCTGGCCTGTGATAGTAAATGGTAAATGGACTGCATTTATATAGCGCTTTTCCATCAGATGCTCAAAGCACTTTACAATTATGCCTCACATTCACCCATTCACACAAACACACTCACACACCGATGTCAGGGTGCTGCCATGCAAGGTGCTCACTACACACCGGGAGCAACTTGGGGATTAAGGACCTTGCCCAAGGGCCCTTAGTGATTTTTCGGTCAGGCTGGGATTTGAACCGAGGATCCTCTGGTCTCAAGCCCAATGCTTAGCCATTAGACCATCACCTCCCCTTTGTCAAGTAAGTCCCTGTGATCTATAGTATTTTTCTGGGTCACAAAGTACACAAGTACACAAAGTAAAAACAACCGTTAAACCAAAGGTGTAAAAAGTGTAATAACAGAGAAAACTCACAAGAAGGACAAACACATAAAAAGAGGAAATCAAATAAAGTACAAAAACAAAAGACGAAGGCAAGAACTCTAACAGAAAAGCAATGTTGATCTAAGCATAAAAAGTGCGAGAGTAGAAAAACAAACATGAAGATGAACAACTAAGGAGATCATCAAAATACAAACTACAAGAAGAAATCAACAATAACCAAAACTAACTCCAAGAACAGAAGGCAGAATTAATGTGGAAGACAGAAGTGACAAATGTGGAAAAATGGGGGCAAACCAGATAACCAGATGGAGGAAAGATCACAAAGACACCAATATGGGAGCACAGATAATAACACCAAAAACAAAAGGCACAGACAAGCATACCCACAACATGAGGGTGGTCTTCTACGGTATACCAAAAATAAAAATGTGATGTTCTTAATGGCCCCTTTACACATAACACAAAGTTGGTGAAAGAGGCAGAAACCATCCCAAAGAAACCCAGAATTGGCAAACCTCAAAAAATTCCAGCCGCTGTTGGGAGGGACAGACTGTCAGACAGCCGTGTACGAGCCTGCGGAAATGGTTTTGTGCATGCTTATGTGCACATGCACGAACATAGCGCAACCACGTGAGAGGTGTGATATCACATCGCATTCACACAGCAGCAGCAGCAGCAGCAATTACATGTTGGAAAAATGTACATAAATCAAAGAAAATGTGTAAGGACAAAATAATGAGAGAGCACAGAACATTATAAGAACAATGAATGTACTGCTTAAATGTAAGACAATCATGTTACTAGTAATGTTGTATAATTGATGCCTGATGACTTGACGGTCTATGCTGGAAATGACGGAACAAATGGATTTTGTTTTGTCTGTTAAAATATTTCATTCCTGTTATAAACAAAAATTAGCATCCCTCTGTTCCTTCATGTTCATGAACCATGGCCATGGACATAAACAAGGAATTAATGAACTGACTTGAATGAATTGATGTGCTCATATCATGAACACATCAGCTGGCTCCACATGTCCAGCTGTCCAGCGTCACATAGGACACTGCATCATGTGGACTATAACTTACGTGGTGGACGTCACACTTGGCTCACCGGCTATTTATGTGATCAGACAGATATTTTCACATGGGGCAGCCTGGATGATGGTGTCCAGTGCACACTGAGGTGCTGCTGAATGCATTGCAAAGGTGATATGTGTTTTTATTTATTATCATGTCAGGAGAATATGCTGAAACATGCGCATTATGGTGGTGTTTTGAGAGGTGATCTTCTTCATGGCATGATATGTGTTCTCCAGCAGTGACTAGCATTGATACAGTGGTCAAATGCTGTGGCTCACCGATGACACACCTGCCTGTCTGGAGCAACTCACAGGCTGGAGAACACAAATTTGGATTGCCCCCAGCCATGGTACTAACCATGGGCCATCTGAAATTATCCGTGTGATCTATGTGATCAGCCAGCCAGGCTAATGTCACATCAAGCACATACAGTTGTATGCAAAAGTTTGGGAGCCCCTGATACTTGTCATGATTTTCCTTTATAGGTCATTGGTTGTCTGGATAAGAAATTTCAGTGAAATATATCATATAGCAGATGAACACACTGATATTTGAGAAGTGAAATGAAGTTTCCAGTATTTACAGAAAGTGTGCAATAATTATTTAAAAAAATTAGGCAGGTGCATAAATTTGGGCACCCTTGTCATTTTATTGATTTGATTACATTTAGCACTAATTACTGGAACACAAAATTGGTTTGGTAAGCTCACTAACCCTTGACCTCCTTACACAGGTGAATCCAATAATGACAAAGAGTATTTAAGGTGGCCATTTACAAATGTTTCCCCTCTTTGCATCTCTTCTAATGAGTGGCAACATGGGAGCCTCTAAACAACTCTCAAATGACCTGGAAACAAAGATTGTTCAACATCATGGTTTAGGGGAAGGATACAAAAAGCTATCTAAGAGATTTCAGTTGTCAGTTTCCACTGGGAGGAACATAGTGAGGAAATGGAAGACCACAGGCACAGTACTAGTTAAGGCCCAAGGTGGTAAGCCAAGAAAAATCTCAGATAAGCTAAAGCGAAGAATGGTGAGAACAGTCATAGTCAACCCACAGACCTGCTCCAAAGACCTATAACATGTTCTTGCTGTAGATAGTGTCTCTGCATCGTTCAACTACAACCCCTGGCAAAAATTATGGAATCACCGGCCTCGGAGGATGTTCATTCAGTTGTTTAATTTTGTAGAAAAAAAACAGATCACAGACATGACACAAAACTAAAGTCATTTCAAATGGCAACTTTCTGGCTTTAAGAAACACTATAAGAAATCAGGAAAAAAAATTGTGGCAGTCAGTAATGGTTACTTTTTTAGACCAAGCAGAGGGCAAAACATATGGAATCACTCAATTCTGAGGAAAAAATGATGGAATCATGAAAAACAAAAGAATGCTCCAACACATCACTAGTATTTTGTTGCACCACCTCTGGCTTTTATAACAGCTTGCAATCTCTGAGGCATGGACTTAATGAGTGACAAATAGTACTCTTCATCAATCTGGCTCCAACTTTCTCTGATTGCTGTTGCCAGATCAGCTTTGCAGGTTGGAGCCTTGTCATGGACCATTTTCTTCAACTTCCACCAGAGATTTTCAATTGGATTAAGATCCGGACTATTTGCAGGCCATGACATTGACCCTATGTGTCTTTTTGCAAGGAATGTTTTCACAGTTTTTGCTCTACGGCAAGATGCATTATCATCTTGAAAAATGATTTCATCATCCCCAAACATCCTTTCAATTGATGGGATAAGAAAAGTGTCCAAAATATCAACATAAACTTGTGCATTTGTTGATGATGTAATGACAGCCATCTCCCCAGTGCCTTTACCTGACATACAGCCCCATATCATCAATGACTGTGGACATTTACATGTTTTCTTCAGGCAGTCATCTTTATAAATCTCATTGGAACTGCACCAAACAAAAGTTCCAGCATCATCACCTTGCCCAATGCAGATTCGAGATTCATCACTGAATATGACTTTCATCCAGTCATCCACAGTCCACGATTGCTTTTCCTTAGCCCATTGTAACCTTGTTTTTTTCTGTTTAGGTGTTAATGATGGCTTTCGTTTAGCTTTTCTGTATGTAAATCCCATTTCCTTTAGGCGGTTTCTTACAGTTCGGTCACAGACGTTGAGTCCAGTTTCCTCCCATTCGTTCCTCATTTGTTTTGTTGTGCATTTTCGATTTTTGAGACATTGCTTTAAGTTTTCTGTCTTGACGCTTTGATGTCTTCCTTGGTCTACCAGTATGTTTGCCTTTAACAACCTTCCCATGTTGTTTGTATTTGGTCCAGAGTTTAGACACAGCTGACTGTGAACAACCAACATCTTTTGCAACATTGCGTGATGATTTACCCTCTTTTAAGAGTTTGATAATCCTCTCCTTTGTTTCAGTTGACATCTCTCGTGAATCATGGCTCCAACCATGATTCATGTCAGTCCACTTGGTGCAACAGCTCTCCAAGGTGTGATCACTCCTTTTTAGATGCAGACTAACGAGCAGATCTGATTTGATGCAGGTGTTAGTTTTGGGGATGAAAATTTACAGGGTGATTCCATAATTTATTCCTCAGAATTGAGTGATTCCATATTTTTTTCCCTCTGCTTGGTCTAAAAAAGTAACCGTTACTGACTGCCACAATTTTTTTTTCCTGATTTCTTATAGTGTTTCTTAAAGCCAGAAAGTTTCCATTTGAAATGACTTTAGTTTTGTGTCATGTCTGTGATCTGCTTTTTTTCTACAAAATTAAACAAGTGAATGAACATCCTCTGAGGCCGGTGATTCCATAATTTTTGCCAGGGGTTGTATACAGTGCACTTTGCACAAAGAGATGCTGTATGATGCTGTAATGCAGAGGAAGCCTTTTCTGCATACACGCCACAAACAGTCACTTGAGGTATGCTAAAGCACATTTAGACAAGCCAGCTTCATTTTGGAATACAGTGCTGTAGACTTATGAATGTTGTGTGGGCCGCTGAAGAGGAGGTACTGCTGGCCCACTACCACCAGAGGGCGCCCTGCTTGGAGTGCGGGCTCCAAGCACGAGAGGGCGCCAGACCCAGAGGAAGTGACAGCTGTCACTCATCACTCCAGCTGTCACTCATCTACACCACTATATAAGCCGGACTGCAACTCCACCTCCCCGCCGAGAAATCGACTACCAGTACCAAGGTAATTTCTCTGCTGACTAATACGTTGTCTAACATTGTTCTGTGTGCAGTCGCATTCCTGTGAAGACCCAGAAGAGGGACAAACAGGAGTTGCACGAGTGTGTATGATTTGGAGGTGGAGGTGCTCCCTCCTAACGGTGTCTGGACTATGAATTACTGAGTGTGCGGACTCACACTCACACATCTTATCTCTGCTTTCTGCCAGCAGTACCAGGGTCGACAGCCGAAGACAGAGGCCACCTGGGGACTCGGGACTTGGCGGCTCCGGTGTTCTTCAGACCGTTGGTGGTGGAAGCCGTGTGGGACGCGGCTTCTCTCTCGTCGGGCGTCTTCTATCTTTGAGCCTGCCCACACGTCACCTGGTGTTTATTGACTGTGAAAATTACGACACGTTTCGTTGTGTATTATCACAACATTAAATTGTTACCTTTTGGCTTACTCATTGTCCGTTCATTTGCGCCCCCTGTTGTGGGTCCGTGCTACGACACCTTCCCAACAATGAAGCTAAAATTGAGTTATTTGGACATAACAAGGGGCGGTATGCATGGCTGAAAAAGAACACAGTAATCCAAGAAAAACACTTGCTATCTACAGTAAAATTTGGAGGTAGTTCCATCATGCTGTGGGGCTGTGTGGCCAGTGCAGGTACTGGGGATCTTGTTAAAGTTGAGGGTCACATGGATTCCAGTCAATATCAGCAGATTCTTAAGAACAATGTTCATGAATCAGTGACAAAGTTGAAGTTGTGACGGGGCTGGATCTTTCAACAAGACAATGACACTAAACACTGCTCAAAATCTACTCAGGCATTCATGATGGTGATGATGATAAAACTTTTTATTTGATTAGCATTCAACCCCCCCAAATGAAATACAATTACATATATACATACATACACATATTCAACAAAAAACATTTCAACAAGGGATGACGCTAATCAAAAAGGTATAGGCTGAAGCTCATGCTTATTATGCCTAACCTTTTTACAAAAACAAATTCAACAAGGTAATATGAAATATAAGAGCAAAAAAGAAAAGAAAAAAACCTGAAGCACTTTAGAAAAATTAATATATAAATAAATACAATTCCATAAAAATAATACAACCAAAAGTTACATTAATTACATTATCATTCTTCATACTTGATTTATACATTTCTGTAATATTTTAGTTTTAAACATGTTTTTAAATAATGAAAGTGAAGTACACCTTTTTAATTCATTGTCACAGCTATTCCATAAATTAACACCTTACAGAAACACATCTTTGCTTTATATTTGTTCGTATCTTAGATTTGTTTTGTAAATACTTGTTCCCTTCGAATCATATGGACTCTCTCTGATTTCAAACAGCTTCTGAATATTGCAGCAAAGTAAATTATTGTGTACTTTATACATAATCTGTGGTATTTTAAATTCCACTAAATCATAAAATTTGAGAGCATTACTATCAATAAACAAAGCGTTAGTTGATTCCCTGTAATTTGATCCATTAATAATGCTTATAGCTTTTTTGTTTGTTTGTTTGTTTGTTTTTTGCATCCTAAAAATGTGTATGGTATATGTATTACCCCATATCTCTAGACAATAAGTAATATATGGAAGTAGTAATGAACAATAAAGTATGTATAGTGACTTTTTGTTAAGGACATCCTTTACTTTATAAAGTATAGCAATAGTTTTTGACATTTTAGATTTTACATTATTTATATGAGGTTTCCATCAAAGCTTATGATTGATTGTCATTCCAAGAAACTTTTTTTCATACACTCGTTCAATTTCAATATTATTAACTCCGATTACAACCGGATTTTTAATTTGTCGAGTGCCAAAAACAATAAACTTTGTTTTGTTCAAATTCAGAGATAACTTATTAATGTCAAACCAGTTTTTTAATATATTTAAGTCCTTTTCAACTGTAGTCAGAAGCTGTTCTAGGTTTTTACCAGAACAGTAAAGACTGGTGTCATCAGCAAATAAAACACACTTTAATAATTTGGAAACATTGCACATATCATTGATATATAATATGAATAATTTCAGACCCAACACAGACCCTTGAGGGACCCCACAAGTTACCTTCAACTGATTTGATTTTACATTATTTAACTGCACATATTGATATCTGTCATCTAAATAACTTTTCATTCATGTGTATGCTAACCCTCTTATACCATATCTCTGCAGTTTATTCATCAATATATTATGATTAATAGTATCAAATGCCTTTTTTAAATATATAAAAACACCAACAGTATATTCCTTATTATCCATTGCAGTAGAAATCCCTTCCACAAATTCCATCACTGCCACTGAAGTGGAGCTTTTCACTATAAAGCCATACTGGTTATCACTTAAAAAATTCTGTTTATCAATATATTTATCAAGTCTATGAACAAATAATTTTTCTAAAATTTTTGAGAATTGTGGAAGTAATGATATAGGTCTACAATTGGTCAATTTGTATATTTCCCCATTTTTATAAATAGGGATAACTTTTGCTATTTTCATTTTTGAAGGAAAAATACCAGTTCGAAAAGACAAGATGCAAATGTATGTGACTGGTTGCACTATATACTCTATAATACTTTTAACTAATAACATGTCAAAATCAAAACAATCTGTAGACCTTTTATTCGTAAATGTTTTCACAATGTCAAGTATTTATCATTTACAGCCTTAATAAATATGGAGGAAGAGTTTTTAATAATATGTTTATCTCTTTCATAATTAATTCTTGACTCTGGAATTTCTTTTGCAAGGTTATAACCAACTATTTCAGAGTCAATTTTATTTGTAAATAAATTGTCTATCAATGTAGCTGTATCCAGTGTTATTGTACTTGGTTTTATAATTACAGGGAAAAGACAGTTACTATACATTGTATAGTCTGTTAAACACTGTTAAAGTCTGTTGTTTTCTGATGTCCATTCAGGTTTAATAAATCTATATTAAAATCACCACAGATCATTTTCACTTTCTTATCACAATGGTTAAATGTGGCAACAAGGTTTTCATTGAATGTGTCAAGACATGATCCTGGTGTTCTATAGATACAACTTAATATGATATTATTAGCTTGTTTTACATGAATTTCAATTGTTATACATTCCAATATGTTGTCTATAGTTCTTGACATACATTCAATCTGGCTGCGTCTCAAAGCTTTATCTACATACTGTATAAGGCAACACTTCCCCCTTTTTTATTCACCCTGTTCTTTATAAATAATTCATACCTATCCAGTCCCATATCAATGACTGATTCATGTATAGGAACAAGTACAATGTTCTGGAATGGCCATCTCAATCCCCAGACCTGAATATTATTGAAAATCTGTGTTGTGATTTTAAGCGGGCTGTCCATGCTCGGAAAGCAACAAACCTGAGATGTTTTGTAAAGAACAATGGCCCAAAATCCCTTCAACCAGAATCCAGACTCTCATTGTCATTGGAAGCTATACAATAAGGGCAAAAGCGTGAACTCATTCATGTGTGATCGCTTTGCTTATTGTGCCCCGGACAAGGGGGCGTGCCAGTTGGAACTCACAGAGTGAACACGATGTGTTAAATTACAACAAAGAGAGGAAAAATAAATTAAATTAAATAATAAATAAATAAACATATTTACATAACAAATACATGTTCATGCATCGCAGGTCAAGGCAGATGTCCAGGTGGGTAACTTTTGTTAATTTTGTAATGTATGAACTAATGTGACAGAATAAATGTGAGCTTTCATTAAAAGCCATATTTTTACATTCCTCCAGGTCCAGTTGACAGTGATGTGGTTGCACTCTGCAGCTGGTTATCTGAGCACCTGGAGTTGGAAATTTCATTTGGCAAATCTTGACAGACACATGAAGCACCTCCAGAATTTCTACTTTTCACATCTGCTTCCACATTAGGCGATGAATTTGTTGCAAAGAAGGTTCTGCTCTGCCGCAAATATCTGAATGTCTTAAAAATAAAGTTATCACTTAACAGGTGTAATGTGTGTTACAGACAACAAAAGAGCACTGTCCCTTCGGCTGCTCCCTTGTTTGCAGGGTTGCCACAGCAAATCCAAGATGGATCTGCATGTTGAATTGGCACAGGTTTTACACCGGATACCCCTCCATCCTGGCGCAACTCCAAATTACATGGAGAAATGTGTCAGGGGTGGGATTTGATTTTCCACACTGAAACCAAACACACTAACTACTTAGCCACCACCCCTGCAACAAAAGAGTACTGTGTGAAGGAATATAAAGGATAGAAATAAGACACTTTCAGTTGTTTGTTTTTTGCTGTTACAAGGAAAACAGTGTTTTAAATATATGTTAAAAAAAAATTGTGTTCTGTATATGTCACTACATTTTCCACCGTAAGCGTCAGAAGTACACATGATTATTTCAGAGGGAGAAACAGCCACTAAATTCTTAACTGCATTATTTGCACAATAGTGACTGTATGACTCACTTCTTGAATCCGGGTTTTTTTGCTTTTTGTAAAACTGTCTCTGTGCAGTCAGTTACACAGGTTGTGTTAGCAACATGCTATTTAAAAACTTTTGGCAATGTTGCTTTGATTATGTCACAAGGCAGCCTGACCTTGTGATATTTTAAATTGGTGTGCCAAATCAGCCATGACAAAGTTTTGTCTTAGTTTCATCAAAGCCATTAAAATTTGGGTCACAACTGGCATTGATGGGGGAAGTGTTTGAAATTCTGTGAGTGGAATCCCTGCATACAGACAGGTCTGCATCACTCTCTAAGATGCAGTCAGCTACAGGGTGTGGTGGTCCTGGTGGTGGTGGATGCATTTCACATGTGATGGTGGGCCCTTTTGAACAGGTGTGATCCACCATCTCTGGGTATCTCGTGATGACTTCCTCACCCTGATCCATTTCATGTTGTTCATCTGAGGGCAGCAATACAGGACATGATTATCAAGAAGTGATGCATAGGGGTTTTCATTACAACACATTTATGACCCCATTAACCTTCTATCAAACCCATGACTTCCCACTGGTAACAGCATCACATCTGTGCTCCAGAAACTAAGGGAAAACCTGATACATAACAACAGCTACAATATTAAATAAAGATTAAAATCCTCCATTGTTGAACGTTTTGTTGTGACTGTACTGAAATTATGGCATTTTTAGGTCCATACTGACCAGCAGCCCAAACACACATTACAGTTTAAATGTTAAGAAAAGGGTAATAATACTTGTTGTTACTATTGACTAACACTACAGTGATTTGTCCTCCGGACACATGAAATCATTCCTGTTATTCTCATGACACTGCTCTCAATCATCTTTAGCTCCTAGTGTCTCTGTCATACCCCAACCACAAAGCAGGAGGTTCCTCTGTGGGCTTTTTGTCACCAAAGTGAAAAGAGCACACATATAACGTTTTAGGTGGTCTTTTAAAATTGAGTTTTTCAGCCACATCATTCTGGGTTCCTCATCCCTCGGTCAGCGTGGAAACTCTCTTCGTTTGGGTGCATGTTAAAAACATCGCTGTTGTAGCCGCAGATTTAGCTTCATCTTGTTGTTAGTACAGCTGTGAATAGTGCAACATGTTCCCGAGTTGTGCAAGGACATTTTTAAATGCTACGGGAGCTGATCATCATTTAGAAAAGAAAACAATAAACTTTCAAATTAAACGGTGTGGCAAATCCACTAGTAAACAATGGCTTATAGCTATGTCCAGTGTACAACAGGAAGTTGCACTGATAATCGTTTCTACAGCGCCCCCAGGAATAAGATGAATAGACCACAGTGGGGGTTTTATTTAAACACAGTGTCTATATGGACAACAGCGTTTTTGTTTTTTTGATTTTTTTTTTTTTCTGCTTTTTTAACACAAAGTGTCTATATGGACCACAGGGTTTTTTGTTTTGTTTTGTTTGTTTTATTGTTTTGTTTAGTTTTTACAAAGTGTGTATATGGACCACAGGGTTTTTTTTTGTTTTGTTTTGTTTGTTTTATTGTTTTTTGTTTTGTTTGTTTTATTGTTTTTTGTTTTGTTTTGTTTTGTTTGTTTTTTACAAAGTGTCTATATGGACCATAGTGGGTTTTTTTTTTACTTTTTGTTTTTTTTTTACACAAAGTGTCTATATGGATGACAGTGAATAATAATAATAATAATAATAATAATAATAATAATAATAATAATAATAAATTTAACTTATAATGCACTTTGCATTTGCGATAAATCTCAAAGTGCTCCAGCAATTAAAATGAAAGATTGATAAAAACTAACAATCACTAGAACAATAAGGGAAGCAAAAATTCAAATGTCAATTAAAACATTGGGTAAAAAGAAACATTTTAAGGCCCTTTTAAAAGATTCAATGGTCTGTGGTGCCCTAAAAACAAAAAAGATGAGGAGGCGGGGCATTCCACAGATGAGGGGCTGCATGGAAGAAGGCACGGTCTCCTATGGTGCGGGATTGAGTCCTAGGAATAAGAAGAAGATGGGTGTTGGAGGAGCGAAGAGAATGTGCAGGACAGTGAGGGGTGAGGAGTTCTGTTAGGTATGATGGGGCGTTACTGTATAAACACTGAAAAGTAAGCAGTGAAATTTTGTATATGATCCGGGCAGAAACAGGAAGTCATTGAAGTGAACGGAGGATGGGAGTGAGGTGCTCATGCTTACGTACTCTCATCAGGACCCTGGCAGTGCTGTTCTGGACATACTCAAGTCTTTGTATGTTCTTGCCAGGAGTCCCAATGAGAAGTGCATTGCAATAGACCAGTCTGGAGGAGACAAAGGCGCGGACGAGCATTTCAGAATCAGAAAAGGACAGTGTGGGCCTAAGTTTAGCTATATTACGAATGTGAAAAAAAAAGAGGTTTTACAGATGTGTTTTATATGGGATTGAAAGGTGAGTTGTGGATCAAAAATGATAGCAAGGTTGGAGACTGTAGAAGAAACAGAGAGTGATGGAGATGGAGCAAAAGCAGATGGGGTCTCAGACACACTGCCATCCAGCCTCAGATACAACTGAGTATCATCAGCGTAGCAGTGGAATGAGACCCCATAATTGCTGATGATGCATCCAAGTGGCACCATATAGTTTAAATAGAAAGGGTCAAAGGACTGATCCCTGAGGCACCCCACAAGAGACAGGATGGCTCAGTGATCTGGCATGCCCAATGAAGACTAATTCCAATTTCAGATAAACCAGTCCAGGCCGGTGCCAGTGAGCCCTACAAGGTGCTGTAGTTGGTGGAGCAGGATAACATGATCCACCGTGTCAAAGGCTGCCGACAGGTCAAGCAGAATGAGGACAGAAGAAAACCCATGGTCAGAAGTGACCAGCAGGTCATTTGTGACCCTGACCAGTGCTGTATCTGTACTATGAGCTCTACGGAAACCAGATTGGAATTTTTCCAGAATACTGTTTTCATGTAAATGATATTGAATATGGACCAAAACAGTTTTTTCAAGAATTTTTGCCAGAAAGGGGAGATTACAGATGGATCTCTAACTTGCCAGATCATGAGGGTCAAGAGTGTTTTTTTAAGAAGGGGTTTGATAATGGCAGATTTCAAGATGGGAGAAACAAGACCGGATTGGAGAGAATGATTAATTATAACAGTAACTAGAAGCACTCAGAGAATGCAAACCTCCACCAAGGCCGTAGGGTCACTGACCCTAAAGAGATTCCCTCCTTGGCACAGTGATCTATTCAACAATTCAGTGTTACAACCAAAACTATGATACATACACTTTTCTTTCCTGTATATTTGACATCCTTGACCATGAAAACATACCACTAGAACTTGGAATCACTTTTTATGTCTTTATTAGTTCAAACGTTATTGTATAAAAATGATTTTTCGGTAATGGCGGTTTTCTTCTGGATCTAGCTCCATAACATTTGAAGCTACATCAAATCTGATGACACCTTACTGAATCAGTACAGATTCAGCTACAATTTGGTGTTAGTTGTGCATCTGTAGCTTCATTTGTCACCTCACACTGACACATTTTCTATTTTCCCTATATTTTTGAATATTCAGGACTTACGCGTAGCCAGGGGTGGGCCTGGATGGGCCTGGGCCCGCCCACTTGTCAGCCAGGCCCGCCCCATCCAATGAGAAGGCTGAGTCGACACTCGACAGTCACCTGTAGTTGCCTCATTGTATTCCTATGATATGGTATTGCATTAGCACTGAGCAACAATTAATAAATTTTGTCAAAAAAATATGGTTCATCTTCTGTGATTTTTATTAGTTCATTTTCAGAGTACAGTGGTCCCTCGCTATAATGCGGTTCACCTTTCGCGGCCTCGCAGTTTCGCGGATTTTTTTTAGAGCAATTTTGCATGCTTTTTTTTATGCGCATCATGTTCTGCGTCCTTATCTGGCGGGCTGGTCGTGGCACTGGTCGGCATCACCGCGATTGCTCTCACTGCCTCCGATGTGCTTTCTGCGGGATCGATTAAACGCAGCAGCGGGCCACTCACACCGCCCTCCTGTCTGCTGTGCGGAATTGCTCCAAATCTGGCAACAGGTCCAGAGACTACGCTCGCTGTTTTGATGTGGATGTTGACCGCAGCCGCAGAGCTCCGTGACCACCGAGAGAGGACTTGGAGTCTTTGCGGGTCCCACATCCGTACCTCCGGAGGCAGTGAGCGAAGGGAGAGTACGCGCATTGTGTTCTGTGTGTGTCTGTTTATAATCTTCTCACACAGAAGAAAAAAGAGAGTGTTTACACAAGACAGAAAAGTGAGAAAATGTTAATGCCTGTTTGAGAAAAGTGTATAAAGTGTGTAGTGTGGGGTTTTACAGCTTTAAAACATCTATAATAATTGCAAAAAATAGCGCTGACTACTTCGCGGATTTCGCTGTTTTCTACTGTTAATCGGATAAAAACGTCCACCAGAACATCCATGTTGACTCACAGACTGAATGCACTCTCTGTGCTTTCCCTTGAAAGAGAACTGACCGAATTGTTGGACTATGATGACGTGATAAGTGAGTTCAACAAAAAACCCCGTCGTCTCCTGCTGTAGCATTAAAAGGATTCATCAAATGTAAGTGTGAGACCATTAATTACTTTTTTCTTCTAAATAGGTCTAATTGTTAATATTATATTGCAACTGCCACATTCATGTTGGTGTCCATTCTAATGGTTTTTAATTTGGCCGCTGAGCCATGGTTTCCATTGTTTATCAATTTTATAATTTGGCCGCTGAGCCAACCTGTTTTCATGTTGCGGATATATTTTGAATTTTTATTTTAAAGGACTTTACATGACTAAGCGTTGCGTTGCTGCTTGCATTGTCCATGGGGTGCTTGTGTCTGACACTTTGCGTCTGTGTAACAGTGCACACAGCGTCTGTGCAGTTGGCTGAGATGTGTTCATCATTAAACTTGGAATTCATTTTTGAAACAATGCCTTATTTAAATACCTATTGATGTTTTGGGTTTAGGCCCAGCCAAGTAGGCTACCAGACTTGCACTGAATGTGTGTGTGTGTGTGTGTGTGTGTGTGTGTGTGTGTGTGTGTGTGTGTGTGTGTGTGTGTGTGTGTGTGTGTGTGTGTGTGTGCGTGTGTGGCGCTGCACTGCAGCTTGTATTATCCATGAAGAGTAGTTGTGTCTGACGTGTCGCGTCTGTGTGCTCACTTTGCCAGTGCTGTAGACTAAGTGATAACGTTGCTTGCGATGTCCAAACGAGGCATACTTTTTCAAACGGTGTATTATAATACCTACACCTTACCTACAACCCCAAAGGTTGGGCCAATCTGATTTTTTCTGGGCCCACCCGTGATTTCTGCCTACGCCCCTGATTCTGGATCACAAGATCCGGAATCCGGATCAGATCATCACCAAACTTTGTTGTTTGATAGAACATTTGACTATGTTACACCCTCATTTTTTTCAAGTCTTTCTGCCTTGTTTTTGTGGAGTTAGAAACTAGAATGTCAAAATTCCCCCTATCCCACAATGGTGAAGAATCCTTTAAAAAATTCCTGGATCCGGATCATGATCCAGATCACCACTAAAATTTAATCATGTGTTCCTCTTGTCATTTCCAACCACTCCACAAAATTTCATCAAAATCTGTTCAAAACTTTTGAATTATCCTGCTGACAAACAGACAGACAGACAAACAAACAAACTCGACCGAAAACATAACCTCCTTGGCGGAGGTAATAAGGGGAATGAGAATGGCAAAGTTTGCCTTAATTAGGGATGTTGGGAAGGGGTCGAGAGCACAGGTGGAGGGTTTCATGGCCCTGACTGTGGCCTCAACTTCTCTTCCACAAACCACAGAAAAAGAGCAGAAGGTGGTAGGATTCTCAGACTGTGGATTGACAGCTGGGATGGATGTGGAAGGGAAGTGATAAGGGCAGATCGTAATGTTTGAACCTTGTTTTGAAAAAAGGAGATGAATTTATTACAAAGGTCATTAGTGGGATCACTGAAAGATGTTGCTCGGGGTTGGAAAAGATGAGTGATGGTGGAAAACAATGTTTTTTGTATTTCCAGAGCTATTTGTGATTATAGATGAGTAAAAAAGGGATCTTGGTTCATGGAGACTACTAGCATAAGTTTTGCGGTACTTGTGGTAAACTAGCTTGTGAACTAGCAGACCTGAAGCTAAAAAGCGTCTCTCAAGTGCTCGACCAACTGCCTTCATTTTTCTCAACTCAGGGAGTTGAGAAAAATGCCATAGTACCATAGAGCCGAGCGACTGAAGGCAACCAGCCTCTCTCTAACAGGAACGTGACGGACCAGAGAGGCTGGTGTTATAAAAATCCATGGCATTGACTGATGCTAAGAGTGAGACAGGAAAGAAATGGATGACAGTGTTTTTTGTTTTTTTCTTACACAAAGTGTCTATATGAACAACAGTGGGGGGTTTTGCACAAAGTGTCTATATGAATGACAGTAGTTTGTTTTTTTATTTACACAAAGTGTCTGTATGAACAACAGTGGGGGTTTTTGCACAAAGTGTCTATATGAATGACAGTAGTTTGTTTTTTTTATTTACACAAAGTGTCTATATGAACAACAGTGGGGGGTTTTGCACAAAGTGTCTATATGAATGACAGTAGTTTGTTTTTTTATTTACACAAAGTGTCTATATGAACAACAGTGGGGGTTTTGCACAAAGTGTCTATATGAATGACAGTAGTTTGTTTTTTTTTATTTACACAAAGTGTCTATATGAACAACAGTGGGGGTTTTTGCACAAAGTGTCTATATGAATGACAGTAGTTTGTTTTTTTTATTTACACAAAGTGTCTATATGAAAGAACAGTGGGCTTGTCATGCTTGGCCCCGGCTCAGGTTTTAGGTCTTAGCCCTTGGCATATTTCTTTTGTGATTTTCTGGTTTTCATTAGTTCATACTTTATCATGTTAGTCTCAGTTTGATTGATTCATTCATTTTATTTCATTCATTTAAAAGAAAAACAGAAAAGCAAAAAACAAAAGCACCACAATACCAGAATGAAAAGGAGCAGAAAGAAGAACAAGTCTTATGATTTCTGCCCCTTTTAACAATACAATCTTTCAATATACAGCATCATAGTCAACATTATTTAACAGATTGCATTTCTTTAACTTGTCACATACCACTGACCCATTTCATAATTATGACCATTAATTAATAGATTACATCACTGACAGGTTACATTTAAACTTAAGACACTCCAAACATTATTAACAGTTTACTTTTTTTTTTTTGACTTTCTTGCAGCCCACTGACTTACTTCATAGTTTCATACTTACTTAATACATCTAATTTAATATGTTTTTTAAATAATTTAAGCGACCTTAATTCTTTAATTTCTTTATTAAGATTGTTCCATAATTTGACACCATTTACTGCAATACTCCTTTCCTTTACTTTGGTTCTAAATCTTGTTTTTTTTAAAGACTTCTATTCCTTTCAATTTATAACTACTTACTCTTTTTTCAAACATATTTTGAATGTTTGTTGGTAAAGTATTTTTATTAACTTGGTACATCGTTTGTAATATTTTCAAATCGACTAAATCATGAAATTTAAGTACCCTATACGTAATAAACAATGGATTAGATGGATCTCTAAAACCACTGTTACTAATCACTTTTAAAGGTCTTTTCTGCAAAATAAATAAAGGTTGTATATAGGTTGTATATGTTGATCCCCAGATTTCTACACAGTAAGTTAAATATGGGACAATCAATGAATTGTACAATGTTAATAAACCATAACTATTTAATGAATATTTTACTTTATGCAAAACAGCAATGGCTTTCGCTATTTTTCCTTTTATGTAATTTATGTGTGACTTCCATGTAAGATCTTCATCAATCATGACTCCTAAAAATTTCATTTCTTTTACTCTTTGTATATCCATTCCATCTATTTGTAATGACACATTATTTTTTTTCGCTCTATCATTAAACAATATGAAATTTGTCTTATTAATATTTAGTGACAATCTGTTTATATCAAACCAATGTTTAACTTTTTCCAACTCTGTATTTATCACTTGTACTACTTCCTGTATATCTGATCCAGAGTAAAACAGCGTTGTATCATCAGCAAATAAAATGCTGCCAAGCACATTGGATACATTCACAAAATCATTGATATACAAAATAAACAGTTTGGGTCCAAGTACCGATCCTTGTGGTACTCCATAAATAATGTTACACAATTTTGATTTGGTATTATTTATCTGAACAAACTGTTTTCTATTTTCTAAGTAGCTTTTTACCCACTGATGTGCAACACCTTGTTGTGAAAGTGTAGGAACACGGACCCACAACAGGGGGCGCAAATGAACGGACAATGGAGGAAGTCAAATAGCACTTTTACTGTTGTGAAATAAGCACAACAAACACGACAGATTACAATAGTAGACAATGAAGTCAAATCACAAAAGGTGTCATGTGGGCAGGCTCGAAGATAGAAGACGTCTGTCCAAAGCAGAACCGGAACCACACGATTTCCTCCGCCACCGAACCCCGGGAATACTGGAGCCGCCAAGTCCCGAACTCCCAGGTGGCCACTGCCTCCGCTTGTCGGATCTGGTACTGCTGGCGAGGAACAAAAACAGTCAGATGTGGGTGCGCCTGCACCCAGCAACACGTATGGTGGAAAAACCACCTCCACCTCTCGTCAGGAAAATACTGGTAAGTGCAGGAATGTGAGTACTTATCCAAAAAGTCCAATACAGTCTCCAGCTGTACTACTCACTATCTGCACACAAGCAACAAAGTATTACTGTTAAGAAGACAACACAATTGCCTGAGTACGTTACCTCCTCGGTAGAGCGATATCTCGGCAAAGAGGTGGAGATGACGTCTTGCTGATATACCGATGCGGATCAGATGATTGGTGACAGCTGTCGTAGGTGACAGTTGTCACCCCGGCTGCTCCTGTGAGGTGGCAGCGCCCTCTGGTGCCTGGAGCCCGCACTCCAGGCAGGGTGCCCTCTGGTGGTGGTGGGCCAGCAGTACCTCCTCTTCAGCGGCCCACACAACAGGACCCCCCCCTCAACGGGCACCTCCTGGCGCCCGACCAGGCTTGTCCGGGTGGCGGCGGTAGAAATCGGCCAGGAGGGCCGGGTCCAGGATGAAGCTCCTCTTCACCCAGGAGCGTTCTTCGGGTCCGTACCCCTCCCAGTCCACCAAATACTGGAAGCCCCGGCAAATCCTACGGACATCCAAGAGCCGGCTGGACTGATGACCTTGAGGATCTTGAATGGACAGATGTACCGATCCTGCAGTTTAGGTGAGTCCACTTTGAGGGGAATGTCCTTTGTTGACAACCACACTTCCTGCCCTGGCCGATACGCAGGGGCCGGGGTCCGCCGACGGTCTGCATGGGCTTTCGTCCTCATCCGGGCCCTTAGCAAAGCAGAACGGGCGGCACGCCACACCCGACGGCACTTCCGCAGGTGGGCCTGGACCGAGGGCACACCGACCTCTCGCTCAACCACCGGAAACAAAGGAGGCTGGTACCCCAGACACACCTCAAAAGGGGAGAGGCCGGTGGCTGACGACACCTGGCTGTTATGGGCATACTCGATCCAGGCCAAATGGGTACTCCAGGCCGCCGGGTGCGCGGCCGTCACGCAATGCAGGGCCTGTTCCACCTCCTGATTGGCCCGTTCTGCTTGCCCGTTGGTCTGGGGATGATACCCGGATGAGAGACTCACCGTGGCCCCCAGTTCCCGGCAGAAGCTCCTCCAGACTTGCGAGGAGAACTGGGGGCCGCGATCGGAGACGATGTCTGTTGGAATCCCATGCAGCCAGACGACGTGGTGGACCAGGAGGTCCGCTGTCTCCTGGGCAGTCGGGAGCTTCGGGAGGGCCATGAAGTGGGCCGCCTTGGAGAATCGGTCCACTATCGTGAGGATGGTGGTGTTGCCCTGGGACGGCGGGAGGCCCGTGACAAAATCCAGGCCAATGTGGGACCAGGGGCGATGAGGCACGGGCAGCGGCTGGAGCAGTCCCAATGCCCTGCGGTGGTCAGCCTTGCCCATGGCGCAGGTGGTGCAGGCCTGGATATAATCCACCAGAAGCGCTGCCGGACAACTGCCACGGTTCTTCGCACCCCCGGATGACAGGAGAACTTGGAGCCGTGACAGAAGTCCAGGACTGCAGCCCTAGCCTCTGGTGGGACATAAAGTCTGTTCTTCGGCCCAGTTCCGGGGTCCGGGCTTCGTGCCAGGGCCTCCTGGATGGTTCTCTCTACGTCCCAGGTGAGGGTGGCCACGATAGCGGACTCCGGGATGATGGGTTCCGGTGGATCCGACAACTCCGTTTTGACTTCATCTTCATGTACCCGGGACAAGGCATCCGATCTCTGGTTTTTGGTCCCGGGACGGTAGGTGATCCGGAAGTCAAAACGGCCGAAGAACAGTGACTAGCAGGCTTGCCTGGGGTTCAGCCGCTTGGCGGTCCTGATATACTCCAGGTTACGGTGGTCAGTGAAAACCGTGAATGGCACGGACGTTCCCTCCAACAGATGTCTCCACTCTTCAAGAGCCTCTTTCACCGCAAGGAGTTCTCGATTGCCGACGTCATAGTTCCGTTCGGCCGGGGTCAACCTGCGGGAAAAATAGGCACACGGGTGAAGGACCTTATCGGTCTCTCCGTTCTGGGAAAGCACAGCTCCTATCCCTGAGTCCGAGGCATCCACTTCAACCACAAACTGGCGACTAGGATCGGGCTGCACCAGAACGGGTGCAGACGAGAAGCGCCGTTTCAACTCCTTGAACGCGGCATCGCAACGATCCGACCAGGTGAAGGGGACTTTTGGAGAGGTCAGGGCTGTCAGGGGGCTAACTACCTGACTGTAGCCCTTAATGAACCTCCTGTAGAAATTTGCAAAGCTGAGGAACTGTTGCAGTTTCCTACGGCTGGTAGGTTGGGGCCAGTCTCTCACCGCCGCGACCTTGGCCGGATCAGGAGCGACAGAGTTAGGGGAGATGATAAACCCCAGGAAGGACAAAGAAGTGTGGTGGAACTCGCACTTCTCGCCCTTCACAAACAGCCGGTTCTCTAACAACCACTGCAGGACCTGACGTACATGCCGGACATGGGTCTCAGGATCCAGAGAAAAGATGAGTATATCGTCCAGATATACGAAGACGAATCGGTGCAGGAAATCCCGCAAGACATCATTAACCAATGCTTGGAACGTCGCGGGGGCGTTTGTAAGACCGAACGGCATGACCAGGTACTCAAAGTGACCTAAGGGGGTGTTAAATGCCGTCTTCCACTCGTCTCCCTTCCGGTTCTGAACCACGTGATACGCATTTCTAAGATCTAGCTTAGTGAACATTTGGGCTCCATGCAGGGGCGTGAACACTGAATCCAACAAGGGCAATGGGTATCGGTTACGAACCGTGATTTCGTTCAGCCCCCTGTAATCAATGCATGGACGTAGTCCGCCATCCTTTTTCCCCACAAAAAAGAAACCTGCACCCATCGGGGAGGTGGAATTCCGGATCAACCCGGCAGCTAAAGAGTCCCGGATGTAGGTCTCCATTGATTCGCGCTCAGGTCGTGAGAGGTTGTACAGCCTGCTGGACGGAAACTCAACGCCTGGAACCAAATCAATGGCACAATCGTACGGGCGGTGCGGGGGAAGGGTGAGCGCCAGATCCTTACTGAACACGTCCACAAGGTCATGGTACTCCACCGGCACTGTCCAGAGATTGGGCGGGACTCTGACCTCCTCCTTAGCCTGGGAACCGGGAGGAACCGAGGAACCTAAACATACCCGATGGCAGGTCTCGCTCCACTGAACCACTACCCCGGACGGCCAATCGATCCGGGGATTGTGTTTTAACATCCAGGGGAACCCGAGAATCACACGGGAGGTGGCAGGAGTCACAAAAAAACTCGATCTCCTCCCGGTGGTTCCCTGACACCACCAGAGTTACTGGAGGTGTCTTATGTGTGATTAAAGGGAGTAGGGAGCCATCTAGTGCCTGTACTTGCACAGGTGAAGTAAGTGCCACCAGAGGGGGCCCTGCCTCCCTGGCCCATTTGCTGTCTAGCAAATTCCCTTCAGAGCCCGTGTCCACCAGTGCTGGGGCCTGAAGGGTTAAATCCTCATAAAGGATTGTAACTGGGAGTCGTGTGGCAATATGGGTGTGTCCCACGTGAATGTCTTGGCCCACCCCTAGCCCAGTTTCTAGGGGCGGGCGTTGGTGTTTAACCGCTCGGGGCAGTCCCTCACCTGATGCTCTATCGAGCCACAAACAAAGCACGCTCCGTGGACCAGCCTCCTCTGTCTATCCGGTGGTCTAAATGTGGCCCTGCTCGTGTCCATAGCTTCATCAGCAGGGGGAGCTGTAACCACACGGAGCGTAGAGGCCGTGGAGCGTGGGGAGGGCGGAGCTCGGTCGGAGCTGGAAGGGAGAGGGACGGCGCGTGCCCGGCCACGCCCTTCGTCTCGTTCCCGACGGCGTTCTTCTAACCGATTGTCTAATCGTATAACGAGATCAATAAGCCCATCTAAATCCCGCGGTTCATCCTTAGCCACCAGGTGCTCCTTCAGGACCAACGACAGTCCGTTTACGAAGGCGGCGCAGAGGGCAGTGCTATTCCAGCCGGACCTCGCAGCCGCGATGCGGAAGTCGACTGCATAAGCAGCTGCGCTCCGGCGCCCCTGTCTCATTGACAGCAGCACGGCTGAAGCGGTCTCTCCTCTATTTGGGTGATCGAACACTGTTCTGAACTCCCTCACAAACCCATCATATGTCTGAAGGAGCCGTGAATTTTGCTCCCAGAGTGCTGTAGCCCAAGCGCGTGCCTCACCGCAAAGCAGATTTATCACATAAGCTATTTTGCTAGCATCAGTCGCGTACATGACGGGACGTTGTGGGAAGACGAGCGAACACTGCATAAGAAAGTCCGCGCACGTCTCCACACAACCCCCGTACGGCTCTGGAGGGCTTATGTATGCTTCCGGGGAAGGTGGGAGGGGTCGTTGAACGACCTGTGGAACGTCACTGTTACGCACAGGGTCGACAGGAGGGAGAGCCGCAGCAGCGCCCTGAGGGCGCGCTTCCACCTGCGCGGCGAGAGCCTCCACCCTGCGGTTAAGGAGGACGTTCTGCTCGGTCATTAGATCCAACCGAGCCGTGAAGGCGGTGAGGATTCGCTGCAACTCACCGATCATTCCTCCTGCGGACGCCTGTGCGCCCTGTTCTTCCATTGGCCGTTCAACAGCCGGTTGACGCCCCTCGGGATCCATGACGTTGGCTGAGATATCCTGTTGTGAAAGTGTAGGAACACGGACCCACAACAGGGGGCGCAAATGAATGGACAATGGAGGAAGTCAAATAGCACGTTTACTGTTGTGAAATAAGCACAACAAACACGACAGATTACAATAGTAGACAATGAAGTCAAATCACAAAAGGTGTCATGTGGGCAGGCTCGAAGATAGAAGACGTCTGTCCAAAGCAGAACCGGAACCACACGATTTCCTCCGCCACTGAACCCCGGGAATACTGGAGCCGCCAAGTCCCGAACTCCCAGGTGGCCACTGCCTCCGCTTGTCGGATCTGGTACTGCTGGCGAGGAACAAAAACAGTCAGATGTGGGTGCGCCTGCACCCAGCAACACGTATGGTGGAAAAACCACCTCCACCTCTCGTCAGGAAAATACTGGTAAGTGTTATATGGCTGGGGGGGGCCTGGCTGCCGGTTTGTTTGTCTGTTTGTTTTCCTCCCAGGTGGCGTGCATTTGGGACTGAGTGGCTGTGTTGCTGAGGCTGTCAGGACCTCACCCTGATCACCTGCGACTCGTCAGGACTCACAGCTGAGGTGCATCTGGATGGATTGGAGCATGTTGGCATTTAAGACTGGAGTGCACAGTGTGTATTTGCCAGAGACTCGACCTTGTGACCAGACGGGTGAGATCGTCGTCTTGGGAGCCATCTCATCAGCAGCGGACGCTGAGAATGTCCAGGTTTGATGCACGGTCTGTGAAAGAGGAGGGGGTGAGGTCTCACGCTCGTCAGCACACTTCCTGAGGTACGTTGGATTTTGTGACTAACAGTTATACAGTCAGTAAATGTGGTGTCCCTCACACCTTATTGTATTGAGCTGTATGTTAGTCATGTATCAGCTTCCACTGCGGTGGAGTTTTGTGAACGGGATGTTCCATGCCTGCAGGTTGGGAAGCTGATCAGTAATCAAGCCAGGAAGTGTTTGCTGTTTGTACACCTTTAAGTGTTCTGTGTGTAGAGTGTGGACTCACATAATGGTTCCTTCTTTCACAGACTCGGTTGTTGCGGCCACCTGGGGGGTGTCGGCGGGGTCCTTGGGTCCGAAACAGCTTCTGGCTCCGGACCGTTAGCGCTGCTGGGAGCGCACCACGCCAGGCCGCACCTTTGTTATTACATTTTCACTGTTATGTATTAAATTCAGTTAGCCTTTGAACCGTGCTCTGCTTATTTCATACTGGGTCCTTCAAACGCTGGTCGGTTCTCCGAGCTGCGTCCGACACATAACAGTAGTCTCTGGCCAAACATCACGGACCCAGCGTTAGCAGAGACGGTAACGCGCCGGGAAGGCGGCAGCAGACGTTCAGTGGTTATCCGGATCAGTTGCGGGGCTCTCCGCCCGGAAGGTGCGTGTTTGAGACCCATTACTGGATACTGATTTGTGCTCTCTTGCAGCCGTGTTCCTGTGTTTGTGCCTTATCCGTGGGTCGTGGTGGAGTGTGACTGGCGACGGCTTCGCGTCACGCTCCGACCGGATAAGAGGTGTAAACGGGAGCTGCAAGAGTGCGTTTGTAATGGGTTCACGCGCACGGCGGAGCTCTGTTAGCACGGGTCGCTGGGCTTCCTGTGTTACAGTCGTAGCCCCGTTTCCCCGGACAAAGGTAACTACTGCGTCTGTTGTATCAGCTCCGGCATTATTTAGTTGAGCACATTTTGGTTGTGTGTTGCACTCAGCTGCGCACACAAAAGCAGCTCGTTTGTTTTTTTCTGTCGCCCAAGGGGTTTTTTCATTTTTAGCACTCTGGTTCCCCTTGTGGTGACTGAATCACGGTACCGTCAAGCTCTGGAGTAGGAACAGGTGTGTTCCATTTGGTTGAGCTTGACGGTATAACTCACTGATTTGTTTTGTGTTAGTTCATTTTGTGTGGGTGTTTTTTGAGTTGGTTTTTGTGTGGGCTTTTCTTTTTTGTTGTCCACTATTTGTCTGGGGGTGTGACCCTGTAGCCTTTGCTAACCAAGAACAAAAAAAAAAAAAAAAAAAAAAAAGAAAAACGGGGACCCAAACAACTGTGTGTTGGTCTGTTTTTTTTTTCTTTTGTTTCTTTTTGTTTCACATCCCCAGGGTTAGATGGAGCGGTCCCCTGGGGGGTGATGGGGTGGTATTTGGGTTGTTTTTTCTCTTTGTTTTTTGTTGTGCCCTCTCTTCTCCTCTGACTCCAGCCGGGTGTGCCGTAGTGTCGGCATTGCTGGAGGGGTGCAGTTAGGTTGTGCTGGGCGTTTCCCAGGTGGCCTCTGCACCCGGGAGGGGAGGGGGGGGGGGTTTGGGGTTTTTTTTGTTTTCCCTCCCCCAGTTTCCGCCCTCAGGGTTTGACTGTGGTGTCCTCTGGGGGGGAAAAGGCGTTGGGTCCATCTAGCCGTGGACGGCCGGGGCTGGGTCCATTGGTCGTGAGGGGAGGCGTCTCCTGGGGTTGACGAGTGGTCCTCTGGGGGGCGCTGGTAGTCCCCGTGGGTGACGGTGGATCCCAGAGGGACCTCGGCCGTGGTTATTACTCCTGGAGCTGGCGGGTGGCCCTCTGGGGGGTGTTGGTCCCTGCGTGTCGTTTGGGGGGGAGGAGGGGGGGTATTTTGGCATTTTTGTTTGTGAGTTTACATGTGGGTTGTTTTTCTTTTCTCCCCTTCCCTGGGGTTTGATGGGACGGTCCCCTGGGGCGGGGGGGGGGTGTTTTGGTTGTTTTGTGTTATGACTAATCACACATGTTTGGTTAAAGGCTGACCGCACAGGTGTAGGAACTCCTGGCCACACCTGTGCTGAGACTGTCAAACAAGGGCAAAGATGCAGCCAGTTCAACCAGTCTGTTGGAGGACGAACGCAGACGCGGTTTCCAGCCATGGTCCCTGGAGGGGGGTGTTTCTCCTGGGCCAGGTGTGTGTGGTCGCCGGGAGGCTTCCCGTGAGGGTGGGGTACTGTTATATGGCTGGGGGGGGCCTGGCTGCCGGTTTGTTTGTCTGTTTGTTTTCCTCCCAGGTGGCGTGCATTTGGGACTGAGTGGCTGTGTTGCTGAGGCTGTCAGGACCTCACCCTGATCACCTGCGACTCGTCAGGACTCACAGCTGAGGTGCATCTGGATGGATTGGAGCATGTTGGCATTTAAGACTGGAGTGCACAGTGTGTATTTGCCAGAGACTCGACCTTGTGACCAGACGGGTGAGATCGTCGTCTTGGGAGCCATCTCATCAGCAGCGGACGCTGAGAATGTCCAGGTTTGATGCACGGTCTGTGAAAGAGGAGGGGGTGAGGTCTCACGCTCGTCAGCACACTTCCTGAGGTACGTTGGATTTTGTGACTAACAGTTATACAGTCAGTAAATGTGGTGTCCCTCACACCTTATTGTATTGAGCTGTATGTTAGTCATGTATCAGCTTCCACTGCGGTGGAGTTTTGTGAACGGGATGTTCCATGCCTGCAGGTTGGGAAGCTGATCAGTAATCAAGCCAGGAAGTGTTTGCTGTTTGTACACCTTTAAGTGTTCTGTGTGTAGAGTGTGGACTCACATAATGGTTCCTTCTTTCACAGACTCGGTTGTTGCGGCCACCTGGGGGGTGTCGGCGGGGTCCTTGGGTCCGAAACAGCTTCTGGCTCCGGACCGTTAGCGCTGCTGGGAGCGCACCACGCCAGGCCGCACCTTTGTTATTACATTTTCACTGTTATGTATTAAATTCAGTTAGCCTTTGAACCGTGCTCTGCTTATTTCATACTGGGTCCTTCAAACGCTGGTCGGTTCTCCGAGCTGCGTCCGACACATAACAGGTAAGTGCAGGAATGTGAGTACTTATCCAAAAAGTCCAATACAGTCTCCAGCTGTACTACTCACTATCTGCACACAAGCAACAAAGTATTACTGTTAAGAAGACAACACAATTGGCTGAGTACGTTACCTCCTCGGTAGAGTGATATCTCGGCAAAGAGGTGGAGATGACGTCTTGCTGATATACCGATGCGGATCAGATGATTGGTGACAGCTGTCGTAGGTGACAGTTGTCACCCCGGCTGCTCCTGTGAGGTGGCAGCGCCCTCTGGTGCCTGGAGCCCGCACTCCAGGCAGGGTGCCCTCTGGTGGTGGTGGGCCAGCAGTACCTCCTCTTCAGCGGCCCACACAACAGGACCCCCCCCTCAACGGGCACCTCCTGGCGCCCGACCAGGCTTGTCCGGGTGGCGGCGGTAGAAATCGGCCAGGAGGGCCGGGTCCAGGATGAAGCTCCTCTTCACCCAGGAGCGTTCTTCAGGTCCGTACCCCTCCCAGTCCACCAAATACTGGAAGCCCCGGCCCATCCTACGGACATCCAAGAGCCGGCGCACAGTCCAAGCCGGCTCGCCATCGATGATCCGGGCAGGAGGTGGTGCCGGACCCGGAGTACAGAGGGGTGAGGTGTGATGCGGCTTAATCCGGGACACATGGAAAACGGGATGGATCCGCAGTGAGGCCGGAAGATGAAGCCTCACTGCGGCTGGACTGATGACCTTGAGGATCTTGAATGGACCGATGTACCGATCCTGCAGTTTAGGTGAGTCCACTTTGAGGGGAATGTCCTTTGTTGACAACCACACTTCCTGCCCTGGCCGATACGCAGGGGCCGGGGTCCGCCGACGGTCTGCATGGGCTTTCGTCCTCATCCGGGCCCTTAGCAAAGCAGAACGGGCGGCACGCCACACCTGACGGCACTTCCGCAGGTGGGCCTGGACCGAGGGCACACCGACCTCTCGCTCATCCACCGGAAACAAAGGAGGCTGGTACCCCAGACACACCTCAAAAGGGGAGAGGCCGGTGGCTGACGACACCTGGCTGTTATGGGCATACTCGATCCAGGCCAAATGGGTACTCCAGGCCGCCGGGTGCGCGGCCGTCACGCAACGCAGGGCCTGTTCCACCTCCTGATTGGCCCGTTCTGCTTGCCCGTTGGTCTGGGGATGATACCCGGATGAGAGACTCACCGTGGCCCCCAGTTCCCGGCAGAAGCTCCTCCAGACTTGCGAGGAGAACTGGGGACCGCGATCGGAGACGATGTCTGTTGGAATCCCATGCAGCCAGACGACGTGGTGGACCAGGAGGTCCGCTGTCTCCTGGGCAGTCGGGAGCTTCGGGAGGGCCACGAAGTGGGCCGCCTTGGAGAATCGGCCCACTATCGTGAGGATGGTGGTGTTGCCCTGGGACGGCGGGAGGCCCGTGACAAAATCCAGGCCGATGTGGGACCAGGGGCGATGAGGCACGGGCAGCGGCTGGAGCAGTCCCGATGCCCTGCGGTGGTCAGCCTTGCCCATGGCGCAGGTGGTGCAGGCCTGGATATAATCCCGGATGTCGGCCTCTATCGACGCCCACCAGAAGCGCTGCCGGACAACTGCCACGGTTCTTCGCACCCCCGGATGACAGGAGAACTTGGAGCCGTGACAGAAGTCCAGGACTGCAGCCCTAGCCTCTGGTGGGACATAAAGTCTGTTCTTCGGCCCAGTTCCGGGGTCCGGGCTTCGTGCCAGGGCCTCCTGGCACACCTCTTATTCCATATTGTTGTAACTTGTGGAGCAATCTTGAGTGGTCTATAACATCAAAAGCCTTTTTCAGGTCAATAAAAATACTTACAAAATAATCCTTATTATCTATTGTTGTTGATATTTTCTCTATTAGTTCCATAATTGCCATAGCTGTCGAATGTTTTGTTCTGAATCCATACTGAGCATTATTTAAAATATGATGTTTCTCAATAAATTTATCCAATCTTGTTACAAAAACTTTTTCCATAATTTTAGAAAACTGTGGAAGCAATGATACTGGCCTGTAATTAGAAAAATTATGTTTGTCTCCATTTTTATATAATGGGACTACCTTAGCAATTTTCATTTCATCTGGAAAAACCCCAGTTGACAGAGACAGATTACAAATATAAGTAAATGGTTCAATAACAATTTCTATTATACTTTTTACAGTCATCATGTCTAAATCTTCATGGTCAGTTGATCTTTTGCTTACACAGTTTTTTACAATATTTCTTATTTCATCTTTTTCCACATTGGAAAATACTATTGACCGTATTTACCAATGTACATAATTTATCTTCTATTATTGGTTTATTTCCCACCAGACTTGACCCTACATTTGAAAAATAATCATTAAACCCATTTGCAACTTCTTTTATATCATATATCTCTTTATTTTCCTTAACAAAGTAATTTGGAATAGTTTATTTCGTTCCATCACTATCAATCACACTTTTTATAATTCCCCATGTTACCCTCATATTATCTTTACTCTTATTTAGTTTTTCACTGTAATAATCTTTTTTTTGTTTCCTAATTATTGTTAATAGTTTATTTTTATATTTTTTGTATTTATGTTCTGATTCCTTTGTTTGCAATTTTAAAAAGCACCTGTATAAATAGTTTTTCTTTGCACAAGCATTTTTTATTCCCTTTGTCAGCCATGGTTTATTTACTCTTTTCTTACTAATTTCAATTAATTTACAATTTTTATTGTATGATTTCATCAATATTTTCATAAATGAGTTATATGCTACATTAACATCACTGACATAAACTTCTTCCCAGTTTTGATTTTTAAGGTCATATTTTAATGCCTCTAAGGCTTTTACTGACTTATCTCTTTTAAAGTTTATATCAGTTTTTTTTGTTGTACCTATTTTTATATTTAAATATTGACAAAAATGGTAAATGGTCGCTAATATCTGTCATGAAGATCCCATTCTTGATAATTTCATCTGTTCTGTTTGTAAATATATTATCAATTACCGTTGCACTTTGCGATGTAATTCTGGTTGGTTTTGTTATCAAGGGGAATAACCCCAAACTATACATTGAATTCACAAAATCACTTAATCTTTGGTTAAGTCTTTGGTTAATCTTTGATTCTATCGTTTTGCTTTCTTTATTATTTAGTCACTGTTTTCATTCAGCACCTCATCATTTAGTTTGTAGTCTTTCAGTTATTTGTTGCTTTTCCTTGTGTTACACTTTCGTCACTGGTTCATTCTTTGCTCATCATTTATTGTGCAGTTTGTATTTGTTACTCTGGGTCTTTTATGTTACTTTAGTCTTAATTTAGTTCTGGTTATCACATTTGTTGTATAATGTTTAGTCACAGGTTTTTGTTATTATTTATGTTTGGTGTTGCTCATCAGATTATGTTCCATTTCTTATTCATTGCATTTTCTGTTTATCAGTTATCTTGTTTTATTCTTTGCATTATGCTGTGTTCACTGGGTTTTGTTTATTTGTGGATTAACCGATAGATTGTTTTGCCATTTTATTGTATTCACTTTTCTGTAGCATTCAGTTAGTCCATTCAAGTTTTAGTTTTCTGGTTTTCCCCTTTTTGATTTGTTATGGTAGTTCTTACGTTTGCCCCTTTGTTTTGTTCAGATTCATTTTTGAACACGTCATGTTTCTCAGTTTTTCTGTCACTCACTTCTCTTGTTTTGCACCGCTTTGTTTTGCCCTCTCGCACACTCTTGCCTTTCTTCTCTCCTCTTTGTTCACTTCACCACACTTCTCTCCACACACCTGCTTCACATCAGCCTGATTACTTTGCTCCTCTTTAAAACCCTCACAGTTCCACAGCTCACACTGCCCAATTGTTGACTCTGCTCACTTTCTCGCTTTTTGTTCTTGTCTCGTTTTTGCTCTTCTGTGTTTTTGACCTTGCTTGTATCCTCCGACCTCCGCCTCGCCGTTGCCCTGGACTCAGCCTGTTTTTTGACTCTGCCACTGTTTTGCCCATATTACTCCTTGACGCCGGTTGTATGAACTTTGCTCGTTCCTGGACCCTGACCCAGCCTGCATCATGTCTGATACCTCTGCCAGTAAGTTGGACTACCTGTGTACCGAATCCTATGCCTGGTCTTCGGATAAAGCTGTTTACCAATCTAAGCCAACCATGCCTGTGAGTCTGCATTGGTCTCCTCCTGTTTCATGTGTCAAGCCATCACCAGTCCTGTCAGAGCTGTTTTTTTTTTACACAAAGTGTCTATATGAACTACAGTGTTTTTTTTTTATACACAAAGTATCTATATGGACGACAGTGGGGTTTTTTTTTACACAGTGTCTATATGGATGACAGTGTGGGTTTTTTTTACACAAAGTGTCTATATGAACGACAGTGGGTTTTTTTTTACACAAAGTGTCTATATGGACAACAGTGGGTTTTTTTTTTTACACAAAGTGTCCATATGGACAACAGTGGGGTTTTTTTTACACAAAGTGTCTATATGGACGACAGTGTTTTTTTTTTTTTTACACAAAGTGTCTATATGGACGACAGTGGGGGTTTTTTTACACAAAGTGTCTATATGGACGACAGTGTGGGTTTTTTTTTACACAAAGTGTCTATATGAACGACAGTGGGGTTTTTTTTACACAAAGTGTCTATATGGACAACAGTGGGGTTTTTTTTACAAAGTGTCTATATGGACGACAGTGTTTTTTTTTTTTTTACACAAAGTGTCTATATGGACAACAGTGGGGTTTTTTTTTACACAGTGTCTATATGGACGACAGTGGGTTTTTTTTTTTACACAGTGTCTATATGGACGACAGTGGGGTTTTTTTTTTTACACAAAGTGTCTATATGGACGACAGTGGGGTTTTTTTTTTTTACACAAAGTGTCTATATGGACAACAGTAGGGGTTTTTCTCACACAAGTGAGAAACAAGTGAGGCAGAGACTGCTGGAGGATGTGTTTCTACTTGAAAGGACCAAACTCACACCAGACCACATCTGCCAACTCTTGGAGATCTGTCTTAACACCACGTAATTCCTGTTTATGGGGAATTACTACAGGCAGATCCATGGTCGTG
The DNA here is from genome assembly GCF_902500255.1 of Thalassophryne amazonica. Lineage (NCBI taxonomy): Eukaryota > Metazoa > Chordata > Actinopteri > Batrachoidiformes > Batrachoididae > Thalassophryne > Thalassophryne amazonica. Next base: position 90,568,805 of record NC_047113.1, on the reverse strand, counting down.
CGATGGGGTCTGCGGTATCCCCCATTGTGGCCAATCTGTACATGGAGCGAGTGGAGAAAAGAGGCTTGACATCTTTCACGAGCATCTCTCCCAGTCACTGGTTCAGATATGTCGATGACACATGGGTTAAAATCAAGCAACAGGAGGTCGAGGACTTTACAGAGCACATCAACTCGGTGGACTCCAATATCAAGTTCACATGTGAGGATGCCAGAAACAACCATTTAGCCTTCTTGGACTGTGATGTTATGATTGGAGAGAACAGGCAGCTCCAGACAGGGGTTTACAGAAAACCTACTCACACTGACCAATATCTGCTCTTCGGCTCAAACCACCCCCTTGAACACAAGCTCGGGGTGAGCAGGACTCTTCAACACAGAGCCCTACAGGTGCCCACAACTGCAGAGGGAAGGGCTAAAGAACAACAACTTGTCCAGAAAGCCCTCACAGTTTGTGGGTACCCACGATGGTCCCTGGACAAATTGCAGAAGTCCCAGAAAACAAAGAGACCAGATAGACAGGAGACGGACACAAGAAGAAGTGTCTCTCCCTTATTTAGCAGGAGTAGGGGAAAATTACAGAGGATCTTCAGACAGCACAAAATCCCAGTTTACTTTAAACCTGTTAACACCTTGAGACAGAAATTAGTTCACCCTAAGGACAGGATCCCTAGTTACAAACAGAGCAATCAGATGTCAGGAAAACTGTAAAGAACACTACATAGGTGAGACTAAGCAACCTTTACACAAAAGGCTATAGCACTGCAGAGAGGGCGCCAGTGGACCTCAGTCTGCAGTTCATCTCCACCTTAAAGACTCTAACCACATGTTTGAGGACAAGGAAGTTAAAATCTTAGCCAGAGAGAAGAAATGGTTTGAGAGAGGGGTGAAAGAGGCATTGTATGTGAAACAGTTGAAACCCAGCCTTAACCGGGGAGGGGGTCTGAGACACGCTTTGTCCCCTGTTTACAATGGGGTACTCAGATCAAAGCAGTTTCAGTCTTTTGTTCATGGTAATGACTCATTCACGCCATTAGGAGAGGTGTCAGTCCCATCGTTAGGAGGGACAGCTACCCTGTCATTAGGAGGGTGCTAACTAGAGCACAATAGGTGCTAATTAAAGCAATTGTCACTAGCCTATAGCAGTCTGCCTCTCGGTAAGAGGCGTCTGGTTAGGTTTAAAACTCCAGCTTTTGTGGCTTCTGTTTGTTCTTCTCGACAAAGGTCAGACAGAAGTCAGACTTCCAGAGCAAGAATTTTAGCTGAGGAAGCTTCTGCGATTTGAAGCGAAACATCCTTGCGTCATGCAACCCAGTCCAGTCGAAGATTCAAGCTTCTCTACAAGTGTCTACGAGGTCTGTCCAAAAAATATCGGACCTTTTTATTTTTTGCAAAAACCATGCGGATTTGAATCACGTGTGATTGCATCAGCCAAGCTTGAACCTTCGTGCGCATGCGTGAGTTTTTTCACGCCTGTCGGTTGCGTCATTGTGTGAGCAGTGGTCCACCCTTCTCGTCAGATTTTTATTGCGAATAAAGGTCTGAACGATTTGGAGCTTTGCTGCATCAATTTTTTCCAGAAACTGTGAGAGACCTCCAGGTGGTAACCATTCGGAAAATTAATATGGCTTTCAGGGACGATTTTATGGGGATTACACAGATTAAGGAGTGCTCCAGCCGGTTTAAAGACCACCCACAGCTGCCGCGGCGCTCCGAGCGCCGATCGACAGGCTCAAACCCCACTGAAACAACCAGATCATTTCCAACGTGAAGGCTTTGTTGATCCGGGACGTTGTCTGACTTTCACAAAAAGGCCTGGAGGTCTCTCACAGTTTCTGGAAAAAATTGATGCAGCAAAGCTCCAAATCGTTCAGACATTTATTCGCAATAAAAATCCGACGAGAGGGGTGGACCACTGCTCACACAAAGCCTGCTCACAGGCGAATGATGCAGCCGACAGGCGTGAAAAAACTCACGCATGCGCACGAAGGTTCAAGCTTGGCTGATGCAATCACACGTGATTCAAATCCGCATGGTTTTTGCAAAAAATAAAAAGGTCGGATACTTTTCTAACAGACCTCGTATATGGACAATAGTGGGGTTTATATCCACACAAAGTGTCTATATGAATGACAGTATCTTTTTTCACACAGTGTCTTTATGAATGACCAACCCAGTCTCATGTTTTTTTTCTTCATGGTCCTGTGACGAAATGAGTCAAATTTTTGTGACAGGGTTTTTTTAACTCACTATTACTAACCCTACTCCTGCCCCCAACCCTAACCATAACCCCCCACTTCACTTTTAATTTCGTGCAGCAATCACAGAATGAATTAGAATAAATTTGTGCTGCCGTGATGAAAATGAGGTGCTTTTCGTCACAATAGCACAATCCAATAGATTAATGTGTATTTTGTGCTGCTGAATCATGACTTGCCCTGAGACTGGGTTGAAATTAGTCTTTTTTACACAGTGTTTATATGGAGGACAGTGGGGTTTTTTTCACACAGTCTCTATATGGACAATAGTGTGTTTTTTTCACACAGTGTCTATATGAACAACAGTGGTGTCAGGAACTGTGAGGACTTTGCACGACAGGCAGGTGGACACCAATGCAGACTCATGGCTCAGAGGACGGATTTAGAAAAAAGGTTTAATTAAAAAAAAACAGGCTCTGGTCGATACACAGGGTCACAAGCAGGCAGGCGGAGGTACAGACAGTCGTGAGGTGGTGGCGTGGTCAGTAACAAGCAGAGTTTCAGCACAGGCAAACAGGTGTATCAGAGGAGGCAAAAACAGAGTCCAACAAACAAGCAGGGTTCAGGCACAGAGAAGCAGGTTAACAGGCTCAGGCAAAAAAGCAAGGTCAAAACAGGCGAAGGTCATACACGTCAAGAAAAACAGACTATGGCAGAAAACACGAGGCTTGGAACGAGGCAATATGCACAACGAACTAGCAGAGGGCTGTTGAAGACAAGGGGTTTAAATCAGAGGATAATCAGGGCGTGATGATATGCAGGTGCAGGAAAGAAGGCGTGGCTGAGTGAGACGAGTGGAGTGACAGGTGGGCGTGTCAGACAAAAGCAAGAAAAAGAGGAATATGACAGTGACAGAACAAATGTTAAACAATAAGGAAATATTGATACCTAGAATACAAATGTGGTAACAGAATAAACAAAGGCAGGAACAGAACAGAAAATTAAAGGCTGGACCTAACCTAGATGAGAACTCAACATGTGGCAGGAGTGTACAGAAAACCCTGATTTACAAATGTGCTCAAGACAGTGACTGAATAACCAGAAAGTAAAGGATGAAGACTAAACTAGAACAGAACTCAATAAGTGGCTGAAGTGTAACAGATAATCCTCAAAACTTAATGTGATAACACAGTATGACTAAATAAAAAGCAGAGATTAAACTATAACAGAACTTAACGTGGGTGAAGAGTAACAGATCATAAAACCAAGACCAAAGTGGAAGAAACAGAAAATAAACATTCAGGGTCAGACAGAAGGACAAAGAGAGGGAAACAGAGACTGGGGGACAAAACCAGATTCAGGGCAGGTCCAGGGCTAAAACATGACAAGTGGGGTGGGTTTTTTTCCCACACAAAGTGTCTATATGGACGACAGTGGAGTTCTTTTACACAAAGTGTCTATATGGACGACAGTGGGGTGGGGTTTTTTCCACACAGTGTCTATATGGACGACAGTGGGGTGGGGTTTTTTCCACACAGTGTCTATATGGACGACAGTGGGGTGGGTTTTTTTTCCACACAGTGTCTATATGGACGACAGTGGGGTGGGGTTTTTTCCACACAGTGTCTATATGGACGACAGTGGGGTGGGTTTTTTTTCCACACAGTGTCTATATGGACGACAGTGGGGTGGGTTTTTTTTTCCACACAGTGTCTATATGGACGACAGAGGGTTTTTTTTACACAAAGTGTCTATATGAACGACAGTGGGGTGGGGTTTTTTCCACACAAAGTGTCTATATGGACGACAGTGGGGTGGGGTTTTTTTCCACACAGTGTCTATATGAACGACAGTGGGGTGGGGTTTTTTCCACACAGTGTCTATATGAACGACAGTGGGGTGGGGTTTTTTCCACAGTGTCTATATGGACGACAGTGGGGTGGGGTTTTTTCCACACAGTGTCTATATGGACGACAGTGGGGTGGGGTTTTTTCCACACAGTGTCTATATGGACGACAGTGGGGTGGGGGTTTTTCCACACAGTGTCTATATGGACGACAGTGGGGTGGGGTTTTTTCCACACAGTGTCTATATGGACGACAGTGGGGTGGGGTTTTTTCCACACAGTGTCTATATGGACGACAGTGGGGTGGGGTTTTTTCCACACAGTGTCTATATGGACGACAGTGGGGTGGGGTTTTTTCCACACAGTGTCTATATGGACGACAGTGGGGTGGGGTTTTTTCCACACAAAGTGTCTATATGGACGACAGTGGGGTGGGGTTTTTTCCACACAAAGTGTCTATATGAACGACAGTGGGGTGGGGTTTTTTCCACACAAAGTGTCTATATGAACGACAGTGGGGTGGGGTTTTTTCCACAGTGTCTATATGGACGACAGTGGGGTGGGGTTTTTTCCACACAGTGTCTACATGGACGACAGTGGGGTGGGGTTTTTTCCACACAGTGTCTACATGGACGACAGTGGGGTGGGGTTTTTTCCACACAGTGTCTACATGGACGACAGTGGGGTGGGGTTTTTTCCACACAGTGTCTATATGGACGACAGTGGGGTGGGGTTTTTTCCACACAGTGTCTATATGGACGACAGTGGGGTGGGGTTTTTTCCACACAGTGTCTATATGGACGACAGTGGGGTGGGGTTTTTTCCACACAAAGTGTCTATATGAACGACAGTGGGGTGGGGTTTTTTCCACACAAAGTGTCTATACGAACGACAGTGTATTTTTTTCCACACAAAGTGTCTATATGAACGACAGTGGGGTGGGGTTTTTTTCCACACAGTGTCTATATGAACGACAGTGGGGTGGGGTTTTTTCCACACAAAGTGTCTATACGAACGACAGTGTATTTTTTTCCACACAAAGTGTCTATATGAACGACAGTGGGGTGGGGTTTTTTTCCACACAGTGTCTATATGGACGACAGTGGGGTGGGTTTTTTTCCACACAAAGTGTCTGTCTATATGAACGACAGTGTATTTTTTTCCACACAAAGTGTCTATATGGACGACAGTGGGGTGGGGTTTTTTTTCACACAAAGTGTCTATATGGGCGACAGTGGGGTGGGTTTTTTTTTTCACACAGTGTCTATATGGAGGACAGTGGGGTGGGGTTTTTTCCCACACAAAGTGTCTATATGGACGACAGTGGGTTTTTTTTTTTTTTTTTTTTACACAAAGTCTCTATATGGACGACAGTGTTTTTTTTTTTTGTTGTTTGTTTTTTTTATACAAAGTCTCTATATGGACGACAGTGTTTTTTTTTGTTGTTTGTTTTTTTTTTATACAAAGTATCTATATGGACGACAGTGTTTTTTTTTTTTTGTTTGTTTTTTTTATACAAAGTCTCTATATGGACGACAGTGTTTTTTTGTTTGTTTTTTTTTGTTTGTTTTTTTTTTTACACAGTCTCTATATGGACGACAGTAGGGTTTTTTTCACACAAAGTCTCTATATGGACGACAGTGTTTTGTTTTTTTGTTTTTTACACAGTGTCTATATGGACGACAGTGGGGGGTTTTTCACACACTGTCTATATGGATGACAGTGTTTTTTTTTACTCTAAGTGTCTATACAGACGACAGTCGGGGTTTTTTAAACAAAGTGTCTATATGGACCACAGTGTTTTTTCTTCTTAAAACAAAAACACACAACAAGGAATGGGTTAGGTTCTGTTTTCACTCATGTTTGTCTGTTTCTCTGTTTTTGCCTGGAGTCCACAATTTTTCATACATTGTTAGGATTTTTTTTTTTTTTTTTTTGACTGAGGATTCATATATCCTGATAGGCAAGAACTGATTCAATTTTCAGGGTCAAAGCGGAAAGTCTTATACACTGAATGAATTTTCAGAAATTCATAACTGTCAAAAAAGATCAAATTTCTTTCAGATTTAAGAGCGTTATGTAGGGTGTTATCCTTTATCACCTGACACAGTTTGATGCGGTGTTGCCAACCGAACGGTCCCCCCTAAAATTTGGTTTGTGCTCTGACATGCACTGTCAACTGTAGAACCTTATATGTAGACAGGTGTGTGTCTTTCCAAATTATGTCAAATCAACTGAATTTACCCCAGGTGGACTCCATTTAAGCTGTAGAATCATCTCAAGGATGATCAGTGGAAACAGGATGCACCCGATCTCAATTTTTGAGTTTCATGGCAAAGGCTGTGAATACTTAGATCCCCCTCACACACAGGCCGATTGAGGCTGAATGGCATCACAAGGACACATCCACCCACAGTTGGGAAGTGTTGAGGTGTGGTCTGAAGACCAACGGATGACAATCTCAGAGCAGTCTACATAGTTGGTCCCATTCGCTCAGGTGTCCCAGGTGTGTAGGACATGTTCAAACACTCGTGGTACCGTCAAGATGCGACACCCATCTGATGGTGGGCTATGTGCAGTTTGTGCACCATCTGATCACAATCTACATATTCTGACAACATCATAACAGCATTGATCTGATCGTGATTTATTGAACTCTGAGATGGGTCAATTACGGCAAAGCCTGCCAGGATGTCCTGCTTGTGCTGCGTATGTCTACCTCCGCTGTGATTCACCCTGATTCATACTTATTCGTGCTATGTGTGAAGGGCCCTACATGTTGTTTGTTGCTTTTTTCACATTGTCATTATGGGGTATTGTGTGGGGAATTCTGAGGAAAAAAGTAATTTAATCCATTTTGGTGTAAGGCTGTAACATAAAATATGGAAAATGTGAAGTGCTGTGAATACTTTCTGGATGCAGTGTACACAATTACATTCTTTTCTCATTTAAACAACCAAGTTATGTGTGACCGGTTGACATAACTAGATGATGTAAATATAGCAGTCCCAAAATCCCCAAATTATATTTGAAATGTGGACAGAAACGCCTGGCGATTAAGTTCCTGTCCGATTATAGATACATCTCACTGAATTTGTAATCTTGCCATTTGTCTCAAAATATTCTTGGTCATATTCCAGATCCTGAAGTGTTTCACAGCTGACCGGGCTGCTCGCTCAGAGAGCGTATGAGAATTCAGTCCCATCATCTGATGAAAGAACCACGAAGCCTGTTTTCTGCAAACAACGTGCAGAAACTCATGTGACTAAACTTTCCAGCAGGACTCATGTGAACATGTGACAGATAGCGTGACATTCTGACAGACAGTTTTTACATCAGGCCCATAGTCATGACAAATACAAACAGTTGACACAACCATGTGTCATATACATGCAAATAAAGGCTTTTACAGTATGTGCAGTAATTTTTATGCAGTGAACATGTGAACATATGCAAAAATCTTTGTCATAAATGTGTCTCTGTTTTTAGCCCTTCAATTTGCACATAGTGTCTTTCTTTGATAAATCCATGCCTTGTTTAGTTACATATTATAATTTTGATTTTATTATTATTTCCACGGCGGAGGAGGACTATGCCCCAATTTCATTGTGCTGCTGTACAACTGTGCAATGACAATAAAGAATCTTGAATCAAAAGAGAATATTTAGAAAACAGCACCATCTGTTATGGTTAGAGGTCCGGACGAGACCGGACCGGTACAGACGATGAACCCAAATGCTGGGAGCAAGGAACAGAACTGGTTGTGAATGAAAAGATATTTAGTTTACAATAAATAAGAAAATAATAATGCTGCACTAGTAGTGGGGGGGTGGGGGAGACTGCAGAGTGGAGAGTCAGCCTGCTCGTAGCGGTGGAAATTAGGGAGCTGCAGATTCCTGGGCCAGTCTTGAAAGAGAACTGAAATCCTGGAGTATATGGAACTGGAGCCGGGGCCAAATGGGAGACACAGAGCCGAGAACAGGAACAAGGAGAACAGAGGAGAGCAGAGGAGATAGGAGGTGAGTGATTGAACTTGTAACACTGAAGCCTTTAACAACAGACAGTTCACTGAAGTCTTAAAACAGGAATATTCACAATTCTGGAAATAAAGTTCACAGTCTCGGAAATAAGGTTTGCTGTTCAGGAATCATTCACACGTCATGAATATCTTCAGAGGTCAGGTGCTACGTGTCTTGTGATGCAGTCTTGGATACAGTTCGTGAATATAGTTCTTGGAAACAGTTCTTAGTCATGCAAGTCACAAATAGGAGTGGTGTGAGAATGGGATCTCACAGACATACAGGAACTTAACTGAAGTGTGGCAGAGCTACAAAGTGACGTAGTGCAGAGAGTAGTCAGGTTACCTTGAGATGAGCTGTGGAAAGCTCAGATGTCAGAGTGCATGGAAGCGTCAGCTTAGACAAGGTAATAGATTTAACATGGTGAGACACCTGTCGAATCTGGCAGTGACTGAGTTCAAAGCCAGGGTTTAAGTGTCCCACTCCTGATGAGTTGCAGATGAGCCTCAGGTGTGAGTAGCTTATGAGAGGCAGGTGTTCCTCAGCTCTGCAGCATGCCACCTGGAGGTAAAAACAGACAAACTACACACAAGAGGTTAGAAAGGGAAGGGGAGAGAGGCAGCCAAAAGGCTGGCTACAACACCATCAGTATCTTAATAAGAACAAGTGATGTCATGTTATTGGGATATGCTTTGCAAACTTAATACCCATTACTGCAAGGGTGGCCAAGTTCGGTCCTCGAGAGCCACCTTCCTGACACTCTTAGTTGTCTCCCTGCTCCAACACACCTGAATCCAATGAAAGGCTCATTAAAAGTCTGCTAACGAGTCTTTCATTGGATTCAGGTGTGTTGGAGCAGGGAGACAACTAAGAGTGTCAGGAAGGTGGCTCTCGAGGACCGAACTTGGCCACCCCTGCATTACTGCATTGGATGATGTTGAAATTGAGGATGGCCCATTGGCTGCTCCAGCAATATCAAATATTTCATGTCTGCTACCTACAACCGGCGTGGAATGTCTCAAACCTAAACCTACTTCCAAGCATCTTATATACAGTAGTGCTATGTGACTAAAAAGATTAATCCAGGTTTTGAGTATATTTCTTATTGTTACATGGGAAACAAGGTAGCAGTAGATTCAGTAGATTCTCACAAATCCAACAAGACCAAGCATTCATGATATGCACACTCTTAAGGCTATGAAATTGGGCTATTAGTAAAAAAAAAAAAGTAGAAAAGGGGGTGTTCACAATAATAATAGTGTGGCATTCAGTCAGTGAGTTTGTCAATTTTGTGGGACAAACAGGTGTGAATCAGGTGTCCCCTATTTAAGGATGAAGCCAGCACCTGTTGAACATGCTTTTCTCTTTGAAAGCCTGAGGAAAATGGGACATTCAAGGCATTGTTCAGAAGAACACCGTAGTTTGATTAAAAAGTTGATTGGAGAGGGGAAACGTATACACAGGTGCAAAAAAATTATAGGCTGTTCATCTACAATGATCTCCAATTCTTTAAAATGGACAAAAAAACAAACAAAAAAAAAACAGAGATGCGTGGAAGAAAACGGAAAACAACCATCAAAATGGATAGAAGAACAACCAGAATGGCAATGGCTCACCCATTGATCAGCTCCAGGCAGTGATGCCGGTAACGCGTTACTTAGTAACGCGTTACTCTAATCTGACCACTTTTTTTTAGTAACGAGTAATCTAACGCGTTAATCTTTCCAAATCAGTAATCAGATTAAATTTACTTCTCCATGTCACTGTGCGTTACTATTATTTTTCATTGTGGGTCGATAACAGCATTAAACTTGGTCCGTGGGCAGGAGGTCGGGGTTCGACTGAACTGCCCACTTTAAGTGAGCTGTGAGCTTTTAATCCGCGGTTTTTTGCAGCTGCTCGACTCGTCCTCACCTCTTAAAGCGCGGTGATCAGCACACCTGCACTGAACTTTACAAAGACATTTTTATACTTTTTTTCCTTCTTTATTTAGAATTCTGAGCTGAGCCGCTCCGTATCGTCTCATTAAAAACAGCTGATCCTCCGCGACGCGTCAACAACTAACACTATTTTCCACTCAAATGCACCTAAACTCTCTTTCTGAGGACCACATGATGTGAAAACGCAATAAAACTTTCTTACCTGTAAATCTGGTCATGTTTTCTGCATAAATAAATGTTATCCATTCTTTGTGCTCAAACGCCAAAGCAGGGGCGAATCTAGATGGAATGGGGGCGTGGGGCAAGGATGTGCCCCCCCACAACACCCCTAGATTAAAGGTGCAATTTTGAAGCCGTTTTTTACTACAACTAATATTGCTTAAAATAATAATTTCGACAAGTAAAATGTTTAGAGAGAATTTAAATGTTAGAAAAATGTTAGAATTTAATAGTTACCTTTATAAACAATGTAGGCTCGAAATTGCAAATTTTACTGTTACAGTGCTGTCAACAGTTAAATATGAGGTCAAGAAAGACGTCTTTATTTTACTTTTTATAAAACAAGTATTTATTTTCATTGAAGTCAAGAAAGGGTGACTATAAAGTGAGTTTTGGCAAAACAGGTATCATTGTCATGTTGAGGTGGCAGAGGGTTGTTGTCGGCAGCTGGGAAAAGTAACTAAAAAAGTAACTAGTAATCTAACTTAGTTACTTTTACAATTGAGTAATCAGTAAAGTAACTAAGTTACTTTTACAATTGAGTAATCAGTAAAGTAACTAAGTTACTTTTTCAAAGTAACTGTGGCAACACTGGCTCCAGGATGACCAAAGACAGTCTGGAGTTACCTGTAAGACGCCTGTGTGAAGCTAATTTATGTGCAAGAATCCCCAGCAAAGTCCCTCTGTTAAATAAAAGACATGTGCAGAAGAGGTTACAATTTGCCAAAGACAAAGATTTTGCCAATCAACTGGCCTAAAGAGAAATGGAGGAATATTTTGTGGACTGATGAGAATAAAATTGTTCTTTTTGGGTCCAAGGGCCACAGGCAGTTTGTGAGACAACCCCCAAACTCTGAATTCAAGCCACAGTTCACAGTGAAGACAGTGAAGCATGGTGGTGCAAACATCATGATATGGGCATGTTTCTCCTACTATGGTGTTGGGCCTATATATCGCAAAGCAGGTATCATGGTCAGTTTGGATATGTCAAAATACTTGAAGAGGTCATGTTGCCTTATGCTGAAGAGGACATGCCCTTGAAATGGGTGTTTCAACAAGACAATGACCCCAAGCACACTAGTAAACAAGCAAAATCTTGGTTCCAAATCAACAAAATTAATGCCTCGCAGATGTGAAGAAATCATGAAAAACTGTGGTTATACAACTAAATACTAGTTTAGTGATTCACAGGATTGCTAAAAAAGTAGTTTGAACATAATAGTTTTGAGTTTGTAGCATCAACAGCAGATGCTACTATTATTGTGAACACCCCCTTTTCTACTTTTTTTTTTTTTAACTAATAGGCCAATTTCATAGTCTTAAGAGTGTGCATATCATGAATGTTTGGTCTTGTTGGATTTGTGAGAATCTACTGAATCTACTGGTACCTTGTTTCCCATGTAACAATAAGAAATATACTAAAAACCTGGATTAATCTTTTTAGTCACATAGCACTACTATTATTCTGAACACTACTGTATGCTACTCTGGAACCACCCCTAAACCCAAACAGTCCAACTGTCAACCCCACTGAGGGCCTTAGTCTGGGTCTCATTAACATAAGATCACTGTCCTCAAAATCATTGTTGATTGATGATCTAATTATGGATCATCACTTAAATATGATTGGGTTATGTGAAACCTGGCTTAAAACTACAGCTGTTCTCCCCTTAAATGAGGCTGGCCCACCGGTGCACACATTTAGTCACGTCCTTTGTTGCTCTTATTTATAAATGTAGGTTTAGTTTATTAGAGTCTAGGAGAAGGGAAGGTTTTATTACTGTGTCAAGGTGCAAACATTTTGACCTCATAAAAAGATGACCACTATCCCAACATGGAAGAAAACCCATTTCTTGATGGTCGCAGGCTATGCCAACCATGAAAAATTGAGACTTTTTGTCATTTTTTGGGGTGTGATAAACTGAGTCAACCATCTGACCTGTTTGTCACTCAAACTCCATGGCCTTTGCACTCATTGAACTGAAATAAAGACGTACATGTAGGAAACATTACAAAGCCACCCATATGCATTATGTGTATGAAATGTGGAGTTTGTGTAACAATATAAGGCATGAAAGCTGGAATTCTGCAAAAAAAGTTGAGAATTTTCCATCATATCTCTGTATTTATGGCAAATTCATATGTATTTATTAAACACATTAAGGATTCTTATTGCATTAGAAGGTAGCACCATATTCACAGCTTTTAAACAAGGGTAAGTATGTTTGTGAATCACAAATAGTTTTTCAGCTATATAGGTGTTTATCACATGAACCTACAATAGCTCCAAGCCTGACCAAGATGTGATAAACTAGGTTGACACAGAGATCTGATGTCTCCTGACACTTCACAATACCAAAACTCTGTCTGGGTCTGGGAAGCTGCATGACACCTTCGGCATCTGTTACCAGAACATCACCACAGATGTTATTACTGTACCTGTGCAAAACCGGTTCAGAGAAAAAAGACAATATTATTCTCTGCCAAGGCACATGATATTGAGCCTTACAGGAAAAGGCCCAAAATCTCCCAATTCTCTTTCCCTGTTACAGAATTTGTAACACCTCAAAGTATTGGTCCATCAAGACAAAGGGACATTCTGTGGATGGCTTCTACAACTTTGTGTCAGAAAGTTCCCATGTGGATTGGTAGATTGTAGGTTGTAGATTGAAGGTTCATGTGATAAACACCTATATAGCTTATGCTGTGTTCACACCCGATGCCACCCAACTGACGGCGGGACAGGTTGCCATGCAATCCCTATGGAAGGACATGATGTGGCGCCACAAAAGTTCAAGCCACGCAATGCAACACAATGGACGTGAATAACGACGCGATTTTGAGCGATTGGCGCGTTTGTGGCACAATATTGCGTTGCATCACATCACGTTGCCCTCCTCCCCAAGTTGAAAAATCTGAACTTTTTTGTCTTGTCGCGCTGTGAGGACCAATCAGGGACTGGATATGTAGTGACGTGGAGATGTCTGGAGTTTATACTTGATGTGGACATGTCCTGTCTCTGGCAGCCAGCCTGTGAGCAGGACTTATGTCCTTTTTGTCCTTTATTTCACAATTATGACAGAGTTTGATGGGAGAGTGAGCAGCAGCACCTCAGCAGCAGCAGCCATTTTTTTTTTCACGTGCGCAAGTGAATGAATCGTCCATGAAGATAATTTTATTAACTACACAGATGTGTAATAAAACAAATGGTGACTGGTTTATAACACAATTATGACAGAGTTTGAGGGGAGAGCGAGCAGCTCTCTCCTTTTTTTTTTGTTTGTTTTTTTAATTGTTCGCATGTGCGCACGTGAACGGGACAGGAGGTCCTCAAACTGGGTCCTGGAGAGGCGGAAGTACCACTGAAAGTGGCCGTCATCCAGACGCAGCTCATGCAGCAAATAATGAAACCCCCGAATTGGGAACGTCTCATGAGGATGTTGTGAACCCAGGACGGCGCCGCTGGTGATGTCTGTCAGCTTTCTACAACAAATAGAGCACAGGAACTTGCTCCATGTGATCAAGGTCCACCATGTTGACTTGACGGCGAGCGTAATGGAAGCTCCTCCTATTTGATGATGCATTGGGGCGAATTTTCAGAGCGAAAGCAGAGCGACACACTGGGTGATGGTGCCGCATCCATCGCCAGGTGAGGGACGCAAATTTGTGGCATCGTGTGGTGTCCGGTGTGAACGCGGGATTAGACTATAAGCATGCACTACTGGCTGCAAAGTGGACCTATTACTCTGATTTGATCAACAAAAACAAGCATAACTCAAAGTTTTTGTCTGAAACGGTGGCAACACTTATTCATGGACAACCACCTGTAAGTCGCTCTCCTTTTACAGCGCAAGATTTCCTGGATTACTTTAAGAAGAAAATAGAAGACATTAGGTTAAACATATACCAACATGCCTTAATCCAGCCACTACACCCTGCTATTGAGGTGGTTGCCATTACTGAGGTATTACCTAGAGTTAAAGAATTTGATAGTATCTCACTAGGCGTGGTGACAAAATTCGTAACTTCTACAAAAAGCACAACCTGCTTATTTGATGCTATACCAACAAAACTGTTTAACGACCTGTGGCCCACTCTTGACTGTGCTGGAAATTATTAATCTCTCATTAACCTCTGGATATGTTCCTAAATGTTTCAAATTTGCAGTGATTAAACCATTACTTAAGAAATCTAATCTTGACCCTACTGTATTGAAAAACTATAGGCTGAATGTCAAATCTATCATTTTGCTTTAAAATTCTGGAAAAGGTGGTTTCACTGCAGCTGGTGGACCACCTTACTGAGAATAATCTTTTTGAGCCACTGCAGTCTGCTTTTAGGAAATATCATTCCACAGAGACGGCTCTCACTAAAGTGGTGAATGATCTTCTGCTTGCAATGGATTTGGACACCACTATGGTTCTGGTGCTGTTAGGTCTTAGTGCTGCGTTTGATAAAGAGGATCGTCATATTCTACTCAATAGGCTGGAGAATCATTTTGGGATTACTGGGAGTCCATCATACCTCACCAGTCATTCTAACTGTGTTTTGCACAATAACACTAGCTGTAACCTTAGTGACATGAAATTTGTGGTTCCACAGGGGTCCATCTTAGGCCCCCTGCTTTTCTCCCATTATATAGCACCCCTTGGGCACATATTGTGGCGTTTTGGGATTATCTTTCATTGCTATGCTAATGACACTCAGTTATATATGCCTGTAACTGCTGGTAACTCATCCATATAAAATCTTTAGAAGATTGCATTGCATCAGTCTGCCTCTCGGTAGGAGGGGTCTGGTTAGGTTTAAAACTCCAGCTTTGCTGGCTTCTGTTGTTCTTCTCTACAAGTGTCAAGACAGACGTCAGACTAGCAGAGCAAGAAATTTAGCTGAGGAAGCTTCTGCGATTAGAAACGAAACGTCCTCGCGTCAAGCAACCCAGTGCAGTTGAAGATTCAAGCTTCTCTACAACTGCTGGTAATCTCATTCACATTCCAACTGGTTCAAAATGCTGCAGCCAGACTTTTGACATGAAGCAGAAAGTTCAACCACATTACACCCATTTTGGCATCCCTTCACTGGCTTCCTGTCCCAGTGAGGACTAGAGTGAGGCTAGATTAATCATATATATATATATATATATATATATATATATATATATATATATATATATATATATATATATATATACACTCAACAAAAATATAAACGCAACACTTTTGGTTTTGCTCCCATTTTGTATGAGATGAACTCAAAGATCTAAAACTTTTCCCACATACACAATATCACCATTTCCCTCAAATATTGTTCACAAACCAGTCTAAATCTGTGATAGTGAGCACTTCTCCTTTGCTGAGATAATCCATCCCACCTCACAGGTGTGCCATACCAAGATGCTGATTAGACACCATGATTAGTGCACAGGTGTGCCTTAGACTGCCCACAATAAAAGGCCACTCTGAAAGGTGCAGTTTTGTTTTATTGGGGGGGATACCAGTCAGTATCTGGTGTGAACACCATTTGCCTCATGCAGTGCAACACATCTCCTTCGCATAGAGTTGATCAGGTTGTCAATTGTGGCCTGTGGAATGTTGGTCCACTCCTCTTCAATGGCTGTGCGAAGTTGCTGGATATTGGCAGGAACTGGTACACGCTGTCGTATACGCCGGTCCAGAGCATCCAAACATGCTCAATGGTGAGTATGCCGGCCATACAAGAACTGGGATATTTTCAGCTTCCAAGAATTGTGTACAGATCCTTGCAACATGGGGCCGTGCATTATCCTGCTGCAACATGAGGTGATGTTCTTGGATGTATGGCACAACAATGGGCCTCAGGATCTCATCACGGTATCTCTGTGCATTCAAAATGCCATCAATAAAATGCATCTGTGTTCTTCATCCATAACAGACGCCTGCCCATACCATAACCCCACCGCCACCATGGGCCACTCGATCCACAACATTGACATCAGAAAACCGCTCACCCACACGACGCCACACAAGCTGTCTGCCATCTGCCCTGGACAGTGTGAACCGGGATTCATCCGTGAAGAGAACACCTCTCCAACGTGCCAAACGCCAGCGAATGTGAGCATTTGCCCACTCAAGTCGGTTACGACGACGAACTGGAGTCAGGTCGAGACCCCGAAGAGGACGACGACAGCTCTGGTTGACATTCCTGCTGTCAGCATGCCAATTGCATGTTCCCTCAAATCTTGTGACATCTGTGGCATTGTGCTGTGTGATAAAACTGCACATTTCATAGTGGCCTTTTATTGTGGACAGTCTAAGGCACACCTGTGCACTAATCATGGTGTCTAATCAGCATCTTGGTATGGCACACCTGTGAGGTGGGATGGATTATCTCAGCAAAGGAGAAGTGCTCACTATCACAGATTTAGACTGGTTTGTGAACAATATTTGAGGGAAATGGTGATATTGTGTATGTGGGAAAAGTTTTAGATCTTTGAGTTCATCTCATACAAAATGGGAGCAAAACCAAAAGTGTTGCGTTTATATTTTTGTTGAGTATAGAAATGGAGGAATATTTTGTGGACTGATGAGAGTAAAATTGTTCTTTTTGGGTCCAAGGGCCGCAGACAGTTTGTGAGACGACCCCCAAACTCTGAATTCAAGCCACAGTTCACAGTGAAGACAGTGAAGCATGGTGTTGCAAGCATCATGATATGGGCATGTTTCTCCTACTATGGTGTTGGGCCTATATATCGCATACCAGGTATCATGGATCAGTTTGGATATGTCAAAATACTTGAAGAGGTCATGTTGCCTTATGCAGAAGAGGACATGCCCTTGAATTTGGTGTTTCAACAAGACAATGACCCCAAGCACACTAGTAAACAAGCAAAATCTTGGTTCCAAACCAACAAAATTAATGCCTCGCAGATGTGAAGAAATCATGAAAAACTGTGTTATACAACTAAATACTAGTTTAGTGATTCACAGGATTGCAAAAAGTAGTTTGAAAATAATAGTTTTGAGTTTGTAGCATCAACAGCAGATGCTACTATTGTGAAAACCCCCTTTTCTACTTTTTTACTAATAGCCCAATTTCATAGTCTTAAGCGTGTGCATATCATGAATGCTTGGTCTTGTTGGATTTGTGAGAATCTACTGAATCTACTGGTACCTTGTTTCCCATGTAACAATAAGAAATATACTCAAAACCTGGATTAATCTTTTTAGTCACATAGCACTACTATTATTCTAAACACTACTGTATATAGTGATGCTGATACACTCAGAGGAAAGCAAAGGTCGAGGCCTTTTGGGTCCTGGTACTTCCTGTATTAATGTATGATTGCAAGACTTGAAAGCTAACCCTGAAGGGATAACTGGATGTCTTTGGTACTCAGTCCCTTTGGAGGATCCTTGGGTGCTGCTGGAATGACAGAAGGTGTTTCAAACAAGGGAGACTCAGTTGAGGAGCATCACTTGTGAGGTAACTTTTGTCTCGGCGTGACCCAGCACACAGGTGCCTCAGGCAACTGTAAAAGGCCACAGAGGTGCCCATATTTTACCTGGCTGTTGAAGCTTGATGGTTCCTTTTAAAGAGTGGGGTGGGCCTTTTGTCTGCTGATTCTGTGGGGTGGTGGATGTGGAGATGTGCAGCACTGACCCATATGCTCCCAGACCTGTCTTTGCCTGACCTCACATTCCACAAATAGAAAAAAATAACAGATGTGGTAATGACCAGTATTGAAAGAATTGGGAAGTGTGAGTAGAAATGGGATGAACTCATGCAGGCATGCAGCCCCCCCCCCCCCCCCCCCCCCCCCACGACCCTTAAATGGAATTCATGGGTTCAGAACATGTCACTCAAATGTAGCCCCTTGGGGTGAGTTGCTGTGATGTGGTGAGGCCATGTGTCAGGAAGATGATTCATCAGGCCACTGAGCAAAGAACAATGAGGCTTTTCTGCAGTAAAGACATTTCAACTCAATGACATAACCAGTAAACAGTCAGAATCACAATCTAATGGAAAGTTTGTGGTGGAAATTCAGAAAGCAGCTCGATAACATCCTGCAACCAGTAATTAAAGCCAGAAAGACTAATTATAATTCATTTTGTTGATGATTGCATATTTTTCTCTCTGCATCAGTGGCGCTCAACCCTGCTCCTGGACAATACACATTCTGCATGTTTTCACATACTCACTTCTGTAGTTTTTGTATATTGGTCTCTGTACACCACCACAATGGAGTTCAAATAAAACAATCAAGATGTACTTGTAGTGTAGAGTTTCAGCTTTAATTCAAGAGGTGTAACAAAAATATCATTCAGCCACATAGAAATTACAACCATTTTACACACTAATCCTTAAATTTCAGAGGCCATAAGCAACAAGTAAGTGTCCCATAAGGTCAGGGACACGATTTTTGATTTTTGATTTTTGACTGTCAGCCCATCTTATTTTCAGCAAAAGTTAGCTTCTCAAATGAACTAAAACTCAAAACCTTGCTGCACATTTGAGCAGCTTCTTTGGCCATTTAGCGGGTGACGTGCATTTCAGGGCTTCTGTACTTTTCCTATTTGAAAACCAAAAATTCAGTAAAAAAAAAAAAAAAAAAAGCATTTATAAATGTCAGAAATGCATGTTTTTTTGGGCAGGCAGATCTTTGACCTCCCAGTATTAATGTAGTTTTACGGTTCTTGAGTTTTAGGATATGTAAGGTTTTGCCGTAGGGACAGATGGACCGCAGTTTCTCTTGACAAATACAACCTACTGTTATGATTCTGACCCGAAAACCAGGCTTGGACCCTAAAGCAGGGAGGCTTGAATCGAAAGACAATCAGATTTATTGTACCAGAATGGTGTCATAGGACTAATGCTGCTGTGGAATCAGGTGGTCTCAGCCCACATAGAACTGGTGTACAGGTGGCGGTCCTTGATGAGGAGCTGAGTGGTCCATGGTCCACTCCCAGGTGGAATGAGAATGAGGTCACTGTGAAGGACTGGTACAATCACTCAGACCAAAACTAAACAGATGGCTAGAAAAGTGTAGTTTGCAAAACAGTGAATCAAAAAACACTGCGATGGAACACAGGCAGAAAGGCTCTATGCAGAAATAGAGAGGCCAGGTACCAGGTTGTGAACACTGAGAGCTGTTGAACCAGGGCTTATATGGAGACATGTTGACTGCAAGCAGGTGTGCTCATCAGCTCCACAAGGGATGCCACCTGGGAGAAGAGAGACAGAGAGAGAGAGGGCAGGAACCAGGACGACACACAACACCTACAGTTACGAACAAACTAAGTACAGTTTTTTTTTTTCCAGTAAAAATAATCACTTTTTGTCTTTAAACAGGTTAGGATATGGATCCTTGAACATTTATTTCCAAGTCATTGAATATGTCTTGGACTTCATGTACACCAATCATGAATAAATACAAACATGGTAATGTGCAGTAAATTGGCAGTTCTCAGTTCTTCTGTGACTGTTTGTGTGTGTTGTCTGTCACATTCTGCTCCTTGTGCCTGCCTTGTGAAGTTTTCTGGCACTAATCTTTTGTTCAGTTCTTCTTCAGTTTCATGGACTGGTCTTCAGTTATGTTATTCATGGTTTAAGTTATACTCACCCTGGGTTCCTTTTAGGTTGATGTTCCACTTCCTATGTCTGCCTATGTTGGTAGACATCACATCACAATCATGGCACCTCTCGTTTGTCTCCTCATTATGTGTTGCAATTTAATTTGGTCACAGGTTCTCCTCAGTTGTTGGATTACTCTTGTTGGCTGTGTTCCATGTCCTGTGTTCTTTTCTCATCACCTCCCTGCTCCGTGTGCTTCAGACTCTTCACCCATGCAGCATCTGAGCTTTTGCACTGTCCCTCAGGTTTGGAAACTGTTCAACTTTTCTGGCAAACTAAAATGTTTTTTCTTTTTTCTTAAATTAATCTCATGTGGTACATTTGCATTTTGGTTTCACTAACTGCTATTAATAACAGAGTGTTTCACCACCAGTTCTACAACATCAGCTTCTAGTGGCATCGAAAGGATTTTCTTAAAAATGTTAAAGTGTCATTGTTTGCACGTAATATACATTATCATTAATTTTAGTCCATATTCTGCTGGACAACGTGGCATTAGTAGAAGTCTTTCCCACAGGAAGCCACACATCTTACAAGTGTGATAGTGTTCTGTTCAAGCATTACATTTTACTGTAAATCAGTTTATCCATTCAGTCAGTAAGTTACAATGTAGGGGCAAGATTTAGTCAGTCAGTGATTTCACGCTTAATGCTTTTTCCCCATTAACTAATACAAATGGCACTGACTGAAGCTCAAATCTACAGCTATGAAAAAGTTTAAATGGTAAGACAGAAGAGAGCACTGACAACCTCTTAACTATAAAATGATGACGTGGGCAGCATTTATGCTCAATTGAGTGTTGAGAAATCTGTTATGTCTCAGTGCGGAAAACAACAAAAAATTTACAAAATGTATTCCGATTACATTTTTTCCCCTCTGTACTTGTAACAGAATTCTGTTACGTGATTTGTTGTCAAGACAGACCTCAGAGAACTATCTTCTGAAGTTTTGTGATAATACCACCCTGATGCGTCTTCTTCAAGGCTCGGAGTCAGATGACAGCTGTGTATTATCACATGGTGGATAACTCGCTCAGTCAGAATATGACAAGAATGAACAAATTATTAACTGACTTTTGGAAAACAAGCAGTGAGCTGACGGCTAGTCGCACACATGGTGAAGAAGTCCAAACAGTTTGTGTGAGACTTTCTTTTTTGGGGAGGCGGTATAGTACATTTGAACACAGACAAAAATGTCTCTGGACACTATTGGACAGACATAAAAAAAAATCAAAGCAACGAAGCATGTGACACATGCAGAGCGAAAACTAGACGAATGTCAACACATCTGCAGTCAGAAGTGAGTCAAACTCATCTTTCTCATAAAGGGAGACTGTACAGCTGTTCTTCTTTGACAGACTACATCTTGTCCAGGTCATTCAAAACAGAAGCTGTTTCAAATAATCGTTCCATATCAAGTCGAGCCACACAGCAGCTCTTTGGCGTTCCTCAATTAGTCATTTCATAAAGTCTGCCAAATGTGAAACAAACAGTTGCCTGTTTTCAGCCAAGTGGAAACAGCCGTGAACTGGAGGGGACCAGACCCCTTCACAAAGAGAATTTTTTCAGTTTCTATACCCATTTACTCCAAATAAGGCTCATGGGGAGCTGGAGCCTATAACAAATGTGACGAATATTAAACATATTTATATCGCCTCACACAGAGCCAGCTGAAGTGGCTTGGGCATCTTTTCCAGATGCCCCCTGGACGCCTCGCTGGAGAGGTGTCCAAGGGGCGCCTCCAGCGTGTCCTGGGGAAGACCCAGGACACGCTGGAGGGACTACATCTCTCGGCTGGCTTGGGAACACCTCAAGGTTCCCCGGGAGGAGCTGGGGGAGGTGTGTGTGGGTCGGGAGGTCTGGGCGGCTTTGCTTGAGCTGCTGCCCCCGCGACCCGACTACGGATAAAGCGGAAGAAAATGGATGGATGGATAGTAAATAAGTAAGTCCCTACGGCTGCTCCCTTGTTTGCACTCTGGGTCACTACAGCAAATCCAAGGTGGATCTACGTTTAACTGGCACAAGTTTTACACTGGAAGCCCTTCCTGACGCAACTACACATTACATGGAGAAATGTTACAGGGGTGGAGTTTGAATCAGGAACCTTCCTCACTGAAACCAAGTGCACTAACCACTTGGTCACCACCCCTGCCAAGTAATTTAAATATATATATATATATATATAATCAATATTGAATGGCCTCACACGATGCACCATAAAATGTAAGAAATTTAAATATTTTGTTCATATTATATTAATATTCTTAATATGGATAGCACCTCACACAGGCACAACTATAAAATATGTAATAAATTGAAATTTCACCACATGGGCAGACCATAAAATAATGTAGACAAAATATAAATTAAAACAATATTTAATTAAATATGAACTTTAATTATACCTCAATGTGCCACCTGCTTATTTGACACACAGAAACATCGTTAATCAACATTAATCAGTCTTTGATCTGAAAGTCATAATTTCATATACGATTAACCAAACATCTGTCTTCAACTGGATACAAGAAAAACAACTGGCGTAATATTTACACATTTATTTACATGTGTATTGGGATAAACGCACGTGACTGACACTTTGAGAACATAAATGAACGGAATCAAAATGAACAAAGAAGGTTCCTGTATAGTTGCCATTTGTCTGGATGCTGAGAAGGTCTTGGATAAGGTGGAATGAGAATTTCTGTT
Organism: Thalassophryne amazonica; assembly: GCF_902500255.1. Lineage (NCBI taxonomy): Eukaryota > Metazoa > Chordata > Actinopteri > Batrachoidiformes > Batrachoididae > Thalassophryne > Thalassophryne amazonica. The sequence goes on along the minus strand of NC_047113.1, from coordinate 90,546,267 downwards.
TTTGAGCTTGACACAATATGGTTTTGGGCTAGGCTTTATTAAATGGGTGAGGACGTTATAGAGAAAACCAAAAATGCAGTGATAACAAATAGCATACCTTCACCATTTTTTGGTTTTACTCGAGGAAGGCATCAGGGATGTTCACTTAGTCCTTTACTTTTTATCTTTGTTTTTTAAGCACTAGCTATTACCATCAGAAATAATTCACATGTTGAAGGGATTTGGGGGGGGGGGGGCAGTAAGGAGCACAAATTATTGCTTTACAAGAATATGTTGACAGCTGTAACTGATTCGGTGTCGTCTCTACCGCATTTAATGAACACTGTTCAGTGTTTTTCAAAGCTACCAGGTTATACAATTAATTTAAATAAATCAGGGACCATGCCAATTTTAAAAGTTTGCTCTTCCAATATGGTAATTTAATTTCAAATAGACTCCAGATGGAATGAAGTACTGTGCAACCAGAAAGTTTTCACAGCACTTCACTTTTTCCACGTTACAGCATTTTTCCAAAATGGAGTAAATTCATTTTCCCCCTCAAGATTCCACTCACAACACCCCATAATGACAACATGCAAAAAGTTTTTTTTCTTTGCAAATTTATTAAAAATGAAAAAAACAAAAAAGCCATGTACACACTCAAAAACTGACTCATTGGATTGGATTCCCATCTAATAAATATATGTAGTCACAAATAAATTAAATTATCTTTTTCTTTGAGTTGGTGCTACATATATTTATTAGATGTAAATCCTGCACATAACTAAACTGAGTTCATCCAATGTCTCATTTTGAGTGCATAAGTATTCACAGCCTTTGCTCAACACTTTGTTGATGCACCTTTGGCAGCAATTACAGCCTCAAGTCTTCTTGAATATGATGCCACAAGCTTGATGGACCTATCTTTGGACAGTGTGGTCCATTCCTCTTTGCAGTACCTCTCAAGCTCCATCAGGCTGGATGGGGAGTGTCAGTGCAGACATTTTCAGATCTGTCCAGAGCCAGATTCAGGTCTGGGCTCTGGCTGGGCCACTCAAGGACATTGACAGAGTTGTCCTGAAGTTATACTCCTTCGATATCGTGGCTGTGTGTTTAGGAGCAGGTTTTCATCCAGGATGTCTCTGTACATCGCTGCATTCATCTTGCCCTCATTCCTGTCTCGTCTCCCAGTTCCTGCTGCTGACAAACATCCCCACAGCATGATGCTCCCACCATGCTTCACCGTAGGGATGGTGCCTGGTTTCCTCCAAACATGATGCCTGGCAATCACACCAAAGATTTCAGTCTTTGTCTCATCAGACCAGAGAATTTTGTTTTTCATGGTTTGAGAGTCCAAGCGCCTTTCGGCAAACTCCAGGTAGGCTGCCATGTGCCTTTCACTAAGGAGTGGCTTCTGTCTGGCAGTTGTATGCTATTTACACTTACACTGCCATCCAGTAGATGGCGGTGTTCTATGCATTTTGGGTCAAAATTTCATATGGTCGCCATTTGGTGCGCTGTATCAGTCAGCCTTAAACAGAATTGTCAGTTTTGCAGATGCCTTTTTTTTTTTTTACAAATAAATTTTTTTTTTTTTTACATATTTACAAATACAGATTTATTTGTAAAAACCAACACACGTTACAGTAACTTGTGTTTTTTTTTTTTTTTTTTACAATCAACCAGTGATTTCCCATAATGTCTTTGGGCATCTGTGAGCTTTAATGCTCAAACAATCAGACCTCTCCCATTTGCCTAGTCTTCCCTTCTCCACTGGGAGCTGAAAGAAACTGCACTTTATGCAACTGCTTCAGTGACTGCAGCCGAAAACAAAACATTACACCATTTTTCCATTAGAAGTGATCCTGTGCTTGTGTTCTGCCATGGAAGGCCATCCCCGGAAGAGGTCAAATCCTATGAACCCGCTTTAAATGGAGAAGAGCTGGTGCTGTGCATCTTAGAATGCAGCTGTGTCTGCTGTGACCCACCGAGACTAGATTGGAATTGTTGCTTTGGCACCTTGAAGGTGTCCGGCCAGGGATTATTTCCAGTAATAGTGAAATATACAAACTTAATACAAAGATTAATTTTCGCTTAATTAATTACAAGAATGAAAAAAAAAAAACAAACAAACCATTATTTATGCCATGTACCACAATGCAAGACATTAACATAGGTATTAACACTGTACACACTGACCCTTTCCAAATAAAAATATTATACAGTTGTATTCAAAGGTTTGGTCACCCCTGATCATTTTCATGATTTTCCTTTATAAATCATTGGTTGCGTGGATCAGAAATTTCAGTGAAATATATCATATAGCAGACGAACACACTGATATTTGATGAGTGAAATGAAGTTTCTAGTATTTACAGAAAGTGTGCAATAATTATTGAAACAAAATTGGACAGGTGCATAAATTTGGGCACCCTTGTCATTTTATTGATTTGAATACATTTAGCACTAATTACTGGAACAGAAAATTGGTTTGGTAAGTTCATTGAGCCTTGACCTCCTTACACAGATGAATTCAGTCATGAGAAAGGATATTTAAGGTGGCCATTTGCAAATGTTTCCCCTCTTTGCATCTCTTCCAATGAGTGGCAACATCGGAGCCTCTAAACAACTCTCAAATGACCTGAAAACAAAGACTGTTCAACATCATGGTTTAGAGGAAGGATACAAAAAGCTATCTCAGAGATTTCAGCTGCCAGTTTCCACTGTGAGGAACATAGTGAGGAAATGGAAGACCATAGGCACAGTACTAGTTAAGGCCTGAAGTGGTAAGCCAAGAAAAATCTCAGATAAGCTGAAGCGAAGGATGGTGAGAACAGTCATAGTCAACCCACAGACCTGATGCAAGCACCTACAACATGATCTTGCTGCAGATAGTGTCTGTGCATCATTCAACTATACAGCACACTTTGCACAAGGAGATGCTGTATGATGCTGTAATGCAGAGGAAGCCTTTTCTGCGTACACGCCACAAACAGAGTCATTTGAGGTATGCTAGAGCACATTTGGACAAGCCAGCTTCATTTTGAAATAAGGTGCTGTGGACTGATGAAACTAAAATTGAGTTATTTGGACATAACAAGGGAGGTATGCATGGCTGAAAAAGAACAGCATTCCAAGAACAACACTTGCTACCTACAGTAAAATTTGGAGGTGGTTCCATCAAGCTGTGTGGCCAGTGCAGGTACTGGGAATCTTGTTAACGTTGAGGGTCACATGGATTCCAGTAAATATCAGCAGATTCTTGAGAACAATGTTCATGAATCAGTGACAAAGTTGAAGTTGCGCCGGGGCTGGATCTTTCAACAAGACAACGACCTTAAACACTGCTCAAAATCTACTAAGGCATTCATGCAGAGGAACAAGTACAATGTTCTGGAATGGCCATCTCAGTCCCCAGACCTGAATATTATTGAAAATCTGTGGTGTGATTTTAAGCGGGCTGTCCATGCTCGGAAACCAACAAACCTGACTGAACTGGAGATGTTTTGTAAAGAAGAATAGTCCAAAATACCTTCAACCAGAACCCAGACTCTCATTGGAAGCTATAGGAAGCATTTAGTGGCTGTTATTTCTACAAAAGGAGGATCTACTAAATATTGATGTATTTTTTCTGTTGGAATGCCCAAATTTATGCACCTGCCTAATTTTGTTTATATAATTATTGCACCCTTTCTATAAATCTTATAAACTTCATTTTACTTCTCAACTATCACTCTGTCTGCTATATGATATATTTAACTGAAATTGCTGATCCAAACAACCAACAATTTATAAAGGACAATCATGGAAATCATCAGGGGTGCCCAAACTTTTACATACAACTGTATTTCCTCACAAGTTCGGTTTACTTTCAACTTAAGAATACAAATATGAAACATTTGTCTTGAACCATCATGTTAAGAGCACAGGCTTTTTTTTTTTTTTTGGTGTTTAATAAAAGCAAATAACCTGCTTGTTTTCTCAGAACTGAAAGAATGATGTCCTGATAGACAATAAGTCTGTGTGATGCTGCAGTATTTGTCTCTCGCCAGCCAAACTAACTGCCGGCTGCAGTGTGATCCTGATGCAGTCCAGAGTATTAGGAACAGTCACGCTTGGTACACTGGTATTTGTCTGGAAGGACTTAATCCAGATCTGGTTGGCAGATGTGTTCGGTGTCATACTAAGCCTCCTGCGATGTTTGTGAAGTGTAGCCCTGACGAAGCAGATGAGCAACAGTCTGCGTTATCCGACTGCTCTGATTACGACTGCAGGGGCTGCTTGAGCTCAAACAGTCCAGTTCCCCCACGAACCACCTTCCCCACCACCAGGCAGGCTGACGGTGACTCCAGCTGATCATGGGAACCTGAACACAAGAATAAATAAACCAATAATCAATAAAATAAACTCCTGTTACACTTTCATAAAATTGTGAAATTAATTTTTTAAACACCGTAAGAGGTAACAACAGCCGCTTTTGGAAGAAGCTTAAAATCTTCTTGTCACCACTGAACAGGGGAAAATGTCAATACACACCTGGAAACATGGAGAGGATCTCTATGGAGGCTTAGCCCAGTAAATATCAATAAACTTATTCAAACAACTGACCATACAGGCAGAGAATTACAGTGCATCCAGAAAGTATTCACAGAGCTGTACTTTTTCCACATCTTATGTTACAGCTTTATTCAAAAATGCATGAAATTCATCCCCCCCCCCACACACATGATACCCCATAATGACTGTGAAAAAAGTTTTTTAAAGATTTTTGCACATTTATTAAAAATAAAAAAACAAAACAAAAAAAAAACAACAACAAAAAAAACAACTAAGAAATCACACATGTACATAAAAATTCAGCGCCTTTGCCATGAAGCTGAAAATTGAGCTCAGGTGCACATCCTGTTTCCACTGATCACCCTTGAGATGTTTTTACATCTTTATTGGAGTCTACCTGGGGTAAATTCAGTTGATTGGACATGATTTGGACACACACTATCTACATATAAGGTCCCACAGTTCACAGTGCAAGTCAGAGTACAAACCAAGCATGAAGTCAAAGGAATTGTCTGTAGACGTCTGAGACAAGATTGTCTGGAGGCACAAATCTGGGGATGGGTATAGAATCATTTCTGCTGCTTTGAAGGTCCCAATGAGAGTGGCCTCTATCATCCATAAATGGAAGAAGTTTGGATCCACCAGGACTCTTTCTAGAGCTGGCCATCTGTCTAAACTGAGCAATCGGGGGAGATGGGCCTTAGTCAGGGAGGTGACCAAGAACCAAACAACCAACAGAAGGACAACTATCTCTGCAGCAATCCACCAATCAGGCCTGTATGGTAGAGTGGCCAGACAGAAGCCACTCCTTAGTAAAAGGTACATGACAGCCCACCTGGGGTTTGCCAAAAAGGCACCTGAAGGTCTCTCAGACCATCAGAAACAAAATTCTCTGGTCTAATCAGGCAAAGATTGAACTATTTGGTGTGAATGCCAGGCATCAAACATGATGCCTGGCATTCTTAAGACTTTAAAGACTGTAAATTTTGGGGGGCGCTAGCGAGCGCGATGGCGTAAAGACGCACCTTTCAGAGCTCCTGCAAATCCAGCAAAAATTTCAACTTTAAAGACACGCAAGTTACCTGCCTACTTAGTAAATCTCCTTCTAAATGTGTTACCTGCAGCTACTGCACCAGATACTTCAAGCAAAGTGCATTTATGGCCGCAAATCTACGAAAATACAAGTTCGATACCTCCTCCGGCACAAACCCCAGCGCAGCCATGGTCAAAAGTTCCCGCGACCCCGCTCCCCCCGCCCATGCGCCCGCCAGCCAAGCAACGAAAGCCCCGAAAGCTAACAACATGAACACAGATGCAATCAAAGCGGACATCCTAGCCTCACTGCGACAAGACTTCTCCGCCATTATCAAAGGAGAAATGAAAGAAGCACTACACAACAATTTTGACTCACTTAAAACGCAAATTGAAGACATAAAGACAGAGATAAAGAACAGTACTGCAACTCTCCGGGTGGAGCTTGACCAGGTAAAAGCTAACGTGAAATCAGCAGAAGACCACATGTCCACCATGTCTGACAAGATGGTACAAGCACAGGAACTGGTATCTGGTCTCCAAGCAGAAATAAAGAGACTTAAGGACAAATGCGAAGACATGGAGGGGCGCATCCGGGGGGGGGGGACATCAGAGTGTCCGGGGTGACTGAAACGCAGGGCTCCAGCACACCAGAGGCTGTTAACCCTAACCCTAACCGCAGCGGGTTTTACCGTAAGCCGGGGGACAAACCACGTGTCATCATTGCCAGACTCAACAGCGAGGGAGACACCGAGGATATCCTGAGGAGAGCGTGCAGCGGAGGTGGTCAGCTCCGGTATAAAGGCAATCCCATCGCCATCTTCCTGGACTACACGACCAGTGTTGTCCAGGCGTGTGCAGCCTTCACTGAAGTCAGAAAAAACATTATTTTTCCCCAAGAAGACTGCGAACCATGACTGAACTGACATACGAGGTCTGTGAGAAAAGTATCCGACCTTTTTATTTTATGCAAAAAATATATGGATTTGATTCATGTTTTTACGTCAGCCAAGCTTGAACCTTCGTGCGCATGCCTGAGTTTTTTCACGCCTGTCGGTTGCGTCATTCGCCTGTGGGCAGGCTTTGAGTGAGCACTGGTCCACCCCTCTCGTCGTTTTTTCATTGCGAGGAAATGGCGGAATGATTTGGGCTTTGTTCCATCAGAATTTTTTCAGAAACTGTTAGAGACAGGCACCTGGAAACCATTCGGAAAATTCACATGGCTTTCAGTGAAAATTTTATGGACTTCACAGAGATTAAGGAGTGTTACTACCGCTTTAAGGACGGCCCACAATGGTGCCCGGTGCGCCGCACTCTGAGCCGCGATCGACAGGCTGAAACGACCATTTCATTTCTAAACGGATGGCTGTATGGATCCGGGACCATCGTGTGCAATTTCTCTGGTTACAAGAGCTGGACATCAGCCATTTTCCGGCAGATTTCACTTTTAACAAGAGATTTTGTCATGGAAAGCCGCGCGGAGGCTTTGCGCATCACGACGGATTTGCTGATGGAGCAAGACAAAGAACACCTCCGTTTTGGAGTGTCAGAGGACAAGTTGGGACATGCCCAGCTCTCCACAATTTCTCTTATACTCACTCGACTGGTAAGCCACTGAAAGCCGAGATAGGCATGTCCCAACTTGTCCTCTGACACTCCAAAACGGAGGTGTTCTTTGTCTCGCTCCATCAGCGAATCCGTCGTGACGCGCGAAGCCTCCGCGCAGCTTTCCATGACAAAATCTCTTGTTAAAAGTGAAATCTGCCAGAAAATGGCTGATGTCCAGCTCTTGTGATAACCAGAGAAATTGCACACGATGGTCCCGGATCCATATAGCCATCCGTTTAGAAATGAAATGGTCGTTTCAGCCTGTCGATCGCGGCTTGGAGCGCGGCGCGCCGTGTGCCAATGTGGGCTGTCCTTAAAGCGGTAGTAACACTCCTTAATCTCTGTGAAGCCCATAAAATTTTCACCAAAAGCTATGTGAATTTTCCGAATGGTTTCCAGCTGCCTGAAAAAATTCTGATGGAACAAAGCCCAAATCATTCCGCCATTTCCTCGCAATGAAAAAACGACGAGAGGGGTGGACCAGTGCTCACTCAAAGCCTGCCCACAGGCGAATGACGCAACCGACAGGCGTGAAACAACTCAAGCATGCGCACAAAGGTTCAAGCTTGGCTGACGTAAAAACATATGAATCAAATCCATATATTTTTTGCATAAAATAAAAAGGTCGGATACTTTTCTCACAGACCTCGTACATGAGGAGGTAACGCAAAGTTTTGTGAGTACTTCATTTAAAAAGTGTCTATTATTTCCAAGTAGAGCAGGGCCTGGTTTTCATTTTAATAGCTTATCTTTCGTTTACATAAGCACATTCAGTTGCGTCTTGGGACTGCTCGCACAGCTGTATTCCCTGAACCGCAAGTGAGTTACTCATTTTTGATGGCAACATCAAGATGTAGGACTGTTGTGCTCAGGGACTTGATAAGTTACAATGTTCTTGTTCCTGTTTGGATCCCACTGTTCCCTGGGGATCGTTTGATAGGTTTCAAATCACAAAAATGTTTGTCAGTCAATGTTTATTTTTTCTTTATTTTATTATGTTATGCAAACAGATCAGAGAAGTGTAAAGGAATGTATCTCTGTGTTAATATGAAGATAGAGCTCTCTCAATCATATACTCAAAAACTCAATAATGGGTTCCCTTAAGGTTATTAGTTATAACGTTAAAGGACTCAATGGACCAATTAAAAGGAAAAAAAAAAAAAATCCTTGGTCAACTTAAAAAGGAGGGTTGTCATATTGCATATTTACAGGAGACACACCTCTCTGATGTTGAGCATGACAAGCTTAAGAGATCATGGGCAGATCAGGTGTTTTATTCTTCCCACCGCTCAGGAAGAAGAGTGGCTATCTTAGTACATAAACAGGTGAATTTTATTCCCCAAAATATTCACAAAGACCCTGAGGGTAAGTATATCATGGTAAATGGAGAAGTTGAAGGGGTGCAGGTTTCCCTTTTCAATATTTATGCTCCAAATGAGGATGAAACAAAATTTATACAAAATATCTTTGACATAGTGCTTCAAAAGAGTGTTGGTATTCTATTACTAGCTGGTGATTTTAATTGTACAATGTCGCCACATTTAGACTGACAGCCCAGCTCTAAAAGCCCTGCTTCTCAAATGAGCAAAGTACTGAAACGCCTTACCACAGAACTGGGCCTGATAGATGTCTGGAGAAATCGGTTTCCAAGGGTCAGAGATTTCACCTTCTACTCACATAGACACTCCTCTTACTCAAGAATAGACATGTTCTCCACCCCAAAAGCTGAGGAACATAGAATTGAGGATATCGATATTTTACCAATTACACTGTCCGATCATGACCCTCTTGTCTTAAAATGGAATGTGTGTCAAACACCAAAAATCAAACACTGGAGATTGAACGCTTCACTTCTTAACGATAAGGAATTTTGTCATTTTATAATTAGCGAATTACAGATTTATTTGGAACTAAATTCTACCCCTGAGATATCACCCCTTATATTATGGGATTGCGCTAAGGCTTATCTAAGAGGCCGTATAATATCATTTGCCTGTGCTAAGAAAAAGAAAAATGAGGCTAGACAGCGTGAATTAGAGGGTAAGATATGATGCCTGGACCAAAAACATAAAAGTGCTCAAACTGCAGATCTGCTTGGTGAACTCAAATCACTGCGGAAAGAACTCGATAGTCTGATCACAGAAAAAATAGAGGGCAATTTGAGATTTACCAAACAAGGATACTACGAAAATGGCAATAAGGCCAGTAGATTGTTGGCACTGAGAAGCAGCAGTCTTAATACAGTTCAAAAACTGAAGACTGAACATACAACAATCACTAAACCAGACAAAATTGCAAACTGTTTTGCGGATTATTACAAATCTTTGTACAAAAATACAGATACATGCCAAGATGACCACTTACTTTCTGATTTCCTGAAAAACATTAAACTAAAAACTCTCCCAGAATCTTTAGTAAAACAATTAGATGAACCAATTAAAGAACAGCAAATTGAACAGGTAATCTCAAATCTGAAGAGTTACAAGATGTCCTGGCTCTGACGGCTATATTAATGAATTTTACAAAACATTTAAAGAAAAAGTGACCTCATTATTACTTCAAGCTTATCATCATGCCTTGCAGACTGAATCCATGGTGCCTTCCTGGACTGATGCCACGATCGTTGTCATTCATAAGGAGGACAAAGATCCAACAATTTGTCAGTTATATCGACCAATTTCATTACTTACAGACTTGCGTATTCTTACTGCAATCTTGGCCAAACGAATTAGTAAAATCATTACAAATATTATAAACCCAGATCAGACGAGGTTCATAACCGGAAGGCACTATGGGGATAATGTTTGTAGACTACTAAATTTAATTTCCATTTCTAAAACTAAACAAAATGAAGCAATGATACTGTCTCTTGATGCCCAAAAGGCATTCGACCGGGTGTCCTGGCAATATTTGAATCACACATTGCAAAGATTTCAATTCGGCCCGAATTTCATTAAATGTATCCAAATTTTATATTCAAACCCTTTAGCCAGTGTAAAGGTTAATGGAACAATATCAACTAGGTTTTCACTGGAACGCGGCTGCAGGCAGGGATGCTCACTATCGCCCCTGCTGTTTGATATAAGTATCGAACCTCTAGCACAACTAATCAGAGATGTCAACATTCAAGGATTTTTAATAAATGGTGAAGATCACAAACTGTCCATATATGCCGATGATGTATTGCAATACATATCGAATCCAATGACAACCATCCCCCATCTGATGAAAATAATTCGCTCATATGGCTACCTCTCTGGGTACAAAGTCAATATTGATAAAACATTAGCAATGGACATAGTGGGAAATCTATCACAAAATTTCAAAGATCAGAGTGGCTTCAAATGGCCAAAAGAGGGTATGAAGTATTTAGGTATCCAAATCCCACTGTCTCTAACAGAATTATATGATATCAATTACAGGGTCCTAATTGGAAAAATTAAAAAAGATTTGGAGAGGTGGATGGTCCTGCCTCTTTCTTTCATGGGTTGCACAGAGTATACGTATGAATGTTTTACCCAGACTACTATACCTCTTTCAAATGCTGCCCATAAACATTCCAAATTCTACATTTGATGAACTAGATAAACTTTTTTCCAAATTTATATGGCAGGGCAAACGTCCTAGAATAAAATTACAAATGTTAAAGTTGTCAAAGTTACAAGGTGGAGTTGCAGTACCTAATCTCAAGCATTATTTTTGGGCAGCTCAAATGAGACCCTTGGTTGCTTGGATGCAGGACCTGTCTTACACTCAATGGCTTAATACTGAAAAGAGTCTGTAATATTCCTATTGATGCTTTGCCTTTTTGTAATGTCTCATTGAAGGGTATACAAATGAGTGAGTGGACTAAGGTTACACTGAAGAGCTGGAATAAAATAAAGCAGTCATATGGTCTCCCAAAGGAAATTTCAGCCCTTTCAGATATCTCCAGCCTCCAGGGATTTGTCCCATGTCTAACTGATGCAAGCTTTAAACTTTGGTCAACCTTTGGTCTTGGTAAAGTAGGCCAACTGGTGGGCAGCGGTTGCCTGAAATCTTTTGAGCAGCTCAGAGGTCAATTTCAGCTTCCCTCTTCAGATTTGTTTCAATATCTACAGTTAAGGAATTTTTTGACTAAACATAAAGAATGGAACAAAGTCTTAGAACACTCATATATTGAGGAACTTCTATTAAAAATACATCAGGGCAATAGCTTTCCAAAAACTTTAAGCCTTTTTTTATAAAGCATTTTCAAATTCTAACACTAATAATACCCTAAACATTAAAGCAAGATGGGAGGCTGAGATTGGCACCCAAATAACTGATGAGGTGTGGGAAAGTGTATGCATTGAATCACACCTAGTCCCAAATTCCGGTCTGTGGAGAGAATTTAAATGGAAAATAATTACAAGATTCTTTAGGACACCAGAAATCACATCCAAAATGAACCCTTCAAATCCTGACACCTGCTGGCGCAACTGTGGCACTTACCTGGGAGCTCACCGATATATTTTGGACATGCCCAAAGGTGAACTTGTTTTGGAATGATATATTTACCACACTCAATACCATATTTCAGCAACCATTTGTAAAAGAACCACAGCTTGCCATTTTAGGGGCAGTTCCGGATGGCTTTGGAGGAAATAGTAGAAAATATCTTTTGAGAATTTTACTGACTGCTGCACTTAAATGTATCACTATCAAATGGTTGAGTCCAGATCCACCCACTTATACTGTTTGGATTGAGAAAGTTAGAGAGATCTATCAGATGGAGGAGATCACATACTCCTTAAGATTGCAGAGAGAACGTTTCAGAGAGAGATGGAGGCCCGTGGTGGGTTTGTTATATCCATAAGTGTTGCATAGCTTTATTTTTGTTTTTGTGTTCTTAATTCTGCTTCATTTCCATTGTATACTATTATAACATGTACATGTTATAATAGTATACAATGCGGAGGAAATGGCATCTCACTAATTTAGATGATCTTCACTTAGCCTGGAAAAAGAGTCTGTTGCTCTATAAAAAAGCCCTCCGTAAAGCTAGGACATCTTACTACTCATCACTAATTGAAGAAAATAAGAACAACCCCAGGTTTCTTTTCAGCACTGTAGCCAGGCTGACAAAGAGTCAGAGCTCTATTAAGCCCAGTATTCCTTTAACTTTAACTAGTAATGACTTCATGACTTTCTTTGCTAATAAAATTTTAACTATTAGAGAAAAAATTACTTATAACCATCCCAAAGACATATCGTTATCTTTGGCTGCTTTCAGTAATGCTGGTATTTGGTTAGACTCTTTCTCTCAGATTGTTCTGAGTTATTTTCATTAGTTACTTCCTCCAAACCATCAACATGTCTATTAGACCCCATTCCTACCAGGCTGCTCAAGGAAGCCCTACCATTAATTAATGCTTCGATCTTAAATATGATCAATCTATCTTTATTAGTTGGCTATGTACCACAGGCTTTTAAGGTGGCAGTAATTAAACCATTACTTAAAAAGCCATCACTTGACCCAGCTATCTTAGCTAATTATAGGCCAATCTCCAACCTTCCTTTTCTCTCAAAAATTCTTGAAAGGGTAGTTGTAAAACAGCTAACTGATCATCTGCAGAGGAATGGTCTATTTGAAGAGTTTCAGTCAGGTTTTAGAATTCATCATAGTACAGAAACAGCATTAGTGAAGGTTACAAATGATCTTCTTATGGCCTCAGACAGTGGACTCATCTCTGTGCTTGTTCTGTTAGACCTCAGTGCTGCTTTTGATACTGTTGACCATAAAATTTTATTACAGAGATTAGAGCATGCCATAGGTATTAAAGGCACTGTGCTGCGGTGGTTTGACTCATATTTATCTAATAGATTACAATTTGTTCATGTAAATGGGGAGTCTTCCTCACAGACTAAGGTTAATTATGGAGTTCCACAAGGTTCTGTGCTAGGACCAATTTTATTCTCTTTATACATGCTTCCCTTAGGCAGTATTATTAGAAAGCATTGCTTAAATTTTCATTGGTACGCAGATGATACCCAGCTTTATCTATCCATGAAGCCAGAGGACACACACCAATTAGTTAAACTGCAGGAATGTCTTACAGACATAAAGACATGGATGACCTCTAATTTCCTGCTTTTAAATTCAGATAAAACTGAAGTTATTGTACTTGGCCCCACAAATCTTAGAAACATGGTGTCTAACCAGACCCTTACTCTGGATGGCATTACCCCGACCTCTAGTAATACTGTGAGAAATCTTGGAGTCATTTTTGATCAGGATATGTCATTCAATGCGCATATTAAGCAAATATGTAGGACTGCTTTTTTGCATTTGCGCAATATCTCTAAAATTAGAAAGGTCTTGTCTCAGAGTGATGCTGAAAAACTAATTCATGCATTTATTTACTCTAGGCTGGACTATTGTAATTCATTATTATCAGGTTGTCCTAAAAGTTCCCTGAAAAGCCTTCAGTTAATTCAAAATGCTGCAGCTAGAGTACTGACGGGGACTAGAAGGAGAGAGCATATTTCACCCATATTGGCCTCTCTTCATTGGCTACCTGTTAATTCTAGAATAGAATTTAAAATTCTTCTTCTTACTTATAAGGTTTTGAATAATCAGGTCCCATCGTATCTTAGGGACCTCACAGTACCATATCACCCCAATAGAGCGCTTCGCTCTCAGACTGCAGGCTTACTTGTAGTTCCTAGGGTTTTTAAGAGTAGAATGGGAGGCAGAGCCCTCAGCTTTCAGGCTCCTCTCCTCCGGAACCAGCTCCCAATTTGGATCAGGGAGACAGACACCCTCTCTACTTTTAAGATTAGGCTTAAAACTTTCCTTTTTGCTAAAGCTTATAGTTAGGGCTGGATCAGGTGACCCTGAACCATCCCTTAGTTATGCTGCTATAGACTTAGACTGCTGGGGGGTTCCCATGATGCACTGAGTGTTTCTTTCTCTTTTTGCTCTGTATGCACCACTCTGCATTTAATCATTAGTGATTGATCTCTGCTCTCTTCCACAGCATGTCTTTTTCCTGATTCTCTCCCCACAGCCCCAACCAGTCCCAGCAGAAGACTGCCCCTCCCTGAGCCTGGTTCTGCTGGAGGTTTCTTCCTGTTAAAGGGGAGTTTTTCCTTCCCACTGTCGCCAAGTGCTTGCTCACAGGGGGTTGGTTTTGACCACTGGGGTTTTTCTGTAATTATTGTATGGCTTTTGCCTTACAATATAAAGCGCCTTGGGGCAACTGTTTGTTGTGCTTTGGTGCTATATAAATAAAATTGATTTGATTTTGATTTGATGTACATAGGTGAATGTCTGTGAATGCGGAATACTTTGCATTTCTAATGTACATGGTGTAACATTTTCTAAACTCAATAAAAATAAAGTAAAAAAAAAAGACTGTAAATTTTGTTCTGTATCAGATATTTCTTGAGGATATTCAGGTATCAGTCTGACATGAAGCTGAAGTACTTGTTCAACTGAACAAGCACTCACCAAAAATATAGTTGTATGTTTTTTTTTTTTGTAGTCTTGACATTCTCAACACAGAAATTGCTCACAGTGATATCCATGCTAATCCCTCGGAGGAGAGGAAGAATGTCTCTTGGTGAATTCTTGGATGGGATGGTGGAATTCTATCTCCATGATCCAGGAATCCAAGAAGATTGGGGTCTGCGGACCTGCTGTAGCCTTTGTCCTCCTTCACAGCCATTCAGTTACAAGCAATAACCTCCTCTGCCTGATCCACTGTTGAGAACTTGTTGTTTCACCTGAGTCTCGTTAGCAATCTCGTGTTCAGGTTCCTGTTGGGGCTTCATGGTTGCTTCATAGTAGTGGCTTCATGGTACTGGCCATGGGGCAAACAAGGTCCCCACTGTATTTTACCCCAACAGGCAGCTCCCTAATGGATCCATTACCCAGGTGTCACAATGCAGACAAGGGGTTGGATTTTGACATTCAACAATAATGACAACAATCATCTGAATACACAATTTCACATGAGCTAAAGTAAAATGGCTAATTTTTGCATGAGCATGAAGTAAAGTACGCATTTATGAGTGGCTTTTTACTGTGACAAGGCAAATGCACATCTATGCAATGATGCTGTTTAATCAGCATCTCGATACGTCTGGAGTAGGTGTGTGGAAATTAATCAATAGGAATCGGTATATAGATGCAAACGTGTGATGTGAGTGCATCGATTCATTCAGTGTGCATTGATTCAATTGACGGGTTGAATCATGCTGCATCGCTCGCTGACTGCTTGCATTGATTTTCTGAGGCACACTGAATGCACCACAGACAGTTCGGGACACTGTTGTGACCGTTGATTTTGAAGGTGTTCATTAAGAAAATGATTTTTTTTCCTCTTCGTTGACTGCAGACTGCAGAGGATCTGCTTGAAGCGACTCCCTGTTCGTTGGTTCTCTGCTTCGCCCATTTTCAGAAGCGGCAAGTCCACTGGCGTGAGCACCAGTCATTATGAATAATGAAGTTGTCCATCAGGTAAAGGAAATGATAATGATAATAATAATAATAATAATAATATCATCTGTTTTGTGGGACTAAGTGCACAGCTCCAAAGAACCGCACAGATTTCGGTCAGAATTAATAACTTCAGAGTGAATCGCTGTTTTGAATCAAATGACACTTCTTTCCAAACATTATAATAGAAACAACAGAACTACAACCAACCAAAACTGGGTTTTTTCCCCCAAAATGAGACGTCCTGCGTTTTTTATGAATTATATCCTGACGTGCAGCAGCCGACTGAAGAGCTCAGCTCAGAGTTTATGGAGTTCTATTTGTGTCATTAATATCTGAAAGGAAATGCTTTTGACAAAAACTACAGATTTAGTTTATTTTTATGTATGTCCAGAAATCAAGGATCCAGTGACCAATTTCATATTTATTTACTTTACGACTCAATAAAATGTTGTTGACATAGAAAACCTGTAGCCTACGTTCAGTACACAAAAAATTCTAAAGAGGTATTGATAAGGAAATCAATAATGGCATCAATAGATAAAATCTTATCAATACCCATCCGTAATCATATCGCACCAAATCACATCATACCGCATTGTGAGGAACTGAATTGTCATCAAATACATATCAAATTGCATTGACTCGGGAACAGCGTGAATCATATAGCATCGCCAGTATCATCATGTATCACTGTATGTATCGCATTGCTGGTAGTGTATCAAATCGCTGTCAGTGATGAGATTCACATGCCTAGTCTGGAGGGTGGATCATCTCTGCAAAGGTGAAATGCTCACAAACACAGATTTTAACAAATATGTGAACAAAAATTAACGGGAATATACCTTATGTGGGCAAAAGTTGTAGATATTTTACTTCAATTCATTAAAAAAAAGGAGTGAAAACGACAATGTTCCTTTTGTACAACTGTATGCAAACATTTGGGCATCATTGATAATTTTCATGATTTTCCTTTATAAATCGTTGGTTGTCTGGATCAGAAATTTCAGTTAAATATATCATATAGCAGATGAACACACTGAAACTTGAGAAGTGAAATGAAGTTTCTAGTATTTACAGAAAGTGTGCAATAATTATTTAAACAAAACTGGGCAGGCGCATAAATTTGGGCACCCTTGTTATTTTATTGATTTGAATACATTTAGCACTAATTACTGGAACACAAAATTGGTTTGGTAAGCTCAATGACCCTTGACCTCCTTACACAGGTGAATCCAAACATGAGAAAGGGTATTTAAGGTGGCCATTTGCAAATGTTTCCCCTTTTTGCATCTCTTCTGAGTGGAAACATGGGAGCCTTGAAACAATTCTCAAATGACCTGAAAACAAAGACTGTTCAACATCATGGTTTAGGGGAAGGATACAAAAATCTATCTCAGAGATTTCAGCCACTGTGAGGAACATAGTGAGGAAATGGAAGACCACAGGCTCAGTACTAGTTAAGGCCTGAAGTGGCAGGCCAAGAAATATCTCAAATAAGCTAAAGCGAAGGATGGTAAGAACAGTCACAGGCAACCCACAGACCTAGACCAAGACCAACACGATCTTGCTGCAGATAGTGTCTCTGTGCATCGTTCAACTATGCAGCCCACTTTGCACAAAGAGATGCTGTAATGCAGAGGACGCCTTTTCTGTGTACACGCCACAGAGTCCCTTGAGGTATGCTAAAGCGCATTTGGACAAGCCAGCTTCATTTTGGAATAAGTTGCTGTGGACTGATGAAACTAAAATTGAGTTATTTGGACATAAAAAGGGGCGGTATGCATGGCTGAAAAAGAACACAGCATTCCAAGAAAAACACTTGTTACCTACAGTAAAATTTGTAGGTGGTTCCATCATGCTGTGTGGCCAGTGCAGGTACTGGGAATCTTGTTAAAGTTGAGGGTCACATGGATTCCAGTCAATATCAGCACATTCTTGACAACAATGTTCATGAATCAGTAACAAAGTTGAAGGTGCGTTGGGCTGGATCTTTCAACAAGACAACAACCCTAAACACTGCTCAAAATCTACTAAGGCATTCATACAGAGGAACAAGTGCAACATTCTGGAATGGCCATCTCAGTCCCCAGACCTGAACATTACTGAAAATCTGTGGTGTGATTTTAAGTGGGCTGTCCATGCTCGGAAACCAACAAACCTGACTGAACTGGAGATGTTTTGTAAAGAATAATGGTCCAAAATACCTTCAACCAGAATCCAGACTCACATTGAAAGCTATAGGAAACATTTAGAGGCTGTTATTTCTGCAAAAGGAGGATCTACTGAATATAGATGTTTTTTTTCTGTTGGGATGCCCAAATTTATGCACCTGCCTAATTTTGTTTAAAGAATTATTGCACACTTTCTATAAATCCTATAAACATCATTGTGCTTCTCAAATATTACTGTGTTTGTCTGCTATATGATATATTTAACTGAAATTGCTGATCCAAACAACCGATGATTTATAAAGGAAAATCATGGAAATCTTCAGGGGTGCCCAAACGTTTACATACAACTGTATTTTTGCAAAAAAAAAAGTTTTATGACAGTCCAGTCCAGTCCAGAGCACTGCAACATGTTGCCATTTCTGCACTGGGCTGCTGACCTGATACACCACACCCACACACTGATGACTCAGCCTTCTACAGTGGCACTGGGTTCGTGCACAAAGACGGAACTAACCGGGTCTCAGAGCTAAACCACAGCTGGCATTGAACCACAGCAGTGAGGTCGAGAATCTAAAACAGGTAGTTCACGCTTTAAAACCTGGTGAACTGCAAATTTCTGCACAAATGAGCTGCCCAGCATCTCCAAACACTAACCAACAAACACACCGAGTGTTTACAATTGGAGATGTAACCAGTTACTGAGAAGTACTGAGACCAAAATGGCATCACTTTATCATGTACGGGCAGGAGTGTCGAGCAACTTTTTAAAACTCACACTTAAAAAAGAATCACAAAATAAGGGAGGGAGACAAACACTTCCACCCACATGTAAGACCCATGGGCTGCTCCCTTGTTTTCAAACGCATCCTCCACAGCAGGTCCAAGGTGGATCTGCATGTTGATTTGGCACAAGCTTTATGCTGGATGCCTTTCTTGAGGCAACTCCACATTACGAGGTCTGTTAGAAAACTATCCGACCTTTTTATTTTTTGCAAAAACCATATGGATTTGAATCACGTGTGATTGCATCAGCCAAGCTTGAACCTTCGTGCGCATGCGTGAGTTTTTTCACGCCTGTCGGTTGCATTATTCGCCTGTGAGCAGGCTTTGTGTGAGCAGTGGTCCACCCCTCTCGTCGGATTTTTATTGCGAATAAAATGTCTGAACGATTTGGAGCTTTGCGGCATCAAATTTTTCCAGAAACTTTGAGAGACCTCCAGGTGGACACCATTCGGAAAATTCAGATGGCTTTCAGGGACAATTTTATGGGGATTACACAGATTAAGGAGTGTTCCAGCCGGTTTAAAGACCACCAACAGCGGCTGAGAGCGCGGCGCACTCCGAGCGCCGATCGACAGGCTGAAACCCCGCTGAAATAACCAGATCATTTCCAAAGTGAAGGCTTTGTTGATCCGGGACGTCGTCTGATTTCCACAGAAATGGCAGAAGACGTGGACATCAGCACTTTTTCGGCACATTCCACTGATACAGGAGTTTTTGTCATGGAAAGAGAAGCAGAGGGATGCGCCACGGAGCTGCTCATGGTGCGGGACAAAAACACCTCCATGTTGGTCTCACAGGATGGCTTTCAGACGGCTTTCGGTGGCTTTTCAGTCGTGTGACTATCTGAGAAATTGTGGATGAGCTGGACATGCCAGAACATGTCCTGTGAGGCTTCATCACGGCGTTGCTTTGCACCATGCGGCTTCGTCCCGACGCGCAAATTTCTCCACACGTCTGTCTCAATGTGCCGAAAAAGGGCTGATGTCCACTTCTTCTGCAATTTCTGTGGTAGTCAGACAATGTACCGGATCAACACAGTGTTCAGTTTGGAAATGAACGGCACATTCCACTGATACAGTAGTTTTTGTCATCGAAAGAGGAGCGGAGAAATTTGCGCGTCGGGACGGAGCCGCATGGCGCAAAGCAACGCCGTGATGAAGCCTCACAGGACATGTTCTGGCATGTCCAGCTCATCCACAATTTCTCGGATAGACACACGACTGAAAAGCCATCTGAAAGCCATCTGAAAGCCGTCCTGTGAGACCAACACGGAGGTGCTTTTGTCCTGCGCTATGAGCGGCTCCGTGGCGCATCCCTCTGCTTCTCTTTCCATGACAAAAACTCCTGTAACAGTGGAATGTGCCGAAAAAGTGCCGATGTCCACGCCTTCTGCCTTTCTTAGTGGAAGTCAGACGACGTCCCGGATCAACAAAGCCTTCACTTTGGAAATGATCTGGTTGTTTCAGCGGGGTTTCAGCCTGTCGATCGGCGCTTGGAGTGTACCGCGCTCTCAGCTGCTGTGGGCGGTCTTTAAACCGGCTGGAGCACTCCTTAATCTGTGTAATCCCCATAAAATTGTCCCTGAAAGCCATCTGAATTTTCCGAATGGTGTCCACCTGGAGGTCTCTCACAGTTTCTGGAAAAATTTGATGCAGCAAAGCTCCAAATCGTTCAGACATTTTATTCGCAATAAAAATCCGACGAGAGGGGTGGACCACTGCCCACACAAAGCCTGCTCGCAGGTGAATGACGCAACCGACAGGCGTGAAAAAACTCACACATGCGCATGAAGGTTCAAGCTTGGCTGATGCAATCACACGTGATTCAAATCCATATGGTTTTTGCAAAAAATAAAAAGGTCGGATAGTTTTCTAACAGACCTCGTACATGGAGAAATGTGGCAGGGGTGGGGTTTGAACAGGGAACCTTCTGCACTCAAACCAAGCACAGTAACCGCTTGGCCACCCTTGTTGTTTAAACATGAGCTGTGTAATTTAATCTCTGTCCACATAGTCTGCTCTTGTTGGTCTCCAGATGGACATGCTGTGCGTGTCCATCTGGAGCTCTCGTTCTTTCTCTTCATCTTTTCTCATCTTCATGTGGAAGCAATGTGCCCCAAGGTTCACACACTTTTAGGGTTCAGTGTCGTGCTCAAGGACACTCAGCTGAAATGGGATTAAACCCACTGATTTTAGAAACACTGGCAAACGCAACCAGTGTTTCTAAAATCAGTGGGTGTAATCCCGTTTCAACTGAGTGTCCTTACGCAAATCACTGAGCTGACGGTCAGCACGCTGCTCTGAAGAAGGTTGTGTAATGTTCCTGCTAATATGCGTGCATTCCTGAATCAACGTGTTCTCACATTCTGCAGTGCTCACAACATTTTTCTGCCCATATTAACTTACTGTGTGGAGTCACACACGCGAGAGTGCAACATGATACGAGGCTTCTGAAAGGCCCAAACTGCAGTGAGAACAGAGATGGATACAAGAAGTTTAAACAGGTGGGGCTTTGTATGATATGTTATGACATAATGAGGTGAACCACCTGACCTCATGGTGTGAGAACAACAATCACTCCTGGAATATGGAGAAGACTGAAGAGATCTTTGTGGACTTCAGGAGAGCACACACCCAACGCTCCCCTCTGACCATCAATGGTGCTGTTGTGGAGAAGGTGAGCAGCACCAAGTTCCTGGGTGTGCACGTCATAAAGGATCTCTCCTGGACCACCAACAATCACTGGCCATAAAATCTTAGCAACGCATACACTTCCTCTGCAAACTAAGAAGAGCTCGGGCCCTGTCCCCCATCATGTGCACCCTCTACAGGGGCACGATTGAGAACATCCAATTAAGCTGTGTCTCAGTGTGGTACGGTGCCTACACCACATCCTGCCACAGGACCTTTCAGCACATCATGAGAGCATCTGAGAAGATCACAGGCACCTCTCCCCCCTCCAAGACATATATAGACCCCACCTCACCTGCAAGGTCATCCGCATGGCGAGAGATCGCACCCATCCATGAAACTGCCTCTTCAGTCTGCTACCATGCCAGAGACTAAACTCGTAAACTATGTGCAGCTTTGTGAAAGTGTGCAAAGAAAATTTTGAAATGTTCATAATCTCTGTCACGCATTAATTTTGTGAACTACATGTAAACATTGCACAAACTATTCAAAAACACTGAGTGTGAGTCATTGCGTCAGGGCAGCGCATCACAGCTCAGCTCATCTGAACGATTATGACGAGATGTTAAATCTATCATGAACATAATTTTAAAGATACTCATAAGAAGCAATGAACATGCAAGTGTTTCACCAAGCTATTACAATATAAATATTACAAATAATTACCTTTTAGACAATTTAAAATGTATTCTCCACATCATGAAGTGCACAAGAGAGATGGGAAAAAAGTTGCAGCTGTAGAAAATTTCTCTGATTCAGGAAGCAATCAGAGGCGGTTTGATCAGCCAAATTCAGAGCAAATGATTAATCCGCTACAAAATAATTATTTTATATAGTACAGAATCCAGCGGAACACAGCGAGCCGCACTGGCATGACGAGCTGCATAGCAGTGCAGGGGTTAAATGCATGTCAAGGTGCCTTATGCACTACATTAGTTTGAATAAGCTCATCAATGTTGAATCACTGCTCAATTTGCACAAGACATACTGCTACCACCAGGTACCTCACTGAACACATTCTACTGTCTACAGTATTTACATATTTATATGTTGTATTCTTACCACTGCCAATAGCTCTTGAACACAAGAAAATACTTTTCTGACTGTTTTTTTTGTTTTGTTTTTACTGTTTTGTCCGGGAGAGTGAGAGTTATGAAATTTCAATATTGTTGAGCTCCATTTCCCAACTCATTGCTGGTCAACAACTTCAAAGGCGTGTTGTATGTATGATGTGTGTTCACAAGAAACCATGATAGAACGAGGCAGAGGAAATGTGACCTGGCCCGGAGGAAGCCTGGGGCCCCTCATTTGGAGCCAGGCCTGGATGTAGGACCCATCAGTGAGCAGCATTTGGCAGTATTCGGCCTTCTTGGAGTCCCTGAATGGAGTCCTGTAAAGGGCTCCGGTGGGGGACTCCATTGTTCTGCTAGGGGACTTCAACGCACGCGTGGGCAATGACAGAGACACCTGGAGAGGTGTGACTGGGAGGAACGGCCTCCCTGATCTAAACCTGAATGGTCGATTGTTATTGGACTTCTGTGCTAGTCACGGACTGTCCATAATAAACACCATGTTCGAACATAAGGATGCTTATACACTCAACAAAAATATAAACGCAACACTTTTGGTTTTGCTCCCATTTTGTATGAGATGAACTCAAAGATCTAAACCTTTTTCCACATATACAATATCACCATTTCTCTCAAATATTGTTCACAAACCAGTCTAAATCTGTGATAGTGAGCACTTCTCCTTTGCTGAGATAATCCATCCCACCTCACAGGTGTGCCATACCAAGATGCTGATTAGACACCATGATTAGTGCACAGGTGTGCCTTAGACTGCCCACAATAAAAGGCCACTCTGAAAAGTGCAGTTTTATCACGCAGCACAATGCCACAGATGTCGCAAGATTTGAGGGAGCGTGCAATTGGCATGCTGACAGCAGGAATGTCAACCAGAGCTGTTGCTCGTGTATTGAATGTTCATTTCTCTACCATAAGCCGTCTCCAAAGGCGTTTCAGAGAATTTGGCAGTACATCCAACCAGCCTCACAACCGCAGACCACGTGTAACCACATCAGCCCAGGACCTCCACATCCAGCATGTTCACCTCCAAGATCGTCTGAGACCAGCCACTCGGACAGCTGCTGGAACAATCGGTTTGCATAACCAAAGAATTTCTGCACAAACTGTCAGAAACTGTCTCAGGGAAGCTCATCTGCATGCTCGTCGTCCTCATCTGGGTCTCGACCTGACTCCAGTTCGTCGTTGTAACCGATTTGAGTGGGCAAATGCTCACATTCGCTGCCGTTTGGCACGTTGGAGAGGTGTTCTCTTCACGGATGATGCGAAGGAGATGTGTTGCACTGCATGAGGCAAATGGTGGTCACACCAGATACTGACTGGTTCCCCCCCCCCCAGTAAAACAAAACTGCACCTTTCAGAGTGGCCTTTTATTGTGGGCAGTCTAAGGCACACCTGTGCACTAATCATGGTGTCTAATCAGCATCTTGATATGGCACACCTGTGAGGTGGGATGGATTATCTCAGCAAAGGAGAAGTGCTCACTATCACAGATTTAGACTGGTTTGTGAACAATATTTGAGGGAAATGGTGATATTGTGTATGTGGAAAAAGTTTTAGATCTTTGAGTTAATCTCATGCAAAATGGGAGCAAAACCAAAAGTGTTGCGTTTATATTTTTGTTGAGTGTATGTGTACATGGTACCAGAGCACCCTAGGCTGAAGTTCGATGATTGATTTTGTGATCGCATCATCTGATTTGAGGCTGCATATTCTGGACACTTGGATGAAGAGAGGGGTAGAGCTGTCAACTGCTCACCATCTGCTGGTGAGTTGGCTCAGAGGGTGGGGAGGACTTTGGACAGACCTGGTAAGCCCAAACGGATAGTGCGGGTAAACTGGGAATGCCTGGAGGAGCCTACTGTCTGGCAGATCTTCAACTCCAGCATTGACCCAGAATGGGCAATGTTCAAGGCTTCCATTGTTGAAGCTGCAGTGGGGAGCTGTGGCCTGAAGGTCTTAGGTGCCTCAAGAGGCGGCAACCCTCGAACACTGTGGTGGACACCAGTGGTCAGGGAAGCCGTCCAACTGAAGAAGGCGTCCTTCTGGGATACGTTATCTCAGAGGACTCCAGAGGCAGTTGCACAGTACCGACAGGCCCGAAGGGCAGCGGCCTCTGCTGTAGAGGAGGCAAAGCAGCAGGTGTGGGAGGAGTTCGGAGCAACCATGGAGGAGGACTTTCGGTCGGCACCAAGGTGCTTCTGGTGGACCGTGAGGCACCTCAGGCGGGGAAAACGGGGAACCATCCAAGCTGTATACAGTAAGGATGGGACTCTGTTGACCTCAACTGAGGATGTAATCCAGTGCTGGAAGGAACACTTTGAGGAACCCCTGCATCAGACTAGAGCACTCTCTGCAGTAGGGGCAGAGCTGGAAGCTGATGAAGGATTTTCATCAATTTCTCTGGTGGAAGTCACTGAGGTAGTCAAACAACTCTGCAGTGGCAAGGCCCCAGGAGTTGATGAGATCCGTCCAGAAATGCTGAAGGCTCTGGGTGTGGAGGGATTGTCTTGGATGAGACATCTCTTCAACATTGCGTTGAGGTCTGGGACAGTGCCTAAGGAGTGGCAAATTGGGGTGGTGGTCCCCATATTTAAAAAGGGGGACCACCACAATACTCAGCCTCCCTGGTAAAGTCTACTCCAGGGTGCTGGAAAGAAGGGTTTGACCGAAAGTCGAACCTCTAATTGAAGAGGAACAATGCAGGTTCCGTCCTGGTTGTGGAACAACCGACCAGCTCTTTACTCTCACAAGGATCCTGGAGGGTGCCTGGGAGTATGCCCACACAGTCTACATGTGTTTTGTGGACTTGGAGGTGTATGATCGGGTAGCCCGGGAGATACTGTGGGAGGTGCTGCAGGAGTATGGAGTGAGGGGGTTCCTTTTCAGGGCCATCCAATCTCTGTACTCGCAAAGCGAGAGCTGTGTTCGGGTGCTCGGCAGTAAGTCAGACTTGTTTCCGGTGGAGGTTGGCCTCCGCCAGGGCTGTGCCACCAATCCTGTTTGTGATATTCATGTACATGATATCGAGGCGTAGTTGAGGGGATGAGGGTTTCCGGTTTGGTGGGCTCAGGGTCTCATCACTACTTTTTGCAGATGATGTGGTCTTGTTGGCTTCATCGGCCGGTGACCTCCAACACTCACTGGATCGGTTCGCAGCCGAGTGTGAAGCGGCTGGGATGAGGATCAGCACCTCTAAATCTGAGGCCATGGTTCTCAGCAGGAAAGCGATGGATTGCCTACTCCGGGTAGGGAATATGGCCTTGCCAGATGCAGAGGCACTGCATCAAGCCTTTTGTCTCTTCTACATTGGATTATAGTAATGTCCTGTTCTTTGGTTTACCAGAGCCTGGCATCAGAAGTCTCAAACTAGTTCAGAATGCCAGTAGATTTTAAAGTTTGCTATTAAAATACAAAATCCTCCATGAACTAGCGTCTCCCTGTCTGGCTGATCAAATTAAACCTTACGTACCGACCCATGCTCTGCATTTCTAGGAGGCAGGATCAGTGTGTTCCAAAGGTTAAAAAGAAGTCAGCAGGCCACAGACCTTTCTCTTTCCATGCACCTGTTCTATGTTCTAACAGTCTGCCTGCTGAGATAAAACAGTCTGATACTGTGGAGTCATTCAAATCCAAATTGTATTAAACTTCATCTACATTTTGTTACCAACTGAAACAGGTCTCAATCTGATCATATCTAAATTCTGGGTCTGTCAGTGAAACAAAGGACTGGCTGCCAGCGATCACATTAGCATTCTGTCCGTTATTCTGTTATGTTGCTGCTGAGAAAATAGTAAAAACAGTGAAATAGTGTTCAGTGAGTTGTTAGTTGGTGGCGACTTGATTGGAGCAGCACAGTGTTCAAATGCCGGGCAGTGAGCCGGAAGGCACGATGGCCACATGATAAACATCAGCATGGCCGTGAAACTGAAACCAGAAACTTTCTGTTGCCCTTACTGTATGCTTGACAGGTTCAAGGTACATATTATTTATTCATGTTCTTAGTGCTCATGAAAAATTCATCATCATGATAACAGAGGGCGCTGCCACTCTCTGGGCTTTAGATGCATTTGACAGCAACATGGAACATTAATTCGATTACGTTCAATTTTTTTTCCTTTTAATGTCAAGGCCGGTTATCACTTAACTAGGGTTATATCCTTAGTTGTTTAGGGGACCAGACTAAATGTTAGTTGTTGAGCGGAGATTTTATTTTTTTTTTTCATTCTTGGAACTGTAAAGTCAGTTATTCTTTAGAGGGATGACAGCCTTGGCAGATGACCTCATTGGTGGGGGTCGGTAATGTCAGTCACAGTCACAACCTGTCACATATTCTTTTATGATTCTAAGTGAAAAAACAAAAATGTCGTAAAGAGGGAAGAGTGCATGGGAAATGTGGCGTACTGAGATCTAAGCAGCAGCCTGTATGGCAACAGTTATTTTAACAGCACAAGCCAGCACGACAGAGACCAGTTTAGATAGATTTGGACGTGGGGGGAGGGTGCTGTGTGATGTCACGGGTCAGAAAATGTATTTTTGAATTACTCAAAAGCTTTAACAGCACAAACAATTTTTTTAACGGCACAAACGAGCAACAGTACAATTTTAATATTTTGAATGAGGGGAAGCCAACTTCATACAGGCGACAGAGTCAACAGCAGAATGTGTGAACAGGTGGGCTGCATGACTGCAGTTACCTTAATATCACACTTTCATCGCTACATTTCCTTCATATGTGTTAAAAAAAAAACTGATAACAACACAAACACTTTCATGTGTACTGTCAGTGGTTTGTATGTGAGAAAGTACAACACTATGGCTGTGGCACCACGACACACCACAGAACAGAGTTCTTACAGACACAAACCAGATTATAAACTAAAGTGAAACGCAAGTGAAGTGAAGATGAGGTGCTAACCTGCTGAAGATCTACTGCTGGTGTCCGATTACTATAAGTGTCAACTTCCACTCACAAACGGGGGGACATTGATAAAAAAAAAAAATACAGATATGAAATGTGAGGAGCTTTTGGCTTGCAAAGTGATTTGACTTTGATTATGTAGCAAAGACATCGTTGATTTCTCTGAACACCTTTTGATCAATACTTTGTTGATGCACCTTTGGCACCTCAAACCTTCTTGAATATGATGCCACCAGCTTGGTGCACCTATCTTTGGGCAGTTTTGTTCATTCCTCTTTGCAGCACCTCTCAAGCTCCATCAGGCTGGATGAGGAGCATTGGTGCACAGCTACTTTCAGATCACTCCAGAGATGTTCAATCGGATTGAGGTACTGATTTGTGTTACTGTGTGCTGGTGCTTGTTGTAATGGATGACAAACAGTAAATCATTCAATTCACCTTCAAACTGACCCAAACACTCCAAATAAAGTTCAAGAGGATCCAATAAGCAGAACATGAATCAAGCAATAATCTGCTGAGGTCAGTCAGAAGAAGACTTATGAAGAAATACCACCAGAAGAAGCAAGAAACACACACACACACACACACACATCTCCTTTAATCACACGTCTCAAGCAGGAAACCGTCACCGTCCTCACCAAAAAATAGTACTGATAAGTATATAAAAAGTAAACTGGAAGTATACTTGAAACATACTTGCATGTACGACTTTTTGGTAAGGGCGGCCTATAAATGTTTTCAGCACACAAAAATAAAACTATCAACACCTCTGTGGTCAGTTCAGTATATGTCTCTGTGTGGACCACTTTGGTTCATGTCTCACAGACAGATCTTTTTTTTTTTTTTTTTTAATGGGTAGTTAGGATTAGTGCAGTAGTTAACCTTTTTCCTTGAAGCACCGCCATATCAAAGGAAGGCTGAGTGCCAATCCAAAGTTTAGACACACTGTGTGTGTGTGTGTGTGTATACACTGTCACAATTGTAATCACAAGAACAGGTCGTGTCTTTCTCACCCAGCATAGTCGCCTGTTTCAGGAATTTATAGCTGGTCTCAAAAGTCATCTGCTGCAGCGGGGAGGAGTTGGACCTAATGGCGTGCCGGTTTAGTGGTTTATAGACACCCTCAAAGCACATGTAGTCTGCCACCAGTGAGAGATGTCTGGGGTCCACCTCGATACCTGCACATTAACAAAAATACAGATATGAAATGTGAGGAGTGTTTGGTTTGCCAAGTGATTCGACTTTGTGTGACTGTGTTTGTACCGTAGACAGCAAAGACATCTTTGATTTCCTTTTCAATAACTTTCAGAGCCACTTCAATGCCATAGGTGTTGGCCATGGCGTGGACCTCATTCGAGTACAGCCTGTTGACGTCCAATACCTGGAGAAAGACAAAGGCCAAAGCTGAGACCATCATCTGCTCAGCAACAATTCAGTCTGAACAACACATTCAGCTTGTCAAAATTCTATTTCGGATGCTAAAATGATGATGATGAAGTCATAAACATGGGGAAACATAGTTGTGCTCAAACATTTACATACCCTGGCAGAATTTTTGCTTTTTTGGCCATTTTTAAGAGAATATGAATGACAACACAAAAACGTTTTTTTTCCACTCAGGGTTAGTGGTTGGGTGAAGCCATTTATTGTCAAACAACTGTGTTTCCTCTTTTTAAATCAAAACGACAAGAGAACTACCCAAATGAACCTGATCAAAAGTTTACATACCCCTGTTCTTAATACTGTGTGTTGCCCCTTTAAAATCAACGACAGCTTGGAGTCTTTTGTGGTAGTTTTGGACGAAGCTCTGATGGTAAAGCTGCTACTGAATATGTTTCGGACTTTATTTACATTAATTACAAATAAATACAAACAGTATGGCACTTTATGGTAAATCTGCATGGATTAGACAGTTCTCAAAAAAAGTGACAAGAAGGAGAAGAGTGAGGAAAGCCACCAAGACACCCAGACAACCCAGGAGAAGTTATGGGCTTATGTGGCTGTGATTAGAGAAACTGTGCACAGTGCAAGCTTTAAAAAAAAAAAAAAAAAAAAAAAAATCTTGGTTTTTGAAGTCATTGGTTTTTGAAATGGACTTGTCAACAGCCAGCTGTCTCTAAGGGACCCAGTAGGTACCAGACGTTCTTACTATGTTGGTATGCAAATGAGCGTCTGCACTGAAAGAGTTTTGGAATGTGAATGTGAGTGGGATTAAACCACGCTCCATCATGTCTTATTAGGATTAGGCTGCACTGATATGAGTGCATTCTGTACTGAACCTCTGAACTCCTCTGACTTGTAGTACAAACTGTACAAACTCAAACTGGCTTTTGTCACTATTTCTGCAATGTTCAGCTATAGATATCCCAAACTATACCTTTTTGTAATCCGTATGATCAAACAAATAATCTGGTATACTTTTTAACCAGACTAGGGCAGTTAAACATTAAATTCTGACCCCTGTGTAATTCTTCATTGACTCCTCCATAAAATGTACGTAGCTATCAGTCTGTAATGGTTATCACACCTTTCAGCGTAGGCCATGGTTTCCTGTAATGCTTGTCACACCTTTCAGCGTAGGCCATGCTTTCCTGTAATGCTTGTCACACCTTTTAGCGTAGGCCAATGTTTCCTGTAATGGTTATCACACCTTTTAGCGTAGGCCATGGTTTCCTGTAATGGTTATCACACCTTTTAGCGTAGGCCATGGTTTCCTGTAATGCTTGTCACACCTTTTAGCGTAGGCCATGGTTTCCTGTAATGCTTGTCACACCTTTTAGCATAGGCCATGGTTTCCTGAGGCTGGATTGTAAGTGTTGTTTGTTCACTTTAAGCCCCCTTTCACACTGGGCCTGCTTCAAGTTGCATATGCTGCGTATCTATAATAACGCAGGAATGTCTGCATCAGTTGCGTGCAGCAGGTGGTGGTGGTGGTGTGTGGGGGGAGGGTGGGGTGGGGGACTTGAGACGGTGAGAGCGTTGAGGAGCTCAGCTACAGCCAGAATGTAAAATGAGCAGGTCTGCGCTCTGATTTCTCTTCTAGTTCATCATTCTTCCTGTGATCGCACAGCTGCAGCCGGCATTCCTGTGCACTTGAACAGTCCATGAGTGGATGTGGAAATGTCCTCCCTGAGGAGTATACTGGATATAGACATGGCCTGTCTCTGGCAATCAGTCTGTGAGCAGGACTTAGCAACCTTATTTAACATAATCATGAAAGAACTTGAGGAGGTGAGCATGAGGAGCTGCAGCCAAGCTGTAATGAGGATTTTTTTTTCTTTGATTGTTCACATGTGCTCTTTGAGTGGAAGTTTTACTGCATTATGTACATGGTATAAAAAGTTCAACAACAATCCTGTGTGATTTATAGCTCAGCAACAATGGAGCACAGCAGGTATCATAAATTGCCGTTGGGTAGCGTTATATTGTATGGGTGTGGCATTCCGTTACATGAAGTACCGTTAAGTTGCCTCAACTTGCGAGAAAACTACTTCCTTTCTGCATCCTGTGCTCGACGCAGAAAATATTAAACATGTTTAATTTTTGGCGTCCGTTTCACATCGCCCTTTGTGTCCCTCACAGTGTTGTGGTGTTAGGCTGCATCAACTCGGCACTAGGTTGCATCAACTTGGCGTCGTCATGACACCGCAAGATGCAACTTGCAGGAGGCCCAGTGTGAAAGGGGCTTTAGAGGTATGGAGGAGCCAGGACAGGCTCCTCCATACCATGCCATCAGTTTGTGGTTGCCCAGCTCCCCTTGCTTCCCATACTAACCACTCACAGAGGCCAGCCCGGTTTTGTATTGCTCTGATACTGATATTGTTAACCGTTGGCTCATGGACTAATAATCAAAAACATTGAGGTAATTTTTCTTTACAACAGTTGGGTTAGAGTTGGGGTTCCTTAACACTTGCTCATGTATAAGGCCCTGAGATGACCTATGTTCTGGTTAGGACTATATAAACAAAATGTATTGAAAGGTTTCAGACAAAAGCAAAACCTCCTTAAAACCCATTATTTTCACTGCAAAACTGATATCTATTAAAGTAAAAAAAGAGACTTGTTTAAAGAAAATTTGACTTAATTTTTGTCTAAATAAAAAATAATCTCGTCAAGCATTTTTAATTAAGAAAAAAAATGTCTTATTTAAGGAAAATGTAATGGAAAAGTTTTTCCAGCTTAGAGCAAGTTGTATTTAACCAGTAACAAGGAAAGTCAATGGAGTACAAATCATCCAATCAAAGGAACAAGATTGTTTTCCTTATTTTAAAACAGAGGCTAATCTTAAAATAAGAATTCTGTCTACAACCCCAATTCCAATGAAGATGGGACATTGTGTGAAATGTAAATAAAAACAGAATACAATGATTTGCAAATCCTCTTCAACCTATATTCAATTGAATACACCACAAAGACAAGATATTTAATGTTCAAACTGATAAACTTTATTGATTTTGTGCAAATATTTGCTCATTTTGAAATGGATGCCTGCAACACATTTCAAAAAAGCTGGGACAGTGGTATGTTTACCACTGTGTTACATCACCTTTCCTTCTAACAACACTCAATAAGCGTTTGGGAACTGAGGACACTAATTGTTGAAGCTTTGCAGGTGGAATTCTTTCCCATTCTTGCTTCTTAGAAAAGTGTGCTGTGGTCTGATGAGTCCACATTTCAAATTGTTTTTGGAAATCATGGACATCATGTCCTCCAGACAAAAGAGGTAAAAGACCATCCGGATTGTTGCCAGTGCAAAGTTCAAAAACCAGCATCTGTGATAGTATGGGGGTGTGTTAGTGCCCATAGCATGGGCAACTTACACATCTGAGATGGCACCATCAATGCTGAAAGGTACATTCAGGTTTTGGAGCAACACATGCTGCCATCCAAGCAACGTCTTTTTCAGGGACGTCCCTGCTTATTTCAGCAAGACAATGCCAAGCCACATTCTGCACATGTTACAACAGCATGGCTTCGTAGTAAAAGAGTGCAGTTACTAGACTGACCTGCCTGCAGTCCAGACCTGTCGCCCATTGAAAATGTGTGGCGCATTATGAAACGCAAAATACAACAAAGGAGACCCTGGACTGTTGAACAACTGAAGTCGTACATCAAGCAAGAATGGGAAAGAATTCCACCTACAAAGCTTCAACAATGAGTGTCCTCAGTTCCCAAACGCTTATTGAGTGTTGTTAGAAGGAAAGGTGATGTAACACAGTGGTAAACATACCACTGTCCCAGCTTTTTTTGAAATGTGTTGCAGGCATCCATTTCAAAATGAGCAAATATTTGCACAGAAACAATAAAGTTTGTCAGTTTGAAAATTGAATACAACTTAATATAGCTTGAAGAGTATTTGCAAATCATTGTACTCTGTTTTTATTTACATTTTACACAAAATCCCAACTTCATTGGAATTGGGGTTGTAGTTTTTAGAGACATTTTGATTATTCAGTGCCTTGACATTTTGCTGGTTTTGAGACAGACAACGGACTCTGAACTTTGTGATCTGATGTTACGAGCCCTGATGAGGCAGCATTGTGTCCCGCTGTACGTCTGGAAAAGTGAGTGATGCTTGCTTTCCATGAACCATTTTGAGAATGGAGCACACTCCCACAATACCCACCCCCGCCCCAAAAGTAGACAGGAGTGGACTATGAGAGACAGAAAAAATAGCTGCGAGTACTACATACGTGGTAGTAAGCATACAGTAAGCAACCATATGCAATTGTAAGCAAGACTAGGAACAATCATGCACCATCACACACCAGGGACTACGCCAAAATGTGCGCAATTTTCCAGCATACTCCATATGCATCACAACGCAACTGTATGCAAGCCCGGTGTGAAAGGGGCATTAAAGAGCGTCTGTCCCCAAGCCATACAAACTCTGAACAAAAACCTCAAATATCTTTGCACACTGTAACTAGTTACTTGCAATGACACTTTTAGAGTTTTTTTTTTTTAATATATGTTACACAGTTTCTATATGTGCGTATGTGTATATGGGACTTTTGTGTGTGTGTTCATGTTGAAGAAGAGGATCATAGTTAACATGGGTAGGCAATGAAAGCGCAAAGCTTGTTTCCAAAGGGGCCCACGACACGTGTCTCTCACTCCTCCGCAGCACTGTTGTTGTGAGTGCCAGCTGGGAGAGTGGCTGCAATGGGGAAGTGAACCTGGATCGCTGGCATCCCAGTGTAACGTGCAAACCATTTCGCCACCACCTCCCTAACGGTTAAACAGTTTACTGCGAAGGACACCTGCAATCTCACTCTATCTTGAGTATAGTGACAATAAAGTCTTCTTGGTATCTTATCTTACAAATGGTCTGGAGAGAGATGTGACCAAATACAAACATCAAGTGTTTAGTCACACTTTTGGTTGTGGCTGAAAACAACATGGTGGCTTTCTTTATGCTACATTGGAGGATCTGCATCTTCCCTCTGACACCACAACACACAGTCATGCCCAAAATAAAGTACATAAAGTTAAAATGTGTTACAATATATGTGACAATTTACGTACATCACTGTGCCTGAACATTTGGTGGATGTTGATTCCCTCCGTGTTGAGAACAGTCTCTTTCGCTCCGGTCTTAGTGACTGTTTCACTAAGCAGGCAGCGAGTCAGACCCTTGGTTTCCATGATAACAGCATTCTGGGCAAGTGTTGACAGAACCGAGGTCAGGTCAAAGTGCACTTTGCTCAATGGCAAAACTAGGTCAACCTATAAAGAACACACAGATGAAAGGATCGTTTGGCAGTTTGACTGAAACACAAACAAATGCATCTAAATTTGCTTTAATTGACGATCATTGTCATGTGGATGTAGATACCAGGTAAAGTGCACATTTTACAAAGAGGTACAAACAGAAAAAAACAGCCTGGTACAAAAAGGTTTTGATTTGTCAGGATAGTTTCCCTGTCCATGACAACTGTCCACTTTGAGAGGATGCATTTTTTGAAGCTAACGGTAGCTTGAGCTGTGTACAGTTAATCCACAATTATTGAGAAAATGTCATAATTTTTAATGCCCACATCAACGCAAACTGTTATTAGAACATCACACAGTCCCCAAAAAAATGATCTAATAAACACCCGAACCTAGGTTAGCCTGTTAGCTTAGCTTGTTACTAACTCAAAAATGGGGGGGTGTCAGGCTTCATTTATTCAGGGTGTCATACATGCTTCATCTTTTTATTCAAATATAGGTTAGTTGTGACGTAGGCAGAGTAAAGAGTGCTAACATGGCAACACCCACAGCAATATATATATATATACACGAGGTCAGTGAGAAAAGTATCCGACGTTTTTATTTTATGCAAAAAATATATGGATTTGATTCATATGTTTTTAAATCAGCCAAGCTTGAACCTTCGTGCGCATGCGTGAGTTGGGACAAGCTGGGACAAGCCCAGCTGTCCACAATTTCTCTTATACTCACTCAACTGGTAAGCACTGAAAGCCGAGATAGGCTTGTCCCAACTTGTCCTCTGGCATTCCGAAACGGAGGTGTTCCTTTGTCTCGCTTCATCAGCGAATCGGTCGTGACGCGCGAAGCCTCCGCGCGGCTTTCCATGACAAAATCTCTTGTTAAAAGTGAAATCTGCCGGAAAATGCCTGATGTCCAGCTCTTGTGATAACCAGAGAAATTGCACACGACGGTCCCAGCTCCACACAGCGATCCGTTTAGAAATGATGTGGTGGTTTCTGCCTCTCGATGGTGGCTCGGAGCGCGGCGCGCCATGCACCATCGTGGGCTGTCCTTAAAGATGTAGTAACACTCCTTATTCTCTGTGAAGCCCGTAAAATATTCACTGAAAGCCAGATAAATTTTTCGAATGGTTTCCAGCTGCCTGTCTCTAACAGTTTCTGAAAAAATTCTGATGGAAAAAAGCCCAAATCATTCCGCCATTTCCTGACAATGAAACGACGACGAGAGGGGTGGAGCAGTGCTCACTCAAAGCCTGCCCACAGGCGAATGACGCAACCGACAGGCGTGGAAAAACTCACGCATGCGCACGAAGGTTCAAGCTTGGCCGACGTAAAAACATATGAATCAAATCCATATATTTTTTGCATAAAATAAAAAAGTCGGATACTTTTCTCACAGACCTCGTATATACATATACATACATATATATATACATATACATACATATATATATACATATACATACATATATACACACACACACACATACATATATACACACACACACACACACAACCCCTGGCAATAATTATGGAATCACCGGCCTCGGAGGATGTTCATTCAGTTGTTTAATTTTGTAGAAAAAAAGCAGATCACAGACATGACACAAAACTAAAGTAATTTCAAATGGCAACTTTCTGGGTTTAAGAAACACTATAAGAAATCAGGAAAAATAATTGTGGCAGTCAGTAACGGTTACTTTTTTAGACCAAGCAGAGGGAAAAAAATATGGAATCACTCAATTCTGAGGAATAAATTATGGAATCACCCTGTAAATTTTCATCCCCAAAACTAACACCTGCATCAAATCAGATCTGCTCGTTAGTCTGCATCTAAAAAGGAGTGATCACACCTTGGAGATCTGTTGCACCAAGTGGACTGACATGAATCATGGCTCCAACACGAGAGATGTCAATTGAAACAAAGGAGAGGATTATCAAACTCTTAAAAGAGGGTAAATCATCACGCAATGTTGCAAAAGATGTTGGTTGTTCACAGTCAGCTGTGTCTAAACTCTGGACCAAATACAAACAACATGGGAAGGTTGTTAAAGGCAAACATACTGGTAGACCAAGGAAGACATCAAAGCGTCAAGACAGAAAACTTAAAGCAATATGTCTCAAAAATCGAAAATGCACAACAAAACAAATGAGGAACGAATGGGAGGAAACTGGAGTCAACGTCTGTGGCCGAACTGTAAGAAACCGCCTAAAGGAAATGGGATTTACATACAGAAAAGCTAAACAAAAGCCATCATTAACACCTAAACATTAAAAAAACAAGGTTACAATGGGCTAAGGAAAAGCAATCGTGGATGACTGGATGAAAGTCATATTCAGTGATGAATCTCGAATCTGCATTGGGCAAGGTGATGATGCTGGAACTTTTGTTTGGTGCCATTCCAATAAGATTTATAAAGATGACTGCCTGAAGAGAACATGCAAATTTCCACAGTCATTGATGATATGGGGCTGCATGTCAGGTAAAGGCACTGGGGAGATGGCTGTCATTACATCATCAATAAATGCACAAGTTTACGTTGATATTTTGGACACTTTTCTTATCCCATCAATTGAAAGGATGTTTGGGGATGATGAAATCATTTTTTCAAGATGATAATGCATCTTGCCATAGAGCAAAAACTGTGAAAACATTCCTTGCAAAAAGACACATAGGGTCAATGTCATGGCCTGCAAATAGTCCGGATCTTAATCCAATTGAAAATCTTTGGTGTAAGTTAAAGAAAATTGCACATGACAAGGCTCCAACCTGCAAAGCTGATCTGGCAAAAGCAATCAGAGAAAGTTGGAGCCAGATTGATGAAGAGTACTGTTTGTCACTCATTAAGTCCATGCCTCAGAGACTGCAAGCTGTTATAAAAGCCAGAGGTGGTGCAACAAAATACTAGTGATGTGTTGGAGCGTTCTTTTGTTTTTCATGATTCCATAATTTTTTCCTCAGAATTGAGTGATTCCATATTTTTTTCCCCTCTGCTTGGTCTAAAAAAGTAACCGTTACTGACTGCCACAATTTTGTTTCCTGATTTCTTATAGTGTTTCTTAAAGCCAGAAAGTTGCCATTTGAAATGACTTTAGTTTTGTGTCATGTCTGTGATCTGCTTTTTTTCTACAAAATTAAACAACTGAATGAACATCCTCCGAGGCCGGTGATTCCATAATTTTTGCCAGGGGTTGTATATATATATATTTACAGCGTGTGGTGATGACACTGACTTTGTGGTATTGGCTGGCTGGAAAGGGTAAGAACTCACCTCACACCAGAGCTCATGCTGGGTATCGTAAGAGTATCTTTGTATTGCTGGGTTGGACTGTAGAACAGCGTTCACTCTCAACTGATTCAAGGATTCCTCGGTTGTGTCGCCCTCTCTGCGTAGTCCTTTCTTTTTCTTCTTTACTGTGACTCCCAAAGACTCTGGCTGAGACTCTTCTCCTCTGTCCTCCTCATGGTCATCCACAGTCTCTTCTTCTGCCCCCTGGTCTTCCTTCTCTTCAGCATCACCGTCTCCGTCCTCCTCCTCCTCACTCTCATAGTCCACCTGTACAGCAATAACACAGATGGGACCTTTAATAACCATATTATGAGAACGTCTGTGTTTTGCAGGCTTTATAGTGATGATCGCTGACATATTTTCCATGTTTTTACATTTGAGGTCTATTCAAACACTTTAAACTTTCTTCACTCAAAAAGCAAAATCTTAAGTATATTTCTCTCATTTCAAGTCAAAATAACTATTAAGCAAAACTTAACATAAGGCACAATCACTTCAGTAAAACTTCAGAAAGATAATACAACTAGAAATCTTAAATGGAAGGTGCAAAGGTTAAAACATCATTTTAAGTCACATCTGAGACAAAAAACGTGTCTGAGGCTCCATGAGATTCTACTCCGAGTGCCTCCTGGGCTTCTCACCAAGTCCCTGAGTTTAATCCCAGACGCGTGACATAGGAATCTAATTTCCAACACTTTTATCCGCAAACTTGTTCTTTTGTTCATTAACCAAAAGCTCAAGACCGAAGGTGAGGATAGCAGCATAAAACGACCAGTAAATTAAGAGCTTCACCTTCTGGCTCAGCTCGTTCTTCACCACGATGGTCCAGTACAGCGTCCGCAGGAGCTCACATGCAGCCCCAATCTATCTGCCGATCTCACGATCAACCTCACTCCTCGGCATGAACAAGCCAAGGAGACACTTGAACTACACCACTTGGGGCAGTAACTCTCCCAATGACACAGAAGGGACAATCCACCTTGTTCCAAAAGAGGACCATGGTCTCACATTTGGAGTTGCTGCTCTTCATCTCATCTGATTTAGATTTTTTTTCCCCAGTGGAAGATTTTTTTTAAGATGCTGTGCTATTTGTAAACAATTCGAAATATTAGTAAACTATAACTCAAAATGAGTTTTCTTTGCTAATTTCAAGAAATTATAAGTGGGTGGTGACCAAGTGGTTAGTGCAATTTGTTTCAGCGCAGAAGGTTCTCGGTTTAAACCCCACCCCTGTCCATTTCTCTATGTAATGTGAAGTTGCACCAGGAAGGGCATCCAGCGTAAAACTTGTGCCAAATCAACATACAGATCCACCACAGATCTGCTGTGGTGACCTGCATGAAAAACAAGTGGGCAACCAAAGGGACTTACCATTTCAAGAAATCTTAAGTGAATTTTCCCGTGTTCCATAGGCAGTTTAAAAAAAACAAAACAAAACAAAAAAAAACAAAACAAGGTGCTTTTAACTTGTACCAGGTAGAACCTGTTTCCTGCAGTACTGCCTTAATTCTTGATGGCATCAACAAGTTGCTGGAAGCATTCCTCAGAGATTGTGGTCAGCATCACAAAAGTTGGCACACTATTACATCTAGGGCTGCAGCTATCAATTATTTTAGTAATTGAGTATTCTACTGATTATTCTGGCGTTTAATCAAGTAATCGGATAAAAAGTACTTTTGCGTTTTTAAACATCAACAGTCCATGGCTCTTCCTTAGCAATGGCACAATGTTGCTGCGCCATCACACAGATAGTCAAATTTAGTCTATCCCTTTCTGTTTTCTGTTATTTATTTTTTCCACATCTTCACAAGTTTTAGATCTTTTCCTGGTGTCAGGAAATCAGCCAAAGTCGGGCCAAAGTCTTGACATTTTGTTGAAATGGCGATGGGATGTGGCTTTCTGTTTTTTTGTTTAGCCCAACTTGTAAAATTTAACCATTTTAAGCTTTAATTTTAAATAAAGGTTGGTGGACTGGGTTCCTGTGTGATTTTTTAATCCCTCTTTCTCTGTGATTCAGCAGATGTATTTCAGCTGAAGGTTGAACATGTAAGCCTCGCAGTCACTGTTTTATTTTAGTATTTTATTTAAGTTACTGTGTTTGTGGAGCGTTGTGTGTTGCCCAAAAAGCAAAAATTAAAAAGCAAAACAGTGCGAGTCTGAGCAAAACACAGAAGAAAGAGTGGGCTTCTTTCTTTCTTTCAGAGACTATAAGTGTGGCTGGGGCTGGTGTGAGCCTCTCACATCGGGCAGGGAGAGGCAGCAGCCGGCCACCGCGCAAATAGCCACTACTCACGTAGAGCGGAGAGCAGGCAGCGGAGGAAACGGTGTGTTTTTTTTTAAAAAACACTGCTTCGCTTTAAACGTGCAGTAAACTATTTCAGATGATCAGCGTGGACCCTCTTTCTCCTGAAAGGCTTTAATTTATTCTGTATGTCATGTTGGAAAGATGTAGCTTTAGTGCTAATTTGATTAGCTCTTACACAGGCTGTGCACATGCTCTAGTCGTCTTGTTTGTTTTTCTGGCGAGGTTACAGCGCCACACACAGGCCTGGCATACAGTAGTGTTCAGAATAATTGTGCTATGTGACTAAAAGATGAATCCAGGTTTTGAGTATATTTCTTATTGTTACATGGGAAACAAGGTACCAGTAGATTCAGTAGATTCTCACAAATCCAACAAGACCAAGTATTCATGATATGCACACTCTTAAGGCTATGAAATTGGGCTATTAGTAAAAAAAAAAAGTAGAAAAGGGGGTGTTCACAATAATAGCACTGTGGCATTCAGTCAGTGAGTTCATCAATTTTGTGGAACAAACAGGTGTGAAGCAGGTGTCCCCTATTTAAGGATGAAGTCAGCACCTGTTGAACATGCTTTTATCTTTGAAAGCCTGAGGAAAATGGGACGTTCAAGACATTGTTCAGAAGAACAGCGTATTGTAGTTTGATTAAAAAGTTGATTCGAGAGGGGAAAACTTATACGCAGGTGCAAAAAAATTATAGGCTGTTCATCTACAATGATCTCCAATGCTTTAAAATGGACAAAAAACAAACAAACAAAAAAAACAGACGCGTGGAAGAAAACGGAAAACAACCATCAAAATGGATAGAAGAATAACCAGAATGGCAAAGGCTCACCCATTGATCAGCTCCAGGATGATCAAAGACAGTCTGGAGT
Source organism: Thalassophryne amazonica (assembly GCF_902500255.1). Taxonomy (NCBI): domain Eukaryota; kingdom Metazoa; phylum Chordata; class Actinopteri; order Batrachoidiformes; family Batrachoididae; genus Thalassophryne; species Thalassophryne amazonica. Next base: position 90,505,790 of record NC_047113.1, on the reverse strand, counting down.
TACCTGTATGTGCTGTGACAGTTAGAAGACGCCTGTATGAAGCTAATTTATTTGCAAGAATCCCCCGCAAAGTCCCTCTGTTAAATAAAAGACGTGCAGAAGAGGTTACAATTTGCCAAAGAACACCTGGCCTAAAGAGAAATGGAGGAATATTTTGTGGACTGATGAGAGTAAAATTGTTCTTTTTGGGTCCAAGGGCCGCTGACAGTTTGTGAGACGACCCCCAAACTCTGAATTCAAGCCACAGTTCACAGTGAAGACAGTGAAGCATGGTGGTGCAAGCATCATGATATGGGCATGTTTCTCCTACTATGGTGTTGGGCCTATATATCATATACCAGGTATCATGGATCAGTTTGGATATGTCAAAATACTTGAAGAGGTCATGTTGCCTTATGCTGAAGAGGACATGCCCTTGAAACGGGTGTTTCAACAAGACAATGACCCCAAGCACACTAGTAAACGAGCAAAATGTTGGTTCCAAACCAACAAAATTAATGCCTCACAGATGTGAAGAAATCATGAAAAACTGTGGTTATACAACTAAATACTAGTTTAGTGATTCACAGGATTGCTAAAAAAGCAGTTTGAACATAATAGTTTTGAGTTTGTAGCGTCAACAGCAGATGCTACTACAACCGCTGGCAAAAATTATGCAAATCGGCTTTGCAGGTTGGAGCCTTGTCATGGACCATTTTCTTCAACTTCCACCAAAGATTTTCAATTGGATTAAGATCTGGACTATTTGCAGGCCATGACATTGACCCTATGTGTCTTTTTGCAAGGAATGTTTTCACAGTTTTTGCTCTATGGCAAGATGCATTATCATCTTGAAAAATGATTTCATCATCCCCAAACATCCTTTCAATTGATGGGATAAGAAAAGTGTCCAAAATATCAACGTAAACTTGTGCATTTATTGATGATGTAATGACAGCCATCTCCCCAGTGCCTTTACCTGACATGCAGCCCCATATCATCAATGACTGTGGAAATTTGCATGTTCTCTTCAGGCAGTCATCTTTATAAATCTTATTGGAATGGCACCAAACAAAAGTTCCAGCATCATCACCTTGCCCAATGCAGATTCGAGATTCATCACTGAATATGACTTTCATCCAGTCATCCATAGTCCACCATTGCTTTTCCTTAGCCCATTGTAACCTTGTTTTTTTCTGTTTAGGTGTTAATGATGGCTTTCGTTTAGCTTTTCTGTATGTAAATCCCATTTCCTTTAGGCGGTTTCTTACAGTTCGGCCACAGACGTTGACTCCAGTTTCCTCCCATTCGTTCCTCATTTGTTTTGTTGTGCATTTTCGATTTTGAGACATATTGCTTTAAGTTTTCTGTCTTGATGCTTTGATGTCTTCCTTGGTCTACCAGTATGTTTGCCTTTAACAACCTTCCCATGTTGTTTGTATTTGGTCCAGAGTTTAGACACAGCTGACTGTGAACAACCAACATCTTTTGCAACATTGCGTGATGATTTAACCTCTTTTAAGAGTTTGATAATCCTCTCCTTTGTTTCAATTGACATCTCTCGTATTGGAGCCATGATTCATGTCAGTCCACTTGGTGCAACAGCTCTCCAAGGTGTGATCACTCCTTTTTAGATGCGGACTAATGAGCAGATCTGATTTGATGCAGGTGTTAGTTTTGGGGATGAAAATTTACAGGGTGATTCCATAATTTATTCCTCAGAATTGAGTGATTCCATATTTTTCTTCCCTCTGCTTGGTCTAAAAAAGCAACCGTTACTGACTGACAATTTTTTTTCTTGATTTCTTATAATGTTTCTTAAAGCCAGAAAGTTGCCATTTGAAATGACTTTAGTTTTGTGTCATGTCTGTGATCTGCTTTTTTCCTACAAAATTAAACAACTGAATGAACATCCTCGGAGGCCGGTGATTCCAAAATGTTTGTCAGGGGTTGTATTATTGTGAACACCCCCTTTTCTACTTTTTTTTTTTATATTTTTTTTTTACTAATAGCCCAATTTCAAAGCCTTAAGAGTGTGCATGTCATGAATGCTTGGTCTTGTTGGATTTGTGAGAATCTACTGAATCTACTGGTACCTTGTTTCCCATGTAAGAATAAGAAATACGAGGTCTATTAGAAAAGTATCCGACCTTATTATTTTTTCAAAAACCATATGGATTTGAATCACGTGTGATTACATCAGACATGCTTGAACCCTCGTGGGCATGCGAGAGTTTTTTCACGCCTGTCGGTTATGTCATTCGTCTGTGGGCAGTCTTTGAGTGAGGAGTCGTCCACCCGCTCGTCGATTTTTTTCATTGTTTAGGAATGGCTCAGAGACTGTTGCTTTGTTTGATAAAAATTTTTTCAAAACTGTAAGGCACAACTGAGTGGACACCATTCAATAAATTCAGCTGGTTTTCGGTAAAAATTTTAACGGCTGATGAGAGATTTGGTCTGGTAGTGTCGCTTTAAGGACGGTCCACGGCGCCTGACGGCGATCTGCGCTTCGAGGCAGCAGCGTCTCGCCGTTTCAAGTTGAAAACTTCCACATTTCAGGCTCTGTTGACGCAGTAAGTCGTCAGAGAACAGAGAACTTTCAGAAGAAGTCGGCATGAGGAGTTTATTCGGACATTCCATTGTTAACGGTCATTTTGTAATGAAAGAACGTGCGGGCAGAGTCGCATGTCGGGCTGGACCCGACCGCGGGGGGTCGCGGCAGGAAAAACACCTCCGTTGGAAATCTTAACGGGCAAGTTGGAACATGCCCAAGCTGTTAAACAATTTCTCAGTTACTCACTTGTTGAAAGCCATTAAAAGCCGCCTGAATTCTACAAATGGTTTTCAACACGGAGGTGTTTTTCCTGTCGCGGCGCACACAGATTTGCCGAGTCGTCACGGAAATGACTCGGCGAATTTGCACGTACGTCTTTCATTAAAAAAATGTCCTTAAACAGTGGAATGTCCGCATAAATTCCTCATGCCGGCCTCTTCTGAATCTTCTCTGTTCTCTCACGATGTCCTGGGTGAATTAAGCCTTAAATTAGGATGTTTTAAGTTCGAAACAGGCCGACGACAGCGCCTGGAAGCGCTGCAGGACGTCCCGCTCCGTGGGAAGTCCTTACAGCGACAGAAACACCCCATAATCTCTCATCAGCCGTTAAACTTTTCACAGAAAACCAGCTTAATTTCTCGAATAGTGTCCACTCGGATATTCCTCACAGGTCCAGAAAAAATTTTGATAAAGCAACGCGCGCCGTCTCGAGCAGCGTGTGAAACAAAGGAATTCAGCCGAGTGGGCGGGACCACATCTCACTCAAGGCCTGCCCACAGGGAAATGACGTCACCGACACGCGTGAAAAAACTCACGCATGCGCACGAGGGTTCAAGCATGACTGGTGTAATCGCATGTCATTCAAATCCATATAGTTAAAAAAAAAAATAAAAGGGTCGGTTTATTATCTAAGAGACCTCGTATACTCAAAACCTGGATTAATCTTTTTAGTCACATAGCACTACTATTATTCTGAACACTACTGTATGTACTACAGCATTAAACAGAGCTTCGAGGCACAGAATTTTCCTTGAACATTTTTGTAATCTAATTATTTGAACTACTCGACTAATCATTTCAGCCCTACCTACACCACAACTAGCTTGAGTTGTTAAACCCAGGCAGGGTGGATCTTTGCTTTCCAATGCTGACTGTAAAATCTGAATGTCCCAGTAGACATTGAGACTCAGATCAGACACTTTTCCTCATCTTCCACTGTATGGAGATAACCTGTCTGTCATCTTAAACCAGTCTGCTCATTCTTCTCTGACATTTACCATCAAAAAAGTATTTTCCCCCAGAGAACTGCTGCTCATTGGATGTTTCTTCTTTTTTGGACGATTCCCTATAAACCCTAAAGATGATGGTGCATAAAAATTCCAGCAATTCAAAGGTTTGGCAAGAATCATGTCGGCCCAGGTGGCACAAACAACCACGCTGCATTCAGAGACACTTAAAATCACAATTTCGTCTCCAACCTGATGCTTGGTGTGAACTTCAGTAGATCCTCTTGACCATGTCTACATGCCTGAATGTATGGAGTTTGTACCATGTGACTGGCTACTTCCATATTTGCTTTCATGAGGAGTTGAGAGGTCACCTCTCACCCAATGACCGCCAGAGTAGCCCTCATTCTAGAAAATGAATGATTGAATGAATGAATGAAGAGGTGTAGCTATTGAAATGGCTGATGAACGTATAAAAGAGTTTGGGGAGGACTAGTACAGGTGATGCACGTCTCCGAATTCAGGATCACAGAACAAACTGCTTAAGTCAAACAGCACAGTGCGCAACTACCCCCAAATCTCATTTACTTACCTCTTCCTCTTGTTTCTTTTTTCGTTTGGTGTCTGAGGCATCTGTGTCACCTTCGCCCCCCTGGTCATCAACAATTCCTGCATCTGCTCCCTCCACATCATCTGTCTGCTGAACATCAAATTCCCTTCAGCTTTTGTTGTCATTTTGCAGGGAAAGACAAGTTGAACAAGAAATTTTAATAATACGTTGTTATTAAAAACACACCCTGACTGCGCCGGCCTCGTCATCCTCGTCTTTGTCTCTGAGGGTGGCCTTCCTCGTCTCCACGGCGATAGATGCCAGCTTTGCACTGCGTTTCTTAATAGCTTCGAGAAGGAGACGGAAAAACCTGAGAACAGGGAAAAAAGTGTGAAAGAGATAAGACGAGATTTCAGACAAGTCCTCAGACGCGCGCGCGCACACACACACACACACACACACACACACACACACACACACACACACACACACACACACACACACACCTGGTTTCCATGAAGTGGAGGATGTGATGAGGCGACAGCAGCTTTTCATCACAGTAACGGGCAGGAGGCAGGAAGTGGAAGGTGATTTTAAAGGTCCGCAACTTTTGGCAAGTTTTGCTTTCTATGCCCAAAACCTCAACAACGTCAACTTTCTGCAGGACCTACAACCACAAACAACTGTGGTTTAGCTCTGGCAGTCTCACATTCCTGATTTACTCACAACCTTTAAATGAATCATTAAGCAAATATATGTGGACACTGACACATGCAGACTTTAAAAAAATAAAATTAATGCATCATTGTCCTTAGAAGCCCCGCCTACCGCACCTATCTTTAAGTCTCTTGACTGCATAAATCATGACAGATATTCAAGTCACAGTCATGTGACCAACCATAGCAATGAAGTCATCATATTTTTATGGGATGGTTGTGGAGTGAAACATGCTCGTCATAGTCATGGAAATGAAACATTTTCAGTCCACTAAGAGGGATTAAACCCAACAGGTTTTAACATGCTGTGTTTGCTGTTGTCCTGCAAATCAAAAGAAGACTCCAGGCCTTAAGTTCATGGAAACCTGCAAAGGAGGTGGTTGAAAAGTGCAGCAGTTTGGTCTCCAAAGGCATTTTCTCATAGTTAATGTTTTTGGAATTTTTATTCAAAGTGAAACGCAGTGACCACCCTGTTAAAAGCATGCATTTGTACAGGCGTGGGCCTTCTTATTGGATGCCACTCAAAAGTAATATCCTAATTTGACACTAGTAAAATAGGGATCACCTATCAGTGAGGTTTACTTTCCCAGCTGCAAAAAAATAAAATAAAAATAGTAATAATTTTTAAACCAAATTTTTGTAATTTGTCTGCACACCACCACAATGAATGTGACATGAAACAATCATGCTGTGATTGTAGCGTAGACTTTCAGCTTTAATTCAAGGGGTTTTGCAAAATTATCACATCAACCATTTAGGAATGAATATACAGTGCATCCAGAAAGTATTCCCAGTGCTGCACTTTTTCAACAATTTGTTATGTTACAGCCTTATTGCAAAATGGAGTAAATTAATTTTCCCCCTCAACATTCTACTCACAACATTCCATAATGACAACATGAAAAATGTTTTTTTTTTTTTGCAAATTTATTGGGTGGGGGGAATCACATGTACGCGTAGATAGGGGTTCACATGCTTTGCTCAATACTTTGTTGGTGCACCTTTGGCAGCAATTACAGCCTCAAGTCTTCTTGAATATGATGCCACAAGCTTGGTGCACCTATCTTTGGGTAGTCTTATCCATTCCTCTTTGCAGGACCTATCAAGCTCCATCAGGTTGGATGGGGAGCATCACTACACAGCCATTTTCAGATCTCTCCAGAGATGTTCAATCGTATTCAGGTCTGGGCTCTGGCTGAGTCACTCAAGGACATTCACAGAGTTGTCCTGAAGCCACTCCTTTGATATTTTGGCTGTGTACTTAGGGTCAATGTCCTGCTGAAAGATGAACTGTCTCCCCAGTGTGAGGTCATTATGGGGCATTCTGTGTAAAATTTTGTGGAAAAATTGAATTGAATCCATTTTGTCATAAGGCTGTAACATAAAAATATGTGGATAATTGCAGCACTGTTAATACTTTCTGGAGTCACTGTACATAGTGTCTCCATCTTCTATAGCCATAGGTAGGTGGACAAGTGACAGTTTCAGTCAGGTGTGGCCTGTTCCCTCATTTTTCCAATAAAATTATAGACATAGAATTGATTAAAAACTGTTTAGTAATCTTATTCATCTAGCAGAGGTGGTGGCCAAGTGGTTAATGTACTTGGTTTCAGTGCAGAAGGTTCGCAGGTCAAACCCCAACCCTGCCACCTTTCTCCATGTAATGTGGAGTTGCGTCAGGAAGGGCATCCGGCGTAAAACTTGTGCCAAATCAACATGCAGATCCACCTCAGATTTGCTGTGACGACCCCAAGTGGAAAACAAGGGAGCAGCCAAAGGGACTTACTTTTTTTTATTAATCTTATTAGCGTCAACAGCATCTCAGCAGGTAAAATTATAAAGCCACTGCCAAACACAGAATGCAACACACCATGAACACTGTTATTTTTTTAAGTCTCGAAAAAGACATTCACGCACTCGAGAATGAAATGACTAACTGAATATATGACCAATTTTAATGCAAAACCCTAAACCATGATCACAACACACGTCCCTGTTTTGATTATTCTGACACTAATAAAGAGTGCATTAATGCAGCACAGTCAGTGTGCACGTGCATCGCAATGAGGTGCACACAAGTGCTTCCCTTTTACTTTGCTGGAGTGGTCACAGTCCATAGTGTAGTTAGTCACGTACACAAGCCCACAGTGACACAGGGATATTGGAAATCACCTCATTCTGGATTATTACAAATACTTGGCTTTAAAAAGTATCAAGTCTTCAAAAAAGTAAACCCTGCATAAAAAAAAAAAGATACATCAAGAATCATAATCTAATCAAACCATGAGATGCACAGATCTTCACACCCCAAACTAGAGAAATGTATTTATGCAGCAAATGATAACGTGAAGAGGACAGAATCAAAACAACAGATAATTATTGCACAGTTGTCCTTGAAAACAAGAACTATGTAACAGGAATGGAACCCAGTTCCTGGAAGTAATCCACACCAGGGTGTTAACACAAGAAATCAGTGCTGTATGGCCAAATGAAACAAAGCCATTATGTGCACCCGGTGACCCTGGCATGCCCCACTCCCCTGTAAGTTGGAAATACTGAAGCGAATTTGGGGCCGCCCAGTGTACTCTTGGCATGAAAAAGCATTTACATATTTCTAAACATTTAAAAACAGCTTTTTTTTTTAATATGGCTCATCAATTCCACTTAGTGCTGCACTGCAGTAGTAAAACTCAGACACTCAGAGTATTACTAATACAATAACATGCTTTTGGAGGGCGTTATGCATTTTCAGAGGCCCGACATTCATGGCCAGTCGCCCAAAATGACAGATATTTGCCCTCGTCTAACTCGGGCGAATATCTGTCATTTGCAATAACAGCATGTTATTTGCATTATTATCACTTTACTGAGATACACAACACGTAACGCGTACATAAAAAGTTGGCTCACTTTAACTTTTGTCAAACTTTAACTTTTGTCAGCAAAACTGACCAAATGAGGAGAAAAAAAAAATTATGTGTAAATTGCAACCTGGTTGGCCAGTTAGAAGGACATATCACATGTGCTGTGCATCAAAAACAGACTTGGGGTTTATAATTGAAGCAAAGAAAAGCAATATATCAGAGCACTCAAGTCACACACACACACACACACACACACACACACACACACACACACACACACACACACCTTGCATTTTTCATGCTAAGAAGTATGGGATAACACCCATCAAGGTTGACGGGGCGAGGGCATACGGACTGGAGTTTCATACGGCTCATCAGAAAAGAGCTTGTTAATTTACATTAATGATCTTGAATAATTAAATTTCTTGATGTCCTTTGATCCAGTCATTATTCTGTCCAAGGTAGTTTTGTAAACGTTAGTGCCAGGCCAGAAATTTATATATTTTTAATAGCTCTAATAAAAATAACCAAATATCTTTATTTTGAAAACTGGATTTCAGCGCATCCACCGGGCTCAGAGCCACATTTGTTGTGAAAGGTGAACATATGTTAATTACTGTTCTTATAGGAGGAACAGGTTTTAAAACTGTCACAGAAATGTCAAACAAAATAGAGTTGATCAAACATTGTGGGATCAGACTGTCTGTAATGAAATAGAAACAGAGTTAAAACTAAGAATTACGAGGTGGAGGGGGTTAAATTTGCATTTTTTATAGCACGCCAACTTTTTGTGATTTGAGGTTCTAAAATCCTCCAATTAACAATTACATGTTCCCAGGATTAGAACCTGAACTGGAACAAACACAGACAGCGTGAGGAGTCAAATATGTAAATATGTGGGGTATTGGAAATGAATAAATCTAAAAGAAAGACATCAAGAAATCACAAGGAGCACAGAATAATAAAACCAAGATAACATGTCAGACAAAGGAAGTGTAATATTAAGATGAGTGGCTAAAGGCTGATCCTCACCTCGGCCAAACAGACCCTGCTGAGTTTCTTACGGAGCGTCTTTGCTCTCTTCAAGGCCTTCTTATTGTTCAGCACGGGAACACTCATCATGGGAGTCTTGATGTTGGAGCCAGCGACCATCAGAATCTCTCTCAGTCTGGACAGAAAAGGACAAAGTTCAGGATGAGGACTGATGTTAGGAAATGTTCATGAGAGGACAAGATTAGAAAAAGGAGCTGGAGGACATGACAGTTTATACAGAAGAAGCAGAACAATGTGAAAGGAGCTCTGCAACCTAACGGGAAAGAAAGATGTTACAACACTATGGCAAGTGTTTCTGCTGGTCCTGCTGCTTTGCATGTAGAGTCCCGTTTACATCTGTGCTCATGCTAAATGCTACACGCACAGACATAACTCTGCAGCCTCCTGCTGGGTGCAGCTTGTAGTATCATGTTTTAACAATGTTCTTTCTCTAACAGACGATCAGGGGACAAAAGTGCTGGATCTGCCATCAAACCAGCGTCCTTTCAGTGACTAACCCTGATGTAGGAAGCTTTGTCAAACGTGGTGGAGTCTTAAGCTTACAATATATTCTGTCACTAAAGTGATGACTAATACAATAAATACTGTAATTTCCGGACTATAAGCCGCCATTTGTTTCACACGCTTTAAACAATGATGCAGATAATTTATGGTATTTTAAAGGTTGCCCCCTTCACACCGGGCCAATGTAGAGCTGCATAATGCGGCGTACCAACGACACAGACCTTATGCAGCTTTAGAAAGTTTTAGATCTTTGAGTTCATCTCATACAAAATGGGAGCAAAACCAAAAGTGTTGCGTTTATATTTTTGTTGAGTGTATGTATATATATATATATATATACATATATATATATATATACATACATACATACAGTATGTATAAAAAAAAAAAACCTGCAAGGATTGTTCGCCCCTTTGCGTCCCTCAGCGTATTGCCGCGTAGAGCTGCATAATGCAGCGTACCGATGACACTGACCTTATGCAGCTCTACGCGGCAATACGCTGAGGGACGCAAAGGGGCGAACAATCCTTGCAGGTTTTTTTTTATACATACTGTATGTGTGTGTGTGTGTATATATATATATATATATATATATATATATATATATATACACACACACACTCAACAAAAATATAAACGCAACACTTTTGGTTTTGCTCCCATTTTGTATGAGATGAACTCAAAGATCTAAAACTTTTTCCACATACACAATATCACCATTTCCCTCAAATATTGTTCACAAACCAGTCTAAATCTGTGATAGTGAGCACTTCTCCTTTGCTGAGATAATCCATCCCACCTCACAGGTGTGCCATATCATGATGCTGATTAGACACCATGATTAGTGCACAGGTGTGCCTTAGACTGTCCACAATAAAAGGCCACTCTGAAAGGTGCAGTTTTGTTTTACTGGGGGGGGGGATACCAGTCAGTATCTGGTGTGACCACCATTTGCCTCATGCAGTGCAACACATCTCCTTCGCATAGAGTTGATCAGGTTGTCAATTGTGGCCTGTGGAATGTTGGTCCACTCCTCTTCAATGGCTGTGCGAAGTTGCTGGATATTGGCAGGAACTGGTACACGCTGTCGTATACGCCGGTCCAGAGCATCCCAAACATGCTCAATGGGTGACATGTCCAGTGAGCATGAAGCCATGCAAGAACTGGGACATTTTCAGCTTCCAAGAATTGTGTACAGATCCTTGCAACATGGGGCCGTGCATTATCCTGCTGCAACATGAGGTGATGTTCTTGGATGTATGGCACAACAATGGGCCTCAGGATCTCGTCACGGTATCTCTGTGCATTCAAAATGCCATCAATAAAATGCACCTGTGTTCTTCGTCCATAACAGACGCCTGCCCATACCATAACCCCACTGCCACCATGGGCCACTCGATCCACAACATTGACACCAGAAAACCGCTCACCCACACGACGCCACACACACTGTCTGCCATCTGCCCTGAACAGTGTGAACCGGGATTCATCCGTGAAGAGAACACCTCTCCAATGTGCCAAACGCCAGCGAATGTGAGCATTTGCCCACTCAAGTCGGTTACGACGACGGACTGGAGTCAGGTCGAGACCCTGATGAGGACGACAAGCATGCAGATGAGCTTCCCTGAGATGGTTTCTGACAGTTTGTGCAGAAATTATTTGGTTATGCAAACTGATTGTTTCAGCAGCTGTCCGAGTGGCTGGTCTCAGACGATCTTGGAGGTGAACATGCTGGATGTGGAGGTCCTGGGCTGGTGTGGTTACACGTGGTCTGCGGTTGTGAGGCTGGTTGGATGTACTGCCAAATTCTCTGAAACGCCTTTGGAGATGGTTTATGGTAGAGAAATGAACATTCAATACACGAGCAACAGCTCTGGTTGACATTCCTGCTGTCAGCATGCCAATTGCACGCTCCCTCAAATCTTGCGACATCTGTGGCATTGTGCTGTGTGATAAAACTGCACCTTTCAGAGTGGCCTTTTATTGTAGGCAGTCTAAGGCACACCTGTGCACTAATCATGGTGTCTAATCAGCATCTTGATATGGCACACCTGTGAGGTGGGATGGATTATCTCAGCAAAGGAGAAGTGCTCACTATCACAGATTTAGACTGGTTTGTGAACAATATTTGAGGGAAATGGTGATATTGTGTATGTGGAAAAAGTTTTAGATCTTTTAGATCTGAGGAAAATACGTATTTGAACACCCTGCGGTTTTGCAAGTTCTCCCACTTAGAAATCATGGAGTGGTCTGAAATTTTCATCTTAGGTGCATGTCCACTGTGAGAGACATAATCTTAAAAAAAATAAATAAAAAATAAATAAATAAATAAATAAATAAATAAATAAATCCGGAAATCACAATGTATGATTTTTTTTAATAATTTATTTGTATGTTACTGCTTCAAATAAGTATTTGATTCCCTACCAACCAGAAGAATTCTGGCTCACACAGAACTGTTAATTTTTCTTTAAGAAGTCCTCTTATTCTGCACTCTTTACCTGTATTAATTGCACCTATTTGAACTTGTTACCTGTATAAAAGACACCTGTTCACACACTCCATCAATCACACTCCAACCTGTCCACCATAGCCAAGACCAAAGAGCTGTCTAAGGACACCAGGGACAAAACTGTAGACCTGCACAAGGCTGGGATGGACTACAGGACAACAGGCAAGCAGCTTGGTAGAAGACAACAACTGTTATGATTATTTATTAGAAAGTGGAAGAAACACAAGATGACTGTCAATCTTCTACAGTCTGGGGCTCCATGCAAGATCTCACTTTGTGGGGTAAGGATGATTCTGAGAAAGCTCAGAACTACACAGGAGCACCTGGTCAATGACCTGAAGAGAGCTGGGACCACAGTCACAAAGATTACATTAGTAACACATGATGCTGTCCTGGTTTAAAATCCTGCAGGGCAGCAAGGTCCCCCTGCTCACGCCAGCACATGTCCAGGCCCGTTTGAAGTTCACCAGTGACCATCTGGATGATCCAGAGGAGGCATGGGACAAGGCCATGTGGTCAGATGAGACCAGAATAGAGCTTTTGGAGTCACCTCCACTTACCATGTTTAGAGGATGAGAACAACCCCAAAAAAACCATCCCAACCGTGAAGCATGGGGGTGGAAACATCATACTGTGGGGGTGCTCTTCTGCAAAGGGGACAGGACGACTGCACAGTATTGAAGGGAGGATGGATGGGGTCATGTATTGCAAGATTTTGGCAAATCTTCCCTCAGTAAGAGCATTGAAGATGGGTCATGGCTGGGTCTTCCAGCATGACAATGTCCCCAAACACACAGCCAGGGCAACTAAGGAGGGGCTCCGTAAGAAGCATTTCAAGGTCGTGGAGTGGCCTGGCCAGTCTCCAGACCTGAACTCAATAGAAAATCTTTGGAGGGAGCTGAAACTCCAAACCTGAAAGATCTAGAGAAGCTCTGTATGGAGGAGTGGACCAAAATCCCTGCTGCAGTGTGTGCAAACCTGGTGAGAAACTACAGGAAACATTTGACCTCTGTAATTGCAAACAAAGGCTACTGTGCCAAATATTAACTTTTGATTTTCACAGGTGTTCAAATACTTATTTGCAACAGTAACATACAAATAAATTATATATAAAAAAAAAAAATCATACATTGTGATTTCCAGATTTTTTTTAGATTATGTCTCTCACAGTGGACATGCACCTAAGATGAAAATTTCAGACCCCTTGCAAAACATGTGACGTATCGGTCATGTCATTTTGTGTCCCGCGGCCATTCTGGATTACGACGCGGTGGCCGCTGTGTTACGCTACGTGCATATGGCGAACAATTGCAGAAGCTTCTACGTCGGTGTGAAGAAGCCTCACGGCACCGTGGCGCTGAGAGAGATCCGCCGCTACCAGAAACCCACTGCTCCCAGAATTTATTTTATTTGGCAATAAAATTATATAAGAATACATAAAAATACCGCTGAGGATAGCACAAGAATGCTTCCAATACGGATGCTTATTTACAATTGTGGTCCTCGAGCACCGAGCTGCTGATCCGCAAGCTGCCCTTCCAGCGCCTGGTGAGAAAAATCGCTCAGGACTTCAAGACGACCTCCGCTTTCAGAGCTCCGCTGTGATGCTCTGCAGGAGGCCGGCAAGACTGACCTGGTCGGCAGCTTCCTAGTTCACAATATCGCAGTGTGACACTGTTGGCCAATTCGTTACATTACCACTAAATTCACTATCTGGTATAAGATACGGATCCACTGAACTAAGTGCTACACATCAATCACGATAATTAGCTTCATCTCGAGGATTGAAAGCATCCTAATAACCGTACATTCTCTCCATTTTTCTATCACGCACCAGCCTCCTTGTAATCAAGAATGGAGACGGCACCTGTCCTGCAGCAAATCGGTCACGTGATTGAAAACCCTCTATAGTACATACTGTAAATATATGCCAGCTTGCTGTTCATAACCTGAAAATGACATTGTGCTTGTGTGTGTGCTAAAAAATGCTGACAACCCACTACTGAAACACGATGTGAAATCATGTTTTTTTTTTCTTTTTTTCTTCATGTAATTAAAACTGCTGCGAGTAAGTAGCTACAGGAAGGTGGGAATTTACACAACCAAGTTTGGGTAATCAGGGGATGAGGTCAAATTGTTTTTCTCATTGAAGCAGGGTTGACACGTGCAGCTCAATCAGGATGGGGGGGGATTTATATGTATTTCATTTTTAGGTCATGATTAGCGCTGGGATACAAGAAACAAGACTGCACTGTGCGCAGAACGAGAAGTGGACCAATTAAGAAAGAATACAACATCTTAGTGTAGTAACATAATGTTTAGACAGAAACTTAGACAGTATATATGGGTTCAGGGAGAGGTAGACAGGGTTCTTGCTCAGAGCCTTATTGCTAGGGCAAACTAAACGTGAACCCCTGGAAAATTTGAGAATACAAGGTCTGTTAGAAAAGTATCCCACCTTTTTATTTTTTTCCAAAAACCATATGGATTTGAATCACGTGTGATTGCATCAGCCAAGCTTGAACCTTCGTGCGCATGCGTGAGTTTTTTCACGCCTGTCGGTTGTGTCATTCGCCTGTGAGCAGGCTTTGTGTGAGCAGTGGTCCACCCCTCTCGTCGGATTTTTATTGCGAATAAATGTCTGAACGATTTGGAGCTTTGCTGCATCAATTTTTTCCAGAAACTGTGAGAGACCTCCAGGTGGACACCATTCGGAAAATTCAAATTGCTTTGAGGGACGATTTTATGGGGATTACACAGATTAAGGAGTGCTCCAGCCGGTTTAAAGACCGCCCACAGCTGCTGAGAGAGCGCCGCGCTCCGAGCGCCGATCGACAGGCTGAAACCCCGCTGAAACAACCAGATCATTTCCAACATGAAGGCTTTGCTGATCCGGGACATTGTCTGACTTACACAAAAATGGCAGGAGACGTGGACATCAGTACTTTTTCGGCACATTCCACTGTTACAGGAGTTTTTTTCATGGAAAGAAAAGCGGACGGATGCGCCACCGTGCCGCTCATGGCACGGCACAAAACCACCTCCGTGTTGGTCTCACAGGACGGCTTTGAGATGGCTTTCAGACGGCTGTCGGTGGGTTTTCAGTCGTGTGACTAACCGAAGAATTGTGGATGAGCTGGACATGCCAGAACATGTCCTGTGAGGCTTCATCACGGTGTTGCTTTGCGCCATGCGGCACCGCCGCGATGCACGGAATTCCTCCGCTCCTCTTTCCATGACAAAAACCCCTGTAACAGTGGAATGTGCCGTTCATTTCCAAACTGGATGCTGTGTTTTATCCGGGACGTCCTCTGACTAGCACAGGAATTGCGGAAGACGTGGACATCAGCACTTTTTTCGGCACATTGAGACAGACATGCGGAGGAATTCCGCATTTCACACACTGCAGCAGGGATTGTGGTCGACTCCTCCATACAGATCTTCTCCAAATCTTTCAGGTTTGGAGTTTCAGCTCCCTCCAAAGATTTTCTATTGAGTTCAGGTCTAGAGACTGGCCAGGCCACTCCACGACCTTGAAATGCTTCTTACAGAGCTCCTCCTTAGTTGCCCTGGCTGTGTGTTTGGGGGCATTGTCATGCTGGAAGACCCAGCCATGACCCATCTTCAATGCTCTTACTGAGGGAAGATTTGCCAAAATCTTGCAATACATGACCCCATCCATCCTCCCTTCAATACTGTGCAGTCGTCCTGTCCCCTTTGCAGAAGAGCACCCCCACAGTATGATGTTTCCACCCCCATGCTTCACGGTTGGGATGGTTTTCTTGGGGTTGTTCTCATCCTCTAAACATGGTAAGTGGAGTTGACTCCAAAAAGCTCTATTCTGGTCTCATCTGACCACATGGCCTTGTCCCATGCCTCCTCTGGATCATCCAGATGGTCACTGGTGAACTTCAAATGGGCCTGGACATGTGCTGGCGTGAGAAGGGGGACCTTGCTGCCCTGCAGGATTTTAAACCATGACAGCATCATGTGTTACTAATCTTTAGTAATCTTTGTGACTGTGGTCCCAGCTCTCTTCAGGTCATTGACCAGGTGCTCCTGTGTAGTTCTGAGCTTTCTCAGAATCATCCTTACCCCACAAAGTGAGATCTTGCATGGAGCCCCAGACTGTAGAAGATTGACAGTCATCTTGTGTTTCTTCCACTTTCTAATAAATAATCATAACAGTTGTTGTCTTCTACCAAGCTGCTTGCCTGTTGTCCTGTAGTCCATCCCAGTCTTGTGCAGGTCTACAGTTTTGTCCCTGGTGTCCTTAGACAGCTCTTTGGTCTTGGCCATAGTGTGGAGTGTGATTGATTGAGTGTGTGAACAGGTGTCTTTTATACAGGTAACTAGTTCAAACAGGTGCAATTAATACAGGTAAAGAGTGCAGAATAAGAGGGCTTCTTAAAGAAAAATTAACAGGTCTGTGTGAGCCAGAATTCTTGCTGATTGGTAGGGGGTCAAATACTTATTTAATGCAACAAAATGCAAATTTATTATTTAAAAATCATACAATGTGATTTTCTGGATTTTAAGATTTAAGATTCTGTCTGTCACAGTTGAAGTGTACCTACAAAAAAAAAAAAAATTACAGACCTCTCCATTCTTTGTAGGTGGGAACACCTGCAAAACTGACAGGGGGTCAAAGCTTATTTTCCCCACTGTATGCACTGATAATTTCTTGCAATGACTGAACCGAGAGCAATAGAAACATTGAAACTCCTGTAATATTGGAAATAAACAATGAGAAACTGACGAGGTAGAAAATTTGTTGAACGATGCCATGAGATTTGGCGCGGGAAGCAGACAGGAAATTGTCTGGAACATTGAGCCATTGTTGCGCATTTACTACCTTCACAAGAGCGTACGGCGAAAGCAATTCCGAGTGGAGAGTCGATGTCACCCCTCGCTCATACTGCCTCCAGTGTTACCGTTGCGGGGTACGGATGTGGGCCCCGCAGAGAATCCAAGTCATTAAAAGATACAAACCTCTGTGGTTGCGGTTACCGAAACCCTGCGGCGCTGCGGATTTTTCCACAAGAAGTCTGTCCTTGCGGGCCGAGGGAGCGCTACGCATCAAAACAGAAGTGTTTCCATGCCTGCTCGTGTACAAATGTTTGAGCAGTCTCTGGACCTGTTGCCGGAGTTGGCCGCAGCTCTGCATAGCAGACAGGGGGGCGTTGTGAGTGGCCCGCTGCGGCGCTTACCGAGCCCGCAGACTCCGTAAGCACATCGGAGGCAGTGAGAGCAAGGCCTCGTTTTTTGACCAATGAGAATGCGTGTTGAACTGTTGTCCATATACCAAAATGGCAGCCTCCTTCTCCAGTAAACAAACCACTTTATGATGATCGATTTCAAAGGAATTTGGGCGTTCTACGGCAAAATATTAGTTCGTCGATTTGAAGAAATAAAAAATAATGGACACCAGCAGATCTTCAGCAGGTTAACACCTCAGCTTCACTTCGCCTTAGGCCCGGCGCCACAAAAAAAAATATTAAGGGGGTGATAAGTTTATCACAGGGGGCGATAAGTTTATCACAGGGGGCGATAAGTTTATCACAGGGGGCGCCCCCCCCCCAAAAAGTGTGCACCGGAGGTTACATGCCTCTGAGCGTGCGTAATGAATTGGGTGTGCTCCTAGAAAGCTCGTGTATTTAGGCTACACCGTTGTAAGAGACTAAGAGTAAAGAGTGATAGTATTTTTTAATTATTATTTCAACGTATAGACCCTCGGTCAAGTGACCTCCTGCATACCACAAAACCAAACCAACAACTGATCTGAGAAACGACACGAGACAGTAGATTAACCCCACATACAGCCCTCCATCACAAGTGCAAACAGCGCAATTGGGCATGACAGTCACACAACGGGTCAATGATAAACCTTTCATGTAGATATACGAGGTCTATTAGATAATAAACCGACCCTTTTATTTATTTTTTTAACTATATGGATTTGAATGACATGCGATTACACCAATCATGCTTGAACCCTCGTGTGCATGCGTGAGTTTTTTCACGCATCGGTGACGTCATTTCCCTGTGGGCAGGCCTTGAGTGAGATGTGGTCCTGCCCTCTCGGCCGAATTCCTTTGTTTCACACGCTGCTCGAGATGGCGCGTGTTGCTTTATCAACATTTTTTCTGGACCTGTGAGGAATATCCGAAGTGGACACTATCGAGAAATTAAGCTGGTTTTCGGTGAAGAGTTTAACGGCTGATGAGAGATTATGGGGTGTTTCTGTCGGTGTAAGGACTTCCCACAGAGCAGGACGTCGTGCAGCGCTTCCAGGCGCCGTCGTCGGCCTGTTTCGACCTGAAAACATCCTAATGTAAGGCTTAATTCACCCAGGACGTCGTGAGAGAACAGAGAAGCTTCAGAAGAGGCCGGCATGAGGACTTTATGCGGACATTCCACTGTTTAAGGACATTTTTAATGAAAGACGTGTGCGCAAATTTGCAGGAAAAACACCTCCGTGTTGAAAACCATTTGTAAAATTCAGGCGGCTTTTGATGGCTTTCAACAAGTGAGTAACTGAGAAATTGTTTAACAGCTTGGGCATGTTCCAACTTGCCCGTTAAGGTTTCCAACGGAGGTGTTTTTCCTATCGCGACCCCCCGCGGTCAGGTCCGGCCCGACATGCGACTGCCCGCACGTTCTTTCATTACAAAATGTCCGTTAACAATGGAATGTCCGAATAAACTCCTCATGCCGACTTCTTCTGAAAGTTCTCTGTTCTCTGACGACTTCCTGGATCAACAGAGCCTGAAATGTGGAAGTTTTCAACTTGAAACAGCGAGACGCTGCCGCCTCGAAGCGCAGATCGCTGTCAGGCGCCGTGGGCCTTCCTTATGGCGACACTACCAGACCAAAATCTCTCATCAGTCGTTAAAATTTTTACCGAAAACCAGCTGAATTTAACGAATGGTGTCCACTCAGTTGTGCCTTACAGTTTTGAAAAAATTTTGATCAAACAAAGTAGCAGTCTCTGAGCCATTCCTAAACAATGAAAAAAATCGACGAGAGGGTGGGCGACTCCTCACTCAAAGACTGCCCACAGGCGAATGACGTAACCGACAGGCGTGAAAAAACTCTCGCATGCCCACGAGGGTTCAAGCATGTCTGATGTAATCACACGTGATTCAAATCCATATGGTTTTTGAAAAAAAATAATAAGGTCGGACACTTTTCTAATAGACCTCGTATACAGTGGTTCCTCTTTTATCACGGGAGTTTCGTTCTAAAAATAGCCCGCAATAGGCAAAATCCGCAAAGTAGTCAGCGTTATTTTTTACAATTATTATAGACGTTTTAAAGCTGTAAAAGTCCTCACTACACTTTATACACTTTTCTCAAACAGGCATGAACATTTTCTCACTTTTCTCTCGTGTGTAAACACTCTCAAAGTTCAAACCTTAGTATAAAAATAAGACCAACCTGTTTTCAGGCCCAAACATTTGTTTGAGAAATAAAATAGAATGTTTTCCTATAATTATGATGGCTTTTAGAACTAACAAATTTAATTTTAACGATCAACCTACGAGGTTGGACACATAAGAAATTATTAATAGTGACTGACCAGTATTTCACAGTTTGCAGGTGTCTTTTTCCGAGTGAAGAACACAGTTATAGGTAGTTGTTGGTGCTCTTTTTTCTTCTGGGAGAGAAGATTCTTATAAACAGACACGCAGAACACAATGCACGTGCTCTTCCTTCGCGGTGCCGCAACAGGTGTCCCGTCATCTCTGTTGTATGGCTGGGGCTGCCTGGCGTGCCTGGCTGCCTTTTGTTTCTGTCTTTTGTTTTTCCTTCCAGGTGGCGCGCGTTTAGGACTGAGTGGCTGTGTGGCTGAGTCATCAGGACCTCACCCTGATCACCTGAGGCTGATCATGTGCAGCTCGTCAGGACTCACAGCTGTGGTGCATCTACACGGATTGGAGCATGGTGGCATTTAAGTCTGGAGTACACAGTGTGTATTTGCCAGAGACTCGACCTTGTGACCAGACGGGTGAGATCGTCGTCTCGAGAGCCATCTCATCATCAGTGGATGCAGAGACTGTACCAGGTTTGACACCATGGTCTGTGAAAGAGGAGGGGGTGAGGTCTCACACTCGTCAGCACACTTCCTGAGGTACGTCAGGTTTTGTGACTAACATTTGTACAGTCAGTATATGTGGTGTCCCTCACACCTTATTGTATTGAGCTGTTATGTTAGTCGTTTAATCAGCTTCCACTGCAGTTTGAGTATGTGAACAGGGTGTTCCATGCCTGCAGGGTGGGAAGCTGATTAGTAATTAAGCCAGGAAGTGTTTGCTGTTTATGTACACCTTTGAGCGGTCTCTCTGTGTGTGGAGTGTGGACTCACATGATGGTTTCTTCTTTCACAGACTCGGTTTGTCGCGGCCACCTGGGGGGTGTCGGCGGGGTCCTTGGGTCCGAACTGTTTCTGGCTCCGGACCGTTAGTGCTGCTGGGAGCACACCGGCATTCCACCACGCCAGACCGCGCGCGCACTCATTTGTTGTATTTTTCCACATCACTGTTATGTAATTAAATTTAGTTATCCTTTGTACCGTGCTCTGCTTATTTCATACTGGGTCCTTCAAATGCTGGTCGGTTCTCCGGGCTGCGTCCGACACATAACAGTAGTCTCTGGCCAAACATCACGGACCCAGCGGTAGCAGAGACGGTAACGCGCCGGGAAGGCGGCAGCAGACGTTCAGAAGTTATCCGGATCAGTTGCGGGTGCTCTCCGCCCGGATGGTGCGTGTTTGAGAACCCATTATCGAATACTGATTTGAACTCTCTTGCAGTCGTGTTCCTGTGTGTACCTTATCCGAGGGTCGTGGTGGAGTGTGACTGGCGACGGCTTCGCGTCACGCTCCGACCGGATAAGAGGTTTAAACGGGAGCTGCAAGAGTGTGTCTGTAATGGGTGAACGCGCACGGCGGAGCTCTGTGGCACGGGTCGCTGAGCTTCCTGTGTTACAGTTGTAGCCCCGTTTCCCCGGGTGAAGATAACTACTGCGTCTGTTGTATCAGCTCCGGCGTTATTTAGTTGAAGCACATTTTTGGTTGTGTGTTTACACACAGCTGCTCACAGGAAAAGCAGCATGAATTATTTTCTCTGTTACCAAAGGGGGTTTTTTATTTTCAGCACTCTGGCTCCCTCTGTTGGTGACTGAGTCACATTACCGTTAAGCTCTTAAATTGGAACAGGTGTGTTCCATTTGTTTGAGCTTAACGGTATACGTCACTTATTAGTTTTGTGTTGGTTCATTTTTTGTAGGTGTTTTTTGAGTTGGTTTTTGTGTGGGATTTTTTACACTATTAGTGTGTGGGGTCGTGACCCTGCAGTCTGTCTGGGGCATAAACAGGACCAAATTAACTGTATGTTAGTCTGTTAGTCTTTTTTTTATTTCTTTTAGTTTCACCTCCCAGGGTTTGATGGGACGGTCCCCTGGGGGGTGATGGGGGGGGGGGTAATTGGGTTGTTTTTTCTTTTTTTTTGTTTTTGTTATGCCCCCTCTTCTCCTCTGGCTCCAGCCGTGTGAGCCGTACGTGTCGGCGTTGCTGGAGTGGTGCAGTTTGGTTATGCTGGGCGTTTCCCAGGTAACCTCTGCACCCGGGAGGGGGGGGGGGTTTGGGGTATTTTCTTTTTATTCCCTCTCTTCTCCTCTGGCTCCAGCCATGTGAGCCGTACATGTCGGCGTTGCTGGAGTGGTGCAGTTTGGTTATGCTGGGCGTTTCCCAGGTAACATCTGCACCTGGGGGGGGGGGGGGGGGGGGTTCGGGGTGTTTTTTTTTTGTTGGTTCCCTGTTCCACCTCCGGCTTCAGCGTGCCTTTGAGCCGTCTGCCATCGGCGTGGCTGAGGTTTGGGGCAATGGAATATACCCACAGCAGATGGCTGGTTTGGAAGTCGGAGGGGTGGCGCCGTTTTGTGCCGTCTGCCATAACCGCTGTTCCACTCCTCCCGGTTGACTTCTGGGGTATAGTCATGGTTGGTGACGCTGGACATGCTTCCAGTTTCCACTGCGCCGAGGGGGTGGGGTTGGAGTTGTTTTGTTTGTTTGTTTTTTTTTCTCCTTTTGTTTTTCCCCCCAGTTTCCGCCCTCAGGGTGTGACTCTGGTGTCCTCTGGGGGGGAAAGGGCTGTGGGTCATCTAGCCATAGACGGCCGGGGCTGGGTCCGTTGGTCATGGGGGGGGGGCGTCTCCTGGGGTTGATGGAACGGTCCTCTGGGAGGCGCTGGGAGCCCCCGTGGGTGACTTTGGATCCCAGAGGGACCTCGGCTGTGGTTATTACTCCTGGAGCTGGCGGGATGTCCTCTGGGGGGTGTTGGTCCCTACATGTCGTCGGGGGGGGGGGGGGGGGGGGTGTTAGCATTTTTATTTGCAAGCTTAAGTTTGGGTTGTTTTTCTTTTCTCCTCTTCCCGGGGTTTGATGGGACGGTCCCCTGGGGAGGGGGGGGGGGGTGGTTTGGTTGTTTGTGTTTGTCTTTTTTGTTTTATGACTAATCAGACTGTAAACATGGTTGGACAAAGGCTGACCGCACAGGTTCAAGAACTCCTGGCCACACCTATGCTAATTGACTGACAGAAACAAAGGCAAAGATGCAGTCAGAGGAGAAGACGTCAACCGTTCTGTTGGATGGAGATTCTGTTGGAAGATGAATGCAGATACGGTTTCCAGCCATGGTCCCTGGAGGGGGGTGTTTCTCCTGGGCCAGGTTTGTGTGGTCGCCGGGAGGCTTCCCGTGAGGGTGGGGTGCTGTTGTATGGCTGGGGGTGCCTGGCGTGCCTGGCTGCCTTTTGTTTCTGTCTTTTGTTTTTCCTTCCAGGTGGCGCGCGTTTAGGACTGAGTGGCTGTGTGGCTGAGTCATCAGGACCTCACCCTGATCACCTGAGGCTGATCATGTGCAGCTCGTCAGGACTCACAGCTGTGGTGCATCTACACGGATTGGAGCATGGTGGCATTTAAGTCTGGAGTACACAGTGTGTATTTGCCAGAGACTCGACCTTGTGACCAGACGGGTGAGATCGTCGTCTCGAGAGCCATCTTACCATCAGTGGATGCAGAGACTGTACCAGGTTTGACACCATGGTCTGTGAAAGAGGAGGGGGTGAGGTCTCACGCTCGTCAGCACACTTCCTGAGGTACGTCAGGTTTTGTGACTAACATTTGTACAGTCAGTATATGTGGTGTCCCTCACACCTTATTGTATTGAGCTGTTATGTTAGTCGTTTAATCAGCTTCCACTGCAGTTTGAGTATGTGAACAGGGTGTTCCATGCCTGCAGAGTGGGAAGCTGATTAGTAATTAAGCCAGGAAGTGTTTGCTGTTTATGTACACCTTTGAGCGGTCTCTCTGTGTGTGGAGTGTGGACTCACATGATGGTTTCTTCTTTCACAGACTCGGTTTGTCGCGGCCACCTGGGGGGTGTCGGCGGGGTCCTTGGGTCCGAACTGTTTCTGGCTCCGGACCGTTAGTGCTGCTGGGAGCACACCGGCATTCCACCACGCCAGACCGCGCACTCATTTGTTGTATTTTTCCACATCATTGTTATGTAATTAAATTTAGTTATCCTTTGTACCGTGCTCTGCTTATTTCATACTGGGTCCTTCAAACGCTGGTCGGTTCTCCGGGCTGCGTCCGACACATAATCTCGACAGAACAGCGGCCTGCTTGATGAGGACACAGAGCACAATGTGCTGCAAAAAAAAAAAAAAAAAAAAAAAAAAAAAAAAAAAAAAGCATGCAAAATTGGACTAAAAAAATCTGTGAAACTGCGAGGCGCTATATTTTCCAGTATTTCTTTTTCTTTCTTTTTTATTTTTATTTTTGATAACTCTCACATCCGAGGGGGCGAGGTTGATGACGCGAGGGGGCATCGCCCCCAAACGCCCCCTTGTGGCACCAGGCCCGCTTTGCCCGTGTTTCACTTTAGTTTAAAATCTGGTTTGTGTCTAAGAACTCTGTTCTGTGGTGTGTTGTGGTGCCACAGACACAGTGTTCTACTTTCTCACATACAGTACAAACCACTGTCACTACACATTAATGTGTTTTAGTGTTGGCGGTGTCAGTTTTTTTTTTTTTTTACACATATGAAGGAAATGTAGCGGTGAAAGTGTAATATTAACATAACTTCAGTCATGCAGCCCACCCGCTCACACAGCGTGCATTTAGTCTGCTGTTCACTCTGTCACCTTCTCGGTCTGAGTATTACTGTCAAATAATTCCAAACCGCTGGACCCGTACAATAATTGTGATTAATGAACGAGCACAAGGTGTGACATTACCGAGGTATTCCCAGGGTGACGTTCATCTCTCCTCTGCCTGCAAAGTGGAAGGTGTTGAGGGTCATCTGGGTGGAGGGTTCTCCTATGGACTGAGCCGCTAACAGACCCACTGCTTCGCCCGGATCACACAGTGAACGCTGCCACTTATAGTCCAACAGCTGGAGAAGGCTGCACGCACGAAACAGATCAGACAGACTTATTTCTGTATTTATTTATTTAATTAGCATTAACACAACTCTTCAGAATTTGGTTAATTACTGTACTTAACTGTGCACCTCACTCAACAAGCCCCTTTGCTTTTGCTTGTTTTAAAGGAGCTACATTCCTGAAAGTTTTAACTGAAATAAAAGTTGATTGATTTCTTGTGGAACTACCCTACAGGAAGTAGCTCTGCTATGTGGTTAGAGAAAGTGGAAGTCTGACTTGTTTATTAGTGATCAGGCCATTCTCAGTGCTCGGTGTCAGACTACACTCCTGCACATGTTGCTCACAAGCAGCAGCAGAACCTCCATCAAGTGTCCAACAACAGGACATGCTAAGACATTTTTACCTGACAGCTGAGGGGTCTCCAGGGGACGACAGGACCATTTCAATGGCCCTCGCATAGTCTGAGTCCGTTGTATTAAATGTTCTTTTTTAATTTATACATACCCATTTATTTATTACACCCTAGAGGCTATGTTATAGCACAGCAATATTAACATTTCAAGATGTTTACAAAATAACTCAACCTAAAACTAATAAATATATATATCTATTTTTTTAAATGTCACATTTGTTAAACTATGTGGCACCAAAAACAATAAATATACATAGTACAAGAGCAATCTGAGATATTGACGAGGACTCAAAATAAAAGACGTGATTCACACTGCGACCCGGACTTCACCTGGATCCAGATTCCACAACGCAATGCAATAATTGCATACTGATCCAGAATGGTCCAACTAATCAAGATGTTGCACTCTGATATTTAAGTCACAAGCTGAAATAAAATAGCATCTTCCTGATCCCGGTTTTACATTGTGAGGTCGCATCTTTCTGCTGCAGAACTTGCATATTGATCCGGATCACTCCCAACAAATCTTAAGCCAGAATCTGGCTCCCAATCACCTCCAAAATTCAGTGGAGTCTTCCATGCCCTAATGTCCATTTGTGCTGCAAATCTGGTGAGAATCTGTGAAGTAGTTTTGACGTAATCCTTCTAAGGCTATATAATCGTTAAAAGTCTACAAAGTGAAATCCTGATTCAGAATCTGGATCTGGATCCAGACAAGGGCGCAATTCAGAACTAGAAATTGTGAGGGGGACAAAGTGTGAGGCCTGCAGGGCCGAAGCCTATAGGTGGGGGGTCTGGGGGCCGCTGTACGCCCCCAGAAGCCAACGGTTTCTAGATAAGCTCAGATGCATTCTGAGCATCCAGAACAGTAATTTTAATGTTTTGAGAAGACCATAAAGTGGACACCATTTGACTTATGCAATTTGAAACTGTGGATATAAGTACTTTATCCTGAGAATAGCCAGCACTGATTTTATTAACATCCTGGTGTAAATAAGGTATCACCACATGTGTAGAACTCAAAAAGAATGATAGGTTGAATTTTCATTAAAAAAAACAACTGCAATGTGGTAAAATGTATTCATAAATATGAAAGAACAGGCTCTTAATAATTATTAACTATTGCACATTGTATTTTTTTTCTCAAGATTTGTTTTTGCATAAGTTTGAAAAAACAACAGATCATAAGTTTAGGATAATTACTTATCATGAATTTAATTTTCGAAGTGGCACTAATAACAACACTCATACTGAACATAATTTCGCTTGCATAGACTGATTTTGGAGATGAAGCAATAATTGCAGATGGGCTTTCTGAGGTCCCAGATAGCTTTTCTGATTTCCTTTTCTAACTTTCAGAATTTAGTAAATTAACATAGGGTCCATTGATATTTATGTGTAGACACTAGTCCCTAGAGGCAACTATTTTTGGTTTCAAATCTGGGCAAATGCAGTCCCAGAAAATTCAGAATGTGACAAACAGGAAACAGGTGTAAACAAGTCAATGCTGCTAAAAATACAAACTTGCAGAAACAAAGATACTATTCTGACATGGTTTTGCACGTAAGACTGACAAGGTTTGCACATAAGACTGGCATAGCATGTTTCAAGTACACACATATATGTCAGAAGGTGGGGGGAACATACCATATTCTCTCCCCCCTGGTTGAAAGGGGGGGGCATGTCCCCCCTATCCCCCACCAAATTGCACCCATGGATCCAGATCACCTCCGTAATGCATCAAAGTCTATATAAAGTGAAATCTTGATGCAGAATCCAGATCACCTCCAAAATTCAATAGAGTCTTCCATGCCCCAATATCTATCTGTGGTGCAAATTTGGTAAGAACCTTTGTAGTAGTTTTGACATAACCCTTTAAAGCCTATATAAAGTGAAATCTTGATCCAGAATCCGAATCTCCACCAAAATTCAATGGAGTCTTCCATGGCCTAATATCTATCTGTGGTGAAAATTTTGTCAAAATCTGTGCAGTAGTTCTGACGTAATCCTGCTGACAGACAGACAAATATAAATGCAGATGATTTAATTATGCCCTTGGTGGACGTAATAAGTCGCACCAGACATTTATTTTTGAAACATGGTTGCTGCATGAAGTAAAATGAATTTAATGAGTGCATTATTGAGTGATCATAAAAACACCACGTCAGGGAGCAAACGCAAACAGGCTGATTAAGGCTGTTGTACAAAGAAGTCAAGGGTAAACTGCTTGTTGTCGCTACTGAAGATGAAACCATTTGTTGAGAGCTAAAAGTGTGCATGTTAACCTCAATAAATGCGATCAAAATATCTAAAGCTCTTATACATTTTTAAAACATAGAAGTTACCTTAGCCTAGCTGTCCTCCTTATTGCTGTTCTGGCTGTCATACACAGTTCAAACAAGTGGAGTGCCAATTAGTATAAAGGTAAGGCTATTCCCACTCTTTATTCAAGAGCGGTTTGAGAGCATGATTTACTAATTTCATTTATTCTCTATGACCCAGCACATCATTCTCATTCAGATAATCTTGTTTGACAGCTGGTGGCTTTCAGCTCATTAGTGCATTACTGCTCCGGCACCTCGACTGTGAATCACAGCACCTCTTTCAGATCAATATGCAGGAGCAGCTTGTCACACGTGTAGACATCGTCCTCTTGTGGTCATAGATGGTAATGCAGTATTTTTTTTCATTAAGTCGCCCTGGAATATAAGACATAGTACCAGTGAAACAAGTATTAAAAATCAAAGTCTGAAAAATACGGAAGTAAGTCCGTGTGGCTTCTCCCTTGTTTTCACTCAAGCTCGTCACAGCAGATCCAAGATCGATCTGCATGTTGATTTGGCACAGATTTTACACCGGATACCCTTCCTGATGAAACTCCAAAATACGTGGAGACTGGGGAGGGGAGGGCTTAATCCGGGAACCTTCTGCACTGGAAACAAGTCCACTTAACTGCTTTGCCACTTAAATTACACATTTATTTCAAGGAACTTTTAAGGAGAGATGATCTTTTATCAAAAGAAGAAATTTAAAAATTTGGTCTTGTCGTTTTTCCCTTTTCTCTCATTTGTTGTTATTGTTCATAAAAATTTTCAAATTCATGGTTGCTGTTCACACACAGATGATCCAGGAGAGGTGTGTGGTGATCTGCCAGGAGAACCAAAGACTTCTCCTATTATTTTTAGCATTTTCAGCAAAATTACAGTCGCACTGCTACAGAAGTCAGAATGATCTTGTCCTCCTCTGTCAGAAACACTACTGGCCAGTGCAACAGACTGCACTCTTAGAGTGCCCATGTAGTTGTTTTAATCTTTTACATTTGTTGTGATTTGTGCTGAATAACCAAAGGTCTCAAAAATCAATCTTGCATATTTGTTTCATGAGCATACACACAAAAATTTAAGTGCAAACAGTGAAACAGTAGCCAATGTGCAAACACAGATTAGGAGACTATTGAAAGCATTACAACATAACTTTGATTTACCTGTTTGCGTCCAGGCTGCCTGGACTGGCCTCGTCTCTGCTCTGTAAATATTTGTCAGTGATGTCATAAAAGTGTTCAGACACAGCTCCAAAGTGCAAGTCAGGCCGAAACAAACCCAGACAAGGGTCAGGACATTTGACCGACTTTCTGATGTACTTTGACCTGATGGCATCATCCAGAGAACGCCATTTGTCCATCAACTGTGCAGGAAACAGAGAGGAAGCTACAGCGTCACCACCAGCTGCAGAAAACCCAACACTGTCCATTCTGAGTTTGTTGTTGTGCAGTAATACCTGCAGCGTAGCAGCATCTCTGCCAAAGACAGCGCACTGCGCAGGCAGCTCACTCTGTTTCAGTTTGGCCAACTTCTTCTGGGAGAAGAGCAGGAACGCTCCTGAGAGACAGTCAGACTTCTTATGAGAAAGAACAGCAGAGAACATGTAACCACAAGTCCTGTGACATTACCACACCAAGTCTTCAAATCAGATATCAGCCTCTCGCTTTGTTGTCAATATCCTAAATGTTTCATTTCAAATCTGCTGTAGTGGTGTAGAGAGACAAAATTACAAAAAAATGTGTCAATTATGGATTTGACAGTCGCTATGTGAGCTAACATCAGCATCACACACAGAGGACGCGGTGCTGAAGATCATATTTCTTAAGTTACCCAAATTAAAACTAGAATGCCAAGGGCCCTGTGGGTTACTGGCTCAATTCATCAACTTCATGCAACACAATCTGCCGATAAGCACCGGGACCAACGGACCTCAGGGCCTAAACAGGACTTTATTCTTCTTTGCTCATCATGTTGCATTAAGCTGCTGACTAGATGTTGGACTTCTGCCTTTGGATGAGTCTGTTTTCATTGAAGTTGGCCTGTGGTGGAGTTTTTTTTTTTTAGAGCTCAGGCTCTCTCTCGTTGTTTTGGCTCTCAAACAGCCCAACACAGGTGATCTTAAATCGACTGACTGCGTATTGAAAGTGAAGCACTGTGTTTGTGTATTTAACAAAAACACATGGTGCTGTGTGTTGACCCCCTAGAGAGAAAGGACAACCTTTTTTTTTTTTTTTTTAAAGTGAATCAACTGACTGTTTGCTGCTGTTCTATTTGCTTTAGCAGAAAGAGGTGCAGAGAAAAAAAAAAACTAAAGAGAAAAAACACCTTCTGCATTTCTGTTGTGTCTTTACAAATGTGAACAGATACCCTAAGTGTTTTACACACACACACACACACACACACACACACACACACACACACACACACACACACACACACACACACACACACACACACACACACACACACACACACACACACACACACACACACAGACCCAGAATCCAAACCAAGCATGCCTAAGTTCCATAAGGAAGCCCTGAGGTTTAACCACGTAAAGTGTGAGATTATTTTACTGGTGTTACCTGTGCGCGGACATGCCACTTCTCTCTTTGCTTTCCAGCGCTGGATGGCTAGAAAATGTTGACTGGCAGCTTTGTGGTCCAACTGAGCCAAAACCTGGTCCAGGCCCTGCAAATTCCTGATGACCTGAAAGCAGGAAGGCACATGAAGCTTTCTGACATACAACCTACAGATAGGTTTGATGGAAACACTGGGACACATCTATCAAACTCTACTCAGACAGTCAGCAAACATGAGAAAATTAACTGTAAAGGTCTCATTTTGATCAGTTATTGGTTAATTAGACTTTTTCCACTTTGGCTGAATCAGGGAGAAGTGGAAAACAGACAATACAATACAAACAAACAATAGGACACACAGGGGTGGTGGCCAAGCAGTTAAATGCACTTGTTTCCAGTGCGAAAGGTTGCCGGTTCAAACCCACCCCTGCCAAATTTCATCTTGTAATACGGAGTTGCGTCAGGAAGGGCATCCAGTGTAAAACTTGTGCCAAATCAACATGCAGATCCACCTCGGATCCGTTATGGCAACCTCAAATGAATAACAAGGGAGAAGCCAAAGGGGACTTGTGCATCCAGAAAGTATTCACAGCGCTTCACTTTTTCCACATTGTGATATATTACAGCCTTATCCCAAAATGGAGTACTCCCCCACCACCACCACCACAAAATTCGACTCACAAAACGCTATAATGACAACTTGTTTTTTTTTTTTTTTTGCAAATTTATTTAAAATAAAAAACTAAGAAATCACATATTCACACCCTTTGTGCAATACGTTGTTGATGCACCTTTGGCAGCAATTACTGCCTCAATTCTTCTTTAAGATGATGCCACAAACTTGGTGCACCTACAACCCCAATTCCAATAAAGCTGGGACATTGTGTGAAATGTAAATAAAAACAGAATATAATGATTTGCAAATCCTCTTCAACCTATATTCAATTGAATACACCACAAAGACAAGATAATTAATGGTCAAACTGATAAACTTTATTGTTTTTGTGCAAATAGTTGGTCATTTTAAAATGGATGCCTGCAACATGCTTCAAAAAAGCTGGGATAGTGGTATGTTTACCACTGTGTTACATCACCTTTCCTTCTAACAACACTCAATAAGCGTTTGGGAACTGAGGACACTAATTGTTGAAGCTTTGATGTATGGCTTTCACTTTGCATGGTGGAGTTTTAAGTTGCACTTGTAGATGTAGCGCCAAACTGTGTTAACTAACAATGGTTTTCTGAAGTGTTCTTGAGCCCATGTGGTAAGATCCTTTACACAATGATGTCAGTTTTTAATGCAGTGCTGCCTGAGGGATTGAAGGTCACGTGCATTCAATGTTGGTTTTTGGCCTTGCCCCTTACATGTAGAAAGTTCTCCAGATTCTCTGAATCTTCTGATTATATTATGGACTCTAGATGATGGAATCTCTAAATTCCTTGCAATTGAATGTTGAGAAACATTGTTCTTAAACTGTTGGACTATTTTTTCACACAGTTGTTCACAAAGTGGTGATCCTCGCCCCATCTTTGCTTGTGAACGGCTGAGCCTTTCGGGGATGCTTCTTTTATATCCAATCATGACACTCAACTGTTTCCAATTAACCTATTCACCTGCAGAATGTTCTAAACAGGTGTTCTTTGAGCATTCATCAACTTTCCCAGTCTTTTGTTGCCCCTGTCCCAGCTTTTTTGAAATGTGTTGCAGGCATCCATTTCAAAATGAGCAAATATTTGCACAAAAACAAAAAAGTCTGTTTGAACATTAAATATCTTGTCTTTGTGGTGTATTCAACTGAATATAGGTTGAAGAGGATTTGCAAATCATTGTATTCTGTTTTTATTTACATTTCACACAATGTCTCAACTTCAATGGAAATGGGGTTCTATCTTTGGGCATTTTTGTCCATTCCTCTTTGTAGCACCTCTCAAGCTCCATCAGGTCGGATGGGGAGCATTGGTGCACAGCCATTTTCAGATCTCTCCAGAGATGTTCAATCAGATTCAGGTCTGGGCTCTGGCTGGGCCACTCAAGGACATTCACAGAGTTGTCCTGAAGCCACTCGATTGATATCTTGGCTGTGTGCTTAGGGGCAATGTCCTGCTGAAAGCTGAACGTCACCCCAGTCTGAGGTCAAGAGGGCTCTGGAGCAGGTTTTCATCCAGGATGTCTCCGAACATCGCTGCATTAATCTTTCCCTCAATCCTGACTAGTCTCCCAGTTCCTGCTCCTGAAAAACATCACCACAGCATGATGCTGCCACCAACATGCTTCACTATAGGGATGCTGCCTGGTTTCCAACAAACATGACAACTAGCATTCATGCCAAAGAGTTCAATCTTTGTCTTATCACACCAGAGAATTTTGTTTTTCATAGTCTGAGAGTCCTTCTGGTGCCTTTTGACGAACTCCAGGTGGGCTACCATGTGCCTTTTATTAAGGAATGGCTTCTGTCTGGCCACTGTACCATACAGGCCTGATTTGTGGATTGCTGCAGAGATGGTTGTCCTTCTGGAAGGCTCTCCTCTCTCCAAAGAGGAATGCTGGAGCTCTGACAGTGACCATCTGGTTCTTGGTCACCTCCCTGACTGAGGCCCTTCCCCCCCCAATCGCTCAGTTTAGGCAGGCGAGCTCTAGGAAGAGTCCTGGTGGATCTGAACATCTTCCATTTACAGATGATGGAGACCACTGTGCTCATTGGGACCTTCAAAGCAGCAGAAAGGTTTCTGTACCCTTCCCCAGATTTGTGCCTGGAGACAATCCTGTCTCTGAGGTCTACATATAAATCCTTTGACTTCATGCTTGGTTTGTGCTCTAACGTGAACTGTCAACTGTGGGACCTTATATGTGGACAGGTGTGTGTCTTTCCAAATCATGTCCTATCAAGTGAATTTACCCCAGGTGGACTTCAATTAAGCTGCAGAAACATCTCAAGAGTTATCAGTGGAAAGGGGATGCACCTGAGCCAGTGGCGGCTCCAGAGATTTTTTTTCTGCAGGTGCTATGAGGGAGCTTAGCATTTTTATGAGGGTGCTATGGGCTCATGTGTCACGACAGCTCTCTGCTATACCTCTGCCACATTCACAGGCATACGTACACATAGCCACATTCTGATGTGCAACAGTCACAAATGACATACAGAATGACCAAAATCACACACAAACCTAGGCTACTGTTCAATACAAATATCCACAGACCTACACATGTAGTCTATAACCTCAGGGCAAAAATGCCAACAGCAGGCAGAGAGAAAATAAATAAATCAATCTTTCACCTACCATTGATGTCTTCATAACAGTAAAATGCGCCTGTTACTGTGGTTAAGAGGAAAAAGCATCAATGATTTGGTTGCTGTCCAGAGGCTGTGTTCTCTGAGGGATAATTGCCAGGAGTGACACCAGGTCACTGGTTTGTCTGTGCCTACTGCTGTTCCTCAGGTGGTTCTTTAGGCGACACAGACTTCACTTTTTTCCCAGTTCCACTCATGGATATTTGGGCAGCAAAAACTGAACCATTTCAGCAACTTCAAACTACACCCACTGCAGTACAACGTCATCATTGATGTTGAAAAACTCTTCCATGCCTTTATCTCCTCTAGGCTTGACTACTGTAACTCCCT
This sequence comes from Thalassophryne amazonica, assembly GCF_902500255.1. Classification (NCBI taxonomy): domain Eukaryota; kingdom Metazoa; phylum Chordata; class Actinopteri; order Batrachoidiformes; family Batrachoididae; genus Thalassophryne; species Thalassophryne amazonica. The sequence continues at coordinate 90,472,450 of NC_047113.1, read as the reverse complement.
GCTCTTTGGGATCTCTGGAAGAAAAAAAAAAAAAAAAAAAAAACTTCAAAGGCTCCAATACATTCAAAACAGTGCAGCTAGAATTCTGATGGGAGTATGTAAACAAGGGGCACATCACACCTATACTCCGTAACTTTCACTGACTACCCCTCACCTACAGAATCCATTTTAAGATTCCTCTCATCACCCACCGATGTATCCATAGCAATGCCTCTACATACCTCAAAGACCTCCTAACCCCTCACACATCCTTCCGTTCCCTCCGTTCATACAACACTAATCTTCTCCGTCCCCCTCGCATTAAACTTCACACCATGGGAGACAGGGCTTTCTGTTCAGCTGGCCCTCATATTTGGAACTCCCTCCCTGACCATTAGAGGGCTCCACAAACTGTGGAAGCTTTTAAAAAAGCATTGAGTCATACCTGTTTGGACAGGCCTCAATTATTTGAATCTGTTGCATCATAGTCTTTTTATTCTATTTTGGTTTTATCTTGAGATTTTCTGTTTTTATTCTCTTGTTTATCCTTGTTTTTTTCCTGTAGCACTTTGACATTTTTATTAATGAAAGGTGCATTATAAATATTTTTATTAATGAAAGGTGCATTATAAATAAAACTTATAACTTAGAATTACTATCATGACATTGTTGAACGTGATGTCACTGAACATCACATTACACTCATTTTGTGGAAACCAATCAGTTCTGTTGATGAATGTTTATTTTCTTTTATGAGTGAAATATTTATTTAATCACATAAATCTGAAAACACCAGAAGTGTCTTACTGTGGAAAACTGAAAGGATGATGTCATGGCCCTGCCTCTGTAACATGTTGTTAAAGGAGACCTGCATTGAAAAAAATGCAGTCAGATTTTTTGAACAAAAAATGACTTACATTTACACATGAGATCCTTCTGAATGTAGTAAAGTAAATCTGCAAGCCCAGATCTGTCATTCAACGGAGAAATCTTCATTTGAAAATGACAAATTTACAGCTAACATTTAGCCCTCCGCAAATTGTCCCTCTCATCATGGACGCTGCCGAGACGTCACGGACAAGACCCTCTCCCAGCATGCATTGCGCCAATTGTAATTTGTGGATTTACGTCAGTTTGCATCTGCACCTTTTTCTTGTCTTATACGGAAGGATCTACTTTTTTTTAAAACTTCATATTGTCTTGCGGCACATTTGATGAGTACACATTTCTTTTATTTGTGCTTGAAAATTATTTTGGGGGACTTTTTCATACGCCCGTTTGATTGAGTGGTGTCGCAATGAAAATCTACTGTCTTTCGCCTCCAGTACCATCGCGGGATATGGAGGCGAGACCCGCAAAGAATCCCAGTCATTAAAAATATATAAACCTCTCTCAGCGTCCATGGAGCTCTGGGGCTCCGACTGCCGAGACGTGCGGTGCTGTGGATTTTGCCGCAAGAAGTCTGTCCTTGCAGCAACAGGTGTACCGGCCGCTTTGCATTAAAACAGCGAGCGTAGCGGAGGCAGAGAGCGGGAGAGGAAGAACGGCGCCCGCTGTCGATGTCGTTGCTGATCTGAGCACACAGATCTGTATCTCACATTCATTGCAGCTTACTTTTGGATGTTGAAACCAGGACGTGTATAAGTAACATTACTAACAGATAAAATCAATTTCAATGCGGGATCGGACTGAAGGCGGGAGCGCGTCGTCTTGTCCCTGACGTCATGGAAATGATACGGCTGTACAAACTGTTTTCACAGAGGGCTAAATTTTAGCTGCAAATTTGTCATTTTTAAACGAAGATTTCTCCGCTGAATTACAAATTTGGGCTTACAGATTTACTTTACTGCATTCTGAAATCTGACGACATTTATTTCAATGCAGGTCTACTTTAACAGTGTAATTTTATTGTGTAATTTATCATGTTATGTGTTTTTCTAATTGTTGGTGGTGTAACAAAGTGCTGGTGTCCTCCAGCTCAGTCTGAGAAACTCACCAAGAGCAGAGCAGAAAGATGCAAAAAAAAAAAAACACCCCACCCCCCGACCCCCCTATCCAAGATGGCGCCACGTGAAGGCGCCCTGGTATTCTGGTGCTCCCTGTTTTGTCTGTTTTAGTGCGTAAATCTACACCCGCGAGGAGCTTCTAAACTTCAGATCATCAACACCCACGGACATTACGCCAGTTCTTTTAGTGCCTGCAGCTGAACTGGTTCACTTTTTGGCCAAGAGAGTGAGACGCCGGCGGAGAGGAAAACGAGCTGGAGCTCTCGTGCACCTCAGACAAAGGGGCACACGCATGCCCCTACCTGGGATATTTCTCTCCAACGTCCGCTCACTCGGCAACAAGATGGATGAGCTGGCACTGCTGATGAAGAAGAATAGAGATTTCTCCTCATCTTGTGTACTGTGCTTCACGGAGACGTGGTTAAATGCACAGACACCGGACTGTGCGCTCCAACTCAAGGGATTCCAACTCCTCCGCGCAGACAGAGACCGAGCACTCTCTGGTGGAAAAACTAGAGGTGGAGGACTCTGCTTCTATATCAACAATGCCTGGTGCTCCGATGTGACTGTGATCTCCCAACACTGCTCTCCCTCTCTGGAATATCTCCTCAAACTGCAGACCGTTCTACTCTCCACGTGAGTTTAACTCCTTCATACTTTGCTCTGTGTATATTCCACCGAGCGCGGACGTGCACGAGGCCGAGCGCGCGCTCGCGGATCAGATTATGAGTGTGGAGAGAGACTTTCCGGACTCTCTTGTTATAATTCTCGGTGATTTTAACAAAGGGAATCTCAGTCAGGAATTACCAAAATACAAACAGTTTGTTAAATGCCCAACCAGAGAAGGGAGCACGTTAGATCATTGTTACACGACAGTGAGTGGTGCGTACCGAGCGGTGGCCCGTGCAGCTTTGGGACTCTCAGATCACGTGATGGTCCACTTGATCCCCACACACAGACAGAGACTAAAACTCTCTAAACCTGTTGTGAGTACATCTAAAGTATGGAGCAATGAAGCTGTGGAGGAGCTACGCGCGTGCTTGGGCACTACGGATTGGGATATGTTTGAGGCTTCAACAGATAGTCTAGATGACTACACGGACACTGTGACGTCATACATTCATTTTTGTGAAGACAGCATCATCCCACAGCGCACCAGGGTGAGATATAACAAGGACAAGCCCTGGTTCACACCTAAGCTCCGTCAGCAGAAAGAGGTGGCTTTCAGAGAAGGAGACAGAGACGGCTATAGAGGTGCAAAGTACAGATTTAGCAAGGAGGTGGCAAAGGCTAAATCCATGTACAGTTCACGTCTGCAGCAAAGGTTCTCTGCCAACGACTCACCCTCTGTGTGGAGGGGGTTGAAAGAGATCAACTACAAGCCCAAAGCACCTCGTTCTATTGACGACCTGAAGCTGGCCAACGACCTGAACGTCTTCTATTCACGCTTTGAAGACAAAGACTCACACCTCCCCACCCCCCACACAACTGGATAATCAAACACCCTGGACCTCTCACCGCTGCCCTCCCCCCTCCCCCCGTTGCCCTCTCAGTCCAAGAGGAGGATGTGAGAAGACACTTCAAAAGGCTGAATCCACGTAAGGCCCCGGGCCCAGACTGTCTCTCCTGCCACCCTGAGACACTGTGCTGATGAGCTGGCCCCAGTCTTCACAGGGCTCTTCAACACCTCCCTGGAGTCATGCCATGTTCCACTCTGCTTCAGGTCCTCCATTATAGTTCCAGTCCCCAAACCACGCATCACTGGACTTAATGACTACAGGCCTGTGGCTCTCACGTCTGTAGTCATGAAGACCTTCGAACGCCTGGTTTTATCCCACCTGAAGTCCATCACCGACCCCCTCCTGGACCCCCTGCAGTTTGCCTACAGAGCCAACAGGTCTGTAGACGACGCCATAAACCTGGCCCTGCACTCCATCCTGCAGCACCTGGACTCCCCAGGAACCTACGCCAGGATCCTGTTTGTGGACTTCAGCTCTGCATTCAAAACCATCCTTCCGGCTTTGCTCCGGGACAAGCTTTCTCTGCTCCACGTGCCCGACTCCACCTGCAGGTGGATCACAGACTTCCTGACGGACTGGAGTCAGCATGTGAGGCTGGGAAAGAATGTCTCGAACACTCGGGCTCTCAGCACAGGATCTCCACAGGGCTGTGTCCTTTCCCCTCTGCTCTTCTCCCTGTACACTAACTGCTGCACCTCCAGCCACGACTCCGTAAAGCTCATCAAGTTTGCGGACGACAGCACCCTCATCGGACTCATTTCGGATGGGGATGAGTCTGCCTACAGGAGGGAGGTGGACCTGCTGGTGACCTGGTGTAGCAGCAACAACTTGGAGCTCAACGCCCAGAAAACAGTGGAGATGATCGTGGACTTCAGGAAAGCCACAGCCCCCCCACCCTCCCTAACAGCCCCATCACCACTGTGGACTGTCACCGCTTCCTTGGCACCACCATCACCCAGGACCTCAAGTGGGAGTCAACCATCAGCTCCCTCATCAAGAAGGCCCAGCAGAGGATGTACTTCCTGCGGCAGCTGAAGAAGGCCAAGCTGCCTGTCCAGCTGATGGTGCAGTTCTACACGGCCATCATCGAGTCCATCCTCTGCTCCTCCATCACGGTGTGGTACGCCGGGGCCACAGCCAGGGACAGACACAGACTGCAGCGCATTGTGGCCTCTGCTGAGAAGGTGATCGGCTGTAGCCTTCCATCTCTCCACGACCTGCACGTCTCCAGGACTCTGGGCCGAGCAGGTAGGATCACAGCCGACCCTTCTCACCCTGCACACAGTCTATTCAAACCACTCTCCTCGGGCAGGAGGCTACGGTCCATCCAGACCAGAACCTCCCGCCATAAGAACAGTTTCTTCCCCTCTGCCGTTAGACTCATGAACTCCTCATAACTCAGTCACCTTAACCTTAACTCTGTCACTTTATCATTTTATTACGGGTCACTTTATACAATGTACTTTGGTTTTAATTGCACTCCTCCCACTGCACTGTTGTTCTGTTCCTCTTTCTGTTTTTCTGTTGCACACAGCCTTTCATATTTCATGTCATTTTTTATCTTATATTTTGTCTTATTTTGGCACATATTGTATATTTTATCTTAGCATTTTATATTGCTCTCTGTTTAATGTTGCACCATTATATCGAAGCAAATTCCTAGTCTGTGAATCCTGTTCATTGGCAATGGCAATAAACTTCTTCTGATTCTGAACAAGTAACTTCCATTATAATGAATTAATGCATTTCCAGACGTCATCTTCCAAAACAAGGGTGTCATGTGGGGAACAGTTTTCATCTGTGATCATGAATCCTGGCAACAGGTCAGATTAAAAGACTTTATTTAATCTGTGAGTCGACTTATAAAGTTTTAGCTTTTGTTGCTAAATTGATTCGCTCCACGTCTTCTTTATTTTTTGTAGAAGCATTACAGCGCTACATACAGGCCTGGCATGTGTACTACAGCATTTTCACGCGGTTTCACTGGATCTGTGACAACGGAGATATTTACTGAATGGAACACTTTTTGAAAATGACAAAGAAAAAGGTTGTATAGAAGAAGTTTAGTTTCAGTGTAGACAAGGCCTTAAAAACATGGGATGAAATTAAATTAAAATAATAAATGAGGAATTATTTTCTTGGGGGTGCCATGACAAATCCAGGGAGAGTTCCAGCACCCCCTAGTGCCCCCCTGGCGCCGCCTATGACCTGAGCTCAATTTTCAACTCCATGGCAAAGGCTGTGAATACTTATGTACGTGTGATTTCTTTTTTTTTTTTTTTATTAATTTTCAAAAAAACACCTTTTTTCACATTGTCATTAATGGGTATTGTGTGCAGACGTTTGCGGAAAAAATTAATTACATCCATTTCGGAATAGGACTAACATAAAATGTGGAAAAAGTGAAGTGCTGTGCATCCAGCACTGTACATCAATAAAACTGTCTGTATAGGCATAAAAAAGACATCTTGATACAACCCTTCATCTATCCATGCATCATCTAAACCAGCCTTTCCCAGATCATGGTCAGGATGGGGCTGGGGCCAATCCCATTGTGACTTTTGTATTGTATTGACTTATGAGATGTTTGTTCAGTTTTACCTCATAGTTGTCCTCAATAAAAGGGAACTGTCTTGGCTGTAGAAATTGGGTCTTTGGGATCTCAAGGCCATCTTCACCGTAGAGGAACTGGATCACAGATCCATCACTGTCCCTCACTGTCAGATCATACTGCACCACCAGACCCTCCAGATGTTTTATGACACATCTGCAGAGGAGAGAGGAAGGACAGATACAAAGACAGAACATTAGAAGCTTAGAACCATCAACAGTCCTTAGAGCCTGTATAGTAGTTACAGTTTTGTTCAAAATAATTGCACTGTGTTTAAAAAAGTGAGTAAAATTCAAAATCCTTAAAATAGTTTTTATTTCCATGCACACAAATGCACTGGGAAGACTGCACCTTCTATTCCAAAATCAAATGCTGAAAAAATATATATCAAAATGTAAAAAAAAAAAAAAAAAAAAAAAAGCAATGTCTGCATTTTTATTTCTGTGACCCTTATTACACCTTTATGGATGCTGGTTGTTGTGCATTTCTCTCTGATAATCTAAGTAAAATGGGTCGTTCCAGATATTGTTCAGAAGAGCAGTGTACTTTGATTAACAAGTTGATTGAAGAGGGGGAAACAAAGTACAGAAAATGGTTGGCTGCCCAGCTCAAGAGATATAAAATGCTTTAAAATTACAACAAAACCAGAAAGACATGGAAGAAAATGGAAAACCACCATTCAAATGTATCAATGAATACCCAGAATGGAAAACAGTCAGCCAATGTTCAGCTGTAGGGTGGTCAGAGAAGGTCTGACGTTACCTGGAAGTACTGTAACAATTAGAAGATGCCTGGGTGAAGTCGAGCTATGGACAACAAGCCCCTGTAAACTACCATTGTTGAAAAAATGACGTGTTGAAGAGGTTACAATTTGCCAAACAACATAATGACTGGCCTAAAGAGGAATGGAGCAACATTTTGTGGACTCATGAAAGCAAGACTGTTCTTTTGGGGTCTAGGGGCCACAGACCATTTGTCAGATGACCCCCAAAAAGTGAATTTAAGCTACAGTAGACTGCGAAGACAGCGAAGCATGGCGGAGCAAACATCATGATAGGGGAATGTTTCTCATACTATGGTGTTGTTGCTATTTATCACATACCAGGGATCATGGATCAGTTTAAATACGTCAGAATCCTTGAAGAGGTTATGTTGCCTTGTGCTCAAGAGGAAATGCCCTTGAAATGGGTGTTTTAACAAGACAACAACCCCAAACACAACAGCAAGCGAGGAGCATCTTGGTTCCAGACCAACAAGATTAACGTTCTAGAGTGGCCAGCCCAATCACTGGACCTTAATCCAACTTGTGGGCTGACATCAAAAATCCAATTTCTGAGGCAAAACCAAGAAATGCAGAGGAATTGTCATGAAGTCCAGTGGTCCTGGGCTGGAATACCTGTTCACATGTGCCAGAAGTTGGTTGACTCCACGCGACACAGATTTTGAAGCAGTTCTCAGGCAGAGTATTTATACAACTAAATATTAGTTCAGTGATTCACAGGAAAGATAAATCTTCAAGCATTTTTTAGTTCATACAGTAAATGTTTGAGTTTGTAAAGAAAAATGCAGACACTGGTATTTTGAACAACCTAATATTCTTTTTTCTTCACTTTCTGAAAAGTAATACATTTGATACATTTTTCTTCATGTTTTGATTTGGAATAAAATGTCCAGTGTTTGCAATGCATTTGTGTGTATGGAATTAAAAGCTACTATAACTTTTTAAAACACACTGCTATTATTTTGAACACAACTGTACATGCCTCTTCTATTACTACAGATTTTTCTCCTGCAGACGTATCAGTCTTTATGATATCATGAAATTTGTGCAACAGCCTGAATTTTCTGAATTGCAGGAACAGCGTGAGAAGCTCGGGTCTTTGGCACATGCTAACAAGCAGATAAGTGGTGAATCTACAACGTTAAGATTAGCTACATGTGTTTTATTGAACTGTACATGGGCCAAGCTTTTACTTGACAAAGTTTCTTAATATTCAAGTAAGCCCTGTTAACTCGTGCACGCGGGCAAGTTGTGGACCCCGAAAATTTAGACTATTTATAAAAGTCGGTTTTGATTTGACTGTTTTTGGGAGGGATTGTCAGTGTGGATAATTCTTGACGATTCAAAGTTTTTGGATGTGATCTTCCTTTTAAGATCCTTACTGTTGGTTCAGATTGTGTGTGGTGTGTATAAATTCCAGCCCAATCTGAACCGGCAGTACAGATCTAAATAACCACATCCGAAAACTTCGGATGAATCGTCAGGAATGGTCCACACTGACAGAATCCTCATCACCAGAGGAGGAAGAACAAAATCCCAAACCCACTCCAGATGAAGACATCATCCAGAATCACGCTTCAAGTGGTCGAAACTATGGTAATATGGTAAAGTGATTTTAAGTTTTTGTTGGTTGACATTGTTAACTCACGGTCTCAGATTAACTCGCAGTCCAATTTTGTGGACCCCAACTCACGCAAGTTAACAGGGCTCACCTGTACTGAGAAATATGCAAACAGGAAGGAAAGAGAGCTCAGAGGTTTGAATCAGATCTGAATCAACAATCAGCAGTTCACTGTTTCAACGTCTCTCCAGAAAGTTGGATGAAAGCCTCGCTTCCTTTTTTGCATTACACACACAGAGGGACGGGTAAGATCACATAATCTCAATCCCTCCTGATCAAACAGATGTATAAAACCAACAGTTTAAAAACTAAATAAAACAAAAAACATGCCAAACATTTGTGAATTAAACCACCTCCAATAATAATGAACATGACATCTCCTGTTGTCTGTTTCATAAGTGTGACTGCAGGGAGGCACGTTGCTTTTGTTCGGCTTTAGAACTGTAAACAAAACTTTAAACAGTTCAAAAGGTGACATGGGAGCAGAAATTCCCATCACTACTCAGAACTTTGTTGGAGGATAACTCCTGAGAATCCTGTTTAAACTCTCCTGACCTTTGTAGGTATCCTGATCTGGATGTTTTCACAGCTGTATCGACCAGACCTTCTCTGCCGGCCATGCAGTGGAAGAAGTACTCCTGCAGAGAACAGGGTTACAAACAGAATGACTAATCTTATCATAGCTGGAGACACAGAAAGAGTTTACAAGAAACTGTTTTAATGCGTCATTTTGTATCCCAGATACAAGTTCAGAGTATTTCTTGTGCACCTGTGGTTTTATGCCCGTGAGGAACCTTCCAGAAACAAAGCCTCCAGCGCCAGGTGAAGGGTCATAAGGCTGGAAACATGGCAAGGACTTTCCAGTAGGCATTAGCGGCGGCCTGCGGCCCTCCAGCTCAATCTGACCTAGTAGACATGAGATCTGAACACAAAGCAGGTTGAAGGGTTTCTTCTGGTTAACAGGCTACAGTCAGTCAGCTGTTACGTTCCAACTAAATTAGCATGAAGAATCTATGGAAGAGGAAGGCGAGGCACCTGCATGGTGTTAACAGTGGAACCTTTAGCCCCCGACTGGACCATGAGCTGGAGGTTGTTGTCTGGGAAAGCAGTATGGAGGCCAAATGGCATACACACCTACAAACATACAAACGATGAAGAATAAGTCATCATTAAACATCTGGAAACCCCAGCGTGTAACAAGGATTGAGATTGAAGTTGAGGTTGTTTACTCAACATTAGATACAGAGAACACAGGACAGAAACTTCATTTCTGTCAGCTAAAGATACTAAGACAGAAATATAAAAATACAGAAAAAGCAGACATGTAAGAAACAAGGTGGTAGACCTCTGTGTCGCTCCTCCTGCAAAAAAGTGTTACAAGAGACCAATGTTTGGATGCAGACATCAACACTGGAGAAAAAGGAGGAAATGACATCAGCAGGAGAACCATTATCTTAACAGCCCCATTTGTTTGGTTAGCGACTGGACGCATTTCTGTGTGCAAGTGCTTCATTTCTGGAGTTATGCCGGCTCAGTGTGTTTGCTACAGGTTTATATTAAAATACTGTTGTAGGCGGATTCAGCTGGTTTCAGTCTCCTAGGGATCACGTACGTTGGAATGAGTGGATTATTCAGATAAGTGAGCCGGTCACCCAGCAACTCCTCCGTCCTGTCCTCAGCACATTTTGAAGACAGCTGTTTTGACACTGTCCCATTGAGGAGGGCGAGACTTCAACTGGAACCAGACGTTTGACAGCTGTAGACCAGCGGGTGCTACTTTTTTCACATGCTTTGAACACTGCGCTTTAACAATGATGCAGCTAATCTATGGATTTTTACAGGCTACTGACAGCCCCATGTCCACCGAGTGGTTCGGGTCAGTGCTGCGTGTCAGAACAGTTACGTCTGGCAGGCAGAACACTTTGGATTGGCAGGTGGAACACTTATATTGATGAGTGCATGAACGATGTTGCGCAACCTCTCTACTCTACACGAAGGCAAAACTGAGTATTTTCACATTATTTTATTTTATGTTTGTGGATCATGGGATAATTTCATTGCGTGCAGACAGAATCCATTCATGCTTGTGGCTTTTATTTTTTAATCAGTCGATTATGACAAAAGAGGTAGCAAAAAAAACAAACAAACAAACAAACAGTTTATCATCTCCACCCACATGCCAAAATCGTCTGTATTATTATATTTTATAATCACCATTCTGTGTTCTGAACTCTGCCAATATTGTCACTGTTATTAGACTGGAGGTCTTCCTCCAAGGTTTCAGCTCCCTCATTGTGGTGTAAATAAGGCTAAAAAAATAAGGCTGTGCCCCCACAGCTTCTTCAAACTGGACTTGGAAAAAAAAAAAAAAGCTCAACACAAGAAAAAAAAAAAATCTGAAAACAGCTCGACCTCCCCAGTGTTAACAACAACTGATTTGGGCTTGAATCAGCAGGTCCCATTCTCACAATGACATCACAACATGGCCGCAGCTGAGGGCTAAAATAGAGCGCAGGCTTCACACAGCTGTTTATCCATCACCCACGTACGAGGGTAGGCTGAAACGTTCTAAGGCTAACTGTATCATAGTGAGCCTTAGAACTTTTCAGCCTACCCTCATACATATAATCAATGTTTATTATTCAGGGTTTTTTAAAATATCAACATTTCATCATTTTCGTGATCATTTGTGCACATTTTTGGTGTCTCAATTTGGTGCATGTGAACTCTTTCAAAAGTTTACTCTAAAGAGCATGTGTATCCGACATGATAACAGTACCTGGAAGTGTTGTGATGGATTTTAATGTCCCCCTTATGGCAGTCAGGGGACATCAATACAGTCACTTTGCACAGGAAAAGCACAATTCAAAATGGAAACAACTATGAACTACAAGGCATTTGGTTGCTGTCATTTAAAGTGCACATGGATGTTGGCATGTGCACAGAGTTAACAGGTCGGAGAAAGACACAGTCCAAATGTGCTGAATTAAACATATGCAAAAATACAGTAATTCTTCAATATAATCTGTAAAAATTATTGTTTTAGAATATATCTTTTAATTTGAAAAACATCTACGCAGTATCACGTCTGTAATCGTGTGGTGAAAAGCTTTGAATCACTGGATATTGTTGTGGTAAATCACATGATGGCAGTGCGTCGTGTTGTTCCAACAAAGTTTATATGACCTGCTTTAACTTCTCAGAGCAAGCAGCCACCAGTACACGAAACATTTTCCAAGAGGGGAGGGAGAGAGAGCAAGAGACACAGAGAGAATAATAAACTCCACAAGCTCGTTTCCACTTTAACATGTATATAATGAGTACAACAGGAAGTTAAGTAATAATAATCTAAAACACAATATATAAAAGTGTTCCATATAGTCTGTCAACCAGGACTATGTGGGGATTTATTTTTTTAACTCCTGAATTTGACCTCCACGTCACAACCCCTGGACTATTTGTAGTGTGAATCAGTCCCGTCTCCATATCTGAAGTTAAAATCAGAGGCTTAAGCCGTTTTCACACTGGGGCCAACGTAGAATTGCATATTGCACCGTACCGTCTACGCCGAGTTAAGCAGCTCTACAATGAGTTTTTCTCCCTACGCAGCAGTATGCTGAGGGCTACGTGAGGAGGACGCAAGAAATTAAATGTTAATTTTTTTTTGGTGTAGAGCACTGGACGCAGAAAGAACACAGTTTTTAAGCAAGTCTACACAACACACCACAACTGGAAATCTACATAACAATGCGCTACTGTACACCAAGCCTCCGCAATTCTACACGCCAGGGCGACAAATCCTTTTATCAGTACATACCTGGATTGATAGATTTTATTCATCCCGCCGGACATTGCTGGCAGTGAAGCTTCAAAACCACAGAAGAAGAGGCGAGCCATGCTTCCACGTTCAGAGGACATGTCCACTAGTTCCCGACCGATATATCGGCCAGCCGATATAAGCCCTTTTCAAAGTACTCACTATCGGCCGAAATTTTGCCGATAGAACGCCGATAATTTCACATAAACAGAACAGTTACTGAAATAATGTTTATGTCGGCAATGTAAAATGTCCTTGCACCGTTTGTCCAGTAGATGGAGCTCTGGCTCCATTCAACCGAGAGCTGCTTACACCCCTGCTTAAATGTGTTCATCACCGGCCCGTAGTTCGTCGTCACACTGCACTGATCGGCTGACAAAAGCATACAAGTAAGTTTATAAGGATGTTGTTTGTAATAACTTTGCGATTACATTCATCCCACATTTCTCCCGTTTCAGTTCAACTCAGTTTGATTAACTCAGTTTATGTCGTGATATGTCAAATGTGCTTCACTGCGTCGGTCACGCTTTTTATTAAGCCCACATTTTGTAGACCTTATTTCTAGCATGAAAAACTTTCATTTACTGCTAAGAGGTTGAAACATTCAGATTCACTATCGGCTGATTTATTGAATATCGGCAAATCAGCCGATTTATCGATTATCTGCATTTTTGTCATCCAAATATCGTTATCGGCATCGGCCTCAAAAAATCCATATCAGTCGGGCTCTAATGTCCACCGCTCACCGTTTACTCCTCACGGACAGATCGCGCACGCGACCTCCAGATGCAGCTTCGCTTTGCTTTTTTCACCTCCTCCAGTTCTCTCACCATTGAAAAAAGTTAAGTAAAGTCCATTAACGCCTGCTCAGACAAATCGCCAGCAAGAGGACATTTCCACATCCAGGTTAACTCCTCACAGCGAGGGGAAATGTCCATGTCTACTTTTCATGCACGGAGCATGAGAGTTTGCCAGGGCAGCTCCAGTTTCACCTCCTCCAGTTCTATCACGATTGTGATTACATGATGGTTAAAAAAAAAACTTTAAATAAAAAAATCAAAGTCATTTAAAGTTGAGACTTTTCTTGTAGTTATAACAGTAACAATAAAAACTGTAGCTTTATTTGGTAAAAATAAAAAATTCACCATCCTGCAGCTAAAAGCTAATTTAGCTGACAAATCTCAGCAGAGCAATAACATCATGGATTATTTTTACTCACTTAGCTTAGACAAATTTTTGTCCATTGCTCAAACTCATTCATCTTGTGGTTTTTGACTTGCAGACTGAAAGTTAAACTCTCGTGTGAATGCTAACAACATTAGCATTTTTAGCAGCTGAAGGCGTCACCCGTTAGCTCCACTTAATGTATGATTACTGGAGGAAAAAACGCAGCTCATGACTTAATGTCCACCACAAAGTAAACCGTCAGGAAAACAACAGCGCAGCCCCCCAAAATATTATTTTATAAACACTTAAACCCAAAACAAATGAACCTTATTATTGGCGGTTTGCAAACTAACATGGTGCATTACTGCACCAGCTGTTTAGGTGTGGAACTGAAATGAACTGAATGAATGGGCTGATGTATGTTGTCAAAAATAACCCGGAAATGTTCACATTTCCCTGATTTCCGGTAATTTCTGGAAAACTTTCATCACTGTAATACTTCACCCAGCTGAAGAATAAATAAGCCAATAATTAAGATTTAAGTAAAAAAAAATAATTTTGTTTGGCACCACTATAATTTTATTCCTTACTATTTAAATAAGAGATTAATAATGTGATATTGCCTTCATGCTCAAAATCTGTGCTGCCTGGAAACAATTTAGAAGCCGAAATTCAAGTTATCAGACGCCATGACCTACGTTTGGTGGTGATGACACACACTAAACAAAAATATAAATGCAACACTTTTGTTTTTGCTCCCATTTTTCATGAGCTGAACCCAATGATATAAACATTTTCTATATACACAAAAGATCTATTACTCTCAAATATTGTTCACTAATCTGTCTAAATCTGTGTTAGTGAGCACTTCTTTGCAGAGATAATCCGCCCCACCTCATGGGTGTGGTATATCAAGATGCTGATTAGACAGCATGATTACTGCACAGGTGTGCCTCAGGCTGGACACAATAAAAATAAAAAGACCCAAAGTTGATGAAGAGAGAAAGGGAAGGAGGCAGCTGATAAACATAAGCAATAAGAGGACTCTGGTCAAAGGCTTAGGAGAGGATGGCTGTGGAGGGGGCGGAGCAGCTCTCCAATCAGGCCAATCAGGACAATGTTTTACAATAACGTTTAGGTGACAAATCTGGACAACCTAACCTAAAGTTCCTAATGTGAACTAGATAAAAGTATTGATCTTTGACTTGTTCTGTCAAAGTAGACACATCTACAAAATCTGACACTAGGGGATTACTGGGGTAAACGACTTGTAACATGAAATATGGAAGTAAAAAGATTCAACTCAACAAACTGTTCAGAACACTGATTCTTCCAGTAATGACTCAGTGCATCACAAAACCCCAACGTTTTGATCTGAAACACTGTCCAAAATGTCAAAGTGGACAGACATGTCTGAACATCAGCATTTGTAAAAAATTGAAAATAAAAGCAATACAATTATTAACTGATCATAAATCTATCCGAACTTTTGGATGAAGTACTGTTAGCTTTGAAAAAAAGAATCACTGCATCATAAAGAACTCGCACCTTTTAAACCACCTGTAAGATGGATTTCACTGCAGGTGTAAAAGAATATCACTGTTCTGTACCAACATCAGTGTATGTGTGATTGTTGGAGAATTAGAGCGGATGTACTCATTTTTCTCAGCGTCAGTGTCCACAGTGTGTTCTTGACCACAACAGACACGGTGGTGCCGGCGTACCTTATTAATGTCATTGTTCACTTGGTTGGCCACTTCTTTGAACTTTAGGTCAGCCAAATTGAAGTCTCTCTGGTCGGGGTTCAGATGAGCGTCTTGCCAGCGGCTCTGGGCCTCAGATTGGTCCACCTTGGAGGGCAGATTGAATGCTGCCTGGAGAGCCTAGGAAAAACAACAAATCAAAAAGTTGACCACTTCAGTCCATTTCCATCCCTACCAACAGATTAAACTGATAAAACAAAAGACCTATTTCTCTCAAATACTGTTCACAAATCTGTCTAAATCTGTGTTAGTGAGCACTTCTCCTTTGCTGACATAATCCATGCCCTGACCTTTTATTGTGGCCAGCCTAAGGCACACCTCTTGATACGCCACACCAGTGAGGTGTGACGGATTATCTCGACAAAGGACAAATGCTCACTAACAGATTTAGTCAGATTTGTGAACCATATTTGAGAGAAATAGGTCTTGCGTATACAAAAAATGTTTAGATCTTTGAAAAATGGGAGCAAAGACAAAAGCATGTTTATATTTTTGTTGAGTGTAAAAATAACAACCCCATTGTTTGTATCACTCAATGGGTTATGACCTCAGGATGCTGATGATCTTCAAAAACTAACATTTGTCATGTCAAATTTATTTCTGAATTCCTTTAAAAGAACACATTAAGACCAAAGGTCTGTAGACAAATTACAAAATCATGACATTGTAAGAACAGAAGATAACGATACTTGGTCGATATCCAAATTACCCCATACCAAGCTTTGAATGCAAGAATATAGAGATACTTTTCAAGAAGATAAAAACAAGTGTCATACTTTTCCACCATCTTCAAACATGAGTTATCTTGATATTTAATCTTTGTTAAGCCCGTGTCTCACAGAGCGAAGAATACTGACAAACACTAAATTTTGGGTTTTGTCAGGGCTTATAAAAGGTTGCAAAACAATTTGCAGAACAACTTTTATGGTCACCAGTATTTCTTGTCACAAATAAATTTTTTACATGTTCAAAACGTCTTACCAAATTTATTTTTCAGCAGTCCCAAATGTTTGTAAAACAGCTGTATTGGTTGGCAAATGGCTGTAACACATGCACTAAAGATATTTTTGGTTCACAACCACTCTCTGACCCAAACAGTGTACCTTTTCTTCTTCCTTTCTTCTTTTCGGCGGCAGGATAGCTGCAGCAGAAGGACAGCAGAAATTTGCCACGTTTGTCAGCATTTGCTGCTCTGTGAGATTACTGGCTTGATTTTCACCAACAAAGTTGGTCAATCCAAAAATTGCAACGTTTGTCAGCATTCACCCTCCATGAGATACTAGGCGCAGCATCAGAGACAAAGACTTCACAGTCCATCAAACATGGGAGACATGGGGCCATTATTGTAGCAGAAGTATTTGGAAATGTGTATTTCCAGCCACAAATGTGTAACCAGATCCACAAATTAAAAAAAAAAAAAAAAAAAAAATCTGTGTGTGCGTAACCGTGTGCCTGTGAAAATCGGCTCACTCGAGAGTGGATGTGTTACACATAACTTTTGCTACACCTCTGCCACGGAAGATCCACAAATGCGTGCAGCGATTTGTACCTGTGTGGAGATGTCCTTCATTCTTTGTGAATTACACTGATCGTGACGTGCAGCTCGCTGCAAGGGGCCGTCAAAATTTTCTTAGTGTAACCATTTTTACCCGAGGCCAACATACAGTATGGCCATCGGGTATTGTGAAGACCTGGCGTCTGTCCGTCTGTGTACAGCATAAGTCCAGTTCTATTACTGCCACAGACTTCAAATTTACAAGGAACATTCTTGGAACACAGATATTGGACAAGTTCAAAGATGGCTAACCTTGACATATTTAAAGAGGTATTTTGAGAGGTTAAAAGACTCCAATTCTGTTTGAGCCTGTTCCGTTTTGTTTTTGAGTGGCGGGTGTGACAGTGTAACGGAAAGCTGTGACCAACCTCAACATCTTAAATTTGCATATAAGCAAAGGCTATGAAAGTTTCTTCAAAAAGGATAAACTCAACACAGCAAGGCCTGGTATATCTCTAGGTGTCAAAGGGAGACACTCCAAGCCGGCACGGGATGGCTCGGTGTCATAACCCCCCCCCATCCTTTTCAGGATTTAAGACTCCCCAAACTGCATTCCTCACGGAGCTGTGAATTATCTTATCAAGAACCCAGACCAGATGTGCCAGCTCCTCTCCCATAAAAAAAAAAAAAAGTCCACAGAAAAACATACCTTCTTCCAAAAAGTCCTAAAAGATGTATTTCTAACTAGACTCAAGGAAAAAACAGCTCACTGAAGGATTCCCATCAACTCACTGATTACAGTAAAGCTCCTTTGGTTAAAATCGACCTAGTATTGACCTCTTTCACATTTTTGCAAGGAAATACAAAATCCAGCCATGGAACAAGAGTGACCCCTTTTGGACGATTTGGGGAAGAGCATGTAACCACACCGGCAGATTTAAGTGTAACCACATTTAAAAGAAACATTGTATTGTATTGCGGAGCTTACTTCTGAAATTTTGAGACTGATTTTAACATTTCCTATCAACTGACCCCTAAAATCAATGATATTATAACCTTGTTATAACAACATTCAGGCAGTGATAGGTGGTGCCCTTTTTGAGGTAAAATTATCCACAAGTGATAATTTCAAATATCCCAGAACACATTATATTCTTCCTGTTTCTGCTACAACAGCCAATCAGAGTAGAGCTGTACAGTGATGCCAGCAGCTGGTCTCTACAAAACTGCTTCATTTTGTATGTTTATATACATGATTCTCATATATTATGTAAAAGATAGTGAGAAATAAACACTTCTAATACCAAAAACGCCATTTTTGGAACCTAATAACACCTCTGAACTTATTTTGCGGACGTTAGCTTCGTGACATCACAGGCTGGGAGCTAGCTTCCTATGGAGTAATTTGTCTCAATACCAGCAAATGCACAAAGAGTGACCTACAAATGTTTCTTGATTTACATAACTTCTGCTTTTGTCAAAAGCTCATGTACACGCACACGCAAAGCCTCCTGCAGACGCTAAATATTATTTTTTTATTGACTGATTAATAGTACAAATGGTATGTAAGACAACAGGATCTTAATTAATTCAACAACTGCAAATTATAAAGAACACAAGGCTCATACGGCCGAGGGTATTTTAGTATTGTGCTATATTTATTCTTGTGTTTATTATCAATTAAACGACGCAAGAAGATCCATCCATTAAAACTGTAGCGGTGGCCTGTCCAGACTGGTGACCTGTCCACGGGGGGGTACCCCACCTCTCACCCAGTGACCACTGGGATTACCCCCCCCCCCCATGGACATTAAATGGAAGAAGCAGATTTATAAGATGAACTGATGAGAATTTGTAAAAGAAAACTGGTAGTAAAATTTCCAGTAAATTCAACACAAAAAGTCAGTTGAATGGAGACAGATTCATGTAACCATGCTGGAAATGTCCCCTAGAGAAAATAAGCCAAATGAAACCTTTTCTCATATAGCACTCTTTTTTATTAAATGCAGAGACTTTACGAAAGTACAGGGCAGTGTGTCATATGGGACATCGTAAATGTGTCATACGGGACGCTCTGAAAAATGATACGGTTTATCCCAAAACAGTTCTATAATCTGTCATTTCAGTTAAGGTTGTGGCAGCATATGCTGTAGAATATCTAAATGACTGATTTTGTGCTTGATAAATTGTCTTATTACCATGTGTGGAGGAAAACCGAGGTTGTATGTCATACGGGACATAAGAATGTGTCGTATGGGACAAATGACTTAACATGTATGTTACAAGGCTACAAATACCTCAATCCTAGCAGGTTTTCAAGCAACATACATTTTTAATACAATGGTCTTGAACCTAGAGTAGAAAATACTTTGTTCTTGGTAAGAAGACAGACAATTATAACTTGAATTCTTAGACAAAATGTGAACATGAGAACCACCAAGATTTTAAAAATCTATGAAAAACTTAACTTTCATTGTCTACTGGTATTATGGTATGTCAAAGTTACACATAAGCCCCTTTCACACCGGGGGCTGCTTCGAGTTGCTTCATGTAGCGTCATGACAACGCAGAAATGTCTGTCAGGTGCTCGCAGCAGTGGGGCAGAAAGGAGGTGAGTGCACAGTTTGGCTGAAGACAGACTGTGCACTCTGATTTCTCTTCTAGTTTATATGTGTTCTTGTGCTGAGCTGCAGGTCTGCGCTCTGACTTCTGTTATAGTTTATCTTTTTTCCTACGACCGTGAGCTGCGTGAGCGCACCAACGAACAGTCCATGTGTAAATGTGGAGATGTCTGGAGTTATACTTGATGTGGACATGTCCTCTGGCAGTCAGTCTGTGAGCAGGACTTAAGTCCTTTTTTGGTCCTTTATTTAACACAATTATGAGAGAGTTTGAGGGGAGAGCGAGGAGCTGCAGCAGCCAGACAGTTTTTTTGTTTTTTATTCACATGTGCGCGCAAACAAACCGTCTGTAAGTGGACTGGAGATGTCTGGACTTTTTACTGGATGTGGACATGTCCTGTCTCTGGCAATCAATCAATCAGTCTGTGAGCAGGACTTTTACGGACTTTATTTAAACACAGTTGTGAGAGAAGAGTGAGTAGCTGCAGCAGCTGTCAGGCTGCAATCAGCATTTTTTTCTGTGCTCTTTTTGAGTGTGTAGTTTCACTGCATTGTGCACACGGTATAAAAACAATCCTGCGTGATTTATATTTCGGGAACAATGGAACACAGGTAACGTTGTATTGTGAGGGTGTGGCTTCCAGTCATGCTGAGTACCATCGCATTGTTCTGACTTGCGCTGAAACCACTTAATTTCTCCGTCCTTTCCTTGACGCAGAAAAAAGTTAAACATGTTTAATTTTTGGCATCCAATTTGCTACGTCCTTTGCATCCCTCGCGCTCTTCTGGCGTTGAACTACATGATCTCAGCACTGGGTTGCTTCCATGTGGCATCGTCATGATGCCGCACGACGCAACTCGAAGTGGGCCCGGTGTGAAAGGGGCTATAGGCCTACCTTGCGTGGCCTACTCATCACCTGTGGTTATCTGTTAGCTTTTGCAAGTGTATTTGAATTGGTGAGAAACTGCTTCTGCAAAGACTTGAAAATCCATGACTGAGTGTGATGTGTTGTACGGGACATCATTTAAAAGCCAATTATACAATAACTAATTAAAATAATTAACTAAGGCTACGTCAAATGAATAGTTATTGGCCAAAGTTAGAGAATCTGTAGTCGTAAGCTTTGGTCTTGAAAAATGAGATGTGGGGAATTTTTTTTTTTTACATTTCTGTTTGTCGTACGGGACATGACCCCAAACCCCCATCAAATATGACAATTTCTGCCAAATGCAGTGAAGTCACATGATCAGGGGGTGGGGTGGATATAGCCAGTGGCCCCCCCCCCCAATTGACTAATAACAATGAAAAAGCTGCAGCAATTAACTGTTTAAAAATGTGGGACAAAAAGTTACAATAATCTTATTTTTCAGAATTTGATAAAAATTCAAAATTCTGTAATTTTGCCCCAAAATATCCAATTCCTGGTGACTGGCAGGAAAAAATCTATTTGGTCTTTGAAGCTTAAGTATTTAAGCACACAATGCATCAGTCATCACTTATTTTTGAGTAATTTTTAAATTACCATTTTTTTACCTTCTTATGTGGAATCGCCCTAATGGTTGTTATGGGAACCCATCACATTCTTTGCGGTACCCATATGACAAGTTTGGTTGTTAACAACCAAGAGTCTGGTGTTTTCCTGAACAGGTAAGACCGTAGACATGAAGCCAACACTCACCTTGGTGCCGCACTTCAGTGATCGATGAATGAGTTTTTTTCGCTGCCTGTTGGCTCCTGGTCTCACAAGGATGTCCTCCACACCTAATTACAACACACACACACACACACACACACACACACACACACACACACACAATCAAAATAGAAGTACGCATACACTTTTTTTTTCTTTTTTTTTAAGGTGACGTCAGGTCTGCTAGCATGTGCAAGGTGTCACATCCAGCCCATCATGGACGCGCATTGGGTCCTCGATGGCAGCCACACAGACACCCCCCCCCCCCCCCCCCACAGACACAAGCAAAAGTAACCATCTATCTGCTGCAGCCACAGGATGAGGTTTCTCACCGCTTTGTGTTCTTACCCAGAGTGAAGCCTCTGTAAAGCTGCAGATATGCAGTAAAGAGTCGAGCCAGACAGCTGAGCAGTTTTCCGCTGGTCTCACCTCCGTACAGCTCGTAGCAGCAGTGGACCAGACCATACGCGGACGAGCCGTAGTGAGCTTTGTCCAAAACGCCCACCAACAGCTCCCCCTGACGGATCACCACCTGAGAAACAAATCAAAGCAACCTCATCAAATTAATATAATTCCTAAAAATGAATCTGCTGCACCGCAGTCACAGGAATAACAAGCTTTCTGATAGGGACACCACAATTATATTTTCAGGGAACTCCTCTTTCTTCTATTATGAGTTTACCATTTTTCATTTCCAGTATGCCTCAATTCAAACAAGTGTCATTCTTCAATGCCACAATGCCGCTGTGGGTCTGTGTGACGATGAGAGTCATTTTTGGTTCCAGTCATAGTCAAATCGGCTCTAGTTTTAAGCAATCCTGTAGATGGCTGCAGGGTCTGACTCCAGTGCTAACAACGTTAAAAGTTCACGAACAACAAAAGCGTCAAAAGTATGGGATTAAAAGCGGTCACATGCACAAAAGAAATGGGCACATTTCGTAATGATGGACCCCCAGGAAAAGCAAAACCACCATGAACACCATCTGTTCACGTTTATTAGTATTACATTCAGTTTCTTCTATACAATCAATAACAAGAGCAATCAGAGTTCTATTTCATTCCTACTGACCGCCAGAGGGCGGTGCTTTAGCACCTGGATTATTCCATGTGCACAGGTCGAGTTTTATACCAACGTCAGCGACAATATATGAGCGCACGTTAACCAGCATTCAGTTCTTTTTCCATCTCTCACATGAGAAGCAGAAGGTCGAACTTTATTGGATTGCTTGGTGATCAGAGCCTCGCAATGTTCCGTGGTTGGAGCTGCACATACGCGCCGTCCAGAGGCTGTAAGACCACGAGTTCTTTGCTCTGTTCTGTTTATCGCTGTGGGTGAGTAACCCCGCTTGCTGCAGGTGTTTGACTGAATTGGTCTCAGCTCTCAGTGTGTAATTCTATTTTACTACGAGTGAGCGATTGTGGCTTCACTTGTTTTCCACTACTGTGTGCAACACTAATGTGTGTGGGACATGTGTGCTGTAGGACAGGCTGCACTGTCTTGACGCTGTGGTATGAATGTTACAGTGGTGTGAAAAGTTTGGGCACCCCTGATGATTTCCATGATTTTCCTTTATAAATCATTGGTTGTTTGGATCAGCAGTTTCAGTTAAATATATCATACAGCAGACAAACACAGTGATATTTGAGAAGTCAAATGAAGTTTATAGGATTTACAGAAAGTGGGGCACCCCAACAGAAAAAAAAATACATCAATATTTAGCAGATCCTCCTTTTGTGTGATTTCCACGTTAGTCAGGGACTACAATATTCAGTTCAATCACCATCCCCTCAAGTTCAATTGTGTAAAAGCCACAGTTGTTACAGACCCAGAGAGGTCTCTCATTCTTAGGTAGGAGGATCTCGAGCTCCTGAAGAAAGGAGCCACAGAGCGGGTCCACAATTCAGATCACCTAAGGGGGTTCTATTCAACTTATTTTCTAGTTCCAAAAAAAGGATGGTGGCTTTCGCCCTATCCTCGACCTTCCATCCATCCATCCATTTTCTTCCGCTTTATCTGGAGTCGGGTCGCAAAGCCGCCCAGACCTCCCGATCCACACACACCTCCCCCAGCTCCTCCGGGGGAACCCCAAGGCGTTCCCAAGCCAGCAGAGAGACACAGTCCCTCCAGCGTGTCCTGGGTCTTCCCCGGGGCCTCCTCCCAATGGGACGTGCCCAGAACACCTCTACCTGAGGAAGTTAAATCAGCACGTGAAAGTGCTGTGTTTTCATATGCTTGCACAATGTAAGTTCTCCAGGCAATTTGGCTGGGGGACTGGTTTATCAGTGTGGACCTGAAGGATGCCTATTTTCATATCCCAGTGTTCAGTTCAGAGACAATTCCTCCGGTTTTTCTTTGAGGGACAGGCATATCAGTTCAGAGTCCTTCCCTTTGGGCTCTCACTCGCTCTCCGTACCTTCACCAGGTGCGTGGCAGCAGCACTCTCAATCTTGCAGGGTCATGGGATACAGGTTCTTCTGTATCTAGATGACCGGCTTGTATGCGCACAGAGCCGGCAGTAATCACTCAATGACACTCGCACCCTTGCACGTCACAGCTGAGGCTCACTGTAAACGTTGCAAAGAGCTCATTGACCCCATGCCAACAGGTGGTATTTATTGGCATGGCACTTGACTTGCTGGCAATGACTGCTCACCCATGCCAGCAAAGGGTGGATGACATTGTCACTCTGGTCTGTCATGTTTGCAGGAATGGCAGACTGACTTATGGTCTGCTCCTCCAGCTCATGGGGAAACTGACGGCAGTGTCAGCAGTTGTACCTCTGGGATTGGGACAAATTTGGCTCAACAGCATGGGCCTCAACACAGGACTGTGCATCTTCCAGCTCAGCCTGTCTGACATTTTTGCCCCTGGGGGGAAAGGGAGTTCCTAAAGCCTGGGTCCCACCGAATAATAAGCCATGAATAATGAGCCATGCATGGGTGTGTCAGCGATTATTCGAAGAATGACCCACGTTTTCATCTATCACGTATCCGCTACTAAGGTGTAGACTTTGACTTTGAAGGTGCCTCTATGTACCTCTCTGTACCCTGCATGTGATATGTAGAAGCCTCTAGTGAGCCACGACCGACCTGTCATTAGAGCCTCGAATGGTTCACATCAGCCACACTAAGCCACGTAGTGCCGTGATAGTACCATGATAACGCGATGCTGGCGCACGTTTAGGCATGATGGGTTTGGTCCAAACCTCCAGCCCTCCCACACCTGGTCCCTTTAAAGTGTGGGTTTTCAATTCACAGCAGCATTTAAATATGTCACATTTTTTAAACGCAGTCCAAAAATAGATGCTCCAGTACAGTCCCGTGGTTGTGCGCTGTGCGCCAGGTTGATGTCCACCTGTAATGCACCAGACCAGCTGGAACCGAACGAAGGGTTACTGGACAGCCACCTCTGTGCTCCTCGCTGGTTCCGCGGCTACACGTCGCGATCCCACTTTTAACTTTGTGTTTGTCCATTTATTTCTGCAAACTTTCTCTTTTGCGCATGCGCTGCTGTTCTCCATTCCTGGAGAGCCACCTCTGTGCTCCTTCTCACTGGCTTCCTTTCCATCCATGGCTTGTTGGCTTTATTTTTTCCCTGGCTTTACACACAGTCATTTTCACACCGTGATCCCACTTTTAACTTTGTGTTTGTCCGTTTATTTCTGCAAAATCGCTCTTTTGCGCGCACGCTGCCGTTCGGCATACACAATGAGGTGGCTGCTTTAATTATGTACACCTGCTGCCGCAACTCATGGGTTCACTTAAAAAAAAAAAAGAAATCGGTCTTTTGCACGCTCTTCTGTGTTGCTGCACAGCTCTGCGCCGCTGGAGTCATTTCTTCCACGGCTTTAAACAGACACTTCCACACAGTCATGCAAATTTTAACTGTTTGTCCATTATTTACAAAAAAAAAAAAAAAAAAAATTTCACCTTTTTGTGAGATGGCGTGCTGCCTAAATGCTCCTTTGAAGTACACAGCGGAGCTCATGTGATCCATTACAAAGATATTAAATCAACTATAGACATACTTTTACAGCTAGGAACGGTTTTATCAAGCTATAAAAGCATTAAAAATAGTTACCTTAAGCTGTTCAAAACACATTCCACATTGGAGCAGGAAAGAGAGGAAAAAAGCGTCCAGATGAAACAGTCCTCTGTGATTCCAGAAGTGATTAGTTTGGCAGAAAATGATTAATCTGCTACAAAATAATTATTTTATATACAGCATCCAGCACACAGAGCAAGTGGAATTGTGTGTGCGAGAGGGAAGCTGCTCCAAAAATAGCCTCTCAGGTCCCTCATAGCTGCCAGGCGCACAGATAATGGGCTTTTAGCAGCCTCGTAAGCACCATGCACGTCTCTAAAGGGGCTTTCACAGTGTCGTATTCGTAGAGCTGCTCATTACAGCGTATCATCTACGCTGTAATGAGCTGATTGTGATGCTCCTATATTAAAATGCGAACACACGCAGCTGCAAGTATGAACGAATACTGTTAAAGGCTGAGTATGCGCGTATTTCAGGCGTATTTAAATAAAACAACGCTGCAATGAGCAGCTCTGCGAATACGCCACTGTGAAAGCCCCATAAGTCTTCGTAGTAAGTCGTAGACAAACTGTCCCATGCTGTTGTGAACATCTTGAAATTAATGCCACGCTCAGAGGGGAGCCTCGTTAACTGAAGATAATGCCTCGAAGAGCCACTATTCTCCCATGATAGTCGAAGAAACCATCTTATAGCAAAGAAAACATGCTGCGTGGCTCATTATTCATCCTTCATTATTCGGTGGGACCCAGGCTTAACACGTGATGTTCCTCTGGCCTCTCTACCCTCCCGCCAGGAGGTCGTTCAAACAGATGCCTCACTTTCTGGCTGGGGTGCAGTGGGGAACCACAGAATGCTCAGAGGTGTCTGGAGCCCTCAGGAGAGGCTCCGGCATGTCAATGTGCTCGAGCTGCGTGCTGTCCACCTAGCTCTGAGCCATTTCTCTCCTGCCTTAGAGGGGAAACATGAGCTTGTTCGGTCAGACAACATCCGGATGTGGTTCAACTGATCTGGGACAGGTTTAGAAAGGCGGAAGTGGACCTGTTTGCTGCAAACGCCACAACACACTGTTGCCTGTGGTTCTCTCTCTCAGAACAACACAGCCCATTGGGCCAGGATGCACTGGCTCACCCTTGGCAAGTCCGTCTACTATATGCGTTTCCTTCTCTTCCGCTGATCACGCTGATACTACACAAAATACGAGGTCTATTAGAAAAGAAACCGACAGTTTTATTTAAAAAAAAAAACTATATGGATTTGAATCACGTGTGATTACATCAGCCAAGCTTGAACCCTCGTGCGCATGCGTGAGCTTTTCACGCCTGTCGGTGACGTCATTCGCCTGTGAGCAGGCCTTGTGGAAGGAATGGTCCAGCTTTTCATTGTCTGAGAAGTTGCTGAGAGACTGGCGCTGTGCTTGATCAAAATGTTTTCAAGAACTGTGAGGCAAATACGAGTGGAGACCATTTGAGAAATTCAGCTGGTTTTCGGGGAAATTTTAATGGCTGATAAGAGATTTTGGATTGTTTCTATTGCTGTAAGGACTTCCCACAGAGCGGGACGTCGCGCAGCGCTCCGAGGCAACGTCGTCATCCTGTTTCAAGATGAAAACCTCCAAATTTAAGCCTCTGTTGACCAAGGATGTCGTGAGAGAACAGAGAACTTTCAGAAGAGGTCAGTTTATCCGTACATTCCACTGTTAAAGGAGATTTTTTTAATGAAAGACGTGCAGACGGATTGGCGGCGCGCCCGCCACAGGAAAAACACCTTCGTGTTGATAACCATTTGTAAAATCCAGGCGGCTTTTGGTGGCTTTCAGTTGAGTGAGTATCTGAGAAATTGTTTAACAGCAGGGCATGTTCCAACTTGTCCTTAAGGCTTCCAACGGAGGTGTTTTTCCTGTGGCGGGCGCGCTGCGCCGGCTGCGAGCCGAAGCGCCAATCCGTCCGCACATCTTTCATTAAAAAAATCTCCTTTAACAGTGGCATGTCCGGATAAACTACTGATTCCGACCTCTTCTGAAAAATTTTGATCAAGCACAGCGCCAGTCTCTCAGCAACTTCTCAGACAAAAAAATTCCGACGAGAGGGCTGGACCACTCCTTCCACAAGGCGTGCTCACAGGCGAATGATGTCACCGACAGGTGTGAAAAAACTCTTGCATGCCCACGAGGGTTCAAGCTTGGCTGATGTAATCACACATGATTCAAATCCATATGTTTTTTTTTTTAAATAATAAGGTCGGATACTTTTCTCACAGACCTTGTATGCGTGACCGATCACACAGTGAGGACATGGTTCCCCATGATTCTGATGCTCCTAAGTGGAGAGCCGTGGCCTCTCCCACAGAGGAGGGACCTTTTGTCGCAGTTGGACGGAAACATCTGGCATCCTCACCCAGAGCGTCTTCAACTGTATACAGTGAGGAAAATAAGTATTTGAACACCCTGCGGTTTTGCAAGTTCTTCCACTTAGAAATCATGGAGGGGTCTGAAATTTTCATCTTAGGTGCATGTCCACTGTGAGAGACATAATCTAAAAAAAAAAAAAAAAAAAAAAAAAAAAAAAAAAAATCCAGAAATCACAATGTATGATTTTTTTTTTTTTTTAGAATTTATTTGTATGTTACGGCTGCAAATAAGTATTTGAACACCTACCAACCAGCAAGAATTCTGGCTCTCACAGACCTGTTAATTTTTCTTTAAGAAGCCCTCTTATTCTGCACTCTTTACCTGTATTAATTGCACCTGTTTGAACTTGTTACCTGTATAAAAGACACCTCTTCACACACAATCAATCACACTCCAACCTTTCCACCATAGCCAAGACCAAAGAGCTGTCTAAGGACACCAGGGACAAAACTGTAGACCTGCACAAGGCTGGGATGGACTACAGGACAACAGGCAAGCAGCTTGGTAGAAGACAACAACTGTTATGATTATTTATTAGAAAGTGGAAGAAACACAAGATGACTGTCAATCTCCCTCGGTCTGGGTTTCTATGCAAGATCTCACTTTGTGGGGTAAGGATGATTCTGAGAAAGCTCAGAACTACACAGGAGGACCTGGTCAATGACCTGAAGAGAGCTGGGACCACAGTCACAAATATTATATTAGTAACACATGATGCTTTCATGGTTTAAAATCCTGCAGGGCAGCAAGGTCCCCCTGCTCAAGCCAGCACATGTCCAGGCCCGTTTGAAGTTCACCAGTGACCATCTGGATGATGATCCAGAGGAGGCATGGGAGAAGGTCATGTGGTCAGATGAGACCAGAATAGAGCTTTTTGGAATCAACTCCACTTACCATGTTTAGAGGATGAGAACAACCTCAAGAAAACCATCCCAATCGTGAAGCATGGGGGTGGAAACATCATACTCTGGGGGTGCTCTTCTGCAAAGGGGACAGGACGACTGCACCGTATAGAAGGGAGGATGGATGTATTGTAAGATTTTGGCAAACAACCTCCTTCCCTCAGTAAGAACATTGAAGATGGGTCATGGCTGGGTCTTCCAGCATGACAATGACCCCAAACACACAGCCAGGGCAACTAAGGAGGGGCTCTGTAAGAAGCATTTCAAGGTCCTGGAGTGGCCTGGCCAGTCTCCAGACCTGACCTCAATAGAAAATCTTTGGCGCTGAAACTCCAAACCTGAAAGATCTAGAGAAGATCTGTATGGAAGAGTGGACCAAAATCCCTGCTGCAGTGTGTGCAAACCTGGTGAAAAACTACAGGAAACGTTTGACCTCTGTAATTATATATATACATATATATATATATATATATATACATATATACACATATACATATACACATATACATATATACATATACATATATACATATATATATATATATATATGTATGTATATATATATATATATATATATATATATATATATATATATATTTCTTAATAACATTTACATTTACTCTGATGGACTACCCAGCAGTGGGGAATAAGTTTCATTACACTAGAAGTCTTTCAGAAAGCGCTGTAACTAGGTTTAAGGATATGATTCCTTCTTTATGTTCTCTAATGCCATATACCAACACAGTGCAGAGTAGCTACCTAAACTCTGTAAGTGAGATAGAGTATCTCGTCAATAGTTTTACATCCTCATTGAAGACAACTTTGGATGCTGTA
The DNA here is from genome assembly GCF_902500255.1 of Thalassophryne amazonica. Classification (NCBI taxonomy): domain Eukaryota; kingdom Metazoa; phylum Chordata; class Actinopteri; order Batrachoidiformes; family Batrachoididae; genus Thalassophryne; species Thalassophryne amazonica. Next base: position 90,443,187 of record NC_047113.1, on the reverse strand, counting down.
GCTCCTCTGAAAAAGAGAGATTTAAATCAGAAGTGCCTGACTCCGTGGTATAACTCACAAACTCACAGCTTAAAGCAGATAACCCGTAAGTTGGAGAGGAAATGGCATCTCACTAATTTAGAAGATCTTCACTTAGCCTGGAAAAAGAGTCTGTTGCTCTATAAAAAAGCCCTCCGTAAAGCTAGGACATCTTACTACTCATCACTAATTGAAGAAAATAAGAACCCCAGGTTTCTTTTCAGCACTGTAGCCAGGCTGACAGAGTCAGAGCTCTATTGAGCTGAGTATTCCTTTAACTTTAACTAGTAATGACTTCATGACTTTCTTTGCTAATAAAATTTTAACTATTAGAGAAAAAATTACTCATAACCATCCCAAAGACGTATCGTTATGTTTGGCTGCTTTCAGTGATGCCGGTATTTGGTTAGACTCTTTCTCTCCGATTGTTCTGTCTGAGTTATTTTCATTAGTTACTTCATCCAAACCATCAACATGTCTATTAGACCCCATTCCTACCAGGCTGCTCAAGGAAGCCCTACCATTATTTAATGCTTCGATCTTAAATATGATCAATCTATCTTTATTATTTGGCTATGTACCACAAGCTTTTAAGGTGGCAGTAATTAAACCATTACTTAAAAAGCCATCACTTGACCCAGCTATCTTAGCTAATTATAGGCCAATCTCCAACGTTCCTTTTCTCTCAAAAATTCTTGAAAAGGTAGTTGTAAAACAGCTAACTGATCATCTGCAGAGGAATGGTCTATTTGAAGAGTTTCAGTCAGGTTTTAGAATTCATCATAGTACAGAAACAGCATTAGTGAAGGTCATAAATGATCTTCTTATGGCCTCAGACAGTGGACTCATCTCTGTGCTTGTTCTGTTAGACCTCAGTGCTGCTTTTGATACTGTTGACCATAAAATTTTATTACAGAGATTAGAGCATGCCATAGGTATTAAAGGCACTGCGGTGGTTTGAATCATATTTATCTAATAGATTACAATTTGTTCATGTAAATGGGGAATCTTCTTCACAGACTAAGGTTAATTATGGAGTTCCACAAGGTTCTGTGCTAGGACCAATTTTATTCACTTTATACATGCTTCCCTTAGGCAGTATTATTAGACGGCATTGCTTAAATTTTCATTGTTACGCAGATGATACCCAGCTTTATCTATCCATGAAGCCAGAGGACACACACCAATTAGCTAAACTGCAGGATTGTCTTACAGACATAAAGACATGGATGACCTCTAATTTCCTGCTTTTAAACTCAGATAAAACTGAAGTTATTGTACTTGGCCCCACAAATCTTAGAAACATGGTGTCTAACCAGATCCTTACTCTGGATGGCATTACCCCGACCTCTAGTAATACTGTGAGAAATCTTGGAGTCATTTTTGATCAGGATATGTCATTCAATGCGCATATTAAACAAATATGTAGGACTGCTTTTTTGCATTTACGCAATATCTCTAAAATTAGAAAGGTCTTGTCTCAGAGTGATGCTGAAAAACTAATTCATGCATTTATTTCCTCTAGGCTGGACTATTGTAATTCATTATTATCAGGTTGTCCTAAAAGTTCCCGGAAAAGCCTTCAGTTAATTCAAAATGCTGCAGCTAGAGTACTAACGGGGACTAGAAGGAGAGAGCATATCTCACCCATATTGGCCTCTCTTCATTGGCTTCCTGTTAATTCTAGAATAGAATTTAAAATTCTTATTCTTACTTATAAGGTTTTGAATAATCAGGTCCCATCTTATCTTAGGGACCTCATAGTACCATATCACCCCAATAGAGCGCTTCGCTCTCAGACTGCAGGCTTACTTGTAGTTCCTAGGGTTTGTAAGAGTAGAATGGGAGGCACAGCCTTCAGCTTTCAGGCTCCTCTCCTGTGGAACCAGCTCCCAATTCAGATCAGGGAGACAGACACCCTCTCTACTTTTAGGATTAGGCTTAAAACTTTCCTTTTTGCTAAAGCTTATAGTTAGGGCTGGATCAGGTGACCCTGAACCATCCCTTAGTTATGCTGCTATAGACTTAGACTGCTGGGGGGTTCCCATGATGCACTGAGTGTTTCTTTCTCTTTTTGCTCTGTATGCACCACTCCGCATTTAATCATTAGTGATTGATCTCTGCTCCCCTCCACAGCATGTCTTTTTCCTGGTTCTCTCCCTCAGCCCCAACCAGTCCCAGCAGAAGACTGCCCCTCCCTGAGCCTGGTTCTGCTGGAGGTTTCTTCCTGTTAAAAGGGAGTTTTTCCTTCCCACTGTCGCGAAGTGCTTGCTCACAGGGGGTCGTTTTGACCGTTGGGGTTTTTACGTAATTATTGTATGGCCTTGCCTTACAATATAAAGCGCCTTGGGGCAACTGTTTGTTGTGATTTGGCGCTATATAAATAAAATTAATTGATATATATATATATATATATATATATATATATATATATATATATTGGGCAACGTTAACGCGCTAACGTTGCGTTAATTATTGAGGTCATTATCGCCGACAATTTTGTTCCTCTCCTTAACGCTGCGTTTTTTTTTTTTTGGCCTTTTATGACTGTTGCTCGTTGCCTTTTATTTTGAAAGCGTCAGTCGGGGGCGAGTTTATGCTGCTGCTTCCTGCTGATAGCTGAGTTCACACAGAAAACGACACGAGGATCGAGAAAAGTACAGGCTACGCAATGCACAACAAAACAAAATGCAGAAAGACGCCGAACTTTTGAATGGACATTTTCCGTACGAAGTTCTACAGGATCAGGCCCGGATCTTTTACGCATCGTTCGTCATCGGTAAAAAAAAAAAAAATCTTGAATAATCTCGAATAGCCGAACGTGTCCCCGCGGTGAACACAGCTTTTCGGTGGTTTTCATGTCAGCCTATAGTCCGTAAATGATACGGATTTTTCCGAGTTTCAGAGTTATACGGACGTACAAATAAAGTCGGATATTCAGGGTTTGGTCTGTAATAAACTAGTTCTGCAGCGCGGCTCCACTTTGAAACCATGAACCATTGAAGCAATGCTTCGATCCAGTAGCTCGTTGGTTCTTTGATTCACTGCTCTTCAGAAACGGCAAGCCGCTTCTTAACCCCTCGCAAAGCCATTAAAATATCGTCAGTCACTTTTGTGTGGATTAAAGTCACTAACTGGGACTCTTGTCTTGTTGCTGTCAAGAAACAAGAATCGTCCTCCGTTCCGTTCACACAGCTCGAAACGCTGCGCGGCTGAGACAGTGTCCGGTCGGAATTAATAACTTCAAAATGAATCGTCGCTTTAAATAAAATGACACCTCTTTCCAAAGGTAATACAGACAAGAAACTACAATCGACTAAAATGTTTTTTTTTCCTCCCAAAATGAAACGTGCTGTATTTTCTTTTCAAATTACATCTTGAAGTGAAGCACAGCAGCTGTAAGAGCTCAGCTCAGATATATGGAAACACATTCATGCCAATAATATCTGAAAGGAAATGCTTTTGACAAAAACTACAGATTTTGTTTATTCCTATTTATGTCCAGAGATCAAGGATTCACCATGTAGAGTTCATTATGTACAAAGTTTAAGGATCCAGTGACCAAATTCATATTTATTTACTTTAAGACTCAATAAAATGTTCAATTTCAATTCAGTTTAATCGGCTTATAAAGTGCCAAATCACAACAAAATCTAAATATACTAAAACAAATACATCACAATTGTACACATATCAAATTGTGGTATGTGTACAATTGTGACGTATTTGTTTTAGTACATTTAGTCATGGACATGAATATTGTTATTTTGATATGAAACAGGATAACAAATGACCTGGAAGTGGTTTTATATTTGAATTCATTAATGTGTTTCAGTTGAAATTTACATTTTCAAATTTATGCAATGTTCATTTACATTTTCAAATAAAACTGCTTTTAAGCGGCTTTTGAATTCATTTTTGGGTTTCACATATACCATGCGATTAATCATGATTAATCACAGAAAGTCATTGAGTTAATGCGATTAAGATTTTTTATGTTTGCCCACCCCTAATTTTTTATTTATATATATATATATATATATATATATATATATATATATAAAAATCATACATTGTGATTTCTAGATTATTTTTTTTTTTTTAGATTATGTCTCACAGTGGACATGCACCTAAGATGAAAGTTTCAGACCCCTCCATGATTTCTAAGTGGGAGAACTTGCAAAATCGCAGGGTGTTCAAATACTTATTTTCCTCACTGTATGTGGCCCCTGAAGGGACAGATTCCATGTTGAGCTCTTGTGATCAAGCTGTAGTGCAGACTATACTGAATTCCTGTGCACCCTCCACTAGGGCATTGTATGGCAATAGATAGAAGCGTTTTACCGTTGCAGTACACAAGACGCAGACCCTGAGTGTTGTCCTGTACCAGTGCTGCTTAGCTATCTTCAGTCATTGTTTGACAGCAGTCTTTATGTCTCTTCAATTAAAGTTAATGTTGCTACTGTCTCTGCTCGCCACATTATGGCAGATGTTCAATCAATAGGACTGCACCCCGATATGTCGCTTTTTAAGAAGTGCTCTTTGCCTTCGGCCTCTGTATCATCCTGGGATCTTCCAGCAGTTCTTGAGGGTTTATGGTCTTCATCGTTTCAGCCACTGGGTGCCAGTGACCTCAGCTGGTTGCCAATTAAGACTGCATTCCTCCTTGCTATTTCACCCATAAAGCATGTGTGCGAGCTCCATGCCTCATCAACTGCTGACAACAGCGTGTGCTGGAATTCTGATGGATCAGGGGCTACTCTGGCCGAACCCCTCCTTTTTTTTTTCTTTTTTTTTTTTTTTTTTTACCAAAGACAGTTTGACCCTTCCATACTAACCAGCCGGTTACCTTGGCTGTCTTTACCCCACAATCTACTACAGAATAATTCTAGTCTGTTGTGCCCTGTTCGCGCACTTAGATGTTATACTGAACTGATAGCTGCGTTTTGCAAAACTGATGCTGTTTGTCTGCTATGGGGGCCCCAGGAGGGCTGTGCCTTGTCCAAGCAAAGACTGGCGCAGTGGGTTGGTAATGCTACAACCCCTGGCAAAAATTATGGAATCACCAGCCTCAGAGGATGTTCATTCAGTTGTTTAATTTTGTAGATAAAAAGCAGATCACAGACATGACACAAAACTAAAGTCATTTCAAATGGCAACTTTCTGGCTTTAAGAAACACTATAAGAAATCAAGAAAAAAAGATTGTGGCAGTCAGTAACGGTTACTTTTTTAGACCAAGCAGAGGAAAAAAATATGGAATCACTCAATTCTGAGGAAATAATTGTGGAATCACCCTGTAAATTTTCATCCCCCAAATTAACACCTGCATCAAATCAGATTTGCCTGGGCTCGACAATAGCACTGGTCCGATGGCCCGGCGGCCTTTTTTTACATGTTCCGGGCCACCACGGGCCAGTGAAGTTCATATTTCACTGGTCCGTATGGGCCAGTAAGAATTAAAATCACTTTGAGCAGATTTATTAGTCTAATGCCGCGTTCACACCGGGCGCGATCAGATGCTACAAATTCGCGGGGGTTGCGTGGCAACGGACGCGCCTCCTTCACCCGGTGTGTCGCTCTGCTTTTGCTGCGAAAATTCGCCCCGGTGCGTCATCAAATAGGAGGAGCTTCCATTCAGCTCGCCGGCTCCGGTTGTCAGTCAAGTTAACATGACGGATCTTGATCACACGGAGCGAGTTGTTGTGGAAAGCTGACAAACGTCATGAGACGTTCCCAATTCAGGCAGTATCATTATTTGCTGCAGGAGCTGCGTCTGGATGATGGCTGCTTTCAGCGGTCCTTCTGCCTCTGCAGGACCCAACTTGAGGACCAACTGTCCCGTTCACGCGCGCACATGTAAACAATTAAAAAAAAAAGAAAAAGAAACTCCGCTCTCGCTGCTGTGGGGCTGCTGCTCCTCCAAAAACTCTTGTCATAGTTGTGAAATAAAGGACAAAAGAGACATACGTCCTGCTCACAGGCTGCTACCAGAGACAGGACATGTTGCACCACTTCGCAATGTTGGGAACATTGCCGAAGTGCAGACAAACTTCGTCTGCAGGCGCATCTTCTGATGTGGCGCAAATTTCGCTTCAACATCGACGCGTCATTTTCGCTTAAGCAAGATCGAGCGCAGTGAATATTATGAATTTCTTGAAACCTCCTGCCCCTGGGCAGAAACCAGGAAAGCAAAGGAAAGAACAGCTATCACCCTCAAAACAAGCACAGAAGAGGAAGGCTGCTGATGCTGAATATGAGAAGGGTGAGGAAAACTTGACAAACGTCCTGGAAGAAAAGACGGCCATAGCTGGAGCGTGATGAGGAGAGTGAGGTTGTCTTCTGTGGAACTTGTAGGGCCATGCCAGAATATGCTAACAAGTAAGTATAAATATACCATGTCCTGGTAGACAATGTGGTATGAATTCATACGCCAGTTTAAAAGTCTAATCAGTATGCCCTTGTGGAAACCCCACGGTGACAACATTAGCAAGGGAACTTGGTTTATGAAATTTAACATATTAATTTTGTAAATGATCAAGAAATAAATTTATTTTTGTATTAATGTCTGAGTGTTGAAAAAATTCCTATCAGTTACCTACCGACATTTTTTTCAAAGTTTACTCACTTTAAGGTTTTTATCATGTAGTATAAGAATTTTGTGTTTGTTTTCAAGTGTTTTTACATTAAGGAAACCCAATTCTAATGTCTGAGTGTTGATTTAAAAAATTCTTATCAGTTACCCCCCGGTTCGGCACAGGCGTGAAAGTATGGGCCAGTGATATTTTCATCCGGGCCAGTAACTTTCAGATTCTACTGGCCCTGTGGGCCAGTGCATAAATTGCCTTATTGTCAAGCCCTGTTTGCTCATTGACATTGACCCTATGTGTCTTTTTGCAAGGAATGTTTTTGCACTTTTTGCTCTATGGCAAGATGCATTATCATCTTGAAAAATGATTTCATCATCCCCAAACATCCTTTCAATTGTCCAAAATATCAACATAAACTTGTGCATTTATTGATGATGTAATGACAGCCATCTCCCCAGTGCCTTTACCTGACATGCAGCCCCATATCATCAATGACTGTGGAAATTTACATGTTCTCTTCAGGCAGTCATCTTTATAAATCTCATTGGAATGGCACCAAACAAAGGTTCCAGCATCATCACCTTGCCCAATGCAGATTCGAGATTCATCACTGAATATGACTTTCATCCAGTCATCCACAGTCCACAATTGCTTTTCCTTAGCCCATTGTAACCTTGTTTTTTTCTGTTTAGGTGTTAATGATGCCTTTCGTTTAGCTTTTCTGTATGTAAATCCCATTTCCTTTAGGCGGTTTCTTACAGTTCGGTCACAGACGTTGACTCCAGTTTCCTCCCATTCGTTCCTCATTTGTTTTGTTGTACATTTTTCAATTTTTGAGAGATATTGCTTTAAGTTTTCTGTCTTGACGCTTTGATGTCTTCCTTGGTCTACCAGTATGTTTGCCTTTAACAACCTTCCCATGTTGTTTGTATTTGGTCCAGAGTTTAGACACAGCTGACTGTGAACAACCAACATCTTTTGCAACATTGCGTGATGATTTACTCTTTTAAGAGTTTGATAATCCTCTCCTTTGTTTCAATTGACATCTCTCATGTTGGAGCCATGATTCATGTCAGTCCACTTGGTGCAACAGCTCTCCAAGGTGTGATCACTCCTTTTTAGATGCAGACTAACGAGCAGATCTGACATGATGCAGGTGTTAGTTTTGGGGATGAAAATTTACAGGGTGATTCCATAATTTTTTCCTCAGAATTGAGTGATTCCATATTTTTTTTCCTCTGCTTGGTCTAAAAAAGTAACCGTTACTGACTGCCACAATCTTTTTTTCTTGATTTCTTATAGTGTTTCTTAAAGCCAGAAAGTTGCTATTTGAAATGACTTTAGTTTTGTGTCATGTCTGTGATCTGCTTTTTTCCTACAAAATTAAACAACTGAATGAACATCCTCCGAGGCCGGTGATTCCATAATTTTTGCCAGGGGTTGTATATTGCAAGCTTACAGGAACAGTGACTATCAACCTCCTCTAGTGAAATGTCATTCAACACCAGGCATATCCACCTCCTGGGCTGCACTGAGAGGTGTGCCACTGACTGACATCTGTACTGCAGCAACATGGGCTTCCTCCTGTACTTTTGCCCACTTCTACAGAGTTAATGTAGCTGCTCCTCACCCTGTGGTGATGGCTGCATTATTGGCCTCCCCAAACTGCAGCTGAGTTTTGTAAGTGCACATTTGAGGTTTGGAGAGTGCACACTCCTCATGACCTTGTTGGTATAAGGTCATCCATGTGCTAAAGCACCGCCCTCTGGTGGTCAGGAGGAATGAAGCAGAATGAGAGTTACGTATGTAACTACGGTTCAGAGTCTAGGCAACACACTCTCACGAGCGCCACTAGCTTAGCTTATGGCAAGCTAAAAGTGGACGCTCTTGTTCTGGCCGAACTTCTAGCCAGTTTCTTGGTATTGTGTTAGTACGTGCCCATGGCCAACGTGCTTGATGAATTCCTGCGCAAAAAGTTGTTCCCAGATAATTGTGATAATTGCTGTGAGATAAACTTTACCAGTAATAAAATGACAAAGATAACTGAAGAGTAGCCGTAATAAATATTTAAGAAACTTGAAAGTTTATGAGCAACTTTGCCTGTTATCGCTCAAGCACACTGTAAACATTGACACAATGGAGTTTGATGCAGAAGAGTTCAGAAACATATGATTGGAATGTTTTGATTACCATTTACAGTTGGCGATGAAAGACTTGGGTGTTAACTTCGTGTTAAAGTCAGAACAAGAAGTTGCACTGAAAGAGATCTATCTGGGAACAGACACATTCTGTGTGTTATTGCTCCAACAAGAGCGACACACTGAGCAGTGTGGCGAAAGTAGTCCGGCGAGCTCAATCTGTGGGTGCAAGCTATCCCACAATTCCAAAATAGCAGAGATGTCGGTCCAATGAGAGCGGCACTCTGAGCAGGGTGTCTAGGCAATAGATTCCAGAAGAACTGAATGCTGGGTAATGTGCACTCATATACTGTCCCTGATGTCACCCAGGTCACACTTCCATGATTTTGTTGGTATAAGACTCGACCTCTGTGCATGCGTGCATGGAATAATCCAGGTGTTAAAGCTCAGCCCTCTGGTGGTCATCAGGAATTCATAGAACTGCAGTTACATACGTAACTCTCAATTTCTGACGCCTGCCAATCCAGATCCGGATCACCTGCAAAACTCAGTGGAGTCTTCCATGCCCTAATATCTATCTGTGGTGCAAATTTGGTGAGAATCCCTGACGTTTTGCAGTTTGCAGATGTGAAGTCATCCTTGAAAGCCCATATAAAGAGAAATTTTGATCCGGAATCCGGATCCGGATGCAGATCACCTTCAAGATTTAATGGAGTCTTCCATGGCCTAATATGTATCTGTGTTGAAAATTTCGTCAAAATCCATACAGTAGTTTTGACGTAATCTTGCTAACAGTAATCCTTCAAAGTCGATATAAAGTGAAACTTGATCCAGAATCTGGATCCTCATCAAAAATTAATGGCCTAATATCTATCTGTGGTGAAAATTGAAAGCCTATATAAAACGGAAATCTTGATCCAGAATCTGGATGTGGATCACCTTAATGGAGTCTTCCGTGCTCTAATGTCTATCTGTGTTGAACATTTCATCAAAATCTGTGCAGTAGTTTTGACGTAATCCTGCTAACAGACAGACAAATAAATAAACGCCGATTTCATTACATCTTTGGCGGAAGTAATAACAGCGAAAACAGCTGTAAGTTGTAACATTGTGCAAGTGTGCATTTGTGTGTACCTGTGATTCACACATGCTTTCAGCTGTGTATCCTGGAGCTGATCGAGGTGGGACTTGGATCCAGGCCTTACTGGGTATTTTGGACCTGCCAAACAGGTTGAGAGGAACAGCTTTCTGAGGGATTACATTCAGCAAGAGAGTCGACACCACCTACAAGACACATTAATGACAAGACTGTAAATACTTTCTTTTATGGACTTCAAGCAATTTATTTAACCCTTTATCTACGGTGATGGCGCCTACGCTATATTTTCCATATGCATATTTGTTTTACCGTAACTCTGCCATAGTTTGTCCAATCCGAATGATTCAAAGTGCATTGTTAAGCTAACACCAAGGGCTTTCCAATGATATATGGTGTATTACGGTAAACATAAGCCTGTGACGTCATCACGCAGAGGCAAAACAGATGTTTCACACTAGTGCGCCACTGATTCTCATTACCGTAAGTTCTCATGTAAGCCCTCAATCTGAAAGATTTCGACACTGACAGCAAGCCAAGAATCTGTGCTTTCCAACAGTATGCTATATGTTGCATATATTACGGTAAAGTGTGTTCGGTGACTTTTGAAACAAGGGAAAAGTATGAAAAAGAGCGCAAAAGTGACAGAAAAGTACAGAGACAGACAGCAAACATAAATGTAGTAATTTTTGAGGAAAAGGCAGGCTGTTAGTGTCATTTGTGAAGGTGTGTTTGTGTGTTTGTGTGGGTGTGATGGCTCCATCAGCCACAAGCCACTGCCCGGTGCCAACAAGCAGTGGAAACCAAACTTGCCAGCGATCCACAAAGAGGCAGCGTTCTTGCAAGGTTTGCAAGAGGTCAACCTGCTGGATGTGCAAACTTTGTAAAATTGGCCTCTGTCTTCAGCCAGAGAGAAACTGTTACAAACAGTACCACACTGACAATGGACTGATGTAGTTTAGATCTAATTTTGATTCTTGGTTATATATTTGTGTATAGTTTGACACTTTATTGTTTTATTCATATTGTATAATTTTGCACAAAATGAGTGATCAAATGAGTGATTTATTGCACATTTTAATAATACAGATAATAATTGATATATTTATATATAGTTTTGCACTTTGTTGTTATTCATATTGTTTGGTTCTGCACTTTAAAATTGGTTACTTTTTTAATATTTTCGCCTTGTAAAATGTTTACTTTTGCACTGTTTCTGAGTTCTATACATACCCCATTTAATTATTACACCCTAGAGGCTATGTTATAGCACAGCAATATTAACATTTCAAGATGTTTACAAAATAACTCAACCTAAAACAAATAAATAGAATTTTTTTTTTTTTTTTAAATGTCACATTTGTTAAACTATGTGGCACCAAAAACAATAAATATACATAGTACAAGAGCAATCTGAGATATTGACAAGGACTCAAAATAAAAGACGTGATTCACACTGCGACCCGGACTTCACCTGGGTCCAGATTCCACAACGCAATGCAATAATTGCATACTGATCCAGAATGGTCCAACTGATCAAGATGTTGCACTCTGATATTTAATTCACAAGCTGAAATAAAATAGCATCTTCCTGATCCCGGTTTTACATTGTGAGGTCGCATCTTTCTGCTGCAGAACCTGCATATTGATCTGCATATTGATCCGGATCACTCTCAACAAATCTTAAGCCAGAATCTGGCTCCCAATCACCTCCAAAATTCAGTGGAGTCTTCCATGCCCTAATGTCCATCTGTGTTGCAAATCTGGTGAGAATCTGTGAAGTAGTTTTGACGTAATCCTTTTGATGTAAGGGGTTGTAGACACACAAAATTAATTATTTTGATTGTAAACACGTACAGCTTCCTGTTAAAAATGTGAAATCCAAACTTCCTTTACATAATAATTTTTCACTAAAAAACTGAAAAAAAAATCAAGTTCGTTTTTGTGTTTTTTCCTCATTTTAAATGCTAAAACTTACAAATAATGTGTATAAATAGTTAATATAATTGATATATAATTGAAATTATAATTGTATATTGTAATATAATTGAAATTCAGGTACTCTTGGAAAAGGGTACCAAAGCACACAAACATAGAACATTATTTCTTAATTTTATTGCTATAATAAAAAATAACCAATCGTCCATTTATAGCCTCAGTAGGTAAAGGGTTAACAATGAAAATGTTAGAATCTGCACGGAAGGTGTTATAGTCGTGTTAACTTCGTCAGACAAGACCAAATACATTTGTCAACCATTATTTTCCATGACGAAAATGAGAAGATGACACTACGTCAGTGTTCTAAAACACTGACTTAGACAAAATTAACATGCATTATTTTTTGACCAAAAAAAAAAAAACAAAACAAAAAAAAAAACGAGAAAATGTTTTGAATGAAATAAAAATGAAAATAAAATCTCTCCATTTTAGCCTTCTGAATGTGCGGGATGTTAAGAAAAAAAAAATGTTTTTAAACAATGTCTGTTTTGTTGTTTCCGCCTCCTGCGTATTTAGGCATAGATCTATAATGACCACTAGAGTGGACATGAGCATCCGGAAACTTAACTTTTTTTTAACATTTAATGATGGTGTTAAAGTGTCTGATCTGCTCTCTGAGGATCAGAGAGCAGTACACCACATACTGTGTGTAGATTTTTGTACACAGCAGCAAATGCTACATCTATCCAAAGTCAATTTGTTTTTAGCATTATTTACGACTAGTATACAACAAATTACATGAATTATAAAAAAATAATTTAAATATGATGTGTGCATCATATTTAAATTAGACTGATTCAAGTTGTGACTCTTACAATAGATAAAAACATTACAAATCTTGAATTACTGATTTTATTCTGCTTTGCTTTAGTAAATTTCCAGCCAATTCTGAACATGCAAATAGAATAACTGGATCCAACAAATGTTTCATTTCAAAAGACCTGCACTCCTACAGCATCATGGATTTACAAGAAAACCAAATGTGTAATTGTATCAGGAAGCCTTGCAGATATAAAATATCGTGGAAAAACACCCCATTTTTTCAGGTAGTGACAAGATTTAGTATTTGAGATGCGTGAAACACTATATTGACTGAAATGGTAATCAGAAATAATCGAATATGTTTATCAAAAAGACTAAAATGTTTCAACTGAAATGAGACTAAAATACATTCAGTTCTCTTTGGACTAAAACTAGACAAAAACTGACAGAATTTAGTCAGCTAAAACATGACTAAATAAAAACATGTGAATGATGAAATATGACTAAAACTAAAAAGGGCATTTGACAAAAAGACTAAGAATACTTAAAAAAAAAAAACAAAAAAAAAAAAAAACAGGTGACAAAATTAATACTATGTTGGAGAAACTCTCATTACTACTCATGAATGTAATTTAATAAATACCAAACACTCTGAAGCATGATATCACTGAGTCTGATCACCTGTTTTCCTGTCCACAGTTGCTGAGGTTTGAATATGGCCGGCGGCAGCAGTTTCACTCTGCCTGCTTTGTCAGTCAGTCCTCGGTACACCAGCTCAGTGTACTGGTCCCTGGTGAAGAAACAACCTCGTATTGTCATCCTTGTCCCTGAAACTATGTGGTCCTGGATCAGACCAGCTAAAGGTTTTCCATCCTAAAGTAGAAATAAAGACACCCAAGTCTTATTAATTTAACCACATGCAAACAGTTTTGTGTACACTTTCATTCACAGATCAATACACTGTAAACACTGAAACACATTCTGAAGTACATTAAAATTCACGTAAACTGTTGTATAAAGCAGATATTCGCACTCACTGGACAAAAGCGAAAGTCCCAATGCTTTCGTATAGTTTTCCATGTAATAAACACCGTATGTAACATATTTTGTAGAACGGATTTTCACTCACAGAAAAAAACGTCCCGCCCCATCGCAATGTATTCCATTAAAAACCGTACAGAGCAGTCTGGACGTGCCCAGTAACAGAGGTATGAAATTAAGTGCAGCACTGACACTAGCCGATTTGAGCAAAGTGTATTTCTGTGATTAAAGCCCAGGTCCCACCAAATAATGAGCCATGCAGCATGTTTTTTTTGTTTTTTTTTTACAAGAGTATCTATGGCTTGTTGTCTCGGCAGGTACAGAAAACGCTGCATCTACTGTGGCACATAGATGCCACTGGAAGTGCCGAGAACACATGCCGCCACCACAAAATGCACTTGCCCGCTCTCCGTTTTAATGCACATAATGGCCGTCGCTCATTTAAGGCAGGCATTTATTTTTTCAGAGGAATTTTTGAACCAGTCATTAAATGAGGCAGATCCTGATTTAGGATTCCCCGTAAATCATTTGGTGCCTCCTGACTAACTAATCTGTTACACACACAATGGTTTTTGTCCATTTTATACACATATCGAATTTCGATTACAACGGACAAAATTCTCTGGTCCACCTGAATCCTTCAAACACAGTAAAATATACTCTGCCAGGATAACATTTGGTCCCAGTCTATACAGAGTAAAATACACTATTGTAGAGTGAAATCAGCTCTACCGTCTTGTCAAATCAAGTGCTTCTACTCCAATAAGAGTTGATTTTACACTATGATAGAGTTGATTTAGCACTGTGACAGAGTTTTATTTCACTCTATTTGGACTGGGATCAAATGTTATTCCAGCAGAGAAAATTTTACTCTGCAAAATTTGCTGTGTATGCGAGTTTTACTGTACATCATAATTTCTGCATCAGTAACAGCCGACTGTCTTCCAAATGCCTCTTCAAGTCCATTCAGAGATTCAGAAAATTCCTATTACACAGGAATAGTCACTTCTTTTCTGATGGAATAGTTTCTGATCTGTGTATTTGCACAGTATTAACACAACCTGAGGTAAAATTAGCCGGAATTGGATTTCCGGGGCAGCGAGAAACGAGATGGCAGCATAATGCTGAGCTCCTGAGCCGATTCGAGAACAACCTCCCCCAAAAATATGGAAAGATTGAAAATGTGAAATTAAACTGACAAGAAACGAGCGGGGTGTGTGTAAGGAAGAAAAACATGTCCAAAGACCAAGAAGAATGTGATTTTAAAGACAGGGCGGCAGACCAGGATAATGGCAACTGCGGAAAAACCAGCTCGCTGTTGGAGGGACTCACCGCTATCACGACAGAAATACGAGACCTCAAAAAGCAGCTGAAGGTGGATCTCTCGAAATTCAAGGATGAGTTTAAGGAGGAGATGAGATGAGAGTTCGCTGTATTTAAGGATGAAATGAAGTGAACAGTAGCCCAAAATGCTGCCAATATCCAACAACAGAGGAAGGACACAGCTGAAGCACAGGTGAGGATGGTGTAGCTAGAAGGATGGAGCACGGAGGGAAGAGAAGCGATCCTCACCCTGCTAAAGCAACAAACAAAACTACAAGACAAGTTGACTGAAGTGGAAGGACATGGAAGATGTTGTAACTTGAGAATCTACAACGTGATGGAAAAGGACAATGAATCCGTCCCGGAGCTGGTGGAGGAGATCCTCCACCGGGAACTCAGAATACCAGAGGGCACCGATCTACACATCCAGCGAGCAAATAGAGGTTTCGGAAGAAAGCCTCCGCCGGGAGCACCCCCGAAGTCTATTATTGTTAACTTTCTGAAATATGAAACCAAAGAGAAAATCCTGACCAAAACCTGGAAAGAAAAAATACAAGTTGAGGGGAGACGGATTTTTTTAATCACAATTATCCCACCGAGGTAATGATGAAACGCAAATCTTATTCCGAGATCAAAAAAGTTCTCAAGGACAAAAAGATACGCTTTCAGACACCCCTGAGCAGGATACGGATCCACTGGTTAGACAGACCCAAGATCTACAACAGCGCTGAAGACGCAGCGCAAGACATGAGGAAAAGAGGGTTGGAGATCGGCGGATGGCACAGCGGCTCGGGCGGCGGCGGCTCCTCACTGGAGGAGCAGATCCGGGGATCGTGGTGCTGCGCCGGAGGGAGGCCGGCGACAAACAGAGGTGCTGCCGCACTCGAAGATGTGAATCAAAATGCAGCCAACCGAGCGAAGGAAAGGCTGCAGGAGTTTTTAGAGATGAAGGGACAATGGACAATCAGGTCAATGGACATAAGGTGACATGGAGGTATAGAGAAAGTGTGGGGGGGGGGGGGGGGGGGAGAGAAAAGAAAAAGAGGTTAAAATCATTTATGCCCCCCTTTTTACTTTTTTTTCTCTCCTAAATTTAATAAGATAAAGAATAAATAAGGGTTGGGGGATTAATTTTGATCACTACAATGCCAAAGAATTTAGCTCCCACGCTCCACCTCACCCTAACCATACAGTGAGAATTTTCCCCCCCCCCCTCTCTCTATCTCACTACTAAATTTAATGTAACAGAAAGGGCTTAATGATTAGTTACTTAAAGCAGAGAACCTCGTTTGTACCTCCATTTATTTAACACTTATATAGCTTAAAATGGAATCAACAGGAAGAGCTATTAAATCAGCAACTGTTGGACTATCTAGTTGAATGGGAAAGCCTAATTCAGGCGTACCCCAGACCACTAGGGGGGCCCTTTGTCCAGAAAAGGTTATCCCTCACTACCACGAACAGGGAGGCGGAGCCTGCAGAGAGCAGGACCACATTGGCTTCCTTTTCTCTCAAAAATTCTTGAAAGGGTAGTTGTAAAACAGCTAACTGATCATCTGCAGAGGAATGGTCTATTTGAAGAGTTTCTGTCAGGTTTTAGAATTCATCATAGTACAGAAACAGCATTAGTGAAGGTTACAAATGATCTTCTTATGGCCTCGGACAGTGGTCTCATCTCTGTGCTTGTTCTGTTAGACCTCAGTGCTGCTTTTGATACTGTTGACCATAAAATTTTATTACAGAGATTAGAGCATGCCATAGGTATTAAAGGCACTGCGCTGCGGTGGTTTGAATCATATTTGTCTAATAGATTACAATTTGTTCATGTAAATGGGGAATCTTCTTCACAGACTAAAGTTAATTATGGAGTTCCACAAGGTTCTGTGCTAGGACCAATTTTATTCACTTTATACATGCTTCCCTTAGGCAGTATTATTAGACGGTATTGCTTAAATTTTCATTGTTACGCAGATGATACCCAGCTTTATCTATCCATGAAGCCAGAGGACACACACCAATTAGCTAAACTGCAGGATTGTCTTACAGACATAAAGACATGGATGACCTCTAATTTCCTGCTTTTAAACTCAGATAAAACTGAAGTTATTGTACTTGGCCCCACAAATCTTAGAAACATGGTGTCTAACCAGATCCTTACTCTGGATGGCATTACCCTGACCTCTAGTAATACTGTGAGAAATCTTGGAGTCATTTGTGATCAGGATATGTCATTCAAAGTGCATATTAAACAAATATGTAGGACTGCTTTTTTGCATTTACGCAATATCTCTAAAATCAGAAAGGCCTTGTCTCAGAGTGATGCTGAAAAACTAATTCATGCATTTATTTCCTCTAGGCTGGACTATTGTAATTCATTATTATCAGGTTGTCCTAAAAGTTCCCTAAAAAGCCTTCAGTTAATTCAAATGCTGCAGCTAGAGTACTGACGGGGACTAGAAGGAGAGAGCATATCTCACCCATATTGGCCTCTCTTCATTGGCTTCCTGTTAATTCTAGAATAGAATTTAAAATTCTTCTTCTTAGTTATAAGGTTTTGAATAATCAGGTCCCATCTTATCTTAGGGACCTCGTAGTACCATATCACCCCAATAGAGCGCTTCGCTCTCAGACTGCGGGCTTACTTGTAGTTCCTAGGGTTTGTAAGAGTAGAATGGGAGGCAGAGCCTTCAGCTTTCAGGCTCCTCTCCTGTGGAACCAGCTCCCAATTCAGATCAGGGAGACAGACACCCTCTCTACTTTTAAGATTAGGCTTAAAACTTTCCTTTTTGCTAAAGCTTATAGTTAGGGCTGGATCAGGTGACCCTGAACCATCCCTTAGTTATGCTGCTATAGACGTAGACTGCTGGGGGGGTTCCCATGATGCATTGTTTCTTTCTCTTTTTGCTCTGTATGCACCACTCTGCATTTAATCATTAGTGATCGATCTCTGCTCCCCTCCACAGCATGTCTTTTTCCTGGTTCTCTCCCTCAGCCCCAACCAGTCCCAGCAGAAGACTGCCCCTCCCTGAGCCTGGTTCTGCTGGAGGTTTCTTCCTGTTAAAAGGGAGTTTTTCCTTCCCACTGTAGCCAAGTGCTTGCTCACAGGGGGTCGTTTTGACCGTTGGGGTTTTACATAATTATTGTATGGCCTTGCCTTACAATATAAAGCGCCTTGGGGCAACTGTTTGTTGTGATATGGCGCTATATAAAAAAATTGATTGATTGATTGGCTGGGAAATTCAGTTTGTTTTTGTGTGTGTTTGTTATGTTTATAGGAAGATACTGGTGGGGAACACTGCAGCCGGGGGGCTACTAACCATTTTACAGGATGTTAACAACGCAACATAACGACATTATGGTGGTGTCACTGAACGTTAATGGATTAAACAAAATAAAAAAATAAATAAAGCCTTAGCAAAGTTTAGAAGAGAGAAGAGACCCATCTTTCACGAGAGGAACATGCAAAGTTCAAAAAGCTAGGTTATAGGAACTCATTCTTTAGTTCCTTTGGGAAAAACCATAACAGGGGTGTGGCAATACTAATTTCTAACAGTGAATTTCGAGTTGAAGAAAGAAGTAGCGGATAAGGAGGGGAGGTATATTATGATTAATGGAAAATTAGAAAACCAGCCTGTGACCTTGCTCAACATATATGCCCCCCCCCGGAGAGTGGGAAAGTCTTCTACGAGAAAATATTTGATCTTATAAATGTGGAGACAGAAGGTATATTGGTGTGTGGTGGGGACTTCAATGTAGTACTGAACTACAGGCTGGACAAAACGAGTACTAAGGGAGGCAAACAACAGATTAATAAGTACATGAATATAATGTTGCCAGAAATAGATTTACTTGATATATGGCGAGAACTCCACCCACTTGATCGGGACTACACCCACTACTCAGCTCCACATGATGTGTACTCCAGAGTTGATTATTTTTTAATGGCCAAGAGAGATGTTCACAGAGTGAGGGAGTGCAGGACAGGAGTAGCTGACATCTGAGACCACAATGCATTCTACCTAAAAATTAACATGAATAATAAGAGAAAGGAAACAATATGGAGGCTTAATGAAGGTATATTGAAAAACAAGGGGCTAGTTGAGGAATTAAAAGGAGAAATTATTAGATATAGGAAGGAAAATGATAATGGGATGGTAGACCCAACCATTTTATGGGATGTCCTGAAACCAGTCATTAGAGGGAGACTGTTTTTATATACAGCATATGCAAAAATAACCAGAATGGAAACATATCAAGAACAAATTGAAAAATTAAAAGAGTTGGAAAAACAACACAAGCAAACACAAGATTCAGAAATAATTAATCGGATGAAAGGAATTAAGGGGAAAATAGATGACACAGGAGAGGTAGAGAAGAAAGCAAGGTTCACTAAACAGACTTACTATGAGGGAGGATCTAAGGCCACTAAATCTGTAGCCAGACACCTATGAAACAACAAGAATTGACCAATATATATAAAATAAGGAACCCGGTAATTAATGAAATTTTTTATGAACAAGAAAAAATAGAAAAAATATTTGAGGACTATTACCGTCAACTATACTCAGAACCAACTCTCGTAGGAGAAAAGCATACGGTGGAGTTTCTTGAAAATCTGGACTTACCAGCAATAGGTACAAAGCAGAATGCCATATTGACCTCTGAGATCACAGCAGAAGAGATTAAAAAAAAGGAATCAGCCGAACAAAATCAGGTAAATCACCGGGATCTGATGGACTGGGGGCTTCCTTCTATAAAACATTTAAGGAAGAGTTAATCCCACTACTACAGGATTCTTTCAACTACAGTCTTACAACAGGTAAAATCCCTCCCTCATGGAAAGAGGCCATTATCTCCATAATCCCGAAGGAAGGTAAAGATAAGGAGCATTGCCACAACTACAGGCCTATATCACTTTTAAATGTTGACTACAAACTTTACACCTCAATTATCGCAAAAAGACTGGAAACATTCCTCCCAAACCTAACTGATGAAGACCAAACTGGCTTCATTAAAGAAAGACAGGCCCACGACAATTAGAAGAACGTTACATGTCATAGAAAATATACAAACGAACCAAGAAAGTGCAATTTTAGTCAGCATTGATGCCAAAAAGGCATTTGACAGTGTGAATTGGCTATTTCTTCATAAAATATTGAGGAAATTTGGGTTCAGTGAAAAATCTGTGGATTGCATTATATCAAGAACCTACAGCAAGGACTAAAGTAAATGGCAGTCTGACAAAATGATTCAATCTGGAGAGGGGGACAAATCAAATCAAAATCAAATCAACTTTATTTATATAGCGCCAAATCACAACAAACAGCTGCCCCAAGGCGCTTTATATTGTAAGGCAAGGCCATACAATAATTACAGAAAAACCCCAACGGTCAAAACGACCCCCTGTGAACAAGCACTTGGCGACAGTGGGAAGGAAAAACTCCCTTTTAACAGGAAGAAACCTCCAGCAGAACCAGGCTCAGGGAGGGGCAGTCTTCTGCTGGGACTGGTTGGGGCTGAGGGAGAGAACCAGGAAAAAGACATGCTGTGGAGGGGAGCAGAGATCAATCACTAATGATTAAATGCAGAGTGGTGCATACAGAGCAAAAAGAGAAAGAAAGACTCAGTGCATCATGGGAACCCCCCAGCAGTCTAAGTCTATAGCAGCATAACTAAGGGATGGTTCAGGGTCACCTGATCCAGCCCTAACTATAAGCTTTAGCAAAAAGGAAAGTTTTAAGCCTAATCTTAAAAGTAGAGAGGGTGTCTGTCTCCCTGATCTGAATTGGGAGCTGGTTCCACAGGAGAGGAGCCTGAAAGCTGAAGGCTGTGCCTCCCATTCTACTCTTACAAACCCTAGGAACTACAAGTAAGCCTGCAGTCTGAGAGCGAAGCGCTCTATTGGGGTGATATGGTACTACGAGGTCCCTAAGATAAGATGGGACCTGATTATTCAAAACCTTATAAGTAAGAAGAAGAATTTTAAATTCTATTCTAGAATTAACAGGAAGCCAATGAAGAGAGGCCAATATGGTTGAGATATGCTCTCTCCTTCTAGTCCCCGTTAGTACGGTACGTACTAACCGTACCGTTAGTACGGTTGGGGCTTGAGGAGACTCTCATTACCCCAACCAGAGACAACATTACCCTTGAGACTCTCCCCGGGTCTCTTTGCACTGTTTACTGAACCTTTGGCCCAGCTGATCAGGCAGGAGGAAGAAATTAAAGAGGTGAAAATAAGAGACGAGGAACATAAGATAGGACTATTTGTGGATGATATACTTATATTTTTAAAACAACCCAATGAAAGCTTCCCAAAAATAATAAAGTTATTAGAAAGCTATGGGAAATACTCAGGACACAAGATAAACGTCACAAAAACACAGATTTTGTCATTTAATTATAATCCTTCCCAAGAAATAAAGGGCACTTACAAGCTCAAGTGGAATGCCAAATCAATAAAATATTTGGGAGTAAATATCACAAAAGGACTGGATAAATTATATGAGGCAAATTATACAAAAATAAATCAAGAAATTAAGAGACCTGGGGAGATGGTCTGCTACTGCCCTGGACTTCACTTCAAGAATACAAACAATAAAGATAAATATTCTCCCAAGACTTCTGTACATGTTTCAGTCCCCGTCAGTAGCAATCCCACAGAAGCAGTTCGTGGAATAGGATAAGTGGATATCGAGGTTCATATGGGGAGGAAAGAAAGCTAGGATCAGGTATAAAACTCTGCAGCTCCCTAAAGACAAAGGATGTCTGGCTTTGCCAAGTATCCAGGAATACTTTTATGCTGCACAAATTAGACCCTTGATATACTGGTGTAATGATAAATAATGTCATGGCCATGACACATACTGAGGTACAAAATCTAATTGCAGACAGAGAATTATTAAGAAAACTGCGTAACCAACTGGATGCAGTAACCATAAACAATTGAAATATGGAACACTGTCTGTGAAAGGTACAAGTTGGAGAAAGAAAAACAGATTTTGAGCTGGTTTGCATTGGATGATCGATTTATTCCAGGGATATATGATAAAGGGTTTAAACAATGGTCACAAAAAGGAATTACAGTGATATGCACAATGATGGATCAGGACAGACTACAGAGTTTTGAAAAGCTACAGGATAGGTTCAGACTAGAACAAAATGACCAATATCGATACCTGCAAATAAGGGGTTACTATGAGAAAGAGATAAAAGTGGCCACCAACAATGAAATCATTGAGGTATTCCGAAAAGCATACAAAGGAGAAAAATGCAGAGTAATCTCAGCTTTATACAGAAACTTGATGTTGTGCAACAAATCCTCCTCTCTGTATATTAAGGACAAGTGGGAAAAGGAACTGAATGAAGAAATAACCGAGGAGTATTTGTAAAACACAGTGCACATCCACTAGCTCTAGGATCTGGAGGGAATTCAATTGGAAAGGTATGGTCAGGTTCTTCATAACTCCAAAGCTCAGAAACGCAATGGTGTCTACACTGCAACAGTGCTGGAGAGCATGTGGGCAAATAGATGCAGACCATACCCATATATTTTGGGCCTGCCAAAAGATAAAAGGGTATTGGGACAAAATATGGCGATGACTACAAAAGGTAATAGGTTACAAAAAACCAAAAACGTTCAAGACACTCTACTTAGGGAACTTAACACAAAACATAATTCAAAAAAAGGATGAGTATCTTGTAAAGGTATTGCTATCGGCAAGCAAAAAAAAAAAAAAAAAAAACAATTACAAGACTATGGCATAAACCAGAGCCACTGACCGAGGGGCAGTGGCGGTGCACTGTGGAAGAAATTTTTATAATGGAGAAACTTACACACAAACTGAGATTGCAAGAAGCGCAATTCGAGACCAAATGGAGGAAATGGACTGATTATAGAAGACAAGAAGAGGACACCACCACTATAAATCGACAACAAGAACATGGATGAGTGACTGTTTACTAAGATATTCAGATGCTTTAAGACACCCCCTGCCTGAGTAATTGTGTACCAGTTTGTTCTCTGTTCGTTATTACCTTTGTGCATCTTTCTCTCAATAAAAAAATAAGTTAAAAAAAAAATTAACCAGAATCTTCCCCGACACGGGAATGTGCCATCTGCAAAAACGACTGAAATGATGCAATTAGACAGGCCCAAAATCTGGTAATAATTACATTACTCCACCTCTCTGTGTGAAAATAATCTTTTCAGAATACTTTTTGGTTATAACAGCACTGATTAATCACAGTGCAGCACTTTTTTTTTTTATTTTTTTTTTTTTTTTAGAGTCCACAATACAGATTTAGCGGGATTCAGAATTTACTCTGAATCCTGTTTTGTCAGAAAATCTACACAATTACAAGTTTAACTGGAGATGTTTACTCTCAAATTGCATTGACTATCTGTTATCAGTTTATGCACATATGCACAACATGAATAAATCTAATTAGCTGCTTCTACCTTGTGTCACTTTAGGGTTGAGGGATTTCAACATTGGCATGTGAGAATACAGGCTGTGTTACCTAAAACTGGTCCATATTCATTGTGTATTTGTACACACCTTGGGGACAAGGTACTGCTGGTCAGTGCTGACTAGCGTATAGGCTTCTGCTCTGCCCAACTCGCTCTGAGGGAAGTGGGCATTCATTTCATCTCCGTCGAAGTCGGCGTTGTATGCCTTACAGTTGGCATAATGAAGTCTTAGTACCTACAGCAGAAAACGTAGACGAGTTAATTGAAGATGCCACATGAACTATTTGAGATACCACACAAGACTAATCCTCAGCAGAGGCAGAGCAGCTGACAATGACTGAGAACACAATGATGCGGGGGGGGGGGGGGGGGGGGGGGGGGCAACTCAACCTTCTCTCCTGGCAGGATGTGTGCACAGTGGGCTTGTATGGACGGTCGGTGAAGAGTCGGCTGTCTGTTCAGTAACAACACATCTCCGTTCTTTATGTGACGGTTCACCTGCAGACAACAACACAAAAGGCAAGCTCAGTGTGGCTAATCCTCTAAAAATCACCAAACTTACAACAGCCTGAAAACTTTACCCCACTTCCGGCTCCCGCTTTTTGCAGACATAAGCCTCTTGTGGTCATTTCGGAGTGAATAATTAAGGCAAAAAAAAAAGAAAGAAGAAATTGTTTTCACACCTCAAAGTTCTACGAAACAAGCACCACAGACTCACACTGCAATTATACCTGCAGCCACACAAAAAACACACACAGCACACACATATACACTCAGCAGCTCGCTGTATTTCCAGCTGATTGGCTCATAGACTGCTGTGTTTCTGAAACCAGCATGTTAAAGTCTCAATCAACAGAAGCAAATGGACACAGGTCATTTCTGCTGACTGTATGACCACCAGAAACACACAAGACCAGTTCCAATACATTGAATGAACAACACCGTAGTTTGAAAACTCCAACTCCAACATGAAAGGAGACACATAAACGCTGCACTGAACCATGGCAATTAAAGTGAGCCCTTTGCTGGAAATTCCTGTACTGTTCATCCAGAAAGTGTTCAAAGTGCTTCACTTATTCCATATTTTATGTTACAGCCTTATTCTAAAGTGGATGAAACGAGAGTTACGAATGTAACTACGGTTCTATGAATTCCGGATGACCGCCAGTGGGCGGTGCTTTAGCACCTGGATAACTACATGTGCGCAGCACAGAGGTCGAGAATATATACCAACAAAGTCACACCATTGAATGTGACCTGGGTGATGTCACTGGTTGTCTTTATATACCAGACGCACCCAGCGCTCGCTTTTTTTCTGAATGAACTCGCAAGACTCTGAGTGACAAGCAACTCTGGCGGTCATCTGGAATTCATAGAACCGTAGTTACATTCGTAACTCTCGTTCTATTTCATTCCTCCTGACCGCCAGAGGGCGGTGCTTTAGCACCTGGATGACTTAATACCAACAAGGTCACGAAGAGTCACACTCACCTCGCATCAGCAGTGGGGAGTGGAGGCAGACAACACCGCCGAAGTCACCGCAGGAGGAGCGGCCACATTCAGTCTTAGCTTTGGAAGGTCTGAGGATCCCTCAGGAGTTAGAGGGCTTGACTGAGTTTGAAGGTTGCGACCGATCCAATCCTGTATCAGCTTCCCATACGGACGTAATTCCAGTATTGGAAAATACAGATCCAACCTGCGATGTTTTGTGATACATGAGGAGCCACTGTGAATCCTCTCAACTAATGCTGCTGAGTGTGAGGAGGGGAGGGTGAGGTTTCTGAAGCCGAGCTGTTTGAGAGAGCTCTCTTCTGCAGTGTCCTAGCAGCGGGCAGGGCAAATTTCCGCTCAGCTCTCGGGTTCAAATTGTCTGTTCGTCGAACACGGATTTTAATTGAATTGTTGCTGAAAATGTTTGCCACTTCAGCATCTTGTGGCTGTGAAACACAATGAAAAGCCAGTTCAGTGCACATCTTAAGAGGACAGCCGAACGGAGATTCTGTCCGCTGAAAGGGAAAAATATCTCCATCAAAATCCTGCGCGTGAGCGTCGCTGATGATATATTTAGAAATTTACAGTTTATTTTACAGTTGAAAGGCTTCGTGTTTCCAAAAAGTTCAAAGTTTGCACAGCACGAAAATACTGAGAGAGAAAGAGAGATAGACAGAGGGAGAAAACGAGCAAGCGAGAGAAAGAGAGCGAATGAGAGAGAGCAAATGAGAAAGAGAGAAAGCGAATGACAAAAAAAGCGAGAACAAATGAGACAAAGAGGGAGAGAGAATTTCATTTTTAATTTTTACTTTTAACACTTGTTTTTACAATGTAAACAAGTTTCCCATGTCAACAAAACTCCAAAGAAATTGAAAAGTGAGAAGGAGAGACAGACAGAGAGAGTGCTGTCTTGTCTTTTTCTGTAAAAATGAGGCCATAAAAGTCTATAAAAAAAAAATAAAAGTACTTACGTAATTCTTTCACTAAAACATCAAATCTAGGCTTTCATCTTAGATACACCTTCCGGCAAATTGTAGCTGAGCTTTCAGGTCTCCTTTTTAAGAAAATCCTCATGTAAAATCAACATTAATGATAATAATAATACTATTTAAGCAAACAGAGCTCTGTTATTGGATCGGAAAAGTATCGTTATCGGCAGATATATAATCAGGTATCGGGATCGGATCAGAAGTGAAAAATTGTGGATCGGTGCATCCCTAGTATAGGGAAGTGTGGGATGAGCTGCTCAGTCTGCTGTCACTGCAACTCAGATGCAGATAAGCGACAAAAAAACCCCCAAAAAAAAAACCGTCATTTACATTCATGATTTTAAAAATATTTGTCTTGCACTCTTAAACAGAGCAAAAGGATAAGTGACATCAAAGCTCAATCTGACTTACTATCTTCATGGGCATCTTCTGAGGTCCAGGACAGGGTGTCAGCAGTTGCTTAGCAACAGCTTCTCTCTGTGCAAAGCTGGTAGAGGACAGGATGGTTCTTTTGCCATCTTCGCTTATCACCATGGAAGCACCAGGATGGATGTTGGGCCCGTTGAGAACAGCCTGACGTAGCTCCTTCACGTTCCACGGTGTGACAGGCTGAGGGTAGGTCAGCTTGGTGGCAAACACCTGCACAAACACGTAAAATGCTCATCAGGAACCAAACTAACTCAAAAGGTTCTGGAAAAATCTTTTCAGGTGAACATTTGTGTGAAGATAATTTTTCACTGCACTCAATTCTGTGCCCGCATGATTACATCATCACTCCTCGACGACAGCTTTTAGCAACAAATTGACCTGAGAGTTTTTATTTGAGATATTTTCATTCCTATCAACATTTCTTAAGAATATGTGAAGTTTTGACTCACTGGTTGAAATACTGATTTCTCAGAATGCAGAAGACAGAACCACACCCTACTTTTTCTGGGTCAAAATATCTCAATCTGCCCTCGTACCTCAGCAGCTAAATGCTTCTTGACATGTCCAATGACAATTTATCGTCTTCAGCATTTAGCTCTTCTAGATTAGTGAAGGTTACAAATGATCTTCTTATGGCTTCGGACAGTGGACTTATCTCTGTGCTTGTTCTGTTGGACCTCAGTGCTGCTTTTGATACTGTTGACCATAAAATTTTATTACAGAGATTAGAGCATGTCATAGGTATTAAAGGCATTGCGCTGCGGTGGTTTGAATCATATTTGTCTAATAGATTACAGTTTGTTCATGTAAATGGGGAATCTTCTTCACAGACTAAAGTTAATTATGGAGTTCCACAAGGTTCTGTGCTAGGACCAATTTTATTCACTTTATACATGCTTCCCTTGGGCAGTATTATTAGACGGTATTGCTTAAATTTTCATTGTTACGCAGATGATACCCAGCTTTATCTATCCATGAAGCCAGAGGATACGCACCAATTAGCTAAACTGCAGGATTGTCTTACAGACATAAAGACATGGATGACCTCTAATTTCCTGCTTTTAAACTCAGATAAAACTGAAGTTATTGTACTTGGCCCCACAAATCTTAGAAGCATGGTGTCTAACCAGATCGTTACTCTGGATGGCATTTCCCTGATCTCTAGTAATACTGTGAGAAATCTTGGAGTTATTTTTGATCAGGATATGTCATTCAAAGCGCATATTAAACAAATATGTAGGACTGCCTTTTTGCATTTACGCAATATCTCTAAAATCAGAAAGGTCTTGTCTCAGAGTGATGCTGAAAAACTAATTCATGCATTTGTTTCCTCTAGGCTGGACTATTGTAATTCATTATTATCAGGTTGTCCTAAAAGTTCCCTAAAAAGCCTTCAGTTGGTTCAGAATGCTGCAGCTAGAGTACTGACGGGGACTAGCAGGAGAGAGCATATCTCACCCGTGTTGGCCTCCCTTCATTGGCTTCCTGTTAATGCTAGAATAGAATTTAAAATTCTTCTTCTTACTTATAAGGTTTTGAATAATCAGGTCACATCTTATCTTAGGGACCTCGTAGTACCATATTACCCCATTAGAGCGCTTCGCTCTCAGACTGCGGGCTTACTTGTAGTTCCTAGGGTTTGTAAGAGTAGAATGGGAGGCAGAGCCTTCAGCTTTCAGGCTCCTCTCCTGTGGAACCAGCTCCCAATTCAGATCAGGGAGACAGATACCCTCTCTACTTTTAAGATTGGGCTTAAAACTTTCCTTTTCGCTGGGGCTTATAGTTGGGGCTGGATCGGGTGACCCTGGACCATCCCTTGGTTGTGTTGCTTTAGACGTAGACTGTGTTTCATAATTATTGTATGGCCTTGCCTTGCAGTGTGGAGCGCCTTGGGGCAACTGTTTGTTGTGATTTGGCGCTATACAAGAAAAAAGTTGATTGATTGATTGATTGGACTACTGTAATGTTCTATTTTCTGGTTTACGGCAGTCTAGCATTAGGGGTCTCCAATTGGTTCAAAATGCTGCAGCCAGACTTTTGACACGAAGCAGAAAGTACAACCACATTACACCCATTTTGGCGTCCCTTCACTGCCTTCCTGTCCCAGTGAGATCAGATTTTAAGGTTCTGCTACTAACCTATAAAATTATTCACGGACTGGCACCTCCCTACCTAGCTGACCTAATTAAACCTTACGTACCAGCCAGGGCTTTACGTTCTCAGGGTGCAGGACTACTTTGTGTCCCTAAGGTGAATAAGAAGTCTGCGAGTCACAGAGCTTTCTCTTATCGTGCCCCTGTTCTGTGGAATGATCTCCCTGCATCAATAGAACAGTCAGATTCTGTGGAGATTTTCAAGTCCAGACTTAAGACGCACTTATTTTCCCTTTCATATGGCTAGCATACTGGTATAGTTTTGTTTTACGCTTTTTACTCTTAATTCATTTATTAGTAATTGGAGCGGGCTGCGGCCTCAACTTTACCTAAATTCTGGGTCTTTTAGTTAAGTTTAGTTTAATGCTGGCAAATTATACAGTATTTTTTGTCTTTCTGATGCCTGATTCTGTTTTTTTCTCTCTGTTTAAGGTGCAGCTCCATCCAGAGATGGGAGTTGTATTTGTGTTGGCGATCCTCCTGTCCTGTGCGCCAATAGCATTTCTTGTATATTTGTCCGTGAATTGTTTTCTGTAATTTATGTTTGTAGCATGGCCCAAGCAGAGGATCACCCCTTGGAGTCTGGTCTGCTTGAGGTTTCTTCCTCAGAGGGAGTTTTTCCCTTATCACTGTTGCTCTGGGGGTTGGTAAGGTTAAACCTTGCCTGTGTGAAGCGCTTCGAGGCAACTCTGTTGTGATTTGGCGCTATATATACTCAACAAAAATATAAACGCAACACTTTTGGTTTTGCTCCCATTTTGTATGAGATGAACTCAAAGATCTAAAACTTTTCCACATACACAATATCACCATTTCCCTCAAATATTGTTCACAAACCAGTCGAAATCTGTGATAGTGAGCACTTCTCCTTTGCTGAGATAATCCATCCCACCTCACAGGTGTGCCATACCAAGATGCTGATTAGACACCATGATTAGTGCACAGGTGTGCCTTAGAATGTCCACAATAAAAGGCCACTCTGAAAGGTGCAGTTTTGTTTTATTGGGGGGGGATACCAGTCAGTATCTGGTGTGACCACCATTTGCCTCATGCAGTGCAACACATCTCCTTCGCATCATCCGTGAAGAGAACACCTCTCCAACGTGCCAAACGCCAGCGAATGTGAGCATTTGCCCACTCAAGTCGGTTACGACGACAAACTGGAGTCAGGTCGAGACACCGATGAGGACCATGAGCATGCAGATGAGCTTCCCTGAGACGGTTTCTGACAGTTTGTGCAGAAATTCTTTGGTTATGCAAACCGATTGTTTCAGCAGCTGTCTGAGTGGCTGGTCTCAGACGATCTTGGAGGTGAACATGCTGGATGTGGAGGTCCTGGGCTGGTGTGGTTACACGTGGTCTGCGGTTGTGAGGCTGGTTGGATGTACTGCCAAATTCTCTGAAACGACTTTGGAGACGGCTTATGGTAGAGACCTGAACATTCAATACACAAGCAACAGCTCTGGTTGACATTCCTGCTGTCAGCATGCCAATTGCACACTCCCTCAAATCTTGCGACATCTGTGGCATTGTGCTGTGTGATAAAACTGCACCTTTTAGAGTGGCCTTTTATTGTGGGACAGTCTAAGGCACACCTGTGCACTAATCATGGTGTCTAATCAGCATCTTGGTATGGCACACCTGTGAGGTGGGATGGATTATCTCAGCAAAGGAGAAGTGCTCACTGTCACAGATTTAGACTGGTTTGTGAACAATATTTGAGGGAAATGGTGATATTGTGTATGTGGAAAAAGTTTTAGATCTTTGAGTTCATCTCATACAAAATGGGAGCAAAACCAAAAGTGTTGCGTTTATATTTTTGTTGAGTGTAAATGAAAATAAATTGAAAAAATAAATCAAAAATTCAGTGGCCATAAGCATTTTCCTGATGTGTTTTGTCCCCCACACCTCCTCTCTTTAAACCAGGGGTTTTCAAAGTGTGGGAGAGTGAGCCCCCCTCAGAGAACAAATGAGTAGCTGCCCCCCCCCCCCCGGACACACATACACACAATTTCAATATCTTCGTGTGTTTGTTTTTATTCTTTTACACATCTTAAGCACATTTTAAAAGTATCTCTGTTTTTAAGGAACTGTCTATGCATTTACACATTTTAACATGTTTTTAAAGAACTTTCTATTCTTTCACACATTTTACACCCTTTTCAAACATTTTGTGTTTTTAAAGAACTTTCTATTCTTATCTTTTGTCATATTTTAAACATGATTTTTTGAACACCTCTGTGTGTTTTTAAACATCTTTGGCATAACACATGTCAACATAAATAATAAGGGATGGTATTGATAACATTTTATCGATATCGATGCTATTATCGATTCGAATCCTTATCAATACCTCTTGTAATTTTCTGTGTACTAAAAGTAGGCTTTACAGGTTTTCAATGTCAACAACATTATATTGAGTCTTAAAGTAAATAAATATGAAATTGGTCACTGGATCCTTGATCTTTAGACATAAATAAAAATAAACAAAATCTGTAGTTTTTCTCAAAAGCATTTCCTTTCAGACATTAATGGCACAAATTTAACTCCATACCTCTGAGCTGAGGTCTTGCAGTTGGCTGCGCTGCAAGTCAACATCAGTGTCATTCATAAAGAACGCAGGACGTTTCATTTTGGGAGGAAAAAAAGGTTTTAGTCTGTTGTCTATGTCACAACGTTTGGAAAGAGATATCATTTGAATGAAACGGTGATTCGCTTTGAAGTTATTAATTCCGACCGGACTCTGTCTCGGCAGAGAGTGGTGCAGCATTTGGAGCTGTGCGAATGGAACGGAGAACGATTCTCGTTTCTTGCTCCCAACAAGACAAGACTCCCAGTTAGTGACTTTAATCCACACAAAAGTGACTCACGATTGACATTTTTAAATGACTTTGAGAGGGGTTAAGAAGCGGACTTACCGCTTCTGAAAAGTAGCGAAGCAATGAACCAACAAAGCAGCAGGTCGGAGCACTGCTTCGTTGGTTCATGCTTCAAAGCAGAGCCTTTACAGAAGCGGCTGATTAAAGACCTGCTGCAGCATCTGCAATCAACATACAGAAATGATCATTTTCCCGATAAAACACCCTCAAAAACAATGGTCGCTCTGAAGGACAGATAAGGGAATCGTTAAGCAAAAAGGCTATTGTTGTCGGTGAATTGAATAATTTTTTAATGATTCTTGAAAAGAACTGGTTCATGACACCCATCCCTTGCACCCCCCTCCCCCTAAAGCACTCTGGCGCCCCCCACCAGACGGGAGCGCGCCCCAGTTTGAAAACAACTGGTTTCAACAATCACACTAAATACTGGACAGATGAAAATCTTTTTAATCCAGAGTGAAAGGTTTAACCCAGAACAGTATCAAAAATGGGCCCCAGGTTTCAATTTAGGATACAGTCTGGACAAGAGCAACAACTGTGTGATATCTGAAGGAAGTCTGTGTATTTGATAAAAAGTTTTTGACAAAAAGTTGCATATTTTACCTTTGTAATGCTTCAAAGTGCTATGCTTCAGCAGTGGATGTGCTTACTATTTTATAAAAGGCTAATGATTTGAAAACAAAAAAACCCTTCCAACAAGATGATAAGTCACTTTGTGGTAGGACAAAAATAAATCTTTGTACCATAGGTATTCCTATTTCGTTGGTTCCTATGTACATGTCCGGACAGATGACAGATCGTGCAGCATAGTCCACTCGTTTGCCCATCATGTGTTTCCGGAACAAGCCTTCCTTCTTCTCCAGGACCTGATGGTGGAATAAAAGTCATCTCTGTAACTGCACAAGAAAAAGCTTTCAAACACTGAAAAAAAGTTCTGAAAACTGAAACACTGAAAATGATGTATGAAGCTTGTTTTATGCAAATATTTGCTCATTTAGAAATAGATGCCTGCAACACGTTTCAAAAAAGCTGGGACAGTGGCAAAAAAGACTGGGAAAGTTGATGAATGCTCAAAGAACACCTGTTTGGAATCATGACACCAGGTGAGTGTCATGACTGGGTATAAAAGGAGCATCCCCAAAAAGCTCAGCAGTTCACAAGCAAAGATGGAGCGAGGAGCTCCACTTTCTGAACAACTGCGTGAAAAAAAGTAGAGAAGCTTAAATCTTCGACTGGACTGGGTTGCTTGACGTGAGGACGTTTCGCTTCTTTAGTGGGTAACTCAGGCCACCATGTGGAGAACACACAAGATTTTGTGAACAAGATCAAGGACCTGCAGCTGGAGGCAGATGAAACTATGGTGTCATCTGATGTGACTTCGTTGTTCACCTGCATCCCCACCGCTGAGGCCATCTCAGCTGTGAGGCAGAGACTGCTGGAGGATGTGTCTCTACCTGAAAGGACCAAACTCAAACCAGACCACATCTGCCAACTCTTGGAGATCTGTCTTAACACCACGTATTTCCTGTTTAGGTGGAATTACTACAGGCAGATCCATGGTTGTGCGATGGGGTCCCCGGTATCCCCCATTGTGGCCAATCTGTACATGGAGCGAGTAGAGAAGACAGCCTTGACGTCGTTCACGGGCATCTCTCCCAGTCACTGGTTCAGATATGTCGATGACACATGGGTTAAAATCAAGCAACAGGAGGTCGAGGACTTTACAGAACACATCAATTAGGTGGATTCCAATATCAAGTTCACACAAGGATGCCAGAAACAACCATTTAGCCTTCTTGGACTGTGATGTTACGAATGGAGAGAACAGGCAGCTCCAGACAGAGGTTTACAGAAAACCCACTCACACTGACCAATATCTGCTCTTTGGCTCAAACCACCCCCTTGAACACAAGCTCGGGGTGAGCAGGACTCTTCAACACAGAGCCCTACAGGTGCCCACAACTGCAGAGGGAAGGGCTAAAGAACAACAACTTGTACGGAAAGCCCTCACAGTATGTGGGTACCAACGATGGTCCCTGGACAAAGTGCAGAAGTCCCAGAAAACAAAGAGACCAGATAGACAGGAGACGGAGAAGAGGAGTGTCTCTCCCTTATTTAGCAGAAGTAGGGGAAAAACTACAGAGGATCTTCAGACAGCACAAAATCACAGTTTACTTTAAACCGGTTAACACCTTCAGACAGAAATTAGTTCACCCTAAGGACAGGATCCCTAGTTACAAACAGAGCAATGTAGTGTATTATATCAGATGTCAGGAAAACTGTAATGAACACTACATAGGTGAGACTAAGCAACCTTTAAACAAGAGGCTATACCAGCACCGCAGAGAGGTCGCCAGTGGACCTCAGTCTGCAGTTCATCTCCACCTGAAAGACACTAACCACACGTTTGAGGACAAGGAAGTTAAAATCTTAGCCAGAGAGAAGAAATGGTTCGAGAGAGGTGTCAAGGAAGCATTCTTTGTAAAACAGTTGAAACCCAGTCTTAACCGGGGGGCGGGTCTCAGACACGCTTTGTCCCCTGTTTTGTTCATGGTAATGAGTCATTCACATCATCAGGACAGTCGTCAAGGGAGCCATCAGGGGAGGCTTCCATCCCATCATTAGGAGAGTGCACAATAGGTGCTAATTAGAGCTATTGTTTAGTCACTAGCCTATAGCAGTCGGCCTCTCGGTAGGAGGGGTCTGGTTAGGTTAAAAACTCCAGCTTTTGTTGGCTTCTGGTTTATTCTTCTCTACAAGAGTCAAGACAGAAGTCAGACTACCAGAGCAAGAATTTTAGCTGAGGAAGCTTCTGTGATTTGAAGCGAAATGTCCTCACGTCAAGCAACCCAGTCCAGTCGAAGATTCAAGCTTCTCTACTATGGAAAAAAACCTGGACAACTGAGAGCCTACACAGAAACATTGTGTGAAAAAAAGTTCAACAGTTTAAGAACAATGTTTCTCAACATTCAATTGCAAGGAATTTAGGGATTCCATCATCTACAGTCCATAATATAATCAGAAGATTCAGAGAATCTGAAGAACTTTCTACACGTGAGTGGCAAGGCCGAAAACCAACATTGAATGCCATCACCTTCGATCCCTCAGGCAGGACTGATTTAAAAACCGACATCATTGTATTAAAGGAACTTACCGCGTGAGCTCATGAACACTTCAGAAAACCATTGTCAGTTAACACAGTTCGTCGCCACATCTACAAGTGCAAGTTAAAACTCTACCATGCAAAGCGAAAGCCATACATCAACAACATTCAGAAATGCCGCCGCGTTCTCTGGGACCGAGCTCATTTGAAATGGACAGACACAAAGTGGAAAAGTGTGCTGTGGTCTGATGACTCCACATTTCAAATTGTTTCTGGAAATCATGGACGTTGTGTCCTCTGGACAAAAGAGAAAAAAGACCATCCAGATTGTTACCAGCGATAAGTTCAAAAGCCAGCATCTATGATGGTATGGGGTGTGTTAGTGGCCATGACATGGGCAACTTACACATCTGTGATGGCACCATCAATGCTGAAAGATACATCCAGGTTTTGGAGCAACACATGCTGCCATCCAAGCAACGTCTTTTTCAGGGACGTCCCTGCTTATTTCAGCAAGACAATGCCAAGCCACATTCTGCACGTGTTACAACAGCGTGGCTTCATAGTAAAAGAGTGCGGGTACGAGACTGGCCTGCCTGCAGTCCAGACCTGTTGCCCATTGAAAATGTGCGTCGCATTATGAAGTGCAAAATGCAACAACGGAGATCCCGGACTGCTGAACAACTGAAGTCATACATCAAACAAGAATGGGAAAGAATTCCATCTATAAAGCTTCAACAATTAGTGTCTTCAGTTCCCAACCGCTTATTGAGTGTTGTTAGAAGGTGATGTAACACAGTGGTAAACATACCACTGTCTTAGCTTTTTGAAACGTGTTGCAGGCATTCATTTCAAAATGAGCAAATATTTACACAAAAACAATAAAGTCTATCAGTTTGAACATTAAATATCTTGTCTTTGTGGTGTATTCAATTGAATATAGGTTGAAGAGGATTTGCAAATCATTGTATTGTTTTTATTTACATTTTACACAACGTCCCAGCTTCACTGGAATTGGGGTTGTACAACTAAGTTTGGCAAGTCATATTCTTGTGATGGTCTAAGTGACTTAAGCTTGCAGATAACAAGAACGGATGGAATTAGATTTTTTTTTTTTAGGGAAAACAGATGTGTTTCATCAGCGGTTTGATGAAAATCAGGTTCACTGTTTATAATAAACACACTAATAAACAGGTGATGATGAAACCCAAACCTCCTGGACACCATCGCGATGTCATCTTACTCAGAGTGCCATGTTATGTTACCTGTCTGATCCCAGGGTACTTTTCAGTCATCATTTTGTCCATGTCACTGTCAAAGACGATGTTAACGTGTGTCTGGAGGTGGACCCAGGTGTTGTAGAGTTTATCAGTTGGTGTTACCCCGGGAATCCCAGACAAGAAGGACTCGTCCGTTTGTTCGGAGGTCTGTAAGACAAAGGACACGTCTTCACAGTTCAACAGCGGTGCAGCTACAGTGTCCTATAGATGAAGATGTGATGATGATGTAAAAGCAGCAGCACTGTGAGGAGGTTTCAGCCGTTTTCTTGTGTGTCCACCTCACCTCTTCTTCATGAGTATTTTTCTCTCCAGCTATGAGTGCCAGCAGTTTCCGGATAATACCACAGTCCTTCATTACAGCCTGCATGTTGACTGTCTGACCGTTCGTAAACATCTGGTCACCCAGGCGGTTGATTGGACGATATCTGACAGAAAAACAGATAAAAAGGTACAAGGTCACACAAAAAGACAACAGCAAACAGCTCTGATATTTGACAGATGGCAGTACTTTCAAACAGAAATACAACCTGACACAAAGTTTGAGTTATTAATGTTTTTCAAATGAATTGGATTATTCCATTTGTCATTTCAGTTCTAACATAACAATAAACTTGTCTTGTCTGTGTATTAATTGTATTATGTGTTGTATCTGTTAAAGAATGTCAAAATAAAATAAAAAAGTATATATATTCATTCATTTCATTTAACCCAAGGGTGTCCTTCTGAAATTATGTGGGGCTGCTGTCTAGGTTATTATCACTTTCCTGAAGAGTAAGCAGGTTAAAAAAGGAAAAAACAAAAGTCCTGCTTTTATTCTACTGGAAAATATAACTTGAGAAAAGCAACTTTATCCATGAGACAGGTCACTGCTGTATTACTACTAATAATAACACTAATATGTCTGTGCTCAATATAAACCTTGTTTTAAGGAAATACAATTTAACAGACTGCTGCAGCACATTTATAATGTGGGGGGGTGGGGGGGGGGCGCAAAAATACATTTTACTGAACAGAATTAAGAACAAACTCAAAATTATATTATGTTCATTAATGAATAATGTCTAATGTCAATGTAATATATAACATTTTATGATCCTGACAACTAACTGATTCATTGGTTGATATTTTCTCAAATGATTATAAATAAATAATCTTGAGTATTTTTAGTTAATTTATATCATGTTGTTGAAATGTGATTTAACTATTAGTTTAAAGGGCAACATTTCACTCTGAAGAGATCTGCTTTTTGTAAACTTGGTGCCATTAATAAATAAATAAAAATAAATCAAAGGGCCCTATTTTGACAGTGGACACAAAAATGATTTGTGCCAAGGATCCATGTCCGTTTGGGGGTGTATCCAAGTGCACTTTAACATTAAGTGGTGGAAAAAACTGGGACAAACAGACACTGGGCACAAAAGGCTGTAACGTATGGCTGGAGAGGCACCTGTCCTTCTCTTTAAACTGGAATGCACCGGCAACACATCACTGTGCTATCAAGGAAGTAAATGCTTTCTGGCATGTCAATAGATCATCATCAACCTCTCAGAGGACACAGTGTACCATGGCCACCAATACTCCCTGAGGTGAAGCAGTGAAACAGCCAAGTGAAGTTTTTTCTTTTTGCGGTGAAATTTTACTCTTATTCCATTTAGCAAATGTAATCAATTAACTTTCTTCGTCTAATCTGTGCATTGAATGTCACCCTTCTCAGACCGAAAGAGACAGAGAGGTGTGAAAATGACGACTTTGTTGAGTGGAAGCCAGCAACAACACCTTCACTGGACTTTGTGCTGTTTTGCGTCAGTTGTAACATACAGTTCAAAATATGTACAGTTATAGTACCGGCATGGTGGAACTACTAGCAAGTCCAAGAAGAAGAGATCCGGGTAAAAGCCACTCTCTCCCCACTTTGAGTTCGAGTCAGTCTCCACACCAGAGAACAAACACTTCAGGAAAAACCCTGGAAGGAAAAAAAAAAGGAAAGTCTTTAGCTTAAGGGCCCGGTTACACGTTAGCTGAACGAAGAAAAAATGTCACAGTCACAAATCATCAAGAAAAAGTGGATGAATGAGCCTGCACTTCTCCCATCACAGAAAAGCCTCCAAGTCCAGAGCTCATAAAAGAATGAAACAAAACCAAAACTAACAAAAGAAAAATGAAGCAAACGCAACCTTGACACTTTAAACAAAATCAAAAATGAAGCATTCATTATGACGTGATTTGATCAGACCGAGCGCCAGCATGCGATCATTTCTGCAGCCACCCTGTGCTCTGCACAGCACCTGCAGGTGCGAGATCTGGTTGCCTTGACAACAGGTTTGCCTTCACGGCTGCAACGTGCATGCACACACGTTCCAGCCAGAGACGGCATGCAAATGTCTATAAATAAAGTAATTAATCAAACGTTCTTGACGCTACTGTTTCTGTATGAAAATGTTGCTTTTCGTCCCACACATGGATGAGTCACGTTCAGTTCGTCGGATCTTTAGTTATTCATTCATTCAGATATCATCAATGTTCGTGCAAGACGTCGGACAACAATTAAACAGAACACTGACGGTACGGGAACTATGCAAACGATAAGGAAACGTCAAGACAGAAAGACAGACAGAAAAATTCTGATGAAGCGCCAGCTACAGGAACGAAGCTGGACAACGGTTAAACAATGTCTCCGAAAGTCAACGTAAAGTCCACATTTCTTGTTTTGTTTTGGCTTCGGTGTTCTTCGTTAGTGACTGGGGCTTAAGAACTGCGGCCCCTCGATGCCCAAATTTACAGTGGGAAGGTGGACAGCCTAGACTAGGTTCGAGAGGTGGATGCTCAAAGCGTAACCTCCCATTTCAAGTAAAACTAAATTAGACACTAGGCGAGGTGATGGTCTAGTGGTTAAGTGTTGGGATCCAGAGGATCCTCGGTTCAAATCGCAGCCTGACTGGAAAATCACTAAGGGCCCTTGGGCAAGGTCCTTAATCCCCTAGTTGCTCCCGGTGTGTAGCGAGCACCTTGCATGGCAGCAGCCTCACATCATGGTGAATGTGAGGCATTGATGTGTAAAGCGCTTTGAGCGTCTGATGCATATGGAAAAGCGTCATATGAATGCAGTCCATTTACACTCGAAAATACCTCTAAAATTGGAGTGTTGAATTTATTAAGAGTATTTCAATGATCTGTCTAAAGATAAGAGACAAAAAAGAACTTAGCCCAAATTAATCAGAGCATAGTTGTGTTTTGACACAGTTTTTTGATGTCAAGATTAGTTGTAGTTGATGGAACAGAAGAAGCAGATTAGATTGGCTCTCGTCCCATTTCCACATCAGCATCTGTCATATTACACAGTGCTGCTCAGACTTTACAAAACTTGGCCAAGTGGTTAATGCGCTTGGTTTTAGTTCGGAAGGTTCTGGGTTCAAATCCCACCCCTGCCACATTTCTCCATGTAATGTGGAGTTGCGTCAGGAAGGGCATCCGGCGTAAAACCTGTGCCAAATCAACATGCAGATCCACCTTGGATTTGCTGTGGCGACCCCGAGTGCAAACAAGGGAGCAGCCGAAGGGACTTACTTACTTACATAATGTTGCTGGGAGACCTGCAGTAAACTCCAAATATAACAAATAATTACTTTGTTTTTACCTGTTGGGATTCTAATCAAAATGTGATGCACTTTTAATTCTGCGTCAGTGGATGTGGATCAGTACTCTGACATAAAGTGAACAGTGTTCTGTCAGACAGTAACATTCTGTTCATTTTTTAATGTATCCAACCATCGGCAGAAAGAGGAGAAAACTGCACCTTCTTTCTCCCACAGTTTACTGATGTGCTCCCTGGCAGTACTTGCAGTCAGGTATACTCGCTTTCCAGCTTCTGTAACGAGACAAAAGTAAATTCATTTAAGAGTCACATGAATACACATCCAATAATTTCAAAGAGGGTAGATGTTTGAGGTCACTTTTGTCTATGGTCCTGAATGAAAACAAGCTGCCCAATGTTTGACAGAATATTTACCTCCACCAATAAAGTTGCGCAGAGGTTAAGTCTTTACCCCTGTTTGTGAACAGCCTGGAACCCACCATTTTTTCATATATATCATTGTTAAATATTTACAGAGGATTCATATCCTGATAGGCAAGAACAGATTCAATTTTCAAGGTCACAGGTCAAAGGTCAAAGTCAGGAAAAATACCAATCCTTTAACACTGAATGAATTTTTAAATATTCCTAACTGTCAAAATTAAAAAAAAAAGGAATTTATTTAATACTTGACAGCCTAATGTAGGATGGTATTCTTTATCGACTGACAAAGTTTGATCCAGATTTGTTTCGGATTACAGACTTTGTAGCCATTGAAAAGCCAATTTAATCTCTATGTTACATTATATCTTATTCAGACTGGCACTCAGATGAAAATGGGCCATGGGGAAAAAAAAACAAAACAACCCTGAAAAACCTTTGGCAAGGACTGATGGCCCGAAGCGCCTGGTGGGGGGGTCTGGGTTTTCTCACCCAACAAAAATTTAAAATCTCAGATGCATTCTGTTGAATTTTCAGGTCTATTTATCCACCAAAAAATCTCCAAAAGAATGTATTTTTTGTTGGTCAACTTGCATTGCACTACCAGCCATTAATCCAAAAAACATACAATGTGGTTCAGAAAAGTACACAGTAAAGGAAATGACAATTCAAAGAACTCAAAAATAATAATAATTCTAAATTCTTCAAATGGAACAGTAGGAGTATTTATGGCACATTAATGCATCAACTTATTCAACCTCAATCTGAGTTTTCCTAATTTTGGCAGGAGCTTTGGAGCTATTGACAAATCTATTTTCAAAGTCTTGTGGCCACCTTAAATGACCTTCTTGCTGTGAGGCAACAGTGCTAACCACTAAGCAACCATGCTGCCGCTCTAACAGGACTTTCACCTTGAAATTTTTTTTTTTCCCAAGGTAAAAACCTGAGGAATTGACAACTAGTGCTAACGGTGGTTTACACTGTATGAGCACGGTGCTCTAGTTTTAAAATAAAATACTTGACTGTTCTATTAAATTGCAATGTGTACAATATCAGTCAAACATAATAAAAAAATGACCTTTGTCAAAAATCATGAAAACTACAAAAAGAGAAAAGGAGCAAAACTGATCTGACTTTATAACTTTATTCTTTTTTTTTTTTGCAAGAGATGAGGACATCTATATTGTGTCTGAGAAGGTAACTAATCATTTTATTTAAAGCTTTTTTGGATAAATTCACTCATCAGAATTCATTGCGATCAGTGTTCTTGATGGCGGGGAGTGCACATTTCTCAGTGCAGTTCTCACCGCAGCACCTTCCCCCCCCAATGACCTCACCCTGTGATGTGCGAAAAGTCATAAAACACCTAACACCAGATCTAAGGGTTCTAGTATTTACAGAAAGTGTGCAATAATTATTTTCTGTAAATCCTATAAACTTCACTTCACTTCTCAAATATCACTGTGTTTGTCTATTACATGATATATT
Organism: Thalassophryne amazonica; assembly: GCF_902500255.1. Classification (NCBI taxonomy): domain Eukaryota; kingdom Metazoa; phylum Chordata; class Actinopteri; order Batrachoidiformes; family Batrachoididae; genus Thalassophryne; species Thalassophryne amazonica. The sequence goes on along the minus strand of NC_047113.1, from coordinate 90,401,926 downwards.
TAAACTGAAATTGCTGATCCAAACAACCTATGATTTATAAAGGAAAATCATGGAAATTATCAGGGGTGCCCAAACTTTTGCATACAACTGTAATAAATTATTAACCTTACTTGCTCAGTCTGTACAGGAATATCAGACCTCTGTGTTTTTCACACAGACCTCGCTGGTGCTTGGTCCGGTCTGATATTTCCCTGTACAGACCTAGCAGTCAGTTAATAATCCCTTAATATTTGATCATGTCTATATTACAAAATATGACTGTGTAGATCCGATGAGTCATAACATCTCATAAGGTGTAGTACAGCGGACTACTTACACAGAATATATAGATGCTTTATAAAAAAAAGTCTGTGTGTGTGTATATATATAAAGAAAACCTAGAAATGGACAGGTCTCAGTCTGTATAAATAAAACCTAGGAATGAACAGGTCACCATCTGTATAAAAAAACCTAGACATGGGTCAAGGATGAACAACGCCAAAGCGGAAAGTTGATAGGACAAATATTTTTGTAGAAATTAGCAATTTTATCTAACCAGTAAACAATAGACATTGTGCTGCAAGGCACCATTGGAGTCTGGGGTTTTAAATGTTATTGCGATTCATCTTATTTTAACAGTGTTGTTAGTGTTATTGATTTATTGTGTTTTTGTAGTTCAATTGGTTTAGTCAGTTTACGTAGTTGTGTCATGTTGTCGTTACGATGAGTGAAAAGAGTGTTGCTTTTGATGTCTTCCACCACAGTCTCTGGACTAACACGCCCTTCCAGCAGGGGTCGGTAAATCATCTTTATATTAAAGGCATAAGTGCATGCATTTTATTTAGTAAGTTCAGTGTAAGTACATAATATTACTGTAAATACGTTAAAAATACATGGATGACAAGAAAGTGAAAACACTTATTTCCATTGTGGTCCATTTAAAAATCAAATGGCAAAAAAGAAAAAAATAAAATAAAATATAATAATAATACTGATAATAATATTAGTGTGTATATGATAAGAACCTAAATAATTTATAAATACATTAAGACAGTAAATTAGTATTAAAAAAACATAATTAATAGGAAATAAAAGGGTTGAGTTCCTCTTCTAAAAATTGTTGAGGTTTAGGGTTCTAAAATCATTCTGGACTCACACACCACTCCACCTCATTACAGAAACTTTGGTTAATTTATTACCACCTTGAAAAATGTCAGCTATCTATTTTATAAACACTACCCAATCTAGAGGCCGTGGATCTCCATGGGCAACAGGCTGGACGTATTTCCATAGTGGTCCTCAGAAAAAGAGAAAAATATAATACAGGTTGTATTAGATGGCACAGCTCCTCCGTGGCCGGAAACGACGGTGTTCTGATAAAAATTCAGTTTAATCCATCATGTGGGGTATCAGTTAAGGCTCTCAATCCCGGGACATGACACGCTCTCAACAACACTAAACAGAAGCAGCTGATAGGTGTAGCTGCACATCATACTCAACAGTCTACTAAGACACCCCCCTGTTTTTTTATTCTCGTCAGATCTGCATTGACCTCATATATGGCCTTTTGGCAAGCCCAACTGATGGAAAGCCATCGTAGTGGCGGAGAACTGTCATCTGTGATTTTGTTGCCTCGTTTTTTGCAAAATCCATTCACAACAACTACTTTCCAGCACTCAAAATCTTTAATATTTACATTGCTACCTGTGCTTACAGTATGGTTTGGGTGGTTGTGAACTTTGACCTGGCCCAGCATGGACCGCGTAGACGGAGATGCTGAATTGGCTTCTTCAGTTTTCCCATGAGTATCTGTGTTATAGCCACAAGAATGTGTCCACATTCTCACAGACAGACACAAGCAACATTAAGACAAGTCCTACATACTGTGCACGTACAGCGGGGGGACATAAAAGAGATGTTTGACTATTTACCGTCTGTACTGCCACTGATCTGTGCTCCTGCCGGCACGGTGACAATCAGTTTACTGTTGTGTTCACGACGTACTACAAATCGACCACTCCTGCAGAAAAAAAAAAAAAAAAATCCATGACAGAATGACATCAGACATAAAGGTGTCACATTCCATTAAGACTCCTCCTCTAAAGCACAGCAACAGCCGTGGAATGCTGAAAACGTCAGACCATCCCTCCTGAAACACAAGCACAATCGACCCCTGTCGACTCAAAAGACCCAAACACGTGAAGTCATTAGTCCAGAACTACTTCCCTTTGTGCACATCTTCACACGATGTGCTCCCACTGATGAAGTTTCATTAAAATCCACCAAACTGTTCAGGAGGCATTGAGTTCATCAGACACTTGGACAGTCGAGTGATTCCCACACACCTCACCCCCAAATTCTTTTTGTGGGATGGCTAATAAAAGATCAGACTGCATGATGTGTGCCTAAGTTTATAAACCATTTAGCCTGAGAAATTAATTTCATGGCATTTTTATTTTTCTTACTTGCAGTAAGGGCACTTCCTGGTTTTCATGTGGACTTTCCAGAAGTCATCTATCAGACTGGTCTTCATTTCAACCAGGTGCTTAATCTGACAAAAACACAAACACACTGTCAGACTGGCTCTGTGTGTGGAGATAATTAACGCATCGCTGTAGGCGTGTGTGCTTACTGACCGGTTTGATGTTCCTGGTGCTGGTTTCTACATTCTGTCCAACAAATGTCTCTGTAAACTCTTTGAGGACTTGATCAATCTCATCTCCAGTGGCTTTGATATTCTCCTCTAGGAACTAGCACACAAACAGAAATCAGCAAATTAATTTCTCCCTTTAATGAATCCCATCTGATCCTCTGATGTAATCGAAGTCATAACAAGCTCTAATCTGCAGGAGCAAAACTTTAACATGGACAGGTAGAAGTGAGACTGGGCGATACAGCAGACAGGTTCAGAGGACCTTAGCCTTCTTTAACGATTAGGGAGATCAGGATGACAAAGTCTCTGAGCCTTTGTTCTGAAACTGTGGATAGCTTAAGGCACCTTGACACTTGCATAAATTTCATCCCAGCACTCCTGCGTGATTCATCGTGCCAATGCGTCCCATTTTGTCCCGCTGGACACCACGCTATATAAAATAATCCTTTCGTAGCAGATGATGCATTTGGTCTCAGAACTTGGCTGATGAAACCATCTCTCATCTGTCCCAGAATCAAAGAGAAATTATCTACAGCTGCAGGTTTTCTCGTGCGCATCGTTCGGGTGGAAAACACATTTGGAATGTTGTCTCAAAGGTAATTTTATATATATATATATTTTTTTTCTTGGTAATATATCTATAGTAGGGGTGTAACCACACACACACACACACACACACACACACACACACACACACACACACACACATCACGGTTCAGTACGTACCTCAGTTCTGGAGGTCACGGTTCAGCTAATTTTCAGTACAGTATGGGAACAAAATGCAAAAACTAAATTTGCTCGTTGTTTAAACCAACAATTTATTGTAACATTATACAAACAGGAAAATAAAATTGCAAAGTGTTGCCTGGTAATAAGTTAAATAAGTTCTCAAATAAACAACAAATGTATGAAATATTATTTTAAAAATACATTCCTAGTAAACAGCTTTTAACAAAACCTTTCCACAAGTAAAGCAGAGCACAATGGTTCAGGCATGAAGTCCTGTTCAATTTTATTCAACCTCTATATTTTTTGCTAGAAAAAATGAACTTGTCCAAAACTGTTACACTCTATAAGGAATTTTTTTAAGAGAAGAATCCCTTTACTTTTGCACAATTTATTTTATTTTCCTATCTCTTTCTATTAACTGTTTGTTTAATGTTTGTTAATATACCATTTTAAATAAAGTTTTGAAAACAAAAACATTGTGGGAGAGGCAAAAAAGTGAATAAAACCACCTTAAAAATATTTATAACCACAAATAAACTTGATTCTTGGTTTATTTATTTTGCTATTAAAACTTATTAAAATAAAATAACTTCTCCAGGCCAGGGCTTCTCAAAGTCTGGGGACCATTTAATCACAGCGCAGCAAACAAGGTCAGTAGGCTGAGCGAGTCCGAGTGAGGAGGATTGTACACATCCCTCCACTCAGCGCTTTACGGCTGCTGCAGGCAGCACTGCAGAGGAGGGGGAGACCCGCTACTGCTCAGTGACAACAGAGACTTTCTCTTTCAGTCGCCAAACATCAGAAAAGTCTCCAGTAACGCCAGGAAAAGTAGCTAGATTTGTCGCTAGTCACTTTTGAGAAAATAAGTCATCAAGAGGGTTTGGAAAGTTGCCAGATTTAGTGAGAAAGTCGCCAAGTTGGCAACACTGAATGTAAACACACAATGCGAACTCACCCGTACACAGTGCTGTACCGAAACAGTTCAATACAAATACATGTATATATAGTATATGGATTGATAAAATGGTTGCATTTTCATTCTTCTCATGAGTTAGATAATGTATCTGTGAAGTTATGTATATTATAGATGTAACATATCATCATAATCATTCAGATGCGCTGTGCACAATGACACACATTGACACAGTGTTTTCAAATAGGCCAATATTTGTGACTAGGTCACAAAATGAATGCATGCCGGAGGTTTTGAACATTTCTAAATTTTCTGGCATGCGGCTGTGCACAGTTCACGCACAGTTTACGATGGATTTAATTCATGGCATGCAAGACTGTGTGCTAGTGTGGGGATCAAATTTGTGCAAGTGTCAAGGTACCTTTTGGCTCGTCTCTGAAACTGGATCTTAAGCCAATGATTGGATCATTTATTCGGATCAGCACAAGTATACAAATTTATATTTTGCTTTATATTTTTTTGAAATTACAATGACCTTTTGACTTTTTGATTTCTGCATGAAAAAAAGGTGTCCAATGTGTGATATTTATACTTTTGGGGCAATTACAGCTGGTCCGTCCTGTTTTTCTTCAATGAAGCATAATGCAAAAATACCAAAATTTACCGCACACACATTTAGTGGATAAAAAATACATGTTAAAACTTCTGGAAGTACCCAAAACACCTATTGGCTGATCGAAAAAGTTGACAAAAATAACAACTTTTCATTAGATTTTTGGAATTTGATACTGTAGTCCTTTTATTTTGGGCATATTTTTTTCCGTCCCACAGCATCCATCCATAACGCTACATGTTGCTCCTCACTGTGGGAAGATAAAAAAAATGTTGACTTAAGTGTGATGAAGACCTACCCACAAGCACACATCCATAAAAAAAAAAAATATTATTTTTAATAAAAAATTAATTAAATTTTAATTAATTAAAATTAATTAAAATTTAATTAAAAAAATTTTTTTAATGAAAGACGTGCGGGCGGATTGCAGCGTCGGCTCGCAGCCGCCGCGACGCTCCGCCACAGGAAAAACACCTCTGTTGGAAGCCTTGAGGACAAGTTGGAACATCTCCAGCTGATAAACAATTTCTCATATACTCACTCCACTGAAAGCCATCAAAAGCCAACTGGATTTTAACAAATGGTTATCAACACGGAGGTGTTTTTCCTGTGCCGCCGCGCTGCGTCGGCTGCGTCCCGACGCGCGGACCAATCCGCACGTCTTTCATTAAAAAAAATCTCCTTTAACAGTGGAATATCCGGATAAAATGCTGAAACCGACTTCTTCTGAAACGTCTCTGTTCTCTCACGACGTCCTGGATCAATAGAGCCTGAAATGTGGAGGTTTTAAGCTTGAAACAGGCTGATGACGCTGCCTGAGAGCGCTGCACGACGTCTCGCACCGTGAAAAGTCCTTAAAGCGACAGAATCACCTCAAAATCTCTCATCAGCTGTTAAAATTTTCACTGAAAACCAGCTTAATTTTTCGAACCATGTCCACTTCGATGTGTCTCACAGGTTTAGAAAAATTTTGATCAAACAAAGCGCCAGTCTCTCAGCAACTTCTCAGATAAAGGAATTCCGACGAGGGGCTGGACGACTCCTCCCACAAGGAGTGCTCACAGGCGAATGACGTCACCGACAGGCATGGAAAAACTCACGCATGCGCACGAGGGTTCAAGCATGTCTGACGTAAAAACATATGAATGAAATCCATATAGTTTTTGAAAAAAATAAAAAGGACCTATACTTTACGGACAGCCCTCGTATATCCTTATCCTGAACCTATATCTAAGTTGCAGCAACAAGAGGTACAAGATCAGATGTATTTCACAACTGTTTTTAAGGATATATATTTGCTAATTTCACAAAGGTTTAATTCTTGATTACATTTTTTGAACTTGAAAATTCTTCTCTGTTATAAAGTTAATCAATATGAGGACAAAGCTTCAGCTTTTAGCTCATACCTTTTTTGTTAAGGGTCCAAAAAAGAACATTTTATTCATTAAAAAAAAAAAAAAAACCTAATAATATCGGCTGATTTATCGGCTATCGGCAAATCAGCCGATTTATCGATTATCGGCATTTTTTTCATCCAAATATCGTTATCGGCATCGGCCTCAAAAAATCCGTATCGGTCAGGCTCTAATTATAAGTAACTTGTCTTTTAAAGATGAAATTGGTCAAGCACTGATTACATGTTTATGTTTATTTTGCAATATATCACTTTAGAATGAAGCAGCAATGCAAGTGCAGAAGCACCAAGTGCAGTTCAATGACTGCATGCTAAGTGCAGTCAGTGTCACAGGGTGCAAGTTGTAAACAACATGTTTATTTTGATCGGTGGCTTCAGAATCCTCATTTGGACTGGAAACTGAACTGTACAGACATAGCCCTACTCCATAAAACTTTCTGAAGGTGAGTCACCATGAGTTTCCTGATTTTCCGTCAATTTGCATTCTTTCAAAAGCTGTTTGTCAAATTCGACTTTTGATAAGTAAAAAATGCATGTGTCAATTATTCTAGGGTGTGCTGAGGTTGGTTTTAGGATGATTCCTTTTTATGCACATCCTGCTATGATTTCCCTTTAAATTCACATCCCACTCTGATAAATCAAGATGGCTACTACATGCATGGCGGCCATATTGATTTTATTTTCTGCCTTATAAATCTAAAAAATGCCCCAGTCCTTTTGTTTTCATTTCCTCAGGGTTCTAAAAGTATGTTACAGTGGTAAGGATGTTTCAAATAGATTTGTGGCATGCTCCAATAATCAAGATGCCCCCATGGCAGCCATCTTGATTTTGGTTTCCACTAAATAATCATTAATTTGTTTTCATTTCAAGGTATGTTTGGGTGCTTAAAGGGATACTTTACTCATCAATGTTAACCCCTAAAATAAAAGATTATATATTGAAACAGTGACATTTTAAATAAAAACAAGATTTGCAATAGATTAGCTTAATTTTTATGATTTTTAAAAAACTGACTAGCCTTCCATGTGCTACATGTATGAAGTCACAAGTGCTGAATTTGCACAGCCTGGTGTACGTACATGTATAGATACTGCAGTAAAACACCTAAAAATCTTACACGTAAATTATAATGTGACATCAAAAAGTAGCAAATTATAGAGAGGAAAATAAGTATTTGAACACCCTGTGATTTTGCAAGTTCTCCCACTTAGAAATCATGGAGGGGTCTGAAATTTTCATCTTAGGTGCATGTCCACTGTGTGAGACATAATCTAAAAAACAACAAAAAAAAAAATCCAGAACTCACAATGTATGATTTTTTTAATTATTTATTTGTATGTTACTGCTACAAAAGTATTTGATCCCCTATCAACCAGCAAGAATTCTGGCTCACATACACCTGTTAAGTTTTCTTTAAGAAGCCCTCTTATTCTGCACTCTTTACCTGTATTAATTGCACCTGTTTGAACTTGTTACCTGTAAAAAAGACACCTGTTCACACACTCAATCAATCACACACCAACCTGTCCATCATAGCCAAGACCAAAGAGCTGTCTAAGGACACCAGGGACAAAACTGTAAACCTGCACTAGGCTGGGATGGACTACAGGACAACAGGCAAGCAGCTTGGGAGAAGACAACAACTGTTATGATTATTTATTAGAAAGTGGTAGAAACACAAGATGACTGTCAATCTCCCTCGGTCTGGGATTCCATGCAAAATCTCACTTTGTGGGGTAAGGATGATTCTGAGAAATCTCAGAACTACGCAGGAGGACCTGGTCAATGACCTGAAGAGAGCTGGGACCACAGTCACAAAGATTACATTAGTAACACATGATGCTGTCATGGTTTAAAATCCTACAGGGCAGCAAGGTCCCCTTGCTCAAGCCAGCACATGTCCAAGCCCGTCTGAAGTTCACCAGTGACCATCTGGATGATCCAGAGGAGGCATGGGAGAAGGTTATGTGGTCAGATAAGACCAGAATAGAGCTTTTTGCAATCAACTCCACTTACCATGTTTAGAGGACAAGAACAACCCCAAGAAAACCATCCCAACCGTGAAGCATGGGGGTGGAAACATCATACCCTGGGGGTGCTCTTCTGCAAAGGGGTCAGGACGACTGCACCATACTGAAGGGAGGATGGATGGGGTCATGTATTGCGAGATTCTGGCAAACAACCTCCTTCCCTCAGTAAGAGCATTGAAGATGGGTCATGGCTGGGTCTTCCAGCATGACAATGACCCCAAACACACAGCCAGGGCAACTAAGGCTGGGCATACACTGTATAATATTTTCAATCGCTGTACTTGGCTCCAGCTCAAACTGTGCGATAAAACTGCAGGGGTTAAAAGTTCAGAGCGCACGATTCATGTTCTCACACTGTACGTCCCGATGCTCTGATGCGATCTGACTGCTCACATTGTACATTCAAAAACCACACGTTGGAAGCTTTTTTTTTCTTTTTAAAAAAAAATTTCATGCCTATCAGCGTACACAGTGAGTGAAATCAGGTGGGGGGAGGCTGAACGTATATGCAGGCACACACAGCAGACAGCAACATGATTCATGAGAGGACAGTAAAAAAAAAAAAGAAAACAACAGGTGTTGCAACACACTGTTGTATAAACAAACTATATTTCATACAGAGTCATACAGCTGAGCAAGGTGTAGCAACTTACTCCCTCATCTGTCATAAATCCTGTTGTTGTCTGCTGTGTGTGTGTGTGTGTGTGTGTATGTGTGCGCATATACCTTCAGTCTCCCCCACCTGACTCCACTCACTGTGCGCGCTGATAGGCATGAACTTTAATATGATATTAGGTTACTGCGAGGGAATGCAATAAAAAAAACAAAAAAAACATAAGACTTTACATGAGATCACTGTTTGCTCTCTCCGGTGTTTGCTCATGGACAGTGCGCAAAGTAATCAGCGCGTAGACGCTTGTAGCGCTGCTTCAACAGCGCAGAACCCTCACGAGCCACGACAGCTGACCAAAATATCAAATAGGTTTGATTTTCATCCAACCATATAATTCCCAATCGGGAGGTGGTCGTGAGATGTTAAACGCAGCTCGTTACTCCATATAGACTGCACGATGCAGGACGCACGATTAAGCTGAAACTCAATGCGATCCAAAAAATTGGCTGAAAAAGGGCCAAAACTCGCACAGTGTAAGCCCGCCTTAAGGAGGGGCTCTGTAAGAAGCATTTCAACGTCCTTGAGTGGCCTGGCCAGTCTCCAGACCTGAACTCAATAGAAAATCTTTGGAGGGAGCTGAAACTCCAAACCTGAAAGACTTGGAAAAGATCTGTATGGAGGAGTGGACCAAAATCCCTGCTGCAGTGTGTGCAAACCTGGTGAAAAACTACAGGAAATGTTTGACTTCTGTAATTGCAAACAAAGGCTACTGTACCAAATATTAACAAAGATTTTCACAGGTGTTCAAATACTTATTTGCAGCAGTAACATACAAATAAATTATATATATATATATATATATATATATATATATATATATATATATATATATATATATATATATATATATATATATATAAAAAAAATCATACATTGTGATTTCCGGATTTCTTTTTAGATTAGATTTCTCACAGTGGACGTGCACCTAAGATGAAAATTTCAGACCCCTCCATGATTTCTAAGTGGGAGAACTTGCAAAATCGCAGGGTGTTTAAATACTTATTTTCTCACTGTATATTTCTTGCTCTTATTTATGAATATTAGTCAAATAATTAGCCTATTTTTCAGATTTTGTAAGGGGTTTTACGGATATCTCTATACATGTGTTTACATTCAACAATGTGTTAAGAGGACTTGTGATGTCATAGCACAGGCAACTGGAGGAAGCTTCATTTGAAAAATTCTCAAAAAAATTAATTCCAATAATCAGAAACTGCATTTCAAGGTTGATTTGATCATTATCTTTATCTTTTAGAAACTGCTATTTTAATATGAATGGAGTGTCCCTTTAATATGGCCTTTTCAATTGCATGTAAAAGCTTAAAACCATGGTCCATTCCGTGTAAAATCAGGCTTTGCTTACTTTTTAGTAAATTACTCCTACAAAACCTTGGCCTTTACTTTGATGTTGTATCGGCAGCTTTGCTAAACAGGATTCGCGATATCAACAGACCACATTACACAATGCAAGCGTTGTCTTCAAAAAGTAAACAAAAAAGGAAATTAATTGTGGCACGCATAATTCAAATGGACAATGGCTTTAATATGGTTTGCATTTCAGTGCTCTATGCATAGAAAACATTATATGTAAATCCTTATTAGATTTTTGATGGTCTATATGTCCCACAGTGTCCGTCCGTCACATGCACATTGTCCCACAGTGTCCATCCATCACAGATATTTCAACACATTCTCTACATAAAACGAGAGTTACGAATGTAACTACGGTTCTATGAATTCCGGATGACCGCCAGAGGGCGGTGCTTTAGCACCTGGATAACTACATGTGCGCAGCACAGAGGTCGAGAATATATACCAACAAAGTCACGCCATTGAATGTGACCTGGGTGACGTCACTGGTTGTCTTTATACACCAGACGCACCCAGAGCTCGCTTCTTTTCGGAATGAACTCACAAGACTCTGAGTGACAAGCAACTCTGGTGGTCATCCGGAATTCATAGAACAGTAGTTACATTCGTAAGTCTCATTCTATTTCATTCCTCCTGACTGCCAGAGGGCGGTGCTTTAGCACCTGGATGACTTAATACCAACAAGGTCACGAAGAGTCACACTCACCTCGCATCAGCAGTGGGGAGTGGAGGCAGACAACACTGCCGAAGTCACCGCAGGAGGAGCAGCCACATTCAGTCTGTAATAGCGGGCGAAGGTACAGGACGAAGCCCACGTAGCAGCAGCACAAATATCACTCAAAGGGACACCTCTCAGTGCAGCCCAGGAGGTGGACACCCCTCTGGTGGAATGGCACGTAACCTTAGGAGGCTGAAGACCTCTGGACCTGTATACTTGTAAAATGGCATCCACGACACAATGCGAGAGTCGCTGCTTTGAGACAGCACAGCCTCTTTTGTGATCACCGTAACACAAAAACAGGGCATCTGTTTTCCGGATCCCGGCAGTCGCACTAATGTACTGCTTCAACATTCGGACAGAACACAGGGAACCTGAAACAGATAATCCTGGATCAGAATGCGGGACATACACAGCCAAGGAAACTGGCTGGTTAACATGAAAAGTTGAAATTCTCTTGGGTAAAAAGGACGGATTAGGCCACAGCATAACCCCAGATCCATCAGAATTCCATTGCAAACAGTCCCCAGCGACTGATAGGGCATGGAGCTCTCCCACCCGCTTAGCCGAAGACAGTGCAAGTAGAAAGGCAGTCTTCACTGACACCCATTTAAGATCAGCACTTTCAACTGGTTCGAAAGGGGATAAGCTTAAACCCTCCAGGACTAGAGAAAGGTCCCATGAAGGTACGCGTGCAAGCCTTGGAGGCCGCAAACGTAGAGCACCTTACAAAAAACGACACACTAAGAGGTGTGAACCCACTGACTGGCCATCAACGTAGACGTGCCGAGCAGAGATTGCAGCAACATAAACCTTCAAGGCAGCGACAGAAAGTCCTTTCCCCAGCAGTTCTTGTAAATATTTGAATAGGCACAGGGCAATGCTCCGGGTCTAACTTTTGTTTCTCACACCACTGCGCAAACAGCTTCTATCTGTTCTCATACAAAGCCCTGGTAGAAGCAGCACATGAATTAAGGATAGTCTGAACAACAGCCTGGTCACAAGAACTTAACAAGAAGTCTGGCCCCTCAACGGCCACACATACAGTTGAAGGCGTTCTGGGTGAGGGTGCCAAATCCTCCCCTGTAGCTGTGACAACAAATCCTTCCTCTCTGGGAGAGCCCAAGGTTCTCCCTCGAGGAGATTGGAAATCATGGGAAACCAAATCCTCCCAGGCCAGAATGGAGCAACCAGCAGCACCATGTGGCTGCTCTGCTCTATCCTGTGCAGTGTCAACATCAGCAGCAGGACAGGAGGGAAGGCATAAAGGAGGCAATCCGGCCACAGGTGAGCCAATACATCCTGCCCCAGCGGGCTGTCTGGTCCCAAGAGGGAGTACCATCGTGGGCAATGTGTCGAGGTGCTTGAAGCGAAAAGGTCCACTTCCGCTGCACCATATTTTTGCCAGATCATTTGGACCACAATCGGGTTCAGTCTCCACTCTCCCGGTGGTGGTTTCTGTCTGGAGAGTAAATCCGCTGTGCTGTTCTGTACACCGGGCAGATGAACTGCTCTGACACTCTGAAGGCGAGGCAACGCCATAAGAGAAGCTTCCGAGTTTCTGCCAATGAGTGATTGGACCTGGTGCCCCCCGACGGTTTATGTGATAGACTGTTGATGTGTTGTCCGACCGGACAAGAACATGTCTTCCTCTCAGGGCCGGGCGGAAATACTTGAGAACCAGTCGCACAGCGCGAAGCTCCAGCACGTTTATGTGTTGGGGTCTCTCCTGAGGACTCCAGACACCCCTCAACATCCTGTGATTCCACACGGCCCCCCAACCTTTGAGTGATGCATCTGTAACAACCACCTCTCTGCGAGAAGGAACAGAGCCTAGAGGGACACCCTTGCAGATGAAGTCCACGTTCCCCCAGGGTTTGAGGTGCAGAAGGCACTGGTTGGAGAGTCGTACAAGCCTGTGCTGGTGCAACTTTGAGTTGAGGCCTAGGTTGTTGATCCAAATCTGTAGGGGACGTAAGAACAGAAGTCCCAAAGGTACCACTAGCGACATTGCAGTCAATTTGCCCATCAACCGGAGCAGCAAACCAAAAGGCAGCGTCACAGCCCGTTGAATGTATGAGACGAGACGAATTACATCGTCCACTCTCTGCGGGGATGGCGATGCAGTCATAGTCAGGGAGTTGATGGCAATGCCGATGAAGGTCATTTGTTGACTGGGAACAAGAGAACTCTTTGCAAAGTTCACTATGAGTCCTAAATGAGAGACATGGTTCAGTAGAAGAGCTGTGTCGTTGTGCGCCTGCTCCTGAGTCGGAGTGCAGACAAGCCAATCGTCTAAGTAGGGTAGGATTCTTAATCCAAGAGCTTGCAGTGGGGCTAGTGCTGCAGCCATACATCTGGTAAATGTACGAGGGGTGAGAGAGAGGCCGAAAGGAAGCACCCTGAACTGGTATGCCTGACCTTCGAAAGCAAAGCGGAGAAACTGCCTGTGATGAGGCGCCACTGGCACATGGAAATAGGCGTCTTTTAAGTCAACACTTGTAAACCAGTCTCCTGGTGTGATAGTTTGAAGGACGTCTACTGTGCAGCGCATGTGAAACTGCAGCACTTTGATATAACGATTCAGACGTCGGAGATCGAGGATAGGACGAAAGCCGCCATCCTTCTTTGGAACAAGGAAGTAAATTGAATAGAACCCCCTGAGCTGGTCTGAACTGTGAACTGGTTCTATGGCCCCCTTCTCCAGGAGTTCCAAAATCTCCCGTTGTAGGGCAGCAGACTGCACTGAGTTGGAAACAACAGTCATCCTCACCCCATTGAACTTTGGAGGACGACATCTGAACTGAATTCTGTAACCTTCGAACAAGGTTGAAATGACCCATGGGTCTTGAACTTGAGCCTCCCAGTGGCTGAGTTGATTTTGTGAAAAACGGCTGGGGGCCAAACATTGGCAGTCAGACCCGACCACCTCTGCCTCGCATCCCTAAGGACCTCTGGGCACGATTACTGGAAGCTCTGCGAAACCGTTCAGTTCTCGGGGGTCTGCCCATAGGCTCACGAAAGGCAGGCTGCTGGGAGAGCTGGCCCTCAACTGCAAAAGCACGTGTAGCTCTGGGAGTCGGAGGAAGCCTGGATGTAGAGTGAAAAGCTGTAGCACGTCTGACTGGCTGAGGTCTGGAAGACCGGTGTAGGTCAACAAACTGTTGCCGAGATTTACTAGTCTCAACAGCACGCTCCAAAGTTTGTTGGGCCGCAGGTCCAAATACTTGGCCTGGAAGAACCGGTAGCGAATGGAGTGTGCCTCTGCAGGATTCGGATAGGGGGGACTGCGCAAGCCACACCTGACGTCTAGTGATGGTAAGGGTTGACATCAGTCTGCCAAGCTCTCTGGACATATAAGCAAAGGTTTGGAGTGAGGCATCACTAAGACTTTGCGTAGCATCATCAACCTCTGCTTCCCTCAAAGACTTTGAGAGGGCAAGGGCTAAATGGGACAGTGAGTTGCCTAGGCGACTGATGCGAGCAGCTATGTCATAGCTTTTGGTGAGGAGGTCATCAGTGACCTTACACTGAGGACATAGGCAGCGGGCATCCGGCTGAGCAGCATCAGCTGGAGCCACAACCAGGTTCGCAATAATGCTGTCAACGGCGGGCATACGGTTCAGACCATACTGCGCCGAATCACACATAGAGCTAAGGGCTCTGCAGTCCTGTGATAGATGGGTCAATGATTTGGGGTCCGCCCAACATCGGTGGAGCTCCTCGATATATGGTTGTGAAACTGGAACGTTGAACTCAGGCTTCTGAGTGACTCTGAAAAAGGCACTTGAAGCGGTGGTTTCCGCAGGGGGATTGTCGACCCCAAGCCTTGATAAAGCCAACTGAACAGCTTGCTTGACAAAGGATAGTCCAGGTCCGGTTTGCGGCATGGACTCTGCCTCAGAGGTATGAGAGCCCACTAATGAATGGCTTGGAGAAAGACCCCTCTCATCCTCATCCTCCACACAGTTTATATCACTTGTCATGTACAAGGAATCAGTTGCAGCAATAGACACGACATCTTCCTCCTGCTGAGTAAATACATAGGTCTGATCAGCCTCATTAGGGACAACAGGAACTGTCACTGCATCCCTAGGCTGTAGATTCAGAAGCAAGGACTTAATCTGAGCAAACTCAGAAGTCAACGTTTCGACCTTTTCAGCCAAAGCATGGTCATGGGTAACCTTCTTAGCAGAAGGGGCTCCTGCATGTGGGCGTTTACGGCGCTTTGGTTCCTTCCTGGGGCTGGAGGCCAAAGTCGCACTAGATATTCCACTTTCCAATGCCGCAAGTCTAGCAGATCTCTCTGCCAGTGGCATGCTGGCACAATTAAGGCAGGCATCGCCAGCTGGGGCTTCCCTCAGGTGTCCGATCCCAAGACACGAGGGGCAAAACATATGTCCATCATCTGGGCTCAAGGGAGCCAAACAGGTACTACAGCCATGCAACAAAGGCCCTGTCAACATTGTGGACTGTGTGCAGATGGCTAACACAAGCCCTGATGGTTACAAAAGAAGAGACAAAGCGTGAATCACACGCAGTGTAAATAGTAACACGAGGCACGGAGCGTGAAGCACTCACAGCCGCAGACTCGACACGAGGCACGGAGCGTGAAGCACTCACAGCCGCAGACTCGACACGAGGCACGGAGCGTGAAGCACTCACAGCAGCAGACTCGACACGAGGCACGGAGCGTTTAGCACTCACAGCCGCAGACTCGAAACGAGGCACGGAGCGTGAAACACTCACAGTGTAAAAGCTAATACAAGGCCCGGAGCGTGAAACACTCACAGCCACAGTAATAACACGATGCACACAGCCGAAAAACTCACAGCCCAAGTGCTAAGTCACTTAGAGCAACGACGACAACACTAGCTGCTAGCGGAGCTGTTAAACTTAGCAAATGGCAGCAGTGCAGACGAAGTACTTCAAGGAGTGGAAAACACTCACGGCAAGCCCAACACAGTACACTATACTGGTTCTGATACACACACTACCACGTAGTTAACAGGGTTAGTGACACAACTAAACAAATAGCCAGCTTTCATCAAAACAACACAGCTAATGTGCACAGAGGAAAATACCCAGCAGGGCAGCGGCAAAGGCGCGCACCCGGCGTTTAGGAAGGTGTACTCACGACAGGCGTCAAAGAATACAAAAAACGGTGAAGCCGTGTGTCGCAGCCTCTGGAGGACGTGTGCAGTGCACGTAGCTCCAACCGAAGGTGGGTTGCGAGGCTACAAGCGAGAGCGGCAATCGCAGCTAAATGCGTTCTCAACCTCTAAGAATGCGAGAATGTAGAAAAGAAGCGAGCGCTGGGTGCATCTGGTATATAAAGATGGGTGCATCTGGTATATAAAGACAACCAGTGACGTCACCCAGGTCACATTCAATGGTGTGACTTTGTTGGTATATATTCTCGACCTCTGTGCTGCGCACATGTAGTTATCCAGGTGCTAAAGCACCGCCCTCTGGCGGTCAGGAGGAATGAAATAGAACTATACTCCTTCCAGCAAAACCTCTTGCATGAGGCTTGGGCACTACAGAAGGCATGTTTCAAACACAAGCAGTTTTTTTCTTTTTTTCTTCTGGTTTTGTTTTTACAGCAAGTGAAATAATGGACCTATAAAAAAAAAAAAAAAAAAAAAAAAAAAAATCGAACTTAACACATTGTTTCCCACACTGCTGCATGGTGCAACAACTGGCATCAATGAAACTGTGCAGGAAGTTAGCATAGTTCCATACATATTTGGAAATGCATCTTTTGATCATCTGTAAATAAAGACACTTTTGTGAGGCAGGGATCATTATTTTGTCAAAATATTCCAGTTTCTGGGCCTTTTCATGCAAAAGAGTGACCAGGATTTTATTCAGAGAATAAAGATTGTTAAAAAAAACTACATTCTCAAGACTCCAGAGGTCCATACTTAAAAACAAATACATGTTCCACTTGTTTTGAAGAATTTATTTTTTTTTTCCACTGTTGCTGTTACATTTTGATGCCCAGCTTGGTGAACATGCTCCCTCATAGTAGGACATTTTGTTGCAGTTCAAGCTGAGGTGAGGCACATCAATGCACCCAAAACAAGTCCCAACCTCCGGTCTGGTTAAATGAAGCAAAGGCAGAAGTGGAAAGTTCTCTGAATGGCCACCTGAACCGAGCTTCAAAAAGGAGATATTTGAAGTTGAGCAAACGTTCTTGTTGCTATTGTTTCTGTATGACAACGTTGCTTTTCGTCCCACACATGGACGAGTCATGTTCAGTTCGTCGGATCTTCAGTTATTGATTCATATCGTCAATGTTCGTGAACTAGGTACGGGAAGGTACGGGAACTACGCAAACAATAAGGAAACGTCAAGACAGAAAGCAAAACGGAATACGGACGAATTGAAGTTGTCGTCAGGATTTGTTTACATTTTTCAACAGTTTAAAAATTCTGACGAAGTGCCAGCTACAGAAACAAAGCTGGAAGACAGTTAAATGATGTCGCCGAAAGTCAACATAAGTCCAGATTTTTTTGTTTAATTTTGGCTTTGGTGTCCTTTGTGCCGTATGACTGAGGCTTAAGACCAGTTAACTGTGACATTAAACACTGAATAATCAATGTGATAGTTGTTCATCTATCCAAATAGTCGTTTGCTGCCAAGTACTCTGCTTACAGTGATACTGTGTGTACACAACTCTATACAAGTTACTTTAGAACTTACCTGGTTGAGGACTTGTTCTATTTGATAGACCTCCTGCAGGGCTCCATATTCCAATAACTTCAGCTGGTTCAGCATCAGATAGACAGCAGCTCGCGGGCACGTTAACATGTGGCATGCGAGACATGAACCACGAATCAACAGGTATAGTTTCTATTGGAGGACAAAAGTGTTTGGCCCAATGGGGAGGGGGTAAGAAATAGACAGAAAATAAATATATGAGTGGATATATGGGTAAGAAATTCAACATAATGTAATGCTAAAATACCCTCGGCTGTATGAGCATAAAAATATGAAACAGAATGTGACCTTCTGTCTCTTTAACAAAGTTAGAGAAATATTTTTGAGCCTAATGCTCATGACCAGTAGCATCAATTTTGTTAGTGGTCCTCCTGGTCTAAGTTAGTGGACCCAGATATTTGGAAGCTCAAAGCCTCTGAGGGTGAGCCTCAATGTAGCATTACTCATCACATTATGTGCATATATTCTATCATTATTGTATTTGTAAATCTATAGCATGACAGACCATTTTCATTTTGTGTTGAATGTATGTAAAATAATAAACATTTTCTTACATGATCCTCTACTTTCATGTGAATGTACTCTGCATCTTCAATTCTGCCCTTGTGCTCACCTTATGTAGCCCAAACACAGCCTTTACTCTTAAATCTCTGATTTTTGGGGTAACAATTATATCTATTGCTTCTCAGACTAGTATGAGCAAATTTTATGATTGTTGAAGAAAATTGTGTTAAAGTTTCATATCACATTCAGATTTTGTAGCAAAATACAACAGTTGATCCAAGTTAAATTTTTATGTGTGCCATATATGGGAATGCAGTGGTGCTATGGTAACTCTCGCTGAGTCTGTCTGTGGACCAGCTCTGCAGCTCTGTGCACTGCTCCTGTTAAGTTAAAGAAGTTTTAGTTAAGATAATAGTAGCCTGTGGACACTTCATACTTTTACCCAATTCTCCTTTGTTGACCGAGCTTCATTCATGAAGTCAGTGGTGTGACTGAGTGACACAGCGCGGATCATTTTATTCTGTGAACAGCGTCTCAGTTATTTAAAGCACAAGATTGAAGAAAAGAAAAAAAACATTGGTCTTGTTTAACACTTAATCACTAAACCGACAAGATTTTTAACTCGACATTGGTCTAGCAGATGAAAATATCAACTAGACAGAGGTCAAAATTTACTGATCTGTGTCCTCAGACCAGCGGATTTCTTGCTTAAAATAGGTCAAGGTTAGCCATTTTTGAACTTGCCCAACGTCTGTGACCCAAGAATGTTCCCTGTGAATTTGAAGACCCTGGCAGCAATAGGACTGTGCTGAGCACAGACAGATGGATGCAAAGTCTTCACAATACCCAATGGACATACGAGGTCTGTCAAAGTATAGGTCCTTTTTATTTTTTTCAAGAACTATATGGATTTCATTCATATGTTTTTACATCAGACATGCTTGAACCCTCGTGCGCATGCGCGAGTTTTTCCACGCCTGTCGGTGATGTCATTCGCCTGTGAGCACTACTTGTGGGAGGAGTCGTCCAGCCCCTCGTCGGAATTCCTTTGTCTGAGAAGTTGCTGAGAGACTGGTGCTTTGATCAAAATTTTTTCTAAACCTGTGAGACACATCGAAGTGGACACGGTTCGAAAAATTAAGCTGGTTTTCGGTGAAAATTTTAACGGCTGATGAGAGATTTTGAGGTGATACTGTCGCTTTAAGGACTTCCCACGATGCGAGACATCGTGCAGCACTCCCAGGCGCCGTCGTCAGCCTGTTTCAAGCTGAAAACCTCCACATTTCAGGCTCTATTGATCCAGGACGTCGTGAGAGAACAGAGAAGTTTCAGAAGAAGTCAGTTTCAGCATTTTATCCGGATATTCCACTGTTAAAGGAGATTTTTTTAATGAAAGACGTGCGGACGGATTGCAGCGTCAGCTCGCAGCCGCTGCGACACTCCGCCACAGGAAAAACACCTCCGTTGGAAGCCTTAAGGACAAGTTGGAACATGTCCAGCTGTTAAACAATTTCTCATATACTCACTCCACTGAAAGCCATCAAAAGCCGCCTGGATTTTACAAATGGTTAACACGGAGGTGTTTTTCCTGTGCCGCCGCACCGCGCCGGCTGCGTCCCGACGCGCAGACCCGTCCGCACGTCTTTCATTAAAAAAAAATCTCCTTTAACAGTGGAATATCCGGATAAAATGCTGAAACCGACTTCTTCTGAAACTTCTGTCCTCTCATGACGTCCTGGATCAACAGAGCCTGAAATGTGGAGGTTTTCAGCTTGAAACAGGCTGACGACGGCGCCTGAGAGCGCTGCACGATGTCTCGCTCCGTGGGAAGTCCTTAAAGCGACAGTATCACCTCAAAATCTCTCATCAGCCGTTAAAGTTTTCACCGAAAACCAGCTTAATTTTTCGAACCGCGTCCACTTCGATGTGTCTCACAGGTTTAGAAAAATATTTTGATCAAACAAAGCGCCAGTCTCTCAGCAACTTCTCAGACAAAGGAATTCCGACGAGGGGCTGGACGACTCCTCCCACAAGGAGTGCTCACAGGCGAATGACGTCACCAACAGGCGTGGAAAAACTCACGCATGCGCACGAGGGTTCAAGCATGTCTGACGTAAAAACATATGAATGAAATCCATTTAGTTTTTGAAAAAATAAAAAGGACCTATACTTTATTGACAGCCCTCGTATTTTGGCCTCCAGTAAAAACAGGAAGGACTTTTATTCCTGTGAAAGTAAGTCCCTTCAGCTTCTCCCTTGTTTTCTTTTGGGGTCACCACAGCAGATCCAAGGTGGAGCTGCATGTTAATTTGGCACAGTTTTTACTCTGGATGCCCTTAGTGACACAACTTCACATTACATATAGAATGGGCAGGGGTGGTCTTGAACCAGGAACCTTCCTCACTGGAAATAAGCGTACTAACTGCTGTCAAATTATTTTTCTTTTCCCCCATCACAGGCCTCGACATGAAGCATTAAGCATTCAGGATGTACTTGACCTGCCATTCATGGACTGCACCCCTGGAACGTTTTTGAAGAACTACTTTAAAATGAAACCATTTTTTCCTCTTCTGGGCAGCATGGTGGATTAGTGGTTAGCACTGTTGCTTCACAGCAAGAAGGCCGTAGGATTGCTTCCCACCTGGGGCCTACGTGTGGAGTTCCCATGTTCTCCCCGTGTTTGCGTAGGTTCCTCCCACATCCAAAGACATGCAGGCTATGTGTACTGGAAACCTTAAACTGTCCATAGGTGTGTGTGTAAATCTGTTTGTCTGTCTATATGTGGCTAGACCTCTTCAAATTAGACCTTTTTCATCAAACTTATGCAAACTGATATTATTCCCATTCTCCAAGGTCTAAATTAACTAAATATACCAGTTACTTTGATCTTGGACCTTGGCTATGCCTGCCTCAAGAGCCATGTAGTTTTTTCAAAAACGCTGTAAAATTTGGGATATTATGTCCTTGTTTTCTTTGTAGCTTCCCAGAGGTTAATGCTATAGCATTGAAAGTGGTATCAAATGAAAGCTAATAAAATTGTCTTGCATATGGTGTCAAACACATGAACACCTGTGTAAATTTTAACTAATTTTAATGCACAAACATAAATATTTTTGATGCTTGGAAAGGATGACATCATATGATACATACCTTTATCTCAAAAATGTTACTCTACAGTTTATACAGCTTTACTAAAGCTGTATAGACTATAGAGCTATAGAACTATAGACTATAGAGCTCATGAAAAATAAGAGCAAAAACAAAAGTGTTGGATTTATATTTCTGTTCAGTGTATAATTGTTTCCTGGAGGTTAATGCAAAATATTAAAATGCATGTTTTGTTTTAATAGCAGTGCTAATATATTCAGTTTCATTTGGCTCATTGTAACTGAATATTTTACTCATTACTTCCAGTGAAATTTATGATTTTGTTTCAAGTTTACTTGGTGATAATTTGGCTTTTTACTTGTCAAACTTGTCATGTAACGTTCACTGAGCTTGACGCAGCATACAGCTTTAGTAAAGCTGTATAGACTATAGAGTAACATTTTTGAGATAAAGTTATGAATGAGGTCTGTCCAAAAAGTAACGGACCTATTTATTTTTTTCAAAAACTATATGGATTTGAATCACGTGTGATTGCATCAGCCAAGCTTGAACCTTCGTGCGCATGCGTGAGTTTTTCCATGCCTGTCGGTTGCGGCATTTGCCTGTGGGCAGGCTTTGAGTGAGCACTGGTCCACCCCTCCCGTTGGATTTCTTTTGTCTGAGAACTTGCTGAGAGACTGCCGCTTTGCTCCATGAAATGTTTTTCAGAAACTGTTAGAGACAGGCAGTTGGAAACCATTCGATAGATTCAGTTGGATATCGGTGAAGATTCTGTCGGTGTCACGCGGATTATGGACTGTTAAAACCTTTTTAAAGATGGCCCACAGCGGTGGAGGGCGTGGCGCGCTGAGCGGCCATTCGACAGGCTGGATCGACCAGATCATTTCTAAACAGAACGCTGTGTTGATCCGGGACATCATGTGACTACCACAGAAATGGCAACAGAGCTGGACATAGCACTTTTGCGGCACATTCCACTGTTACAGGAGATTTTGTAATGAATGACATGCGGAGGATTTCGCGCGTCGGCACGGAGCCGCTCAGGACGCGCAGCAAAAAAAAAAAAACACCTCCGAGTTGGAAACCATTCAGAAGATTCAGACAGCTTTCGATGGTTTTCAGTCGAGTGAGTATCCGAGAAATTGTGTAACAGCTGTACATGCCCCAACATGTCCTGTGAGACTTCCAAGATGGAGGTGTTTTTTTGCTGCGCATCCTGAGCTGCTTCGTGCCGACGCGCGAAATCCTCCGCACGTCTTTCATTACAAAATCTCCTGTAACAGTGGAATGTGCCACAAAAGTGCTACGTCCAGCTCTGTTGCCATTTCTGTGGTAGTCACATGATGTCCCGGATCAACACAGCATTCAGTTTAGAAATGATCTGGTCGATCCAGCCTGTCGAATGGCCGCTGAGCGAGCCGCGCACCCTCCACTGCTGTGGGCCGTCTTTAAAAAGGTTTTAACAGTCCATAATCCGCGTGACACCGACAGAATCTTCACCGATATCCAACTGAATCTATCGAATGGTTTCCAACTGCCTGTCTCTAACAGTTTCTGAAAAGAATTTCATGGAGCAAAGCGGCAGTCTCTCAGCAAGTTCTCAGACAAAAGAAATCCGACGGGAGGGGTGGACCAGTGCTCACTCAAAGCCTGCCTACAGGCGAATGACGCAACCGACAGGCGTGGAAAAACTCACGCATGCGCACGAAGGTTCAAGCTTGGCTGATGTAATCACACGTGATTCAAATCCATATAGTTTTTGAAAAAAATAAAAAGGTACGATACTTTTTGGACAGACCTCGTATCATATGATGTCATCCTTTTCAAGCATCAAAAATATGTATGTTTGTGCATTAAAATTAGTTAAAATTTACACAGGTGTTCATGTGTTTGACACCATATGCAAGACAATTTTATTAGCTTTCATTTGGTACCACTTTCAATGCTATAGCATTAACCTCTGGGAAGCTACAAAGAAAACAAGGACATAATATCCCGAATTTTGCAGCGTTTTTGAAAAAAACTGCATGGCTCTTGAGGCAGGCATAGCCAAGGTCCAAGATCAAAATAACTGGTATATTTAGTTAATTTAGACCTTGGAGAATGTGAATAATATCAGTTTGCATAAGTTTGATGAAAAAGGTCTAATTTGAAGAGGTCTAATATGTGGCCCTGTGACAGACTGGCATCCTGTCCAGGGCGTACCCCACCTCACACCCTATGACTGCTTGGATAGACTCCAGCCCCCCTTGACCTTTGATTGGAGTAAGCAGGTATAGAAAATGAATAAGTGAATAATTAAATTCATGCAACCCACCATATAAGAGTGGTTTATTTTTTTTTTAAATAAACAGATTTTTTTTTTTTTTTTTACATGGCTCCTCAATTCTACTTAGTCAAGAATCATTCATTTACTATACCCCCTTATTTCAATCAAGGGTCACAGGGATCTTGAAGCCTAGCATAAGCCATAAGGTGAGAGGTGGGGTACACCCTGGACAGGATATCAGTCCATCACAGTGCCACACAGAGATGGACAAATGCATTCACACACACACCTACGGGTCTATTTAGAGTCACCGGTGCAACTAATCTGCATGTCTTCGGAAGCGGAGGAACCCAGAACCCCCGTTGGGAACCCACACGAACAAGGGAAGAACATGCAAACTCCACACAAGAAAGGACCAGGGGGAAGCAATCCCATGACATTCTTACTGTGAGGCACCAGTGATAACCACTAAGGCACTGTGCTGCCCCTAGTCCAAAATCATACGAGTAAAACAAGCCTGTTAACTATTAAAAACATATCCATTACAATCATTATTATTATGTGAAAGAATAAAATCAAATTAAAAATATCTTCAAAAGCCAACTTTTACTCTAAAGAGAACTGGAAGTCTGTTCTCACCCTTCACGCACCTGTACAGTCTCTGTGAGCAGGTGAAGCACAGACATGGTAAGAAGGAGGAAAAAGTGAGTTTACTTATGCACCATCTGTCAGAAACAGATTTGGTGAGTATATGAACCAAAGAAAAGTGGAAATATGCTTTGAAAACTTTTACACCATGGATGTGCTCACTATTATC
This sequence comes from Thalassophryne amazonica, assembly GCF_902500255.1. NCBI lineage: Eukaryota > Metazoa > Chordata > Actinopteri > Batrachoidiformes > Batrachoididae > Thalassophryne > Thalassophryne amazonica. The sequence goes on along the minus strand of NC_047113.1, from coordinate 90,377,408 downwards.
GCTGAGTTGGTACTGCGCTATGAAAGAGACAGATGACCACTGACAATCTGTGTGAACAAAATAGGCTTGCTGCTCATTTAAACAAAAGCGGAGCATTAATGTGCTTTTAAAACTTTAAAACTTGCACTGTGGACTCAGCAGCAGGACCGACTGCCTGCTTGCTTCACTGACACCGTGCACATGAAATGATGTGCACAGAATTTAATTTAACAGAATTTAATTTATCTACCACTGTAAGTACAATTTTGGGATTGTCTGGGCAGACAAGTGATACTAAGCACACGGGGTGTGTGTGATTGAGAGAGAGAACATGCTTACATCAAAGAATAGCGGGTTATAGACAGGAAGTGGGAGCTCTATGTGTCCCATGTGTCCTGGACAGTGGTTGAAGTCCTGACAACATGTGGAACACACCTGATAAAACAACAACAGAGAGCAATATGAAAGCAGATCTACACAAGACACAAAACAGGAAAATACAGAAATGCAGCACCTGACCAGTAATAACATGATGGCGCAACATCTACATTATGATTATCAATTCTAAAGACTTAAAAACTGCAGAAGGACGTCAGTGGAGCTCTACCTCTTTGTTATCTGCTGGTCCCAGGGCCAGATCATACAGGCTGTTTGGAGCAACATTTCCAACACTGTCAAGGAACTTGTGGTTCGTGATCATCTTCACACTCAACTTCCTGCACAGGGAATAAAAAGAAAGACATACTTTCAGAACTGTATTTGCAATGAAACTGGACCACCGTTATTACATTTGGGCCCATTTACCCACACATGATCTTTTTTTCTTTTTTTTTTTAAACCAATGCACAAAAGGTTACACTTTGCATCTGTGTCTGAGGAAAGACTCAAACATAATCACTCCAAAATATCAGGAAGATGACGATGAAATGTGTGCACTGATCTCACTGCGATCATTCAGATCCGTGAGTGGTTACTGCACCGTTCTCAGAGCAGCATTTATCCTGAAAGTGTTACAAAAATATTACTACTAAACTCTCACCAGACAAAGCAGACATCCATCTTCCCATATTTCAAACTGGGGGTATAAAGTTATCAGCAAGTTACTTTTTGATGTTGACAAAGGCTACTTTTATTCACCAGTACAGTTCTTATGCAAATTAATATCACAATTACCATAAATTGCACTTTTAAATGTTATTTAAACACTGGACACCTTATTTTCATTTTATTTTAAGTGCATTTTAAAATGGAAACTCAATTCTAGGAGGATGTGCATCTGCCCTGGGGATGGCAACCACCTAGGCAGTCAACTGGTGCCTTCCCACATAATGGTATATCTAAAATAATGATATACCACCGCCAGGTGAAGCATGGGTGCCCCCTTGGACGTCTCCAGCCACTGAGTCTTCAACCCTCAGGCAACTATGTGTTGGATAATGCACCACATGGCCAAAATGTCAACGCAGACTCTTTCTCACTACACAAGTGATGCACCTCATTTTAGTCTAACTAACCACTCACTTGATACAAAGTCATTCCAGCAGTACGGAAGGATCCTCTGTCCTAGTACAACCCCTGACAAAAATGATGGAATCACCGGCCTCGGAGGATGTTAATTCAGTTGTTTAATTTTGTAGAAAAAAAAACAGATCACAGACATGACACAAAAGTAAAGTCATTTCAAATGGCAACTTTCTGGCTTTAAGAAACACTATAAGAAATCAGGAAAAAAAAAAATTGTGGCAGTCAGTAACGGTTACTTTTTTAGACCAAGCAGAGGGAAAAAAATATGGAATCACTCAATTCTGAGGAAAAAATTATGGAATCATGAAAAACAAAAGAACGCTCCAACACATCACTAGTATTTTGTTGCACCACCTCTGGCTTTTATAACAGCTTGCAGTCTCTGAGGCATGGACTTAATGAGTGACAAACAACATCAATTCATCAATCTGGCTCCAACTTTCTCTGATTGCTGTTGCCAGATCAGCTTTGCAGGTTGGAGCCTTGTCATGGACCATTTTCTTAAACTTCCACCAAAGATTTTCAATTGGATTAAGATCCGGACTATTTGCAGGCCATGACATTGACCCTATGTGTCTTTTTGCAAGGAATGTTTTCAGTTTTTGCTCTATGGCAAGATGCATTATCATCTTGAAAAATGATTTCATCATCCCCAAACATCCTTTCAGTTGATGGGATAAGAAAAGTGTCCAAAATATCAACGTAAACTTATGCATTTATTGATGATGTAATGACAGCCATCTCCCCAGTGCCTTTAACTGACATGCAGCCCCATATCATTAATGACTGTGGAAATTTACATGTTCTCTTCAGGCAGTCATCTTTATAAATCTCATTGGAACGGCACCAAACAAAAGTTCCAGCATCATCACCTTGCCCAATGCAGATTCATCACTGAATATGACTTTCATCCAGTCATCCACAGTCCACGATTGCTTTTCCTTAGCCCATTGTAACCTTGTTTTTTTCTGTTTAGGAGTTAATGATGGCTTTCGTTTAGCTTTTCTGTATGTAAATCCCATTTCCTTTAGGCGGTTTCTTACAGTTCGGTCACAGACGTTGACTCCAGTTTCCTCCCATTCGTTCCTCATTTGTTTTGTTGTGCATTTTCGATTTTTGAGACATACTGCTTTAAGTTTTCTGTCTTGACACTTTGATGTCTTCCTTGGTCTACCAGTATGTTTGCCTTTAACAACCTTCCCATGTTTGTATTTGGTCCAGAGTTTAGACACAGCTGACTGAACAACCAACATCTTTTGCAACATTGCGTGATGATTTACCCTCTTTTAAGAGTTTGATAATCCTCTCCTTTGTTTCAATTGACATCTCTCGTGTTGGAGCCATGATTCATGTCAGTCCACTTGGTGCAACAGTTCTCCAAGGTGTGATCACTCCTTTTTAGATGCAGACTAACGAGCAGATCTGATTTGATGCAGGTGTTAGTTTTGGGGATGAAAATTTACAGGGTGATTCCATAATTTATTCCTCAGAATTGAGTGATTCCATATTTTTTTTCCCTCTGCTTGGTCTAAAAAAGTAACCGTTACTGACTGCCACAATTTTTTTTTCCTGATTTCTTATAGTGTTTCTTAAAGCCAGAAAGTTGCCATTTGAAATGACTTTAATTTTGTAGAAAAAAAGCAGATCACAGACATGACACAAAACTAAACAGCTGAATAAACATCCTCAGAGGCCGGTGTCACGGTCTGAGATTACTACCAGTCTGAATTTACCAGGTAAAATGAGACTGTAGCAGCTACAGTCTGAACTTACCACCAGTCTGATTTTACCATCTTGGTATATTGAGACTTGTGTGTTATTGACCCTGGTCCAAATTTGCCAAGCAAATATATTAAATAATTTTTTTTAAATTGGAACCACAAGTAAATCCTGTCACTTTATATTGATGCTTATTGATTTAACCATTATAATTCTGGTTACTAGTTACCTAGCTATTCTGAAATTTCCAGCCTGCAAGTCCGAATTTACCAGCTTAGACTATATATACCAGTCTGAACTTACCAGGGCAACACAGTATGGGATTTCTGTATTTGAAATGAACCCATTAACACTGTAAAAATGATGATTTGTATAACTCAGTATAATGAGTAACCAGTCTGATTTTACCAGGTTGGTATAAATTTACCAGGCAAGTCTGAATTTACCAGAACAACAAATTTATTTTTGTGTTTGATCCCCAAATGGATCCTTCAACTTCATAAATAAACGAATTTTGAATTGATTATCTCACTGATTAGTTAACCAGACTGATTTTACTAGCTTGGTCTGATTTTAGCAGGCAAGTCTGGATTTACCATAGCATTATAATAGGAGATTTATTGTTGTGTTTGATACCCAAATGGAGCCTTCAATTTCATATATAAATGAATATTGAGTTGATTATCTCACTGATTAGTTTGGCAGCATGCAGGTCTGAATTATCACACAATGTGATATTTTGCTTAGGATTTGATCTGCAAAAATCTCTTCTAATTAACCAGCCAGGCATGAAATCATTTTGGATCCCTTAATAATAAGGAGAAACTTGATTTAAAGTTTATTATCCTTGATAGAAGAACAAAACCAGAGTGGGATAAATTTTGTATTATCTTTATTCACACATTTACTAATAGTAACAAGAAACAATAAAACTTACATGAACACCAAGCTATATACAAATTTCAAAATATTTGAGGCTGCATATACAAATGACTTCAACTACACATATAATAATAAAATCAAATTCACCCTATTCACCCTACCAAGGAATCATTACACATTACATAAATACCAAGTTTACAAAAAAAAAAAAAAAAAAAATCATCAAAAAAAAAATTTACCAAAAAAAAAAAAAACATATTACAAAACAGGGAACATAAAAAATATCTAAAGTCTATCGATAAAATCATCCATGAGAAGTTTGTGCCCCTGAGGGCAACATCCCTTGCAGAAGAATGGGGTGTTTTTCTGCACTATTCTGGGCACTGTTTCACATTGTCGGTGAAACCAGTCATCGCACAGGTCACATTGCACCATGAAGCGTTTTGGGTCATATGGCATGCGGCAGTGACAGAAGATGTCAAAATATTCATGGTGTGTGAAGGACTGGTGGGTACGGGGCTTCGGGGCACCAGGGAAGGGGAGCAGGACATCTTGTCTAAAATAATATTAAAATTAAAATAATCCAGACACATAATAATTGCATTTTGCAATGTGACCTAAACATTTATTTTCAGGAATATAAAATAGAAGAAATCCAACAATAAAAATTGTGAACAAGTTACTGTTAAATTAGACTAAAAACAGAAGTAAATAGTAAAAATAGTAAACATTTCACTGTATCCTCTTTTTCCAAATAAGTTTCAACAACATACCTGTAGGGACCAGTCCACAAAGGTTCAGTCTTTCCCCCCTTGCGGCTCAGGTTCTTCATTACACGACGAAGGACGGTGTCTCCAACGCTGAACGTGAAAGATTTTACACCTTTGGATTTTCGTCGGGCAAAGTGCTCTTTCTGCTTCTCCTGGGCTCTGTCAACATTCTTAAGCACCTGTATCAGATACACACACACACACACACATATCTTCTTGTTCTATATGTCATCTTGTTCATGGTGCTTAATATATATATATATATATATATATATATATATATATATATATATATATATATATATATATATATATATATATATATACACATACATACATACATACACACACACACACACACACACACACACACACATTCAACAGTCACATCTTAGAACATTGGTTCTTTCCATTCTCTGGAAGCAGAGGTAGAAATATCTTCCTCAGATTGCAGCTAAACCTTTAAAGGTAAGTAAAATCAAGTAAACCAAATGTAAAGATTGATAAAACTTTGTCCATGGTGAAATCAATTTCTTTCTTAGCTTTCTTACCTGCTCTTTCGTGGAAGACATGATGCTGCTCTTCTCGGCCACCATTTTCTCTATCTCCATGTCATCGACCACTGGCAGCTCAACAGATGGATCATCAGTGCCGAGCTGACAAAAAAAAAGCAGTTTATCGAGACTGAGAAACATATAAACAAGCATTATTGAATAACTGTAAGCATAGTTATTGAGAATGAGAAACACAAAAAAGCATTATTGAATAACTGTAGGGCATATCTTTCCAAAAAACATTATTTAGTCTTGGTCATTTAACATGACTGAAAAATGCTTTGACTAGCTGCCTTGTGATAATTTATTCATTGCTGATTTCTCAAAGCATCATAGGATATTTTATTACCTCCATAGGGGGGCGAGGGTGACGACCAAACATCAAAAAGAATGGGGTGTACTTGGTAGAGCCTTGTTTCTGGGAGCGAATCGAGTACGCGACTTCTTCCAGGTACGCGTCCCAATCGGACTGGTGGTCATTCATCAGCTTGGCAAGTCGGGCCTTCAGTGTTTGATTCGTCCGCTCGTCCAAGCCATTCGTCTGTGGGTGATACGCACTGGTTACAGATCGCTTGATGTTGAAGACTTTGCAGACCTCGTTGTTTATCTGGGATACGAACTCATGACCCTGGTCAGACAGTAATCTTTGTGGAGCACCCCATCTAAAATGACACAAATAAGCAAAAATCGCATTAATACAAAGAAAAATTAAATACACATCTATTCATTTTATAATAATCCTGGACAAGCAAACTTGTATGCATAATATTGATTACCTGTGAACAAATGTCTTGAGATAATTATGCATAAACACAATTCTAGATTTTATAGTAATTCTGGACTAAGCAAATTTTATACATAAAATATTGATTACCTGTAAATAAATGTCTCAAGATAATATTCCATGAACACATATTTGCTGCTTTGACCATTACATTCTCAAACGAGTTTCCATGCACCAGTGGTGGGCACAGATAACCAAAAAATTATCTTCGATAACAGATAATCAGATAACTGAAAAGTTATCATTGATAAAGATAAACCAATAAACCACCCAAAAATTTATATCGGAAGTTACAGATAACCGATAAATTCCAGTATTATTTCTAGTATATTTGCAACTACTAATAAACTGAATTTGAGTTTTAACACCACGATCGCTTCTGGAAACATTAAAGCGACAGTAGACCCAAACAATGAGCATGCACTTCTATGTTTGAACATCCTGCCTCCAGTTGGAAGCTCTTATTTATAGCTTACAGTGCAGAGGCAAGCTGGAACAGTCACCAAGACCAACTCTCTACCAATCACAACGCTCCGGTCAGGCGGAGGTCTTGGAAAATAAAGTCATACTGACTTATGGTTTGGTGTATAAATAAAATGAATACTGATAGAATAACTCCATTAAAGTCAATTATGTCATTTGTACAAAGTTAAAATATAACATATATCTTTTAATGTTGAACAATGCACTAATTCTGAGGTTTTGTAACAAACAGACAAATCACAAAGGATTCTGGGTAAATGTGCCTCTGTTAAACACTGATTGGTTCAGTCATTCACTATGTAAACCAACATATTAATGTGACGTGTGTTGGTGTTTACAGATGTGCTTTTGTAAAATATTCCATTTTTTATTTGTAAAAACAGGCATTTTTACGGAGCCCTAGAAGTCAATCAATCAATTCAATCAATTTTTTTATATAGCGCCAAATCACAACAAACAGTTGCCCCAAGGCGCTTTATATTGTAAGGCAAGGCCATACAATAATTATGTAAAACCCCAACGGTCAAAACGACCCCCTGTGAGCAAGCACTTGGCTACAGTGGGAAGGAAAAACTCCCTTTTAACAGGAAGAAACCTCCAGCAGAACCAGGCTCAGGGAGGGGCAGTCTTCTGCTGGGACTGGTTGGGGCTGAGGGAGAGAACCAGGAAAAAGACATGCTGTGGAGGGGAGCAGAGATCGATCACTAATGATTAAATGCAGAGTGGTGCATACAGAGCAAAAGGAGAAAGAAACAGTGCATCATGGGAACCCCCCAGCAGTCTACGTCTATAGCAGCATAACTAAGGGATGGTTTAGGGTCACCTGATCCAGCCCTAACTATAAGCTTTAGCAAAAAGGAAAGTTTTAAGCCTAATCTTAAAAGTAGAGAGGGTGTCTGTCTCCCTGATCCAAATTGGGAGCTGGTTCCACAGGAGAGGAGCCTGAAAGCTGAAGGCTCTGCCTCCCATTCTACTCTTACAAACCCTAGGAACTACAAGTAAGCCTGCAGTCAGAGCGAAGCGCTCTATTGGGGTGATATGGTACTACGAGGTCCCTAAGATAAGATGGGACCTGATTATTCAAAACCTTATAAGTAAGAAGAAGAATTTTAAATTCTATTCTAGAATTAACAGGAAGCCAATGAAGAGAGGCCAATATGGGTGAGATATGCTCTCTCCTTCTAGTCCCCATCAGTACTCTAGCTGCAGCATTTTGAATTAACTGAAGGCTTTTTAGGGAACTTTTAGGACAACCTGATAATAATGAATTACAATATTCCAGCCTAGAGGAAATAAATGCATGAATTAGTTTTTCAGCATCACTCTGAGACAAGACCTTTCTGATTTTAGAGATATTGCGTAAATGCAAAAAAGCAGTCCTACATATTTGTTTAATATGCGCTTTGAATGACATATCCTGATCAAAAATGACTCCAAGATTTCTCACAGTATTACTAGAGGTCAGGGTAATGCCATCCAGAGTAAGGATCTGGTTAGACACCATGTTTCTAAGATTTGTGGGGCCAAGTACAATAACTTCAGTTTTATCTGAGTTTAAAAGCAGGAAATTAGAGGTCATCCATGTCTTTATGTCTGTAAGACAATCCTGCAGTTTAGCTAATTGGTGTGTGTCCTCTGGCTTCATGGATAGATGGGTATCATATGCGTAACAATGAAAATTTAAGCAATACCGTCTAATAATACTGCCTAAGGGAAGCATGTATAAAGTGAATAAAATTGGTCCTAGCACAGAACCTTGTGGAACTCCATAATTAACCTTAGTCTGTGAAGAAGATTCCCCATTTACATGAACAAATTGTAATCTATTAGACAAATATGATTCAAACCATCGCAGCGCAGTGCCTTTAATACCTATGGCATGCTCTAATCTCTGTAATAAAATTTTATGGTCAACAGTATCAAAAGCAGCACTGAGGTCTAACAGAACAAGCACAGAGATGAGTCCACTGTCCGAGGCCATAAGAAGATCATTTGTAACCTTCACTAATGCTGTTTCTGTACTATGATGAATTCTAAAACCTGACTGAAACTCTTAAAATAGACCATTCCTCTGCAGATGATCAGTTAGCTGTTTTACAACTACCCTTTCAAGAATTTTTGAGAGAAAAGGAAGGTTGGAGATTGGCCTATAATTAGCTAAGATAGCTGGGTCAAGTGATGGCTTTTTAAGTAATGGTTTAATTACTGCCACCTTAAAAGCCTGTGGTACATAGCCAACTAACAAAGATAGATTGATCATATTTAAGATCGAAGCATTAAATAATGGTAGGGCTTCCTTGAGCAGCCTGGTAGGAATGGGGTCTAATAAACATGTTGATGGTTATATGATGTTATACCACGGAGTCAGACACTTCTAATTTAAAGCTCTCTTTTTCAGAGGAGCTACAGCATCCAAAGTTGTCTTCAATGAGGATGTAAAACTATTGACGAGATACTCTATCTCCCTTACAGAGTTTAGGTAGCTACTCTGCACTGTGTTGGTATATGGCATTAGAGAACATAAAGAAGGAATCATATCCTTAAACCTAGTTACAGCGCTTTCTGAAAGACTTCTAGTGTAATGAAACTTATTCCCCACTGCTGGGTAGTCCATCAGAGTAAATGTAAATGTTATTAAGAAATGATCAGACAGAAGGGAGTTTTCAGGGAATACTGTTAAGTCTTCTATTTCCATACCATAAGTCAGAACAAGATCTAAGATATGATTAAAGTGGTGGGTGGACTCATTTACTTTTTGAGCAAAGCCAATAGAGTCTAATAATAGATTAAATGCAGTGTTGAGGCTGTCATTCTCAGCATCTGTGTGGATGTTAAAATCGCCCACTATAATTATCTTATCTGAGCTAAGCACTAAGTCAGACAAAAGGTCTGAAAATTCACAGAGAAACTCACAGTAACGACCAGGTGGACGATAGATAATAACAAATAAAACTGTTTTTTGGGACTTCCAATTTGGATGGACAAGACTAAGAGACAAGCTTTCAAATGAATTAAAGCTCTGTCTGGGTTTTTGATTAATTAATAAGCTGGAATGGAAGATTGCTGCTAATCCTCCGCCCCGGCCCGTGCTACGAGCATTCTGACAGTTAGTGTGACTCGGGGGTGTTGACTCATTTAAACTAACATATTCATCCTGCTGTAACCAGGTTTCTGTTAGGCAGAATAAATCAATATGTTGATCAATTATTATATCATTTACCAACAGGGACTTAGAAGAGAGAGACCTAATGTTTAATAGACCACATTTAACTGTTTTAGTCTGTGGTGCAGTTGAAGGTGCTATATTATTTTTCTTTTTGAATTTTTATGCTTAAATAGATTTTTGCTGGTTATTGGTGGTCTGGGAGCAGGCACCGTCTCTACGGGGATGGGGTAATGAGGGGATGGCAGGGGGAGAGAAGCTGCAGAGAGGTGTGTAAGACTACAACTCTGCTTCCTGGTCCCAACCCTGGATAGTCACAGTTTGGAGGATTTAAGAAAATTGGCCAGATTTCTAGAAATGAGAGCTGCTCCATCCAAAGTGGGATGGATGCCGTCTCTCCTAACAAGACCAGGTTTTCCCCAGAAGCTTTGCCAATTATCTATGAAGCCCACCTCATTTTTTGGACACCACTCAAGACAGCCAGCAATTCAGGGAGAACATGCGGCTAAACATGTCAGTCCCGGTCCGATTGGGGAGGGGCCCAGAGAAAACTACAGAGTCCGACATTGTTTTTGCAAAGTTACACACCGATTTAATGTTAATTTTAGTGACCTCCGATTGGCGTAACCGGGTGTCATTACTGCCGACGTGAATTACAATCTTACCAAATTTACGCTTAGCCTTAGCCAGCAGTTTCAAATTTCCTTCAATGTCACCTGCTCTGGCCCCCGGAAGACAATTGACTATGGTTGCTGGTGTCGCTAACTTCACATTTCTCAAAACAGAGTCGCCAATAACCAGAGTTTGATCCTCGGCGGGTGTGTCGCCGAGTGGGGAAAAACGGTTAGAAATGTGAACGGGTTGGCGGTGTACACGGGGCTTCTGTTTAGGGCTACGCTTCCTCCTCACAGTCACCCAGTCGGCCTGCTTTCCCGACTGCTCGGGATCTGCCAGGGGGGAACTAACGGCGGCTAAGCTACCTTGGTCCGCACCGACTACAGGGGCCTGGCTAGCTGTAGAATTTTCCACGGTGCGGAGCCGAGTCTCCAATTCGCCCAGCCTGGCCTCCAAAGCTACGAATAAGCTACACTTATTACAAGTACCGTTACTACTAAAGGAGGCCGAGGAATAACTAAACATTTCACACCCAGAGCAGAAAAGTGCGGGAGAGACAGGAGAAGCCGCCATGCTAAATCGGCTAAGAGCTAGTAGCTACGCTAACCTAGCGGATTCCTAAAAACACGCAAAGTGAATAATGTGTAAATAATTTAGAGGTGATTCAGCAGAAGGAGTGCTTTAGTTAAGGCACGTAAAGATTACACTGGGAAACAAATCGTAATCTAGATAACTAGATCAATCTAACTGCGCAGATTAAACAGCTAACAGATACAGAAAAACACCGCTGTGCTCCGGAACAGGAAGTGATACAATACCGCAGTGAGAGCCAACCACCAACCATCATCACAACATGTTTTGCATGTGGAGAGAATGTGAGACTGTTCAGATTTTTTTTTTTTATTCATGTGAGAATTGTTTGGACTGAGTTTCAGGTTAATCGCGCATCCTGCATCGTGTATTGTACATGGACTAACAAACTGTCTGCTGCGACATTTAAGATGCGTGGAATTTAACAAACGCAAATACAATACCGTCTATAAATCCAGAGAATATATTCACAAGAGTTTTAGGCACTAGAGTTTAATGCTGTTGTCTGTGGAGCCTGAACAGAGTGTCTGAAATGCATTTGTCCTGTTGTGAACGTACTAATCCTACCCATAATGCACTGCTCGGCACAGCATGTCCACACTAAAACCTTAAAAATTAGCACATTACTTTAAAACTAAAACATATATCTGTTATTTTCACTTTATAAAAAACTTCAGACATGACAGTAATTTTAAATAACTTGTCCAAAATTAGTATGGTTAAAATTAGAACCATAAGTTAAAAATATATGCCTCTGCATGACTTGGGAGATATTGCCAGTGTATCAGTATGGTGTTAAAGAAAATGATTTTTTTTCTCTTAAAAATCTGTTTTTTCTTTGCCTGCGGAGGATAGTGTAGTTCTTCATAGAAACAGCTGTCTTCTGTTTGCAGAGGGTGGAACCATATATCTGTTAGGAAACTTTTATCAGGTAGGTGCTCAACTGATTTTCAATTTTAAAATGTTTGCTGCTGTTCAGCTTTGTTTACTACATTATCGGTCTAAAAGATATCGGACAAAAATTCATCGGAAGATAATTAATCCGATAATGGTTTTTAAAAGTTATCTATAAAGATAATCCGAGAATGAAAACATTATCTTCGATAATTATTTGTTATCAGATTATCGGAACTGTGCCCACCACTGCCATGCACACACTGTATAATAATTACCTGCAAACAAATGTCTTCAGACACGCAGCTACACCCTCGGCTGACTTGTTCTTCAGGGGAAAAAAGTCCACAAACGTGGTGTAATAATCTGTGAAGGTGAGCACATACTTGTACAATGTGTCTGTAGTAGGCAGGGGACCTGAAATACAGAACAGAATAGAACAGAATTTTATGTCTCATATATATACAATTTGTCAAATTCAAACTATGCAAAAACTATTATTTATAATATGAGAGGGTGTCACATTATATCTTAGTTCAACTTTACAGTGATGCGAGTTACAACCATTTTTTTTCATAAATTCACAGATTTTGACAATTTCTATGCTGATCATAATTCTTCGTTATCTATATCAAAAATATTTACCTATGAGATCCCTTCCAACGAGTTCGAGTGCCTCACTGACTTTGATGGTTTGTAGCTCGGGGGCTTGGGTCTTGAGCTTCTCAAATCGCTGACACCGACCACATGAAGAAACCTTAAAAATATAAATAAAACATGCTTAATTACAATAACCTCTCATACTCTGACAAAGTCACATCAACAATTTTCCCAAGTAAAATCAACCCAAATCAGAAGAATAATAATAAACATTGATATTTGCAATGACATATCTAGTTGGTAGTTCCTTTTTTCCATGCACATCACTCTGACACCAATCATATGAGGAGGTACAAATTAAACATATGAGTATGAGCATAATATATTCTCAAACTTGCACAAAGTAAAATTAGCAATTCTTAAATAAAATCTTTGAAATGTCTAGAACATAAAATATTCATTAGAATTTGAAATATATTACCCAGAAACAAGCATTGATAATATATAATTTAAACTTAGTTTGTGGAATAAAAAACTAAATCATAAAAACTAAATGCTTACATATTCCTGGACATCTTCTTTCATCCCGTTCCACCAATAATACTGGGATATCTTGGCTAAAGTGTTGTTGACACCACTGTGGCTGCCCATTGGTGATGAATGATACTGCTGGAAGACTTCGATAACTTCGGCAACCTCAGTCAGCACTTTCTTCCTGCAGTCTCCTTTCGAGCCAATGTAGTACAGCTCTTTTTCTGCAAAGACATAATCATAAAATAGAGTGAGACATAATCATAAATTAAAAGCGAAACTAGTAATTCTCAATACAAAATCTCTGAAATGTCTATGACATTAAACACTTATTATAAATTAAAATATATTACCCAGATTACATGAAATTCAATCTCATTCTACAATCTAAAGGAAAACAGGCTCATGGCGAAATTATGTCCTTGCGGAGTTAGGCAGTCCAGCTCGTATGTGGACAAAGTTGATCAGTGGCAAAGCTGGTGTAGGGATGTCCATAAACAACATGAAAACAGAGACTGGAATGGACGTGGCGTGACTAGCAGCGTGCCACACAGCGGCCATTACTAAGGGTGGAGAGAGCACCTTGAGCCAGTTAAACAGAATCGAAATGAGGGGAAAAAAGGCAGCCAGAGCTTCACCATCAATTGCACCAACTACAAAAACAACTTCTCAAATACTAAAATGAACTGTACAAGAGCCTTAATGTAATTATGTAAAACAAATGTCTATTTTAAAGTCGTTATGTCGCAATTTAATATCAATATACTGAGACTATAACTCAACGCCATAAGTTCTTTTCACTAAGCTGCGTTCACATGCATACAAATATGGAAACAAAAATGTTTAAATATATTCATGTCTATATACTTGCAATTGTTGTTTAATATGATGTGTTCATGGTGGTCACAGGCGGCATTTAAATTTTAACAGTGTGGTTGGAGGGGATGGAGGAGGTACTTTTTACCCTGACTGAGGGTCAAAAGTCATAAATTCTGAATGGCTTTATATCTACTTGGAATAAAATGTTAGTAAAAATCATATATATGTTGTTGTCATTAAAAGACTAGCAATAATATTACAGTGGAAAAAGCAGCAAGGTAAATGAGTACAATGGCAAGGCATACTTCAGATTTAAATTTTAATACATAAGGATTTTTTGTCCAGGCATGTATGGGTTCATTAGAGCTTTTAATCAGCTTGAATACAACTTACAAGGCTTCATTTATAAAAATCCATCGAGAATTATGATGAAAGGAAAAAAACATCACAGTAAATGGATATTTTCCCCCAATTTTCCAAACTTTATATAAAACTTTTTTTTTCTACCCAGACAAGTATGGGTTCATTAGAAAGAGCAATTCAAGGGCTTTGAAACAAGCCTACTTTTATTAAAATCTGTTAACAAATAGCGACAATAGGGCGAGAAAAGCAGCACAGCCTGTCATAATTTCCCCAAATTTCTGCATTTTACATAAAAGTTTTTTTTTCATCCACACATGCATAGGTTCAATGGAAAGAGCTTTCAAATGGCTTTAAAAAAGCCTACATTTATTAAAATCCATTAAGAAATAGCGACGCTAGTGCAAAAAAAGCGGTCAGTTTATTACTGATGATCGGCACATCTCCACCCTTAGTAATGGCGCCTTCCTGTCCCGAGCGACGCCAATAGGTTGAGGTGCGCACGTCCATTCCAGGTCTATATTTCCATGATAAACAATATATACTTGCTTAAGAGAATCTACAGGCATTATTCTTGAAAATATTGGCAAATTAATAACAGCTTGGTTGTTCAATTGTCGGTGGTAAATATGGGTGGATTACAGTTTGTGTATTGCACCATTCCACAAGAAGTAAACAAAAAGATATGTACTTACTGTCTTCATCCCAAATGTGCTTCTTGGACTGGTTCCTGATGTTGCGATGGTCCTTTTTGTCTGTATCACTGGAGTACTTCCCAGTCTGTAGGAAGACTATCAGTTGGGACATTTTTTTCCTGAATGTTGAAAAATCGCTGGTTTCGCTCTTCTTTGGGGTGTGCGTTTTCCTGACATTCATTTTGAGGCTCAGAAACAAGCGATTCCTCCTCCATATTGAAGATCGCCGCAAGAAATGGTAATTTAAAAAAAAAGAAAAGAAAAAAAAATCGATCACAAATATAGTCCCACTTCAAATTTTCTGAATCAAAAGTGTGTTTCAAAATACGTCTGCTTGGTTGAAGATCGCCGCAAGAAATGGTAATTCTAGACCTCCCGGAAGTTGACCGTGAAAAAAAAAAATCGATTTGCGCATGCGCGTGGTAAAATGAGACCGGCGCAAACTCAGACCACGACACCGGTGATTCCATAATTATTGCCAGGCGTTGTACCAAAGACATCCATTCGTCAGTTCAGGTCACTGGTTAGTGTCCAAATCTCACAACCATACAGGAAGATGGGAAGCACCATGTCAGGACAATTTACAATCTCATGTAACCTTGTGATAGCATCTTTGTGACAGAATGTTTCTTGCATACAGAAACTGCTGACACACTTGAATTACTCATAGTGCCTCTGGGACCAGTTTTGGAGCCTGAAACACTTATTTCTTTGCCTGCCGGCTGTTCTCGTTAACATGGTGGTCCCCTTGTGTTATAATCTTGTCTGGAAAACACTGCACTCCATTCACATATTGGCTGTATGCAGCAGATGGTAAACTGAAAGTATCACAAAAAAAACATCTGGTGAGCTATATTCGCCTGCTAAAAATGATAGATGTCTTCTTTTAAAAGTAGAAGTATCTGGTAGAATATGGCCTTTAAAAAATGCTTCATCGTATGACACTCAGCAAGCAACAAAATGCAATGCAGTATAAATTTTATACTGCACTGCAAGCGTGAGAAAGGCAGTTTTTTGTTTGTAATGAAAGTTACAGGCAGCGAGCTAATGTTAGCAGACGTGTTTTCAGCTCATTTGTTAGCTAACAACAACAAAAAACTTTATCTCACCTTATCTCTTCGGCAGAGTACATGCCAAACGACATTCCCTCCAAGCGTCGCCATGGCATTTCTTTTCCAAACAACATTATGAATAATTACATGGATATTTGTTGTTATGATGTAGCCGCGCTGGTTTTCAGCCACATGCCGAAAAAAGTTCCTGCGTGCAGCTTCACGTGTGGACCGTCACATGAAACACAGATCAGAGGGGGGCACAAATACATCTAACCATGCCTTTATGCAGAACTGTAAAAATATTTTTTTTAATTACACAATTATTTAACTATAATATGGCTTTCTGTCTAAAAAGTGTAGATAAACTGTGATGTTTCTTGTACCATTAAACAATATTATCACAACCCCACCCCCCCAAAACACGCATGGTTTCGTCCTCCCAGAATCCTTTGGTTGTAGCATCATGGCGGCGTCCAGTCGGCACCTTGGATATTATCTTCACAGAAATAGTCGTTTTTTGCTAAATCATGTTGAGCGGTTGTTGCGTCGCAGGTCAGTCGACTTACAGTTATTTTGTAACGCTTAAATGTTGTCCAGTTTATGTCGATATAGGTGCGTTTTGACTGATTTTTGACAGCCGCAGCTGGAGGCTAATCCATGCTAACCATAAACTAACCCTGTGATCCCAACCAGCTTTCTGTCAGCAATAACTCAAAAACAGCATCAGCTGTTATCCTCTAACCTATCTAGTCAAATGAGCACAGAGTGAAGATGATCTGATCTGACAGTCGTGGTCTTTGTTGCCCCAGAGCAATCGAAAAAGCAACTTTGTGTACTATTTCATAGTTGTGTCTGCCATCTGCTGGATGGATTATGGAAAATTGGAAGAACAACTGATATAATTTTCATTAGAGCTGGATGATAAAATGATAACAGATAAATTATGCTTTTAGATATTTATACTTGATATTGACAGCTCTAAACATCAGAACATGTGCAGTTTTTAGCTTGTGTTGTTTGAGTTGAAGCAGGTAAAGAAAGTGCTGGAATCCGGGCACGGAATTTGACTGTGTATTTGTAACTGTCATACTCCAAAGTTGAAAAAGCTGTTGACGAAAAAAGGTTATCTAGCAAAGGGTTTTAGTTGTGCTGATTGCTACAACAGGATGAGAAAATAAAGATGGGTGCACCATTAAGTGAACACAGATTAGTGTTCTGCAAAATTTTACCATACTGAAGTCAATGCCAAGTGTTTGTGAGTTGTTACACACCTCCCATCTTGACCTTTCACAGTAGGATCCACAGAATGCACTGCTGCTGCCATAGTGGTTATAATAGTCTATTTGTGTAGCACTTTCTACATCATAAATAAAAAATAGCAGATAAACTTAACCTTCTAGTTTCTTCAGTTTTCAGTCATGATAAGGGTGCTCTTCATAAACTGACAATATTATTAATTTATATATTAAGATAAACCTCAATATTGATCAGTATACCAAAAAAAAGATATTTTTGTCATATTGCTCAATCATAATTTGCATGTCATTCCCATTGATTTGCCCTGTCTGTTGTTGAATATAATAAAACAGAAGTGAATGATGGTTAGTCAGGGCGTGTACGTGCGCTCGCACCTAGGTCGCTTGTTTCATACATGATATGCTGACAGGCATGTCAGTTCTTTAGAATCAGGACTATCATCATTACCAGTAAGATTAATAGTAGTATTCTACTGTATTATTAATTAATTTAAATTGGACCATTAAGTTTCCATTATCTCCATTAATAACAGATATCAGTTCAAACGGGTTGTTTTCAACAGCCAAGTTGGGGATGGCAGGATGTTCCTAGATCACACGTAGTTACATCAACATGTTCTGGGTCTACCCATGTGCCTCGCTCCAGTCTGTAAAACTTCACATGGAAGTCATAGAGTGGGAATACTAACCAGATATATGAACATCCTTAAACTAGCTCCTGTCGGTCCACACTGCGGGTCTACTCTGCTCATCTTCTGAGCATCGGGTCTTGTCACTCAGTGAGTCATTTCAGCTGCTTGTGTCCACATGGTGAGAGTTCACAGTAAAAGGATTCGAATTTAGACTTAAAGAAACTCTGACATAACCATTGATGGTGCCTTAATGTGCCAGCCGATCTCTAGCAACATTTTTAGCCCAATACAGTTGAACTTCATTTTGCAGAAATTACGATCAGACTTAAAGGGAGAAATGTATAATTTTCCTGTAGCGTTCCGTGGCCTGAAATTTAGAGGTGCTGATCCTCCTCTGTTTTACACTGGGCTGCACACAATCTTTGGCAGCACATTGTTCCAGTGCAGAAACAGTTAGGAGCTGCATGGATTAAAAAGCACCACACTCTGTACCTCAGCAGCAGCACCCTGACATTATCATCAGAATTGGGAACAAAACACAACTTGTAATTCACTGTTTATTTTGTGTCTTTCAAAAGAATAGTTGCAAACAATGAGAGTAAATCACAAACGGCATATAAAAGCAAATTATAGTGCCAGCCCCTTCTCCCCACCAGCAACAAAAAGAGAGACTGCCAATCAGGACCAGAGTTTTGTTACTGTGTTGTCTTTCTTTGTCTGACCAATGTACCCCTACTTTTCCCCCTCAGAACTTTCTGCTCGACTTCAACTCTGAGACAGCAAATTACTGAAGCTGAGAAAGGTAATTTGGCAAGACATTCTGATATGTAATAGTAAACGTCATCACCACAGTATACACAGTGTTCAGAGGATTTGCAGCTCATCTGTAATCGTGTGAAAGTTACATGATAGGTTTCTGAACAAACGTTCAAGTTCTAAGATACAATTTTGTGGGTAAAAGTAGATATACTGTATATTATACAGTAAAACAAAGCAGTCTGGATGAGCCCAGTCACAGCAGAGGTACAGGGTGTGCCAAAAAATTGCCACAAAAATAAAGCCATAGAAAATCTACACACGTTTTGATGCTGATATCTTTCATATGTCATCTTAAAGCATATCTCAGGGAATTTTATCTCTGGTGTTCATTTCTAATTTCACCTCAGCTCGTAAGAGTTTTGGCATTCACAAGATGTGCTCAATATGTGCACTGCTCCTCTGGTTGGGTCAGATCTCTCTTTATTAACATTATGAACAAAGTTTGAAACTTCTTTACAATCCTCCATACTGTCTTTCTGTCTGAAGCTTTTCTAACTGCAAAATGACATTGATATTGTCGTTGGGTTTGCACGATCGATTTGGTCTCAAAGTAGAATTCCACCAGTTTCCCTTTTTGCTCGATTATAAGCGGTATCCTATTGGATCAGTCTCAAACTACATCAGAAGAAATTCCTCACATATATCTTGATGTCTTAAAAAAAAAAAAAAAAAAAACAGAATTAAGATTAGCCATTGTAGAATTAGAGTCAAATGATTTTGTAGCACTTTTCTGGGATACCCTGTACGAAATGAAGATCATCACTGACACTCACCAATTCGAGGAAAGTGGGACTGTATTTCCTTGATTAAAAGTCCGGCCTTTTTTTTTTTAAGCCACACTCAGACCTACACTTAAACGAGGCAGGGCGTAATTCAAGGGCGGTGATTATTAACAAAATGCTGCTTGCTGCCTGCACTGTAATGTGTTAAGTTTCACAATATTCCAAACCGAATTAGATCAGAGTGCTCTGCGGGGCTGTGAACCCTCTTTGTAGCCTGACGTGCACATGATAAATGACCGAGCAAAGAGCTGTGATTTGTCACTTTTACGTTTTCACCCCTTCCTCTCCTGTCATATTTTAATAGTTTTTGCAGTGCACCTGCCGATTACATTTCAGTAATGGATCAAATACGTTTGGCAGAAAAGTCCGCAAATATGATCAACTTTACAACATGGAGTCAGAACAAGACACTCAAATGACCCACAACTCATGGAGAGAAATTACACGTAGCGTTGGTTTAGAGGTTGCTGATTGTATGAAGAAGTGGAGCTCATTGTGGGACAAACTGGCCCAGAAAAGCCACTGTTTACCTGCGGTAAATTGCATTAAGACACCCACCAATGCAACTGAGAACTTTAAAAGGGTCACACGCACGTTGAAGTCATTGCATGGCCACAGTAGTTGTAGAAACATAATTCAGGCTTTAGCATTTTAAGGTACCACTCCACAAAGAAAAAACAGTGATTCGACCAAATGTAATTTTTTTTAATGCACACAAGGCCCGGCACTTATTTAAGGCAGGCGTTAATTTTTTTTCAGACGAAGTTTTTGACCCAGTCATTAAATGAGGCAGGTCCAGATTCAAGGTCAGATGTTTAATCAAGGAACTACATAAACCTAATTGGTGCCAGGGATACCCCGTAGATTGTTCGGCATCTCCTGACTGTAACTAATCCTTTGCATACATATAGCAGATTTTGTCCGTTTTATAATAGCCAAGTGGCCTCTGTGTGCGTGTATGAGTATGGCTTCGATCACAGAGAAACTGGGGAGAGCTGACATTTGCTGTATGCTATGCTTATGCATTTTGGGTCAAGGATGAATGCTGTAAAAACAGAAATTTGATAGGACAAATATTTTTGGAGAAATTACTGATATTATGTAACAACAGTGAAAAATGGATGTTGTGCTGCAATGCACCATGGGAGTTCGGGGTTTTGGAGTTTTAAATGTTATTAGTGTGGTTCATGTTAGTTTGAATAAATGAATGAATAAGTTTATTTCGGTACAAAGAAAAAAAGCGAACACGTTTCAGTACAAAATAAAACAAAACAAAACTGATTTCTCAGTTACCCTAAGTAATTGAAAGGGTGTAGGTAGAAGCAAAAGCTTACATACACCTACCCCTTTTACCTCACTGAATTTTACTCATCACAACAAAAGCAAAATGAGCAGAACAAGCAAAGCACAAACATTTTAAGATCATCAATGAACTTAAATTTCTCATCATAAAATAAGTAATAGTGCACATCGCACAATCCAAAAATAATAGAAATAATAGTACAAAATCAGTAAACTTAATTGTCCATACTATAACCAGACATTATATAGTTTTCATAAAGTCTTTTAAAGCTGACTAGAGTACTGCATAATTTAATACCCTTGGTACAGTTGTTCCAAATGTTCACTCCTTTTACAGAGACACAGTGACATTTTACAGTAGTTCGTGTCCTTGGTTCATCAAATATCAATATTCCTCTCAAATTATAACTGAAGGTCTTCATTTTAAACAGATTTTGGACATGATGAGGTAAAAGTTTGTCTTTGGCTTTGTACATAGTTTGTATTGTAATGTAATCAACTAAGTCCATGAATTTCAGAATATTTAAGCAACTAAATAATTGGTTGGCTGGCTCATGGTAGATTTATTATTGATAATTCTTATGACTTTCTTTTGCAATAGAAATACTGAATTAGTATTTGGTTTATATGTGTTTCTCCACACCTCAATATGTTATATATGGAGCTATTAATACATAATGTAAAGTCATGAATGAATATTGAGAGGAAATCTTGAGCTTTGTTCAGAATTGCAATGGATTTTGACATTTCAGATTTGTGTTAGTGTTATTGATTTATTCTGTTTTTGTAGTTCGGTTGGTTTAGTCGGTTTAGTTAAGTGTCATGAAAATTCAGTAAGGTATATCTTATATATTATATTCCAGTTCTAAGGTGGAACTATGCCAGTATACAAAGGTATCTTATATATTATATTCCAATTCTAAGGTGGAACTGTGCCAGCATACAAAAGTATCTTATATATTATATTCCAGTTCTAAGGTGGAACTGTGCCAGCATACAAAGGTATCTTATATATTATATTCCAGTTCTAAGGTGGAACTATGCCAGCATACAAAGGTATCTTATATATTATATTCCAGTTCTAAGGTGGAACTATGCCAGCATACAAAGGTATCTTATATATTATATTCCAGTTCTAAGGTAGAACTATGCCAGCATACAAAGGTATCTTATATATTATATTCCAGTTCTAAGGTAGAACTGTGCCAGCATACAAAGCTATCTTATATATTATATTCTAGTTCTAAGGTGGAACTATGCCAGCATACAAAGGTATCTTATATATTATATTCCAATTCAATTCTAAGGTGGAACTATGCCAGCATACAAAGGTATCTTATATATTATATTCCAATTCTAAGATGGAACTATGCCAGCATACAGAGGTATCTTATATATTATATTCCAATTCTAAGTGGCAACTGTAGTGTATTTGATGTCTACCACCACTGTCTCTGTTTGTGGGTGTGCAAAATAAAAGCACCTGCTTGCGTCAGAATACAGAAAAGACAAAAAGCTCTCTGTGCATGTGTGCATATAACTTTGGTCATGGACAAACTGGGGAGACCTGACATTTGCCGTTTGGTTTGCTTACGTATTTTTGGTCAAGGATGAACGCCACCAAAACGGAACATTGATAGGACTAATATTTTTGGAGAAACTGTGGATATTAGCTGACAACACTCAGCAATGCATGTTGCTAACTACATTCTGGAATCACATACCATTCCAGCGGGGAGTGATGAATCATCTATATATTAAAAGCATGCAAATAGCCAGTCCAACTGTACTGAGCCATACATACTGTATGAAGCTGTGTATCAGGCTGATCTTTATTTGTTCATCATGTAAACATCACCCGTGGATTCGCCAGTCTGACTGATTCCATTCAGATCAGATTCACACCTGACTCTCTGTGGTTTTTCAGAATCTGCAGAGCCCATTATCATTCCCAAGAAGAAAACATGGTATGTGTTCACAATTTATATGACAGCAGAGGCTGAAATTGTCAGCACACGTACTTCATGTTGCTTTCAATCACTTTTTTGGTTTGACAGGAGCAAGGAATCTGTACTGGAAGTTCTGGCTGCAACTGTGAATAGAGTGAGAGCTCCGCCACTTCTCTTACAATCAGCATGTGTTCTGGTGTGACCACGTTGTCTTGATCTCACGCTCTGCAAGCCGCCTTTCCTTCGGACGTGTTCCATGATGTAACGTTTCTGTCTCATGCTTGCTGCATGCACAAAAGTCAGCACAGCTCACAGAGAAAGTTCAACAAATTCAGACTTTTGATGCTTAACACCTCCGCCGAGTCTGTGGCATCTCACCACACAGTGAACCTCATTCACAATAATGGAGGAGGTGGTCGCAAAATATGTCTGACCGCAATAATGTGAACTCACCTACACTTATCGATACTGACACGTACAGTGCTTGTCTGTCTGTCTGTCTCACCCTCTTTTCTCTTGCAGGACCCGACAGCGTATCCATACCAGTACCAGGATGATCCCTATCTCACTCCGAAGAACATTTCTGAATGTGTATGTTGAAACCATTCTTCTCTTGCTAGTCATTTTTTTTTATTTGTTTTAAACTCTGAAACAGTTAGAAATGGATTTTCTTACATTCATCTTGCACTTCATACATTTATCTTTCTTCTCTTTTCTTGCACTGCCATGTTTCATCCTTAACACACATTATGGCACAGGTGTCAAACTGATTCCAGAAAGGGCCAAGAGGGTGCAGGTTTTCTTTGTAACCACCAACTCCACTAGGTGATTTCACTGATGAACTCTTCCCATCTGTTCAAAGTGATGTTCATCAGTGAAATCACCTGCTGGAGTTGGTGGTTACAAAGAAAACCTGCACCCTCTTGGTTCTTTCTGGAATCAGTTTGACACCTATGCATTATGGCACAATAGTGGATGTGTTTAGTACACTTTCCTCTCAATAAGACGGTTCCTGGTTCGAGGTCAGTCATGCGTCATTGTCCTTGTACTTCTGGACTTGCTTCAGAATAGACCTCGTGCTGGATCAACATGTAGATCAATACCAGGTTCTCTGTGGAGACCACGAGCAAACAGGAGGAGAAAATGAGATTCATCTGAAAGGTTTTGCTTGTAAGCGATGATTTCAATAGCAGGCCAGACATCAAAGTGAAACTGGTACGAGAATAATCCTTTACTCAGTGACTATTGTTACACCAGACAGATTTTGCTGGTGATTTCAGGCGTGCACAGAATCATCTTTGGTGTAATGCATGCACACAGTAGTCTGTCAAAAATGGCAATGTACACGGACGTGTGTTTGAAACAGTATGCTGTTTTTGGGCGGTGGGAGGGTGACCCATGGATGTTCATCGATGAGTGACTGTTATCTATGGCGATGCCTGTGGGGATGTTAGTACAGTCAGGAGAAGGGCATGGAGTGTGAAGGGTGAAAATCCAGCCACAGTGAGTTTGCATGACCCAGCCCGTAGGGGGCGCCCCATAACAGCCATAGATGCAAAGCATCAAGTGCAGGTGCGATGGCATAGTCCTCACAGAATTTTTGGAACACAGCAACACTGTCAGCTTTGACCGATGTGTGGAGACTTTTAAGTGCTCTTACCACACTCACCTTACAGTCTGGATCTCGCACCATCCAACTTTTTCCTTTTTCCTAAGCTCAAAGAACAGCTGAAGGGACACATTACACTAATGATGCAGAGGTGCAAGCAGCTGTGCATCGCTGGTGCTGAGAGAAGACACGCGATTTCTTCACCGATGTGATGCAAACGCCTGTCCGTTATTGGTGTAAGTGTGTGGAAAGGAAGCTGATATCCTCCCAAATTAATGACATTGCCCGATAGAGAACATTCTAAGCTCCAAGCAGATGTGCGATTCATGTGAATATCTTGCTTCATTTCAGTTTAATTTCAGTTCAATTTATTTCATTTATATAGAGCGAAATCACAACTTAGCTGACTCAAGGCACTTCACATGAGTAAGTTCTAACATGACCAACCCCTAGAGCAAGCACACAGGTCACTTTGGTGAGTAAAAACTCCCTCTGATGATGTTGAGGAAGAAACCTCAAGCAGACCAGACTCAGAAGGGTGACCCACTGTATTGCTTGATTTTGAAATGATCGCAGAGGAGACGGGATGTTTCAGCCGACCCTCGTACTTTCCTGTAATGTCCAGCGTTTGTAAGCGGCCATGTTTTTGACTGTACCAGATTTTACTGCTCCTTTTACGAGTATGTGCCAGAAATAAATGGGACAGTTTTAAGAGGTGGTGTTTCACTTTGGATTAGTAGAGATGGTGAGGTCCCTACCATTTGGGAGGAGATTGTTTAGTGGTTAAGCGTTGGGTTCAAACCCCTGCCATACCAGAAAATCATGGACCCTTGGGTCCTTAATCCCACATTTGCTGCCAGTGTGCAGTTGAGCACTTTGCATGGCACCACCCTGACATTGGTGTGTGAATGGGTAAATGTGATGCATCATTGTAAAGCACTTGGAGCTTCAGATTCAGATGGAAAAGCAGTATGTATATAAATGCAGTCCATTGTATGGTAAGACTTCCTGTGTTACCAAAGTGTCTCTGACACATTTTTCTTCTTGCTTCTAATTTATTTATCTATGTGTTTGGGGGAATATCAATAGTTTTTATGTCACAGAGAAGCCAGTGGAGTCTGTGGAGTTCAGTTGTTTGTGTCCTGGGTCAGATGCTAAATGGTAAATGGACTGCATTTATAATAGCGCTTTCCCATCTGCATCAGACGCTCAAAGCGCTTTACACATCAATGCCTCACATTCACCCCGATGCGAGGCTGCTGCCATGCAAGTCGCCCCCTACACAGCGGGAGCAACTAGGGGAATAAGGACCCTGTCCAAGGGCCCTTAGTTACTTTCTGGTCAGGCTGAGATTTGAACCGAAGATCCTCTGGTCTCAAGCTTTAACCACTAGACCATCACCTCTCCCCAGTACATGACCCATCCATCCTATAAAGTACAGACTTCACAGTGTCTGAAGTGGCTTTCTTATTAAAAGTCCTGACAGATAGATGGACCAAATGTCCGTTGGTTGGAGAAACACAGTTCTTTGTGATCATGCATCAATTTGACAGGGTGTTCATAAGTTATAGTGCTGAAAGCAAAATGTGACAGACACACTCACTATCTGTGCACGATTATATGTCCCTGGTCCCAGTGTGGCAGGTAGGAGGTGATAATGAGGAGGTGACATGCACCTGGTAGCAGTTGTCCAATTCTTTTTGATCTCTTAAATATAAGAGGCCACTTACAAGTGGTGCTGTAATTTCTATACTCTTGGCTTATTCTGGATGCACGTACTGTCACAATGATCTTGCTGTAATCACATCACTGCAAAGTACCAAGTGTCAGATGGCTGCTTCCTGTAGTATTTCTGAGTTTTTCAGCCACTGCCCCACTCATTCTGTACCTCTGTTTCTCTGCAGGAGAACTTCTCTTTCGCTCAGGACTCTGGCAGATTTGCAGCCAAATACATCATCAACAACAATCCCAACTTGTTCAACAAAGACATCGCTGAGCCACATATTCCAGTGAGACACACGGACACATTGTGCACCGCACACTGACAGAGGGCAATACGTACTTTTGTATCTACAAAAGATCATCTAAAATACAGGGTGTTTGGAAAAAATTTGATGTCATTTGAGATGTAAATATCTGAGTAACTGCATAGACTACACCAAAACAGAACTAAATAGGCTTAATGTTGAGCACCATCGGATTTATTCATCAAAATTTGAATTACAAATTTAAAGATATGTGGATTTTATGAACGATTTCAGAACTTTTCAATATGTGCACCACCTGTGACACGGCACACATCAGGTCGGTTGACAAGCCAAACTGTCGTTGGGGGAATCTGGCTTTCCATACTTTTTCTTCTTTTGGACTTCCTGGGGCTTTGCAAGAATGTTTCCCGAACTTGCTCGACCATCTCTTTCGATACTGCACAGACAGCCTCTCTTTGAACTCTTTGTGCCATGTCCAAATCTGCACTGCAGTTGGTGCATTTTTAGTGAATTCTCTCACACAGTCTTGTTTGACTATGTTTGAGCATACATTAACACATAAAACACTTTTTCTTTTCCAGTGAATGTCATTTTTATACCTGAAAAGAACAAACATTAAACATAGAATTTTGACTTGTTTCTACAAGGAGTTGACCGATATGAATTTAAGGGCTGATACCAATACTGATTACTGACATGGTTTAGAGGCAGATGGTGAAATTTACCTCCAGTAAAATGTGTCAAAATTTAGTATAACACACTCTTAACACATATTTAATTCACAGAACCTTTCAACATGAACTTCACACAAAGCGTGCAAAGAGCGACAAACATGTAACATTATGAAGTTGAACAAATAAATAAATACAGCCAACATGGCTCCAGTCTGCACACTGCTATCTTCTTCTATGTCAGTCTGTGGGACAGCAGTCTTCAGCACTGACAGACTGAACTTGTGACATCTAACAAATCAAATACACTAAAAAAATGAACCGCTGTCTCAACGAGAAAAAGTTTTGTAACAATTTGTATATATATATATTTTTAAAGTTATTTCAACTTAAAGTTCTTTCAATTTACAGTGGGGTAAAAAGTATTTAGTCAGCCCCTGATTGTGCAAGTTCCCATACTTAGAAAGATGAGAGACATCTGTAATTTTCATCATAGGTACCATTCAACTATGAGAGAAAATGAGAAAAAAAAGGAAATAACATTGTAGGATTTTTAAAGAATTTATTTATAAATTATGGTGGAAAATAAGTATTTGGTCAATAACAAAAGTTCAGCTCAGTACTTGGCAATGACAGAGGTCAAACGTTTCCTGTAAGTCTTCACCAGGTTTACACACACTGTAGCTGGTATTTTGGCCCATTCCTCCATGCAGATCTCCTCTAGAGCACTGATGTTTTGGGGCTGTCGCTGGGCAACTTGGACTTTCAACTCCCTCAACAAATTTTCTATGGGGTTGAGGTCTGGCGACTGGCTTGGCCACTCCAGAGCCTTGAAATTCTTTTTACGGAGCCACTCCTTCGTTGCCCGAGCGGTGTGTTTGGGATCATTGTCACACTGGAAGACTCAGCCACGTTGCATCTTCAATGCTCTCACTGAAGGAAGGAGGTTTTGGCTTAAAATCTCATGATACATGACCCCGTTCATTCTTCCCTTAACACAGATCAGTCATCCTGTCCCCTTTGCAGAAAAACAGCCCCAAAGCATGATGTTTCTACCCCCATGCTTCACAGTAGATATGGTGTTCTTGGAACGCAACTCAGCATTCTTTTTCCTCCAAAAATGACTAGTTGAGTTTTTACCAAAATGTTCTATTTTGGTTTCATCTGACCACATGATATTCTCCCAATCCTCTTCTGGATCATCCATATGCTCTCTGGCAAACTGAAGCAGGGGGAAGCAGGGGTGCAGGTCTACAATTGTCTTCCTGGTGTCCTTCAACGGGTGCAGTTAATACAGGTAAAGAGTGCAGAATAAGAGGGCTTCTTAAAGAAAAATTAACAGGTCTGTGTGAGACAGAATTCTTGCTGGTTGATTGGTAATCACATACTTTATTTTATGCAATAAAATGCAAATTAATTAATTAAAAATCATACAATGTAATTTTCTGATTTGTCTTACCTTCTGTCTCTCACAGTTGAAGTGAACCCATGGTAAAAATCACAGACCTCTCCATTCTTTGTAGGTGGGAAAACTTGCAAAATCAACAGTGGATCAAATACTTATTTGCCTCACTGTATATCAGTGAGCGTGACATCAGGTGGTCGAAGGTCACAGTCATTGGATGTTTTTTTTGGGGGGGGGGGGGGGGGGTTAACCACAGATTTGGTTGTAGTGTGATGGCTACATAGTTAATTATTTGCAATATGTAATTTGGCTCCTATAGTTAAGTTGAGGTCACTAGAAACATTTTTTTACTTTAAAAAAATGCGGTGTAATCCAGTGGAATTTACCGGGCATTGAGGGATAATGTGTTAACTCTACAATGCTTTTTTTTTTTATTTGGTTACATAAATTGTACACATGAAGCAAGCAAACCTTCATCAGCTCAGTCAAATGGGTTTGGGTCTTCTTGAGTCACAGGTCAGTTCTAAAGGTAAACCGTGTGCCACTTGTGTATGTTGGTGTTGATGATTTGCAGTTGTTGTTGTTGAGCACTCACAGGTGGTACTTGTATCTTTTTATTTAGTGTCTGATGCCAGATACGTTGTCATTATGTATTGAGGAAGTGAGTGAGGAGGCACTGAAAGAAAGAATCAAACTAAGAAGAGTTCGCAATGCCGTTGACATGTACGATCAACTGCTGCAAGCTGGTGAGAAAACACACACATACACAGACCGTGTACAAAGACAAAAGCGTATTCATGTGCACGTTTTTGTAAAAATCCCAGTGACACCTACATTATATCTCCTCCTGCTCTCTGCACACAACACTTCAGTAGATTAGAACTTTGTTTACTCTGTTTATTATGTATTTACAATATGTGTGCTAAAATATTTTGTTAGTTTGCCTGCAGCAGATGGTCACCTCACTGAGTCTGGACTGCTTGAGGTTTCTTTCTATTATCAGAATAACACCAGGGGGCTGTTTCCTAAGACTGTTGTCAGTGTGCTTGGTTGTGGTGTGAGTGAGGTCTGGAGTCTCTTTGTGGATCATGAATAGTGCCTCATGATGACTTGTATCTTTATTTAACACTGTGTTAGTAGAATGAATGGTTGTGATGTCTGACAAAATACATTTTTTTACATTTTTATAAAAGGTAATAACTGAGATTTTTTATACTCTGAAGGGTGTTGTTAGGGATAGAAGATTAAACTCTGTCCTCTGATTAAATCAATGACATCTCCTCAATTTCCTGCTTTTCCAACAGGTACCGTGCTTTCCATGGAAACAATCCATGAGCTGCTGGACCTCATCTGTCTGTATTGTGACAAAGACCCTATCCAGGAAGGCGACCCCGAAATGGAGGACCTGGTGCTGAGTGACTGCACATGACAAGATTAAATTCACAATTTGTGTGTTCCTTGATTGAAAAGATAGCAAAACGAGAGTTACGAATGTAACTACGGTTCTATGAATTCCGGATGACCGCCAGAGGGCGGTGCTTTAGCACCTGAAAAACTACATGTGCGCAGCACAGAGGTCGAGAATATATACCAACAAAGTCACGCCATTGAATGTGACCTGGGTGACGTCACTGGTTGTCTTTATATACCAGACGCACCCAGCGCTCGCTTCTTTTCGGAATGAACTCGCAAGACTCTGAGTGACAAGCAACTCTGGCGGTCATCCGGAATTCATAGAACCGTAGTTACATTCGTAACTCTCGTTCTATTTCATTCCTCCTGATCGCCAGAGGGCGGTGCTTTAGCACCTGGATGACTTAATACCAACAAGGTCACGAAGAGTCACACTCACCTCGCATCAGCAGCGGGGAGTGGAGGCAGACAACACCGCCGAAGTCACCGCAGGAGGAGCAGCCACATTCAGTCTGTAATAGCGGGCGAAGGTACAGGACGAAGCCCACGTAGCAGCAGCACAAATATCACTCAAAGGGACACCTCTCAGTGCAGCCCAGGAGGTGGACACCCCTCTGGTGGAATGGCACGTAACCTTAGGAGGCTGAAGACCTCTGGACCTGTATACTTGTAAAATGGCATCCACGACCCAATGCGAGAGTCGCTGCTTTGAGACAGCACAGCCTCTTTTGTGATCACCGTAACACACAAACAGGGCATCCGTTTTCCGGATCCCGGCAGTCGTACTAATGTACTGCTTCAACATTCGGACAGGACACAGGGAACCTGAAACAGATAATCCTGGATCAGAATGCAGGACTTACACAGCCAAGGAAACCGGCTGGTTAACATGAAAAGTTGAAATTCTCTTGGGTAAAAAGGACGGATTAGGCCACAGCATAACCCCAGATCCGTCAGAATTCCATCGCAAACAGTCCCCAGCGACTGATAGGGCATGGAGCTCTCCCGCCCGCTTAGCTGAAGACAGTGCAAGTAGAAAGGCAGTCTTCACTGACACCCATTTAAGAGCAGCACTTTCAACTGGTTCGAAAGGGGATAAGCTTAAACCCTCCAGGACTAGAGGAAGGTCCCATGAAGGTACGCGTGCAAGCCTTGGAGGCCGCAAAGGTAGAGCACCTTTCAAAAAACGACACACTAAGAGGTGTGAACCCACTGACCGGCCATCAACGTAGACGTGCCGGGCAGAGATTGCAGCAACATAAACCTTCAAGGTAGCGACAGAAAGTCCTTTCTTCAGCAGTTCTTGTAAATATTTGAGGAGAATAGGCACAGGGCAATGCTCCGGGTCTAACTTTTGTTTCTCACACCACCGTGCAAACAGCGTCCATCTGTTGTCATACAAAGCCCTGGTAGAAGCAGCACGTGAATTAAGGATAGTCTGAACAACAGCCTGGTCAGAAGAACTTAACAAGGAGCCTGGCCCCTCAACGGCCACACATACAGTTGAAGGCGTTCTGGGTGAGGGTGCCAAATCCTCCCCTGTAGCTGTGACAACAAATCCTTCCTCTCTGGGAGAGCCCAAGGTTCTCCCTCAAGGTGTTTGGAAATCATGGGAAACCAAATCCTCCCAGGCCAGAATGGAGCAACCAGCAGCACCCTGTGGCCACGGGTGAGCCAATGCATCCTGCCCCAGCGGGCTGTCTGGTTCCAAGAGGGGGTACCATCGTGGGCAATGTGTTGAGGTGCTTGAAGCGAAAAGGTCCACTTCCGCTGCACCATATTTCTGCCAGATCATTTGGACCACAATCGGGTTCAGTCTCCACTCTCCCGGTGGTGGTTTCTGTCTGGAGAGTAAATCCGCTGTGCTGTTCTGTACACCGGGCAGATGAACTGCTCTGACACTTTGAAGGTGAGGCAACGCCCATAAGAGAAGCTTCCGAGTTTCTGCCAATGAGTGATTGGACCTGGTGCCCCCCTGATGGTTTATGTGATAGACTGTTGACGTGTTGTCCGACCGGACAAGAACATGTCTTCCTCTCAGGGCCGGGAGGAAACGCTTGAGAGCCAGTCGCACAGCGCGAAGCTCCAGCACGTTTATGTGTTGGAGTCTCTCCTGAGGACTCCAGACACCCCTCACCATCCTGTGATTCCACACGGCCCCCCCAACCTTTGAGTGATGCATCTGTAACAACCACCTCTCGGCGAGAAGGAACAGAGCCTAGAGGGACACCCTTGCACATGAAGTCCACGTTCCCCCAGGGTTTGAGGTGCAGAAGGCACTGGTTGGAGAGTCGTACAAGCCTGTGCTGATGCAACTTTGAGTTGAGGCCTAGGTTGTTGATCCAAATCTGTAGGGGACGTAAGAACAGAAGTCCCAAAGGTACCACTAGCGACATTGCAGTCAATTTCCCCATCAACCGGAGCAGCAAACCAAAAGCCAGCATCACAGCCCGTTGAATGTGTGAGACGAGACGAATCACATCGTCCACTCTCTGCGCGGGGATGCAGTTATAGTCAGGGAGTTGATGGCAATGCCGATGAAGGTCGTTTGTTGACTGGGAACAAGAGAACTCTTTGAAAAGTTCACTGTGAGTCCTAAATGAGAGACATGGTTCAGTAGAAGAGCTGTGTTGTTATGCGCCTGCTCCTGAGTCGGAGCGCAGACACGCCAATCGTCTAAGTAGGGTAGGATTCTTAATTCAAGAGCTTGCAGTGGGGCTAGTGCTGCAGCCATACATCTGGTAAATGTACGAGGGGCGAGAGAGAGGCCGAAAGGAAGCACCCTGAACTGGTATGCCTGACCTTCAAAAGCAAAGCGGAGAAACTGCCTGTGATGAGGAGCCACTGGCACATGGAAATAGCGTCTTTTAAGTCGACACTTGTGAACCAGTCTCCTGGTGTGAAAGTTTGAAGGACGTCTACTGTGCGGAGCATGTGAAACTGCAGCACTGCTACTTTGCGTAGCATCATCAACCTCTGCCTCCCTCAAAGACTTTGAGAGGGCAAGGGCTAAGTGGGACAGTGAGTTGCCTAGGCGACCGATGCGAGCAGCTATGTCATAGCTTTTGGTGAGGAGGTCATCAGTGACCCTACACTGAGGACGTGGGTAGCGGGCATCCGGCCGAGCAGCATCAGCTGGAGCCACAACCAGGTTCGCAATAATGCTGTCAACGGCGGGTATACGGTTCAGACCATACTGCGCCGAATCACACATAGAGCTAAGGGCTCTGCAGTCTTGTGATAGATAGGTCAATGATTTGAGGTCCGCCCAACATCGGTGGAGCTCCTCGATATATGGTTGTGAAACTGGAATGTTGAACTCAGGCTTCTGAGTGACCTAGAAGAAGGCACTTGAAGCGGTGGTTTCCGCAGGGGGATTGTCGACCCCAAGCCTTGATAAAGCCAACTGAACAGCTTGCTTGACAAAGGATAGTCCAGGTCCGGTTTGCGGCATGGACTCTGCCTCAGAGTTATGAGAGCCCACTAATGAATGGCTTGGAGAAAGACCCCTCTCATCCTCATCCTCCACACAGTTTATATCACTTGTCATGTACAAGGAATCAGTTGCAGCAATAGACACGACATCTTCCCCCGGCTGAGTAACTACATTGGTCTGATCAGCCTCATTAGGGACAACAGGAACTGTCACTGCATCCCTAGGCTGTAGATTCAGAAGCAAGGACTTAATCTGAGCAAACTCAGAAGTCAACATTTCGACCTTTTCAGCCAAAGCATGGTCATGAGTAACCTTCTTAGCAGAAGGGGCTCCTGCATGTGGGCGTTTACGGCGCTTTGGTTCCTTCCTGGGGCTGGAGGCCAAAGTCGCACTAGATATTCCACTTTCCAATGCCGCAAGTCTAGCAGATCTCTCTGCCAGTGGCATGCTGGCACAATTAAGGCAGGCATCGCCAGTCAGGGCTTCCCTCAGGTGTCCGATCCCAAGACACGAGGGGCAAAACATATGTCCATCATCTGGGCTCAAGGGAGCCAAACAGGTACTACAGCCATGCAACAAAGGCCTTGTCAACATTGTGGACTGCGTGCAGATGGCTAACGCAAGCCCTGATGGTTACGAATGGAAAGACAAAGTGTGAATCACACGCAGTGTAAATAGTAACACGAGGCACGGAGCGTGAAGCACTCACAGCCGTCGACTTTACACGAGGCACGGAGCGTGAAGCACTCACAGCCGTCGACTTGACACGAGGCACGGAGCGTGAAGCACTCCAGCCGCAGACTCGGCACGAGGCACGGAGCGTGAAACACTCACAGTGTAAAAGCTAATACAAGGCCCGGAGCGTGAAACACTCACAGCCACAGTAATAACACGATGCACACAGCCGAAAAACTCACAGCCCAAGTGCTAAGTCACTTAGAGCAACGACGACAACACTAGCTGCTAGTGGAGCTGTTAAACTTAGCAAATGGCGGCAGTGCAGACGAAGTACTTCAACGAGTGGAAAACACTCACGGCAAGCCCAACACTACACTATACTGGTTCTGATACACACACTACCACGTAGTTAACGGGTTAGTGACACAACTAAACAAATAGCCAGCTTTCACTGAAACAACACAGCTAGTGTGCACAGAGGAAAATATCCAGCAGGGCAGCGGCAAAGGCGCGCACCCGGCGTTTGGGAAGGTGTACTCACGACAGGCATCAAAGAATACAAAAAACAGTGAAGCCGTGTCTCACAGCCTCTGGAGGACGTGTGCAGTGCACGTAGTTCCAACCGAAGGTGGGTTGCGAGGCTACAAGCGAGAGTGGCAATCGCAGCTAAATGCGTTCTCAACCTCTAATAATGCGAGAATGTAGAAAAGAAGCAAGCGCTGGGTGCGTCTGGTATATAAAGACAACCAGTGACGTCACCCAGGTCACATTCAATGCCGTGACTTTGTTGGTATATATTCTCGACCTCTGTGCTGCGCACATGTAGTTATCCAGGTGCTAAAGCACCGCCCTCTGGCGGTCAGGAGGAATGAAATAGAAACAACATTAACACCCCCCCCCTTGTCCTATGAAATGCCAGCTCTCTCACACCTCCTGCTACCTGATCTTTAGCTGGTGTTGATCAGGAGGTGGATATCAGAGCTGTTCTGTCAAACACACCATGTTTTTGTTAATCAGGTGGCGTAAAGACGAGGAAAGATAGGAAAAAATATGTTAGGTGTGTGTGGGGGGGGGGGGGGGCTCCAGGATCATGGTTGGAAGCCACAGCATCAGGCCAAGTGTTCCTTAAAGCATAAATTGCTTTGCAAAAAACAGCATGCCTGGAAAACCTGAGGATATGTAGTATGCATGTGTCTTTTTGTGTGTTTATTTCTTAATGTGATGGTGTGTTTTACCGTCAGGAGGAGTCAGAAGAGGAGGGGCAGAAAAGGAATGAAAAGGGCAATCGAGCATCAAAGAATAAGACATTTAGCTGGAGAGAAAACAACAACGCAGAGAGAATCTTTAACTTGCTGCCAGAGAGAGATGTGCGATGTTATTCTGCTCTGATTAGAGGCATGGTGAAGGTAGGAACAGGTTTCATACCGTCAGTGGGGGGGAGACAAACCTTTTTGGGACTTTTCATTGAAGTGCAGGAAAAAAAACAAGACTAAAAAAGCATTTTAATGTAAAAAAAAATTAACATAAACACTGTAGTCTGGCAGGGAAAGGATGAATGGAGTCGGTGAGTCCATAGATACTTCTGCATTTTTTGCTCCAAAATTTTGGATTCTGTTAAATACAGGCAAGGACCAGCAAATATTCTTTGTTGTACCTTGTTTTTATGTTTTAACATAAAATGCAGTAATTGATTATTTTATCAGTTTCAGTGAGAATGTTTGCACAGTGAGGAATATGTGGGCCTTTTCAGGCACACACGTCTAAAGGAGGCCTTTTTTTTGCATGTGTTTTATGAAGCCTTGCTGCTAATCACAGGGTCCTGTGGACACTAAGGCCACTGCAGCTTGTTGTCCCCCATCACTGTGCTCCCTATAACTTTTCATAGATTTCAGACAAATTTACCAAATTGAAGGTCACAGAGCCAAAACTACTGTCTTTGTGTGTGATGAAGACTATACAGTACTCTCAATAATTTTCCAAGCTTTTCAGGCAGGTTCATGATATTTGCAGCAACCATACATCCGTTCAAGTTCTAGGCTACCTTCAGTGGTGTTTTTAGTGCCAAAAATATCTGCAACAAATTGGAAGCCAAATTGGGAGCAAGGATACATCTCTTGAAGGTCTAAGTCAAGTTTAATGATGAATGGCCACCTAGTTTTTCAAGGTCACAGAGCCAAAAATTTTAAAATTTTTAAAGCAGGAGATTAGGACTGCATGTGCAATTACCGGCCCATGTCAATTTTGCCTATACTATCAAAAGTGATTGAAAAAGTGGTAGTTGTGTTGTGTGGGCCGCTGAAGAGGAGGTACTGCTGGCCCACCACCACCAGATGGCGCCCTGCTTGAAGTGCGGGCTTCAAGCACGCGAGGGCGTCATAGCAACCGGGAGTGACAGCTCCCACACTCCACAGCCCGTGAATCTCGTGTGGCAATAGCTCCCCCTGCTGACGAAGCTATGGACATGAGCAGGGCTAAAGTCAGTACAAAGCTCAGACAACGGATGCTGGTCCGCGGGGAGTATTTTTTTCTGTGGCTCGAGTGAGCATCTACAGAGGAACTGCCCCAAACGGTTAAATGACAACGCCCGCCCTTAGAAGCTGGGCTAAGGGTGGGCCATAATACGCACGCGGGGAAACCCCGTAAATCTGCACGCATCCCAGTTACAATCCTGAGTGGGGATCTGACCCTTCACGTCCCAGCACTGGTAGACACGGGGTCGGAAGGGAATCTGCTGGACAGCAGATGGGCAAGGGAAGTCGGGCTCCCTCTAGTGGCTCTACCTTCGCCTTTGAAGGTACGGGCACTAGATGGCACCCTTCTTCCATTAATCACACACCAGACACCACCAGTGACACTGGTGGTGTCTGGTAATCACAGGGTGGAGATTGTGTTTTATGTCACACCTTCTACCTCCCGTGTGATTTTGGGTTATCCTTGGATGATAAAGCACAATCCCCGGATTGATTTGCCGTCTGGGGTTGTGGCTCAGTGGAGCGAAACCTGCCACCGGGAATGTCTCGGATCCTCGGTTCCGCCTGGTGTGACAGCTAGTGAGGAGGTCAAAGTCCCCTCCAATCTGACGGCGGTGCCAAGTGAGTACCACGATCTTGCTGACGTTTTCAGCAAGGATCTGGCGCTCACCCTTCCCCCGCACCGTCTGTACGATTGTGCCATTGATTTGATCCCGGGCGTTTTGTACCCGTCCAGCAGGCTGTACAACCTCTCACGTCCTGAACGCGAATCAATGGAGACCTACATCCGGGACTCATTAGCTGCCGGGCTGATCCGGAACTCCACCTCCCCGATGGGTGCTGGTTTCTTTTTTGTGGGCAAGAAAGACGATGGACTCCGTCCATGCATTGATTACAGGGGGCTGAACGAAATCACGGTTCGCAACCGATACCCTCTGCCCCTGTTAGAGTCAGTGTTCACGCCCCTGCATGGAGCCCAAATTTTCACAAAACTGGATCTTAGGAATGCGTACCACCTGGTAGGGATCCGGAAGGGAGACGAATGGAAGACGGCATTTAACACCCCGTTAGGTCACTTTGAGTACCTGGTCATGCCGTTCGGCCTCACAGACGCCCCCGCGACGTTCCAAGCTTTGGTAAACAATGTCTTGCGGGACTTCCTGCATCGGTTTGTCTTCGTATATCTAGACAATATACTCATCTTTTCCCCGGATCCTGAGACTCATGTTACGCATGTACGTCACGTCCTGCAGCGATTGTTGGAGAACCGGCTGTTTGTGAAGGGCGAGAAGTGCGAGTTTCACCGTACATCTTTGTCCTTCCTGGGGTTCATCATCTCCTCAAACTCCATCACACCCGATACAGCCAAGGTAGCGGCGGTGAGAGACTGGCCCCAACCAACAAACCGTAGGAAACTGCAACAGTTCCTCGGTTTTGCTAATTTTTACCGGAGGTTCATCAAGGGCTATAGTCAGGTGGTTAGTCCCCTGACAGCCCTGACCTCCACAAAAGTCCCCTTCACCTGGTCGGATCGGTGCAAAGCCGCGTTTAGGGAGTTGAAACGCCGGTTCTCGACTGCGCCAGTTCTGGTGCAGCCCGATCCAAGTCCCCAGTTTATAGTCGAAGTGGAGGCCTCTGACTCAGGGATAGGAGCCGTGCTGTCCCAGAGCAGGGAGTCCGACAAGGTTCTCCACCCTTGTGCCTATTTTTCCCGCAGGTTGACCCCGGCTGAAAGGAACTATGACGTCAGCAATCGGGAACTTCTTACAGTGAAGGAGGCTCTGGAGGAGTGGAGACACCTGTTGGAAGGAGCTTCGGAGCCATTCATGGTTTTCACAGACCATCGGAACCTGGAGTACATCCGGACCGCCAAGCGTCTGAACCCCAGGCAAGCCCGCTGGTCACTGTTCTTCAGGCGTTTTGACTTTCAGATCACATACCGCCCCGGGACGAAGAACCAACGGTCTGACGCCCTGTCCCGGGTGCACGAAGAGGAAGTCAGGACCGAGCTGTCAGACCCGACCGAAACCATCATCCCCGAGTCCACTGTCGTGGCAACCCTCACCTGGGACGTGGAGAAGACCGTCCGGGAGGCCCTGACACAGAACCCGGACCCGGGGACCAGACCCAAGAACAGACTGTACGTCCAGGCCAGAGCTGCAGTCCTGGACTTCTGTCACGGTTCCAAGCTCTCCTGCCACCCAGGGGTGCGAAGAACCGTGGCAGTTGTCCAGCAGTGCTTCTCGTGGGCGTCTCTGGAAGCCGACGTCCGGGAGTACGTCCAGGCCTGCGCCACCTGCACCACCTGCGCCAGGGGCAAAGCGGACCACCAAAAAAACCAGGGTCTCCTCCAGCCTTTGCCCGTGCCTCATCGCCCCTGGTCTTACATCGGCCTGGACTTCGTCACGGGCCTCCCGCCGTCCCAGAGCAAGACAACCATCCTCACGATAGTGGACCGGTTCTCCAAGGCGGCCCACTTCGTGGCCCTCCCGAAGCTCCCGACGGCCCAGGAGACTGCAGACCTCCTGGTCCACCATGTCGTGCGTCTGCATGGGATTCCATCGGACATTGTCTCAGACCATGGTCCTCAGTTCTCCTCCCAGGTCTGGAGGAGTTTCTGCAGGGAACTGGGGGCCACCGTAAGCCTCTCGTCCGGGTACCACCCCCAGACGAACGGGCATGCAGAGCGGATGAATCAGGAATTGGAGCAGGCCCTCCGCTGCATGACCTTCGCGCACCCGACGACCTGGAGTGACCATCTGGCCTGGATCGAGTATGCTCATAATAGCCAAGTATCATCTGCCACCGGCCTCTCCCCATTCGAGATATGTTTGGGGTACCAGCCCCCATTATTTCCGTTGGTGGAGGGAGAGGTCGGGGTGCCCTCGGTCCAGGCCCATCTGAGAAAGTGCCGTCGGGTGTGGCGTACCGCCCGCTCTGCCCTGCTCAAAGCCCGGACAAGGGCTAAGGCCCATGCAGACCGCCGGCGTGCCCCGGCCCCTACGTATCAGCCCGGGCAGGCGGTTTGGCTGTCCACAAAAGACATTCCCCTACAAGTGGAATTCCAAAAACTAAAGGACAGATTTATTGGACCCTTCACCATCCTAAAAGTCCTCAGCCCTGCCGCAGTGAAGCTGGCAGCTTCAGCTTCACTGCGGATACATCCGGTTTTTCATGTGTCAAGACTCAAACCCTGCCACTCCTCTCCCCTCTGTGCCCCCGGACCGGCGCCGCCGCCTGCCCGGATCATTGACGGGGAGCCGGCTTGGACTGTGCGCCGGCTCCTGGACGTCCGTCGGAAGGGCCGGGGGTTCCAGTAGTTGGTGGCCTGGGAGGGGTATGGACCTGAAGAACGCTCCTGGGTGAAGAGGAGCTTCATCCTGGACCCGGCCCTCCTGGCTGGTAGTTTTTCATGCACCGGCTGAGTCACCGGAGCAGGCAGCAGAAATTTTGTCCACATGTATGACTGAGATGAACCAATGGCTCATTCAAAATCAGTTGGTGCTAAATCTAACTAAGACAGTTTCAAAGTGTTTTTCAATTAGAAAACAAAATGTAGAAAAAAGTTTTCAAATACATTGACAGAATACAAATATACAATCTAATCGAATTTAAATATCTTGGGTTGGTCTTTGACCCCCAATTGAAATTTGATAAACATATTAAGAAAATCTCTAAAACCATACAAAGAAATCTTAACTGTTTTAAATTAATTAGATCTTACATTCCAAAGCAGGCAGCACTCCTGTACATGCATGCTATGATATTCTCACATATGTCATATTGCATGACAGTGTGGGCCCAGGCCACTGTACAGTCAAACAATAAAAATTATGGATAAAAATTGATAGAGAGTTGGCTTTATGGTTGCTCTTGGACTGCCTCTGTGTTGGGAGCTCTGTAGTAAATAAGAGCTTCCAGCAGGGGCAGAATGTAGAAAGAAAAGTGTGGTTTCATTGTCGGGGTCTGTTTTTATTTTTAATATTATTGTAAGCTATTAAATTTGTTCTACTACTAGTTGTAGATGTGTTAGAGGTAATATTGGAATTTATCTGTTATCGGTTATCTGTAACTTCTGATACATTTTGGGGTGGTATATTGTTTTATCTTTATCGAAGATAACTTTTCAGTTATCTGATTATCTGTTATCGAAGTTAAATTTTTGGTTATTTGTGCCCACCACTGGATGTGTTTTGGTAGGTGTGGAAATGTAAGAGAATTTTACATGTGAGAAGGTGGGGATCAATGATCGCATGAAATGATGAATGGGGTTGTTTATTATTTATTAAAATTTTAGAATAATGAATTATGTAAACTGTAGAATTATGAATCATGTCATTTGTAGAAAGGCCCAACAGCGCGGGGCAATTTGTGTACAAATTCCTACGAGGACAAACGATGATGTTAAAGGCAAAACCACAGGGTGTTCAAATACTTATTTTCCTCACTGTATGTGGCTCATTATTCATGGCTTTATTATTCGGTGTGACCAGGGCTTTACACACAAATTGTTCCTCGTT
This sequence comes from Thalassophryne amazonica, assembly GCF_902500255.1. Lineage (NCBI taxonomy): Eukaryota > Metazoa > Chordata > Actinopteri > Batrachoidiformes > Batrachoididae > Thalassophryne > Thalassophryne amazonica. The sequence goes on along the minus strand of NC_047113.1, from coordinate 90,336,459 downwards.
GCCTTTTTTCTCTGAATGTAGTCTCCCCAACAAAAACTTGGAAACTAATCTCCACAGGGATTATTACAATGCAGTTTGAAGTTGCCTTGTTACATTCTTATGATTATGACACGGCTGCATAAAAATATTGCTCACTTACAAATAGGTATGGGACGGCACACATTTCTGCGACGGGGTCATGAGGCCTTCAGGTCAATTTTGTCTTTTATAAGTATGCTGTGATGTCCTCAAGCATGTGTGATCAAGCTGATTTTATGGCTGTGTGTATTTGTGTCTCCCCAGCATGGAGCCCATAAAAAAGCCTTCAGCTTGTACACAGACATGATGAACAACAGACTGACAGGTGAGCATCAAGTCAGAAACAATCACTGCTCAAATTATTCAAACTGCATTTTAACAGCGGGATTTGGTGCAGAAAAATCAGCTGATACAACAGCCGTGAAACGGGCACGTGTTATTAATTTTAAAGGATTTTTTCCATTCAGCTATTTCAGTGTTTTACTGTTGATCAAAATTCAGTGACATGTTTTTGGCAACAAAAAAAACAGTGTTTTTATTGAGCATAAAGTTGAGATTTGTGTGAATGTTTCATGAAGTGACTTTTTTGAGTGATTTTTAATCTAGTTTTTACTGGGCAGCCTTTCTCAAACATTTACAGATCCCCTAAAATAATATACCCCCCCCGTGGCCCTCGTGTACTTTAATAGCATTGCTGTCATTGTTGATTGATTTCTTTTTCTTAAGTGTTTGGATTTTGTACGTGAGCAGTCATTAAAGCGACCTTCTGCTTCCAGCTGATGTTCACACCTTCAACGCTCTGATCTCAGCAGCTCCACACATCAAAGAAAATTACATGGACAAGCGTGACCTCATCATTGTAAGACTGTTTTTGCTGCTTCAGTCATGCCACTGAGACCGTATAACTGATGTTCACCCGTGGGTGCTTTCAGTCATGTGACATTTTATTCCTGTGGATAGATTCTATTTTTCTTTAGACAGTCTGTGATTTCAATGTCAGCTTTCTGCTTTAATTCAAGGGGTTGATTCAAAAAACAAAACAGTTAACGTTGAGGAATTACAGCCATTTATGTCCACAGCCCCTCTGTTGTAAGAACCAATAAGTAATTGGACAAGCTAACTATAATGATGGGTTATACCTCCGAGCTGGAAAACACCACATCTGACAGGGAGGGAGATGCGGATTAAACTAAGTGTGAACACCAAGCTCAAGATGCTGGCGCTAATAAACCGGCTTCTAGACTGGTTTAAGTCTCTCTTTTGGAAGGAAGAGATGGAGTTGACGTTGGTCGGTCTTCAGTACTCGGGGGGAAAACAACATTTGTGAATACAAATAATCATATTTACTGCCAGTTTTCTTCAGATGAGTCAGGGGATGGACACATAAACAGTAAAAAGTTACTGAATATGTGTTGGACTCTATTTATACATTAGTCATTAAGAAATAAGTGTCTGTGCCAGAAGCAGACACATGAGGGAAGCCACCAAGACACACAGACAACACTACATCCTTCTGTGGGTGTGACTGGACAAACTGCATCGTGCAACTTTTTTCTCTTGCAGTACCAGTTATACAGATTGATGGGGGAGCGAGCGATACAGAGTGGGTTTTCTTATAAAGAAATTTCAGCTGCAGTTTGCCAGAAGGCACATGGGAGATGTCAAGATAGGCTTAATCTATTATCTTCTATTGAAAAATAAATCACTTTTACACTTTGTAATGGTGCACAAGATTAAAACCTCTGCAGACTGAACTCTCTGATTTGTACAGACATTTGTAGTGTTACATTTTTCTTGAGTTGAAGGTGACACTGATGTGTGGTCGGCTGTGTGCACTGAGTTTGGGTAAAGCCGTGGCAGTGTGTTTTGGCAGTTTGTCTCTGTGGAAGGAATTCCCTCCACATATAGGTCATTATCATGTATCTACAGTACAGAGCAGCCACAAACAAATATAAGTCAGGATAGTTCATGGATTGGAACAGGCTCCTTTTTGAGTTTCCTGGCATAATGACATGAAAGGTATTTTTGATCACCATTTTAAAGTGTCTGTTGAGTGACTTGGTGCTGGGCCCTTTGATTCTCTCATCAGGAACTGTTGAAGCAGATGAGTCAACAGAAAGTTAAGCCCAACCTGCTGACATTTAACAGCATCCTCAGCAGTCTGAGACGGTGTGGCTTGTCAGCAAAAACAGAGGCGCTGGCTCAGCACACCGTGAATGAGATGAAGGCTTTGGGCATCGGTAAGTGCACAGGGACAAAGCACCACCATCAGTTTGATGGTACAGTTGCAGACATATGTTTACATACATCTTTGTTAAAAACTTTGAAGCCTAATCTTCCCAAACTGCTCATACGTATTCCATTTTATCAACAGTGTGTGAGTTAAGTCAGTTATGACAGACCTTATATTTACATATAGTTATTTAAAAAATAAGAGTTGTGGGTTCAGCTCCCTTTTCGTCAGAAGAGTACGGCAGCGTGAATGCAACACTGTGTCTGCTGTGCCGCGTCTTATGCAATCTCCATTGTCCCCTCACTCATGAACACCCTGAGGTACTTGAACTCCTTCACTTGGGGCAAGATCTCACTCCCTACCCGGAGAAGACAATCCATCGGTTTCCTGCTGAGAACCATAGTCTCAGATTTAGAGATGCTGATCCTCATCCCAGCTGCTGCAAACTGACTCATTGTGTGCTGGAGGCCACAGGCCGATGAAGCCAACAGGACCACATCATCTGCAAAAAGCAGTGATGAGACCCTGAGCCCACCAAACTGAAGACCCTCCTCCCTCTGACTACGCCTTGATATGCTATCCATGAATCCTGTAATATGTATATGTCGCGGACATGAATGAGCGAAGTTTCTCACCATCTAACGATGTCCTTTAGGTCCTTCAAACTTTTTTCAGTAAAATGGTTCTTGGGAGCATGAGCATGGCTAAAACTTTTCAGCTTCTGGGGGTCTCCACCCTCCCAAACCACCTGCCTTTTTAAACATTTTTCTTTTTATGCGTTTTAGCTTTTGTGGGTGCTCCGCTCCCCCAGACCCCTCGCTTTTTTAAGCATTTATCCTTTTTTGCCTCTCACATGCCTGGAAGCTCATCACCATCTAAACATGTCATTTAGGTCCTTCAGACTTTTTTTTTCAGTAAAATGGTTCTTGGGAGCATGAGCATGGCTAAAACCTTTCAGCTTTTGGGGGCTCTGCTGCCCAGACTCCCCCCTAATTGCAGCCCTCTTAACCCCCTGCCACTTTAAGCATTTTTTTTTTAATGTAGATATAAATTAATATTCAAAGTTTTCAGCTAGTTGACAGTAGGGCTGCAAAATATGGCCAAATTATCATATCTCAATATTGTCATATCAATATGATATACGATATGACTATGATTTCACACAAAGTGCAGCAACATTGAAATTAAACATTCTTTAAAAAAAACAGTAATATTACCACACTCATTTTGCACTCATCATAAGGTTAGGATACTGTACCCTCCACAAGTATTGGAACACTTGGAATTTCACACATTTTACCTTGTTTATGCCATTTCAAATACAAGAATTACAAAAAATATAAAGAATAAAAATTTCTAAAATTATCTTTCTCAAACTCAAACTGAAAGCAAATCTCTAAAACCTGATAAAACCTGTAAATAATAATCAGTTTTATTGCCAGTTTTCTTCAGACAAGTCGGGATGGAAAAATGAACATTTCCAAGTCACTGAATATGTCTTGGACTTTATTTACATCAGTTATGAAGAAATACAAAAGTTTCTTTCACCAAAATATCAAATCTCGGCTTTCATCTCCGATGTACTTTCTGGCAAATTGTAGCTGAACTATCGGGTCTTCTTTTTCAGAAAAACCTCTTCTACACCACTTCACCAGGAAGCTGTATTTTATATTTTTAATTAATTAATATCAAGTTGTAGACATTTGCGTTCAGCTTGAATTTAAGGAAGATAACTTTAGATTTATTTATTTATTTGTATTTGAAATGGCATAAACAAATTAAAATGTATGAAATGCCAAGTGTTCCAATACTTTTGAGTACAGTTGAGAAACACTCCGTGGCATGTGTATTTTTAAGTGAAATGCATTATCCTGGTGTCACTCAGAGAACAAAATTAAGATATTTAAGTCCTACAGATGGATTTTGACACAGATTTTCAACACAGATGCAACCCCAATTCCAATTGAAGTTGGGACATTGTATAAAATGTAAACAAAAACAGAATACAATGATTTGCAAAACCTCTTTAACCTATATTCAATTGAATACACCACAAAGACAATATATTTAATGTTCAAACTGATCAACTTTATTGTTTTTGTGCAAATATTTGCTCATTTTGACTTCCCCTTTGACTAAAATTAAACTAAAATAACCAAACCTTTAGTTGACTAAAACCTGACTAAATAAAAATGTTATGTGAATGACTAAATATGACTAAAACTAAAAAGGACATTTGACACAAGACTAAGACTGAGACTAAATTAACAAAGCAGGTGACAAAATTAACACTACATGGAAAGAAATTAAACATGCAAGTTGTCGTTTGGTGGAGAGGTGTAGGAACCTTTTTGTGAATCCCCCCCACCCCCCACCCGCAAAGCGCATCAGTCACTAGTAGTCAGCCTTAGAGTGAACATGTGCACTGATTCAGATTGTCATTGCTATAACATGAAGGAACGACTTGAGCAAAAGCATTATATCAAATTTTGCCAAAACGTTTGATGATACACAGCCATTCACAAGATTCAGCATGCTTTTTGCAACAACATCGTGTCACCATCCAGGAACTTGTGGATGAGGTGGGAATAAGCACAGGTTCAGCAGATTCCATTTTGACAGAGGATTTGAGCATGCAGAGAGTGCCAGCGAAATTCATGCTGAAGCTACTAACGGCGGAGCAAAAGCAGCTGTGTCTGGAAGTCTTGTAGGTCATGCTCAATTGTACAAACAGCAACCCAACTTCCTGAACACAGTCATCACTGGTGATGAGACATGGGTTTATGGGTACGACCCGGAAACCAAATTTAATTCATCGCTGTGGAAACATCCAACGTCACAGAGGCCAAAGAAAAAGTCATGTTGACCATATTCTTTGACTGGCGTAGGGTGACGCATCATGAGCACACACCAGAAAGCCAAAATATTCATGAAGAGTATTGTCAGGAGGTTCTGCGTCACCTTTGTGATGCCGTGCGACGCAAAATGCTGGATCTGTGGCCTGCAAAAAGTTGGAAGCTCCATCATAACAATGCACCCACCCATTCTGTTCAGCTGATTCAGGCTTTCCCAGCCTAACACAACATTCCTCTGATTTGTCAGGCTCCCTATTCTTCTGACATGTCTCCCTCCAATTTTTGGCTGTTCTCCAAGACCAAAACGACACTAAAAGGGTGCTTTTTTTCATTTGGGAGAACATCTCATGTGGAACGTGACAGCCCAACTGGAGACCATTCCAAAAGAGGCCTTCCAGAAATGCTTCCAACAATGGCAGAAGTGCTGTCAATCAATCAATCAATCAATTTTTTTTATATAGCGCCAAATCACAACAAACAGTTGCCCCAAGGTGCCTTATATTGTAAGGCAAGGCCATACAATAATTATGTAAAACCCCAACGGTCAAAACGACCCCCTGTGAGCAAGCACTTGGCTACAGTGGGAAGGAAAAACTCCCTTTTAACAGGAAGAAACCTCCAGCAGAACCAGGCTCAGGGAGGGGCAGTCTTCTGCTGGGACTGGTTGGGGCTGAGGGAGAGAACCAGGAAAAAGACATGCTGTGGAGGGGAGCAGAGATCGATCACTAATGATTAAATGCAGAGTGGTGCATACAGAGCAAAAAGAGAAAGAAACAATGCATCATGGGAACCCCCCAGCAGTCTACGTCTATAGCAGCATAACTAAGGGATGGTTCAGGGTCACCTGATCCAGCCCTAACTATAAGCTTTAGCAAAAAGGAAAGTTTTAAGCCTAATCTTAAAAGTAGAGAGGGTGTCTGTCTCCCTGATCTGAATTGGGAGCTGGTTCCACAGGAGAGGAGCCTGAAAGCTGAAGGCTCTGCCTCCCATTCTACTCTTACAAACCCTAGGAACTACAAGTAAGCCTGCAGTCTGAGAGCGAAGCGCTCTATTGGGGTGATATGGTACTACGAGGTCCCTAAGATAAGATGGGACCTGATTATTCAAAACCTTATAAGTAAGAAGAAGAATTTTAAATTCTATTCTAGAATTAACAGGAAGCCAATGAAGAGAGGCCAATATGGGTGAGATATGCTCTCTCCTTCTAGTCCCCGTTAGTACTCTAGCTGCAGCATTTTGAATTAACTGAAGGCTTTTTAAGGAACTTTTAGGACAACCTGATAATAATGAATTACAGTAGTCCAGCCTAGAGGAAATAAATGCATGAATTAGTTTTTCAGCATCACTCTGAGACAAGACCTTTCTAATTTTAGAGATATTGCGTAAATGCAAAAAAGCAGTCCTACATATTTGTTTAATATGCGCTTTGAATGACATATCCTGATCAAAAATGACTCCAAGATTTCTCACAGTATTACTAGAGGTCAGGGTAATGCCATCCAGAGTAAGGATCTGGTTAGACACCATGTTTCTAAGATTTGTGGGGCCAAGTACAATAACTTCAGTTTTATCTGAGTTTAAAAGCAAGAAATTAGAGGTCATCCATGTCTTTATGTCTGTAAGACAATCCTGCAGTTTAGCTAATTGGTGTGTGTCCTCTGGCTTCATGGATAGATAAAGCTGGGTATCATCTGCGTAACAATGAAAATTTAAGCAATACCGTCTAATAATACTGCCTAAGGGAAGCATGTATAAAGTGAATAAAATTGGTCCTAGCACAGAACCTTGTCGAACTCCATAATTAACTTTAGTCTGTGAAGAAGATTCCCCATTACATGAACAAATTGTAATCTATTAGACAAATATGATTCAAACCACTGCAGCGCAGTGCCTTTAATGCCTATGGCATGCTCTAATCTCTGTAATAAAATTTTATGGTCAACAGTATCGAAAGCAGCACTGAGGTCTAACAGAACAAGCACAGAGATGAGTCCACTGTCCGAGGCCATAAGAAGATCATTTGTAACCTTCACTAATGCTGTTTCTGTACTATGATGAATTCTAAAACCTGACTGAAACTCTTCAAATAGACCATTCCTCTGCAGATGATCAGTTAGCTGTTTTACAACTACCCTTTCAAGAATTTTTGAGAGAAAAGGAAGGTTGGAGATTGGCCTATAATTAGCTAAGATAGCTGGGTCAAGTGATGGCTTTTTAAGTAATGGTTTAATTATTGCCACCTTAAAAGCCTGTGGTACATAGCCAACTAACAAAGATAGATTGATCATATTTAAGATCGAAGCATTAAATAATGGTAGGGCTTCCTTGAGCAGCCTGGTAGGAATGGGGTCTAATAAACATGTTGATGGTTTGGATGAAGTAACTAATGAAAATAACTCAGACAGAACAATCGGAGAGAAAGAGTCTAACCAAATACCGGCATCACTGAAAGCAGCCAAAGATAACGATACGTCTTTGGGATGGTTATGAGTAATTTTTTCTCTAATAGTTAAAATTTTGTTAGCAAAGAAAGTCATGAAGTCATTACTAGTTAAAGTTAATGGAATACTCAGCTCAATAGAGCTCTGACTCTTTGTCAGCCTGGCTACAGTACTGAAAAGAAACCTGGGGTTGTTCTTATTTTCTTCAGTTAGTGATGAGTAGAAAGATGTCCTAGCTTTACGGAGGGCTTTTTTATAGAGCAACAGACTCTTTTTCCAGGCTAAGTGAAGATCTTCTAAATTAGTGAGACGCCATTTCCTCTCCAACTTACGGGTTATCTGCTTTAAGCTACGAGTTTGTGAGTTATACCACGGAGTCAGGCACTTCTGATTTAAAGCTCTCTTTTTCAGAGGAGCTACAGCATCCAAAGTTGTCTTCAATGAGGATGTAAAACTATTGACGAGATACTCTATCTCACTTACAGAGTTTAGGTAGCTACTCTGCACTGTGTTGGTATATGGCATTAGAGAACATAAAGAAGGAATCATATCCTTAAACCTAGTTACAGCGCTTTCTGAAAGACTTCTAGTGTAATGAAACTTATTCCCCACTGCTGGGCAGTCCATCAGAGTAAATGTAAATGTTATTAAGAAATGATCAGACAGAAGGGAGTTTTCAGGGAATACTGTTAAGTCTTCTATTTCCATACCATAAGTCAGAACAAGATCTAAGATATGATTAAAGTGGTGGGTGGACTCATTTACATTTTGAGCAAAGCCAATAGAGTCTAATAGAGACTACACACACTAGAGAAGTGTGTGTAGTCCCAAGGAGAGAGACTACTTTGAAGGGAATTAGTATTTCAGACTATCCCAGTGGTCATTGGGCAGGAGGTGGGTTACACCCTGGACAGGCTGGCAGTCTGTCGCAGGGCTGACATAAATAGACAGGCAAACTCATTCACACAGACAGTCAATTTATAGTCACCAATTCACCAGATTTGCATGTCTGTGGAAATGGACCAGGTCAGAAGTGATGCCAGGATCTTCTCGCGATGAGGCAACCATGCTAACCACAAAACAACCATGCTGCTCCGTCTCAGATCATCTGCATGTAAGAAAATCCCGGCCTTGGCCTGGGAAGTAACCTGCATTGGACTGGCATCCCTTCCAGGGGGATTTGTAAACTCTTGTCTATTATTCGCTGTGGAGTCTAGAAATAAATACGGGTACGAATGTACCTGAGGGCCGAAATCGGACTAACCTTCCCCATGTAGGTCAACTAGAAGAAGCTAAATTAATAGTTACAGTATTTTCGTAAGTGTTTTTGCACTAACACTGTGTGTGTGCGTGTGTGCGTGCAGTTCCCAGCCTGGCCACTTATCACTACATCCTGTTCATCTTCTGTAAACGCGGTAAGCACATAAGAGTTTTTTTTTTTTTTTTCTTGTATCACTCCGGTTTTGTGTGTTTTTATTATTTATGGCTTTTTGTTTGTGGGCCAGGGCTGCCTCTGTGCACCAACACTGAGGTTCTGCAGGAAGTGCTGTCAGAGCTGGAAGGACGGAACCTCAGCTGCCAGGATCTTGATGACGGTGTGTGGTTGGACATGAACAGACACTAATCACAAGAAATATTTTAGACACGGTAGGGCTTGTGTGTGTGTGTGTGTGTATATATAGTAATCATCCTTGTGTTTTGTCTCCTCTCAGTGAGGTTCTTCTCTGAGGCAATGAAATTGGTAAGTTGTGTGTTGTGTTTTTCCTCACAGTGTCTCATATAAATGTGTCTGTCTGCTGAAGCTGCTTGATTTCTCTTTCATCACTCAGCTTTATTTACTCACTTTTATACATCCAAAGCCATCACTGTTTTCTTGTCTTTTTGTTATGAGTATTTGTGATTTATGAGGGTTTTTAGATGTCCCTTGTACCTTGTTTACTGCTTTTTGACAATGTGCTTCTTTAAATTTTTTTTTAGTTGATTAATCATCTCAAATGAACTTCTGATTCCACTTTTATGGTTTTTCCAAAGTGATGGAGTTTTTTCTGTTCAGAGCCTTATTTTACATTATTTCAGGCAGGACTACAGCTGACTGCTTGATATGTTTTGCTCTCCGTTAGTGTCTGCATAATAAAGACCTGGAGCTGGCTTATAAAATCCAAGAGCTTGTGAACGTGGGGGAGAACTGGAAGCTTCTCGGACCCCGAAAGCTGAGTGCTTCTTTCTAGTAAGTTTTAAAAACAAACAAGTTCTTCTCCTGTAAAAAGAGCTCCACTATGTTTGTTGGTGGTGACGTTCATTTTGGAGAATTTTCCTGATAAGATAAAAGGCCCTCAGCAAAGACGGTCCCACTCTGTGATGCTAAAGGATTATTAACCGGGTTTGAGGTCTATACCGGAAAATATTAGACCAGAGTGTTGACAGTACATGCAAAAAACACTGAGGTCTGATATTTTTTCATACAGACCGAACAAGCAAGGTTAATAATTTGTTTATTATATGGCTAATATATACATAAACATGTGACCTTACGGTATCGCCCAAATGTGAAAGCTGCTAACTTGTTGGGCTCATAGTCAGACCTGTTCGCTTTCTTCACCTCTGTGAAGAACTTGCTAACAGATGGTCCGGTTGTTAGTTGGTAAGATTACAATTGGTCTATTTTTTCCGACGCTGTTTAGATATTTATGGAGTACGTTCGTGTCCGACTCGGTTTTTCTAATCTTGATTTTTGCTTTCTGATTTGTAATGAAGTTTTAAATCTGTTCTTGATTGTTTGGAGTTGTGTTTCCATCTTGGTGGTCTTCATGTTGCACGTCCACTTCGAGCTTGTTTCCTCCGTTTTCTTTGTTCGCTTTTTGTTTTGTCTTATTTCGCACTGTGAAAATTGTAAACAAAGTCGCAAATCTGGTTTGCAATCCGGGCCGATTGTCATGGTAACGGTCTGATGTGGGAAAATATCAGACCGGAAATCAGCCAATCAGAGCACGCGTACCATTGTAGCCATATAATAACTGAGATTAATTTGATGGCCTCATAAGGAGCAGGAAGGTGTAAAGCTATCAGATGGTCATCCTCGTCCTCTGCCTGTGCTTTGTTTTTCTCCTCTGCAGTGGTCAGTTCTTCAGCCTCTTGTGTATGATGGAGAACATTGATGTCGTGTTGAAGTGGTTCAGGCAGCACGTTCCCTCGGTCAGTGCTTCTCTGGTTCTCTCTCTGTGTATTTGTACTATACACCAGGCTATGAAAAGCCTCACAGCTACATAACAGAAGTACCTTTGGTGAAACTAGTTCGCGGTAAAGCTCCAGTTGCCAGTTCTTCAATGGTTCTCCTTTCCATCATGTTCTTACTGCGCCCTGCCTTCAGGTATGTTGGAACAGCTGCATCACAGTAAGAAGGTTGTGGGTTTGGTTTCGCCAAAGTCCAGTTCCTTTCCTTGTGAACTTTGAATGTTCTTGCTGAGGCTGCCTTCAGCTCAGTACTCTTTCACTTAGCTTCATGTTGAGAAAGCAAAGAAGGATTTTGATCCAAAACTAATCATATCTGGGTTGGAGTCTCCCATGTGCCTTCTGGCAAACTGTAGCTGAAATTTCGTGGTTTCTTTTTAAGAACATCCTTCTGCTTGCCACTCCACCTTGAGGCTGTGACTGGTGATGCACCTGTGTAAAGTTGCACTATGCATAGCATCTCCAGTCACTCCTTCAGAGGACTGAAGGAGTGAGGCCTCATCCAGACAGATTTCCCATCCAGTACCACACTGTTTATATTTCTTCAAGATTGATGTGAATGGAGTCCAAGACGCACACAGTGATATGGAAATGTTCATGTATCCATCCCGACTTGTATAAATACAAAAATCATCACTAAAAGTGATGATTTACTGTAAGTTCATCAAAGTGTGAAACAACTGCTTCCGACACATTTTATATTTTTTAGGGGCCCGGTTAGTACTTTGATGGGAGACCTCTTTGGAACACCAGCAGCTGTGTGTGTGTTTCTCCAGGTTGCACTGGAGTTGTGTCAGGAAGATCATCCGGCGTAAAACTTGTGCCAAATTCCAATGTGGATCTGGCTGTATCTGCTGTTGTGACCCTGAATAAAACAGGAGCAGCCGAATGGACAACAACATACCTTTATACAAGTAGTGTTCAGAATAATAGTAGTGCTATGTGACTAAAAAGATGAATCCAGGTTTTGAGTATATTTCTTATTGTTACATGGGAAACAAGGTACCAGTAGATTCATAGATTCTCACAAATCCAACAAGACCAAGCATTCATGATCTGCACACTCTTAAGGCTATGAAATTGGGCTATTAGTAAAAAAAAAAAAAAAAGTAGAAAAGGGGGTGTTCACAATAATAGTAGTGTGGCATTCAGTCAGTGAGTTTGTCAATTTTTTGGAACATACAGGTGTGAATCAGGTGTCCCCTATTTAAGGATGAAGCCAGCACCTGTTGAACATGCTTTTCTCTTTGAAAGCCTGAGGAAAATGGGACGTTAAAGACATTGTTTAGAAGTGCAGCGTAGTTTGATAAAGTTGATTGGAGAGGGGAAAACTTAAACGCAGGTGCAGAAAATTATAGGCTGTTCATCTACAATGATCTCCAATGCTTTAAAATGGACAAAAAAAACAGAGACGCATGGAAGAAAACAGAAAACAACCATCAAAATGGATAGAAGAATAACCAGAATGGCAAAGGCTCACCCATTGATCAGCTCCAGGATGATCAAAGACAGTCTGGAGTTACCTGTAAGTGCTGTGACAGTTAGAAGACGCCTGTGTGACGCTAATTTATTTGCAAGAATCCCCTGCAAAGTCGCTCTGTTAAATAAAAGACATGCAGAAGAGGTTACAATTTGCCAAAGAACACATCAACTGGCCTCAAGAGAAATGGAAGAATATTTTGTGGACTGATGAGAGTAAAATTGTTCTTTTTGGGTCCAAGGGCCGCAGACAGTTTGTGAGACAACCCCCAAACTCTGAATTCAAGCCACAGTTCACAGTGAAGACAGTGAAGCATGGTGGTGCAAGCATCATGATATGGGCATGTTTCTCCTACTATGGTGTTGGGCCTATATATTGCATACCAGGTATCATGGATCAGTTTGGATATGTCAAAATACTTGAAGAGGTCATGCTGCCTTATGCTGAAGAGGACATGCCCTTGAAATGGGTGTTTCAACAAGACAAAGATCCCAAGCACACTAGTAAACAAGCAAAATCCTGGTTCCAAACCAACAAAATTAATGCCTCACAGATGTGAAGAAATCATGAAAAACTGTGGTTATACAACTAAATACTAGTTTAGTGATTCACAGGATTGCTAAGAAAGCAGTTTGAACATAATAGTTTTGAGTTTGTAGCATCAACAGCAGATGCTACTATTATTGTGAACACCCCCTTTTCTATTTTTTTACTAATAGCCCAATTTCATAACCTTATGAGTGTGCATATCATGAATGCTTGGTCTTGTTGGATTTGTGAGAATCTACTGAATCTACGGGTACCTTGTTTCCCATGTAACAATAAGAAATATACTCAAAACCTGGATTAATCTTTTTATTCACATAGCACTACTATTATTCTGAACACTACTGTATATGTTTTAATTTCACTTTATGAAAGCAATTTTTTGTTGTTGTTTCTACTCAGTAACTTTGGATTTATTTTATTTTAAATTCATGATCCAAAATTGCTTTGTTAGTACTTATTTGTAACATTTTAAAATGTGCACTTAAGATATGGGGGTGCTGGTAATTCTGACCACGACTGTACTGATGTTGATTTATGATAAGTAAAAGTCTAGTCTGCAGTTATAAGACGACCCTCTATTTTCTGAAAAACAAACCAAAACCTGTGTTTTATTCAGGCCAGTAGAGGAGTGATTGTACTTGTAAGCCTTCCAACAATGCCTTATTTCTCTGCATCAGTAACTCTGTTCAGGCACATGCAGAAATACTTGATTTATTTGTGTACTTTACCTGAAATATGTGACTGTTTTGGTTCCTCCTGTTTGCTTGGAGTCTCGACAGCAGATCCACTTGTTGATCTGGCACCACTTTTATGCCAGGTGTCCACCCCGACGCAACTCCAAGGAGATTGGGGCATGAGGGACTTTGAACCACAGACCTTCTTGCTGTGATGCAGGGATGCTGCCACTGCACCACATGACAACAGTTTGAGATTATTCCATTGACTCACTGCAGTTTTAGGAATTAATCTCCAAAGGAGGATTACGTTAGCAGAAGAGGCCTCCGGATTTGCTCCCACCTACCTGGTGGTATACCCTCTGCTGTCAGTCATGTAGCTAGTATTTTGTGCAGTGTTGTATTCATGTTTGGTTGCTTTCTTTCTTGTGTACTTTGTGTGTTTCTAGGTGTATTTCCCAACGTCTCAGACATTGTATGAACTGATGGAGGCTCTGGACGCTGACAGTCGCCTGGACTTGCTGCCGGCCATGTGGGCAGGTGAGTTTAAAGACGGTGTCACTGCGAGAGGGAACACATGGCATTGACCCAGTTAGTCATTAAAAAGTAAGCAAGCAGCATTCAGTGACTCAGAATCTTGCTCCTTCATTGGTCAGACATCAAATCTCTACAAAGACCAAATAGATTGTGGTTTTATTTCTGCTGACAGAATCTGTTTTTCTTTGCCCGTCTTCTAGATATCCAGACTTACGGTCATCATAATAAATCAGATGTGGTGGAGCAGCTGCTCCGCCTGATGGCAAGAGATAAACACACTCCTGAGGTCAGCCAGCTCTCATGGACTATTTTGCACGTTTGAGGCCAAGAATTAGGTGCCCAAAATTTTTCCTTTGAAAGACCCTGAAGTAATCTGGATGGAGGGCTGCTGGCTAAATGATGATGATGATGTGTGAATTACTTGCGTACAACAACACACACTCGTGTCGATCATGCCCCCGACAGTTTTGTGTACCATATGCTGTCTTGATCACTTTGGTTGATAATTTTGGAGATATTTATTGAAGGGTGTGTTTACTGAGATGTAAAATAACCAGCTGTGTTGGTGATCTAACAAGACTACTGCACTGGGACCTGGGTGAATGGAGTCCTGACAGGCCTACTTTCAACATTTAAAGATTGAAAAGTTTGTAATATGTGTTTACTACGTACATTTTTTTTTTTTTTTTGGCCAAGTGGTTCCCGGTTCAAACCCCACCACTGCCATATTTCTCCATGTAATGTGGCGTTGTGTTAGTAAGGGCATCTGGCATAAAACTTGTGCCAAATCAACATGCAGATCCACCTTGGATCTTGTGCCGACCCCGAGTGAAAATACAAGGGAGTAGCCAAAGGGACTTACTTACGTACAGTTTTTTGTTTTAGCTGATTTGTTAAGGTCAGGATATGAAAAACAAACAAAAAGTAGATACTGACAAAAAAACAGCATTTGCTGGGAGAAAATACACTCACCAGCCACTTTATTAGGTACACCTTGCGAGTACCTTTTACCTTCAAAACTGCCTTAATTCTTCATGGCATAGATTCAGTAAGGTGTTGGAAACATTCTTCAGAGATGTTGGTCCATATTGACATGATAGCATCGTGCAGCAGTCCATTCAACCAGTCTGCCCATTCTCCTCTGACCTCAACAAGGCACTTTCATCCACACAACTGCCGCTCACTGGATAGCTTCTTTTTTTCAGACCATTCTCTGTAAACCCTAGAGATGGTCGTGTGTGAAAATCCCAGTAGATCAGCAGTTTCTGAAATACTCAGACCAGACAACCACACCACCTTCATAGTCACTTAAATCCCCTTTTCTTCTCATTCTGATGCTTTGTTTTAAGTTCAGGAAGTCACCTTCACTACGTCTACATGCCTAAAAGTATTGAGTTGCTGCCATGTCATTGGCTGATTAGCTATCTCTGTTAAAAAGCAACTGAACAGGTGTACCTAATAAAGTGGCCAGTGAGTGTAAATTGCAGTAATAATTATTCTGTTCAGTAAAGTGGGCAGCCCCTATTGATCCTTGGTGAATCCTGGTCATGTTCATTTGAGACGTTCAGTTCAAAATGGGTGAGATTTGGACTAATTTTCTTCACGTTATGTGCACACAGGTCAGTGCTCTGTTCAGTAAGGTGAGCGCCCCTCAAAGGGCCTTTGTCAGACCTCATTCTGCTCAGTTTCAACCTTGTCTCAGATATTGCTCAATTACGATTTCCAGTTCAAATTTGGTGAAAATTAATTCTAAATTAAAAATTAATTAATTTTATTTACGTTGTTATCGACACAAGAATCAGTACTCTGTTCAGTGAAGTGGGCGGTCCTTAGAGGGATTTGGTAAAACATGATCATGCTTAATTCAGGGCTGTGAAAACGCAGAGGAATTCCGCAGATTTCATCATGGGGGGGGGGGGGGGGGGGGGGGGGGTGGGGGGGGGGGGGGGGGGGTGTTAGTGTTGTATTATGTAATCGTGATCGTCACTGAGTTTTTAAAATGTCTATCACAAAGCGTTCTTTTTTTTTACTGCATTGTGCACGTTTTATAAATTTCCGGACACTGATCTGTGTAACAGAAACAATTCAGTGTCCTCGGATCCGCAGAGAAAAATGCCTCACTCTAAGCATGGCTGTTATGATAGTTGTCGTAAAGCGGGATTGGTTGGTTGCTACAGCGACACTGTGTGCCTACTCCAAGAAACTCTTATTAAGCCTAACGTAGCATGTGGGCATCACTTACTTTTAGACGTCTCAAGTTTTTAAAAGAAGAATTTTGCGGCATGTCTGTGTCACAGAGCGACATCGGACAGAGGGAATATGGCGAGAAAGACGTTGTGAAAATGTTTATTAAGGACAAGAATCCATCCATGGAATTGGTGGTGCTGGGTTAAATAGCTTGATTACAACTGATGTCACATTTCCCATGATCCTTCCCAGTTTGCCATCTCTGATGTATACAATTGCATGACAAGGCTCAATGGCAGACGCGTGTGTTTATTCTAAGACATTGTGAATCAGATAGCGATGACAAAGCCAGATATCGAGAAAAGATCACAGAGTGTGTGGGGATTGATCCCCACAGCAATCCCCTGATAACCCTGTGAACTCAGACAAAAGCAGCAGACGTTTCTCCAGCTACAGAAGTCCCGGGTCCAGCTTCGGGTCTTGGCAGGGCGACTTACCCGTCAGTCCGGACGTCTCCTCTGAAGCAGTGCGGAAGATCCAGGTGGTCGAGCAGGAGTCCGGCGGGCTGGGGATCAGTTTTAAAGGGGGCCAGGAGAACCTCATGCCCATCCTCATCTCTGAGATCTTCCCGGGGACTCACCGCCGACCAGAGCCGAGCTCTGCGGGTCGGGGACGCGATCCTGTCCATCAACAGGAACGACCTCCATGAGGCGACGCGTGACCTGGCAATGCAGGCGCTGGAGAAGGCCAGCAGAGATGTGACACTGGAGGTGAAGTATATTCGGGAAATTTCTCCAATGTTTAAGAAGCCATCCCTGGTGGCTGATCTGCAATGGGACAGCGTTCGCCCGCAGTTGCCGAGCTGCAGTGGCAGCGAGGACTCTGGCTTGCCCGAACACGGCAGCTGCTTGTCCTCCTCAAAAGACAGCATGCTGTGGTTCTTCGCTGTAAAGACGGACCCACTGCCCTCTCCTGGCACTCAAGCAGAATTGTTAGAACACCCGACAACTGCACATACGAGGTCTGTTAGAAAAGTATCCGACCATTTTATTTTTTTCAAAAACCTGATGGATTTGATTCACGTGTGCTTGCATGAGCCAACCTTGAACCTTCGTGCGCATGCGTGATTTTTTTCACGCCTGTCGGTTGCGTCATTTGCTTGTAAGCAGCCTTTGTGTGAGGATGGGTGGAGTCTCTCGTCGTTTTTTCTTTGCAACGAAATGGTGGAAATACTGGAGCAGCGCGACTGCATCAAATTTTGGCAGAAACTGGGCGACGGCCAGGTGGAAACCATTTGGATTATTCAGACGGCTTTCGGTGATGATCCTATGGGCATCACACAGATTAAGGAGCGGTACAACCGATTTAAAGACAGCCGCACAACAGTGGAGAGCGTGCCACGCTCTGATCGGCCATCAACATGCTGAAATGACCGGATCATTTCCAAAGTGAACGCTGTGATGATGTGGGACTGTCGTGTGACTATCTGAGAAACTGCGGAAGAGGTGGACATCAGCACTTTTTCGGCACATTCCACTGTGACAGAAGATTTTGCCATGAACAGAGTTGCAGCGAAATTCATCGGCACAAAGCGCCTCCGTGTTGAAGTCTCACAGGACATGTTGTGACATGCCCAGCTCATCTACAATTTCTGACTGAAAAGCCATCGAAAGCCGTCTGAATCTTCCGAATGGTGGAAGAGCTGGGCATGTCCCACCCACCATGTCCTGTGAGGCTTCAACACGGAGGCACTTTTGCTGCGCCATCAGCTTCGTGCCGATGAATTTCGCTGCAACTCTTTTCATGGCAAAATCTTCTGTCACAGTGGAATATGTGCCGATAAAGTGCTGATGTCCACCTCTCCCACAATTTCTCAGACAGTCACACGACGGTCCCACATCATCACAGCGTTCACTTTGGAATGATCCGGTCATTTCAGCATGTTGATGGCCACCCGGAGCGCAGCGCGCTCTCCACTGTTGTGTGGACGTCTTTAAACCGGTTGTACCGCTCCTTAATCTGTGTGATGCCCAGAGCATCGTCATCGTCACTGAAAGCTGTCTGAATAATCCGAATGGTTTCCACCTGTTGCCCAGTTTCTGGCAAAATTTGATGCAGTTGCGCTGCTCCAGTTGTTCTGCCATTTCCTTGCAAAGAAAAAACGATGAGAGATCCACCCATCCTCACACAAAGACTGCTTACAAGCAAATGACGCAATCGACAGGCGTGAAAAAAATCACGCATGCGCACAAAGGTTCAAGGTTGGCTCATGCAAGCACACGTGAATCAAATCCATCAGGTTTTTGAAAAAAATAAAAGGTCAGATACTTTTCTAACAGACCTCGTATAACTCCCATTTTGCGCCTTGCTCAATGGTTGCCACCGCATTGTACATTAAAAATGGCGGACACTAGCAAATCAGAGAGGATCATGGGAAATCTGTGACGTCAGTGCAAGCCACCTATTTAAAGTCTTTATGAACTCATCCGACACAGACAGATACACGGTAAGAATTTTTTTGTCTCTGGAAAATAAACATTGTGCTGTTCAAACAAGATTTCAGACAAGATTATTTGATGTTTTAAAATTAATCTAGACTTTCTTTCATTGGAAAAAAAGACATTGTGGCTTTGAATGGATTTACAGCAATTTATGCAACGTTTTTACAATAAGGTATGTTACTGATATTTTACCATGATTTTCAAAATATTCCACAAGCTTTAGCTGTGATTTTTTAAATGCTTTAACAGTCTTTTCAGTCTTCATGAATTTCATGTAGTTTAATTATTCTGAGTTAATGCATAATTTGGTTTACAATAAAGAGGAAAATCATTCCAGGTCCTATTTCCACGTCATATTCTGTTATTTCAACATTATCATTGACAGTTTAAATGAAAGGTTGAATCAAGGATCATTTAAATATTCACTTCTTTTGAGACTTTTTTTCTTCCAGGAGATGCAGAAAATGCATCATTAGACACAAAATTAATTTGTTTTTTGGTGCTGCGGGCCTAGATCCCGGCTCCAGGGGGGCTCTGCTCCTCAGACCCCCTGCCAGTTTTCCTCAGATTTCACAATTTTCATTTCACAGCCCTGTTAATTTCAACCTTGTCCGAGATTCGCTTATTTATTAGAATGGCCAGTTCAGATTTTGTGAAAAAAAATTATAGATTTTGTTCACATTAAAGTGTGGTAGATGCACAGAGAATGTGAATTTTTGAACCACTCCGCCTTTCTGCCTTATATTTTATAGAAAAGTTACATTCTCAGTCTACAGTAAAATTTAAAAAAATATCAATCAATCAATCAATCAATCAATTTTTTATATAGCGTCAAATCACAACAAACAGTTGCCCCAAGGCGCTTTATATTGTAAGGCAAGGCCATACAATAATTATGTAAAACCCCAACGGTCAAAATGACCCCCTGTGAGCAAGCACTTGGCTACAGTGGGAAGGAAAAACTCCCTTTTAACAGGAAGAAACCTCCAGCAGAACCAGGCTCAGGGAGGGGCAGTCCTCTGCTGGGACTGGTTGGGGCTGAGGGAGAGAACCAGGAAAAAGACATGCTGTGGAGGGGAGCAGAGATCGATCACTAATGATTAAATGCAGAGTGGTGCATACAGAGCAAAAAGAGAAAGAAACAGTGCATCATGGGAACCCCCCCAGCAATCTACGTCTATAGCAGCATAACTAAGGGATGGTTCAGGGTCACCTGATCCAGCCCTAACTATAAGCTTTAGCAAAAAGGAAAGTTTTAAGCCTAATCTTAAAAGTAGAGAGGGTGTCTGTCTCCCTGATCTGAATTGGGAGCTGGTTCCACAGGAGAGGAGCCTGAAAGCTGAAGGCTCTGCCTCCCATTCTACTCTTACAAACCCTAGGAACTACAAGTAAGCCTGCAGTCTGAGAGCGAAGCGCTCTATTGGGGTGATATGTACTACGAGGTCCCTAAGATAAGATGGGACCTGATTATTCAAAACCTTATAAGTAAGAAGAAGAATTTTAAATTCTATTCTAGAATTAACAGGAAGCCAATGAAGAGAGGCCAATATGGGTGAGATATGCTCTCTCCTTCTAGTCCCCGTCAGTACTCTAGCTGCAGCATTTTGAATTAACTGAAGGCTTTTTAGGGAACTTTTTAGGACAACCTGATAATAATGAATTACAATAGTCCAGCCTAGAGGAAATAAATGCATGAATTAGTTTTTCAGCATCACTCTGAGACAAGACCTTTCTGATTTTAGAGATATTGCGTAAATGCAAAAAAGCAGTCCTACATATTTGTTTAATATGCACTTTGAATGACATATCCTGATCAAAAATGACTCCAAGATTTCTCACAGTATTACTAGAGGTCAGGGTAATGCCATCCAGAGTAAGGATCTGGTTAGACACCATGTTTCTAAGATTTGTGGGGCCAAGTACAATAACTTCAGTTTTATCTGAGTTTAAAAGCAGGAAATTAGAGGTCATCCATGTCTTTATGTCTGTAAGACAATCCTGCAGTTTAGCTAATTGGTGTGTGTCCTCTGGCTTCATGGATAGATAAAGCTGGGTATCATCTGCGTAACAATGAAAATTTAAGCAATACCGTCTAATAATACTACCTAAGGGAAGCATGTATAAAGTGAATAAAATTGGCCCTAGCACAGAACCTTGTCGAACTCCATAATTAACTTTAGTCTGTGAAGAAGATTCCCCATTTACATGAACAAATTGTAATCTATTAGACAAATATGATTCAAACCACTGCAGCGCAGTGCCTTTAATGCCTATGGCATGCTCTAATCTCTGTAATAAAATTTTATGGTCAACAGTATCAAAAGCAGCACTGAGGTCTAACAGAACAAGCACAGAGATGAGTCCACTGTCCGAGGCCATAAGAAGATCATTTGTAACCTTCACTAATGCTGTTTCTGTACTATGATGAATTCTAAAACCTGACTGAAACTCTTCAAATAGACCATTCCTCTGCAGATGATCAGTTAGCTGTTTTACAACTACCCTTTCAAGAATTTTTGAGAGAAAAGGAAGGTTGGAGATTGGCCTATAATTAGCTAAGATAGCTGGGTCAAGTGATGGCTTTTTAAGTAATGGTTTAATTATTGCCACCTTAAAAGCCTGTGGTACATAGCCAACTAACAAAGATAGATTGATCATATTTAAGATCGAAGCATTAAATAATGGTAGGGCTTCCTTGAGCAGCCTGGTAGGAATGGGGTCTAATAAACATGTTGATGGTTTGGATGAAGTAACTAATGAAAATAACTCAGACAGAACAATCGGAGAGAAAGAGTCTAACCAAATACCGGCATCACTGAAAGCAGCCAAAGATAACGATACGTCTTTGGGATGGTTATGAGTAATTTTTTCTCTAATAGTTAAAATTTTGTTAGCAAAGAAAGTCATGAAGTCATTACTAGTTAAAGTTAATGGAATACTCAGCTCAATAGAGCTCTGACTCTTTGTCAGCCTGGCTACAGTACTGAAAAGAAACCTGGGGTTGTTCTTATTTTCTTCAATTAGTGATGAGTAGAAAGATGTCCTAGCTTTACGGAGGGCTTTTTTTATAGAGCAACAGACTCTTTTTCCAGGCTAAGTGAAGATCTTCTAAATTAGTGAGACGCCATTTCCTCTCCAACTTACGGGTTATCTGCTTTAAGCTACGAGTTTGTGAGTTATACCACGGAGTCAGGCACTTCTGATTTAAAGCTCTCTTTTTCAGAGGAGCTACAGCATCCAAAGTTGTCTTCAATGAGGATGTAAAACTATTGACGAGATACTCTATCTCACTTACAGAGTTTAGGTAGCTACTCTGCACTGTGTTGGTATATGGCATTAGAGAACATAAAGAAGGAATCATATCCTTAAACCTAGTTACAGCGCTTTCTGAAAGACTTCTAGTGTAATGAAACTTATTCCCCACTGCTGGGTAGTCCATCAGAGTAAATGTAAATGTTATTAAGAAATGATCAGACAGAAGGGAGTTTTCAGGGAATACTGTTAAGTCTTCTATTTCCATACCATAAGTCAGAACAAGATCTAAGATATGATTAAAGTGGTGGGTGGACTCATTTACTTTTTGAGCAAAGCCAATAGAGTCTAATAATAGATTAAATGCAGTGTTGAGGCTGTCATTCTCAGCATCTGTGTGGATGTTAAAATCGCCCACTATAATTATCTTATCTGAGCTAAGCACTAAGTCAGACAAAAGAAATTCTTTAATCTGCTTGAGAGTACTGTATTAATTTGCACAGAGCTCGTCAGATGCCACGGCAGCCCGCGGATCAACTAACTTTGCTTTAGCCTGGGATAGCTGTAACAAGTGTGTCAGTTGTCGTGATTGTGGTATTGTGTCTAATTCAAGATGCACCATTCCTCAAGTCAACAGCATGAATACTTTATTTTTATCTTCAGTTTCCACTTACATGGCAAATCTGCAACATATACAAACTAAACAGGAATATTACACTTCTAGTTTAGCCTTGATGAAAATAGTTGCTTGCTTGTGTGGAAATTTGGCTGTAAAACAAGAAGTGGAGAGCTTAAAGAGAACTTTAATCTTCTCTTGGTTAAAGACAGCTCAACAGGATTCATAGATGTGCATGTGTGTGTATGTGTGTGTTTGCGTGCAGGTTCGGGATTCTTTTGCAGCATGCGCTCTGGACGTGAAGCGTCTGTTTGATGGCAGCGACAGGAAAATTCAACTGAAATGGACCAACTCCTCACTGACAAACCTGACCACAGTGCTCCTCAAAGCCAACAAGACCCAGCAGACCTGGTCTGTATGAAAGCAACCTCTTCAAATCTTCTTCACGTCAAAACTGTCTGATGTCACTTCCTTTCTGTCTCCTCGCTACAGGGAGATTCTGCAGCTGTTCAAAGCCAACAACATCGTCCCTCCGTAAGTCTGCAGCCAGACGATAAGTGGGCAGAAACAGCTGTTAGGTTCTGTTGTTCAGAGCTGAGATCTATTTGGTACAGAGTCATGTTTCGAAGGTCAACGTGTACTGTAGTATGTTTTTTAGCATGTTTCATCAGAGGTGAGGTCGAAGCTTCCTCAAGGTTTCAGTGCTTACATATCTAGCGAAGCAGCGAATTTGGGTTTTGTCAGGGTTAATAAAAGGCTGCAAAACAGTTTGCAAACAGGTTTTAGGGTCGCAAACAGTATGTCTTGTCACAAAGCAAATTTATTTTTCCACAAACAGTTGCAAGCGTTTGTAAAACAGTCGCAAGCGTTTGTAAATGGTTGTAACACGTCACTAAAGTTCTTTTTGGTTAGCAGCCACTCTCTGACCCAAAGAGTGCAGCTTTTCTTCTTCCTTTCTTCTTTTCCTTCTCTTCTGCAACAGCCAGATTAAGCTATTCTTTTTCAAAGGACAGCAGCACGTTGGGCTTCTTCCCAACTGAAATTAATTTCCATATTCTGGAAGTCCATCTTCTGTAGCTTCTACAGGCAAATCTTCTGAGCTCTGCCTTCCACAGTGATCAGGAGAAATCTGAATGCTAGGGAGGGTTTGAGTTGCAAACACTGTCACAAACGTCACAAACACTGTAGGTATCATATGCTAATAGTCGCTAATGTTTGCCTGTTGTTATTTGTAAACATTCATGCTCATGTTGCTAATGTTGCTAAATGTCACAAATGACAGGTCAACAGCATTTGCTGCTCTGTCAGATACTAGCTTTAGTTTCAGCCAGAACATGCTTCAAGGCTGCCACCTAGTGATATTCAGCTGTTATGGTAACACTTTGATCCAATTCATATTGTTGTATCTTTGTTTGTATTGAGAGAATAATTGTGGTCACATTTTTCCACAACACTACAGTATGAACTGAGCCATCTGGAGGTAAATATGGGGCTGTTTGTTAGCAGGATTACACAAAACTACAACTTTCAACGTGGTGGACGGGTGGGGTGTGGGCGAAGGAGAATAGCTTTAGCTTTTGGAGGGGATATGATTACAGGGGTGGATCCAGGCTTTTTTTTCCCCTTCACTTTCTTTACCATTGCAATATATGACACAAAAACAAATATCTTAAAAATCCTGGCGCCACCAATTAATTGAATCCACTCCAAAAGGTGTTTCAAGAAAAGCAGTTCAGTGGTTTTACCATAATCTTGCTAAAAGTCAAACCCTGATGTCGGTGTGTGTGAGTGTGTCTGTGCGTATGTGAGGCATAACTGTAAAGCATATTGAGCTTCTGATGCAGATGGAAAAGTGCAATGTGTATAAATCCAGTCCATCCACAAACAAGCAGCACTTACAGTAGTGTTCAGAATAATAGTAGTGCTATGTGACTAAAAAGTTTAATTCAGGTTTTGATTATATTTCTTATTGTTACACGGGAAACAAGGTACCAGTAGATTCAGTGGATTCTCACAAATCCAACAAGACCAAGCATTCATGATATGCACACTCTTAAGGCTATTAAATTGGGCTATTAGTAAAAAAAACAAGTAGAAAAGGGGGTGTTCACAATAATAGTAGTGTGGCATTCAGTCAGTGAGTTTGTCAGTTTTGTGGAACAAACAGGTGTGAATCAGGTGTTCCCTATTTAAGGATGAAGCCAGCACCTGTTGAACATGCTTTTCTCTTTGAAAGCCTGAGGAAAATGGGACGTTCAAGACATTGTTCAGAAGAACAGCGTAGTTTGATTAAAAAGTTGATTGGAGAGGGGAAAACATACGCAGGTGCAAAAAATTATAGGCTGTTCATCTACAATGATCTCCAATGCTTTAAAATGGACAAAAAAAAACAGAGACACATGGAAGAAAACGGAAAACAACAATCAAAATGGATAGAAGAATAACCAGAATGGCAAAGGCTCACCCATTGATCAGCTCCAGGATGATCAAAGACAGTCTGGAGTTTCCTGTAAGTGCTGTGACAGTTAGAAGACGCCTGTGTGAAGCTAATTTATTTGCAAGAATCACCCGCAAAGTCCCTCTGTTAAATAAAAGACGTGCAGAAGAGGTTATAATTTTCCAAAGAACACATCAACTGGCCTAAAGAGAAATGGAGGAATATTTTGTGGACTGGTGAGAGTAAAGTTTGGATATGTCATAATACTTGAAGAGGTCATGCTGCCTTATGCTGAAGAGACATGCCCTTGAAATGGGTATTTCAACAAGACAATGACCCCAAGCACACTAGTAAACAAGCAAAATCTCGGTTCCAAACCAACAAAATTAATGTTTTGTAGTGGCCTGCCCAATCCGCGGACCTAAATCCAATTGAGAACTTGTGGGGTGACATCAAAAAAGCTGTTTCTGAAGCAAAACCAAGAAATGTGAATGAATTGTGGAATGTTGTTAAAGAATTTTGGAGTGGAATAACAGCTGAAAGGTGCCACAAGTTGGTTGACTCCATGCCTCGCAAACGTGAAGAAATCATGTAAAGGAGAGTTACGAATGTAACTACGGTTCTATGAATTCCGGATGACCGCCAGAGGGCGGTGCTTTAGCACCTGGATAACTACATGTGCGCAGCACAGAGGTCAAGAATATATACCAACAAAGTCACGCCATTGAATGTGACCTGGGTGACGTCACTGGTTGTCTTTATATACCAGATGCACCCAGCGCTCGCTTCTTTTCGGAATGAACTCGCAAGACTCTGAGTGACAAGCAACTCTGGCGGTCATCCGGAATTCATAGAACCGTAGTTACATTCATAACTCTCGTTCTATTTCATTCCTCCTGACCGCCAGAGGGCGGTGCTTTAGCACCTGGATGACGTAATACCAACAAGGTCATGAAGAGTCACACTCACCTCGCATCAGCAGTGGGGAGTGGAGGCAGACAACACCGCCGAAGTCACCGCAGGAGGAGCAGCCACATTCAGTCTGTAATAGCGGGCGAAGGTACAGGACGAAGCCCACGTAGCAGCAGCACAAATATCACTCAAAGGGACACCTCTCAGTGCAGCCCAGGAGGTGGACACCCCTCTGGTGGAATGGCACGTAACCTTAGGAGGCTGAAGACCTCTGGACCTGTATACTTGTAAAATGGCATCCACGACCCAATGTGAGAGTCGCTGCTTTGAGACAGCACAGCCTCTTTTGTGATCACCGTAACACACAAACGGCATCCGTTTTCCGGATCCCGGCAGTCGCACTAATGTACTGCTTCAACATTCGGACAGGACACAGGGAACCTGAAACAGATAATCCTGGATCAGAATGCGGGACATACACAGCCAAGGATGGTTAACATGAAAAGTTGAAATTCTCTTGGGTAAAAAGGACGGATTAGGCCACAGCGTAACCCCAGATCCATCAGAATTCCATCGCAAACAGTCCCCAGTGACTGATAGGGCATGGAGCTCTCCCACCCGCTTAGCCGAAGACAGTGCAAGTAGAAAGGCAGTCTTCACTGACACCCATTTAAGATCAGCACTTTCAACTGGTTCGAAAGGGGATAAGCTTAAACCCTCCAGGACTAGAGGAAGGTCCCATGAAGGTACGCGTGCAAGCCTTGGAGGCCGCAAACGTAGAGCACCTTTCAAAAAACGACACACTAAGAGGTGTGAACCCACTGACCGGCCATCAACGTAGACGTGCCGGGCAGAGATTGCAGCAACATAAACCTTCAAGGTAGCGACAGAAAGTCCTTTCTCCAGCAGTTCTTGTAAATATTTGAGGAGAATAGGCACAGGGCAATGCTCCGGGTCTAACTTTTGTTTCTCACACCACCACGCAAACAGCTTCCATCTGTTGTCATACAAAGCCCTGGTAGAAGCAGCACGTGATTTAAGGATAGTCTGAACAACAGCCTGGTCACAAGAACTTAACAAGGAGTCTGGCCCCTCAACGGCCACACATACAGTTGAAGGCGTTCTGGGTGAGGGTGCCAAATCCTCCCCTGTAGCTGTGACAACAAATCCTTCCTCTCCGGGAGAGCCCAAGGTTCTCCCTCGAGGAGTTTGTAAATCATGGGAGACCAAATCGTCCCAGGCCAGAATGGAGCAACCAGCAGCACCCTGTGGCTGCTCTGATCTATCCTGTGCAGTGTCAACATCAGCAGCAGGAGAGGAGGGAAGGCATAAAGGAGGCAGTTCGGCCACGGGTGAGCCAATGCATCCTGCCCCAGCGGGCTGTCTGGTTCCAAGAGGGAGTACCATCGTGGGCAATGTGTCGAGGTGCTTGAAGCGAAAAGGTCCACTTCCGCTGCACCATATTTCTGCCAGATCATTTGGACCACAATCGGGTTCAGTCTCCACTCTCCCGGTGGTGGTTTCTGTCTGGAGAGTAAATCCGCTGCGCTGTTCTGTACACCGGGCAGATGAACTGCTCTGACACTCTGAAGGCGAGGCAACGCCCATAAGAGAAGCTTCCGAGTTTCTGCCAATGAGTGATTGGACCTGGTGCCCCCCTGATGGTTTATGTGATAGACTGTTGACGTGTTGTCCGACCGGACAAGAACATGTCTTCCTCTCAGGGCCGGGCGGAAATGCTTGAGAGCCGGTCGCACAGCGTGAAGCTCCAGCACGTTTATGTGTTGGAGTCTCTCCTGAGGATTCCAGACACTCCTCACCATCCTGTGATTCCACACGGCCCCCCAACCTTTGAGTGATGCATCTGTAACAACCACCTCTCGGCAAGAAGGAACAGAGCCTAGAGGGACACCCTTGCAGATGAAGTCCACGTTCCCCCAGGGTTTGAGGTGCAGAAGGCCCCGGTTGGAGAGTCGTACAAGCCTGTGCTGATGCAACTTTGAGTTGAGGCCTAGGTTGTTGATCCAAATCTGTAGGGAATGTAAGAACAGAAGTCCCAAAGGTACCACTAGCGACATTGCAGTCAATTTGCCCATCAACCGGAGCAGCAAACCAAAAGGCAGCATCACAGCTCGTTGAATGTGTGAGACGAGACGAATTACATCGTCCACTATCTGCAGGGATGGCGATGCAGTTATAGTCAGGGAGTTGATGGCAATGCCGATGAAGGTCATTTGTTGACTGGGAACAAGAGAACTCTTTGCAAAGTTCACTGTGAGTCCTAAATGAGAGACATGGTTCAGTAGAAGAGCTGTGTCGTTGTGCGCCTGCTCCTGAGTCGGAGCGCAGACAAGCCAATCGTCTAAGTAGGGTAGGATTCTTAATCCAAGAGCTTGCCGTGGGGCTAGTGCTGCAGCCATACATCTGGTAAATGTACGAGGGGCGAGAGAGAGGCCAAAAGGAAGCACCCTGAACTGGTATGCCTGACCTTCGAAAGCAAAGCGGAGAAACTGCCTGTGATGAGGCGCCACTGGCACATGGAAATAGGCGTCTTTTAAGTCAACACTTGTGAACCAGTCTCCTGGTGTGATAGTTTGAAGGACGTCTACTGTGCGGAGCATGTGAAACTGCAGCACTTTGATATAACGATTCAGACGTCGGAGATCGAGGATAGGACGAAAGCCGCCATCCTTCTTTGGAACAAGGACTTAAATTGAATAGAACCCCCTGAGCTGGTCTGAACTGTGAACTGGCTCTATGGCCCCCTTCTCCAGGAGTTCCAAAATGTCCCGCTGTAGGGCAGCAGACTGCACCGAGTCGGAAACAACAGTCATCCTCACCCCATTGAACTTTGGAGGACGACATCTGAACTGAATTCTGTAACCTTCGAACAAAGTTGAAATGACCCATGGGTCTTGAACTTGAGCCTCCCAGTG
Source organism: Thalassophryne amazonica (assembly GCF_902500255.1). Classification (NCBI taxonomy): domain Eukaryota; kingdom Metazoa; phylum Chordata; class Actinopteri; order Batrachoidiformes; family Batrachoididae; genus Thalassophryne; species Thalassophryne amazonica. Next base: position 90,307,603 of record NC_047113.1, on the reverse strand, counting down.
GTCGAGTTGATTTGGGGGCCAAAACATTGGCAGTCAGACCCGACCACCTCTGCCTCGCATCCCTGAGGACCTCTGGGCGCGATTACTGGAAGCTCTGCGAAACCGTTCAGTTCTCAGGGGTCTGCCCATAGGCTCATGAAAGGCAGGCTGCTGGGAGAGCTGGCCCTCAACTGCAAAAGCACGTGCAGCTCTGGGAGTCGGTGGAAGCCTGGATGTAGAGAGAAAAGCTGTAGCACGTCTGACTGGCTGAGGTCTGGAAGACCGGTGTAGGTCAACAAACTGTTGCCAAGATTTACTAGCCTGAACAGCACGCTCCAAAGTTTGTTGGGCCGCAGGTCCAAATACTTGGCCTGGAAGAACCGGCAGCGAACGGAGTGTGCCTCTGCAGGATTCGGACAGGGGGGGCTGCGCAAGCCACACCTGACGTCTAGTGATGGTAAGGGTTGACATCAGTCTGCCAAGCTCTCTGGACATATAAGCAAAGGTTTGGAGTGAGGCATCACTAAGACTTTGCATAACATCATCAACCTCTGCCTCCCTCAAAGACTTTGAGAGGGAAAGGGCTAAATGGGACAGTGAGTTGCCTAGGCGGCCGATGCGAGCAGCTATGTCATAGCTTTTGGTGAGGAGGTCATCTGTGACCTTACACTGAGGACATGGGCAGCGGGCATCCGGCTGAGCAGCATCAGCTGGAGCCACAACCAGGTTCGCAATAATGCTGTCAACGGCGGGCATACGGTTCAGACCATACTGCGCCGAATCACACATAGAGCTAAGGCTCTGCAGCCCTGTGATAGATGGGTCAATGATTTGGGGTCCGCCCAACATCGGTGGAGCTCCTCGATATATGGTTGTGAAACTGGAACGTTGAACTCAGGCTTCTGAGTGACTTTGAAAAAGGCACTTGAAGCGGTGGTTTCCACAGGAGGATTGTCGACCCCAAGCCTGGATAAAGCCAACTGAACAGCTTGCTTGACAAAGGATAGTCCAGGTCCGGTTTGTGGCATGGACTCTGCCTCAGCGGTATGAGAGCCCACTAATGAATGGCTTGGAGAAAGACCCCTCTCATCCTCATCCTCCACACAGTTTATATCACTTGTCATGTACAAGGAATCAGTTGCAGCAATAGACATGACATCTTTCTCCTGCTGAGTAACTACATTGGTCTGATCAGCCTCATTAGGGACAACAGGAACTGTCACTGCATCCCTAGGCTGTAGATTCAGAAGCAAGGACTTAATCTGAGCAAACTCAGAAGTCAATGTTTCGACCTTTTCAGCCAAAGCATGGTCATGAGTAACCTTCTTAGCAGAAGGGGCTCCTGCATGTGGGTGTTTACGGCGCTTTGGTTCCTTCCTGGGGCTGGAGGCCAAAGTCGCACTAGATATTCCACTTTCCAATGCCGCAAGTCTAGCAGATCTCTCTGCCAGTGGCATGCTGGCATAATTAAGGCAGGCATCGCCAGTCAGGGCTTCCCTCAGGTGTCCGATCCCAAGACACGAGGGGCAAAACATATGTCCATCATCTGGGCTCAAGGGAGCCAAATAGGTACAACAGCCATGCAACAAAGGCCCTGTCAACATTGTGGACTGCGTGCAGATGGCTAACGCAAGCCCTGATGGTTACAAATGGAAAGACAAAGCGTGAATCACACGCAGTGTAAATAGTAACACGACGCACGGAGCGTGAAGCACTCACAGCCGTCGACTTGACACGAGGCACGGAGCATGAAGCACTCACAGCCGCAGACTCGGCACAAGGCACGGAGCGTGAAACACTCACAGTGTAAAAGCTAATACAAGGCCCGGGGCGTGAAACACTCACAGCCACAGTAATAACACGATGCACACAGCCGAAAAACTCACAGCCCAAGTGCTAAGTCACTTAGAGCAACAATGACAACACTAGCTGCTAGCGGAGCTGTTAAACATAGCAAATGGCGTCAGTGCAGACGAAGTACTTCAAGGAGTGGAAAACACTCACGGCAAGCCCAACACAGTACACTATACTGGTTCTGATACACACACTACCACGTAGTTAACGGGGTTAGTGACACAACTAAACAAATAGCCAGCTTTCATCGAAACAACACAGCTAATGTGCACAGAGGAAAATACCCAGCAGGGCAGCGGCAAAGGTGCGCACCCGGCGTTTAGGAAGGTGTACTCATGACAGGCGTCAAAGAATACAAAAAACGGTGAAGCCTTGTCTCGCAGCCTCTGGAGGACGTGTGCAGTGCACGTAGCTCCAACCGAAGGTGGGTTGCGAGGCTACAAGCGAGAGCGGCAATCGCAGCTAAATGCGTTCTCAACCTCTAAGAATGCGAGAATGTAGAAAAGAAGCGAGCATCTGGTATATAAAGACAACCAGTGACGTCACCCAGGTCACATTCAATGGCGTGACTTTGTTGGTATATATTCTCGACCTCTGTGCTGCGCACATGTAGTTATCCTGGTGCTAAAGCACCGCCCTCTGGCGGTCAGGAGGAATGAAATAGAAACTGTGGTTATACAACTAAATACTAGTTTAGTGATTCACAGGATTGCTAAAAAAGCGGTTTGAATGTATTAGTTTTGAGTTTGTAGCATCAACAGCAGATGCTACTCTTATTGTGAACACCCCCTTTTCTACTTTTTTTACTAATAGCCCAATTTCATAGCCTTAAGAGTGTGCATATCATGAATGCTTGGTCTTGTTGGATTTGTAAGAATCTACTGAATCTACTGGTACCTTGTTTCCCATGTAACAATAAGAAATATATTCAAAATCTGGATTAATCTTTTTAGTCACATAACACTACTATTATTCTGAACACTACTGTAAAACTCCTTGGTGAAAGCCAAAAAAGAAAAAAAAAAAAAAAAAAACAGTGATTGAACAAATTAGACATATGTGGAGTGCTAATATCTGAAACACCTCAGATTTGGTTTGTTGGTGAGTGTTGTTCAAGTTTATGTGTATTTTTTTATATACACGTGTACACTGAACTGCCGCTTTGTTTGGGGGCAGTGATCAGCCAGTCATATGGCTGCATGCTTTTAGTCACACAGACATGGTCAAGAGGTTCTGCTGAAATTCAAACAAAGCATCAGAATGCGGAAGAAATGTGACTTCAGTGACTTTTAACAAGGCTGCTGGTGGCTCTCCTCCACAGACTACTGATGTTCTGGGATGTTCACCCAAAACTATGAGCAGGGTGGACGGAGAAAAGGAGGAAACATCCAGTGAGCAACGGGTCTGTGAGAGGAGATGTTTGGTTAATGGCAGAGTTCAGAGAAGAACAGTCAAACTGATTTAAGCTCGTTGAAAGATGGCAGTAACTCAAACGGCCGCTTGTTACAACTGACAGGAACCAGAACCTCTGAACACCTGAGTATCAGGCACCACATCCTGTCAGCTAAGAACACGAAACTGAGACTACTGTGGGTCTGGGCCAGAACCAGACAATGAAAGATTGGGAAAAAAAAAAAAACCCAGCCTGATGTGGTGTGTTTCCATTTCTGCTGCCATATTAAGATGGCAGAATCAGAATTTGAAAGTATGGCTCCATCCTGCTGGGGATCAGTATGTGGAAGCTGTGATGTCATCACCTCAATATGGACCAGAATCTCTGAAGAATGTTTCCAGATCCTTGTCAATGTCTAAAGGCAGTGGGGGGATGTTCTGCCTGGTACAAGCTGTACCTAATGAAGTGGCCAGTGGGTGTGTTGTTGATGATGTTTGGTGTTTTTCTTCAGGGAGCAGCTGATGGAGGACTTCCTGTCGGTGTGTCAGCACTCTGGGTCTGCAGCTGCAGCGGTGGATGCGGTTCAGCTCTCTGCAGCCTGGTGCCTGCCTATAACCTCGAAGCTTGCACAGCAAACCCTGGCCGCGTTTGAGCTGAATGAGGATCAGAGGTCAGGACGGCAGAACAATTGTCTATTGTATATGTGACGTCTTTAAACTAACATGTTGTTACCATGAGAACCTGAAGCTACCTCTTAACACATCATGAACTTTAACTGATTGTTCTGTGTTATTAAAGGGGTCATACAGAACACCTGAACAGAAGTTAAAACAAACAAAACACTTTGGCTTTTTTGTATTGATGTGTGAACAGGTTGGAACCTCACTGAAAAATAAATGATCCCTTCACTGACTTTCTCACTTACGTGACAGAGCCTGTATTACTCCGCTTCTAAGCACATTAAATTGTATCTGAATTCTGTTTTCTTAATTGTAATGATTAGGGTTTATTTTCCTTATGGACATTAGCTTTATTCAAGTGTTTGTCTTTTCTCCCTCAGAAATGACAAGGCAATGTGATGTGGAAAAGCTGAAAACCTTCTGGTATACAACCCCAATTCCAGTGAAGTTGGGACATTGTGTAAAATGTAAATAAAACTAGAATACAATAATTTTCAAATCCTCTTCAACCTATATTCAGTTGAATACACCACAAAGACAAGATATTTAATGTTCAAACTGATAAACTTTATTGTTTTTGTGCATATATTTGCTCATTTTGAAATGGATGCCTGCAACACGTTTAAAAAAAGCTGGGACAGTGGTATGTTTACCACTGTGTTACATCACCTTTCCTTCTAACAACACTCAATAAGCATTTGGGAACTGAGGACACTAATTGTTGAAGCTTTGTAGGTGGAATTCTTTCCCATTCTTGCTTGATGTACGACTTCAGTTGTTCAACAGTCCGGGGTCTCCATTGTTGTATTTTGCACTTCATAATGTGCCACGTATTTTCAATGCGTGATAGGTCTGGACTGCAGGTAGGCCAGTCTAGTACCTGCACTCTTTTCCTACGAAGCCACGTTGTTGTAACATGTGCAGAATGTGGCTTGGCATTCTCTTGCTGAAAAAAGCAGGGACGTCCCTGAAAAATATGTTGCTTGGACGGCAGCATGTGTTGCTCCAAAACCTGGATGTACCTTTCAGCACTAATGGTACCATCACAGATGTGTAAGTTGCCCATGCCATGGGCACTAACACACCCCATACCATTACAATAATGGCTTTTGAACTTTGCGCCTGTAACAATCTGGGTGATCTTTTTCCTCTTTTGTCCGGAGGACATGATGGCCATGATTTCCAAAAACAATTTAAAATGTGGACTCAGACCACAGCACACTTTTCCACTTTGCGTCTGTCCATTTCAAATGAGCTCTGGCCCAGAGAAGGCTGCGGCGTTTCTGGATGATGTTGATGTATGGCTTTCACTTTGCATGGGTTTGCAGAGTTTTAACTTGTACTTGTAGATGTAGCGACGAACTGTGTTAACTGACAGTGGTTTTCTTTACACAATGATGCCGATTTTTAATGCAGTGCCGCCTGAGGGATCGAAGGTCACGGGCATTCAATGTTGGTTTTCGGCCTTCCCGCTTACGTGTAGAAAGTTCTCCAGATTCTCAGAATCTTCTGATTATATTATGGACTGTAGATGACGGAATCCCTAAATTCCTTGCAACTGAACGTTGAGAAACATTGTTCTTAAACTGTTGGACTATTTTTGTTGTGATCCTCGCGCCATCTTTGCTTGTGAACGGCTGAGCCTTTTGGGGATGCTCCTTTTATACCCAATCATGACACTCACACTTAGTGTCCTCAGTTCCCAAATGCTTATTGAGTATTGTTAGAAGGAAAGGTGATGTAACACAGTGGTAAACATACCACTGTTCCAGCTTTTTTGAAACATGTTGCAGGCATCCATTTCAAAATGAGCAAATATTTGCACAAAAACAATAAAGTTTATCAGTTTGAACATTAAATATCTTGTCTTTGTGGTGTATTCAATTGAATATAGGTTGAAGAGATTTGCAAATCATTGTATTCTGTTTTATTTACATTTTGCACAACGTCCTAACTTCATTGGAATTGGGGGTGTATTTTGGGATACACTGAAGCTCACTCTCTTGTTTTCTGTCCCATCCAGAGCTGTTGTAACTGAACTGGAGTCTGCAGGAGAACTGATGGAATGAGGAGACGACGACAACGACAAACAACGTCATTTACCGAACAATAAATGAGATTCATATGAAACCTGACCAGAACTTTACTCACAGTTGACTTGTTTCTGTGTCATACCCACTTACCCCAGTCAGGTTGGGGAGGGCGTGGGGTGGGTGTGGAGCCTGTCCCAGCAGCCATACGGTGTGAGGCGAGGTACATCACGGACAGGACACCTGTCCATCGCAGGACACAGTCACACTCGCACGCTCATCTGCTGTCAATTTAAAGCTTCCAATTCAGCTGCATGTGAGAAAGTCGGAGCACCATGGGTGAGCCCTCGCTAATACGGGGAGAACATACAAACTCCATACAAAAAGGACCAGATGAGAAGTGATCCCAGGTCCTTCTTGCTGTGAGGCAACAGTGCTAACCACTACGCCACCATCCCACCCCCATTCATACTAAACAATCACAAATATTTTAGTGATCAATATATGCTTTCACTCATCCACCAAGGCTACTTGGTTTGAGATATATAAAAATGCTGTTTGGTTTGTTTATTTATTTATTTTTGTTTTCACCCTGATTTTGTTGACCTTTCACCAAACTCCAAGTCAAATCGCCTCTAAATATCAATCCAAGTAATATCTGCACCAAATCTGAATGAAATCTGTCCAGCAGTTATCTTGTCCACACACATCAGTGAAATCGATATTCTGCGCACCACTTTGCCAACATGCACGGTGAACATACAGTTGTCATCGGACGTTTACATACACTCATCATGGACATGGATGTCATGGTAATTTTGGGCTTTTAATTATGTCTTTGAACTGTTCTTTTGTCAGGGTGGAATGATTACACAGCAACAATGGGCCAGAGGAGCCCATATGTACCCCCCTCCCCTCCCCCCAGAACTGATTAAACCACATATTTCTTGTGGCTTAGTATCTATATTTAAGACCTGTTAACATGAAATAAACTGGGACTCATTACCTGATTTTGGACCCTAAATGAACCCACATGGCCATTTTAGGGGTAGAGGAAATTCAAATATCTGTTCTGTGAGTAATTAAGCTAGCGCTGGAAATATTTGCAATTTATTTAAAAAAAACTAAGAAATGACATATACATAATGTATTCACAGCCTTTGCTCAGTACTTTGTTGATGCACCTTTGGCAACAATTACAGCCTCAAGTCTTCATGAATATGATGCCACAAGCTTGGTACACCTATCTTTGCCTCATCAGTTCAGAGAATTTTGTTTCTCATGGACTGAGAATCCTTCAGGTGCCTTTTGACAAACTCCAGGTGGGCTGCCATGTGTCTTTTACTAAGGAGTGGCTTCCATCTGGTCACTCTACAACACAGGCCTGATTGGTGGATTACTGCAGAGATGGTTGTCCTTCTGGAAGTTTCTCCTCTCTCCACAGAGGAATGCTGGAGCTCTGACAGAGTGACCATTGGGTTCTTTGTCAGCTCCCCGAGTAACACCCTTCTCCCCCGATCACTCAGTTTAGACGGGCGGCCAGCCTTAGGAAGGGTCCTGGTGGATCTGAACATCTTCCATTAACAGATGATGGAGACCACTGTGCTCACTGGGACCTTCAAAGCAGCAGAAATGTTTCTGTACCCTTCCCCATATTTGTGCCTGCAGACAATCCTGTCTATGAGGTCTACAGACAATTCCACTGACTTCATGCTTGGTTTGTGCTCTAACATGAACTGTCAACTGTGGGACCTTATATATAGACAGGTGTATGTCTTTCCAAATTATGTCCAATCAACTGAATTTGCCCCAGGTGGACTTCAGTTAAGCTGCAGAAACATCTCAAGGATGATCAGTGGAGATGGGATGAACCTGAGCTCAATTTTGAGCTTCATGGCAAAGGCTGTAAATACTTATCACATGTGATTTTAGTTTTAGTTTAAAAAAAATTAAATAAATTAGCAAAAATCTAAAAAAAAAAAAAAAAAAAAAAAATTGTCATTATGGGGCATTGTATGTAGAATTTTGAGGAAAAAAATGTTTCTGATCCATTTTGGAATAAGGCTGTAACAGAACAAAATGTGGAAAAAGTGCAGCACTGTGAATACTTCCTGGATGCACTGTAAATAAATGCACAATATTTTCCCAATTCCTTTGGTAATACAACAGTTTTGTCCCCATGGACTATAATGACTTTAAAACACAAGACTTGGGTGTTTGCTTGAATTCATTTGGGATCTTCTCTCATTCACACATGATCAAAGTTATATATACAGGCTCAAATATATACATACATTCTCTTAAATCTTTCAGTAAGTGGGGCTGAAGGTTGTACAGTGTATTTTAACATGACAAGGCCTATTAACACCTTGTTAGTGCTCATGGTACTTTCTTTTTGTCAGCATAAAAAGGATGTGTTTGGCAGCACTCACTGGACTGACCAATACTCACAACAATGGGGAAAGTCCAAGAATCTCAGTGGAGGTCAAACTACTGATTTTCATAAGGTGGGAAGGTCTGTTGGAGCCTTTCTAAACAACTGCAGATTCCAAGATAATCAGCTCAAACAACTATGTAAGTCAGATGTGCCACTTTGTCAAGGTCTGGATGAAGACCCAATGAACAACTCAGGCGCCATACCGGCTCAGGCCTGCTGACAACTGGAAATGGCTGGAACACCAGCGTCACTGTCCACAGTGAAGCAAGTTTTACATCGCCAAGAGGGTGCTGACCAAAAAAGAAGCCCCTGCTCCAAAACCAACACCTTCAAACTAGACTGAAATTTGCAGGTGTCCACATGGACAAGACAAACACCTTCTGGAGAAAGCCATTTGTCTTGTCTGACTGTAAAACGGTCAGAAACAACAAAGACAGCCATTTGGCCACAATAACAAGATGTTTGGAGGAATAAAGGTGAGGCTTTCACACCTCACAACACTGCACCATTTATCAAGCATGGCGGTGGTAGCATCATGTTCCAGGGCTATTTTGTTGCCAGTGGTCCTGGTGCATTGCACAAAGTGGATGGAATAATGAAGGAGGAGGACTACCTCCTGTTGAATTTAACAGTTGTTTGTTAGTTTCCAGGAAGCAAGACTGCGTTTTCGAAAAAAAACAACTTTATAACGGCTAATGTACAGAGAACAACCAAATGATGTCTCTCCTGCTGCCCTCATTCCAGTCACCAACACCGTCCCCGCGGTGCGGCAAAACTCAGCCTTATGTAGCCCTGAGGTCCCCTGCTGGTTCCATCTGGACACCACAGTCCACCCCCGAAAACTTATTACTGCGCTTTACAGCAAAAAACTTAAAAAAAAAAACTTTCTCTTTCACAGTTTGTGCAGTAATCCTTTTCCCCCCCACAAGTTCAGTCTCTGGAGGCTTAATCACCCTTTTAGGTCTTCCGACAGTAGGAACTGGTTCCACGACCTCCGGGTGAGCTGTTACTGTCCCGCAGTTCTCAGATTCCTTGCACTAAGGTGCGTTTTTCTCAGTCCAAAATCAAAGTAAAAACTAAACTCAGCATCAGAAACATTATTTTGTAGTACATGCCTTTCCTCAGTCACATTCTGACTGTTTTTGTTTTCTAACAGCTGATTAACGTGTCTTTTTATACATGCCCCATTCACACTGGACCCACAACTGCACACATATGGTGGCTTAGTGGTTAGCACTGTTGCCTCACAGCAAGAAGGTCATAGGTTCAATTCCCACCTGTGGCCTTTCTGTGTGGAGTTTGAATGTTCTCCGCATGTTTGCGTGGATTCTCTCTGGGTGCTTCCACCCACATCCAAAGACATGCAGGTTAGGTGGATTGGATACTTTAAATTGGCCCTGTGACAGACTGGCTTCCTGTCCAGGGTGAACCCTGCCTCACGCCTTATGACTGCTTGGATAGGCTCCACCCCCGCAACCCTTAAATGGGCTAAGCGGTTGAAGATGAGTGAGTGAGATCTTACGCCAGTTGGTAAGACTTTTGCACTGGGCTGAAAATGTGTGTATGTGTCCGCAAGAGGACGCCATCCTCCCACTGTGCAAGTAAGTGGCCTGTCAAGATGATGTCATTAGGAGTGTTGAACATCTTCAGCACATCAGAGCCGCTCATCAGGACTGACAGCAGCATCCATTCATTCCATGTGATGTTATAAAATTCTATTTCCCTGCGTCACTACGTTCTCATCGCTCGTGTGTCCGACTGGCTTTGTGCAAAGTAGCTCTGAAACTGGTGAACAGATTTTCACCAACTTAAGTAAGAATATTCTTTGGGTGAGTTTCTCCTGATAATTATCTTTTTGAGCAGATCAGTCAATCAGAAACCATATTACATTTTAAGCCAGATCTTCAAAAATGAGTGAAGCCAGGAATATATATAAAATTTTTTAAAAAAATGTGGGATCAGTGAAAGAACTACAAATGATTTTCCTGAAACTGTGAAAGGTGTTGAGTCTAGACAGACTACAGTAGGTTTCACTCTGATGGCAGGAGATTTTTTGCAAAAATATTGCCCTTCACACAGTATAAAATCAACTGAGTGTATTTGGTCATGCTCAAAATACTGTATGGAGTTGATTTAACACTGCAAAATCTGTTGTGTAGCCCAAATTGATGAATGCACAGATGGTTACCCAACTTTGTTACAGTGTTGAGTCTGGTCTGGAATATGTACATTTATGTTTTGATGTAGATCCAGATAAAAGAGTCTAAAATTGGCTACATCTCTGGCAGTGTTTGTGTGTGCGTGCATGCATGTGTGCGAAGCTGCAGATGTGTATGTGCACACATACATGAAGCCAACTGTCTGTGTGCGCATGTGTGAAATTGCATGCAACTGCAAGAAAGTGCGTGTGGAAGCCTGCACAGGTGAGTGTCAGGAACCACAAAGAATCCAACCAATCATCAGCCGAGGTCGCAACTTCACCAAATAAGGTTAAGTGTACAGCTGAGGGGGGACGTTTTAAGATGGGTGTGGCCTGCAGAGACAGTCACAGGAATATTCTGAGTTTGCTTTGTGACCGTACTCACATTGTATGCTTTCAACACAAATCACGTTGGCATTTTTTAAAGTAATACTGGAGCAGATAACTGTAACGATTGTTCATTTCTAAAAACAAGCACCAAAATTGGCACACAGATTCCTTAGACATTAATCTTTTGAAAAAACAGTATCCACTTGAAGTTTCAATAGGCAGCCAGATAGGGGTCAAAATTTAAAAATGTTCCAATCATATTGAAAGTGATAACACATTATGTGTCTGATCACAAAGATTCCAAAAAGGTATAGTTTGGACTATCTGTGACTGAATGTTATGGAGTTATGGGGTTTAAAACATTAAGAATGGTGTCAAAGGTCAATTTCAGTTCGTACAGGGGTCAGAAAATCAAGTTGCGCCAATTTTGGTAAAAAGTGGTGCAAAGTATTGGTTGAACTAATAAGACTGATAAATGGAATAGTTTTGACTGTGTTAAATGTGTGGTCTGCAAGGTAAAGGTCAAACAACGTTGACGTCCATTGGATTCTATGGCATGTGACGTATGTTACCCTGTAACGTGATAACTGAGCATGACACATGGTGCCAACTATTACTTTTAAAACCCTATTAACCGTTTTTGGAATATTTATGTTCAGACAAATAATAATACAATAACATGCTTTTGGAGGGCGGTATGCATTTTCAAGAGGCCCGATGTCCATGCCCAGTCGCCCAAAATGACAGCTATTTGCCCGAGTTAGACAAATGTCTGATGCGATTTTTCACTGGACTGAGGAAGTACACAAAGTTTTTTTTTTTTTGGAAGTATCACGGACCACATCTTAACTGTTTTTCCAAGTTGACTGAGAACAAGAGAACAATTTTGGAATCCTATTTAAAGCTCCTGCAGGACTGTTGATGTCAAAGCACGAGTGATGCACACCAAAATGTAAGTCCCTTTTCTGTTGTTTATAAATTGATATAATATCAAATGTTAAGGATCTATTTTAGCCGTTATATAAAACAAATAATGTTTTTACATTCTTTCAATGGAACAAATAATTAATTAAATTTCGTTCCATTGAACATTCATTATTTGTATGTTACTGAGTTTGTGTTTAGGGGATCCAATCGTTCTACTCTCCAAACAGTCTTACTTTCAACTGACCAAAACTCTCCTCGATCATAGCCACACATTTTGAGTGGAATCTATAGGGTTTATATTTTATGTCAAAACCTCGCACTAAGATCTGAGCCACTTCTTGAACCAGTCACGTGGTACAGCCGGGCTGCAAGGCTTCACAACATCATTGATAACATCATTGATAACGTCATCGATAACGTCGCTAGTCTGAAATGATACAAGCCTCAAAACGCACATTGCAAAAACACTTCCTGGATTACTCGACACACATTTCAAAGCATTCGGCACAACACCTAACATCACTAGTAAATACCTGTCAATCAACTATTCATGATTATTCCTTCTGCTCACACAGTTTCATATTCAAATTGATTTTTTTTTTTTTTTAATAAAACATGTTCTGGTGAACAAAAAGCAAAATTTGTGAACAAGAAGCAAAATTTGCTCTCCCATTTGTGTACCTGAATGCACTGGACTTTACCAGAAGTCAAAGGTCAAACCCAGGATATGAACAAATATCCTCCCATAATGTCTGATGCTTCACCAACAGGTTGATTTTTAATATTTGTCCCCAGTGGATCTGTGATTTTACATGAATAGCAATCCAAAAATAGAAATAAATAATAACAATAATAATAATAATAAGAAGAAGAAGGACGTTATGGACAAAGGCCGTTCCACCCATTTATCAGTTCAGGTTCTGGAGCTTTTTGATTTCGACACACATCGTTGCTCAAGGTTCTGGTTGGCAACCATGCAGCAGACAACTCACCCTTCACCACCTCCTAAAAATAATCATCTGTTTGCCTTGTTTAAAAACAGTCATCACTTTGTCATCTTCAGTGACTCATTAGGTTCCAAGTTTGACACCCACACAGGAAGCACAGACCCTCAAGACTGCAACAGGCATCAACATCGCCAAGCACCAGATCCGCACACATTTTTGCTCAATTTGTATTTTTGCAATCAATCGTTTTTGTCTGTTATTTTAAACAATGATTGTAAAATCAAGGCAGTTGTGCTGACTCTGGGTTCTACAAATAAACATGACTTAACTTGCACTTCTGTTGTCAGAAATGTTATGCAAGTAAATTTTATCTGAATTACATTGCAACTGAAAACAATACTTACACACATGCACGCTTGGTGAGGGATGCTTGTGTCCCAGCAGTCAGTAATTCAGCACTTTTGCAAGCCCCACCCAGTAATTCCTGTAAGAACAAAGAGCAACCTGGAACAGGCCTGAAAGATTTGTCCTCGCATTATAGTTCACAAATGTATCTGGTTCCTGCTTCTTTGGTGCAAATTTCCTGCAGGACAAAATGCCGCAGTGACAATGAATAAATTCCAGCATCAACTCAGTGTTGCCTGAATTGATTAACAGATGCCTTAAAAATCAGTGGCGGCTCCACGTTTTTTTTCTTCTTCTAGGTGGGCATATGATTATTTGGTCAAGTAACAGACATGGCGTCAGATGTGCAAATATGTGTTTATACATTTCAAGTGCCCACAACAAACATTTGTTCACACGCATTGGACACAACGAACAGAAATAACAATAGCAATCATTTAAAAATCAAAACACATCCTCCTGACTGGCTATAAATTCATGTTTGCAAATCTGGTAAATCCTACAAATAACAACCCTAGCATAAGAGATAAAGCTAAAGCCATACCGCTCAGACATCACCCGTGTTTAAGAAGATCTGCAATGGGGAGGTGGTGGTCTAGTGGTTAAACATTGGGCTTCAGATCAGAGGATCTTCAGTTCAAAACCCAACCAGACCGGGAAAATCATTAAGGACCCTTGGGCAAGGTCCTTAATCCCCTAGTTACTACCATTGTGTAGTGAGCGCCTTGCATGGCAGCACCCTGACATTGTTGTGTGAATGTGAGGCATAATTGTAAAGTGCTTTGAGCTTCTGATGCTATATAAATGCAGTCCATTCTGCATGAGTTGTTGGAGAATCAAGACAATCTGATGGGATATGGGGCTCTTGGAACAGTCCATTGCTGGACAAGGAGTGCCACTGTAACAGCAGGCCCAAAGTGAAGGACTACATGCACTGTATGAAGACCAGCATCTACCCTGACTAAGAAGCAACTGGCTGCTCAAACATCACTTGTCTTGTGATTGAACGAGTGATGTTTGAGTGATTTGCTATTGCATATTGTAACACTAATAGTATCTCAAAACCCCGAACTCCCATGATGCATTGCAGCACAGCATCTATTGTTTATTGGTTAGCTAAAATTGCTAATTTCTCCAAAAATATAAGTCCTATCAACTTTCCATTTCCGCAGCATTCATCCTTGACCCAAAATACATAAACATACCAAACGGCAAATGTCAGCTTTACCCGGTTTTTGCGTGATCAAAGCCATACACATGCACTCACACACACACAGAGACCACTTGGTGATTATAATATAGATGATAATAATAATAATAATACTGATAATAGTGTGTATATGATAAAAGAACCTAAACAATTTATAAATACATTAAGACAGTAAATTAACATAAAAACAATCTGTAATTAACAGGAAATAAAAGGGTTGAGTTCTTCCCCTAAAAATTGTTGTGGTCTAAGGCTCTAAAAACATTCTGGACTCACACCATTCCAACTCATTATAGAAACTTTGCATAATTTATTACCACCCTTGAAAAATGTCAGCTACCTATTTTATAAATACTACCCAATCTAGAGCCCATGGACAACGTGCTAGTATACTTTATTTTTGTAAACAAAACTGGATCTGGTTTGTTCGCTATTTGAAAGTATTACATCTATTTGTGAACTTTAAAATCAGTCTGGCATTGTAATATACACCATCAAATAATATAAAGAGGTTAGGACCAGTGGACCCTAGGAGCAGTGAACCCTAAGACCAGTGGACCTTATTATCAGCAGACCCTAGGACCAGTGGACCCTATTACCAGCGCACTGTAGGACCAGTAGACCCTAGGAGCAGTAGAGCCTACTACCAGCAGACCCTAGGACCAGTGGACCCTATTACCAGCACACTGTAGGACCAGTAGACCCTAGGAGCAATGGAGCCTACTACCAGCGGACCCTAGGACCAGTGGTCCCTATTACCAGCGGACCCTAGGACCAGCGGAACGTTGGACCAGTGGACCCTATTACCAGCGGACTGTAGGACCAGTGGACCCGAGGGCTCTCCCTGATTCCATGAGTCATTCTTGTGTATTCTTTTCTCATTCAAAGCCCTAAACTCTCAACACTCAAAACTGCAGCCGAGAGTTCACGGGACTCTCATGCCTAAATGTACAACAAGCTAAACTAGTTTCATGCTATCCAGAAAATGACTTTTCATTTTCGACCAAGAAACTTAAAAGGGTGCCCCGGACCAAAACAGCCCGGGGAAGAAAAACTGAAAGTAGAGTGAAGAAAAAACAAAACAGGCAAGAAACTCTGGGCTTTACACAATCTGAAGTGGCCAAAGGACATGAAGCACCACACAATCCCCCAACACACAGAAACAAGAACATGAAGCAACACGAGACTCAAAACCAGCGAAGATACGGGACGGCAGGTGTCATGACGGCTGGAGCACAATGGCACGACCTTGTGACCTTGAGATGGAAATTGGTTAGACTGTTTTTAACCTCTGTGTTGTGTTTCCCCACTCAGGGCACAAACTGACAGTCTCCCAGACCAGAGGCAGACACTGTAACCACGAGGCTAAAACCCAGGCCCCTCGTGTCTGTCTCTAGAGGGGCGTGAGGCCTTCTGACTGCATGTGCACAGCACTTTGGCTTGCCTCCATTATATATGCACCAAACAAATTTTTCAAATCTGGCAGTCCACCGACGCTGTGTGCTGATTGGTCAGTCAAATAGGCAGCACAGATAGAAAGAACACGCTCACCTGTTACTCTTCCTACGTGTTCCTTCTGGTTGTGTTTGTCAGGCTGTGGACAACACAATTCACAAAATAACTTCCAAAGGACTTGTAGGAAATCTGGTGGACAGTTAGACCTGGGTTCAAAGAAAGGTGGTTCTGCATGTGGATGAAGGAGCATTATTATACACGAGCAATCAGAGATTTGTGACGTCCAGCAATCCAGATCACCTCCAGAATTTAGTGGAGTCTTCCATGGCCTAATATGTATCTGTGGTGAAAATTTCATCAAAATCCATGCAGTAGTTGTGACGTAATCTTGCTAACAGACAGACAAATAAATAAATAAACAAACGCTGATGATTTTATTACGTTCTTGGTGGACGTATTAATGGCTTCCACTGGTTACTCTTTTATTTGTAGTTTGGTGAAACAGCGCCCCTCACAGGACATTGCACACACTTAAGCACAGATGGTCGTCCTGAGCACTGGTGAAGGTTTGAACTCTTTGAATCAGAGTGAAATCTGTGTTTACGGCTCTTAAACACTTTGACCGTGACTCTGCTGTCACATGACTGCTTTTCAGTAAATATTCATGTGACAACAAAACCTCACTCACTCACTCGTTCACTTACTCATGCACGGCTGCAGTCTGACCAGTGTGACACTGATGCTGATTAATAACAAAATATGATTTTTTTTTTTCTTTTTTAAAGAACAGAATATGGGCTCCATGCAGATGTTCTCACCTTCTGGAAGGATGTTCTGCTGCAGAGGAGGAATGTTCTCAGACAAGATTCAGCACATCACTCTGTGAATAGAAAGAAGGAATGAGAGGAGGAGGAGAGAAGGAATTCCTGCATGTAGAGACTAGTAGGAAAACTCACACACACACACACACACACACACACACACACAATGATAGAATGTATTTTACAAAGGGAATAGCGACTGATCAGCTAATTTTTTACTGTTTGTTGTGTTGATGTTTTGTTGTAACGGAGAATCAGAAAGCGCGTGTGCACGTCTGCACATCTGCACGTCTGCACTCACACTGAACTTGGAGCTTCCTGTCTTATCATCAGTGAGTCAGATCATATTTGCAAATAATATTTTTAGCAGATGGGTGAGGCAGTGAGGCTGGCCTTGAGGCCTTGAATGAAATGTTGTTTGCAGAGATGGAGCTCCAAATGTTGAGTGAAAAGGTCATGATCAGCACACAGCAACCACAAAAACACTATGAACCTAAACACTGCTGGGGTCCAACAAAAAAAAAAGGAATATATTAAATACTACTTACCTTCATATACGCACAGACAGACAGAGATTTCAGACAGTCTTGAAACAAGCTACTTAAAAAAAGTAATGAACAAGTGTTTGACTTACGTGTGCAGAAGGACACTGCAGAAACTGATATCTGAGAAAGTAAAAAAAAGACTTGTTTGAAGAAAATTTGACTTCATTTTTGCTTAAATAGAAAAATAATCTTGTCATTGTCTTAATAATCTTGCATTTTGTACATAAGAAAAAATGTTATTTTGGGAAAATGTATCTCACTTTTTCTTAATATTTTTTTCCAGCTAATATCAACTTATATTTAACCAGTAACAAGGAAAGGCAACAGATTTAAAATCACCCAAGCAAAGGAACTACATTGTTTTCCTTATTTGAAGACAGAGGCTCATCTTAAAATTAGAATTCGGTGTAGTTTTAAGGCACATTTTGATTATTCATTGCCTTGACATTTTGCTAGTTTTGAGAATTCTAACCAAGTAAATTTTTCTAACCCCATTGGCATATATATATACAGTAGTGTTCAGAATAATAGTAGTGCTGAGTAAAAAGATTAATCCAGGTTTTGAGTATATTTCTTATTGTTACATGGGAAACAAGGTACCAGTAGATTCTCACAAATCCAACAAGACCAAGCATTCATGATATGCACACTCTTAAGGCTATGAAATTGGGCTATTAGTAAAAACAAAAAGTAGAAAATTGGGGTGTTCACAATAATAATAGTGTGGCATTCAGTCAGTGAGTTTGTCAATTTTGTGGAACAAACAGGTGTGAATCAGGTGTCCCCTATTTAAGGATGAAGCCAGCACCTGTTGAACATGCTTTTCTCTTTGAAAGTCTGAGGAAAATGGGACGTTCAAGACATTGTTCAGAAGAACAGCGTAGTTTGATTAAAAGGTTGATTGGAGAGGGGAAAACTTATACGCAGGTGCAAAAAATTATAGGCTGTTCATCTACAATGATCTCCAATGCTTTAAAATGGACAAAAAAAACAAAAAAACAGAGACGCGTGGAAGAAAATGGAAAACAACCATCAAAATGGATAGAAGAATAACCAGAATGACAAAGGCTCACCCATTGATCAGCTCCAGGATGATCAATGACAGTCTGGAGTTACCTGTAAGTGCTGTGACAGAAGACGCCTGTGTGAAGCTAATTTATTTGCAAGAATCTCCCGCAAAGTCCCTCTGTTAAATAAAAGACGTGCAGAAGAGGATACAATTTGCCAAATAACACATCAACTGGCCTAAAGAGAAATGGAGGAAAATTTTGTCGACTGATGAGAGTAAAATTGTTCTTTTTGGGCCCAAGGGTTTGTGAGACGACCCCCAAACTCTGAATTCAAGCCACCATTCACAGTGAAGACAGTGAAGCATGGTGGTGCAAGCATCATGATATGGGCATGTTTCTTATTCTATGGTGTTGGGCCTATATATCATATACCAGGTATCATGGATCAGTTTGGATATGTCAAAATACTTGAAAAGGTCATGTTGCCTTATGCTGAAAAGGACATGCCCTTGAAATGGGTGTTTCAACAAGACAATGACCCCAAGCACACTAGCAAACGAGCAAAATCTTGATTCCAAACCAACAAAATTAATGCCTCGCAGATGTGAAGAAATCGTGAAAAACTGTGGTTATACAACTAAATACTAGTTTAGTGATTCACAGGATTGCAAAAAGCAGTTTGAACATAATAGTTTTGAGTTTGTAACGTCAACAGCAGATTCTACTATTATACTATTATTGTGAACACCCCCTTTTCTGCTTTTTTTTTTTTACTAACAGCCCAATTTCATAGCCTTAAGAGTGTGCATATCATGAATGCTTGGTCTTGTTGGATTTGTGAGAATCTACTGAAACCTTGTTTCCCATGTAACAATAAGAAATATACTCAAAATCTGGATTAATCTTTTTACTCACATAGCACTACTACTATTCTGAACACTACTGTATTTTGCTTAATACAACACAATTTGGTGGCATCACAGTGTCTTAGTGGTTAGCACTGTTTCCTCACAGCAAGAAGGTCATGGGTTTGATTCCCACCTGGGGCCTTTCTGTGTGGAGTTTGCGTGTTCTCCCCATGTTTGCGTGGTTTCTCTCCGGGTGCTCCGGCTTCCTCCCACATCCAAAGACACACAGGTTAGTTGGACTGGAAACTTCAAACTGTCCGTATGTGTGCGTGCGGGTGTGAATGTGTTTGTTTGTCTGTATGTGACCCTGTGACAGACTGGCATCCTGTCCAGGGTGCTCCCCACCTTGAGCTCTATGACTGCTGGGATAGGCTCCCCCACATGACCCTTAATTGGACTAAGCGGTTGAAGATGAGTGAGTGAAGACATTTTGGATTATTTGGTTTATTTTGAGAGGGACAGTTTTTGCAGAAGGACAGCATGGGAATGAATGAAGCACTTTAACACACGTTTTCTAGAACTACTGTATACCAGGCAAAAACACAAAGTCAGGGTCAGGCAGCAAACAGAGAGACACAACAGCACAGTGGACACAGGAAGACTTGGCAATACACACAAGACTTGGTAGCACAAAGGAGCCAAAGGGAAGGGCTTAAATACACTGGGGAGGACATCAAAGTAATGAGGAACGGGTGCAGAGGAACACAGGAAGAAGACATGAGAGGGGACTGTCAGAATAAAACAGGAAGTGATACAGATGGAGGGAATCATGACATCAACACTTGAAGATATGAAATGCTGTATTTATTAACTCTTGTGTCAACAAGTCTTAAATAGGACGTTTTAATGGGAAACAGAATATATAATTAATTGCAACAATTTGTAGTAATGTATGCATATATCTTTATACATCACTGAATAAACAGCTGTGAGCTTGATTAGTTAATCAGGTTAATGCTATTTGTCACTTACTTTGATTTATCTGTTATCATTAACACAAAATACTTTGTCACTATTCCTGAGGTGGGGCTGGCTTGGAAGTGTTTGTTGAGTTAAAATAAAGTTGGGTACTGTGACCTTATGACTGTGTAGCAACATGGGAACTGAGGTGCTTCGTGACTGGCTGGATTTGGACCTCTAGGTTTTGCTTTTTTGCTTTTTTCCTAGGAAGGGTTCTAAATGGCAGCCATGAACCCCCCTCCCCCCAATCCCCATTAGGAAGAATACAGTCATTCATTATAATTTTTGTTTTTGATAAACAAATAACTCACAACATACATATTTTACACTTTATGTAACATTTGCACTTCTAATGTTGACAATGATCTTTGAGTTCCCCTAGGGCGTCTCAGACCCCAGATTGGGAATCAGGTGTCATCATCATACACTCAACAAAAATATAAACGCAACACTTTTGGTTTTGCTCCCATTTTGTATGAGATGAACTCAAAGATCTAAAACTTTTTCCACATACACAATATCACCATTTCCCTCAAATATTGTTCACAAACCAGTCTAAATCTGTGATCGTGAGCACTTCTCCTTTGCTGAGATAATCCATCCCACCTCACAGGTGTGCCATACCAAGATGCTGATTAGACACCATGATTAGTGCACAGGTGTGCCTTAGACTGTCCACAATAAAAGGCCACTCTGAAAGGTGCAGTTTTGTTTTATTGGGGGGGATACCAGTCAGTATCTGGTGTGACCACCGTTTGCCTCATGCAGTGCAACACATCTCCTTCGCATAGAGTTGATCAGGTTGTCACTTGTGGCCTGTGGAATGTTGGTCCACTCCTCTTCAATGGCTGTGCGAAGTTGCTGGATATTGGCAGGAACTGGTAAACGCTGTCGTATACGCCGGTCCAGAGCATCCCAAACATGCTCAATGGGTGACATGTCCGGTGAGTATGCCGGCCATGCAAGAACTGGGACATTTTCGGCTTCCAAGAATTGTGTACAGATCCTTGCAACATGGGGCCGTGCATTATCCTGCTGCAACATGAGGTGATGTTCTTGGATGTATGGCACAACAATGGGCCTCAGGATCTCGTCACGGTATCTCTGTGCATTCAAAATGCCATCAATAAAATGCACCTGTGTTCTTCGTCCATAACAGACGCCTGCCCATACCATAACCCCACCGCCACCATGGGCCACTCGATCCACAACATTGACATCAAAAAACCGCTCACCCACACGACGCCACACACGCTGTCTGCCATCTGCCCTGGACAGTGTGAACCGGGATTCATCCGTGAAGAGAACACCTCTCCAACGTGCCAAACGCCAGCGAATGTGAGCATTTGCCCACTCAAGTTGGTTACGACGACGAACTGGAGTCAGGTCGAGACCCCGATGAGGACGACGAGCATGCAGATGAGCTTCCCTGAGACGGTTTCTGACAGTTTGTGCAGAAATTCTTTGGTTATGCAAACCGATTGTTTCAGCAGCTGTCCGAGTGGCTGGTCTCAGACGATCTTGGAGGTGAACGTGCTGGATGTGGAGGTCCTGGGCTGATGTGGTTACACGTGGTCTGCGGTTGTGAGGCTGGTTGGATGTACTGCCAAATTCTCTGAAACGCCTTTGGAGACGGCTTATGGTAGAGAAATGAACATTCAATACACGAGCAACAGCTCTGGTTGACATTCCTGCTGTCAGCATGCCAATTGCACGCTCCCTCAAATCTTGCGACATCTGTGGCATTGTGCTGTGTGATAAAACTGCACCTTTCAGAGTGGCCTTTTATTGTGGACAGTCTAAGGCACACCTGTGCACTAATCATGATGTCTAATCAGCATCTTGATATGGCACACCTGTGGATGGATTATCTCAGCAAAGGAGAAGTGCTCACTATCACAGATTTACACTGGTTTGTGAACAATATTTGATGGAAATGGTGATATTGTGTATGTGGAAAACGTTTTAGATCTTTGAGTTCATCTCATACAAAATGGGAGCAAAACCAAAAGTGTCGCGTTTATATTTTTGTTGAGTGTACGAGGTCTATTAGAAAAGTATCCGACCTTATTATTTTTTTCAAAAACCATATGGATTTGAATCACGTGTGATTACATCAGACATGCTTGAACCCTCGTGGGCATGCGAGAGTTTTTTCACGCCTGTCGGTTACGTCATTCGCCTGTGGGCAGTCTTTGAGTGAGGAGTTGCCCACCCTCTCGTCGATTTTTTCATTGTTTAGGAATGGCTCAGACTGCTGCTTTGTTTGATCAAAATTTTTTCAAAACTGTAAGGCACAACTGAGTGGACACCATTCGATAAATTCAGCTGGTTTTATGTAAAAATTTTAACGGCTGATGAGAGATTTTGGTCTGTAAGTGTCGCTTTAAGGACGGCCCACGGCGCCTGACGGCGATCTACGCTTCGAGGCGGCAGCGTCTCGCCGTTTCAAGTTGAAAACTTCCACATTTCAGGCTCTGTTGACGCAGTAAGTCGTCAGAGAACAGAGAACTTTCAGAAGAAGTCGGCATGAGAAGTTTATTCGGACATTCCATTGTTAACGAACATTTTGTAATGAAAGAACGTGCGGGCAGAGTCGCATGTCGGGCCGGACCCGATCGCGGGGGGTCGCGACAGGAAAAACACCTCCGTTGGAAACCTTAACGGGCAAGTTGGAACATGCCCAAGCTGTTAAACAATTTCTCAGTTACTCACTTGTTGAAAGCCATCAAAAGCCGCCTGAATTTTACAAATGGTTTTCAACACGGAGGTGTTTTTCCTGTCATGGCGCACACAGATTCGCCGAGTCGTCACGGAAACGAGTGGGCGAATTTGCGCGCACGTCTTTCATTACAAAATGTCCTTAAACAGTGGAATGTTCAAATAAAGTCCTCATGCCGGCCTGTTCTGAATCTTCTCTGTTCTCTCACGACGTCCTGGGTGAATTAAGCCTTAAATTGGGATGTTTTCAGGTCGAAACAGGCCGACGACGGCGCCTGGAAGCGCTGCAGGACGTCCCGCTCCGTGGGAAGTCCTTACAGCGACAGAAACACCCCATAATCTCTCATCAGCCGTTAAACATTTCACCGAAAACCAGCTTAGTTTCTCGAATAGTGTCCACTCGGATATTCCTCACAGGTCCAGAAAAAATGTTGATAAAGCAACGCGCGCCGTCTCGAGCAGCGTGTGAAACAAAGGAATTCAGCCGAGAGGGCTGAACTACATCTCACTCAAGGCCTGCCCACAGAGAAATGACGTCACCGACACGCGTGAAAAAACTCACGCATGCGCACAAGGGTTCAAGCATGATTGGTGTAATCGCACGTCATTCAAATCCATATAGTTTTTTTAAAAAATAAAAAGGTAGGTTAGTTTTCTAATAGACCTCGTATGTGGCTCCTGGAGATCACCACTGATCTGTAGATAACACTGGATAGCTTATTGGCCCACACACTCTGTACAAACCGCTGAAGCAAACTGGCGGCCATCTTACCACTCACAAGTTATACAGACCGCACATTATTATTAGAATTTTGGGTAATCACTGAGCTGATTCTCTCATTTCCTTCTTTTTGTTCTCCAGATAATGTAACCTTCATCCCTCCTAATTTATGTCTGCCATGATTAGCTATTTTATGTATTTACGTTCTTTCTTTTAGTACTTTGACACATTCTCTCTCCCTCTCTCTCTCTCTCTCTCTCTCTCTCTCTCTCTCTCTCTCTCTCTGTCTCTCTCTCTCTCTATATATATAGCAATAAACCAAAAATAACAATGATAAAGCTAGTCAGATCACCTGCCCGGCATGTTTTTCAACTCTCCGTGTTCCTCCCACTACTAATGAACTAAGTCAAGTGTGCTCAGCCAAATCCACAGTTTGCCAATCTGATTGGATTAAATTTAGGGTACATGATGAGTCATCAAAAATATTTGTTATATATATAATTTAAGCATTCTCACACAGCTTAAAAAATGCTCTGGAATGATCATGTTGAATTTGGTGTGACATACAGACGCTGTCAGATAACTTTCAGTAGAGTTTTTTTTTTTTTTTTTTTTTTTGAACAGGGTATATGAACAGGGTTCGTTCGTTTTTGTTTATGGAGGGGCGAGGCGGAGGGGCGGAGCCGGCTGTTCCGGCAGGGCGGTGTCAGCTGAGGAAAACGGGACAGAGAAGTGAAGGAAAACCGACACACGGGACTCATTTCCCCCGAGTGCTTCTGACTGAGAGACGCCAGCAGACTTCAGGTGAGACGAGCCGCTTTTAGAGCGTTTTCATCTAAAAAAAAACAAACAAACAAACAAACAACAACAAAAAATCAATAGAAACCTTCTGGGTTTAACAAACAACAGAAAACAATTACATCCTACTTCAGTAGTTTTTAATTTATCAACACAGTTCATTTAAAATACTGCTTCAGGGCAGTTTTGGATATTTGACAAATGAGTATTTCATTCATAATTTCGTATTTATTGCTTCTTTACCTCTATTTTATGGTACTATTCCTTTTTGGTGCATGAAAGCTCATTTAAGAGGTTGTTTTAAAGCCTTCACAAGTTTAAAATAAGCTTGACTGTGTGTTGTGTTTGTAGACATGGTTCATGTTACAGTAGCTACATAAAATAATCATCCTGTTATCTGCTGACACTTTTAAAGTATTTACAACTAAAGGGTTGCTTTCGTTTTTCAGTAAATGTGGCAGATGAATAAAGGTGGATGGGGATTTACATTCTGTCCAAAAAAGCATAAACTAGAGTGACACTTAGAGTGCATACCTTCATCATGGCAATATCACACCGCTCCCACCGTTATGTGTATATATATATATATATACACACACACACACACAAGGTTGGGTAGGATTACTTTGAAATGTAATCCAAAAGTAATCAGATTACAAGTAATCCAAATGTATGTACATACATACATGTAATCCACATGTATTCTTTCAAAGTAATCCTACCCAACCTTGTACATATATATATATATATCGCCACCGCCTGACAGAAGACACTGTAATGAGCTGCCGCTGGCTGGGACCTGTAGTTATTACGTCCATGTGTGGCCTTTGCGCCGCACCAAACTCTGGCAGATCCAACATATTTGTGACTTGAGTTCAGCTCTCAGCCCTCTCTGAGTTCACAGGGCGATGACCTTGATCTGTTTTTTCTGGGTCTGATCAGGAAGGATTGGGATATCAGCGGGTGCTTGGACACCCGGTCTTGTACTCTGCAGTACCAATAAGCAAAGTAATCTTGGGGTGTGCAAAGGGTGTTGGTTGTTTCAGGAAGGATTTGACCCATCAATGCTGCTGCTGTGTGTTTTTATCATGTGCAGGTTTTGGGAAGCAGGTAGAGGGAGTATAGGCATTCATTTATTTATTTTCACAAAATTGTGGTATTTCAGGAGAAATAGAGGATCCAGAAATGACACCAGGTGATTTAAAAGGTGGAGGATGATTAAGTTTAAGGAATTTAAAAAACAAAACAAGAACAAGTAGTGAAGGTGTGCAAGGAAACGACAAATAGCAGCTGACATGGTGATCTAAATCTAGCAGATTACAAGGTTGAGAAAACTCTTCAATCAGCCAAAACTGACTCAAACTAGAGGAGCGATAGAGATGGTGCGTAAGAAAGACAAATGAATTTTCACCATAGACTGTGTGTATATACGCCGGACAAAGTCTGTGTGTCGTCACCCACTGGTTTTTTGTAGAGACCCTGTGTTGCAGACCGAGCAGTCCCCCCTAAAAATTGGCCCCCCTTCCAGTCATCATCTATCTCAGCAACACATATCTGAAGCTTTATCACAACAGTCATTTCCACATAAATTCAGCATTATTTCATCATAAAAGGCAGAAGCAATCAAAGCACCACGGCTAAACAAGCTGCTAGCTGATGCATTCACTGCGCGTCAGACATTTCAAAGCGTCATGTAATTTCACCTTGTTTCTGCGTAAAATGGCCTTGTTTCTGCTTAAAACTGACTTTAGAATGATTCAAGTGGTTTTACATTTATCATCTGGTGGTTAATAATCACATTAATCCATTTGATTGCTTTGGGTGAAGAGACTCCATCTCAGACGTGCTGCTGTGGTCCGATATGAGGCATGCGCAGATGCAAAAGGCGTACCGATTTTTAGGGGCGGACCATTCAGTCTGCGACACCAGTGTTGCCAACCAAACAGTCCCCCCTAAAAACTGGTCCACCCTGCCTTCACTGTGCTTGCATCATTTCTAGGGGTGGGTATCGGGAACTGGTTCTTTTCGAGAATCGTTAAGAAATGATTCAATCCACCGACATCAATAGACTTTTTGCTTAACAATTGCTTAACAATTTGCAACCAATTTTTAGGGGGGACCATTCGGTCTGTGACACTGGACTAGCCAAAATGAAGCCCGTGTCTGCCCTATGTTGTGGGTGGAGCCTGGTTCACAGCCAGTAAATGATGAAGTCATTAATGCATAAAAGGGTGGAGTGAGGGTGGCTCCGTATGTGACTAAAGGTGCCTGAAGACGCCCCTCTTATTCGGGTGTTTATTAAATCATATTTTGGGGGACTGCACTGTGGTTTTTCTAACAATTTCCTTTTGACCACACACCCCAAATATACAGAACTTTATGGATTAAAACTTTTCAAAATAAGAAGTTAGAAAACAAATTGACCCCCTGTACAGTTGTCATGGAGGAGTAAACTATCTATAGAGACCAAAAGTGTTTTTTTTTTTTTGTTTTGTTTTTGTACCAAGCTGTAAACATGTTTATTTTTGCTCTAAGGTTGGACATTTTAACATGCACTTTCGCATTGTCTTCATTTCATGTGACCTCAGGTTGACGATTGATTTTCATTAAGGAGCTCACTGATATAAACAACGTTCCAGTGTAGCTGATGTTGTTCATGTACTAAAATTAAACATGTAAATTCACATGACGTTTTTTCAATTCGATTGTTTCAAAAAGTTTGAGCGGGAAGTTCTGTCAGGATTCTGATCAATACCACAATGACACAGTAAACAAGCATGCTTCTGATTCAGAAGATATATTTCATGATAAATTCACTGTGTTTTAAATACAGGTAGTTAATATATAAACGGTGGAATTTAATTTTAACAGACGCCTGTAATGAAAATGAGCACAGCCTGAGCTTCATATGTTTAAGTTTAGGCAACAATACACTCCACAGTGGGTATACAGACCTGTTTGGACGTGGCACATAAACTGACGCACTTGTCCACAAAGGGTACATCGACTGACCTCTGGGTGGAAGCACAGCACCTGCTCTGCATGAACCGATTTCACTATAGACAGGACCTACTTGTCCTTCAGGACAGGTCCCTTGTTCTGTTTTTCTTCCCCATCCACTGCACAGCAAACCTTAGAGTATGATATAGTGTACCAGGATCTGGATTTGGACCACATGTGGACCTGTCTACTCTGGATGACAGAACGTTCCTGGATCATGTCTTTGAGCACAAATGCACTTCCTCTTAACAGAACTGAGAACACTTGATGTCTCGCTTGCCCTGCATTTGTTGAAAGTGTTTTTTTTGTTTTTTTTTTGCATCTTGTAATGTTGACACCCTGCTGAGTAGCTTCATCTGTCTGAAGCTGTATCTCCACTGAGGCAGTATCATCATCATCGTCATCATCATCATCATCACAACAGCTCAGGGAAGAACAAGGAATAAAAAATACTGCAACAGCAACAAAATGGAACTGGCAAAAGCCTTTAACCATAATTACTTGTTGTGCAATAACATGTCAGAACAGAAGACCTGCTGTGAGGTCACCCAAGAAGATACTTTACAGTCAGTCAGATGTAGCACGACCCTGCCACCTGGTGGCCACACACCAGGAGGATAGGCAAGGTGTATTTAAAGACTATATTGTGTGTGTGTGTGTGTGTGTGTGTGTGTGTGTGTGTGTGTGTGTGTGTGTGTGTGTGTGTGTGTGTGTGTGTGTGGCAGGGGTGGTGGCCAAGTGGTTAATGCGCTTGGTTTCAGTTCGGAAGGTTCTGGGTTCTTAGTCCTGGGTCTTCCCCAGGTCTAAGTGGACACACCTGGAATACCTCCCTAGGGAGCTGCCCGAACCACCTCAGCTGGCTCCTTTCAACGTGAAGGAGTTGAATTTCAGTCTGTAAATAACAAGAGGATGCAGGAACAAGTCAGTCACAGGACAACACATACCAATGTTAGAATCTCATTAGAAATACATTGTTTGTGTGTGTGTGTGTATCTACCTATCTACACACAAAGAGATGAGGACAAAATTATGAAATTTAATGTTAATTGCTTTAAAAAAAAAGAGCAAGGAATTTTCAACACAGCATTCCTAAACATCTTTGTTTTATTTTGGATGCTTACATTATTTTACTTTTGTACACAGAAACAAAACTATTAACCCCCTTAAGAACTGAGCTTTTTGTTAAACCACAGCACAAATCAGTGTTGTGCAACATGTTTTAACTCTGTAATGCCCAAAGCTGGTAAAATCAAGTAATAAGTAAAGCAGAGTCTGCTGTGGTTCCCACTGACAACAAATCACACCTGATGTACTCAGTATCACATATGTCAGCCAGAGTGCACTGTGTTTCACATTATCCAAGAAGATCCCCGCTCATGAGACTAGGGTGTGTGTGTGAGTGTGTGTGTTTAACGGATTGTATGGTTTATAAGGAGCGTGAAACATCAGTGTTTTAATTTGTAGTCACCGTCTGGTGGAGCATTCAGGTTAATGGAACCACAGATTCCTGGCTCCTGGGTTGGTAATAGGATCTGGGTGAATGAATCATATGAATCAGGACTCGCCCAACACCAGCCAGCGCTCACACGCCGCGGCGGAGGGAGGTTGCCCTTCGGTGTTGGTGTGTACTTGTCCTGTGTGTGTGAACAAAGATAAATTCCATCGACAAACTGGCAGTTGATGCAGTCTGTGCTTCACCTTATTTAATCAGCTTGAAGCCGTCTTTTTGTAGTTGTATTCAGAGGGCCACTGAGGCTGTTGTTTGTAGCAGCGCATGAGGCTAGAACAGGCTGCGCGAGCGTGCAGCTACAGCAGGAGCGATTGTCTCCCCATGAGGCAGGTTTTTTTTTTCTTCTTTTTAAACAGACTGCGTGTGCATGAAGCAGCTGCATTTCTTCCACTCAGTGATTTTATCACAATTACATTCCATTTACAAAATGAATGCAGTGATCACTTTAAAATCAAGTTAACTCGTGGTTTACATGCATTGGGGGGGTACAGTCTGTACAGATCAACTGTGATCACTTCCACCACTATTTTGCAGTGTGTGGCATGATTTCTCTATTTTTGCTCTTGGTCTTTTGTTTCACCGGTGGATTGGAAACTCACATTAAACCACATTAAAGACTTCTTCTTCTCCCCTGTAGAAGTCACTGGTGATGTCGTTGCTCTTGCAGTGTTTGTCCCTCCATGTCGACCCTTTCATTGTTGCTACTCTGAACAAAAGTGGTGCCTTTTCTGGACATTGGAAGTTGTTATATTGACTATATCCAGTGTTTGTGCAATGGCTGGTAGTTTTCTGTGCTTCAAAATGGCTTTTCATTAAGACAGTCCCCTTATTTTTGTTGGATTTTATATATATATATATATATATATATATATATATATATATATATATATATATATATATATATATTTAACACTATCAGTCAACATTATGAGGAGTTACACCTGAATCACAAGAAACACTTGTTCCATTATACTTGTATTAGGTGGGGGACAGAATTCTTCTTCTTCTGCAGCAGTACTATTGGGTGGGTTATGCAGGTTTGTTTCTATACACAGCAGTTGTATCTGTGTAGATGACCAACAGTACAGTCAGTGTGCTGCCCACATTAGAAGAAAAAAAAAAAAAAACAGATTCAGGATTTTACCCAAATGCGGATCATTCTGTAGCTTCATCAACTCCTGTCCTTCAACTACACTCAACAGAAATATAAACGCAACACTTTTGGTTTTGCTCCCATTTTGTATGAGATGAACTCAAAGATCTAAAACTTTTTCCACATACACAATATCACCATTTCCCTCAAATATTGTTCACAAACCAGTCTAAATCTGTGATAGTGAGCACTTCTCCTTTGCTGAGATAATCCATCCCACCTCACAGGTGTGCCATATCAAGATGCTGATTAGACACCATGATTAGTGCACAGGTGTGCCTTAGACTGCCCATAATAAAAGGCCACTCTGAAAGGTGCAGTTTTATCACACAGCACAATGCCACAGATGTCGCAAGATTTGAGGGAGTGTGCAATTGGCATGCTGACAGCAGGAATGTCAACCAGAGCTGTTGCTCGTGTATTGAATGTTCATTTCTCTACCATAAGCCGTCTCCAAAGGCGTTTCAGAGAATTTGGCAGTACATCCAACCAGCCTCACAACCGCAGACCACGTGTAACCACACCAGCCCAGGACCTCCACATCCAGCATGTTCACCTCCAAGATCGTCTGAGACCAGCCACTCGGACAGCTGCTGAAACAATCGGTTTGCATAACCAAAGAATTTCTGCACAAATTGTCAGAAACCGTCTCAGGGAAGCTCATCTGCATGCTCGTCGTCCTCATCGGGGTCTCGACCTGACTCCAGTTTGTCGTCGTAACCAACTTGAGTCGGCAAATGCTCACATTCGCTGGCGTTTGGCACGTTGGAGAGGTGTTCTCTTTACGGATGAATCCCGGTTCACACTGTCCAGGGCAGATGGCAGACAGCGTGTGTGGCGTCGTGTGGGTGAGCGGTTTTCTGATGTCAGTGTTGTGGATCGAGTGGCCCATGGTGGCGGTGGGGTTATGGTATGGGCAGGCGTCTGTTATGGACGAAGAACACAGGTGCATTTTATTTATTTCCACAGGCCACAATTGACAACCTGATCAACTCTATGCGAAGGAGATGTGTTGCACTGCATGAGGCAAATGGTGGTCACACCAGATACTGACTGGTATCCCCCCCAATAAAACAAAACTGCACCTTTCAGAGTGGCCTTTTATTGTGGGCAGTCTAAGGCACACCTGTGCACTAATCATGGTGTCTAATCAGCATCTTGGTATGGCACACCTGTGAGGTGGGATGGATTATCTCAGCAAAGGAGAAGTGCTCACTATCACAGATTTAGACTGGTTTGTGAACAATATTTGAGGGAAATGGTGATATTGTGTATGTGGAAAAAGTTTTAGATCTTTGAGTTCATCTCATACAAAATGAGAGCAAAACCAAAAGTGTTGCGTTTATATTTTTGTTGAGTGTATGATCCATAGGTCTTCTTTCAGTTAGCGCTGTCTTTCTTAATACACTACCACCTTATAATCTGAGTTTTTGGGAGGCATTTGTTTCCTCTTAGATGGAATGATAAAACGGTCATGGAAGTTCACTTTGGCCATGAATTTTTAATGATTACATCCTGTGCTGGCTGACATGAATCTCAGCTATGATTGGTTTGCAGTCAGTATCCATATGTCCCCTCAAAGGTTGTCCGGCCTGGATGTGTCCAAGAAGGACACACCCAGGTTGGACAAACTGATCAGGCGCGCTGGCTCTGTGGTTGGCATGAAGATGGACTCTCTGGTGATGGTGGCAGAGAATAGAACACTGGACAAACAGCTGGACATTATGGACCATGCCAGTCACTCTCTGCACACCGTCATCAGCAACCAGAGGAGCCTCTTCAGCCACAGACTGCTCCTTGCCATGTGCAGGACCAGCAGATGGAAAAACTCCTTTGTCCCTCAAGCCATCAGACTGTACAACTCGTCACTCAGGGGGAGGAGGAGTAACAGGAAGACAGAGGTCGGGAATGAGAGGAAGAGTAGAAGCCAGTAAACCAGTATTACTCAGTATGGTCTGGTTTTTATATTGCAAACTGTTTTTATTTTTTAGTTTCACTTTTGATACTCGGTGTGCTTCTTACCCTGTGTGCTGCTATACAGTGCTGCTGGAATCTCAATTTCCCAAGGGATCAATAAAGTTCTATCTAATCTAATCTAAAAGGTTGAAGACCCAGATACGTGAAATGTAAGGATGAATGATCTAGTTCCAAGGTACCTCTTACGATTGAGCCAGTGTGCATGTCATTTGTTGCCATGATGGCTATCAAGAAGAATTAATTTGCTATGATTGCACAGACTTGCAAAATGGAATTGGAAGGGAATTAATGAAATGATTTCACATTTTGCAGCAGTTTCTTTTAGACAGTTGGACGCGTGATTTCAGTTAGGTCTTGTCTTGTGTTCACCTTCCCTCTGAGATACTGTGTCAGACTATCTGTTGATAGTAGAAAAATCACTGTGGTTAAAGTGAAATGCTCGGTCCAAAGCCTGTGTTTACACACACTGTGTTTTCGGCTTTTGTAGGTGCTAGCATGACAGAAAACATCAGCGACGAGGAGCTGGAGTTGATCAGGGAATCCTTCAAAAAAATTGGTGAGTAAAAATGTGCATTGCCAACAGGACTTCAACAAAGCATCATCATCGACTACGGGGATGACATGAATTGACTACGGGGATGACATGAATGCATTGATTGTGTGTGGTGTGTTGGCTCTTAAAGCTGAGAATAACTGTTCTTTGAACAGTGCTGGATCTTACTCTGGTCATCTGATCTTTTTGTTTTTTGGTTTATGCTCAAACACAGGGCTGGTTTAAAAAAAAGAAAGAAGACTTTTTCATAAAAAACCATGACTTCTGATTATTATTTTTTTAATCGACCTTTATTGATTTAAATAAACTTTTTAAATTTGTATTTATTTCATTTTTCTATATGAGACTATACAAATAATATCATTAGTTATAGCCTTAATCTTTATTGACATGTTAACATAAAGGTACTTATACAAAATGTACACGGTTATTCCATGCTCAATATAATGACCACAACTACAATGTTCCATTATCCGAGTGGAAATTCTCGGTTTGGGAAATGTTATTGTTCAACACCTGAAAGCGTTTTAGTCCTATTTGCTACTTAGTTAGCCATATGCTGCTTTTCCAGTCCATTACTGTTTCATCACATTTCCAAACAAAAACAATGAAACTTAAATTAGGTTCTAATAAGCTGTAAGAGTTTATATTTCAGAATTTACTGTTCAATGAACAGAAGCGATATGCTACCTTTCCTGCCTTTTTTAGTCCCAAACTGGTCGTCAATGACCCATATGTGGGTTTTAGAGTACTGAACTGTCTTTCCAGGCCACCACTGTTGGCAACAGCTGAAACGAGCAGATTTGCTGCAGTGCAGAGGCTTTCATTAAAAACGCCAAAACGCCTCTCGGCTGTCCACCAAACAGGGACAAACATCCTGACTCAGATATTCTGTGTCATATGCGGCAGATTTAGCAATGTAGAGGGTGATATCTGTCTCTGGACTCGGTGTCTTAATGAATGCAGCTCCCTCTAAAACGGGGTGGGCAATGTGTTCCAGAAAGGGCCAAGAGGGTGCAGGTTTTCTTTGCAGCCACTGATTCCACCAGGTGATTTCACTCATTAATATCACTTTGAGCAGATGGAATCAGTTAATGAGTGAAATCATCTGGTGGAGTCAGTGGCTGCAAAGAAAACCTGCACCCTCTTGGCCCTTTCTGGAACAAGTTGCCCACCCCTGCTCTAAAACAATCATTTTTGATTATTCATATTATAATTTATTTTCAGTGATTTAAACCATAAATCAGCTAATTTAAATCATACCAGCAATGCTCAAACACACCTGTGGCATAATCTAAATGCTTTATTGCATCCAATTTTAGATTTGTGCGTATGTAATCTAAATCACAGAATTTGCCAGTAATCACCTCTTCTCACGGAGTACAAATTGAACAAGTGTCTCAGTACAGATATCTTGGGATTTTAGTTGATGACAGTCTCTCTTTTACACCTCACATCCAGCAGCTAGCAAAGAGCCTGAAAGTGAAATTAGGTTTTTACTTTAGAATCAAGTCTTGTCTGTCATTTGAGGCCAAAAAGAGATAGGTTGCATCTACTTTTATGTCTGTGTTGGATTACGGTGACGTAACCTACATGAATGCGTATTTTCAAAGCCTGCGTGTTTTAGATTCCGTTTATCATGGTGCCTTAAGGTTTGTCACCAACTTAAAATCTCTTACTCATCATTGTTTGTTGTATTCTCATGTTGGTTGTTCAGATCTGTCTTCTCAAAGAAAAAGCCACTGGCATCTTTTAATTTACAAATGTATTTTAGGCTTGCTTCCCTCGTATCTCCAGGTTTTTATCAGCACAAAAGCCGCAGGTAGTTATAGTCTGCGTTCCCAGGATCTGCTGTTGCTGTCTGTTCCTAAGGTCAGAACAGAACGGGGAAAGAAGGCTTTTAAATTCACCACGCCCTTCACCTGGAACAACTTGCAAAATGACCTGAAACTTCAGGAGCTGGTCTCTTTCAACACTTTTAAAGCACTACTACAAGACTTGGAGGCTGAAACATCAGTCTGTAGGTGCTTGGACAGATGATCACATGATTCTTATTTTTTAACATGTTTCATGAGTATCAATGTATGTTTTATCCTGTTTGTCTCTTTTGTTTGTTTTAACTTTGTCTCTTTTGCTTCCTGTCTTGGCCAGGACTCTCTTGGAAAAGAGATTTTCAATCTCGATGAGCTTTTCCTGGTTAAATAAAGGTTTGAATGAATGTTTGACTGATGCCGGGGCTGAGTGCAGCGTGCACGGGCTGAGTGCCGCATGCACACTGCACTTGGAGTGAAGAGCCCAACAGCAGAGATGATGCTGCAGCTGCAATCAGTGCTTTGGCAATTTGAATGCCACTCAGTCACCGCTCTCTTTCTCACTCATGCATGGGCCTTTTGTCATATATTGACACAATTTTATTTTATTTCATTTAATTTTTTTTTTGCAGTTGAATAATTAACTCTCCTGCCTGTGAGGCAACAATAAATACCTTTTAAATACAGTTACGCTCCAGACATCTGAGCATTTTTAATGTTATCATTATATAAAATTTTAACTTTGAAATTGTTCCTTAATTCATAGACTTCATGTTAACAGTCACTGATTTTATTTTATATTTTTGTTTTAGGAAGAAACTGTATGCAATTTTTTTTTTCTTTTTCAAATGGATGCCTTTTTAATTTTTGCCACGTCATATCTTTTTTATGTTAAAAAAAAAATAAAAATTAGCCGCAGGGGTGGTGGCCAAGTGGTTAATGCGCTTGGTTTCAGTTTGGAAGGTTCTGGGTTCAAATCCCACCCCTGCCACATTTCTCCATGTAATGTGGAGTTGCATCAGGAAGGGCATCCGGTGTAAAACCTGTGCCAAATCAACATGCAGATCCACCTTGGATTTGCTGTGGCGACCCCGAGTGCAAACAAGGGAGCAGCCGAAGGGACTTACTTTTTATATCTTTTTTATGTTAGGTTTTTTTGTTTAAATGTGTAAAATGAATATTTTTTATGACAAAAGTTTTGAATAGAATTTTTAAGTTATTGGCAAATATTACGGTTGTCATTTATTCAGAGTTAACCACAGGATTAATCAATGAATCTGACAATAATGAATAGATTAATCAGAAATGTAATTGTAAAGGTCTCAGGTTCGCTTCTCATCTGGTCCTTTCTGTGTGGAGTTTCTACATTCTCCCTGTGATTGCGTGGTTTCCCTCCAGGTGTTCCAACTTCCTCCCACTTCCAAAGACATGCAGGTTTGGTGGATTAGTGACGCTAAATTAACTGCAGGTGTGAGTGCCAGTTTGTCTGTCTATATATGTCGGCCCTGAGATAGATTGGCGGCCCACCTAGGGTGTATCCCACCCCTCGACTAATGACTGCTGAAATAGACTCCAGCCCCTCACCCCCTGATCCCTGTCACCCTTAATTTTAATAAATGCCCATTGTGAATAAATGGAAAAAGGTAATTAATAATCAATTCCAAAAATAAACCTTACTTGCAGCCCTAATTGGAAGGGGACCTCATGAACTCACTCACTGAACAAAAATATAAATGCCATGCGTTTGTTTTTGCTCCCTTTTTTCATGAGCTGAACTCAAAAGAGCTAAAACATTTTCTATGCACACGAAAGACCTATTTCTCTCAAATATTGTTAACTTATTTGTCTAAATCTGTGTTAGTGAGCATTTCTCCTTTGCTGAGATAATCCATCTCACCTCACAGGTGTGTCATATCAACATACTGATTAGACAGCATGATTATTGCATTGTTTCTGTACCCTTCCCCAGATTTGTGTATTGAGACTATTCTGTCTAGGAGGTCTACAGACTTGAGCTTCATGGAAAAGACTGTGAATACTAATGTACAGTAGTGTTCAGAATAATAGTAGTGCTATGTGACTAAAAAGATTAATCCAGGTATTGAGTATATTTCTTATTGTTACATGGGAAACAAGGTACCAGTAGATTCAGTAGATTCTCACACATCCAACAAGACCAAGCATTCATGATATGCACACTCTTAAGGCTATGAAATTGGGCTATTAGTAAAAAAAAAAAAAAAAAAAAAAAAAAAAAAAAAAATAGAAAATGGGGTGTTCACAATAATAGTGTGGCATTCAGTCAGTGAGTTCGTCAATTTTGTGGAACAAACAGGTGTGAATCAGGTGTCCCCTATTTAAGGATGAAGCCAGCACCTGTTGAACATGCTTTTCTTTTTGAAAGCCTGAGGAAAATGGGACATTCAAGACATTGTTCAGAAGGACAGCGTAGTGTGATTAAAAAGTTGATTGGAGAGGGGAAAACTTATACGCAGGTGCAAAAAATTATAGGCTGTTCATCTACAATGATCTCCAATGCTTTAAAATGGACCCCAAAAAAAAAAAAAAAAACAGACGCGTGGAAGAAAACAGAAAACAAACCTAAATGGATAGATGAATAACCAAAATGGCAAAGGCTCACCCATTGATCAGCTCCAGGATGATCAAAGCCAGTCTGGAGTTACCTGTAAGTGCTGTGACAGTTAGAAGATGCCTGTGTGAAGCTAATTTATTTGCAAGACTCCCCCGCAAAGTCCCTCTGTTAAATAAAAGATGTGCAGAAGAGGTTACAAATTGCCAAAGAACACATCAACTGGCCTAAAGAGAAATGGAGGAATATTTTGTGGACTGATGAGAGTAAAATTGTTCTTTTTGTGGTCCAAGGGCCGCAGACAGTTTGTGAGACGACCCCCAAACTCTGAATTCAAGCCACAGTTCACAGTGAAGACAGTGAAGCATGGTGGCGCAAGCATCATGATATGGGCATGTTTCTCCTACTATGGTGTTGGGCCTATATATCGCATACCAGGTATCATGGATCAGTTTGGATATGTCAAAATACTTGAAGTCATGTTGCCTTATGCTGAAAAGGACATGCCCTTGAAATGGGTGTTTCAACAAGACAATGACCCCTAGCACACTAGTAAATGAGCAAAATCTTGGTTCCAAACCAACAAAATTAATGTTTTGGAGTGGCCTGCCCAATTCCCGGACCTAAATCCAATTGAGAACTTGTGGGGTGACATCAAAAAAGCTGTTTCTGAAGCAAAACCAAGAAATGTGAATGAATTGTCGAATGATGTAAAAGAATCTTGGAGTCGAATAACAGCTGAAAGGTGCCACAAGTTGGTTGATTCCATGCCTCGCAGATGTGAAGAAATCATGAAAAACTGTGGTTATACAACTAAATCCTAGTTTAGTGATTCACAGGATTGCTCAAAAAGCAGTTTGAACATAATAGTTTTGAGTTTGTAGCATCAACGGCACATGCTACTATTATTGTGAACGCCCCCTTTTCTGCTTTTTTAAATAATAGCCCAATTTCACAGCCTTAAGAGTGTGCATATCATGAATGCTTGGTCTTGTTGGATTTGTGAGAATCTACTAAATCTACTGGTACCTTGTTTCCCACGTAACAATAAGAAATATACTCAAAACCTGGATTAATCTTTTTAGTCACACAGCACTACTATTATTCTGAACACTACTGTACATGTGGTTTCTTAAGGTTTTTTTTTTTTTAATTATTAATGAATTTGCAAAAATCTTAAAAAAAAAACTGTCATTATTGTGTAGACATTTGAGGGGGGAAAAATAATTTTTTTCTATTTTGGAATCAGGCTGCAACATAACAAAATGGAAAAAAATGAAGTGCTGTTAATACTTTCTGATGCACTGTAGATGTGGCCAAATGTAGATGTGGCCAAATGTCCAGCTGCAGCATTTTGAATACTTTGAAGAGTTCTTATATTACCATGCGATAAGTCGGATAATGGGAAGTTATACATGTGCTGGTCATATAATTAGAATATCATGGAAAAAGTTGATTTGTTTCAGTAGTTCCATTCAAAAAATGAAACTTGTATATTATATTCATTCATTCCACACAAACTGATATATTTCAAATGTTTATTTCTTTTAATTTTGATGATTATAACTGACAACTCATGAAAACCCCAAATTCAGTATCTCAGAAAATTTGAATATTGTGAAAAGGTTGAATATTGAAGACACCTGGTGTCACACTCTAACCAGCTAATTAACTCAAAACACCTGTAAAGGCCTTTAACTGGTCTCTCAGTCTAGTTCTGTAGGCTACACAATCATGGCGAAGACTGCTGATTGATGTCTTACCTAGCCTATAGACAAAAAGGCCTGGACTGCTGCTGAGTGGTCCAAAGTTATGTTCTCTGATCAAAGCAAATTTTGCATTTCCTTTGGAAATCAAGGTCCCAGTGTCTGGAGGAAGAGAGGAGAGGCACAGAATCCACGTTGCTTGAGGTCCAGTGGAAAGTTTCCACAATCAGTGATGGTTTGGGGTGCCATGTCATCTGCTGGTGTTGGTCCACTGTATTTTCTGAGGTCCAAGGTCAACGCAGCTGTCTACCAGGAAGTTGTAGAGCACTTCATGCTTCCTGATGCTGACCAACTTGATGGAGATGCAGATTTCATTTTCCAACAGGACTTGGCACCTGCACACAGTGCCAAAGCTACCAGGTCCTGGTTTAAGACCACGGTTCCCTGTTCTTAATTGGCCAGCAAACTCGCCTGACCTTAACCCCACAGAAAATCTAAGGGGTATTGTGAAGAGGGAGATGCGATACACCAGACCCAACAATGCAGAAGAGCTGAAGGCCACAATCAGAGCAACCTGGGCTCTCATACCACCTGAGCAGTGCCACAGACTGATCGACTCCATGCCACGCCACATTGCTGCAGTAATTCAGGCAAAAGGAGCCCCAACTACGTATTGAGTGCTGTACATGCTCATACTTTTCATGTTCATACTTTTCAGTTGGCCACCATTTCTAGAAATCCTTTTTTTTTGTATTGGTCTTAAGTAATATTCTAATTTTCTGAGATACTGAATTTGGGATTTTTATTAGTTGTCAGTTATAATCATCAAAATTAAAAGAAATAAACATCTGAAATACATCAGTCTGTTTGTAATGAATGAATATAATATACAAGTTTCACTTTTTGAATGGAATTACTGAAGTAATGATCTTTTTCATGATATTCTAATTATATGACCAGCACCTGTACAGCAAATTAAGCAAGACAATGCCATGTGTGCTTGCATGCATGCATCAGCCACAGGTTTAAAGTAGGGGAAAAGGGTATTTCTAGTCACATCTGTAATATGCAAGTCAAAAGATTTGCAGAAGATCTTTTTTTTTTTTTTAACCTGGTCACTTTGGTAGATCATGTGTCACCCAGAGAAAGTTACTGATTATACACATAACTGTCTTAACAGCACCAATAACAGCCATCTCTTTGGTTTCTGAGTACAGAAAAAAAAAAAAAAAAAAATTGATTAAATATGACAAAAGACACTCGAATAGTTGAATTTCAAAGCTGTCTTGAGTATGACATAGATTAAATCTTTAATATTATTCAGAAGCAGAAATCAAGAGTGCACACTTATAAATTGGTGCAGATATTATAAAACGTATTTCTCTTCCCTCAATAGATGTGAATGAAAGCGGGGCCATCAGTCCTTCTGAACTCAGTGCCGTCTTCCGTGAGGCGGGATGTGCTATGCCTGGCTGCAGAATCAGGGAATTATTGGAGAAGCTGGACCGAGACAAGACCAATGACATCAGCTTTGATGAGTTCAAAGCTGTATGTACAAGGAGTTCTCTCACTCAGGCAACTTCAACAAATATTGACCTCACCCTCTTCACCCAAAGCCTTGATGTGCTTTTGTGTGTTCTCTTACAGATTTACAAGGAGTTAAAGGATGACTCCACGATCCAGGCCTTCAAGAAAGCCATCAACAAGAGGAAGGGTGTCATCGCCATCGGGGGTACCAGTGCCGTCTCCTGTGAAGGAACTCAGCATTCAGTCTCTGGTTTGTAAATCAGACTTTTTTTTTTTTATGCAGTGACACGATCATGAGGGTCCGTGAAATGTTGTGGTTTTCTTTGAACCGCAGGCTGTATTCCAGAAAGTGAAAACTCTTGACTGTTAAATCTCAGATCAGGGAATCTCAACTCAAAATCTGGATTAGTTATCATGGCAACAGATTCTTTGAGCCTAACTTGCTCACTGGCAGGATTTCTTGAATAAAACTTGAATTTGGTTCGAGCAGCTGTTGAACACGAGGTGTTTTTTCCTTATTTACCCAGTGGATGTTCAATGAATTGCAGTCTTATAACTGGACAGGGTTT
Source organism: Thalassophryne amazonica (assembly GCF_902500255.1). Lineage (NCBI taxonomy): Eukaryota > Metazoa > Chordata > Actinopteri > Batrachoidiformes > Batrachoididae > Thalassophryne > Thalassophryne amazonica. The sequence goes on along the minus strand of NC_047113.1, from coordinate 90,266,876 downwards.
AGAGTTCCTGATTAGATGTGTACGTTCCTTAATGACCATTTAATTGAATGTTGCTGCTGTTCACACACTGTGGACGTGCACCCATATCACAGCAAATTATTTCTGCTGGTCTTTTATCTTTTATTTTTTACCCCCTCCCCTGCTGTAAATGTCCTTAATAACGTGGGAGACCCCCATAAGTTGGTCATCACACATATCCTGAGTGATGATGATCGGCTGCATTGAGCTCCCTGCCTGGAGGACCTTCAGCCACTGGTTTTGTTTTGTCTCAGGGCTTTCTGCCTCTGTCACAAGTGTTTGCAGCCCTCCACCTGTTTTGCGAATCTCTGCCTTCTTTCTGCTGGCTGAACAGAACTTAGATATTAATCTACAAAACAGGATCTTCAGAAAAGACCTGCAAGTTTACAGTTAAAGTTACATCTGTATGATCCTTTTAAGGATCTACAGTTTAAGTTTAGTTTGTGTTTACAGTGTGCGCAAACCTCCCTCCCGCTGTTCTCCGCCTCCACTTCCGTTAACCGCATTTGTCTGTTTCTAAGGTAAGAACACTTAATAAAACTTTTTTGTTCCCTTTAATTTATATATTTTATTATGCACAGGTAAAATATACATGTCTGTTTGTTAATAAAAAATTATTTATTATAATAAACAGGACGTTAAAGTGCAAACATCACTTTCCCCCCGAACAACATGAACAGGAAGCGATCGTAGCTCACAGCAACTCCCATTGAAAATAACGGTGAGACGATCTGAGCTTCTGGCATTTTTACATGAAACAAACGCAATAACAACATCTAAAAATCCAGTTAATATGTCCAGTAGAGTTTTAGGCACAATATACAAAGAGTTTTATGTTGCGATGTTAATGATGTTGTCCATGTGCAACAGCTTAAGTGCAGCCTGATCAGAGCGTCTCAATGCAGTTCTCAATGTTAATGACAGCGCGCCTTTTTTGTTTGGACCCAGAAGTTGAAAATCATGATGCGTTAAAACATGATGCGTTACATCACACTTAACAACCGGATACGATCGCAAATTGAGCTTTACCGGCAACGCATTGGCAGAGTCAGTAAAAAGGACTTTTAAAACTGATATTTGCGACCATATAACAGCATGACCGTCCGCAAATCATCAGACACAAGGGGGTTATTCCCATTCTGATCCAATTCCATCGTTTGCACGGTTTATTTTTCTGTAGGTAGTTCGGTTGGCGAGGCTAACCGTGAGGCAGCGTGGCTCCAACAGCAGTCAGGGCGCAGAGTAATCCATCAAATCTGACACTCCATTAGAATCCACATCAATACTTTCGTATGGTAGCGTAAATTGGTTTTACGCTACCATGGTTTTACGCCGCCATTGCCACATTTTGGCGGTGGCGGTGGTACGCGAGTTTCTCTTGCTCTCAGCTAACAGTGCCATTATGACATCTGTGTAGCAGCACGCGCGGCTGGTGTTCTGACGAATTGCGTGTCTCGTTGCATAAATTGACAGTTCCGTGTCCTGTATATATTGCACATGCGCAGCTGCATGGAGGGCTGTCCTGCCAACAGGAATGACATCTCGTCAGAACACCGGTCCGGGCACGGAGTAACGTAATTTGAAACGGTCAAATATTTTGCCACCATTACCCTGATATTATATGGTCTGAAATATCACACGATTAACCAAGCAGATTTGCGGAAAAAATGTAATTGGATTAGAATTACATTTACTTTGCTTAATATGTCAAATCTGTTTCAAACCAAAAAGAGGTGCAGTCATGAGCCTATAGGGCGAAGCTTAATATGCCTCAGCCATTTGAACCATGTTTTTAATGGTTCATTTTCAGCTCTTTCAAAGCACTTGTGCTCATGGGATTACAAATATTTAAAATAAAGATTTATTCAAATATATTTCACCATTTTTCCCACCTGTAATATACAGTAAAATTTATATAATGGATTCAGGTGGACCAGGTAATTTTGTCCATTATAATCGAAATCTGTTATATGTATGTAATGGGTTAGTTATAGCCAGGAGGGCTGAACGATCTACGGGGAATCCCCAACACCAATTAGGCTTACGTATTTCCTTGATTAAAACCCTGATCTTGAATAGGGGCCAGCATCATTTAATGACCGTCTCAAAACTTCATCTGAAAAAATAAACACCTGCGTTAAATAAGCAGTGGACATTATGGGCATTAAAAAATTACATTTGGTCGAGTCACTCTTTTTTCCTAAGTCCGCTGCGGAGTGGTACCTTAAACTCCTAAAGCCTGATTTATGCTTCTGCAACTCCATAACTCTGTGGCCATGCAATGATGTTGACGTGCGCGTGACCCTTTTAAAGTTCTCAGTCACGTCTTTATGTAATTTACAGCAGGAACAGCAGCTTTTTCTGGATTAATTTGTCCCTCAACAAGCTCCACTTCTTTATACAATAAACCCTCCAAACGAACAGTACATACGTACAGTTTCCCTCCATGAATTGTGGGTCATTTAAGCTTATTTTTCTGACTCCTTGTAGTTGGTCATATTTATGGACTTTTATGCCAAATGTGTTCGATCTATAATTGAAATGTAATCGGTGGGCAGTGGTGGGCACAGATAACCAAAAAATTAACTTCAATAACAGATAATCAGATAACTGAAAAGTTATCTTTTATAAAGATAAAACAATACCCCCCCCAAAATGTATCAGACGTTACAGATAAGCGATGACTGATAAATTCCAGTATTGTTCCTGGTACACTTACTACTACTAACAAGCTGATATTGAGTTTTAACACCACAATCACTTTTGGAAGCATCAAAAGCAACAACAGACCCAAACACTGAGTCAGCACTTCTGTCTTTGAGCGTCCTGCCCCCTGCTGGAAGCTTCTGTTTACTACATGGCTTACAGCACAGAAGCAACTGAGAGGAACCGCAAAGCTCAACTCTACCCAGTCACAGCACTGCTGTCAGGCGGAGGTCTTGGAAAATAAAGCCCCGCTAAGTTATGGTTTGGTGTATAAATAAAATGAATACTGATAGAATAACTCCATTAATGTCAGTTCTGTCATTTGTGCAAAGTTAAGATATAACATATATCTTTTAATGTGAATAATGCACTAATTCTGAAGTTTTGTAACAAACACAGACAGATGGCATTCTGGGTAAAATGTGCCTCAGCTCACACTGATTGGATGATTCATTCTATGTAAACCAACACGTTAATGTGGGGTGTGTCATGTGCTGGTGTTTACAGATAAATGTGCTTTTGTAAACTATGCCATTTTTTATTTGTAAAAAAAGGCATTTTCAAAAAAAAAAGCCAAGTTGTAATTAGATAACCGTCTGATATAACCGGTGGCAAAATAAATAGAACACTGCCATTCGCTCTATTGACGTATCCCATAATCCCTTGCGCGCCAGAGAGTCGCTGCAGTCAAGCAACATATAGAGAATCCACATGATTACAATTGTAAATTAATATTATACTACAAAAATGTATTTTTTTTAATGCTTTTCATCACATTATGCATGATACCTTGAAAACTTGCTAAAACAATTATAACAAATAATCCGTGTCTGCTACGTTTAATCTGCGTGGAATTTAATAAATGCAAACCGAATTTCAGACATCTTATATATATTAGTCTGGAACAAAGAGGACAAACAGTGTTGTAAAGAACAATAATCAAGACGTTAAAGAACAAACTTCACTTTCCCCCAGAACGACATGATCAGGAAGCGAGCGTAGCTCACAGCAGCTCCCATTGAAAATAACAGAGAGACAGCCTGTGATTCTGGCATGTTTACATAAAACAAACCCAATAACAATGTCTATAAACCCAGAGAATATATTCATGAGAGTTTTATGCACAATATAAAAATAGTTTTATGTTGCGATGTCAATGGTGTTGTCCATGTGCAGCGGTTAAAGTGCAGTTTTTGTAAATTAAGTTTGGAAAAAAAAAAGCTTCTGTTTACGTTTTGCTTCTGGAAACAAGTCCGACGTGTGGTTTGAAAATATCAGCCCAGCTTCAGTTTGAATACGGCCATGAACACTACCGGCCAGTAGATGGTAGTACAGACCTTGAAAACTTGCAAACACAAAATTCCAGATAATCTCTATTGCTACTTGCTACATTTAAGATGCGTGGAATTTAATAAAAGCAAACAAACACAATAACAACACCTATAAACCCAGAGAATATATTCACGTGAGTTTTAGGCACTAGAGTTTAATGCTGTTGTCCTGATCAGAGTGTCTGAAATGCATTTCTCCTGTCGTGAACATACTGAGATTACCCTATCCCATAATGCACCAGGACACAGCATGCCGCACACTAAAACCTTAAAAATTAGTGCATTACTTTAAAACTAAAACATATATCTGATATTTTCACTTTATAAAACTTCAGAAGTGACGTTAATTTAAATAACTTGTCCGAAATAAGTTTGGTTAAAATTTGACCATAAGTTAAAAATGTATGCCTCTGGATGACTTGGGTGATATTGGCCACATATCAGTATGAGGTAAAAAAAAAAAAAAAAATGAGGGTTTTTTTTTTTTTTTTTTGGTGACCAGTTCTCCTTTGCCTGCAGAGGATAGAGTGGTTTGAAGCAGCTCTCCTCTGTTTGCAGAGGGCAGAACTACACATATGTTCACTTTTGTTCACCACGTTAACGGTCTAAAGTTATCGGACAGATAATTAGTCCGATAATGGTTTTCAAAGTTATCTGAAAAGATAATCCGATAATGAAAACCTTATCTTCGATAATTATCAGTTATCGGATTATCGGAACTGTGCCCACCACTGTCGATGGGCACACTGCAAAAACTCTTAAAATAGGATGGGAGCTGAATCAGTGAAAACGCAAAAGTGACGAATCACAGCCCTTTGCAGTTTCCGTTGTTTCGTCTGGCCTGTGGAGAGTATTCACAGCCACACAGAGGGCTCTGATCTAAAGTGGTTGTCTTTGGTTTGTCTCACCCAGGAATATGTGTGAAACTTAACACAATATTACAGTGCAGGCAGCAAGCAACATTTTGTTAATAATCACCTGCCTTGTTTAGGTCCCGTGTCTGAGCATGGTTTGAAAAAAATAAACGGCTGGTCTTTTAATCAAGGAAATATCGTACCCACTTTTCTCAAATCGGCAAGTGTCAGTGCTGAACTTCATTTTGTATCTCTGTTACTGGGCACATCCAGACTGCTCTGTCTGGTACATGTGAGGGGTTTTTAATGGAAATGCCTCACGATGGGGCGGGTTGCATCAGGAAGGGCATCTGGCATAAAACTTGTGCCAACTCAACATGCAGATCCACCTTGGATTTGCTGTGGGGACCCCGAGTGAGGGGAATAAAGGGAGCAGCCAAGGGAACTTACTTGTGTTACGATGGGATGGAAAGTTTTGTCCGATGTGAGGAAATAGAGACGTCATACAAAAACCGGTATATATGATGTTTATTACATGGAAAACCATACAAAAGCATTGGGACTTTTTCGTTTGTCCAGTGAGTGTGAATATCCAGTTTATATGATGACTGTTTAGGCAGGTTTTACTGTAAATAGAAAGTGTGGTTAAATATTAAATGAACAGACTGCAGTAGTTTAGTCAGACTTGGCATTATGTTTACATGGTCAGCAATCATCTTATTGTGGAAATTCCTTCAGTCTCAGAGTGACAACACTCGTCCAAACTCCATTTCAGAGCACGAGCAGGTTGCCTTCGCTAACTACATCAACACTTGTCTGGAGAGTGATGGAGACTGCAAAGGTCGTCTTCCCATCAAGCCCGCTGATCTGTTTGCTGCAGTTGGAGACGGGATTTTGCTTTGGTAAACCTTGAATAACAGTTTAATTTTACTCCTAGAGCTACTTTTCCCACATTCTCCATTATACGAGGGTACGCTGAAAAGTTCTAAGGCTCCCCATGAAGGAGTAATGCATTAACTGCATTATAGTGAGCCTTAGAACTTTTCAGCCTACCCTCGTAGAGAGCAAATCTGACCTACACTCAGGTCCATAAGTATTCGGACAGCTGTACACCACCATAATGAAGTTGAAATGATGTGTGACTATAGATTTTAACTCTGACTCAAAGGATAGCAAAAATAGCACATTAACTACTTAATTACAGCCACACTCACAGAAATATTTAACCCTAACTTTTAAGATTTATGTAATTTTGTTACATGACAAATTCCCATTTACTTTTTTTTTAGATAATTTTAAGACAAACCTACCAAATAAACCTTACATGATGCATATTCATTACTGTAATTATGCTATCTATGCCATTTATCTTGTATAGGTAACATAATTATTATGCAATTCAAACAATATACTTTATGCATTTTAAATAAATACTGTCATTGATTTAGAGTAATTATATTAATACTAAATACAGTAGTGTTCAGAATAATAGTAGTGCTATGTGACTAAAAAGATTAATCCAGGTTTTGAGTATATTTCTTATTGTTACATGGGAAACAAGGTACCAGTAGATTCAGTAGATTCTCACAAATCCAACAAGACCAAGCATTCATGATATGCACACTCTTAAGGCTATGAAATTGGGCTATTAGTAAAAAAAAAGTAGAAAATGGGGTGTTCACAAACTGTCTGTGGCCCTTGGACCCAAAAAGAACAATTTTGCTCTCATCAGTCCACAAAATATTCCTCCATTTCTCTTTAGGCAAGTTGATGTGTTCTTTGGCAAATTGTAACCTCTTCTGCACGTCTTTTATTTAACAGAGGGACTTTGCGGGGGATTCTTGCAAATAAATTAGCTTCACACAGGCGTCTTCTAACTGTCACAGCACTTACAGGTAACTCCAGACTGTCTTTGATCATCCTGGAGCTGATCAATGGGTGAGCCTTTGCCGTTTTGGTTATTCTTCTATCCATTTTGATGGTTGTTTTCCGTTTTCTTCCACGTGTCTCTGGTTTTTTGTCCATTTCCATATTTTCATTGTCCAAGCATTGGAGATCATTGTAGATGAACAGCCTATAATTTTTTTGCACCTGCGTATGTTTAACTTTTTAATCAAACTACGCTGTTCTCCTGAACAATGTCTTGAACGTCCCATTTTCCTCAGGCTTTCAAAGAGAAAAGCATGTTCAACAGGTGCTGGCTTCATCCTTACACAGGGGACACCTGATTCACACCTGTTTGTTCCACAAAATTGACGAACTCACTGACTGAATGCCACGCTACTATTATTGTGAACACCCCCTTTTCTACTTTGTTTTGCTAATAGCCCAATTTCATAGCCTTACGAATGTGCATATCAATTAGTCTGGACTTCCAGTTGGACAGCGAGGGAATGGCAGCTTAAATCAGAGCTCTTGCAAGGAGAAGTAATTATACCCCACAGAACAACTAAGAAGCCTGAATACATACATCAAAGAGTGTGATGAGTGGGGGTGACAAACGTGAGAAGCGAAAGACTCGAAAGACCCGAAACAAAACTCAAGAAAAGAAATAAAAGACGGATTTTTGACTCTCAAAGATGAAGTTAAGGCTGACTTCAAGAGGGAATTTGAAACATTTAAGATGGACATAAACAAGAGAATTGACGACACTAATACAGAGCTGCAAGATCAACGGGAGACATTAAACAAAGCACAAACGCGCATAAGTGAAGTAGAAGATTGGAACATGGAAGCGAAAGATGCTCTGCTTATGGATCTTAAAGAGCAGAAAATATTGAAAGCTAAGCTGACAAATTTAGAAGGAAGGAGCCGCAGAAATAATGTGTGCATTTTCGGAGTTCCATAACTTTCCGAAGGGGACTCGGTTATACGCTTCGTGGAGGACCTGTTGCAGAGAGAGCTGGATCTCCCCGCAGAGACAAGACTCATGATACAACGTGCACACCGGATTGGGGCTGGGAGACCCGACCAAGGAGCAATGCCCAGGTCCACTATCGTAAACTTCCTTCAATTTGACACAAAAGAACTGGTCCTCAAGAAAGCTTGGCAGAAACGTGTTAAAATAAATGGAAAGCCAATATTTTTTGACCATGACTATGCCTATGATGTGGTGCAAAAGCGCAAAGCTTATGGAGGGATAAAGAAGGTACTAAAGGAAAATGGAGTTAAGTTCCAGACACCATTGACCAACATCAAAATCCACTGGCACGACGGTCCCAAGACATACGGCAGTCCGGGAGAGGTAGCGGGGGAGATGCGGAGAAGAGGGCTCGAGGTGACGACCAGAAGCGCGGAGCAGAAGGAAGACGTGATGGAGAGATGCATTCAACAGGCTTTTCCCTGGACACGCACCTCTACAGCGTCTGATACACCGAGCAGTGCGGGCCAAAGAGCGAGGGAGAGACTACATGAGTTTCGGAAATAAGGCGGAAAAGTAATTAAAGGGAGGTAACTGATTATAAATAACAGATTCTTTTTTTTTTTTCCTTATTCTTATTACTTTCTCATTGAGTGAGCAAAGGGTTGCATAGAGACATTTAGATAATATATATTGAAATTCGAATTATTTTACGTTTCTTCATATTAACACCCCTCTTATTTATTTAATTTATCTGAAAAAAGAAGCTAGTGAGTGAAAACCCGATCATCTGCCTCCCGGGGAGGGGAAAAAAGGGGGGGGGGGGAATATAAAGAACTGGCAAGAAGCAAAATACAAGTTATGTTGGACATGGGTAGATTGGAAGGACTCTTCGAGTCAACACCTACATCTACTGAGGGGCCCTTCTTTTTCAGGAGGCTTTACCCCTCTCCTACCAACGGGACTTTGGGACCAGTTAGTGGTTCCACAGGATATCAGATAGATCCTTTTCATTTTTTCATTAAGTGTTCTAGAGTTCATTCTGTTGTTATGGTCAGAATGTCTTCATAGTTATTATCTTAGTTATAATGCATCTTGATACTGTAAGGTTCATGTCACTAAATGTGAACGGTTTAAATAATCCAATAAAAAGGGGCAAGGTTCTTACAAAGCTTAAAAAAGAAAAAGCTGAGATAATTTACTTACAGGAAACTCACTTGACAGACAAGGAGCACCAAAAATTACAAAATATGGGTTTTAAAAATACATTCTATAGTTCATTTAAAGGAGGAAGAAAAAGAGGGGTAGCGATCCTAATTTCTAATCACGTAAAATTTGAGGGTTTAAAGGAAATTAAAGATAAAGATGGAAGATACGTACATTCTGATCAGGGGAAAAATGGAAGATCAAATGGTCACATTATTAAATATTTATGCCCCACCAGAATCTGATAAATCTTTTTATAAATCTGTCTTTGATAATATTACACAAACGGAAGGAATTCTAATCTGTGCAGGAGACTGGAACATAGTCCTAAATCCTTTTCTCGACTCTAATAGTACTAAAAAGAAAAGTAAAACACATTTGTCTAGATACATTAATGTAACACTAACTGAATTGGGAGTGATGGATGTTTGGAGAGAATGTCACCCTTTAGAGAGGGATTATACATTTTATTCTGCTCCACACTCAGCTCACACAAGAATAGATTACTTTTTTATGAACATAGAAGATCGGTTTCGGGTTGTAGAATGTCAGATAGGGACAGCTGATCTATCAGATCACTGTTCCTTGAAATTAACACTGGATCTCAATAGGAAACCTAAGGTTACAAACTGGAGGTTAAATATTGGTTTGCTAAACAACCAGCAATTAGTGCAGGATATAAAAAAATCAAATAAATGCCTATCAAAAAGAAAATGATAATGGAGAGATAGATCCCACAATGGTGTGGGATGCTATGAAGGCAGTAATAAGAGGCAAACTAATTTCTTACTCCTCATACAAAAAAAAAAAAAAAAAAGAATTCAGGAATTCCAGATGGTTACAGAAGAATTGGAAATATCAGAACAATTACATAAGAAAAACAAGGATCTGGAGTCCCTGAAAAAGGTTAAAGAAGCAAGGATGAAAATAGATAAAATATTATCAGAAGAAGTAGAAAAGAAAATTAGATTTTTAAAGCAAACATACTAAGGAGGCCCTAAATTAACTAAATCTCTTGCCAGGCGATTAAGAAACAAACAACAACTAAATACTATAAATAAAATCAGAGACCCTGTACACAAAACATTAATGTATAAACCAGAGGAAATTGAAAAGGCATTTGAAGACTATTATTCAAACCTGTACTCTCAACCTGAATCAGCAGAAGATGAAACAATTAAAACATTTTAAAATACATTAGACCTCCCAAATATAGGAGAAGAACAAAACTCAATATTATGTGCACAGATTACAGAGAAAGAACTAGAATATTCAATAAAAAGAATGAACTCAAACAAAACTCCAGGAACAGATGGATATCCTATTGAATGGTATAGGATTTTTAAGAAAGAGCTATATCCAATGTTACTTGCATCCTTTAATCAAACTCTGAAGAATGGTACACTGCCACCATCATGGAGAGAGGCTGTAATTACTGTCATTCATAAGGAGGGTAAAGACAGGGAGCATTGCGAAAGTTTTAGACCAATATCAATTTTGAACTGTGATTATAAGATATACACATCAATAATCTCAAATAGATTCCAATCATTCATTTCAGAAATTATAGCTGAAGATCAATCAGGCTTCATTAGAGGGTGCCAAACTCAAGACAATGTCAGAAGGACACTACATATAATAGAAGAAATACAAAAAACAAAGGAAAGTGCTGTCCTTTTAAGTTTGGATGCGGAAAAGGCCTTCGATTCTGTTAGCTGGCGATTCCTCTATCTCTGTTTAGAAAGGTTTGGGCTTTAACTCACAAGCAATCAACTGTGTTAAAACATTATATCAAAACCCAAAAGCAAGAATTAAGATAAATGGTAGCCTCACAAATTGGATTAGATTAGAAAGATCAGCGAGGCAGGGTTGCTGCCTGTCTCCAACCCTGTTTGCCATTTATATTGAGCCCTTGGCTCAGGCAATTAGACAAGAGCAAGAAATAGAAGGAATAAAAATTAGAGATATAGAAAACAAAATTGGATTGTTTGCAGATGATGTGTTAATATATTTAAAACAACCAGACAAATGTTTACCTAAGATAATGGATTTATTAAGCTATTATGGTTACATCTCAGGTTATAAGTTGAATATTGATAAAACTCAAGTGCTCCCCATTAATTATAGCCCCTCTCCATCTATGAAACAGCAATATAAATTCAAGTGGAATAAAAAGTTAATCAAATACTTGGAAATTCAAATCACCAACAACCTTACCAAGTTGTATGAAATTAACTATAGATCTTTAAATACACAAATATACCAAGACATGGTGAGATGGAACATTCATTTGCTAGATTTACAATCTAGAATTGAAACGATCAAGATGAATGTGCTGCCTAGAATTTTATATTTATTTCAATCTCTGCCAGTGCCAATACCAAGCAATCAATTCGTAGAGTGGGACAGAAAAATCTCTAGATTCATTTGGAATGGGGCCAAACCTAGAATTAAATTCTGAACACTTCAAATTCCTAAAGATGAGGGTGGATTGGCCCTGCCCAATTTAGAAGAATATTTCTTTGCAGCACAGCTCAAACATATCATGGTCTGGTGTGATTCAAACTACATGACAAAGTGGAAACAAATAGAAATGGGCAAATAAGATGATGTTTAAGGAAAGAGAAAATAAGTTGGACTCTATTACTAGATTCACCTTGGAGGTTTGGTTTAAATTAGTAAAGAGATGTAAAATAGAGGAAGAAATTAAAGTATTTAGCTGGATAGCTTTTGACTTAAACTTTAAACCAGGCAGTATGAATTCTAAATTCAAGGAATGGGCAATTAAAGGATTAAACATTCTAAATAAATTTCTTAAAGGCCAAATTGAAAGGTTTCAAACACTACAGAAAGAATTTGATTTAGCATCTCAAGATTTCTATATGTACCTTCAGGTACAGGACTATTATTTAAAAGAAGTAAAGCCAAACCTCCCATGTGAAATGAATGCAATTACACAAATATTAAATAATGCATATAAAAACAAAAGTAGTAAAGTCATATCAAAGTTGTATAAAGGATTGATAGTTAATAGGAGAACATCAACACTGTATATTAGAGATAAATAGGTAAAGGAGTTGCAGGAGGACATAAGTAATGACATGTGGTATAATATTTGCAAATCTCAAGTAACTACAACTAGCTCAAGAAATTGGAAAATTTACTGATGGAAAAATTTAGTCAGATATTTTATTACACCAAAGATAAAAAAAAATCAGTCAATATCCTTGCACCAACCCTGCTGGAGAAAGTGTGGAGAGGTGGGACATGCACACATCTTCTGGCAGTGTCAAAACTTGTCCCAATTTTGGGAAGATGTTGGTAGTGAAATTGAAAAGGTATTTGGGTACAGTATACCAAGAACAATACTGACATTATACTTTGGGTATGTAATGGGAGAAGGGATTCAGAAAAAAGATGTATACTTATTTAAAATTTTGTTAGCAGCAGCAAAAAAAGCCATCACACGCAAATGGTACAAACAAGAACCCCCCACAGTTAAAAACTGGATGGACATTGTTGAAGAAATTCACAGTATGGAAAGACTTACTTTTACTTTAAGGTTGCAAGAAGCTAAACACGAAGACTTTTGGGGAAAAATGGACAATGTATATTGATGACAACTGACCAATTGTTCTGGGTATTTTGTATTTTGTTATAATTTGTGAAAACCAATAAAAAACAAGTATTAAAAAAAAGAATGTGCATATCATGAATGCTTGGTCTTGTTGGATTTGTGAGAATCTACTGAATCTACTGGTACCTTGTTTCCCATGTAACAATAAGAAATATACTCAAAACCTGGATTAATCTTTTTAGTCACATAGCGCTATTATTCTGAACACTACATAAAGCTGAGGATTATGCATTTCAAATAAATAGGATTTATTACAGTAATGAATATGCATCATGTAAGGTTTATTTGGTAGGTTTGTATTAAAATTATCTTAAGTAAATGGGAATTTGTCATGTAATAAAATTACATAAATCTTAAAGGTTAGCGTTAAATATTTCTGTGAGTGCATTTACAGCATCATTTCAAGTAGGTCCTGTGCATGCTGTGAGGCTCACTAGGACAGTGCTGATACCATAGCATGAAGTGGATGCATCTCCATGACTCCAAATGGATGGGACACCAGTCCACTGCAGCTTACTTCCTCAGACAAGGCTGGTACCCATTTACAGCTGGATGGACTGGAATATGTAATTCAGATAGCATCCTGTCTTGAAACCTACAGGTAGTGCAAAGCACACTCTGGTAATTAAACCCAGCTCTGCATATTTGTCGTCCAACTTGTATCCCACATATCTACCTGCATGCATTCGAAGATCAGTACAAATCACTAATTGTAAAACCAATTTTCCTCAAACAACTTAGGATGTTAATATAAATATTTCCTTGTCACAGAGGATGTTTAGGACTTGATTTACTTAAGAAATACAAACTACATTATACGGTGTGGTAAATCTGTCTGGAATAGGCAGTTCTAAAAAAACACTGAGTGACTGTGCAGGAAGGAGACTAGTGTTGGAAGACACCCAGCCAACGCTCAAGGAGATGCAGGCTTCAGTAGATGTTATGGGATAAACTGGACAGTGCAACTTGTGTCTGTTGTACAACTAGTCACATCTTTATGATGGGGTGGAACAGGGAAAGAGCCACGTACAATAAAACTGGTAACTGTTGTCTTAATAAAATCCTTCTCTGGGCCACTTCACCTTGAGGGTGTGTAGCTGCTGCTGCAACAGTGCGCTATGCACAGTTTCTTCAATCACAGCCACCTGTAACTCCTTCAGAGTTGTTGGCTTCCATCACGAGTCGTCGTCTTGCACGGTAACTCGGTTTTTGAGAATGGTCTACACTAAATAAATTTACCATATGTTATACTGTTCACGTGTCTAAATGATTGATGTAAATGAAGTCCTAAACACATTCAGTGACTTGAAAATGTTCATGTATCCATCCCCTGACTTGTCAAAAGAGAACTAATAATAAAAGTGATAATTTGTATTAATAGTAATCTAATGTTTAGTTTTCCAATTGCTCTATGCCCATTTGTAATAATGGTAATAATAAAAGACTGTAATCCTGAAGAGGTTAATGCAGTATTTTCTGCCATTAACATCTCCATTGTCATTTTATGTCTGTTATGATGGTGTAGAGATTATTTATTTATTTTAATTATTGTCCATATACTTATGTACAGTATTTAAGATGATGATGTAAGCTATACAGTAAACATATATGTAACTTTCGTTTTTTTAATTCCGTTGTTAATGCATGTACTATATTGGCTCATGAACCATTGTGTTGTTCGATGTAAGATGGTTTTTGTTGGCTTTTTTTTTTGTTGCAGTAAACTCATCAACATCTCTGTTCCTGACACTATTGATGAGAGAACCATCAATAAAAAGAATCTTACATGCTTCACCACACAGGTTGGTACTTCAGTGAATTTCACCATCTCCCAATATGCCATCAAATTATGTCTGTCCTTATATACAAATAACGCATGGGCAGACCCTGCACTGCCCATGCATTTGCTTGCTTTGTGTTCTGAAGCTGGAGGTGGCAAATAGAAGTGGGTCCTTCACCGACGGCTCTGTTGTTGCTGTATAACCCTTGCACTGTTACCAATGCAGAGAACTTAAAAAGTAACCAGTGTATCTATTCATTCATTCATTCTTTGATGGGTTACAGTGGCAGCAGACTAAGCAGACTTCCCTCTAACTCTTCCAGGGGGATTCTGAGGCATTTTCAAGCCAGCTGGGAAATTTAATAGGCTGCTGACTAAGACCTCCCCACTTACCCCCCGCAGCCTAAACATGTCTATTATCCAAATCTAACATTGCATAAACTGGGATGCACTATGGAATTAGAACGCATTTTCAATGATGGTGTCAACTGCGTCAATTCACACCCTCTTTCAGGCAAAATTATTCTGTTGACAAATTTTAAAAACAAATACATATAACTAAAGCAAAAGGCTGAATCACAAGACATCAAGCGCAGGAGGCTGGCTCAAGCACTGAATTCTCCTAAACGGATGACAGACATCTGCAGTCAGCTTCCCAAGGAACTTTTCCCTAAATCATTACTATCACCAGGAGTGCTACAACAGATTTTCCATGAACCTGACTCGCCTCGCTCTCCCAGCAGATCAACATCTAGACCATCAAGAAAATCTGGAGACAGCAGCATCATTGTTGCCCCTTAATCTATAAACTCTGATTCAGAGAAACACACAAAAAAATCAAAGTCAAAGGATGCTGGACCAACGAAGGTCTCAGTGGATTTGAATTTGGAAGGCTGAGCAACAAGGAGATACAAAGCTGCTGACCCTAATCAGAAAGAAGAATCTTTTTCCCTGTGAAGCAAAATACCACAGATCGTACAGAAATGCCTATCATGTGCAAGATCCCAAAACCTGGCAGAGTGAGAAAACTGAGCAGAGGGAAGCACAGAAAGCATTGGAAGAGGCTCACGGCTTTGCCTTCAGCAGCGTTTGTGAGGTAATAGAGACGTGCTGATCAACAAGAGGATGATGAAGCCAAGTGACCTCTGAAAATTGTACATATCCCGTCTTGAAGAAACAGATTTGGAGACAGGATTGGCCAAAGCGATAGAAGAAACATCAAATCAACACGTTGATGCACTGCTGTCACTGCACGCCTTCACAGGATGTGACTCAACAAGCTGCATTAAAGAATTTGCAAAGTTGAAGCCATTGAAAACTCTCCAGAGGCTGGTGAAATATCAGACTCCACTTGCGAGATTAGGTGACCCCTGGGATCTGCTGTCAGACTTGATCAATGAATTGGATGCTTTCACTTGTGTGCTCTATGGTTGATCTGGCATCAGCCATGTAGAAGACCAGCCCAACACACAACAAAATGTTGACATGAGTACTGTACCTCCATGCCGCAAGAACCTAGAGCAGGAGTGAGCAACTTGTTCCAGAAAGGGCCAAGAGGGTGCAGGTTTTCTTTGCAGCCACTTACTCCACCAGGTGATTTCACTGGTTAACTGATTCCATCTGCTCAAGTTGCCCACCCCTGCCTACAGCAACATGTCAGGCATGTCAACTACCAGGTGGCACTTTGGAAGCATTCTCATATCTCCAAACCTGAAATTCCTGCTGCTAATGACAGTTATGGTAGGATTCTTGCTGAGGGAATGCTCAAACCTACGTATGTGGTATGATGGCGATGCTCTTTCCCAGGCACTGATAGATTTCTGCCAACAACCCAGGGCCTCCCTCAGTGGTGATTCTGATGATGACCATCATCAGTGGAGCTGACAACTATGAGTCTAACAGTGATGATGAATGAATGTATACTCATAATTTTGTAGGATTGTAATTGTATAGTATAATATATTATTTTGACCTGAACCCCTTACTATTCCATTTTGGTTGAAGTCATGAAAACTTATATGCCAGGGTAGGAGGGATGGATAATCCTGGTAAGATGATCATCTTTAAGAAGGTGAATTTTCATTCCTACTCTGGAGTGCATACATATTTGGGCTGATGCATTTGTGTGAAAGTGCTTACTGACAAATGAATGTGGAGTTGTATCTTGATATTAATTATGCAAATGGTCTTAGAGGTATAAATAAGCATAAATGAATGTCATGACCACTTTCCAATGTTATTTCCAAAAAAAAACCAAACCCTTTTTTAATATCTTTTATAGATGTTTTTAAAGGCGTTACATGGCACAAATGGATACATTGCTGTGCAGAATGTACATATCTGTAGATATTGATTAAACTTTATAATGTGGTAACAAATGAGATGATTCAGCCATAATGGATATGTTTTGAGAGAAATGTTGAGAATAAAAATGATGTTGATTACATTGTTTTCCTTTACTCATATGTATTTGTTGAAATTTCTCAACGGCATGATTTTACCTGAAAGTGGGTGCGAATGTAAATGGATCAGAAACGGAGCCATGCAAAAATGGGCTTTTTATGGTAATCCTCTTGAATTTCTCCGTTGCCACGTCTGATGAGACCGTTGCCACGTCTGATGAAAAGTGCACACACAACTTCTACTTTTGCTGGTTAGAGACCAGAGGGCACATTGCAATAGAACTGGCACCCCATACTCTCACAGTGCCCCCAATGCCACCTCAGGGTAATTGGTTCTAGGCTTTGTCAAGGTCACAAAACACATATAGAGAAAAATAATCTCAGAAAAATTAAAACGCTATAAATACAGAAGAAACCTTAGGTGGTGGTTTCAGAGATGTAAGGAATTGGACCCCACTGTTATTACACTGAAAATAGTTTCACATTCTGTGGCTTTACAGTGATGATTAGCCAGCTGGATAAGCTGATTAGATGAATAATTACTGATTTACTAGATTTGATTAAAGGTCAAAAGGTACCTTCAGTGCTCGTCCTTGAATGTCACCGAACACGTGTCTGGTTCCTTTGGTGGCAACCTAAAACCTGAACGCTCTCAAAATTCATCTTTAACTGATTGTGCTCTTCGTGAGTTTATGTGTATTTTTTCTTCTCGCCAGGAAAATTTAAACTTGGCTCTGAATTCAGCATCAGCCATCGGCTGCCAAGTCGTTAATATTGGAGCTGGAGATCTGAAAGAAGGAAAACCTCATCTGGTGCTAGGACTCCTCTGGCAGATTATCAAGATAGGACTGTTTGCTAATATAGAACTGAGCCGCAATGAAGGTGTGTGCAAGATAAACACACAGCACCATGACAGAGCGACAACACGGCTGCAGCTAATGATTATTTTTATAATTAATTAATTGGTAGGCTTTTTTTAATTGATTGGTCGATTTTAAACTTTTTTGATTGATCGATTTTAAACTTTTCCATTAATCTGTTAATTATTCTTTGATAAGTTTATTAATCATTTGGTTGACTTCCCAAGAAATCATAAATTGGACCCAATGTAAACATGTAAATAATATAAAATGCCAGAAATTCGAGAGTTGCTTTAAGGAAGAAAATCTTCCATACAGTTTTGCCTCTGCCGGAGTCGTGACTTATTCCATAGGGCTGCAACTGATTTTATCAATTATTTTTGATTATTTTCTTGTTTAGTCAGTTCATTGTTTGGTCCATAAAATGGAGATAAATGCTTGTCAGTGTTTCCAAAAGGCAAAGATGAAGTCCACAAATATTCACTTCACTTAGAGAAGAAACTGTTCATATTTAAGTAGCTGAAATCAGAGAATTTGGGCTCAAAACAGTGAATACAATATCTAAATATTTGATTATTAATATAATAATTAGTTGTTGCAGCTCTAATTGACAAACATCAGATGGAATGATTAGGATATCATCTTGAGGTGTATTAAAAATGCACCTGTTATTTAACATGTACACCTAATTTGCATTCACTATACATATTTTTACAGCCAAGTCATGTCTGGTTTTGTCTTTTTTGTATGTAGCATTAGCTGCGCTGCTTCAGGAAGGGGAAAGTCTGGAAGATTTGATGAAACTCAGTCCTGAGGAGCTCCTGCTGCGCTGGGTCAACTTTCATTTACAGAAAGCTGGCAGCAAAACCATTTCCAACTTTTCTGGTGATATTAAGGTAAGTAAATGTTCCTGTATTGTCAAAAACACAAAGGAACAATCTTTGCTGACCAGATAAATTAAATTGCTTGTGCTTTTCTGAAACATTCTAAAAAGAGGATTAGCTGGTGATATAAGAATGTCATGAAAAGGGTAAATGGAACATTACTTAAAAGTAAGAAACGCATGAAAAATATAAGGCCAGAGACTTTTGAAATGTGCTTTTGTCTTTAGAAAGTGTAAAAGACGACAAAGTGTCAGATTTCATTCCTTCAGACTGCCAGATAATGGCCCGAATCACAATAACGACACATTTTTCCTAGAAGGTCACGTTACCATGGCGGAGAAGCCAGTTACAAATTTGGCATGTATGGGTTTGTGACCATCCTGGATGAAGACTACAATTCAGGTTTTTAGTGAATTCCTGGGTCTTCATTTATCAACTGTTCATACACATGGACTTGTGCTTGACCCTCTGTGGTCCAAGGGTGTTTTCTTTTTGCTATACTTTCAATAATTCTCACATTTAGGTACTTACATTTTGTATAATAGTAATTCTGCATGTCAAAACATTCAAGACAATCTCAGCTTTCTGAATTTGAAACATACATTTGTCTAGAACTATTGTCTATAAGATGTAATTTGACAAAGCTGAAAATATGAAATGTTTTTAGATATTCTTCAGTTCATGTGGATGAACTGTTTTGGTGCTACAGATGGGTTTACCGGAGTCTTCAGGTCACAAAAATGTATGTGCAGTGCAGCATTGCGACCTCCTGGGAAATGCACAACAGTTGTCTGGAACGCTCCAAAACAGTATATTTGTAAACTATATCTCTTACCTGGGCCCCTTAACCTGGGGCTTAGTGGTTAGCACAGTTGTCTCACAGCAAGAAGGTCATGATGGGATCCTTTCCCACTTGGGCCTTTCTGTGTGGAGTTTGCGTGTTCTCCCCGTGTTTGTGTGGGTGCTCCAGGTTCCTCCCACATCCAAAGACATGCAGGTTAGGTGGATTGAAAACTTTAAATTGCCCGGAGATGTACGTGCGGGTGTGAATGTGTGTGTGTGTGTGTATGTGACAGACTGACGTCCTGTCCAGCGTGTACCCTGCCTCATGACTTATGACTGCTGGGGCAGGATCCAGCACCTCCCCCCCAACCCTCAATTGGTGTAAGCGGGTATAGAAAATGGATGGATCTCTTACCCGACTGCTGTATGTTTCCCTTCCTTTTTGGATGAATAAAATCCATTTGAGATGAAACCAGATGCCAAGAAATGTCCATTGTTGCCTGGGGTGACAAACGATGAGAGCTGGACCTTAACCTGTGGTACCTGGATATCTTTGGTCAAAAAGAGTGGATACTTGAAAATATCTAAAGATGATTACTGCTCTGAAGTTAGACTCATCGTTGGAGTGTCAGACAGTCAAAAAGGTGTCAGGCAAGCAGGACCTGTGCTTTGACAGTTTTTTTATGAATGGACCACTCCAAACTTTTCTCTTGTAACGCAGCTTTTTTAAAAACCAGATTAAAATGTTTTGTATTTGGCAGAGTTCTGATTGTGTTCAGGATGAGGATTAACAGTTTTCAGAATTATTTTACACATTAAAGCAGCATCATTTATTAACAGTAAGTGGAGTTTTACACTGTTTTAAGGTAGAATCCTTTGATGTTTACGATGCTGAATTGTGATTTAGTTAGATATCTCCTGCCTCACTTGCACTGGCTTCCAGTTGCTTTTAGAGTTGATTTTAAATTTTTGTTTGTTTTTCAAGCTCTTAATGGTCTAGCCCCACAGTATTTTTCTGAGCTCCTCCATTTCTACGCCCATGCCATAGCATTGAGATCCGCAAATCAACTGCTACTGGTCACCCCAAAAATGAGGCTATATCTAAGGGTGACCGAGCCTTTGTGGCAGCGGCCCCTAGGCTCTGGAACAACCTGCCCTGGCACATCCGTTCTGCGGGTTCTGTTGAGGTTTTTAAACCTTCTTTAAAGAGTCACCTCTTCTCTCTGGCTTTTAACCAAACTTAAGTGCACTTCTGGCAAATTTTCTAATTTATTTTTCATTCATTTTTATTTGTTTGATAACACCGCATTATGTATTTCAGTATTAGCATTTATTGTATTGCTGTGTTTTATTAATTACTGTATCTTGTTTTAATGTGTGCAGCACTTTGGTCAATTCTGCTTGTTTTAAATGTGCTCTATATGTAAAGTTTGAGTTGAGTACATTTATACTACAGATGTAACAGGAAACTAAGAAACTGCAAAGTTTTACTTGTACTGAACCATGGGGTGTCTAGTTTTATTTATTTATTTAAAAAAAAAGAGGAGAGAGAGAGAGCCAGTTGTTAAGCATTTCAAGTGATATTATTACATCTTATTAATTTTGTAGGAGCCTATTTTTCTATACCTGTATGAGGATACTGGACTGGATCGTCGCATGAACTTGAAATTGTGGTTTATACTGAACTGTGAGGGAGGACTACAGTTGCACCCCTAATTTTTACCGTATTGTGATTGTATACTGTCTGTCACATACAAATAAAGCTGCTGTGCATGTTGTCAAAGAAGTGCAGTAGCATCCAGTGTTATCGCAGACTGAATTCAGCCTGTCTGTACACACTGTAACAATCTTCTGTGTTATCTCTGTATTAGTGGTCTACATTTTTTTTTTTCACAGATGAAACTCATTTGTAACTTGATAGTTTGCCTCTCATGAAACTGAAGAATATATCTCTTTATCGCTATCTATCTCTCTGCATGTATATCTCTCTTTGTCTGGCACTGTGCATGTAAACATTTTTGGGTGCCGACCACCGGTCATCAACCTTCTGGAAAAACAATGGTTGAATATTTTCCCACTGTTCTTTGCAGAATTAATATTAATATGCACTCAGTATTTACTGCCTTGTGAGCCAGGTGGGCCCATTTTTACCTTCAGAAATGCCTTAATTCTTGGTGGCATAAAGTCAACAATCTGCTGGAAACATTCCTCAGATTTTGACACGATTGCACTGCACAGTGTCCATATCACCAGCAGCCTGAATCATTGATACAAGACATCCATGCTTTCATATTTTAACCCTCCCACCTGAATGTGACAAAGGTGCTTGAGACTCATCAGACCAAACAATCTTTCGCTGGTTAGTTTTGGTGAGCCTGAATTGACTGTACTCTCCCCTTTTGACCTGATCTGCTTCAAGGGTCCATGTGTTTGCTCAGAGATGCTCTTCTGCATATGTTGGTTGAGTTCTTCAGCTCTAATCAGTCAGGCCATGCTTACTGACCTTTTTGCCCAGAGAACTACATTTCATTGGATCTCCTTCAAATTCCCTATAGATTTGGTATTTACTGTATTTGAACAGGTGTAGCTAATAAAGTGGCTGGTGAGTGTGTATTTAATGACTTACCCTCTGCCCAGAATTTAATCCTGTCAAATTGGTGCTCAACAAAGAGCTGAGCTCTCCAATCGCATGTTCAGTTCATCCACTGTTTTTTGTGCAGCAACAGGCTGCATTTTTAACATTTGGTTTTGTAAAACTGGGTAAAAATTAAGTATGTTGTGTACATTATTACACTTGCTGTCACTGCTACCATACATCTCCCTGACATATGTTTCAATGTACATTAACCGGACAAATGGACGATGCGCTGAACAGGAAAATACATGTTTGTAAAGTGATTGACTTTTCCTGTGTCGTTCTGTGATTTTACTTATTCATTTTGTTGTCTCTGTGCAGGACTCTGAGGCATACTTCTACCTGTTGCAGCAGATCGCTCCAGACGGCAGCAAAGAGGACGTCCTGCAGATAGAGATCGATATGGACGGCCTGTATGTAAGTGACGCATCTATAGATACTCGAGTCTTTGGGAGCCAAGCATTAAACTTTCACCTTCTCAAAGGAGCATTTTACAAGTAGGATATGAGTTTAAGTTCTTTATGCATTAATTTATTTTCTGACTCATATCATTGTGGTGGCAGTAGACAAAGCAGCACCCCCCCGCGCTTCACTGACCTCAGCCAAATCCTCTAACTCTTCCCGGAGAAATCAGAGGCATTCCCAAGCCAGCTGGGAAATACTATCACTCCAGCATGTCCTGAATTGCCTTCCAGTTGAATGTGCCTGGAAGACCTCCCTCGGGAGGCGACCAGGGGTCATCCTCACAAGATGCCCGAACCACCTCAACTGAAAGCTGCAGGTCTACTCAGTCCCTCCTGGATATTCAGGCTTTTCACCCTGTCCGGGAGTGTAAACCCAGACACCCAAAGGAGGAATCTTATTTCCGCCGCTTGCATCTGTCACCTTGTTCTTTTGGTCACTACTCAAAGTTCATGACTTCAGGAGTCTCGCCTTGTGGCACAGATCTTTCTTCAACATGACGGTCCTGTCAGGGGCGTCTGCAGGACAGACACAGCCCCAATCTGTCTATTTGAAGTGAAATAATTTCTTCCTGGACATAAAACCACACGTGAGGGCGTATTTTGATGACAAATAGATAACAGCTTAGGTTGTTCCATAAACCACCTCACAGGACCTGGCTTCCTCCATCTTTCTTTGATCTGGAATTCTTCTCTCTCTTTTTTTTTTAACTCTTTCAAACCAACTGTGAACTAATCTTATGGCCAAGCATCCATTGTCAGTCCACAATTCATAAAAAGTGCTTCTCTTTTAGTTCTTGATGGATTTGATTCTGATGGTTTTCTTTGATTCAAACACAACTCACAAAAGTTTCTCACTGAATTTTGAAAATTTGAATTTTTGAGGAAAATATCCACTTTTTGTGGTGGAAACAGTGAAACTCACCCAAAATAAGGCATGTTCCCAAATTACAAGGTTGCAGGGGGAAATTCACAAAAAATTACACCATTCAAGAAAATTTACACATTGTAAAGATTTTAGAAAAGAACCGCAATTAACAGCATAAATATTTCCAGCAGTTGGTAAATCACCACCTTCCAAGACTGCTTACACATACTGAAAACATTTCACCTGGTAGTTCAGGTTTCATTCAAATATTTCTACAATAGTGTAAATGCTAAAATGATTCTTCAGAAATTGACAGCAATTGGAAAAGAATTTTATTTACAGTATGTTATCACTTTCTTCAACTGCATAGGGACCTCTGACATTGGAGCTGAGCTCCTCCAGGTGGGTGGAGATGCTGTTATCCTGGCATAGCAGACAGCCTTTGTTTACTCGTATATCTGGGAGAGTGGGTATCATCCCTTCAGACTGGAAGCAAAGGCTTGTTGTCCCAGTCTAGAAAGGGTGATCATATGGACTGTAACAATTTTCAGGGTATCACAGTGCTCCCTCTGCCAGGGAAGGTGCTTGCAAGGATTCTTTTTAATAGGATTCGGTTCCAGCGACTTGCTGCTTAGCGACCAGAACAGTCTGTCTTCATGCCCAAGTAAGTCAACTGTCGCATTTTATCTCTGTGAGTATTCATAGAATGCAAACGTGAATATCTGAAGTGCTTATTTGCAGCCTTTGTTAATGTTCGCAGAGCATTCCATTCAGTTGATTGGACTGCTCTTTGGGATGTCCTGAAAATTTGTGGGATCCCCAAGAAGTTACTGGACATCATAGCCAACCTATACACAGATACTATATGAGTGCTGTGCAGAATAGAGGCAGAGATTCTGAGTTTGTGTGCTCTTGCTCCTGCACTGTTCATTGCTTGCATGGACTGGGTGTCAGGTGGGGTTTGGTGATTTTGTTAGAGAGGACAGGTTTACCAACCTTGATTTCACAATATGCTGTGATCTTTGCAGAATCAAGTCTGATTGCAGCATTTGAGTGAGGAATTAGGGTGTCTGGGTTTGTGATTGTTCTAGATGAAGGCTAAGATTCAGGCTGTTAATGACTTCCTGGACTTGGCCATCAGAAATGTATCTGTATGTGGTGAAAGACTTGAACTTGTAGAGACATTCACTTATCTCTGCAGTGACATACTACATGTCTCTTTGTCATTGGTCTTTGAGATCATTTGGTGCCTTGGAAGAGCTGATGGAGTCATGAGTAGGGTTGGGTATCGAGAACCGGTTCTTTTCGGGTATCGTTAAGAAATTATTCGGTCCACTGACATAAAGATAAACTTTATTGATCTCACAGAGGAGAAATTCACGTTACGTCAGCTCTTAAAAAACACACAAGGTGGGTGCAAGTAGAGGAAAATGTTCATCAAACAGCGTGTGCAAGGATAAGCAATAATAATAATACTTGTAAAAGTACAACACATAAAAAACGAGGTAGAAATAGAAAATATATATATATATATATATACACACTCAACAAAAATATAAACGCAACACTTTTGGTTTTGCTCCCATTTTGTATGCGATGAACTCAAAGATCTAAAACTTTTTCCACATACACAGTATCACCATTTCCCTCAAATATTGTTCACAAACCAGTCTAAATCTGTGATAATGAGCACTTCTCCTTTGTTGAGATAATCCATCCCACCTCACAGGTGTGCCATATCAAGATGCTGATTAAACACCATGATTTGTGCACAGGTGTGCCTTAGAGTGCCCACAATAAAAGGCCACTCTGAAAGGTGCAGTTTTATCACACAGCACAATGCCACAGATGTCGCAAGATTTGAGGGAGTGTGCAGTTGGCATGCTGACAGCAGGAATGTCAACCAGAGCTGTTGCTCGTGTATTGAATGTTCATTTCTCTACCATAAGACGTCTCCAAAGGCGTTTCAGAGAATTTGGCAGTACATCCAACCAGCCTCACAACTGCAGACCACGTGTAACCACACCAGCCCAGGACCTCCACATCCAGCATGTTCACCTCCAAGATCGTCTGAGATCAGCCACTTGGACAGCTGCTGAAACAATGGATTTGCATAACCAAAGAATTTCTGCACAAACTGTCAGAAACCGTCTCAGGGAAGCTCATCTGGATGCTCGTTGTCCTCATCGGGGTCTCGACCTGACTCCAGTTCGTCGTCGTAACCGACTTGAGTGGGCAAATGCTCACATTCGCTGGCGTTTTGGCACATTGGAGAGGTGTTCTCTTCACAGATGAATCCCGGTTCACACTGTCCAGGGCAGATGGCAGACAGCGTGTGTGGCGTCGTGTGGGTGAGCGGTTTTCTGATGTCAATGTTGTGGATCGAGTGGCCCATGGTGGCGGTGGGGTTATGGTATGGGCAGGCGTCTGTTATGGACGAAGAACACAGGTGCATTTTATTGATGGCATTTTGAATGCACAGAGATACCGTGACGAGATCCTGAGGCCCATTGTTGTGCCATACATCCAAGAACATCACCTCATGTTGCAGCAGGATAATGCACGGCCCCATGTTGCAAGGATCTGTACACAATTCTTGGAAGCTGAAAATGTCCCAGTTCTTGCATGGCCGGCATACTCACCGGACATGTCACCCATTGAGCATGTTTGGGATGCTCTGGACCGGCGTATATGACAGCGTGTACCAGTTCCTGCCAATATCCAGCAACTTCGCACAGCCATTGAAGAGGAGTGGACCAACATTCCACAGGCCACAATTGACAACCTGATCAACTCTATGCGAAGGAGATGTGTTGCACTGCATGAGGCAAATGGTGGTCACACCAGATACTGACTGGTATCCCCCCCAATAAAACAAAACTGCACCTTTCAGAGTGGCCTTTTATTGTGGA
The DNA here is from genome assembly GCF_902500255.1 of Thalassophryne amazonica. Lineage (NCBI taxonomy): Eukaryota > Metazoa > Chordata > Actinopteri > Batrachoidiformes > Batrachoididae > Thalassophryne > Thalassophryne amazonica. The sequence goes on along the minus strand of NC_047113.1, from coordinate 90,240,679 downwards.
CAGTCTAAGGCACACCTGTGCACTAATCATGGTGTCTAATCAGCATCTTGGTATGGCACACCTGTGAGGTGGGATGGATTATCTCAACAAAGGAGAAGTGCTCACTATCACAGATTTAGACTGGTTTGTGAACAATATTTGAGGGAAATGGTGATATTGTGTATGTGGAAAAAGTTGTAGATTTTTGAGTTCATCTCATACAAAATGGGAGCAAAACCCAAAGTGTTGCGTTTATATTTTTGTTGAGTGTGTGTGTGTGTGTGTGTGTGTGTGTATGTATGTATGTGTGTGTATATGTATATATATATATATATATATATATATATATATACACACACGAGGTCTGTTAGAAAAGTATCCGACCTTTTTATTTTTTTCAAAAACCATATGGATTTCAATCACGTGTGATTGCATCAGCCAAGCTTGAACCTTCGTGCGCATGCATGAGTTTTTTTCACGCCTGTCGGTTGCGTCATTCGCCCACAGCTGCTGAGAGTGCACCGCGCTCCGAGCGCCGATCGACAGGCTGAAACGACCAGATCATTTCCAACGTGAAGGCTTTGTTGATCCGGGACGTCGTCTGACTTACACAAAAATGGCAGGAGACGTGGACATCAGTAATTTTCGGCACATTCCACTGTTAGAGGAGTTTTTTTCATGGAAAGAGAAACAGAGGGATGCGCCACCGTGCCGCTCATGGCACGGGACAAAACCACCTCTGTGTTGGTCTCACAGGACTTCACTTTGGAAATGATCTGGTTGTTTCAGCCTGTCGATCGGCGCTCGGAGCGCGGCGTGCTCTCAGCAGCTGTGGGTGGTCTTTAAACCGGCTGGAGAACTCCTTAATCTGTGTAATCCCCATAAAATCGTCCCTGAAAGCCATCTGAATTTTCCGAATGGTATCCACCTGGAGGTCTCTCACAGTTTCTGGAAAAAATTGATGCAGCAAAGCTCCAAATCGTTCAGACATTTATTCGCAATAAAAATCCAATGAGAGGGGTGGACCACTGCTCACACAAAGCCTGCTCACAGGCGAATGACGCAACTGACAGGCGTGAAAAAACTCACGCATATATATATATATATATATATATATATATATATATATATATAACATGATTGGGATTGAAAAGGAGCATCTTCTTTACAATATGTGAAATGAAGTTTAGGTGTGGTAAGGTGACATTAATGCAGGGATTTGAAAACGAGTTGTTATTGCACATGATTTGTGGAGTTGTTGAGGTGAACACCCAGGTATTTGAAACTCTCCACAGTCTCTATGTCCTCCCCCTGGATGTTCACCGGTGGGTGAGGTGGTGGTTTCCTCCTGAAGTCGAGCACTATCTCCGTCTTACTGGTGTTGAGAGCGTCATCTACCCCGATGTTGGGCCTGTAGGTGAACTGCAGTGGGTCCAGGGTGTCCCTCACCACGGTACGGAGGTGAGACAGGACGAGCCGTTCCATGGTCTTCATCAGGTGGGAGGTCAGGGCAACTGGTCTGTAGTGGGCCGGTTCATTGGCGTGCAGTGTTTTGGGAACTGGGACCACACAGGAGGTCTTCCACAGGGTAGGGACCACCTCCAGGCTGAGGCTCATGTTGAAAATGTGGCTGAGGACCTCACAGAGCTCCTCTGCACAGGTCCTCAGCAGCCTCGGGGAGATCCCATCAGGTCCTGCTGCTTTCCTCTGCTTCAGCCGCAGGAGCTGGCCTCTCACCTCGGTTGGAGTTACAGTGAGAGGGGGAGCTGAGGTGTGAGCTGAGGTGGGCTGGTGCTGAATACAGTCGCGGGGGAGGAGGGACGAGGTCCGGGGTGCAGTGGAGGTGACCAGGGGGTAGAAGGTGGGGGGGGGGTCAGAGGGACTGGAGGGCTGGCTGCTGGAGACATGCGGAGGGCCGGGAGCAGGCAGGGGGAAGGTGTGGAGGAGCTACTAAACAGCTAACAGCTATTAAAGTAGCTGTTTAGCTCCTCTGCGAACCGAGAATCCCCATCTGTAATCCTGCTGGCACCCTGCCCAAATCCGGAGGCGGTCTTGAGGCATCTCCACACGTCTCTGATGTTGTTCTGGGCCAGCTGTTCCTCCATCTTGGCTGCATGGATCTTCTACTGGAGCTCCTGTTGCCCTGCGCTGCTCCTCTCTGTCTCCCAAGTTGAAAGTCCTCTTCTTCTGGTTCATCAGAACCTTCAGCTTGGGGGTCACCCAGGGGTGGTTGTTGGGAAAGCACCATATCCTCCGGGTGGGCACAGTGCTCTCCACACAGAAGTTCATGTAGTCACTGACACACTGGGTCAGGCCGTTGATGTCTTCACCATAAGAGTTTTGAAACATGCTCCAGTCTGTGGTTCTGAAACAGTCCCTGAGCCTCTCAGTGGCCTCTTCAGTCCAGACATCAATAGCCTTTTTGCTTAACAAGTCCCTTATCGGTCCTTCAGAGCAGCCGTTGTTTTTGATGGTGTTTGTCATTTCTCTACATTGATTACAGAACCTGCAGCGGGTCTGTAATCAGCTGTTTCTGCAGCGCGGCTCTGGTTTGAACCTTGAACCAATGAAGCAGGGCTTCAATCCGCTGCTTCGTTGGTTCATTGCTTCACTCCTCTTCAGAAGCTGCAACTTCACTTAACTCCTCTCAAAGCCATTACAATATGTCAATCGTGAGTCACTTTTGTGTAGATTAAATTGACTAACTGGGACTCCTGTCTTGTTGCAAGAAATAAATGACGGATGTGCTTTTAGTTGTGCAGCATTAGCGGCTCCGTCACGACGCATGAATTCCTCCGCACGTCTTTCATTACAAAATCTCCTGTAACAGTGGAATGTGCCGCAAAAGTGCTGATGTACACCTCTTCCACAATTTATCTGGTAGTCAGACGACATCCCGGATCAACACAGCCTTCACTTTGGAAATGATCTGGTCACTTCAGCCTGTCGATAGCCGTTCTGAGCGTGGCGCGCCCTGCGCCACTGTGGGCCGTCTTTAATCGGGTTGTAATGATCCTTAATCTGTGTGACGCCCAGAGTATCTTCACCGAAAGCCGTCTGAATCTTCCGAATGGTTTCCACCTGGCTGTCTCTCGCAGTTTCTGGAAAAATTTGATTCAGCGCTGCTCCAATCGCTCAGCCATTTCCCTGACAATGAAAATCTGACAAGGGGGGTGGACCAGTGCTCACTCAAAGCCTGCCCACAGGCGAACGATGCAACCGACATGAGTGAAAAAACTCATGCATGTGCACGAAGGTTCAAGCTTGGCTGATGCAAGTGCACATGATTCAAATCCATATAGTTTTAAAAAAATAAAATAAAAAGGTCTTATAGTTTTCTAACAGACCTCGTATATGACAATATTGAGATACGATAATTTGGCCATATTGTACAGCCCTACTGTCAGCTAGCTGAAAACTTTGAATATTAATTTACATCTACATTTAAAAAAAATGCTTAAAGTAGGAGGGGGGTAATAGGGCTGTAATTAGGGGGGTCAGCTGAAAAGCAAAAAAATAAAAATGCTTAAAAAGGTGGGGAGTATGGAGGGCAGAGCTCCTCCAGAAGCTGGAAGGCAAAATAAGGAAAATGCTTAAAAAGGCGGGGAGTTCACAGCCTGTTTTCAAAAGCATCCTAAAGCTAGAAGGAGCTCTTAGTGACGTTATTCTAAGAAAAATTTTAGAATTCCTTGAATTCTTAATAGCCAGTTCTTAGAATATTCTCTTGGTAAGATAAGTTATTCACAAAGCATCTTAGGCCTGAAGAGTGCTCTGAAGGTGAAAAGGAGGGAGGAGGACTTTTAAGAAGTCTAAGAGTGTCTGAAACAGACAAGATGGCGGAAACAGAGAGGAAGGAGAGACATTCTCTGTATGTTGAGTGGCAGTGATTCAGTAACACGCTGCCGGCTTGATGGTGCAGGGATAATGTTTGTGGTTGATCTCATCAGGAATGAGCTTACTTTGCCCACCCAGGGATGTAAAGTAATAGTGCCTGAGATGATCATGGCATTGTGATACTTGGCTATGGGAAAAATGTAAATTCTGTAACATTCCTACAATTATTAACATCAATGTAAGCGATGCCAGCAGCTATACCCTAAATGGTAGCCTCCAACACTCACCTGTTTGAGAAGAACTTTGCTTGTGTGCTGCAATCTCCGCTCTTGATTTGGATTGCAGCACGTACCAGCGCTTCTCACAGCAAGGAGAGTAAACATAAGCTAATCAATATAATAATCAGAATGTGAATGAGGGACGTTCAAACATTTTGAAGCCGTGTAACAATTAATTTAATTTTGCTGAGTTTCATCATCATGACATTAAATTATTTTCACCATTACACATTTCTTCATACAGTTCAGGTTATATATTGGTTGGTTTTACTGTCCATTCATAACTAGCAGCTCTTGGAAGACTGTGTCATACCTAACAACGGGGTCAACCCCACCTCCTCACAAAGATAAAAGTTTCTGTCTCAGAGTTGCTCTCTGACACTTCCTGGATCACTCTTAGGCTAAAGATTCTTTGCCAGGAACCTTTATAGTTGGGAGCTCTCTGAGATTCTTTGTGAATACTGGCTCAAGTCTTTATGGTCCTGGTGCTGCCTGTCTTACTCTATGGTTGTGATACTTAGACGCTAACCAGTGACCTAATTTGATGGATGTCTTTGGTACTAGGTCTCTTTGGAGGATCCTTGGGTACCACTGGAATGACTGTGCATCAAATGAGCAGATATGTAGAGAGACGATGTCGATTATCACTCACATTGTGAGGAAGCATCAGCTTCAACATTTTGGCCATGTGGCCCGTTTCTCTGGGCATGATCCAATGCACAGGTACCTGAGTGTTGGGGACCTTAGTGGCTGGACAAAACCGTTATTTTAGAAATGGTGGAATGGACTGCTTGTCCACCTGGGTGGTTGCCATCTAGGACCCAGGGTGGTTCTGTGATGTTCCTGGATGCAGTGAAGCACATCATGAAGGTGTGCTCCTAGACTTGACTCAACTTGCATAGTGTGACAAAATACTTTTTATATATATATATTTGAAAGTTAAACAAATGCACTTAATCTAACTGTATGTTTGCCACCAGGAAAAGGATCTGATGAAGCGAGCAGAGAGCATGCTGGAGCAGGCCGACCGTCTTGGCTGCCGGCAGTTTGTGACTGCTGGTGATGTCGTTCGTGGAAATTCAAAGCTCAACTTGGCCTTCGTAGCCACACTTTTTAACAAATACCCTGCACTCAACAAACCTGAGAACCAAGATTGGATTTTGAAGAGTAAGTGCATGAAAAGTGCCAGATGGAATTGATTGTCAAAACAAATAAACAAAAAAGCTGCTTGTAAATCTACATGACCATTGTTGACAAAATGTAGAAAGTTTGCAGTTTCTACCCGTTTCTCATTTAGTCCAAGACCCACAGTTCTAACTAGATCTTGGCTCGTAAGTATTCAAAAACAAGGCCTTGGTCCAGTGTTCCACAACCTAGCTGGAATCTTCATTGTTCTTCGTGGATCTGAGGAGGAACAGGTTTTGGGAGTTTTTCAAAAGGAGACTGAGAAAGAAGTGGAGTATACCCTCCAGTCCCACTTTTTAACAATGGGAACCCCCTTCTACAAGTCAGCAGGTTCTGTTCCTGACCTCCATGCCTAACAGTATCCAAATACAGCAGGATCTCGGGGAGAATGTGGAGTTTGTGTACGGTGTCTTCTCTCACACAATAATATTATCATTATTATTATTATTACTAGCTGAGTTACCCGTTCTATGCACGGGTAATAGAGAAGAATTTTAGCCATGTCATTGTATATTTCATGTCACTTTATTTAAGGTGCAGTAAGTTGCATTGCATTGTGTGTATGTTGTCATCAGTAATTTTCACAGAGCAATTTGTGTCATTCATGAGACTGCAGTGAATGATGAGAAAAGGTGACAGCATGTCATATCACTGCAATGCTGTGGGATATATCAGGGGCGTAGGTTTGCATATGGACCATAGGGACAAGTCACAACCAATATTTTGGGATGGCAAAATAGTCCCTACCAATATTTAATATTTTTTTTATATAACAAAATCATTCACTATTTTTTTGCGAACTCGATACTATAATTTTAGTCGTCACGTTTTGTGTTTTCGACGTGCCAGAATGACAGGGTTACCCATGTTGCAATTTCATTAGCTCACGTTCTTCTCACATGGACGTAAACAAAGCGCATCTCGTGGCAGGCAGTGCTTAATTTGTAAAGTGGGAGGTCCCAGAGCGCAGAGGATGGGTGGCTCCGGTGCAGTGTTGCCAGATGTACGATAATTATCGTATTTGTACGATAGTTTTGCCCTCTGTACGATGTACGATCAATAATGGGAAAAAATCCAATATGTACGATAATTTCAGTTGGTTGCCCAAACACGCATCTCTCTCTGACACCCAAGAATCATTTTGCAGGTGTTGCACTCAGGCGGCATCAAATGCTGGCTTTGGGCGACCGGGACAGTCATTTGAAAGCCCGCCCCCTCTCCATACAAAGTAATGAGTTCCCATCCAATCTCTGCCGTGACAGGAAGATTCCCCAACCAACATCTTTTTTTTTTCGAAACTTTATTTCAACAAATGCAATAACAAACGAACAAAACACAAGAGCAAAGAGATATACAAGAAGAATAAAAAAAAAGTTAAAGTTCCTTATGGAGGTATCAACATTTTTTCTGTGTTCAACAAAATCTGCACAAGTGGCATCGGATGACGACAGCGACCTCGAGGTTGAATTCAACTCTTTCTAGTCTGGTAATTAACACGTTTGTGTCCCTTCACAGAAAAAAAAAATCTTTCTAGTCTGGTAGTGCATTTGCTTGTGCATTTGCGTTCTTGTTGTGCCATAGTTTCCCCATTACTATAATTACTGTTTAAAAATGTGACATAAAATTCTTTGTAAATTAAAAAAAAAACGCTAAAATAGCTACGTTGTATGCGTTTTGTTTGTGTACGATAATTTCTCCCAAAATACGATAATTTTGAGGTTTTGGTACGATAGTTTCATATTTCATATCTGGCAACACTGCTCTGGTGCAGAAAAACAAGAAGGGCGGGGGCTTGCGAACAATGCTGTGCGCCACACTTAAACTGCACACCCACACAAACACGCACACACACCTTCACAAATGACACTAACACCCTGCCTTTTCCTCAAAAATTACTACATTTATGTTTGCTGTCTGTCTCTGTACGTTTCTGTCACTTTTGCGCTCTTTTTCATACTTTTCCCTCGTTTCAAAAGTCACCGAACGCACTTTACCGTAATATATGCAACATATAGCATACTGTTGGAAACCATGGGTTCTTGGCTTGCTGTCAGTGTTGAAATTTTTCAGCGTGAGGGCTTACATGAGAACTTACGGTAATGAGAATCAGCGGCGCACTAGTGTGAAACTTCCGTGTTTTTCCTCTGCGTTATGACATCACAGGCTTACGTTTACCGTAATACACCATATATATCATTGTAAAGCCCTTTTTTTGTTGGCAAATTAGGTTGCCCGATACCTACAACTGCATTATTGATGAAGAGAATAGATTATACATCTTGGTTGCAAAAACGTTTTTTTTTTTTTGTTAGCTCCACAAGTATTTTTTTTGTTGTCTTGTTCTCTCAGGTGTAGGCCTATAGAATAGATTTGTGATTTTGGGTGCAATTTTGTTATTTAAGCTATTTGTTTGTCTGCCTACACACTTAATAATGTAAATAAAGTGTTAAATTATTCAGCATTATGTCGTCATATGTTATGTATTATGCTGTACTTGTGCGTCTAATGGTATGAGTGGGTTAGGCGGTGGTGGTGGTAGGCAGGGGGGCGGGGGGGTGGTATTGTCCTTACCAAAGCTGAGACCAAACCTACGCCCTTGGGATATATAATGTTCTTAGTTTGACCCTGAGGTGCACAAATGAAACGTCTGTCAGGGTGACCAACTCAGGAGCATCCTACATATAGCTGACCATGTGAGAAGCATGGTGTCTTCACATTGAGCCCAACCACTTTCAGTGAATGTCCCTGCTAGTTCATGGGAGGCATAATTCCAAAAACCTGGCCTTTAATTCGCACACGGTGTGTGCTGCACCATTCAGATGCTAATTAAAGTGTACCCTATCCAGCTGCTACTACATACAAAGTAAAGTGTGATGCTTCTTACCTGACCCGAGTACCACGTGAACTGCGAAAATAAGGGCTCCAGTGAGCGGGTCATGGTTGTAATTAAAGCGCACGTACGCTTTCAACCTAAGGGCCCCAGTGACCTCCCCCTTGGTGCCCCCAGTCACCATAGCAAGTTTGGTGTCAATTGCTTAATTACTGTGACTGCGTACTGCGAACACACACACACACACACGGTCAGCTTTATATATTAGATTATTATTTTTTGTTTCTGGGCTCATCTCTCTCTGTCTCTTGTTGTTTAGGTGAGACCAGAGAGGAGAGAACATTTAGAAATTGGATGAATTCTCTTGGAGCCTGTCCACGTGTTCACTATATGTACAGGTCATTATCTAGTGTGTGTGTGTGTCTGAAACCAGATCCTGGCTCTACATGCTGCCACTTTACTGATGATGGAGTTGTGTTTATATATGTGTGTGTGTGTGCGTGCAGTGACCTGCAGGATGCCATGGTGATTCTCCAGCTGTATGAAAAGATTAAAGTGCCAGTGGAATGGGACAGAGTCAACCACCCTCCATTTAAATCAACAGTGAAACATTTAAAAAAGGTAACTTTCCAAATGGCTTTACATCCATGAAAGAGCAGTTTACAACCTGAAAATAAAGGAATGGAGCTTGAAATGGCCGAATTCAGTAACTTTAACAGTAAGTCATAGTCAAAGGAGCGAGCGTTGTGTTTTACAAGAAGGATCTCATTGTTGAATGACACTGTTCACACACAGCAGCTGACTCAAAGATCTGAGAGGCTGCAGGTTTTAACATCCTGCCGTTTGCTCAAAGTGCTGTGACTCAGTTAAAGAGAGGACCTGTTCTGTCTTTCTGTGACCAGTTTGAGATCACATAGACTCACACAATGTCTTAAAGTAAGTAAGTGTTTGTGTGTGTGTGTGCGCGCGCGCGTGTGTGTGACAGTCTGAAAACTGCAGCTATGCCGTGGACCTGGGAAAGAAAAAAGCAGGTTTCTCTTTGGTGGGAATCGGAGGTCAGGACCTGAGCGAGGGAAATCCAACTCTCACCCTGGCACTGGTCTGGCAGCTGATGAGGAGGTGAGTCTGTCTTCATAGTCAAACTTTAAACCAATAATATCTTTAGCACTGATGTGTTCATACAAATATTGTCAGAAACACTTGTTCAGTGACTCTAAAGTTCATCTTGTTCACTGCGTTTTTAAATGATAAGCTCGTAAGTGTCTGTAAAATCTTCTTGTGAATGTAGGTTCATATTTGGATTTGAAAGGGATATACACTGAACAAAAATATAAACGCAACACTTTTGTTTTTGCTCCCATCTTTCATGAGTTGAACTCAAAGATCTAAAACATTTTCTATATGCACAAAAGACCCATTTCTCTCAAATATTTTTCACAAATTTATCTAAATCTGTGTTAGTGAGCACTTCTCCTTTGTCCATCACACAGCACAATGCCACACGTCGCAAGCTTTGAGGGAGCGTGCAATTGGCATGCTGACTGCAAGAAGGTCCACCAGAGCTACTGCACATGAATTAAATATTAATTTCTCTACCATTAGGCAGTTCAAAGAATTTTGCAGTACAGTGGTCCCTCATTTATCGTGGGAGTTACATTCTAAAAATAGCCCACTATAGGTGAATTCCGTGAAGTAGCAGCGTTATTTTTTTTACAATTATTATAGATGTTTTAAGGCTGTAAAACCCCTCACTACACACATTTTCTCACTTTTCTCTCCTGTGTAAACACTCTCAAAGTTCAAACCTTAGTAGAAAAATAAGTCCAGTATTATAGAATGAAACCAAAGATCAAAACCTGTTTTCAGGCCCAAACATTTGTTTGAGAAATAAAAATAGAATGTTTTCCTATAAATAATTATGATGGCTTTTAGAACTAATAAATTTAATTTTAACGATCAACCTACGAGGTTGGACACATAAGAAATTATTAATAGTAACTGACCAGTATTCCCCTGATCGCGCCTTCATCGTGGCGCCGCTCCGCAGCGTGTTTTTCCACCTCGGGGCAGGTGTCTTTTTCCGAGTGATATGGGTAGTTGTTGGCGCTCTTTTTTTCTTCTGAGCGAGAAGATTCTTATAAACAGACACACGCAGAACACAATGCGCGTGCTTTTTCTTCGCTGCTGGAGCGCTCTGCATCAAAACAGCGAGTGTAGTCTCTGGACCTGTTGCCAGATTTTGGCTGCAACTAAGCACAGCAGACAGTTAAAAAAAAAAAAAAAAAGAAGCATGCAAAATTGCACTAAAAAAAATCCGCGAAACAGCGAGACCGCGAAAGGTGAACCGCGATATAGCGAGGGACCACTGTACATCCAACCAGCCTCACAACTGCAGATCACGTGTAACTACACCAGCCCAGGTCCTCCACATCCAGCATGTTCACCTCCAAGATCATCTGAGAACAGCCACACGGACAGCTGCTGCAACAATCGGTTTTCAGAACCAAAGAATTTCTGCACAAACTCTGAGAAACCATCTCACGAAAGCTTGACGACTGCAGTTCATCATCATAACAGACTTGAGTGGACAAATGCTCACATTCTATTGCATTTGGCTGCTGATCAACTCTCTGTGAAGGATATGTGTTGCACTGCGGGAGGCAAATGATGGTCACACCAGATACCGGCTAGTTTTCTGACCGACCCCCTCAATAAAGCAAAACTGCATATTTCTGAGTGGCCTTTTATTGTGGCCAGCCTAAGGCACACCTGTGCAATAATCATGCTGTCTAATCAGCATCTTGATATGCCACACCTGTGAGGTGGGATGGATTATCTCAGCAAAGAAGTGCTCACTAACACAGATAGATTTGTAAATAATGTTTTAGAGAAATAGGTCTTTTGTGTATATAGAAAATGTTTTAGCTCTTTGAGTTCAGCTCATGTAAAAAGTGAGCAAAAGCATTGCGTTTATATTTTTGTTCAGTGTAGATACCACATTTTCAAAAATACACCTGGTGCTTTCAGTATCAGCAATTTTGCTGTTGCATTAGCAGCTGACAATTACAACTTTATTAATTGATCTAAATATTGGTGGGGGGAGAGCAGAAGATTGGTACCAAAGTTATTATTGCAGTATTATGATTACAGGGTAAAAGACTTTAACCAAATCACAAATTGTATATTAGCTGGTAGTTACATGAGGAGCATGTAACAGGTCGGTGCATTAAGGGTGAGAACTGAAATTGACCTGTCTGTTTAAATAAAAAAAAAAAAAAGGATCTACAGTTTCAATTAATCAAACTTGTAAGCTGTGCTGATAACATACAGTGCTTCTGGAAATTCCAAAATGGAGTAAATTCATTTTTCCCCACAAAATTGTACTCACGGAACCCCATAATGACAACATGAAAAAAGTTTTTTTTTTTTCTTAAAATTTTTGCAAATTTATAAAATAAAAAACTAAGAAATCACGTGCATAAGTATTCACACCTTTTTTCTTCTTATTGTTTATTTGATGAGGAAAATGCACATTAATGAACACTTTGTACATTTTCATGACATAAATATGCCAGATTTAGCTAAAAGCTACTTTCCATCTGTAGTCCTCAGACATACAACAATTACAATAAATAAAAAACATTAAATTATATACAATACATCTCACCTGTGTTGACAGGTTTGATTGTTTTTGAGCCATTTTTAAATCTCATTTTTAAAAGCACTCAGGGTGGATCTATGTCTTATAGTTGTTGGACGGCTGTTCCAGTTTGTACAACCCATCACAGAAATGGTGTTTTGTCCTGTGGCAGTTCGTATAAAGGGCACCTCACAGTCCCCTCAATACTTGTTTTGCACAACTCTTTGTTGATGCACCTTTGGCAGCAATTACAGCCTCAGGTCTTCTTGAATATGATGCCACAAACTTGGCACACCTATCTTGGGGCAGTTTTGCCCATTCCTCTTTTCGGCACCTCTCAAGCTCCATCACGTTGGATGGGGAGTGTTGTGCACAGCCATGGTCAGATCTCTCCAGAGATGTTCAGTCAGATTCAGGTCTGGGCTCTGGCTGGACCACTCAAGGACATCCACAGAGTTGTCCTGATGCCACTCCTTTGATATATTGGCTGTGTTGTTAGGGTCATTGTCCTGCTGAACAATGAACAGTTGCCCCAGTGGTGGGGCAACTGTACTCCTGACCTCAGTGTCCCTGAGGTCAGGAGTGTTCTGGAGCAGGTTTTCATCCAGGATGTCTCTGTACATTGCTGCATTCATCTTTCCCCCATTCCTGACTAGTCTCCCAGTTCCTGCCACTAAAAAAAAAAACATCCCCACAGCATGATGTTGCCACCACCATGCATCATTATAGGGATGGTGCCTGGTTTCTTCCAAACATGACACCTGGCATTCATGCCAAAGAGTTCAATCTTTGTCTCATCAGACCAGAGATTTTTGTTTCTCATGGTCTGAGAGTGCATTTTGGCAAACCCTTTTACTAAGAAGTGACTTCCGTCTAGCCACTTTACCGTACAGGCCTGATTGGTGGAATGCTATAGAGATGGTTGTCCTATGCTGGAGCTCTGACAGAGTGACCATCTGGTTCTTGGTCACCTCCCTGACTAAGGCCCTTCTCCCCCGATTGCTCAGTTTAGACAGGCAGCCAGCTCTAGGAAGATTTCTGGTGGATCTGAACGTCTTCCGTTTATGATGGAGGCCGCATGCCCGGCGCCAGAAAAAAAATATTAAGGGGGCGATGAGTTTATCACAGGGGGCGCCCCCCCCCCCCCCAAAAAAAAGTGCGCACCGGAGGCTACCTGCCTCTGAGCGTGCGTAATGAATTTGGTGCGCTCCAAGAAAGCTCGTTTATTTAGGCTACACCATTGTAAGAGACTGACTGAGTAAGAGTAAAGAGTAATGACAGTATTTTTTTAATTATTATTTGAACGTATAGACCCTCGGTCAAGTGATCTCCTGCATACCACAAAACCAAACAAACAACTGATCTGAGAAACGACACGACAGTAGATTAACCCCACATACAGCCCTCCATCACAAGCGCAAACACAGCGCAACTGGGTCAAAGATAAAACGGGTCAAAGATAAACATACAGTCGTCCCTCGTTTAACGCAGGAGTTACTTTCTAAAAATAACCCGCAATCGGCGAAATCCGCAAAGTAGTCAGCGTTATTTTTTACAATTATTATAGACATTTTAAGGCTGTAAAACCCCTCACTATACACTTTATACACTTTTCTCAAACAGGCATGAACATTTTCTCACTTTTCTCTCGTGTGTAAACACTCTCAAAGTTCAACTTTAGTAGAAAAATAAGACCAACCTGTTTTCAGGCCAAAACATTTGTTTGAGAAATAAAAATAGAACGTTTTCCTATAAATAATTATGATGGCTTTTAGAACTAACAAATTTAATTTTAACGATCAACCTATGAGGTTGGACACATAAGAAATTATTAATAGTGACTGACCAGTATTTCACAGTTCCTCTGATCGCGCCTCTTCCTCGTGGCGCCGCGTCTTTTTCCACTGAGTCACACCTCGCTGCAGGTGTCTTTTACGGAGTGAAGAACACAGTTATGGGTAGCTGTTGGTGCTCTTTTTTCTTCTGGGTGAGAAGATTCTAATAAACAGACACGCAGAACACAATGCGCGTACTCTCCCTTCGCTGTGCCGCAACAGGTGTCCCATCATCTCGACAGAACACCAGCCTGCTTGATGAGGACGCAGAGCACAATGCACTGTGTAAAAAAAAAAAAAAAAAAAAGCATGCAAAATTGGACTAAAAACATCCGCGAAACTGCGAGGCTCTATATTTTCCAGTATTTCTTTTTCTTTCTTTTTTAGTTTTATTTTTGATAACTCTCACATCCGAGGGGGCGAGGTTGATGACGTGAGGGGACGTCGCCCCCAAACGCCCCCTCGTGGCGCCGGGTCCGGGAGGCCGCTATGCTCACTGGGACCTTCAAAGCAGCAGACATGTTCCTGTACCCTTCCTCAGATTTGTGCCTCAAGACAATCCTGTCTCAGAGGTCTGCAGACAATTCCTTTGAGGTCATACTTGGTTTATGCTCTGACATGCACTGTCAACTGTGGGACCTTATATGTATGTCGACAGGTGTGTGCCTTTCCAAATCATGACCAGTCAACTGAATTTACCTCAGGTAGACACCAATTAAGATGTAGAAACAGTCTCTTGGAATCCCTGTAATCTTGAAATGTAGAAGCAGGTGTGGCTGAAGTTGCATGTAACTTGATATGAGGGTGTTTGTCAGTTTCTTTCCAAAGCTTCATTTGGTGTTCCAGTGCTCCTGGTTACATGACCAAATGCAACTTATAGTAGTAAAATATATTAGTATTTCTTGCAGTGCTATCAGGCAGTTACTGTAGTACCAACTATATCCACTGTGATTTCCTTTGTTTATAGTGGTTCTCTTAATTAACCTGTTGATCTGTTAACTTACTCAGTGCAGTCAAGGTGGTGGCACCTAAAATGTGGAATGCACATTTTCGGTGCCACCTTCACCCTTGGACCTACACTCTGTGGACTCTGTTGAAATGTTTAAAGTGAAGCTCAAGACCCGTTTGTATAGGATGGCTTTTACCTAGTTTTGCCTGGTTTTTTTTTATGTTTCTGTAGTTTTTAATTTCTTTGTTCCTATGTGAAGCACTTTGTGATTTCTATCTTGAAAGGTACTGCATAAATAAACTTTACTTACTTACTGGGTGACATCCATAACCCTGTGTGTGGTATTAAGTGTTTACTGTAGTTTCCTTGTCTGTCTGCAGGTATACTTTGAATATTCTTGAAGATCTTGGAGAGGGAGAGGTGGCTGGTGATGATTTGATTATTAAATGGGTCAACAAGACGTTGAAAGAGGCGGCGAAGAGTTCATCAATTAAAAGCTTCAAGGTAAGGTTTTCATGAGTTAACTTTTTAAAACATGGGTTCAGTTTTGCTACTGTAGTAAATGATTTGTTCTTTGCCCAAAGTCAGAAAGAAGGAAAGGAGCTGTAGTTTGAGTGCAGCGCCACCTCATGGGGGTTTAGTTTTTGTGTTCTTCTGATGTTTGCTATTTTTGTTGCAGGACAAAGAGATCAGTACCAGTCTTCCTGTTTTGGACCTGATTGATGCCCTCAAACCAGACAGTGTCAACTTTGACTTGGTTAAAACAGGAAGTCTGTCTGAAGAGGACAAGCTGGACAATGCCAAGTAATGACCTTCATGATTCGCTCTGTAAAAACCATAAAGTAAATACATCAAGTTTATGGAATCCATAATGTTTTTACAAACATTAGTGGAAGAAAACTTGCAGATATTTTCTATAGTAAATTCAAAACCCACATGTTAACATAGACAAGGTCTGATGGAAGAAAACGTGACACAAATCCAAGCACACAGTGTACAATTAAGAAAACTCAGCTTTGTTCAGACTCGCTGGTTGTAGTGACTAAGACCCCAAAACAGAACACGGAAACTGAAAGATGGTCTGATTCCTAATCACTGTCATCCCGTCCTGCATCAGGTACGCCATTTCCATGGCGAGGAAGATCGGCGCCAAAGTCTACGCCCTGCCTGAAGACTTGGTCGAGGTCAACCCTAAAATGGTGATGACCATCTTCGCCTGCCTGATGGGGAGGGGCATGAAAAAGGCTTAGAGGAAACATACACACACACCCACACAGCGGTTCTGTCGGCCACTTTATTCCTCTTCTTTGCTCTAAGTTTGTGATGTGAAAATAACTCTGGTCTTCTTAGCAGAACCGGTTTCACTTGGAAGGTCTTGGGGTAAAAATGTACGGCTGTGCCCCCCATTTACACCATGGCCACCACATCCCCATCTCTGAGGATGGAGTATGCCACCTTTTATGCCAAAGAGCTCATCAAGTTGTGTATTTTTGAGCGTGATTCCGGACAGAAGCCACCTTGTTCTTCCTGGCTCCAGGTTGTCACGTAGCCTGAAGTAATTCGTTTTTAGAAATATTATGTGGGAAGTCGCGCCATGTGAGCAGAGTGTCATCGCAGGATTCAGAGAGCGAACACCAGGACACTCAGGAACCATTTGTCTTTATGTTGCACTCTGGTGGTGCAAACACATCTTCAAATAATTAAGTTAGATGTAATCTGGAGTTCTGTTTCTGTGGCAACACTTCACTTGTGTTTTGGTGTTCATGGAGGTTGAATTTTTTTTCTGAATTACTTGCATTCCACCAATGTACTTCAGAGCAACCTAATTTGTATGCTAATAGCATGGCCCATTAGCTTCATAGCGTCATAATTCTAGGCTATGCTAACATGATGTTTACAGTATTAAGAACCAAAAACAATCAAATGAGCAAGTTGTTTGCAAACAATAGCAAGTTTTGGAAACAGGCGGCCACATCGAGGCATTCAAATATTCACTCACTCACCGCTTGCTCGTGGGGGCAGGAGCCTATCCCAGTAGTCATAGGGCATGAGGCGGGGTGCACTCTGGACAGGACGCCAGTCTGTCACAGGGTCACATACAGACAAACAAACACATTCAGACGCACATGCACACCTGCAGACAATTTAAAATTTCCAGTCCACCAAACTGCCACATCTTTGGATGTGGGAGGAAGCCGGAGCACCCGGAGAGAACCCACACAATCAAGGGGAGAACATGCAAACTCCACACAGAAAGGCCTCAGGTGGGAATCAATCCCATGACCTTCTTGCTGTGAAGCAACAGTGGAAAACACCAAACCACCATGCTGCCATTAAATACAAACTGTTGAATAAATAAAACTTGTCTAACTTTTTAACCACTAATTTGCAGTCATAGTGGAAACATCCTCTGTTTGGCTGATTCATGCACTTCTGCCCCCTTTGTGTGTGTGTGTGTGTGTGTCTTAATTTTTGTCTTCAGAGGTGTTTTGTGTTGCGCTGCCATCAGTCTCGATTTGGGCCACTCAAAAAGAACATTTCCCTGAATGCATCATGACTGAAGGTAGCCAAATGATATAGAACGTTATTTGATGGTTTCCTGCCACCATGACTGATGATTATAAAGGCTTTGTTTGGAGAATCAGTGGCTGTATCAAACCTTCATGGGTTTTGTGTGTCCTTTAGTGCACAGCCAGCAACAAAACCTCAGTGTGTTTCATTGTGTAAAACCAGTGAGTGTGTGTGCAGGTGGTCGGGCCTCCTGCTTCTTCAGACCATATGTTCTCTGTGGTTTCACCATGTTGAAATTTTGTGTCTATCATGTCGCTGTATTACACCTGCTGGGGGTTCAATGCTGAGAAGTCAGTTTGATCAAACTTTATTCATTTACAGTTGTGTTCAAAATTATTAGGACACTTGATTTTTGAAATGCACGATTCAGAATATCTTCAGAAAAAAATGCAAACTAACCAGTTTTGTATAATGAAAATTAAATAAATAAATAAATCCAAAGCGATGTTACAGAAATGACAAAACAAAATGCTTATATAAAGTGAAAAAAAAAAATAGATATGAAATTTCTGCTGGACCCAGTTATTGGCACTGTTTGGTGAATTTACAGGAAATCACCATGAAGCTGTGAGCGGTGGTGCAACAGTCAGAAATGACCCTGTGCACAGCATCTCCACTCACAACCGCAGAAGCCTATAACTCCATCATAGTTGTCACGAGCGTCTTACTGGCATCCCTCACTAGTTTCCTGCTTGCACAGTCACTCTGTTTTTGAGAACGGCCTCCTTCAGACAGATTTAGCACACGGTACCAGACTGTTTGTGTTTCTAAATGATGTGAATGAAGTCCCAGAGACAGACGTGTCCATCCCCTGACCTGTGTAAAGAAAGCCTGGTGTCAGTGATGAATTACTGTAAACTCATCACAGTGTGCCAATAATTGTTTGACATACATTTTAGATCTTTTTTTTTTTTTTACTTTATAATTTTTTTTTGGGGGGGGGGGGGGGTTATATTCATTAACTTGTTTTTTTAATATTTTCATCATAAATTGGTTTGTTGGCATTTTTCTTTGAAGACATTCTGAGGTATGTACTTGAGAATCAATGGTCCAATAATTTGGACCATGACTGTGTATAATAAACTATGTAATATGTTTCCTTTCTTTCTTTGTGTGTTTTTTTTTTTTTTTTTTTTTTAATGGACTCCAAACTTTTTGCAGATATCGATCCTTGAACTAAATACTTGTGAGCATACATTTCACAACTATGGAGCAATGGGGTTACCACAATAAACCACATGATAGTCTGTTCATATCAAGTCTTTAAATTTAAAAATAAATAAATGAAAAAAAACTGGTCCTTTTGGTTTGTCATTCCAACATTGTCCTGTGTTTGTCTTTTACCTTCTTGAAGTAATTGTCATAGTGATACTTGGTGCAGTAGACAGGAGTTCACCCCTTTTTCCCAGCTGTAAGTTGTGCCTGCCAGGAGAAAATCCAAAATCCATACATCCTAATGGCATCTTAAAACTCAAGAACTGGAAAACTCTCAGCTGAAATTTCATACAGTGCATCTGGAAAATATTCACAGGGGTTCACTTTTTGCACATTTTGTTATGTTACAGCCTTATTCCAAAATGAAATAAATTCATTTTTTCACCTCAAAATTCTACACACCTCAACCCTCAAGCCTTCTTGAACATGATGCCACAAGCTTGGTGCACCTAACGTTGGTCAGTTTTGCTTATTCCTCTTTGCAGCACCTCTCAAGCTCCATCAGGTTGGATGGGGTGTGTTGGTGCACAGCCATTTTCAGATCTCTCCAGAGATGTTCAATCTAGCTGGGCCACTCAAGGTCATTCAGAGTTGTTCTGAAGCCACTCCTTTCCCTCAATCATGACTAGTTTCCCGGTTCCTGCAAGTGAAAAATGCTGCCACCACCATGCTTCACTGTAGGGCTGTTGCCTGGTTTCCTACACACATGACACCTGGCATTCACGAAAAAAAAGAGTACAATCTTTGTCTCATCAGACCAAAGAATTTTGTTTCTCATGGTCTGAGAGTCCTTTAGGTTTGGCAAACTCCAAGTGGGCTGCCATGTGCGTTTTACTAAGGAGTGGCTTCCGTGTGGCCACTCTACCATACAGGCCTGATTGGTGGATTTCTCCAGAGATAGCTGTCCTTCTGGAAGGTTCTCCTCTCTCCACAGAGGAATGCAGGAGCTCTGACAAAATGACCATCGAGTGCTTGGTCACCTCCCTGACTAAGGCCCTTCTATCCCAGTGCCCAGTTTAGACGGGCGCCCAGCTCTTAGAGTCCTGGTGGATCCGAAATTCCTCCATTTATGGATGATGGAAGCCTCTGTGCTCATTGGGACCTTCAACTCTGATGAAGATCAACAATGAGGCAGGCTGCACAGAAGAGGTCCAGGCCTTTACATTCTGGTATCAGAACAATGACTTGCTTCTCAATACCAAGACAACAGAGCTTGTCATTGACTTCAGGAAACACAAGACCACAGCACATGCCAGTCTGGTGATCAGTGGAGAAGATGTGGAACAGGTGAGGAGTTTCAAGTACCTTGGTGTTCACACCTCGGACGACTACGTGGGGAGTGAACATGAAGGAGCAGGTGAAGAAGGCCAAGCAGAAACTGTTATTGCAGACTCTCAGGAAATCTGGGCTCCCACTGAAACGTCTCACCAACTTCTACCAGTGCACCATAGAAAATGTCCTGAGCTATGGATGCACGGTGTGGTTCTCCAGCTGCATCGCAAAGGAGAGGAAAGATCTGCACAAGAGATTATGGGTGCCCCTCTTCCACCCTTGGACCATATCCACTCTGCCCAGCTGATAAGCAGAGCTGAAAGATGAGGTCTGACTGCTCTCACCCTGGACAATGTCTTTTTGACACCCTCCCTGTCAGGCTCAGAAGGGATGGACAGAAAGATTAAAAACAGCTTCTTCTCATGGGGCTGTGAAAGCTCTGCAGAAAGCCTGAGTTGGACCTTTGCACCTTCACTCCGCATGTCATACAACCCCTGGCAAATGCTCCTACTCAATGGAATTTCACATCACGGATAGTGAGCACTGTGGCAAACAATTATGATGCCCTCCTGCAAACTTTTGTATATAGACTGTTTTCCTGTTACTTCTTTTGCACTTCTTGTTATTTATGACAAATTATTGTGGTTTGCCGTTTTTGCCTTTAAAGAGTGTTAACTTCTTCACTTGTTGCTTCCTGTTACTTATGATACACAATAGTGTTTATTTCTTCTTATGTGTACAGTAATGGGTATAGAATTTACCTCTGTCGTTAGTTCCTTTATTTATGATACATGATTGTGCTTTACCATTTTTGCCACTTTAATGTATAGGGGTATTTTTGTACATTTTTTTTGTCACTTCATCGTATTCTGTAATATACAGATTAACTTCTTTTGTTATTTATATGGTGCAACTTTAATGGCAGCTTAAGTCTTGTTCATTATGGTGAATGGTACAACCCCTGGCAAAAATTATGGAATCACCGGCCTCAGAGGATGTTCATTCAGTTGTTTAATTTTGTAGAAAAAAGCAGATCACAGACATGACACAAAACTAAAGTAGTTTCAAATGGCAACTTTCTGGCTTTAAGAAACACTATAAGAAATCGGGAAAAAAAAAATTGTGGCAGTCAGTAACAGTTACTTTTTTTTAGACCAAGCAGAGGGAAAAAAATATGGAATCACTCAATTCTGAGGAAAAAATTATGGAATCATGAAAAACAAAAGAACGCTCCAACACATCACTAGTATTTTGTTGCACCACCTCTGGCTTTTATAACAGCTTGCAGTCTCTGAGGCATGGACTTAATGAGTGACAAACAGTACTCTTCATCAATCTGGCTCCAACTTTCTCTGATTGCTGTTGCCAGATCAGCTTTGCAGGTTGGAGCCTTGTCATGGACCATTTTCTTCAACTTCCACCAGAGATTTTCAATTGGATTAAGATCCGGACTATTTGCAGGCCATGACATTGACCCTATGTGTCTTTTTGCAAGGAATGTTTTCACAGTTTTTGCTCTATGGCAAGATGCATTATCATCTTGAAAAATGATTTCATCATCCCCAAACAGCCTTTCAATTGATGGGATAAGAAAAGTGTCCAAAATATCAACGTAAACTTGTGCATTTATTGATGATGTAATGACAGCCATCTCCCCCGTGCCTTTACCTGACATGCAGCCCCATATCATCAATGACTGTGGAAATTTACATGTTCTCTTCAGGCAGTCATCTTTATAAATCTCATTGGAACGGCACCAAACAAAAGTTCCAGCATGATCACCTTGCCCAATGCAGATTCGAGATTCATCACTGAATATGACTTTCATCCAGTCATCCACAGTCCATGATTGCTTTTCCTTAGCCCATTGTAACCTTGTTTTTTTCTGTTTAGGTGTTAATGATGGCTTTCCTTTAGCTTTTCTGTATGTAAATCCGATTTCCTTTAGGCGGTTTCTTACAGTTCGGTCACAGACGTTGACTCCAGTTTCCTCCCATTCGTTCCTCATTTGTTTTGTTGTGCATTTTCGATTTTTGAGACATATTGCTTTAAGTTTTCTGTTTTGACGCTTTGATGTCTTCCTTTGTCTACCAGTATGTTTGCCTTTAACAACCTTCCCATGTTGTTTGTATTTGGTCCAGAGTTTAGACACAGCTGACTGTGAACAACCAACATCTTTTGCAACATTGCGTGATGATTTACCCTCTTTTAAGAGTTTGATAATCCTCTCCTTTGTTTCAAATGACATCTCTCGTGTTGGAGCTCTCCAAGGTGTGATCACTCCTTTTTAGATGCAGACTAACGAGCAGATCTGATTTGATGCAGGTGTTAGTTTTGAGGATGAAAATTTACAGGGTGATTCCATAATTTATTCCTCAGAATTGAGTGAGTCCATATTTTTCCATCTGCTTGGTCTAAAAAAGTAACCGTTACTGACTGCCATAATTTTTTTTTCTTGATTTCTTATAGTGTTTCTTAAAGCCAGAAAGTTGCCATTTGAAATGACTTTAGTTTTGTGTCATGTCTGTGATCTGCTTTTTTCTACAAAATTAAACATCTGAATGAACATCCTCCGAGGCTGGTGATTCCATAATTATTGCCAGGGGTTGTATTTAATGAACATTCTATTCTTGACTTTCTTAATCACATTTTATTCTTACTACTTGACTTTTTATTCCTGCTGCTGTGAAAAGGACTGAGCTCAGAGAGAATTTCATTGTGGAGCGATGCGCAATGACAGTAAAGAATCTATAAATACATGCCTACATATATAAAGATCAAGTATGAAAATACAAATAAATGTCTAAATATATACATATACATATCCAAACATAAATAAATGGATAAAAGTATAAACACAAATATCGAAGTATACATAAAACCTATTAAAGTATAGCTAAATGTAGAAATACAACTCATTCCAATGACTTGGGACGTTGTGTAAAATGTCATCATTTTGAAATGGATGCCTGCAAAACATTTCAAAAAAGCTGGGACAGTGGTATGTTTACCACTCTGTTACATCACCTTTCCTTCTAACAACACTCAATAAGCATTTGGGAACTGAGGACACTAATTGTTGAAGCTTTGTAGGTGGAATTCTTTCCCATTTTTGCTTGATGTACGACTTCAGTTGTTCAACAGTCCGGGGTTAGAGGTGGGCAATACCGGGAATTTTGGTAATGATCTGATACCAAGTAAATACAGGCCCAGTATCGCCAATACCGATACTTTTTCATATTTAAGCTTCATAGATCCAAAGGATCCGAAAGACCGAGGATAGAATTTCATCAAACATTGTATGTAGCAACAAAATACTTTATCACAATCAACATTTTTGTTTAAAAAAATATCACTCAACACAAAACAAAATCTAATGAGGTAGAGGGCTGACAAACCACAATACAAGGGTGTGCTGCTCCGTGTTGTGTGACACAGCGCACCGCTGCTCGTACAGACAGAGAGTAGACTCTGATGAATCTGTGTACACAGCAGTGAGTGTGTGCGGGAGAGAAAAAAAAAAGCTTGAGTATCGATCTTTTTGCACGAGGATCATTCAATATCAATACCAGCGTTGGTATTGATATTATTGATATTAGGATCGATCTGCCCAGCTCTATCCGGGGTCTCCGTTGTCGTAGTTTGCGCTTCATAATGCGCCACATATTTTGAATGGGTGACAGGTCTGGACTGCAGGCAGGCCAGTCTAGTACCCGCACTCTTTTACTACGAAGCCACGCTGTTGTAACATGCAGAATGTGGCTTGGCATTGTCTTGCTGAAATCAGCAGGGACGTCCCTGAAAACGACGTTGCTTGGATGGCAGCATGTGTTGCTCCAAAATCTGGATGTACCTTTCAGCATTGATGGTGCCATCACAGATAAGTTGCCCATGCCATGGGCACTAACACAGCGCCATAATATCACAGATGCTGGCTTTTGAACTTTGCGCTGGTAACAACCTGGATGGTCTTTTTCCTCTTTTGTCCGGAGGACACGACGTCCATGATTTCCAAAAACAATATGAAATGTGGACTCATCAGACCACTGCACACTGTTCCACTTTGCATCTGTCCATTTCAAATGAGCTCGCGCCCAGAGAAGGCGGCGGCATTTCTGGATGTTCTTGATGTTTGGCTTTTGCTTTGCACTGTAGAGTTTTAACTTGCACTTATAGATGTAGCGATGAACAATGGTTTTCTGAAGTGTTCTTGAGCCCATGCGGTAAGATCCTTTACACAGTGATGTCGGTTTTTAATGCAGTGCAGCCTGAGGGATCGAAGGTCATGGGCATTCAATGTTGGTTTTCGGCCTTGCTGCTTACGTGTAGAAGTTCTCCAGATTCTCTGAATCTTCTGATTTATATTATGGAGTGTAGATGATGGAATCCCTAAATTCCTTGCAATTGAATGTTGAGAAACATTGTTCTGAAACTGTTGGACCATTTTTTCACACAGTTGTTCACAAAGTGGTGATCCTCACCTCATCTTTGCTTGTGAACGGCTGAGCCTTTTGGGGATGGTCCTTTTATACCCAATCATGACACTCACCTGTTTCCAATTAGGTGTTCTTTGAGCATTCATCAACTTTCCCAGTCTTGTTGCCCAGCCCAACTTTTTTGAAATGTGTTGCAGGCATCCATTTCAAAATGAGCAAATATTTGCACAAAAACAATAAAGTTGATCAGTTTGAACATTAAATATCTTGTTTTTGTGGTGTATTCAATTGAATATAGGTTGAAGAGGATTTGCAAACAGTGTTGCCACAGTTACTTTGAAAAAGTAATCCAATTACTGATTACTGATTACTCCTTGAAAAAGTAACTTAGTTACTTTACTGATTACTCAATTGTAAAAGTAACTAAGTTAGATTACTAGTTACTTTTTTAGTTACTTTCCCCAGCTGCCGACAACAACCCTCTTCCACCTCAACATGACAATGATACTTGTTTTGCCAAAACTCACTTTGTAGTCACCCTTTCTTGACTTCAATGAAAATACTTGTTTTATAAAAAGTAAAATAAAGACCTCTTTCTTGACCTCAACTGTTGACAGCACTGTAACAGTTAAACTTGCAATTTCTAACCTACATTGTTTATAAATGTAACTATTAAATTCTTTCTAACATTTTTCTAACATTTAAATTCTCTCTAAACATTTTACTTGTCGGAATTATTATTATTATAAGTAGTATTAGTAGTTGTAGTAAAAAAGGCTTCAAAACTAGACCTTTAATCGCGGGTTGTTGTGGGGGGGCACATCCTTGCCCCACGCCCCCATTCCATCTGGATTCGCCCCTGCTTTGGCGTTTGAGCACAAAGAATGGATAACATTTATTTATGCAGAAAACATGACTAGATTTACAGGTAAAGTTTTATTGCGTTTTCACATCATATGGTCCCCAGAAAGAGAGTTTAGGTGCATTTGAGTGGAAAATAGTTGTTGACGCGTCGCGGAGGATCAGCTGTTTTTAGCGAGCAGATACAGCGCAGCTCAGCTCAGAATTCTAAATAAAGGAGGAAAAAAAAGCATAAAAATGTCTTTGTAAAGCTCAGTGCAGGTGTGCTGTTGTCACCACACTTAAGACATGAGGACGAATTAAAACGAAGAACGTACGTATCAAACTGGAGAGAGCACACTGCACGCTCGGTCCGAAACCCTCACCTAAACAGAGACCGAGACCAGTAGTCGCTCGTTTTCATAACTTCCAGGACAAACAACGCGTGATGGATGCTTCCCGGGAACTCGCAAGGAAGAATCATGTGGTTAAACACGGAGCCTCCGTGGTTATGTTTTTCCAGAATTTTTCGGCGGCTCTGGTCCGCAAACAGAAAGGATACAACACAGTGAAGAAGCGTCTGCAGGCTGTTGGTGCAGAATAGAGGCTGATCTACCCGGCCAAACTGAAGGTGACGTACCGTGGTTCGAGCCAAGTGTTTAATAACCCCGCTGAGGCTGAGCAATACATGCACGCGCTTGATGGAGGTTCTCTTGATGATGATGAGTGACGCTTAAACTGCTCAGCACAGCGCGGAACATCTCAGACTATCATCTACTTGTATGTGAATCAGTAAAAGGTTGATGAGAACTTTTAACAAGAACGGAGCTGTACATTAACTGTGTAGGGAAAGACAGACGCCCCCCAGCGGCCCGGTGTTCGCGGACTGATGTTTCTTTTTACCGCTAGAGGTCCCACTCGCTCAATTTCCTCTGTGTTCGGGAGGAGGACAGTGTTTTGTTCTTTGTTTAACAGTGTGTACCCTGAGTACACCGTTTTCTGTTCTAAATGTTCAATGTGTGTCTTTTTTGGCCCGGTGTTCGTTATTGCAGTGCTCCAAACTTTGATGACTGACTCATGCTTTGCTATTCTGCACTTTAACTGTCTTTATGTCAGGGCTTAAATAGTGTACTTGGAATGTTAAGGGCTTACATACACCTATAAAGCGTAAAAATGTTCTGAACTATCTTAAAAAGGAGGGGGTGCAAGTAGTATTACTGCAGGAAACATTTAAATGACAGTGAACATTTAAAACTTCAACGGGGGGGGGTTTAATCAGGTCTTTTTTTCATCTTTTACACCAAGGAGCCGTGGTGTAGCTATTTTGATACAAAAGGATCTTCCTTTCAAATGTCTGGACCGTATAAAAGATAATTCAGGCTGTTATGTACTTTTAAAGGGAACTCTTTCTGGAGAAGAAATTTCAATACTGAATATCTACAACCCACCTGGTTACCCAACACATCTTTATCCTCTGCATTTTCTGAAATAATTCATCTTGGCACTAAACATATTATTATAGGAGGTGATCTTAACTGCCATCTTAACCCTGTTATAGATAAATCTCCACCTGGTGGACCCTCACTTTCCTCACATGCCAAGATAGTTAATGCATTTTGTGAGGACATGGATTATGCAGACGTGTGGAGAGCGCAGCATCTTACTGAAAAAGAATGTACATTTTTCTCAGGTGCTTCACACTCATCTTCAAGGATTGACTATTTTTTGCTCCCTAGATCTTCATTGTGCTCTGTTCGTTGCTCAATAGGCCCAGTTATAATCTCTGACCACGCTGCTGTTTTTTTGCAGTATAAATTATCACACCAATTAACTCGAACCAGATATTGGAAATTTAACCCCCTCATATTGTCAGATAAGAGGTTTTCCTCATACTTTAGGGACAAGTTTAGGTTTTTCTATTCTACAAATTCTAGTTCTACTTGTGGGAGACTTCAAAAGCCTTTTCTCGGGGTATCATTATATCCTATGCTTCAACTAAAAGGAAAAGACAGGCTGAACAAAAAAAAATTCTTGAATCCAAGTTAAGACGTGCTGAAAGAGAATGTGGCGTGCGGCCCTCTGCAGAGAAAATTAAAGAGGTATCTGCAATTCGATGTGCTTTAGACTCCCTCCTGACAATGGAAGCTTCAAATCAGATCAGATTCACAAAACAAAAATTGTATGAAAGTGGTGACAAAGCAGGGAAATATTTGGCATACTTAACAACAACAACAAAAAAATCTGACTCTCAAACTATTGGCTCAGTTGTGGATAACCAAGGCAACCAATGTTTTGACGCCTTAAGCATCAATAATGCTGAAATAAATCTGAACAACATCCTAACTCATCTCAGAAAATGAATGATTTCTTTTCCTTGCTGAACCTGCCTTGTCTGTCAGAAGAGCAGAAAACAGCTCTTGATGCCCCTGTTTCTAAAAAAGAGGTACTTCATGCCATTAAAAAGTTACAATCTGGTAAGTCCCCTGGTCCAGATGGACTCAGTGTGGAGTTTTATAAAGAATTTCATGATATATTAATTGATCCTCTGTTGAACATGCTGAATGACTCCCTAACTAAAGGCACATTACCACAGTCTCTTAGAGAAGCAGATGTTTCTTTGATTCTTAAAAAAGGCAAGATTCCTGAAGACTGTGCATCATATAGACCCATCTCATTATTAAATGTCGATCAGAAAATTCTTTCCAAAGTGTTAGCGGTCAGATTGGAGAAAGTATTACCCCTCTTAATTAAAGAGGACCAAACTGGATTCATAAACTGGAAGACAACTTTGGATGCTGTAGCTCCTCTGAAAAAGAGAGCTTTAAATCAGAAGTGTCTGACTCCGTGGTATAACTCACAAACTCGTAGCTTAAAGCAGATAACCCGTAAGTTGGAGAGGAAATGGCGTCTCACTAATTTAGAAGATCTTCACTTAGCCTGGAAAAAGAGTTTGTTGCTCTATAAGAAAGCCCTTCGTGAAGCTAGGACATCTTTCTACTCATCACTAATTGAAGAAAATAAGAACAACCCCAGGTTTCTTTTCAGCACTGTAGCCAGGCTGACAAAGAGTCAGAGCTCTATTGAGCTGAGTATTCCATTAACTTTAACTAGTAATGACTTCATGACTTTCTTTGCTAACAAAATTTTGACTATTAGAGAAAAATTACTCATAACCATCCCAAAGATGTATCGTTATCTTTGGCTGCTTTCAGTGATGCCGGTATTTGGTTAGACTCTTTCTCTCCGATTGTTCTGTCTGAGTTATTTTCATTAGTTACTTCATCCAAACCATCAACATGCTTATTAGACCCCATTCCTGCCAGGCTGCTCAAGGAAGTCCTACCATTATTTAATGCTTCAATCTTAAATATGATCAATCTATCTTTGTTAGTTGGTTATGTACCACAGGCCTTTAAGGTGGCAGTAATTAAACCATTACTTAAAAAGCCATCACTTGACCCAGCTATCTTAGCTAATTATAGGCCAATCTCCAACCTTCCTTTTCTCTCAAAGATTCTTGAGAGGGTAGTTGTAAAACAGCTAACTGATCACCTGCAGAGGAATGGTCTATTTGAAGAGTTTCAGTCAGGTTTTAGAATTCATCATAGTACAGAAACAGCATTAGTGAAGGTTACAAATGATCTTCTTATGGCTTCGGACAGTGGACCTCAGTGCTGCTTTTGATACTGTTGACCATAAAATTTTATTACAGAGATTAGAGCATGTCATAGGTATTAAAGGCATTGCGCTGCGGTGGTTTGAATCATATTTGTCTAATAGATTACAGTTTGTTCATGTAAATGGGGAATCTTCTTCACAGACTAAAGTTAATTATGGAGTTCCACAAGGTTCTGTGCTAGGACCAATTTTATTCACTTTATACATGCTTCCCTTGGGCAGTATTATTAGACGGTATTGCTTAAATTTTCATTGTTACGCAGATGATACCCAGCTTTATCTATCCATGAAGCCAGAGGATACGCACCAATTAGCTAAACTGCAGGATTGTCTTACAGACATAAAGACATGGATGACCTCTAATTTCCTGCTTTTAAACTCAGATAAAACTGAAGTTATTGTACTTGGCCCCACAAATCTTAGAAGCATGGTGTCTAACCAGATCGTTACTCTGGATGGCATTTCCCTGATCTCTAGTAATACTGTGAGAAATCTTGGAGTTATTTTTGATCAGGATATGTCATTCAAAGCGCATATTAAACAAATATGTAGGACTGCCTTTTTGCATTTACGCAATATCTCTAAAATCAGAAAGGTCTTGTCTCAGAGTGATGCTGAAAAACTAATTCATGCATTTGTTTCCTCTAGGCTGGACTATTGTAATTCATTATTATCAGGTTGTCCTAAAAGTTCCCTAAAAAGCCTTCAGTTGGTTCAGAATGCTGCAGCTAGAGTACTGACGGGGACTAGCAGGAGAGAGCATATCTCACCCGTGTTGGCCTCCCTTCATTGGCTTCCTGTTAATGCTAGAATAGAATTTAAAATTCTTCTTCTTACTTATAAGGTTTTGAATAATCAGGTCCCATCTTATCTTAGGGACCTCATAGTACCATATTACCCCATTAGAGCGCTTCGCTCTCAGACTGCGGGCTTACTTGTAGTTCCTAGGGTTTGTAAGAGTAGAATGGGAGGCAGAGCCTTCAGCTTTCAGGCTCCTCTCCTGTGGAACCAGCTCCCAATTCAGATCAGGGAGACAGATACCCTCTCTACTTTTAAAATTAGGCTTAAAACTTTCCTTTTCGCTAAGGCTTATAGTTAGGGCTGGATCGGGTGACCCTGGACCATCCCTTGGTTATGTTGCTTTAGACGTAGACTGTGTTTCATAATTATTGTATGGCCTTGCCTTGCAATGTGGAGCGCCTTGGGGCAACTGTTTGTTGTGATTTGGCGCTATACAAGAAAAAAGTTGATTGATTGATTGATTGATAAAAGGTCGGAATTCTCATAACAACATACGCCGTATACTAAATATAATTTGATACTTCCAACATCACTCTAAAAGCAGCCTTGTGCTTTCCCTAGATGCGGAGAAGGCATTTGACCACATAGAGTGGCCTTACTTATTTTACACACTAAATAAGTTTGGTCTGGGAACAATCTTTACAAACTGGATTAAAATCCTGTATAAAAGTCCTCTCTCAGCAGTACTCACAAATGGATTGCGCTCACCCTACTTTGCCATATTTAGAGGAACAAGGCAGGGGTGCCCCTTGTCACCTCTGCTCTTTGCTCTTGCTCTAGAACCTTTGGCTGAGGCTATTAGAGACAATGATAACATTAGTTGTCTTCAAATTGCAGATAAGGAACATAAAATTACACTTTATGCTGATGATGTTTTGATTGTTATGACCAATCCAGAGACCTCTATTCCCTGCCTTATTGAGGCAATTAATGTTTTCAGTAGTTTTTCAGGCTACAAGATAAATTTTACCAAGTCTGAGGCTATGCCTCTGGGCCTTTTTAATTTGCAACAAGCTTCTGTGAGACCTTTTCCTTTCAAATGGTCTCTGGAGGGTTTTACTTACTTGGGAATACATGTAACCCCTAAATTTGAGCAGATGTACAAAGCAAACTTTCCCCCTCTGTTCGACCACATTCGGCTTGACCTGGAGAGATGAAATACACTTCCCATTTCCTGGATAGACCGAATTGCATTACTAAAAATGAATGTTCTCCCCAGGTTACTCTACCCACTTCAAATGGTAGCGGCAATGCTGTTTTATTAGACAATTAAACAGTTATACAGTTGGTTTAGTTCATTTGGTCTAAAAGAAAGGCACGTCTCAAGATGGTCATGCTATGCCGTCCCTCAGTAGAGGGAGGATTAGATTTGCCAGAAATTAAAAATTACCTACTGAGCACGCATTTACGAATTATAGCTGACTGGGTGCATAATAAATCTAACTCATTATGGATGGACATAGAAAGTTCCATGTCTGAATGTCCATTAGCAAACCTACCGTTTCTCAGAAAGATCCGATCCATAAGGCTCGCTTACTCTAATCCGATTACTCTTTCTACAGTTACAGCATGGTGGACAGTAAGAAGCCTAGAAGGCCGCACAAACATAATGTCTATGTTCATACCATTATGGAAGAATCCAGAGTTTGCACCTGGCATGGCAGATAACAGATTTCAAAATTGGGCCCATAAAGGTTTATCTAAAATGAAGGACTTTTTCGAGGGACATGTTTTTATGTCTTTCAATCAGTTAAAAGGAACATTTGATATTCCTTGGAAGGCTTTTTATCAATATCTCCAAGTGAGGGATTTTATTCGAAGGCATGTTGCGGATCCTGTGCAAAAAGATATCAGACATATCAGACACAGAAAGGCAATGTTTTCAAACGAGTCACCTGGCTCTATTAGAATATTTTATAATATTCTTCAAAGGTACTCTACAGTTCACACCTCACGTTTGAGGGAAGAGTGGGAAAAGGAACTTAACTGTGTCATTTCTGAGGATGAGTGGAAGGATACTTGGAGCAATGCAAAAACTTTATGTGTCTGTAATAGAGCTAGAGCGACTCAACTCATGATTCTCCATAGAGCCCATATTTCTCTGTATCTTTGTCACAAATTCAAACCTGATTCTTCCCCGTTATGTTTAAAGTGTAAAGTTGAGAATGGCACTCTTACTCATTGTTTTTGGTCGTGCTCAAAGGTACAACATTTCTGGCAGATGATCGGACAGGAACTGAACAAAATATTTTCAACCAATCTGAACTGCAACCCCTTGTTTTTGCTGCTTGGGTTAAATGACCCTATTATTACTGACAAATTTCAAAAGAAACTGTACCGAATGCTTACTTTTTGTGCCAGAAAGTGTTTGCTTATTAATTGGATTTCAGACCAGATTCCCAGTAAGACACAATGGCATAAAACAGTTTTTAGTTATGTTTCCTTGGACTATCTCACCTGCCGACTACACCAACATAAACATATTTCTAAAAAAAAAAAAGACATGAAGATGAGTCGTAGCTACTGCAGAAAACCGCGGATGAAAAGCTCACAGCTCACTTAAAGTGGGCAGTTCAGTCGAACCCTGACCCCCTGCCCCCGGAGCAAGTTTAATGCTGCTATCGACCCACAAAGCAAAAATAATAGTAACGCACAGTGACTTGGAGAAGTAACTTTAATCTGATTACTGATTTGGAAAGATTAACGCGTTAGATTACTCGTTACTAAAAAAAGTGGTTACTAAGTAACGCGTTACCGGCATCACTGTTTGCAAATCATTGTATTCTATTTTGATTTACATTTTACACAACGTCCCAAATTCTTTGGAATTGGGGTTGTATTTCAAAATCAAGAAATACAGTGGGTCTCACCCCTCTGAGTCTGGTCTGCTTGAGGTTTCTTCCTCATCATCAACAGAGGGAGTTTTTCCTTACCACTGTTGCCTGTGTGCTTGCTCTCGTGGGTTGGTCAGGTTAGACCTTACTCATGTGAAGCGCCTTGAGGTAGCTAAGTTGTGATTTTGCACTACATAAATGAAATAAATTAATTGAAGCAAGATATTCACATGAATCGCACACCTGCTTGTAGCTTGGAATGTTCTCTACTGGACAGTGTCATTAATTTGGCAGAATGTCAGCTTCCTTTCCATACCCTTACACCAATAACGGACAGGCATTTGCATCACATCGGTGAAGAAATTGTGAGTCTTCTCTCAGCACCAGCGATGCACAGCTACTTGCACCTCTGCATCATTAGTGTAATGTGTCCCTTCAGCTGTTCTCTGAGCTTAGCAAAAAGGAAAAAGTTGGACAGTGCGAGATCCAGACTATGAGTGTGGTAAGAGCACTTAAAATTTGAGCCACTGTGTTTGTCGACAGTCCCGGGCATGCTTTAAAATTGTGCCTTTTCCAGGATGAACCTGCTTCAAGCATGCACGCAGCTTTCAAAATCTCCACACATGATGGCACAATGATGTTGGTTTTTAATGCAGTGCCGAAGGTCACAGGCATTCAATGTTGGTTTTTGGCCTTGTTGCTTACGTGTAGAAAGTTCTCCAGATTCTCTGAATCTTCTGATTATATTATGGGCTGTAGATGATGAAATCCCTAAATTACTTGCAATTGAACATTGAGAAACATTGTTCTTAAACTGTTGGGCTATTTTTTTGTGCAGTTGTTCACAAAGTGGTGATCCTCGCCCCATCTGTGCTTGTGAATGGCTGAGCCTTTTGGGGATGCTCCTTTTATACCCATTCGTGACACTCACCTGTTTCCAATGAGGTGTTCTTTCAGCATTCATCAATTTTCCCAGTCTTTTGTTGCCCTGTCCCAACTTTTTTGAAACGTGTTGCAGGCATCCATTTCAGAATGAGCAAATATTTGTACAAAAACAATAAAGTTTATCAGTTTGAACATTAAATATCTTGTCTTTGTCATGTATTCAGTTGAATATAGGTTGAAGAGGCTTTGCAAATCATTGTATTCTGTTTTTATTTACATTTTACACAATGTCCCAACTTCATTGGAGTTTGGGTTGTACATGTACTAAAGCACAAATAAATCGATAATAAATACAAACATTAGGTCCCTGACCTTTCTCAGACAATTACACAGTTGAACAATCAAGAAATCAAATCAGTTCATCAGGTCAAAAAACATTGGCAGGGGGTTCTATCTATCTATCTATACACACACATAAAGGGCTACATCTGTCTGTCTGTCTGGGATAAACTTCCAAACTATAATATGTAGCCCTAAAAACTATATATTCTGAATCCTCATGATATGGGGAACAAACCGGTACCATTTTTAAAAAAGTTGAACTGAAAATTACCCCAAAATAAACATTTATGTAAGACCATACAGTGTTGTACCATATGCTTTTCATGCCGCCACTTCTGTCTGTCTTTCTGTCTTTCCGGGATAAACTTCCAAACTATAAAATGTAGCCCTAAAAACTATTTACAGTAGTGTTCAGAATAATAGTAGTGCTATGTGACTAAAAAGATTAATCCAGGTTTTCAGTATATTTCTTATTGTTACATGGGAAACAAGGTACCAGTAGATTCAGTAGATTCTCACAAATCCAACAAGACCAACCATTCATGATATGCACACTCTTAAGGCTATGGAATTGGGCTATTAGTAAAAAAAAAAAAAAAAAAAAAGTTTAAATTAATTAAATTTAAAATTTAAAATAAATTTAAATAAATAAACACTTGAAATGTAACAGTCTGTGTGGCATGAATGTATACCTTGTACCAGTTTCATTTTTTGAATGGAATTACTGAAATAAATCAACTTTTTCATGATATTACAATTATATGACCAGCACCTGTATGTGAGGAATTTCTTCTGATGTACTTTGAGACTGATCCAATGAGGATGCCTTTTACAATCGAGCACAAAGGGAAACTGGTGGAATTCTACTTTCAGACCAAACTGATCACGCAAATCCAATGACAATATTAATGTTGTGAAAGTGTAGTGACACGGACCCACAACAGGGGGCGCAAATGAACGGTCAATAGATGAGCCAAAAAGCAACAATTTAATGTTGTGAAGGTGCACAACGAATACACAGACAATCTCAGAATATGATAACAGTCAATCCACAAAGGTGACGTGTGGGCAGGCTCGAGGATAGAAGACGTCTGTCCTGAGAAGAGCCGGAACCACACGATTTCCGCCGCCACCGAACCTGGTAAATACTGGAGCCGCCAAGTCCCGAATTCCCAGGTGATCACCGTCCCCGACTGTCGGATCTGGTACTGCTGGCAAGAACAAAGACAGTCAAGTGTGGGTGTGTGTACACCCCGTAACAACAACGGTGGGAATGCCACCTCCACCTCTAACACACACTCGTGCAGCGTCTGTTTAACCACTTATCTGACGGACGTAGGACGAAACAGTCACGACCCACGCCGGTCCTCTGGTTGACAGCTGCAACACAATAGCTCCTGAAATCACAGAATACTGGCAGAGACTATTACCTCCATAGAAGTACGATATCTCGGCGATGAGGTGGAGATGACATCTGGGTTTTATGGAGTGAGATGATGAAGAATGGGTGACAGCTGTCAGGAAATAATGAGTGACAGCTGTCACTCCCGGCTGTGTCCGTGGCGGCAGCGCCCTCTCGTGCCTGAAGCCCGCACTTCAGGCAGGGCGCCCTCTGGTGGTGGGCCAGCAGTACCTCCTCTTCTGGCGGCCCACACAACAGGACCCCCCCCCCTCAACGGGCGCCTCCTGGTGCCCGACCAGGCTTATCGGGGTGTCGACGGTAGAAATCGGCCAGCGTTCTTCGGGTCCATACCCCTCCCAGTCCACCAGATATTGGAACCCCCGGCCCATTCGACGGACATCCAGGAGCCGGCGCACTGTCCAAGCCGGCTCCCCGTCAATGATCCGGGCAGGAGGCGGCGCCGGACCGGGAGCACAGAGGGGTGAGGTGTGGTACGGTTTGAGTTTGGAGATGTGGAACACCTGGTGGATCCGCAGTGAAGCTGGGAGCTGGAGCTTCACTGCGGCAGGGCTAAGGACCTTGAGGATGCGAAATGGGCCGATGAACCTGTCCATCAGTTTTGGTGACTGTACTTGAAGTGGGATGTCCTTCGTCGACAACCACACCTCCTGCCCGGGCTGGTATGCAGGGGCCGGGGACCGCCGGCAGTCTGCATGGGTCTTGGCCCTCGTCCGGGCCTTCAACAAGGCAGAACGGGCGGTGCGCCACACCCGACGGCACCTCCGAAGGTGGGCCTGGACCGAGGGCACACCGACCTCTCCCTCCACCACGGGAAATAATGGGGGCTGGTACCCCAAACACACCTCAAATGGGGAGAAGCCGGTGGCAGAAGACACCTGGCTGTTATGCGCATACTCGATCCAGGCCAGATGGTTACTCCAGGCCGTCGGGTGCGCGGATGTTACAGAGCGGAGGGTCTGTTCCAACTCCTGGTTGGCCCGCTCTGCCTGTCCGTTCGTCTGTAGATGGTACCCGGACGAGATGCTCACGGTGGCCCCCAGTTCCCTGCAGAAACTCCTCCAGACGTGAGAGGAAAACTGGGGACCACGATCCGAGACTACGTCAGTGGGAATCCCATGCAGACGGACGACATGGTGGACCAGGAGGTCCGCTGTCTCCTGGGCCGTAGGGAGCTTCGGGAGGGCCACGAAGTGGGCCGCCTTGGAGAATCGGTCCACTATCGTGAGGATGGTGGTGTTGCCCTGGGACGGTGTGAGACCCGTGACAAAATCCAGGCCGATGTGGGACCAGGGGCAATGAGGCGCAGGAAGCGGTTGGAGCAGACCTTGGGACTTCCTGTGGTTAGCCTTGCCCCTGGCACAGGTGGTACAGGCCTGGATGTACTCCCGGACGTCGGCCTCCATAGACGCCCACCAGAAGCGCTGCCGGACAACTGCCACGGTCCTTCGCACCCCTGGATGACAGGAGAGCTTGGAACCATGACAGAAGTCAAGGACCGCAGCCCTGGCCTCTGGTGGGACGTATAGTTTGTTTCTTGGTCCAGTTCCCGGGTCCGGGCTTCGTGCCAGGGCCTCCCGGACGATCTTCTCCACGTCCCAGGTGAGGGTGGCCACGATAGTGGACTCAGGCAGGATGGGCTCCGGTGGATCCAACAGTGCAGTTTTGACCTCCTCTTCGTGTACCCGGGACAAGGCATCCGACCTCTGGTTCTTGGTCCCGGGGCGATAGGTGATCCGGAAGTCAAAACGCCCGAAGAACAGTGACCAGCGGGCTTGCCTGGGGTTCAGCCGCTTGGCGGTCCTGATATACTCCAGGTTCCGATGGTCAGTGAAAACCGTGAACGGCACAGACGTTCCCTCCAACAGGTGTCTCCACTCCTCAAGAGCCTCTTTCACCGCAAGGAGTTCTCGATTGCCGACGTCATAGTTCCGTTCAGCCGGGGTCAACCTGCGTGAAAAGTAGGCACACGGGTGAAGAACCTTATCAGTCTCTCCGCTCTGGGATAGCACGGCTCCTATCCCTGAGTCAGAGGTGTCCACTTCAACCATGAACTGGTGGCTAGGGTCGGGCTGCACCAAAACTGGCGCAGTAGAGAACCGTCGTTTCAACTCCGTGAACGCGGCTTCGCACCGATCCGACCAGGTGAAGGGGACTTTTGGAGATGTCAGGGCTGTCAGGGGGCTAACTACCTGACTGTAGCCCTTAATGAACCTCCTATAGAATTAGCGAAGCCGAGGAACTGTTGCAGCTTCCTACGGCTTGTTGGTTGGGGCCAATCTCTCACCGCCGCAACCTTGGCCGGATCAGGGGCGACGGAGTTAGAGGAGATGATAAACCCCAGGAAGGACAAAGACGTGCGGTGAAACTCGCACTTCTCGCCCTTCACAAACAGTCGGTTCTCTAACAACCGCTGCAGGACCTGACGTACATGCTGGACATGGGTCTCAGGATCCGGAGAAAAGATGAGAATATCGTCCAGATATACGAAGACGAATCGGTGCAGGAAGTCCCGCAAGACGTCGTAAACCAAGGCTTGGAACGTCGCAGGGGCGTTGGTGAGGCCGAACGGCATGACCAGGTACTCAAAGTGACCTAACGGGGTGTTAAATGCCGTCTTCCATTCGTCTCCCTTCCGGATCCGAACCAGGTGATACGCATTTCTAAGATCCAGCTTAGTAAAGATTTTGGCTCCATGCAGGGGGGTGAACACGGAATCCAACAATGGCAACGGGTATCGGTTGCGAACCGTAATCTCATTCAGCCCCCTGTAATCAATGCATGGACGGAGTCCGCCATCTTTCTTGCCCACAAAAAAGAAACCTGCCCCCATCGGGGAGGTGGAGTTCCAGATCAGCCCGGCAGCTAATGAGTCCCGGATGTAGGTCTCCATTGATTCGCGCTCAGGTCGTGAGAGGTTGTACAGCCTGCTGGACGGGAACTCAGCGCCTGGAACCAAATCAATGGCACAATTGTACGGACGGTGCGGGGGAAGGGTGAGTGCCAGATCCTTGCTGAAGACGTCAGCAAGATCGTGGTACTCAACCGGCACTGCCGTCAGATTGGGAGGGACTTTGACCTCCTCCTTAGCCTGTAAACCGGGAGGAACCGAGGATCCTAAACACACCCAATGGCAGGTTTCGCTCCACTGAACCACCACCCCAGACGGCCAATCAATCTGGGGATTGTGCTTCAACATCCATGGGAAGCCCAAAATCATGCGGGAGGTAGAAGGAGTTACAAAAAACTCAATCTCCTCCCGATGGTTTCCAGACACCACCAGAGTTACTGGTTGTGTCTTGTGTGTGATTAAAGGGAGGAGGGTGCCATCTAGTGCCCGCACCTGCAATGGCGAAGGAAGCGCCACCAGAGGGAGCCCTACCTCCCTTGCCCATCTGCTGTCTAGCAAATTCCCTTCTGACCCCGTGTCCACCAGTGCTGGGGCTTGAAGGGTTAAATCCCCGCTCAGGATTGTAACTGGGAGTTGTGTGGCAATCTGTGTGTGTCCCACGTGAATGTTTTGACCCCCCTTAGCCCAGGCTCTGAGGGCGGTTGTTGTATGGCCGTTTGGGGCAGTTTTTCTGTATGTGCTCCTTTGAGCTACAGAGAAAACACTCCCCGCGGACCAGCCTCCTCATTTTGGCCCTGTGCGTTTCCCTAACAACGTCAGCAGGGGGAGCTGTTGCCCCACGGAGCGCTGCGGCTGTGGAGCGTGGGGAGGGCGGCCCCTTTTCGAACCCGGAAGGGAGAGGGACGGCGCGTATCCGGCCACGTCCTTTGCCTCGCTCCCGACAGCGTTCCTCCAACCGATTGTCTAACCATATAGCGAGATCGATAAGCCCATCTAAATCCCGCGGTTCCTCCTTAGCTACCAGATGCTCCTTCAGGACCGATGACAGTCTGTTTATGAAGGCGGCGCGGAGCGCAATGTTATTCCAGCCGGACCTCGCAGCCGCGATGCGGAAGTCGACTGCATATTCGGCTGCGCACCGGCGCCCCTGTCGCATTGACAGCAGCATTGTTGAAGCGGTCTCTCCTCTGTTAGGGTGATCAAACACTGTTCTGAACTCCCCCACAAACCCAGTGTATGCTGATAACAACCGTGAGTTCTGTTCCCAGAGCGCCGTAGCCCAGGCGCGTGCCTTACCCCGAAGCAAATTAATAACATAAGCCACCTTGCTGGTGTCAGACGCGTACATCACGGGTCGTTGTGCAAAGACGAGCGAACACTGCATCAGAAAGTCCGCGCACGTCTCCACACAACCCCCGTACGGCTCAGGGGGACTTATGTATGCTTCAGGGGATGGTGGGGGGGTTTGTTGAACGACCAGTGGAATGTTAATACCCGGCACCGGTTCGGCAGGAGGAGGAGCCGCAGCAGCGCTCTGATCGCGCGCTTCCACCTGTGCGGTGAGAGCCTCCATCCTGCGATTAAGGATGATGTTTTGCTCGGATATCAAATCCAGCCGAGCGGTAAAGGCGGTGAGGATTTGCTGCAACTCACCGAGCACGCCTCCTGCAGACGCCTGTGCACCCTGCTCTTCCATTGGCTGTCCAACAGATGGATGACGCCCCTCGGGATCCATGACGCTGGCCGAGATATCCTGTTGTGAAAGTGTAGTGACACGGACCCACAACAGGGGGCGCAAATGAACGGTCAATAGATGAGCCAAAAAGCAACAATTTAATGTTGTGAAGGTGCACAATGAATACACAGACAATCTCAGAATACGATAACAGTCAATCCACAAAGGTGACGTGTTGGCAGGCTCGAGGATAGAAGACGTCTGTCCTGAGAAGAGCCGGAACCACACGATTTCCGCCGCCACCGAACCTGGTGAATACTGGAGCCGCCAAGTCCCGAATTCCCAGGTGATCACCGTCCCCGACTGTCGGATCTGGTACTGCTGGCAAGAACAAAGACAGTCAAGTGTGGGTGTGTGTACACCCCGTAACAACAACGGTGGGAATGCCACCTCCACCTCTAACACACACTCGTGCAGCGTCTGTTTAACCACTTATCTGACGGACGTAGGACGAAACAGTCGCGACCCACGCCGGTCCTCTGGTTGACAGCTGCAACACAATAGCTCCTGAAATCACAGAATACTGGCAGAGAATATTACCTCCATAGAAGTACGATATCTCGGCGATGAGGTGGAGATGATGTCTGGGTTTTATGGAGTGAGATGATGAAGAATGGGTGACAGCTGTCAGGAAATAATGAGTGACAGCTGTCACTCCCGGCTGTGTCCGTGGCGGCAGCGCCCTCTCGTGCCTGAAGCCCGCACTTCAGGCAGGGCGCCCTCTGGTGGTGGGCCAGCAGTACCTCCTCTTCTGGCGGCCCACACAACAATTAATGTAATTTTGCAGTTAGAAAAGCTCCAGACAGAAAGACAATATGGAGGATTGTATAGAAGTTTCAAACTGATAAGATTCAACATTTCATGCCCAAAACATTGCGTAAAACCAAAAGAGGCTCCGTTTTACTGCCCTTGTGGTTTTGTACCTGTTAAGTGTAAATAAATGTTGTAAAGTATAACTAAATGTATACTGCTAAAAAAAGGAACATGTAATCAGAGAATAGCATCAAGTCAGCTCAGCTTCTGAAATACTGATCTGGTCAGTTAAGTAACAGAGGGGTTATTAATCAGTTTCAGCTGTTTTGGTGCTAATTTAATTTACAAGTGCACTAGAGGGGCAACAATGAGACAACACCCAACACAGGAATGGTTTTATAGGTGGAGGCTACTGACATTTTTCCCTTCCTCATCTTTTCTGAGTGATTTTTTTTCCACGAGTTTTGCATTGGGTTAGGGTCAGTATCTCTAATGGTAGCATGGTTCAGTACCTGGACCTTACAGAGGTTGCACAGGTAGTCCAAATCCTCCAGGATGGCACATCAATACGTACCATTGCCAGAAGGTAATGCTGTGTCTCCCAGCACAATCTCAAGAGCATGGAGCCAGGTAGTTACTCTGAGAGCTGAACAGGGCAGTAGAAGGTCCTTAATCCATCAGCAGCACTGGTATCTGCTCCTTTGTGCAATGAGGAACAGGATGAGCACTGCCAGAGTACTACAAAATGACCTCCAGTAGGCCACTGGTGTGAATGTCTCTGATCAAACAATCAGAAACACACATCATGAGGGTGGCCTGAGGGCCTGATGTCCTGTAGTGGGCCCTATACTCACTGGCTGGCACTGTGGAGCTTAATTTGGCATTTGCCATACAACACCAGAATTGGCAGGTCCGCCACTGACACCCTGTGCCTTTCACAGATAAAGCAGGTGCAACATGAGCACATGACAGCCGTGAAAGGGTCTAGAGATGCTGTGGAGAACGTTATGCTGCCTGCAACATCATTCAGCCTGTTATACCTGTTACGTTACAGCATGTTATACCTGTTATA
This sequence comes from Thalassophryne amazonica, assembly GCF_902500255.1. Taxonomy (NCBI): domain Eukaryota; kingdom Metazoa; phylum Chordata; class Actinopteri; order Batrachoidiformes; family Batrachoididae; genus Thalassophryne; species Thalassophryne amazonica. The sequence continues at coordinate 90,199,444 of NC_047113.1, read as the reverse complement.
CCTGTTATATTACAGCATGTTATGCCTGGTGTGCCTATTACATTATGGCATGTTATGCTTGTTATGCCTGTCATGCCTATTCTGTTACAGCATGTTATGCCTGCTATGCCTGTTCCATTACAGCATGTTATACCTGTTATGCCTGTTACGTTACAGCATGTTATGCCTGTTGCGTTACAGCATGCTATGCCTGTTATGTCTGCTACGTTACAGCATGTTATGGCTGTTATGTAACAGCGTGTTATGTCTGTTGTGTCTGTTATGTTACTGCATGTTGCGCCTGTTATGTTACTGCATGTTATGCCTGTTATGTTACTGCATATTATGCCTGTTATGCCTGATATGTTACAGCATGTTATGCCTGCTACAGCATGTTATGCCTGTATTGTCTGTTATGTTACGCCATCTTATACCTGTTACATTACAGAATGTTATGCCTGGTGTGCCTATTACATTATGGCATGTTGTGTTTGTTATGCCTGTTATGCCTATTCTGTTACAGCATGTTATACTTGTTATGCCTGTTCCATTACAGCATGTTATGCTTGTTCTGTTACAGCATGTCATGCCTGTTATGCCTATTCCATTACAGCATGTTATACCTGTTGTACCTGTTATGTTACAGCATGTTATGCCTGTTATGCCTGCAATGTTACAACATGTTATGTCTGTTATGTCTATTCCATTACAGCATGTTATATGTGATATGCCTGTTCTGTTACAGCATGTTATACTTGGTATGCCTGATATGTTACACCATGTTATGCCTGTTGTGCTCGTTATGTTATGGCATCTTATACCTGTTATGTTACAGCATGTTATGCCTGTTGTGCCTATTACATTATGGCATGTTATGCTTGTTCTGTTACAGCATGTTATGCCCGTTATGCCTATTCCATTACAGCATGTTATACCTGTTATGCCTGTTCCATTACAGCATGTTATATCTGTTGTACCTGTTATGTTACAGCATGTTATGCCTGTTATGCCTGCAATGTTACATGTTATGTCTGTTATGTCTATTCCATTACAGCATGTTATATGTGATATGCCTGTTCTGTTACAGCATGTTATACTTGTTATGCCTGTTCAATGACTGCATGTTATACCTGTTATGCCTGTTACAGCATGTTATGCCTGCTGTGCCTGTTATGTTACAACATCTTATACCTGTTACATTACAGCATGTTATGTCTGTTGTGCCTGTTACATTATGGCATGTTATGCTTGTTATGCCTATTCCATTACAGCATGTTATACCGGTGTACCTGTTACATTACAGCATGTTATGCATGTTGTGTCTGTTACGTTACAGCATCTTATACCTGTTACGTTACAGCATGTTATGCCTGGTGTGCCTATCACATTATGGCATGTTATGCTTGTTATGCCTGTCATGCCTATTACGTTACACCATGTTATGCTTGTTATGCCTGTTCCATTACAGCATGTAATACCTGTTACATTACAGCATGTTATGTCTGTTACACTACAGCATGTTATGCCTGTTACATTACAGCATGTTATGCCTGTTATGCCTGTAACGTTACAGAATGTTATGCCTGTTATGCCTGTTACATTACGGCATGTTATGTCTGTTATGTTACTGCATGTTGCGCCTGTTATGTTACTGCATGTTATCCCTGTCATGTTACTGCATATTATGCCTGTTATGCCTGATATGTTACAGCATGTTATGCCTGCTACAGCATGTTATGCCTGTTATGTCTGTTATGTTACAGCATCTTATACCTGTTACGTTACAGCATGTTATGCCTGGTGTGCCTATTACATTATGGCATGTTGTGCTTGTTATGCCTATTCTGTTACATCATGTTATACTTGTTATGCCTGTTCCATTATAGCATGTTATACCTGTTAATGCCTGTTATGTTACAGCATGTTATGCCCGTTACATTACAGCATGTTATGCCTGTTCTGTTACAGCATGTCATGCCTGTTATGTTACAGCATGTTATGCCCATTATGCCTATTCCATTACAGCATGTTATGCCTGTTATGCCTGCAATGTTACAACATATTATGCCTGTTATGTCTATTCCATTGCAGTATGTTATATGTGATATGCCTGTTCTGTTACAGCATGTTATACTTGGAATGCCTGATATGTTACACCATGTTATGCCTGTTGTGCTCGTTATGTTACAGCATCTACCTGTTATGTTACAGCATGTTATGCCTGTTACATTATGGCATGTTATGCTTGGTATGCCTGTTATGCATATTCCGTTACAGCATGTTATACTTGCTATGCCTGTTCAATTACTGCATGTTATACCTGTTATGCCTGTTGCGTTACATGTTATGCCTGGTGTGCCTATTACATTATGGCATGTTATGCTTGTTATGCCTGTTATGCCTATCCCATTACAGCATGTTATACTTGTTATGCCTGTTCCTTTACAGCATGTTATACCTGTCTGACACTGCCAGGGAGTTTTTCCTTACCACAGTTGCTCTTGGGGTTGGTGAGGTTAGACCTTACCTGTGTGAAGCACTTTGAGGCAACTCTGTTGTGATTTCGCACTATATAAATGAAAATAAATTGAATTGAAAAAAATGCCTATTCCGTTACGTTATACTTCTTATCCCTGTTCCATTACAGCATGTTAAGCCTGTTATGCCTGTTACGTTACAGCATGTTATGCCAGTTACGTTACAGCATGTAATGCCTGTTGTGCCTGTTCCATTACAGCATGTTATGCCTGTTATGCCTGTTACGTTACAGCATCTTATGCCTGTTATGCATGGCAGTCATGCTGAATGATGTTGTGCCTGCAACATCGTTCAGCATGACTGGTTTGGTGGTGGGTCAGTGATGGTTTGTGGAGGCATGTCCCTGGAAGGACGCACAGACCTCTTCAGGCTGGACAACAGCACCTTGACTGCTACTGGGTATCAAGATGAAATCCTTGGAAACATTGTCAGACCCCATGCTTGTGCAGTGGGTTCCTGCACAGTAATGCCTGGCCTCATGCAGTAAGAGTATGCAGGCAGTTCCTGGAGGATAAAGAAATTGATACCATTGACTGAGCCCCACATTTGCCTGAGTGAAATCCAATAGAACACCTCTGGGACATTATGTTTCGGCCCATCTGACACTGCCAGGTTGCACCTCTGACAGTCCAAGTGATGCCCTGGTTCAGATCTGGGAGGAGATCCTCCAGGACATCATCCATCTCACAGCATTTTGTGATGGCATCATGAAACGTACATGAATCTGTTAGTTTGTGATACCATTTTTGTGACAGTATCAAAATAGTGAGGTGGGGGAGGGGGAGATCTGTGGGGGACAAGTCACATGCTTTTCTTCATGCCCCCGTCACGAAATGAGTCACATTTTAGTGACACGCTTTTTTAATTTTATTATTTCTCACCCTACCCCTTTCCCTAACCATAACCCCACAGACCCCCCCCTGCATTTTGTGATACCATCACAAAATAAATTCATGCCCTGTCACGGAAATGTGGCACTTTTCATGATGGTATCATGAACCATAGTTTAGGGGAAAGGGTTAGGTTATGGTTATGGTTAGAGGAAGGGGTAGGGTGAGAGATCCCACAACCTTCTTGCTGTGATGCAAGGAGGTTGTGGGATCGCTTCCTGCATGGTCCTTTCTGTGTGGAGTTTGCATGTTCTCCCCATGTTAGTGTGGGTTCCCTCCAGCTGTTCTGGCTTCCTTCCACTTGCAAAGACGTCCACGTTAGGTGAATTGGTGTTTAAATTGACCGTAGGTGTGAATGTGTCAGTATGTGGCCCTGCAATAGACTGGAGTCCTGTCCAGGGTGTACCCAGCCCTCACCCCGTGACTGCTACCACAGGCCCCCCACTGTGTGTATAGAGAATGAATTTTGGCCAAATTCATGTTTTGTCCTCAATCGGCTTTTGGCAAAAACAACTCCTCCCTTTATTCCTTGATGTTGCTGCTTTGATACAGTAACATTTTTGATAAAAGTGGAGTTTTTAATTAAAGCAGATAGGAAAGTATACAGTATTTGTGATGTGTACTCGTGTGCACAGAAACCCTCACAAATCAGCAGAATGTGTTTTTCCACTCACACACAGACCGTGCTGGAGTTCTGAGGCCACTTCACAAAGGTTCTTGAATTCAGATGAGCTCACTCATCAAAAGCAGACATTTACAATTTAAATGATGCTTTTGTAGAGCAGCACGCGATCACACACCTTTTATCTGTTTCTTTTATTCATCCATTGCTTCACACGTGGTCATCTGTCTTGATAAAAAAGAATCCATCTGAAGGTTTGAGCTGAACGGAAACACTACAGAGCTGAAATTTGGTCAATCAGGACATTTGTCAGGTTTGTAGATTTCACTTATTTGTTATCTTTCTTTAATGTGTGGTCCTGACAGAGCTTCAGCTTGTTGCCATCTGAGGATGTTGTGCTTTTTGTATGCAATATAATTTGATGTCGTATATGTTTGGTGATGCTCTGATGAATGATGCCATAAATGACGATGTGTGTTCCCGCCGAGCTGTGTGTAAAGCTCTGTGTACCAGCTGCGCTGTGTACAGTGCATCCAGGAAGTGTTCACATTGTTTCACTTTTTCCACATTTTGTTATGTTACAGCCTTATTCCAAAATGGAGTAAATTAATTTTCTCCCTCAAAATTCTACTCACAGAACCCCATAATGACAACATGAAAAGGTTTGTTTTAATTTTTTTGCAAATTTAGTAAGAATAAAAAAAAAAAGAAATCACATTGTTGTGTGGGCCGCTGAAGAGGAGGTACTGCTGGCCCACCACCACCAGAGGGCGCCCTGCTTGGAGTGCGGGCTCCAAGCACGAAAGGGCGCCAGACCTAGAAGAAGTGACAGCTGTCATTCATCCCCTGCACCAGCTGTCACTCGTTCATCATCATCACCACCATAAAAGCCGGACTGCAACTCCACCTCCTCGCCGAGAAATCGACTACCATTCCTGAGGTAATTTCTCTGCTGACTAACAACTTGAACTTCTATTGCAGCCGTTTTCCTGGAGTGTTGCCTTATCTGGAGGATTGGCGTTTGGTGTGACAGCGACGGCTTCGCCTCACACCCCATCTCAGATAAGTGGTTGACCAGGAGCTGCACGAGTGTGTGTGATTTGGAGGTGGAGGTGCTCCCTCCCATCAGTGTTGGACTGTGTATTACTGAGTGTGCGGACTCACACTCACACATCCTGTTTTTGCTCTCTGCCAGCAGTACCAGGGTCGACAGCCGGGGACAGAGGCCACCTGGGGATTCGGGACTTGGCGGCTCCGGTGTTCTTCAGGCCGTTGGTGGTGGAAGCCGTGTGGAGTACGGCTTCTCTCTCGTCGGGGGGGTCTCCTATCTTCGAGCCTGCCACACGTCACCTGGTGCTAATTGACTGTGCATATTTTCTGTATCTTTTCGTTGTGTAGTGTCACAACATTAAATTGTTACCTTTTGGTTTATTCATTGTCCGTTCATTTTTGCCCCCTGTTGTGGGTCCGTGCTACGACACCTTCACAACACATGTATATAAGTATTCACACCTTTTGCTCAGTACTTTGTTGATGTACCTTTGGCAGCAATTACAGCCTCAGGTCTTCTTCAATATGATGCCACAAGCTTGGCACATCTATCTTTGGGTAGTTTTGTCCATTCCTCTTTGCAGCACCTCTCAGTCTCCATATGGTTGGATGGGGAGTGTCGGTGCACAGCCCTTTTCAGATCTCTCCAGAGATGTTAAATTGGATTCAGGTCTGGGCTTTGTCTGGGCCACTCAAGGACATCCACAGAGTTGTCCTGAAGGCATTCCACTGATATCTTGGCTATGTGCTTAGCGTCATTGTCCTGCTGAAAGATGAACCATCACCTCAGTCTGAGGTCAAGAGCGCTCTGGAGCAGGTTTTCATCCAGGATGTCTCTGTACACTGCTGATTTATCTTTCTCTCAATCCTGACTAGTCTCCCAGTTCCTGTTGCTGAAAAACATCCCCACAGCATGATGCTCCCACCACCATGCTTCACTGTAGCAGTGTTGTATAAAGTACCGGAAAATCACACTTAAGTAAAAGTACAGATACCCATTTAAAAAATGACTTTGGTAGAAGTTCAAGTCACCGATTGAAATGCTACTCAAGTAAAAGTCTTAAAGTATCGATTATTTATTGTACTTAAGTATGACAAGTAATGTACAACTAAATGTACTCAAGTATTGAAAGTAAAGTACAAGTAAATGGCGCCCGACCAGGCTTGTCCGGGTGGCGGCGGCAGAAATCGGCCAGGAGGGCCGGGTCCAGGATGAAGCTCCTCTTCAGCCAGGAGCGTTCTTCGGGGCCGTACCCCTCCCAGTCCACCAAATACTGGAAGCCCCGGCCCATCCTACGGACATCCAAAAGCCGGCGTACAGTCCAAGCCGGCTCGCCATCGATGATCCGGGCAGGAGGCGGTGCCGGACCCGGAGTACAGAGGGGTGAGGTGTGATGTGGTTTTATCCGGGACACATGAAACACAGGATGGATCCGCAGTGAGGCCGGAAGCTGAAGCCTCACCGCGGCTGGACTGATGACCTTAAGGATCTTAAATGGGCCGATGTAACGGTCCTGTAGCTTGGGGGAGTCCACCTTGAGGGGAATGTCCTTTGTGGATAACCACACCTCCTGCCCTGGCCGATACGCAGGGGCCGGGGCCCGCCGACGGTCTGCATGGGCTTTTGCCCTCGTCCGGGCCTTTAGCAAAGCAGAACGGGCGGCACGCCACACCCGATGGCACTTCCGTAGGTGGGCCTGGACTGAGGGCACACCGACCTCTCCCTCAACCACCGGAAACAACGGGGGCTGATACCCCAGACATACCTCAAAAGGGGAGAGGCCGGTGGCTGAAGACACCTGGCTGTTATGAGTGTACTCGATCCAGGCCAAATGGGTACTCCAGGCCGCCGGGTGCGTGGCAGTCACGCAGCGCAAAGCCTGTTCCACCTCCTGGTTTACCCGTTCTGCTTGCCCGTTGGTCTGAGGGTGGTACCCGGATGAGAGACTCACCGTGGCCCCCAGTTCCCGGCAGAAGCTCCTCCAGACTTGCGAGGAGAACTGGGGACCGCGATCGGAGACGATGTCTGTTGGAATCCCATGCAGTCGGACGACGTGGTGGACCAGGAGGTCCGCTGTCTCCTGGGCTGTTGGGAGCTTCGGGAGGGCCACGAAGTGGGCCGCCTTGGAGAACCGGTCCACTATCGTGAGGATGGTGGTGTTGCCCTGGGACGGCGGGAGGCCCGTGACAAAATCCAGGCCGATGTGGGACCAGGGGCGATGAGGCACAGGCAGCGGCTGGAGTAGGCCTGGTGCCCTGCGATGGTCAGCCTTGGCGCAGGTGGTGCAGGCCTGGATATAATCCCGGACGTCGGCCTCTAGGGACGCCCACCAGAAGCGCTGCCGGACAACTGCCACGGTTCTTCGCACCCCTGGATGACAGGAGAGCTTGGAGCCGTGACAGAAGTCCAGGAATGCAGCCCTAGCTTCTGGTGGGACGTATAGTTTGTTCTTCGGCCCAGTTCCGGGGTCCGGGCTTCGTGCCAGGGCCTCCCGGACGGTTCTCTCTACGTCCCAGGTGAGGGTGGCCACGATAGTGGACTCCGGGATGATGGGTTCCGGTGGATCCGACAACTCCGCTTTGACTTCATCTTCATGTACCCGGGACAAGGCATCCAATCTCTGGTTCTTGGTCCCGGGACGGTAGGTGATCCGGAAGTCAAAACGGCCGAAGAACAGTGACCAGCGGGCTTGCCTGGGGTTCAGCCGCTTGGCGGTCCTGATATACTCCAGGTTCCGGTGGTCAGTGAAAACCGTGAATGGCACGGACGTTCCCTCCAACAGATGTCTCCACTCTTCAAGAGCCTCTTTCACCGCAAGGAGTTCTCGATTGCCGACATCATAGTTCCGTTCGGCCGGGGTCAACCTGCGGGAAAAATAGGCACACGGGTGAAGGACCTTATCGGTCTTCCCGCTCTGGGAAAGCACAGCTCCTATCTCTGAGTCCGAGGCATCCACTTCAACCACTAACTGGCGACTAGGATCGGGCTGCACCAGAACGGGTGCAGACGAGAAGCGCCGTTTCAACTCCTTGAACGTGGCATCGCAACGATCCGACCAGGTGAAGGGGACTTTTGGTGAGGTCAGGGCTGTCAGGGGGCTAACTACCTGACTGTAGCCCTTAATGAACCTCCTGTAGAAATTTGCAAAGCCGAGGAACTGTTGCAGCTTCCTACGGCTAGTGGGTTGGGGCCAGTCTCTCACCGCCGCAACCTTGGCCGGATCAGGAGCGACGGAGTTGGGGGAGATGATAAACCCCAGGAAGGACAAAGCTGTGGGGTGAAACTCACACTTCTCGCCCTTCACAAACAGCCGGTTCTCCAACAACCGCTGCAGGACCTGACGTACATGCCGGACATGAGTCTCAGGATCCGGAGAAAAGATGAGTATATCGTCTAGATATACGAAGACGAATCGGTGCAGGAAATCCCGCAAGACATCATTAACTAATGCTTGGAACGTCGCGGGGGCATTTGTGAGGCCGAACGGCATGACCAGGTACTCAAAGTGACCTAACGGGGTGTTGAATGCCGTCTTCCACTCGTCTCCCTTCCGGATCCGAACCAGGTGATACGCATTTCTAAGATCCAATTTAGTGAATATTTGGGCTCCATGCAGGGGCGTGAACACTGAATCCAACAGGGGCAATGGGTATCGATTACGAACCGTGATTTCGTTCAATCCCCTATAATCAATGCATGGACGAAGTCCGCCGTCTTTTTTACCCACAAAAAAGAAACCTGCACCCATCGGGGAGGTGGAATTCCGGATCAACCCGGCGGCTAAAGAGTCCCGGATGTAGGTCTCCATTGATTCGCGCTCAGGTCGTGAGAGGTTGTACAGCCTGCTGGACGGGAACTCAACGCCTGGAACCAAATCAATGGCACAATCGTACGGACGGTGGGGGGGAAGGGTGAGCGCCAGATCCTTACTGAACACATCTACAAGGTCGTGGTACTCCACCGGCACCGTCCCTAGATTGGGCGGGACTCTGACCTCCTCCTTAGCCTGGGAACCGGGAGGAACCGAGGAACCTAAACATACCCGATGGCAGGTCTCGCTCCACTGAACCACTACCCCGGACGGCCAATCGATCCGGGGATTGTGTTTTAACATCCAGGGGAACCCTAGAATCACGCGGGAGGTAGCAGGAGTCACAAAAAACTCGATCTCCTCCCGGTGATTTCCTGACACCACCAGAGTTACTGGTGGTGTCTTATATGTGATTGGAGGGAGTAGGGAGCCATCTAGTGCCCGCACCTGCACAGGCGAGGTAAGCGCCACCAGAGGGAGCCCTATCTCCCTGGCCCATCTGCTGTCTAACAGATTCCCTTCAGAGCCCGTGTCCACCAGTGCTGGGTTCTTCAGGGTTAAATCCTCATAAAGGATTGTAACTGGGAGTCGTGTGGCAATGTGGGTGTGTCCCACGTGAATGTCTCGGCCCACCCCTAGCCCAGTTTCTAGGGGCGGGCGTTGGTGTTTAACCGCTCGGGGCAGTCTCTTACCTGATGCTCTATCGAGCCACAAACAAAACACGCTCCGCAGGCCAGCCTCCTCTGTCTATCTGGTGCCCTAAATGTGGCCCTGCTCGTGTCCATAGCTTCGTCAGCAGGGGGAGCTGTAACCACACGGAGCGTAGGGGCCGTGGAGCGTGGGGAGGGTGGAACGCGGTCGGAACCGGAAGGGAGAGGGACGGCGCGTGCCCGGCCACGCCCTTCGTCTCGTTCCCGACGGCGTTCTTCTAACCGATTGTCTAATCGTATAACGAGATCGATAAGCCCATCTAAATCCCGCGGTTCGTCCTTGGCCACCAGGTGCTCCTTTAGGACCAATGACAGTCCGTTTACGAAGGCGGCGCGGAGGGCAGTGCTATTCCAGCCGGACCTCGCAGCCGCGATGCGGAAGTCGACTGCATAGGCAGCTGCGCTCCGGTGCCCGTCTCATTGACAGCAGCACGGCTGAAGCGGTCTCTCCTCTATTTGGGTGATCGAACACTGTTCTGAACTCCCTCACAAACCCATCATATGTCTGAAGGAGCAGTGAATTCTGCTCCCAGAGCGCTGTAGCCCAAGCGCGTGCCTCACCGCGAAGCAGGTTTATTACATAAGCTATCTTGCTGGCATCAGTCGCGTACATGACAGGACGTTGTGCGAAGACGAGCGAACACTGCATAAGGAAGTCCGCGCACGTCTCCGCACAACCTCCGTACGGCTCTGGAGGGCTTATGTATGCTTCCGGGGAAGGTGGGAGGGGGCGTTGAACGACCTGTGGAACGTCACTGTTACGCACAGGGTCGACAGGAGGGAGAGCCGCAGCAGCGCCCTGAGGGCGCGCTTCCACCTGCGCGGCGAGAGCCTCCACCCTGCGGTTAAGGAGGATGTTCTGCTCGGTCATTAAATCCAACCGAGCCGTGAAAGCAGTGAGGATCCGCTGCAACTCACCGATCATTCCTCCTGCGGACGCCTGTGCGCCCTGTTCTTCCATTGGCCGTTCAACAGCCGGTTGACGCCCCTCGGGATCCATGACGTTGGCCGAGATATCCTGTTGGGAAAGTGTAGGTACACAGACCCACAACAGGGGGCGCAAATGAACGGACAATGGAGTAGGTCAAATAACAACACTTTACTGTTGTGAATGTGCACAACAAATACAACAGATTACAACAATAGACAAAAGTCAATTTACAAAGGTGTCGTGTGGGCAGGCTCGAAGATAGGAGACGCCTGTCCAAAGCAGAACCGGAACCACACCATTTCCTCCGCCACCAGACCCCGGGAATACTGGAGCCGCCAAGTCCCGAACTCCCAGGTGGCCACTGCCTCCGCGTGTCGGACCTGGTACTGCTGGCGAGGAACAAAAAGCAATTAAATGAGGGCGCGTTTGCACCCAGGAATCCGTATGACAGGAAAGCTACCTCCACCTCTCGTTGGAAAAGTAGTCCACGAAAAAACGCACAAAGTTATAATGAATACTGTCGAACAGTTAGCTGAGGTACGTTACCTTCCAGGTAGAACGATATCTCGGCAAAGAGGTGGAGGCGTCATCCTGCTGATATTCCCCTGCTGATCAGATGATGGGTAACAGCTGTTGCAGGTGATGCGTGACAGCTGTCACCCTGGCTGCTCCTGTGAGGCGACTGCGCCCTCTCGTGCCTGAAGCCCGCACTTCAGGCAGGGCGCCCTCTGGTGGTGGGCCAGCAGTACCTCCTCTTCTGGCGGCCCACACAACAGTTACATGGTTTTATCTTTTCTGTTGTGTTTTGTTTCATTAGGTTCTTTTTGTTTCTTTCTCTAAAATTGTATTGTAACATTATTAGTCTATTATTATTGACTATTATTGTCTATTATGTAGACTATTATTGTTGTTGCTATAATATATGAATAAAAATAAATTTAAAAAATTACAATTTGACTCTTTTATGACAACGAATGCTGAGCCATTAATTATACATAAAACAAATCAACATAAACGTGCTGATGCGAACAACTTAATGCTAACTTAACATTGAAAACACCATAGACATTATTCTGTCCTCCAACGTGCGTGCCGACTATGCATGAGATGACAGATAGCTAAACAGTCAGTAATCGCAGGTTGAATGATGAGCCATACGAGGGGAATAAAGTTCAGTCTTCTTTTCTCTGGAATGTCTTGGACACAGCTTCTGAATTACTGAATCTGTGAAACTAATCACAAAATAACATTTGGCTTAGCATAACTACCTTTGTCAGTACAATTAACGTAATTCTCAATGACACGGCAACTCACATAAATAAAGTCAGAACATAAAGTACAAAATCCTGAGAGAGTGGTAATTAAATCAATGCATAGCTACAACATAGATAACTTGACAACACAGCAAAGGTAATGGGGTGAGCTGCTTATGTTACACAGCATCACAAAGTGTACATAAACACACAATATTCAGAAACACTGAATCATTAAACTTAGATTAACTACATTACTTACAAGCAATACTTCTAGAAGGCGTCAAACAAGCAGATGGTTCAAGAATGCACAGGCATGAAAATGCTCTCCAGTGTATCTAAACCATGTGGCTGAACAGGAAGTTGACTGAAGACCACATGACCACTTTCGGCTTATGAACGCTGACTCAAGACCATCTGACCACTCTCAGCCAATGAACTGGCGGCTTCTTACAGACCAGGAACTACCTGTGCTGCTATGTTACAAATGACCACTAGGTGTCACTATAAAACCAGGACAAATTTCTTACTGATACCATTACAGACATGCTAACACGTTAGCGTCTGTCCCGTTTTTAAGTTATAAAATACATCTATCAACTGTGTCAGAAGACCATAACAGGTCGGTTTAACATAAAAATATTAAATATTACTCACAGACATATGATCTTCAGGGTTTTAGCGGGAAAAAATTAGGATAAAGCGAAATAAAATCCACAAATCGTAGATCGAAGCACTGCTTCGACCTGCGAATCACTGCTTCAACCTGCGAATCACTGCTTCGATTGGTTCAAGGTTCAAAGCAAAACCGTGCTGCAGAAAAGTTGATTACAGACCCGCTGCAGGTCTGTAATCAATGTAGAGAAATGATCATTTTCCTGACAAACACGCCACAAGTGCGCAACTGCAAAAATACCGGACATGCCTCATGACAAATCGGCCTGACTTCGTTGCAATCACTCGTAATCAGTGGTGTCTCTGGGTGAAAACATTACTTTTTTCGTGTGTGTGTGTGTGTGTGTGTGTGTGTGTGTGTGCGCATGTTTTTTTTGTAACGAGTAACGGCATGGCACATAGAAAATGTATCGGAGTAGAAGTATGCAATTAAGGTCGGAAATGTAGTGAAGTAAAAGTGAAAGTAAGCTGAATTTAAAAAACTCAAGTAAAGTACAAAGTCTCCCAAAATGTACTTAAGTGCAGTAGTAAAGTATTTTTACTTTGTTACTATACAACACTGCACTGTAGGGATGATGCCTGGTTTCCTCCAAACACGACGCCTGGCATTCACACCAAAAGTGAATTTTGTTTCTCATGGTCTGAGAGGCCTTCAGGCACCTTTTTGCAAACTCCAGCTGTGCTGCCATGTGCCTTTTACTAAGGAGTGGCTTCTGTCTGGCCACTCTACCATACAGGCCTGATTGGTGGATTGCTGCAGAGATGGTTGTCCTTCTGGAAGGTTCTCCTCTCTACACAGAGGAAAGCTGGAGCTCTGACAGAGTGACCATTGGGTTCTGGTCATCTCCCTGACTAAGGCCCTTCCCTCCCGATTGCTCAGTTTTGACGTATGGCCAGCTCTACATTGCAAAAAAGGGGTTTCTAAAAACAAGATAAAAACACTAAATCAGAGAGAAAAGATCTGTCCATGTGGCAGTATAATTTCAGCTGGCAAGATTTATTTAATTAAAATTTGTTATGTGGGCCGCTGAAGAGGAGGTACTGCTGGCCCACCACCACCAGAGGGCGCCCTGCTTGGAGTGCGGGCTCCAAGCACGAGAGGGCACCAGACCCAGAAGAAGTGACAGCTGTCACTCATCCTCAGCACCAGCTGTCACTCGTTCATCATCATCATCATCACCATAAAGGTCGGACTGCAACTCCACCTCCTCGCCGAGAAATCGACTACCGAAGAGGTAATTTTATCTGCGGACTCATATCATTGAGTGATAATCTGAACTTCTCTTGCAGCCGTTATCCTGTGGTGTTCGTCCTTATCTGTGGGATTGGCGTTTGGTGTGACAGCGACGGCTTCGCCTCACACCCCAAACCAGATAAGTGGATTAAACAGGAGCTGCACGAGTGTGTGATTGGAGGTGGAGGTGCTCCCTCCTAACTGTGTGCAGACTGTGGATTACTGAGTGTGCGGACTCACACTCATTCATCTTGTCTTTGCTTTCTGCCAGCAGTACCAGGGTCGACAGCCGAAGACAGAGGCCACCTGGGGACTCGGGACTTGGCGACTCCAGTGTTCTTCAGACCGTTGGTGGTGGAAGCCGTGTGGGACGCGGCTTCTCTCTCGTCGGGGGTCTTCTATCTTCGAGCCTGCCCACACATCACCTGGTGTTAAATGACTTTACAAATTTTGTGTATTTAGTTGTGTGTTGTCACAACATTAAATTGTTACTTTTTGGCTTATTCATTGTCCATTCATTTGCGCCCCCTGTTGTGGGTCCGTGCTACGTCACCTTCCCAACAGGATTTCTCGGCTATTCGTCATGGATTCCGAGGGGCATCAACCCGAGCTTGAACGGCCAATGGAAGAGCCAGGAGCGCAGGCGTCATTGGGAGGCGTGTTGAGTGAGCTGCAGCAGATCTTAACCGCCTTCACGGCTCGGCTAGATTTAGTGACCCAGCAGAATGTTCTCCTTAACCGGTGGGTGGAGGCTCTCACTGCCAGGGTGGAAGCGCGCGATCAGGGCGCTGCTGCAGCCACTCCTCTTGCTGATCCTGGGCCCGTAACAGACGCTCCACTGGTCATTCAACGACCCCCCCCCCACCGTCCCCTGAAGCATACATAAGCCCTCCGGAACCGTACGGGGGCTGTGTTGAGACGTGCGCAGACTTCCTCATGCAGTGTTCGCTCGTCTTTTCACAGCGTCCTGTCATGTACGAGTCAGACGCCAGCCGGGTGGCTTATGTTATTAATCTGCTTCGAGGAGAGGCACGCGCCTGGGCTACGGCGCTTTGGGAGCAGAATTCACGGCTCCTAACGTCTTATGCTGGGTTTGTACGGGAGTTCAAACAAGTGTTTGACCATCCCAACAGAGGCGAGACCGCTTCGAGCGTGCTGCTGTCAATGAGAAAGGGGCGTCGCAGCGCAGCCGAGTATGCAGTCGACTTCCGCATCGCGGCAGCGAGGTCCAGCTGGAATAACGTTGCGCTCCGCGCAGCCTTCGTAAAGTGGACCTGTCTCCTGGTCCTGAAGGAGCACCTGCTGGCTAAGGAGGAACCGCGGGATTTTGACGGGCTTGTCAATTTAGTTATACGCTTAGACAACCGTTTAAATGAGCATCGTCGGGAGCAGGCCGGGGGGCGTGACCAGGCACGAGCCGTCCCTCCCCCTTCCGGTTCCGAAAAGGTGACGTCGTCCCCACGCTTCACTGCCAGAGAGCTCCGTGTGGCTACAGCTCCCCCTGCTGAGGAGGCTATGGACACGAGCAGGGCCAAAGTTAAGACAAACATCAGACAAAGGAGGCTGGCCCGCGGGGAGTGTTTTGTCTGCGGCTCTTGTGAGCACATGCAGAAGGACTGCCCCAAACGGTCAAACTACAACGGCTGTCCTTAGAAACTGGGCTAAGGGTGGGCCATAACACGCACGCGGGGAAACCCCGCAAATCTGCACGAATCCCAGTAACGATCCTTTGTGGGGATTTAACCCTTCACGCCCCAGCACTGGTAGACACGGGGTCGGAAGGGAATCTGCTGGATAGCAGATGGGCAAAGGAAGTAGGGCTCCCCCTGGTGGCTCTGCCGGCACCATTGCAGGTGCGAGCACTAGATGGCACCCTGCTTCCGTTAATCACACATCAGACACAGCCTGTGACCTTGGTTGTGTCTGGAAATCACAGGGAGGAGATCGTGTTCCATGTAACACCTTCTACCTCCCGAGTGATTTTGGGATTTCCATGGATGGTGAAGCACAATCCCCGGATAGATTGGCCGTCCGGGGTTGTGACGCAGTGGAGCGAAACCTGCCACCGGGAGTGTTTAGGATCCTCGGTTCCTCCCGGCGCGACGGCTAATGAGGAGGTTAAAGTCCCCCCCAATCTATCGGCGGTGCCAAAGGAGTACCACGGTCTTGCTCACGTCTTCAGCAAAGATCTGGCGCTCACTCTTCCCCCGCACTGACCGTACGATTGTGCCATCGATTTGGTCCCGGGCGCTGAGTACCTGTCCAGTAGGTTGTACAACCTCTCACGTCCGGAACGCGAATCAATGGAGACCTACATCCGGGACTCTTTAGCTGCTGGACTGATCTGGAACTCCACCTCCCCGATGGGTGCTGGTTTCTTTTTTGTGGGCAAAAAGGACGGCGGACTCCGTCCATGCATTGATTACAGAGGGCTGAACGAGATCACGGTTCGCAACCGATACCCGTTACCTCTGTTGGATTCAGTGTTCACGCCCCTGCATGGAGCCCAAATTTTCACAAAATTGGATCTTAGAAACGCGTACCACCTGGTTCGGATCCGGAAGGGAGACGAATGGAAGACGGCGTTTAACACCCCGTTAGGTCACTTTGAGTACCTGGTCATGCTGTTCGGCCTCACTAACGCCCCCGCGACGTTTCAAGCTTTGGTAAATGACGTCTTGCGGGACTTCCTGCATCGGTTCATCTTCGTATATCTGGACGATATACTCATCTTTTCCCCGGACCCTGAGACCCATGTCCAGCATGTACGTCAGGTCCTACAGCGGTTGTTGGAGAACCGGCTGTTTGTGAAGGGCGAGAAGTGCGAGTTCCACCGCACTTCTTTGTCCTTCTTGGGGTTCATCATCTCCTCCAACTCCGTCGCCCCTGATCCGGCCAAGGTTGCGGTGGTGAGAGATTGGCCCCAACCAACAAGCCGCAGGAAATTGCAGCAGTTCCTCGGCTTTGCAAATTTCTACAGGAGGTTCATTAAAGGCTACAGTCAGGTAGTTAGCCCCCTGACTGCCCTGACCTCCCCCTGACCTCCACCAAGGTCCCCTTCACCTGGTCGGATCGGTGCGAAGCCGCGTTCCAGGAGTTGAAACGCCGGTTCTCGACTGCACCAGTTCTGGTGCAGCCTGATCCTGATCGCCAGTACATAGTGGAAGTGGACGCTTCTGACTCAGGGATAGGAGCCATGCTGTCCCAGAGCGTGGAGGCTGATAAGGTTCTCCATCCTTGTGCCTATTTTTCCCGCAGGTTGACCCCAGCTGAACGGAACTATGACGTCGGCAATCGGGAGCTCCTCGCGGTGAAGGAGGCTCTTGAAGAGTGGAGACACCTGCTGGAGGGGGCGTCGTTGCCTTTCACGGTTTTCACGGACCATCGGAACCTGGAGTACATCCGGACCGCCAAGCGGCTGAACCCCAGGCAAGCCCGCTGGTCTCTGTTCTTCGGGCGCTTTGACTTCCGGATCACGTACCGCCCCGGGACCAAAAACCAAAAATCGGATGCATTGTCCCGGGTGCACGAAGAAGAAGCCAAGGCGGGGCTGTCGAACCCCACCGAGACCATCATCCCCAAGTCCACTGTCGTGGCCTCCCTCACCTGGGACGTGGAGAAGACCGTCCGGGAGGCCCTGGCAAGGAGCCCGGACCCGGGGACCGGCCCCAAGAACAGAATGTACGTCCCACCAGAGGCAAGTGCTGCCGTATTGGACTTCTGTCACGGGTCCAAGCTCTCCTGTTATCCCAGAGTGCGTAGGACCGTGGCAGTGGTCCAGCAGCGCTTCTGATGGGCGTCCCTGGAAACCGACATTCGGGACTACGTCCAGGCTTGTACCATCTGCACCAGGGGCAAGGCAGACCATCGGAGGACCTCGGGACTCCTCCAACCCCTGCCGGTGCCTCACCGCCCCTGGTCTCACATCGGCCTGGACTTCATCACGGGCCTCCCGCCATCACAGGGCAACACCATTATTCTCACGATAGTGAACCGGTTCTCCAAGGCGGCCCACTTCGTGGCCCTCCCGAAGCTCCCGACGGCCCAGGAGACGGCAGACCTCCTGGTCCACCACGTCATGCGGCTGCATGGGATACCATCGGACATTGTATCAGATCGTGGTCCCCAGTTCTCTTCGCAGGTTTGGAAGAGTTTCTGTAAGGAGCTGGGGGCCACCGTGAGTCTCTCGTCCGGGTACCACCCCCAGACAAACGGCCAGGCAGAGCGGGCTAACCAGGAGTTGGAACAGGCCCTTCGCTGCGTCACCTCTGCGCACCCGGCGGCCTGGAGTCACCATCTGGCCTGGATCGAGTATGCCCATAACAGCCAAGTCTCGCCTGCTACCGGCCTCTCCCCTTTTGAGGCATGTTTGGGGTACCAGCCCCCATTGTTCTCGCTGGTGGAGGGAGAGGTCGGTGTGCCCTCGATCCAGGCCCACCTCAGGAGGTGCCGCCGGTTGTGGCGGACCGCCCGCTCTGCCCTGTTAAAGGCCCGGACGAGGGCCAAGACCCATGCGGACCACCGGCGTTCCCCGGCCCCCACATACCAGCCCGGGCAGAAGGTGTGCCTCTCGACTAAGGACATCCCTCTCCGTGTGGACTCCCCAAAACTGAAGGACAGATTCATTGGACCCTTTCGAATCCTCAAGATCATCAACCTGGCCGCAGTGAAGCTCCAACTCCCAGCTTCACTGCGGATCCACCCTGTGTTTCATGTGTCCCGTCTCAAACCACACCACACCTCGCCCCTCTGTGCTCCGGGACCTACGCCGCCTCCTGCCCGGCTCATTGACGGGGAGACTGCTTGGACAGTCCGCAGGCTCCTGGACGTCCGTCGTAAGGGCCGGGGGTTCCAATATCTGGTGGACTGGGAGGGGTATGGACCTGAAGAACGCTCCTGGGTGAAGAGGAGCTTCATCCTGGACCCGGCCCTCCTGGCCGATTTTTACAAGAGACATCCGGACAAGCCTGGTCGGACGCCAGGAGGCGCCCGTTGAGGGGGGGTCCTGTTATGTGGGCCGCTGAAGAGGAGGTACTGCTGGCCCACCACCCCCAGAGGGCGCCCTGCTTGGAGTGCGGGCTCCAAGCACGAGAGGGCGCCAGACCCAGAAGAAGTGACAGCTGTCACTCATCCTCAGCACCAGCTGTCACTCGTTCATCATCATCATCATCACCATAAAGGCCGGACTGCAACTCCACCTCCTCGCCGAGAAATCGACTACCGAAGAGGTAATTTTCTCTGCGGACTCATATCATTGAGTGATAATCTGAACTTCTCTTGCAGCCGTTATCCTGTGGTGTTCGTCCTTATCTGTGGGATTGGCGTTTGGTGTGACAGCGACGGCTTCGCCTCACACCCCAAACCAGATAAGTGGATTAAACAGGAGCTGCACGAGTGTGTGATTGGAGGTGGAGGTGCTCCCTCCTAACTGTGTGCAGACTGTGGATTACTGAGTGTGCGGACTCACACTCATTCATCTTGTCTTTGCTTTCTGCCAGCAGTACCAGGGTCGACAGCCGAAGACAGAGGCCACCTGGGGACTCGGGACTTGGCGGCTCCGGTGTTCTTCAGGCCGTTGGTGGTGGAAGCCGTGTGGGACGCGGCTTCTCTCTCGTCGGGGGTCTTCTATCTTCGAGCCTGCCCACACGTCACCTGGTGTTAACTGACTTTACAAATTTTGTGTATTTCGTTGTGTGTTGTCACAACATTAAATTGTTACTTTTTGGCTTATTCATTGTCCGTTCATTTGCACCCCCTGTTGTGGGTCCGTGCTACGACACCTTCCCAACAAAAATTGTTAAATCTAGAAAGAAGATTAGAGTGAAAAGTTGAACACTTAAAATAAGAAATTAACTCTTAAAACAGGATAATTTATCACTTCTAAATCTGTTTTTTCTATGTTTGTAAGAACCAAATAATTTGCAGTGTAGAAAGAGTCCTGGTGGTTCTGAATGTCGTCCATTTATGGATGATGGGGGCCACTGTGCTCAGTGGGACTTTCAAAGCAGCAGAAATGTTTCTGCACCATTCCCCAGATGTGTGGTTCAAGACAATCGTCTCAGAAGTCTACAGACAATTCCTTTGACTTCATGCTTGGTTTGTGCTCTGACATGCACTGTCAACTGTGGGACCTTATATGTAGACAGGTGCATGTCTTTCCAAACTATGTCCAATCAACTGAATTTACCCCAGGTGGATTCCAATTAAGCTGTAGAAACATCTCAAGGATGATCAGTGGAAACAGGAGGCACCTGAGCTCAATTTTGAGTCTCATGTCAAAGGCTGTGAATACTTATGTACAGGTGATTTCTTATTTTTTGTTTTTTTAATTTTCAAAAATGTAACAAAAAAAACATTTCACATTGTCATTATGGGGTGTTATGTGTAGAATTTTGATGAATTTTTCATCCATTTTGGAACAAGCTTGTAATATAACAAGATGTGGAAAAAGTGAAGTACTGTGAATACTTTCCGGATGCACCGTACGTGGATAATGTGCATTTGTGTGTGTGTAGTATGACAGGTGCAGTGCTGGATTCACACAGACTGTCTGTGAAAACCTGGACAGACGAGGAGAGTGAGCATGCTGACAGCATCATTAGCAGGTAAACAGACACAACCTTCAAGCCTTTACAGCCCAATTCCACAAACAACAATTTATTTGAATCTAGTTTGAGTTATTCCAGCCATAGCTCAATAACTATACAACCCCAATTTCAATGAAGTTGGGACATTGTGCTAAATGTAAATAAAAACAGAATACAATGATTTGCAAATCCTCTTCAACCTGTATTCAACTGAATACATCACAAAGACAAGCTATTTAATGTTCAAACCGATAAACTTTATTGTTTTTGTACAAATATTTGCTCATTTTGAAATGGATGCCTGCAGCATGTTTCAAAAAAGTTGGGACAGGGCAACAAAAGACTGGGAAAGTTGATGAATGCTCAAAGAACACCTAATTGGAAACAGGTGAGTGTCATGATTGGGTATAAAAGGAGCATCACCAAAAGGCTCAGCCGTTCACAAGCAAAGATGGGGTGAGATCACCACTTTGTGAACAACTGCATGAAAAAATAGTCCAACAGTTTAAAAACAATGTTTCTCAATGTTCAATTGCAAGGAATTTAGGGATTCCATCATCTACAGTCCATAATATAATCAGAAGATTCAGCGAATCTGGAGAACTTTCTACACGTAAGCGGCAAGGCCGAAAACCAACATTGAATGCCCGTGACCTTTGATCCCTCAGGCGGCACTACATTAAAAACCGACATCATTGTGTAAAGGATCTGACGGTGTGGCTCAGGAACACTTCAGAAAACCATTGTCAGTTAACACAGTTCATTGCTACATCTACAAGTGCAAGTTAAAACTCTATCATGCAAAGTGAAAGCCATACATCAACAACATCCAGAAACACCGCCGCCTTCTCTGGGCCCGAGCTCATTTGAAATGGACAGACGCAAAGTGGAAAAGTGCGCTGTGGTCTGATGAGTCCACATAGGAAGTCCATAGTTTGACACTGTGCTGCTCTGTGAACAACCTCAACTTGAACATAAACAAAACAAAAGAACTGATAATAGACTTCAGGAAGAACAGGATCGATTACCCGCCCCTCTTCATAAAAGGTGACTCAGTGGAAATTGTTCAAAGCTATAAATTTCTGGGTATACACATCACAAACACACTCTCCTGGACAGTGCACACAACAGATCTAATCAAGAAGGCATCGCAACGCTTTCACTTTCTCAGAATCCTAAGGAAACACCATCTCAGCAGAGCAGTAATGGCGTCCTTCTACCACGCTGTCATCGAGAACATGCTGACCTACGGAGTCACAGTCTGGTATGCAGCTTGTACAGCAGCAGAAAGAAGCACTCTACAAAGGATGTGTTATGTGTCGGACGCAGCCCGGAGAACCGACCAGCGTTTGAAGGACCCAGTATGAAATAAGTAGAGCATGGTACAAAGGATAACAGAGTTTAATAAACATAACAGTGATGTGATAAATATAAAAGTGCGCGGTCTGGCGTGGTGGATTGCGGTGCGCTCCCAGCAGCGCTAACGGTCCGGAGCCAGAACCAGTTCGGACCCAAGGACCCCGCCGACACCCCCCAGGTGGCCGTGACAAACCGAGTCTGTGAATGAAGAAATCATCTTGTGAGTCCACACTCAACACACAGAGAGAACGCTCAAAGGTGTACAAACAGCAAACACTTCCTGGCTTAATTACTAATCAGCTTCCCACCCTGCAGGCATGGAACACCCTGTTCACAAACTCACTGCAGTGGAAGCTAATTAAAACGACTAACATAACAGCTCAATATAACAAGGTGTGAGGGACACCACATTTACTGACTGTATAAATGTTAGTCACAAAATCTAACGTACCTCAGGAAGTGTGCTGACGAGTGTGAGACCTCACCCCCTCCTATTTCACAGACCATGCATCAAACCTGGACGTTCTCTGCATCCACTGATGATGAGATGGCTCTTGAGACGACGATCTCACCCGTCTGGTCACAAGGTCGAGTCTCTGGCAAATACACACTGTGTACTCCAGTCTTAAATGCCACCATGTTCCAATCCATGTAGATGCACCACAGCTGTGAGTCCTGACGAGCTGCAGGTGATCAGGGTGAGGTCCTGATATCTCAGCCACACAGCCACTCAGTCCCAAATGCGCACCACCTGGAAGGAAAACCAAAAGACAGACAAAAGTCAGCCAGGCACGCCAGCCACAACAGGATGGTGGAAACAACACAAAAGATTATTGGCTGTCCTCTTCCCTCCCTGGAAGAAGTTGCAGGTGCTTGATACCTTTCCAGAGCCAAAAACATTTTAAAAGACTCTTCACATCATGGAGACAAAATATTCAACCTTATGCCCTCAGGCAGGCGGTACAGAGCTATAAAAACACACACGAACAGACTTTTGAACAGTTTTTACCCCAGAGCCATACAACATTTAAACAAACTGCAACCACACTGACAACCTTGGGACAATATAGAATAGGGACTGTGCAATAATGCTTTTTTTTTTAACCTATTAGTTTTACTATGTCTAATCATCATTTGACACTTAAGGCTGTATTATTCATTGTGATTGTTATTATTGTATTATGTGTGTGTGGGTGTGTGTGTGTGTGTGTCATTACATGTATGTGTGTTTGCATGATGGGTAT
This sequence comes from Thalassophryne amazonica, assembly GCF_902500255.1. NCBI lineage: Eukaryota > Metazoa > Chordata > Actinopteri > Batrachoidiformes > Batrachoididae > Thalassophryne > Thalassophryne amazonica. Next base: position 90,176,560 of record NC_047113.1, on the reverse strand, counting down.
GTGTGTGTGTTGCTATGCCACTGTAATGAGTCTTCTGCAATTTTGTTGTATCACTTGTACAATGACAATAAAGCCTATTCTATTCTATTCTATTTCAAATTGTTTTTGGAAATCATGGACTTGTGCTCTGGACAAAAGAGGAAAAAGACCATCCAGATTGTTACCAGCGATAAGTTCAAAAGCCAGCATCTGTGATGTTATGGGGGTGCGTTAGTGCCCATGACATGGGCAACTTACACATCTGTGATGGCACCATCAATGCTGAAAGGTCCATCCAGGTTTTGGAGCAACACATGCTGCCATCCAAGCAACGTCTTTTTCAGGGACGTCCCTGCTTATTTCAGCAAGACAATGCCAAGCCACATTCTGCACGTTACAACAGCGTGGCTTCGTAGTAAAAGAGTGCAGGTACTAGACTGGCCTGCCTGCAGTCCAGACCTGTCGCCCATTGAAAATGTGTGCCACATTATGTAGTGCAAAATATAACAGTGGAGATCCCGGACTGTTGAACAACTGAAGTCGTACATCAAGCAAAAATGGGAAAGAATTCCACCTACAAAGCTTAAACAATTAGTGTCATCAGTTCCCAAATGCTTATTGAGTGTTGTTAGAAGGAAAGGTGATATAACACAGTGGAAAACATACCACTGTCCCAGCTTTTTTGAAACATGTTGCAGGCATCTATTTCAAAATGAGCAAATATTTGCACAAAAACAATAAAGTTTATCAGTTTGAACATTAAATATCTTGTCTTTGTGGTGTATTCAATTGAATATAGGTTGAAGAGGATTTGCAAATCATTGTATTTGTTTTTATTTACATTTTTCACAACGTCCCAACTTAATTAGAACTTGGGTTCCCCCAATGGCCTGCAGTTTTCCAAATATCTGTTTGGAAAACTTGACCCACTCAGGAGTGGTGGGAGGAAGAGTGAGGGCATTGATGGTTAGAATCACAGACACACAGTGAGACACTTTCTGATGTTCAGTAGATGATCAGATGCTCTGTGGCACCTGTCTAGAACTGAGATTTCCACATGGGCAGAAATGTGTTTTGGAGTGCCTTTCATTGGAGAGTGGTGTCAGCTCAGAACATGGTGCCATTTTGGGCCTAACTTTGCTGAACTACTGAATGGACCTTTTATGTTTTCAACATTTTTTTTTAAATCAAAAATGACTGTTTCAAAAGTCTTAAAAAAATCAAGGCACATGAATGAGGATTTTATTCATGTTTTCTTCTGACATTATGCAGTTAAACATAACCAAATGAAGGGCAATATCTTTACTGTTTTAATAATTCAGTGAAAGCCCCTTATAAGGGAACACAAATTGAGACAGTGGAACCAACAAGTCATCTTGAGTCATGGAGTGGCGATATTGTGGAGTGTAAAATTAATGATAAATGGCTTTTCAAGGAAGATTTTGCACAATGGCTTCAACCAGTACCAGGAAATGTGTTGGAGGCACAGCGCCGTTCGTACAGGAAGTCCTTCAAAATCATCACAGTGGGAATCAAGGCAGTGGAAGCACATATGAGTGAGGTAATAATAATAATGATAATAATAATAATAATAAGAAGAATAAGAATGATAACTAGAGCAGTGCAGTCATATAGTTCAAATCTCTGCCAATTCCACCAAATTTTACCTTGGAAAACATTTTCAAGGTCAAAGTCTTGTTGGAAGTGACTTTTCGTAAACTAAATTAGATGTGATCACATGTCAGGAGTATGCATTTTTGTTCATGCACTTGAATCAAAGTGTTTATATGTGGTGTTGTCAAGTTTTTTTTTTTTCCAACTTTTTCGGTTTCTGAATTATTTTTCAGATAATTTTCACAGAACATGGTTGTCTTTGCTATGCACAATTTGTCATTGCTTTTTGGCACTTGGTTTCTGACTGGTAACTGGAAGATAAACAGGCATAAAATTGGAACCGCCATCCAATTTTGGTGGTGCAGGTAAATCCATAACATAAAAATGAGAGTAAATGAGACACTTTCATTTGAGATATAATGCAAAATGTACATCAAACGGGCTTTTCAATATTATATTCAAATGTCAACAAAATCCACAATCTGGATCAGGTCCGGATCAAATGTTGTCAGCTGATAACAGATGCCTACATAATACTCTCAAATATAAAAGAAATTCAATCTTTTTTGAAAGAGCTATGAATTTGAAAAAAAAACTGGTTCAATGTTAAAGGATAGGGATTTTCCAAATTTTTTCCTGACTTTGACCTTAAAAATTGTATCAGTTCTTGCCTACCATGAAATGAATCCTCTGGAAAAAACAAAAAAAATGACATATGAAAAATTTTGGGTTCCATTCCAGGCTATTCACAAACAAACAAACAAACAAACAGGGGTAAAAACATAACCTCTGCCCAGCTTTGTTGGCAGAGGTAATAACCAGTGCCCCACAGTCATTAGTAGTGGATAACATTTACTAAATGGTCTTCTTTGTTTTACTGTTTGTGTGTGTGCACATGTAGAGGCCAGTCAATGTGCGATGACTCGTCTTCAGACCTACAGAGAATGGCAGCCGTGGACAGAAGAGATATTAACTCCCAGATTTCCTTTCATGGTCAAGGTCCTCTGTCCAGGTAAGAATCCTAAACATTACTATGATGCTAACAAAGATTTATTTATATTAACTACTAATATAGGCAACAGGTTGATCATCATCATGTTGCACAGCAGGCTAGACTCAAGGTTCAGGTACAGTAGAATTTTAGTGGTCATGTGATTGATTCCCACCCATTGCAGGCACGGATCCAGACCGGTTTGGACCAATGCAGCTGCATCGGTCAAATTTTTTTTACGCATCTTTCGTCATCGGTAAAAAAAAAAATCTTGAATAATTCCGAATTATACAGCGGCACAACCGGCTATTTTCATTTGATTGGGAAATTTACCGGTTTGAAATGATAAGTTACAGATGTATGTTAATGGTTCTACAATCCATTCAATGACCTGTTTTACCACCACCATATCAATTTCATTTAAATCGGTAGATGTTTTATATTTACAATTATTCACAATGTCTATAATTTCTTTTCCATCCACTGCTGTGAGGAACATTGAACAGGGATTTCTTTCTATGAGATTATTATCCCAATCCTCAGGTTGGGAATTGGGAATTTTTTCTGCCAAGCTTGGTCCAATATTTACAAAACAATTATTAAAACCGTTGACTACCTCATCCTTATTTTCCTTCTTGACATTATTATCAATGAAATACTGAGGGTAACTCTGTTTTTTATTACCATTTTTGATAATGCTATTTAATATATCCCATATTCCTTTAATATTGTTTTTGTTATTATATAATATGTTACTATAATATTCCTTCCTACATACCCGTATAATATTAGTTAATCTATTTTTGTATTTCTTATATCTATTTTCTGCCTCTTTAGTCTTTAGTTTTATGAATTCTCTATACAGTGTATTTTTCTTATTACATGCATTTCGTAACCCTTTCGTCATCCATGGTCGAGCTTGGATTTTTTGTTTTCTGTAGTCTTGTTTAATTGGACAATTTTTATCATATAATGATGTAAATATTTGTAAAAAGTTTCATATGCACTATCAACATCACTTTCACTGTATACCTTTTCCCAGTTTTGCTCCTGTAAATCCTTCTTTAGTGTGTTCATGTTTTCCTCTGTCCGCACTCGCCTGTATTTTATTTTCTCCTCTGGCTGATTCCGCCGCTGGTTTCTATTATAAACGATGAAAACTGGTAGATGATCACTAATGTCATTGATTAATAATCCACTCACAGTGTTATTCTCAATATCATTGCTGAATATATTATCAATTATGGTGGCACTATGGGATGTAATTCTGCTTGGCCTGGTGATTTTTGGATATAAACTCATACAGTACATTATACTGATAAATTCATCTGTTATTTTATGCTTATTTGGATTGAGCAGATCATTTGGATTTCTTTACAAATTACATCCTGAAGTGCAGCACAGCAGCTGTAAGAACTCAGATATATGGAAAGACATTTATGCCAATAATGTCTGAAAGGAAATGCTTTTCACAAAAACTACAGATTTTGTTTATTCCTATTTATGTCCAGAGATCAAGGATTCACCATGTAGAGTTTATTATGTCCAGCGTTTAAGGATCCAGTGACCAATTTCATATTTATTTACATTAACACTCAATAAAATGTTCAATTTCAATTCAATTTAATCGGCTTATAAAGTGCCAAATCACAACAAAATCTAAATATACTAAAACAAATACATCACAATTGTACACATATCAAATTGTGTTATGTGTACAATTGTAATGTATTTGTTTTAGTATATTTAGTCATGGACATGAATATTGTTACCTGGTGGACTGTTTCTAATTTTGATTGGTATCAATGGAAAATGTCTTCTGTGAACTGTCTGTATCTCAATATATTATTAAGAATATATGCAGTCAAATTTTTATTGATTTTATCAATTGAAAAAAAAAAATCATATATAGATTCAGGTATAATTGATAGATTTGGGCAATAAATTTGATCCTGTTTACAGTCAATTTTTGTTATAGTGTTGTTTTTTAGGACATCATATTTATACAAATAAGAAGTGTTCACTATGGTCCATGAAGTATAATAAATATATTAAAAGAAGTGTGACAGTGTATGTTGCACACGAATAAAATAAGGATTATTGAATAACAAGACGCGTATGATTTTTATTTTATCATTGGGCAAAAATGCATCTGTCAGATTTTCACTCTGGATCCAGCCCTGTATTGCCTTTCTGTGTGGCGTTTGCATGTCCTGCCCTTGTTTGTGTGGGTTTTCTCTGGGTGCTCCGGCTTCCTCCCACATCCAAACATGTGCATCAAAGTAGAATTCCTGTCGTCTGCAGTGGCAGACTGCTGGTGACAATGTGAGGCACCATCGTGTTCTTGATTTTAATGACACAAGCAACAATTTACCTCATTGAAAGATACAACAGAGGTTTGCCATTTGCACAGTGTTAAAATTAAAACAGGAAACATTTTCTGAAGTCAAACTAATTCCTCTCTGTGGCAGCGTGGTGGACAAACGGTTACTGTGTTTGTTTTCAGAGCAGAAGATTCCCAGTTCTCTATGTCGAGTTCCATCTGGAAGGGCATCCGGTGTAAAACTGGTGCCAAATCAACAATGCAGGCCAATGTCAGATCTGCTGTGGCACCTCTGAGTGGAAGAAGGAAGATGCCAACAGAACTTACTAATTAATTCCTCTCTGTAATACCACACAAATTTGAAGTGTTTAAATCTGGGTGAATCTCTGCACTGAAATGATCCATCTCACGCGGTCTGTCTTTCCTCCTTATTAAAGATAAAATAACATCCTTTTTGTCCGTTTCGTTGTGGTAGGTGACAAAAGCTGAAAGTTAACTTTTGACAGCAACCGCCATAGTGGAGTGCAGTTGAAATGCTCACAGCCAGATGTGGTCAACCTCACTGAAAACAATGGAAACTTCAGTTTACCATCTGTCACTGACCGCCAACATGTGAAAGTAGCATGACAGTTCCATCAAAGAAACTAGAGCACCACATTCGCAAAGCACAAACCTCTGCCAATATTATTTTCCAATTTTGGTTGTGTAGGTAAATCCATAACAGAAAAATGAGCGTGATTGAGGCACTTTTGACTGAAATATAATGCAAAATATACATCAAATGGGCTTTTCAATATTAAATTCAAATGTCCACAAAAACTGTAATCTGGATCACATCCGGATCAAATTTTATCAGGCAATAACGAATGCCTCGGATAGTCACACGACGGTCCCACATCACCACAGCGTTCACTTTGGAAATGATCTGGTCATTTCAGCATGTTGATGGCCGACCGGAGCGTGGCTTGCTCTCCACCGTTGTGCCAACATCTTTAAACCGGTTGTACCGCTCCTTAATCTGTGTGATGCCCATAGGATCGTCACCGAAAGCCGTCTGAATAATCCGAATGGTTTCCACCTGACTGTCGCCCAGTTTCTGGCAAAATTTGATGCAGTCGCGCTGCTCCAGTTGTTCCGCCATTTTCCTTGCATAGAAAATCCGACGAGAGACTCCACCCATCCTCACACAAAGGCTGCTTACAAGCAAATGATGCAATCGACAGGTGTGAAAAAATTCACGCATGCGCACGAAGGTTCAAGGTTTGCTCATGCAAGCACACGTGATTCAAATCCATAAGGTTTTTGAAAAAAATAAAAAGGTCAGATACTTTTCTAACAGACTTCGTATACATTAAATGGGGTTTTCAATATTAAATTTAAATGGTCACGAAATATGTAATCTGGATCAAACTTTGTCAGGCGATAACAAATGCCAGTATACACCTCACCTTCAAATATGAGAGTGATAGGGGTATATTTGATTAAGATATAATGTAAAATATACATTAAATGGGGTTTTCAGTGTTAAATTTAAATGGCCACAAAATATGTAATCTGGATCAGAGCCAGATCAAACTTTGCCAGGAGATAACGAATGCCAATATACACCCCACCTTCAAATATGAGAGTGATAGGGGTATATTTGATTAAGATATAATGTAAAATATACATTAAATGGGGTTTTCAATGTTAAATTTAAATGGCCACAAAATATGTAATCTGGATCAGAGCCAGATCAAACTTTGTCAGTCGATAAAGGATCCCATTCTACATAATGCTTTCAAATATTAAAGAAATTTGATTTTTTTTGACAGTAACGAATTTCTGAAAATTCATTCAATGTTAAAGATAGGGATTTTCCAAGATTTTTCCTGACTTTGGCCTTTGACCTTGAAAATTCAATCACTTCTTGCCTATCAGGATATGAATTCTCTGTAAAATAAAAATAAAAATTACAACGATATATGAAAAATTGTGGGCTCCAGGCTGTTCACAAACAAAGAGACAAACAAACAAGGGCAAAACCATAACCTAAAAATGGTTGGACCAGGATGAGCAGTCTAAACATCTTAGTCTGGATCACAAAATTGATAACTGCATTGAATAATTTTTTTAAAAACATTCTACTCTTCGGCATGAAGTTAGCAACAGAAAAATAAACATAGCTTTTGTTTGTGTTCAGGTTAGTTGCCATGGTGATGACTTTGAGAGAATGGGCTCAAAAGAGTTTGGCTCAAGAGACGGAGCGACCAGATTCGTTCTTGGAACGTTTCAGAGGCCCTGCACACGTGGACGCATCGGCCCCGCCCAGTAGGATTAGCCACACCCATATGGGCTCAGATGTTGAAGTTCAGCGCATGAGACGCAGGTAAGAAAACACGGATAATCAACACAAATTATCATTAAATTCACAAATTGTAACAAATTACGAAATACAGTGCATCCAGAAATTATTCACAGTGCTTCACTTTTTCCACATTTTGTTACATTACAGCCTTATTCCAAAATGAAGTAAATTCATTTTTTTTCCCCTCAGAATTCTATACACAATACCCCATAATGGCAACATTAAAAAATGTTTGTTTGAAAATAACTTTATAAAAAAAAAAACTAAGAAATCACAGTGTATGTAAGTATTTACACTATTTACTCAATACTTTGTGTTGTGTTTACAAAAATTTAAAAGTGTGGGTCATTCAGAAAAAGACTGTGGACTGAAGACCACACTGAACTTTATTACAGCACTATTATACACCTGTTCTCGCTCTCTGCTCATGCTCCTCCAATGACTGCCCTGAACCGTGGTTGACCAGCCTGCTTTATACATTAGGGTTGAGTGCCCTCTGCTGGTCTCTTCCAGACACCACAGTCCTTCCCTGAAACCTTTTAATGCACCATTTTTTTTTAAACAAAATTCAGCTTGAGGAATGTCTCAAATTAAGCTGAGGTGAATTGCGGCCCCATTATCAGTTACGACCTCTTTTGGTAATCCATAAGCTGCAAACAAGTTTCTCAGAACTTCAACAGTCTTGCTTGTGGTGGTAGTCTGCATATGAACAATTTCTGGCCATCTGGCATAAGCACCAATTAATACCAGAAACATTTGTCCCTTTGACTCCACAAAATCCAAATGTACCCTCTCCCAGGGTCCTGAAACCCATTTCCAAGTTTGTACCGGTGCTTTTTCAGGAACACTACGCTGGAATTTGCATATGTCACACTGATTAACTTCAAGTTCAATATCCACATCAAGTGAAGGCCACCATAACAGACTTCTAGAGACTTCATCTTCACCATGCCCCAGTGGCTGTCATGTAACTCTGCCAGTAACCTGTCTTTCAGAGAATCTGGAATGATTACTCGGAAACCCCAAAGTAAACACTTACTTTACACTGTTAGATCAAATTTATGTCTCCAATACGGCTGAAGGTTTTCATCCGACACACGTTTTGGCCGTCCTGACAAAACATACTGTTTTACTTTAGCCAGTGTAGGATCTTTCGTAGTTTTCTTGGCAATCTGCTGCACTGTGATCGGTAAGCTGCCAGTGTACGAAACCCGAAACACAGTACTTGACCTAGGAAAATTATCATCTTTGATCAGCAATCTTGACAACGCATCTGTATTTCCGTGTTGTTCAGATGGTTTGTACTTTATCTCATATGAGTAAACAGCTAAAATCAAGCACCTTCTTTGCATTTTAGCAGGTACCCCTTTTTTTAAACTAATATCTTCAACAGTGGCTTATGATCTGTGATCAGCGTAAATTTACATCCAAAAAGGTAATCACTGAACTTCATCACTCCAAAGATTAAGCTTAATGCCTCTTTTTCAATCAGTGAATAGTTTTTCTCTGCTTTAGTTAGCATTTGAGAAGCAAAAGCAATGGGTTTCTCACTTCCATTTAACATTTTGTGAGAAATCACAGCACACACCGCTTCAGGTGATGCATCACATGCTAGGATAAGTGGCAGATCCAGCCTGTAGTGCACTAAGACTCGATTTGAAATCAGCTATCTTTTAGCTTCCTTAAAAGCCCTGTCACACGAGTCTGACCACTCCCATTTAGCGTCTTTATGTAGCAACACTGTCATCGGTGCTATCACTGTTGACGAATTCGGTATAAATTTCCCATAGTAACTTAATAAGGAAAGGAATGGCCTCAACTCTGCCACATTACTGGGAGTCTTTGCTTTGGAAATAGCCTCACATTTTTCCTTCAAAGGGTGTATCCCCTCAGCAACGCCAACCCCAAATATGACATACTATATTGAAGAAATCACACGTGTCACTGTTTACTCACAGATTGTGAGTTTTCAGCCTTTTTAGCACTTCTTCCAAATATTTCATGTGCTCCTCGTGGTTCTTTCCCGTAATCAATATGTCATGCAAGTAACATATACAGTAGTGTTCAGAACAATAGTAGTGCTATGTGACTAAAAAGATTAATCCAGGTTTTTAGTATATTTCTTATTGTTACATGGGAAACAAGGTACCAGTAGATTCAGTAGATTCTCACAAATCCAACAAGACCAAGCATTCATGATATGCACACTCTTAAGGCTATGAAATTGGGCTATTAGTAAAAAAAAAGTAGAAAAGGGGGTGTTCACAATAATAGTAGCATCTGCTGTTGACGCTACAAACTGAAAACTATTATGTTCAAACTGCTTTTGTAGCAATCCTGTGAATCACTAAACTAGTATTTAGTTGTATAACTACAGTTTTTCATGATTTCTTCACATCTGCGAGGCATTAATTTTGTTGGTTTGGAACCAGGATTTTGCTCATTTACTAGTGTGCTTGGGGTCATTGTCTTGTTGAAACATCCATTTCAAGGGCATGTCCTCTTCAGCATAAGGCAACATGACCTCTTCAAGTATTTTGACATATCCAAACTGATCCATGATACCTGGTATGCGATATATAGGCCCAACACCATAGTAGGAGAAACATGCCCATATCATGATGCTTGCACCACCATGCTTCACTGTCTTCACTGTGAACTGTGGCTTGAATTCAGAGTTTGGGGGTTGTCTCACAAACTGTCTGTGGCCCTTGGACCCAAAAAGAACAATTTTACTCTCATCAGTCCACAAAATATTCCTCCATTTCTCTTTAGGCCAGTTGATGTGTTCTTTGGCAAATTGTAACCTCTTCTGCACGTCTTTTATTTAACAGAGGGACTTTGCGGGGGATTCTTGCAAATAAATTAGCTTCACACAGGCGTCTTGTAACTGTCACAGCACTTACAGGTAACTCCAGGAGCTGATCAATGGGTGAGCCTTTGCCATTCTGGTCATTCTTCTATCCATTTTGATGGTTGTTTTCTGTTTTCTTCCATGCGTCTATGAATTTTTTAGTCCATTTTAAAGCATTGGAGATCATTGTAGATGAACAGCCTATAATTTTTTGCACCTGCGTATAAGTTTTCCCCTCTCCAATCAACTTTTTAATCAAACTAGGCTGTTCTTCTGAACAATGTCTTGAACGTCCCATTTTCTTCAGGCTTTCAAAGAGAAAAGCATGTTCAACAGGTGCTGGCTTCATCCTTACACAGGGGACACCTGATTCACACCTGTTTGTTCCACAAAATTGACGAACTCACTGACTGAATGCCACACTACTATTATTGTGAACGCCCCCTTTTCTACTTATTTTTACTAATAGCCCAATTTCACAGCCTTAAGAGTGTGCATATCATGAATGCTTGGTCTTGTTGGATTTGTGAGAATCTACTGAATCTACTGGTACCTTGTTTCCCATGTAACAATAAGAAATATACTCAAAACCTGGATTAATCTTTTTAGTCACATAGCACTACTATTTTTCTGAACACTACTGTAACTCCATCTAACTATTGCAACAGTCTTGCACCTTTTGGAATATCACAGGTGCCCTCACAACCCCATAAGGAAGTCTACTTACTTTGTATAAGCCTTTATGACTGTTTATAGGCAAGAACTATTTTGAAACTGACAGGCTGGATGGTCAGGAATTTCTGGACACAAATGCACAGCTCAAACAAACAGCTCTGGTTTTTAGAAGGCTTTACTGTATTTGATAGCAGAGGTTAATACACGAGCAGGCAGTCCAGAAAAATCAGCAGTACAAAAATCATCAGACAAAAAGGGATGGCCAATGCAACAGGCTGAAGGTCAGGAACACACAAGGAGGTAGGCAGGATTATGGAATGCAGGAACAGAGTTGGAATGAAAGCACAAGGCACAACAAACTGGCGAGGGACAAACACATCCAGTGAGCTTACAACGCCAGTTCCATTGAAGTTGGGACGTTGTGTAAAATGAAAATAAAAACAGAATACAATGATTTGCAAATCCTCTACATATTTCTGCCCATGTGGAAATCTCAGTTCTACACAGGCGCCACAGAGCATCTGATCATCTACTGAACATCAAAATGTGTCTCACTGTGTGTCTGTGATTCTAACCATAAATTTCCTCACTCCTCCTCCAGTGGTGGGCACAGTTCAGATAATCCGATAACCGATAATTATCAAAGATAATGTTTTCATTATTGGATTATCTTTTTAGATAACTTTAAAAACCATTATCGGATGAATTATCTTGCGATAAATTTTTGTCCGATAATTTTTAGATTTGAAGCGAAACGTCCTCGCATCAAGCACCCCAGTCCAGTCGAAGATTCAAGCTTCTCTACTATGATAATTTTTAGACTGATAACATGATAAATAAAGCTGAACAGCTACAAATATTTATAAAACTTAAAATCAGTTGAGCACCTACCTGTTAAATGTTTCATAGCTGATGTGTAGTTCTACCTTCTACAAAACAGAGAAGAGCTGCTTTAAAAAGAAACCACTCTATCCTCTGCAGGCAAAGAAGAAGTGCACCCCCCCAAAAAAGCCTCATTTCTTTTAACCCCATACTGATATGTGGGCAATATCACCGAAGTCATCCAGAGGCATACATTTTTAACTTATGGTTCAACTTTTAACCAAACTAATTTCAGACAAGTTATTTAAATTAATGTCATGTCTGAAGCTTTAGAAAGTGAAAATATCAGATATATGTTTTAGTTTTAAAGTAATGTGCTAATTTTTAAGGTTTTAGTGTAGATATATGCTGTGCCCAGCAGTGCATTATGGGTAGGATAGAGTAATCTCAGTACGTTCACGACATGAGAAATGCATTTCAGACACTCTGATCTATGGACAACAGCATTAAATTCTAGTGCCTAAAACTCTTGTGAATATATTCTCTGGGTTTATAGATGTTGTTATTGTCTGCGTTTAGTAAATTACACGCATCTTAAATGTAGCAGACATGGATTATCTGGAATTTTGTTTTGGCAAGTTTTCAAGGTCTCTACTGCCATCTACTGGCCAGTAGTGTTCATTCGCCCTATTGATGTATCCCATAATCCCTTACGTGCCAGAGAGTTGCTGCAGTCAAACAACATATAGAGAATCAACACGAGGACAGTTGTAAATGAATATTATACTACAAAAATGTAATTTTATTATGCTTTTCATCACGTTAATAAGAGACTGCTGCATGATACCCTGAAAATTTGCTAAAACAATATAACAAATAATCCGTGTCTGTTACATTTATTCTGCGTGGAATTTAATAAACGCAGAGAGTTTTAGGCACAATATAAAAATAGTTTTATGTTGCAATGTTAATGGTGTTGTCTGTGTGCAACGGTTAGTGCAGCATGATCAGAGCGTCTCAATGCAGTTCTCAGTGTTACTGAGATCTCACAGCGTGGCGAGTGCACGTTTTACAATATAATAAAACATGCACACAACATCATAAAACGTGCGCACAATATAATAAAATGAGCGCACATTCTCTCCACATGCAAAACATTTTGTGATGACACTTCCAGGGCTCTGTAAAAATGCCTGTTTTTACAAATAAAAAATGGAATATTTTACAAAAGCACATTTATCTGTAAACACCAACACATGGCCTCTACTGGTGGTTGGCTCTCACTGCGGTATTTTATCACTTCCTGTTCCAGAGCACAGTGGTGTTTTGCTGTATCTGTTAGCTGTTTAATCTGCGCAGTTAGATTGATCTAGTTAACTAGATAACGATTTGTTTCACAGTGTAATCTTCACATGCCTTAACTAAAGCACTCCCTCTGCTGAATCACCTCTAAATTATTTACACATTATTTACTTTGTGTGTTTTTAGGAATCCGCTAGCTTAGCGCAGCTACTAGCTCTTAGCCGGTTTAGCATGGCGGCTTCTCCTGTCTCTCCCGCACTTTTCTGCTCTGGGTGTGAAATGTTTAGTTATTCCTCGGCCTCCTTTCGCAGTAATGGTACTTGTAATAAGTGTAGCTTATTCGTAGCTTTGGAGGCCAGGCTGGGCGAATTGGAGACTCGGCTCCGCACCTTGGAAAATCCTACAGCTAGCCAGGCCCCTGTAGTCGGTGCGGACCAAGATAGCTTAGCCGCCGTTAGTTCCCCTCCGGCAGATCCCGAGCAGCCGGGAAAGCAGGCCGACTGGGTGACTGTGAGGAGGAAGCGTAGTCCTAAACAGAAGCCCTGTGTACACCGCCAACCTGTTCACATCTCTAACCGTTTTTCCCCACTCGGCGACACACCCGCCGAGGAACAAACTCTGGTTATTGGCGACTCTGTTTTGAGAAATGTGAAGTTAGTGACACCAGCAACCATAGTCAATTGTCTTCCGGGGGCCAGAGCAGGCAACATTGAAGGAAATTTGAAACTGCTGGCTAAGGCTAAGCGTAAATTTGGTAAGATTGTAATTCACGTCGGCAGTAATGACACCCAGTTACGCCAATCGGAGGTCACTAAAATTAACATTGAATTGGTGTGTAACTTTGCAAAAACAATGTCGGACTCTGTAGTTTTCTCTGGGCCCCTCCCCAATCGGACCGGGAGTGACATGTTTAGCCGCATGTTCTCCCTGAATTGCTGGCTGTCTGAGTGGTGTCCAAAAAATGAGGTGGGCTTCATAGATAATTGGCAAAGCTTCTGGGGAAAACCTGGTCTTGTTAGGAGAGACGGCATCCATCCCACTTTGGATGGAGCAGCTCTCATTTCTAGAAATCTGGCTAATTTTCTTAAATCCTCCAAACCGTGACTATCCAGGGTTGGGACCAGGAAGCAGAGTTGAAGTCTTACACACCTCTCTGCAGCTTCTCTCCCCCTGCCATCCCCTCATTACCCCATCCCCGTAGAGACGGTGCCTGCTCCCAGACCACCAATAACCAGCAAAAATCTATTTAAGCATAAAAATTCAAAAAGAAAAAATAATATAGCACCTTCAACTGCACCACAGACTAAAACAGTTAAATGTGGTCTATTAAACATTAGATCTCTCTCTTCGAAGTCCCTGTTAGTAAATGATATAGTAATTGATCAACATATTGATTTATTCTGCCTTACAGAAACCTGGTTACAGCAGGATGAATATGTTAGTCTAAATGAGTCAACACCCCCGAGTCACACTAACTGCCAGAACGCTCGTAGCACGGGCCGAGGTGTTGTGTGGGCCGCTGAAGAGGAGGTACTGCTGGCCCACCACCACCAGAGGTCACCCTGCCTGGAGTGCGGGCTCCAGGCACCAGAGGGCGCTGCCACCTCACAGGAGCAGCTGGGGTGACAGCTGTCACCTACGACAGCTGTTACCAATCATCTGATCCGCAGCGGTATATCTGCAAGACGTCATCTCCACTTCTTTGCCGAGATATTGCTCTACCGAGGAGGTAACGTATCCAGCCAATCATATTGTCTTTTGACCATAAATACTTTTTTGCCTTCACGCAGAGAGTGAGTAGAACAGCAGGAGACTGTATTGGACCCCTTTTGGATAAGTACTCACATTCCTGCACTAACAGTGTTTTTCCTGACGAGAGGTGGAGGTGGTTTTTCCACCATACGTGTTGCTGGGTGCAGGCGCACCCACATCTGACTGTTTCTGTTCCTCGCCAGCAGTACCAGATCCGACAAGCAGTGGCAGTGGCCACCTGGGAGTTCGGGACTTGGCGGCTCCAGTATTCCCGGGGTTCAGTGGCTGAGGAAATCGTGTGGTTCCGGTTCTGCTTTGGACAGACGTCTCCTATCTTCGAGCCTGCCCACATGACACCTTTGTGATTCGACTTTATTGTCTATTATTGTAATCGGTTGTGTTTGTTGTGCTTATTTCACAACAGTAAAAGTGCTATTTGACTTCCTCCATTGTCCGTTCATTTGCGCCCCCTGTTGTGGGTCCGTGTTCCTACACTTTCCCAACACGAGGCGGAGGATTAGCAGCAATCTTCCACTCCAGCTTATTAATTAATCAAAAACCCAGACAGAGCTTTAATTCATTTGAAAGCTTGACTCTTAGTCTTGTCCATCCAAATTGGAAGTCCCAAAAACCAGTTTTATTTGTTGTTATCTATCGTCCACCTGGTCGTTACTGTGAGTTTCTCTGTGAATTTTCGGGCCTTTTGTCTGATTTAGTGCTTAGCTCAGATAAGATAATTATAGTGGGCGATTTTAACATCCACACAGATGCTGAGAATGACAGCCTCAACACTGCATTTAATCTATTGTTAGACTCGATTGTCTTTGCTCAAAATGTAAATGAGTCCACCATCACTTTAATCATACCTTAGATCTTGTTCTGACTTATGGTATGGAAACTGAAGACTTAACAGTATTCCCTGAAAACCCCCTTCTGTCTGATCATTTCTTAATAACATTTACATTTACTCTGATGGACTACCCAGCAGTGGGGAATAAGTTTCATTACAGTAGAAGTCTTTCATTAAGCGCTGTAACTAGGTTTAAGGATATGATTCATTCTTTATGTTCTCCAATGCCATATACCAACACAGGGCAGAGTAGCTACTTAAACTCTGTGAGTGAGATAGATTATCTCGTCAGTAGTTTTATATCCTCATTGAGGACAACTTTGGATGCTGTAGCTCCTCTGAAAAAGAGAGCCTTAAATCAGAAGTGCCTGACTCCGTGGTATAACTCACAAACTCGCAGCTTAAAGCAGATAACCTGTAAGTTGGAGAGGAAATGGCGTCTCACTAATTTAGAAGATCTTCACTTAGCCTGGAAAAAGAGTCTGTTGCTCTATAAAAAAGCCCTCCGTAAAGCTAGGACATCTTACTACTCATCACTAATTGAAGAAAATAAGAACAACCCCAGGTTTCTTTTCAGCACTGTAGCCAGGCTGACAAAGAGTCAGAGCTCTTTTGAGCCGAGTATTCCTTTAACTTTAACTAGTAATGACTTCATGACTTTCTTTGCTAATAAAATTTTAACTATTAGAGAAAAAATTACTCATACCAATCCAAAGACATATCGTTCTCTTTGGCTGCTTTCAGTGATGCCGGTATTTGGTTAGACTCTTTCTCTCTGATTGTTCTGTCTGAGTTATTTTCATTAGTTACTTCCTCCAAACCATCAACATGTCTATTAGACCCCATTCCTACCAGGCTGCTCAAGGAAGCCCTACCATTAATTAATGCTTCGATCTTCAATATGATCAATCTGTCTTTATTAGTTGGCTATGTACCACGGGCTTTTAAGGTGGCAGTAATTAAACCATTACTTAAAAAGCCATCACTTGACCCAGCTATCTTAGCTAATTATAGGCCAATCTCCAACCTTCCTTTTCTCTCAAAAATTCTTGAAAGGGTAGTTGTAAAACAGCTAACTGATCATCTGCAGAGGAATGGTCTATTTGAAGAGTTTCAGTCAGGGTTTAGAATTCATCATAGTACAGAAACAGCATTAGTGAAGGTTACAAATGATCTTCTTATGGCCTCAGACAGTGGACTCATCTCTGTGCTTGTTCTGTTAGACCTCAGTGCTGCTTTTAATACTGTTGACCATAAAATTTTATTACAGAGATTAGAGCATGCCATAGGTATTAAAGGCATTGCGCTGCGGTGGTTTGAATCATATGTATCTAATAGATTACAATTTGTTCATGTAAATGGGAAATCTTCTTCACAGACTAAGGTTAATTATGGAGTTAATTAATTTAATTTTGTCAAGAGGACACGACGTCTATGATTTCCAAAAACATCATCAGACCACAGAACACTTTTCCCCTTTGCGTCTGTCCATTTCAAATGAGCTCTGGCCCAGAGAAGGCGGCGGCATTTCTGGATGTTGTTGATGTATGGCTTTCACTTTGTATGGTACAGTTTTAACTTGCACTTGTAGATGTAGCGACGAACTGCGTTAACTGAAAATGGTTTTCTGAAGTGTTCCTGAGCCCACATGGTAAGCTCCTTTACACAATGATGTCGGTTTTTAATGCAGTGCCGCCTAAGGGATCGAAGGTCACGGGCATTCAATGTTGGTTTTTGGCCTTGCCACTTACGTGTAGAAAGTTCTCCAGATTCTCTGAATTTTCTGATTATATTATGGACTGTAGATGATGGAATCCCTAAATTCCTTGCAATTGAACATTGAGAAACATTGTTCTTAAACTGTTGGACTATTTCTTCATGCAGTTGTTCACAAAGTGGCAATCCTCACCCCATCTTTACTTGTGAATGGCTGAGACTTTTGGGGATGCTCCTTTTATACCCAATCATGAGTGTCCTCAGTTCCCAAACGCTTATTGAGTGTTGTTAGAAGGAAAGGTGGTGTAACACAGTGGTAAGCATACCACCGTCAGAGCTTTTTTGAAACGTGTTGCAGGCATCCATTTAAAAATGAGCAAATATTTGCACAAAAACAATAAAGTTTATCAGTTTGAATATTAAATATCTTGTCTTTATGGTGTATTCAATTGAATATAGGTTGAAGAGGATTTGCAAATCATTGTATTCTGTTTTTATTTACATTTTACACACCGTCCCAACTTCATTGGAATTGGGGTTGTATATAACCCCAGGTGATAATCAACAAATCAGGAACAGGTGTACATGGAAAGTACCAGAACAAGGACATGGCCAGAGAGAGAGAAGCATCCATCACCAAGAACCAAGAGACAAACAAGAGAGATAGAGACAAACAGACCCAAGCAGAAAAACCCAGCAAGAGAAAGAACACACAGAAAAAAAAACACAGCAAAACAGAAAAATAACAAAACAGAATAATCAAACAGAAAACCAAACAATGATTCAAACCCTGACAGAATCATCATCCAGTTCCACCTGTTGATACATTTGGGATAGGTCTAATTTCGTAAATCTGTCACCACCTGCTAGTTTTGTGAACAAATCCTATGGTTTTGGAATGGGATATTGATCATCTTCCAACCATGGGTTGATTGATACCTTGTAATCTGATACTTTGTAATCCCCACAAATCCTAACAGAATTATTCACCTTGGGAATGTTCACGGTGGTTGAGGCCCACTCACTGTACCTTACTACAGTTATGACCCCTTCTTTTTTCATTTTATTCAACTGGGCTTCCACAGCATTATTCATCACATAGAGCACAGGTAGAGGTTTGCAAAATGCTGGAACGGCCCCAGGTGCGGATTGCAGTTTGGCTTTAATGCCTCTGACTTTCCCCAGGTTCTGACTAAACACCTCAGGTAGACCAGCCTCTTTTATACATTAGGGTTGAGTGCCCTCTGCTGGTCTCTTCCTCAAGTCTTCTTGAATATGATGCCACAAGCTTGGTGCACCTATCTTTGGGCAGATTTGCCCATTCCTCTTTGCAGGACCTCTCAAGCTCCTTCAGGTTGGATGGGGAGTGTCGGTGCACAGCCATTTTCAGATCTCTCCAGAGATGTTCAGTTGGAACTGGGTCACTCAAGGACATTCACAGAGTTGTCCTGAAGCCACTACTTTGATATCTTGGCTGTATACTTAGGGTCAATGTTCTGCTGAGAGATGAACCATCACTCAAGTCTGAGGTCAAGAGCACTCTGGAACAGGTTTTCATGCAGAATGTCTCTGTACATTGCTGCATTCATCTTTCGCTCAATCCTGACTAGTCTCCAACTTCCTGCCGCTCAAACATCCCCACAGCATGATGCTGCCACCACGTTTCACTGTAGGGATGGTGCCTGGTTTCCTCCAAACATGACACCTGGCATTGACGCCGAAGAGTTCAATCTTTGTCTTATCATACCAGAGAATGTGGTTTTTCATAGTCTGAGAGTCCTTCTGGTGCCTTTTGGCAAACTCCAGGTGGGCTGCCATGTGCCTTTTACTGACCACTCTACCATACAGTCCTGATTGGTGGATTGCTGCAGAGATGGTTGTCCTTCTGGAAGGTTCTTCTCTCTCCACAGAGGAATGCTGGAGACCTGACGGAGTGACCGTCGTGTTGTTGGTCACCTCCCTGACTGAGGCCCTTCTCCCCCGATCGCTCAGTTTAGGTGGGAGGTCAGCTCTAGGAAGAGTCCTGGTGGATCCGAATGTCTTCCATTTACAGATGATGGAGGCCGTTATGCTCATTGGGACATTCAAAACAGCCAAAATGGTTTGTGCTGTGACATGCACTGTCAACTGTGGGACCTTATATGTAGACAGGTGTGTGTCTTTCCAAATCATGTCCATTCAGCTGAATTTACCCCAGGTGGACTCCAATTAAACTGTAGAAACATCTGAAGGATGATCAGTGGACACAGGATGCAGCGGAGCTCAATTTTGAGCTTCATGGCAAAGGCTATGAATACTTATGTACATGTAATTTCTTAGTTTTTTTTAATTTTTTTTTATTTTTATGTTTTAATGAATTTACAAAAATCTAAAAATGTACTTTTTCACATTGTCATTATGGTCTATATGTAGAATTTGAAGGGAAAAAAAGAATTTCATCAATTTTGGAATAAGGCTGTAACATTAAAAATAATTGAAAATGTGAAGCGCTGTGAATAATTTCCAGATGCACCGTACCTTAAAGAGCCATTTAGTTACTTAAACTTAATGTGTAACATGAAACCCCAAAGATATTAAACTGTAAAATGTAAGTAAATTTTGTTATTTGGACACTATGACTCCTTGAAAGTCCTGAGAGTAAATTATATTGTATTTTTTCCCCTCTTTCCTGCGTGTCTCTCTCAGGAGGAGGAAATGTAAAGTCCTGGTCTTATCCCCATCTGATGATGCATATTATCACTGGCTGATGGTGATCGCTGCTGCTGTTTTTTATAACTGGACCCTGCTTGTTGTCAGGTTGGGAAATATTGCTATGAATGCTACAGTAACCTGTACTACTGAGTACCAATAAATACTCCTTCACAATCTGTATAAGATTGGAGACATAATGATGATGGTATCAACTGTAATAACTTACAGACTGTAAAATCCACTATTCTTCTTATGATTTTGGTCCAAATTTTTCAAACAGACTTGCAGTCTCTGATGTTTAGCACAAAAATGTGAAAATGCAATGGCGTCTCATTGGAGACCTTTCCAATCGATTTTACAAACAGTGCATTGCTCCCGCAAATATGTACCTTAAATCTGACCTGGAGCCCTCTGGAAAACAACAGAAAAAAAAAACAGCAAATTTTGCCACAGATGGAAAAACTGGACTTCTAGGAATTTCCAGAAGACTCACATCACCGGGTTACACAATTGGGGGTCTGGTTTTTGGTTCTGAGTGTCTGTGCAAGTGTGAACAAAATAGGACCAGAGTTATGATCCAATTTGGACCAAACTTTATATCCTTTCTTCTTTTTAATAGGATACATTTGGAATGGCTATTCTAATTAATCAACACACCTGTGGATGCTATAAAACACAAATGAAGTCATGTATCTCCTTTCTTGATAACATGACCTTTACCTTTGTTGACCTTGAATAGTCAAACTCAAGTTCATAATTGTTTAACTCAAAAGGTTGGAGCTCAAATGGATTAAACATTATGAAAGAACTGACTGATAGTCAAGGATAGTTATAGTATAGGATAGGAAGTTCTTTTTCCAGACTTTTGAACGTGCCGACACTGCCTCCCTCAAAATGGTGCAAACAGCAGATGCATGTTTCCAGTGACTCAGTGTTTCCAGCAATCCAGATGTAGGACTGCTGAGACGTTAATGCATCCTTGGGGAGGATGGTGTTTGTTGATTAACAAATGGTGTGACAGCAAGAATTACTCTCACACACTCCTGCTCAACCAACCTGGAGCTCCTGACACTGCAATGTCACCTGTTCTATTGCCGCTTGAATTTATATTTATTACCTTTCAGTGCTGTTTATATTCAACCACAAGTGAATACGGGCCTGTCGGAGCTACACGAGGCTCTTACTGGTTATCAGACAAAGCATTGAGATACAGCTCTCGGTTGGGGCTTCCCTGTCACAAGGCTTGTCACAGAGAACTTGCAGGAATAGGAGGCTGCCTCTTACAATGTCCACGGGGCAGTTAAAGCAGTTGAGCGAGCAGCAGTGTGGGAGGAAGCTGGAATTACAACTACAGCAGCCTGATTCCCGAGGATTATGGTCGGGCCTTCACTCCTTCATGGACGACAATGCAAAACCCTCATCCATCATGAGTGTTGACAGCTCTCTGGCTGATGACTTAGACTTCTTGGCATGATGAATTGCCAGCAAGCAAACATATCAACCGACGAGGGGGGGGGCTTCACTGTGAAGGAGCATGGCATGAGGAAGATGTTTAGATGTGTGCCTTGGAAGGCAGTGGGACTCAACGGAATTACTCCTAAATGACAGTCGCCTAATAGTCCTGATTTCTGCTTTGGATTAGATAGAATTTTATTAATCCCTTGGGAAGACTTCCTCAGGGAAGTTGAGGTAAAGCACACAGAGTATCTTTCCCGAGCTCCACCGCTGTGTCCATCCCCAGACCTCCAGCTCCCCTGCTGACAAGCCCATGCAATTAGGCAGGGCCAAATTATCACCACAGGAGCGCCAGTGGAGACTGGATGCTGGGGGATGTTCATATTGTGCTGCAACAGGTCACATCTGTAGTTCTTGTCCCGTGCGGCCAAAAACCAACGCTCATCCTTAGACTCCGGGTTAAGGATGAGCCAGATCACATTCATGGGGGTTCAATCCAGACGCACCCAAATCCCGGGCAGTCTTTTGTTTAATGATCGTTCATTATCTATTCCTGCACTAATTGACACAGGGGCTGAAGGGAATTTTTTGGACCGCAAGGTTGTAGTCAATTCTTGCATCCCGGTGGAGGCACTTGACACGCCCCTCTCAGTTTATGCTTTAGACGGCACTCCCCTTCCTGCCATAACACACAAAATGGTACCAATCACTCTCGTGGTATCTGGGAACCACCGGGAACCTATCCAATTTTTGGTGTTTTCTTCCACGTCCCCTTTAGTGCTAGGTCATCCTTGGGTGGTCATCCTTGGGTGGTCATCCTTGGGTGGTCAAACACAATCCCCGGATTGATTGGCCGACCAGAACTATTACACAGTGGAGCGAGGCCTGCCACTGTGAGTGTCTTCGATCCTCTATTCTGCACAGTGCTGTAGGCAAGGGGGAGGTCACTTCACCTCCTGACCTGTCTTTGGTCCCCACAGAGTATCAGGATCTGGTCGAGGTGTTCAGCAAGGATCATGCTCTGTCACTTCCCCCACACCGTCCTTATGATTGCGCCATAGACTTGCTTCCGGGCGCAAAGTATCCAGTTAGTAGACTCTTCAATCTGTCACGCCCGGAACGTGAGGCTATGGAGACCTACATCTGGGACTCCTTGTCTGCTGGGCTGATACGTCACTCGTCATCTCCACTGGGGGCAGGCTTCTTCTTTGTCAGGAAGAAGGATGGAACCCTGTGCCCCTGCATTGGTTTCCGGGGGCTGAATGCTATTACAGTCCACAACCGGTACCCACTCCCCCTACTAGCTTCCGCATTCAGCCCCCTGCAGGGGGCCTCGATTTTTTCCAAGTTAGACCTCAGAAATACCTATCATCTGGTTCGGATTAGGGAGGGTGATGAGTGGAAGACAGCCTGCAACACGCCTCTTGGTCATTTTGAATATCTGGTCATGCCTTTCGGTCTCACGAACGCTCCCACCACTTTCCAAGCACTGATAAATGATGTCCTTCGGGATTTCCTCAACCGGTTTGTTTTCGTCTACCTAGACAATATCCTTATCTTCTCCTCATCTCTCCATGAACACATCAGACATGTGCGTCTAGTACTTCAGCAGTTGTTGGAGAACCGGTTGTTTGTGAAGGCTCAAAAATGTGAGTTCCATCAGTCCGCCATTTCCTTCCTTGGTTTCATCATCTCTCCTAACTCAGTCAAGCCGGATCCCAGCAAAATCTCTGCTGTAACTCAGTGGCCAGTCCTGACCTCCAGAAAACAGTTACAACAGTTTCTTGGGTTTGCCAATTTCTATCGTAGGTTCATTTGCAACTTCAGTCTTGTCGCCTCACCTCTCACGGCTCTCACTTCCCCTAAGGTTCCTTTTCAGTGGTCTGCCTCAGCGGACAAAGCCTTCTGTGACCTCAAACACCGGTTCTCCACGGCCCCTATCCTACTCCAGCCTGATCCGGACCGCCAGTTTGTCGTGGAGGTTGATGCCTCCGATTCTGGTATTGGTGCTGTCCTGCCTCAGCGGTCAGCCTCTGATGACAAGCTTCATCCGTGTGCCTTCTTCTCCCACTGGCTGACCTCTGTGGAGAGGAACTATGATGTTGGTAACCGGGAACTTCTTGCGGTCAAAGAGGCGCTGGCAGAGTGGAGACACTGGCTGGAGGGGGCCGCAGTTCCATTCACTGTCTGGACAGATCACAAGAATTTCGAATACATCAAGACTGCTAAACGTCTCAATTCCCTTCAGTCCAGGTGGTCTCTGTTCTTTGGATGATTCAATTTCAACCTGACCTACCGACCCAGAACCAAGAACAGGAAACAGGATGCCTAATCCCGCCAGTTTGACATCTCGGATACCCCCTCCACATCGGACCCTATTCTGCCCCGTTCCATGGTCATGGGGGCCCTTACCTGGGATGTGGAGAGAGTTGTCCGGGAGGCTTTGGACAGACACCCGGATCCTGGAAGAGGTCCTCCCAGACAGCTTTTCATTCCACCAGAGGCCCGTTCAGAAGTCCTCATCTTTTGTCACACCTCCAAGTTTGCCTGCCATCCTGGGGTGACTCGAACTTTGGAGCTGGTACGTCGTCTCTTCTGGTGGCCCTCCGTCCGGGCAGACGTGCGTGCTTATGTCCAAGCCTGTACCATCTGTGCCAGGGGCAAATCCTTTCATCAACCACCCGCAGGCTTCCTTCACCCACTTCCCATACCAGGCTGCCCCTGGTCCCACATCTGCTTGGACTTTGTCACGGGACTGCCTCCATCCCAGGGTAACTCGGTGGTCCTTACGATCATGGATCGGTTTTCCAAGGCAGCTCACTTTGTGGCTCTGCCGGTGATTACATCGGCCCAGGAGACTGGTCATCGAGACACCAGGAGACACCACCACGTGGTGCGGCTGCATGGCATACCCTTGGATGTGGTAACAGACCGAGGTCCCCAATTCACCTCCCAGGTCTGAAAGAGCTTCTGTGCGTCACTTGGGGCCTCGCTCAGTCTCTCCTCTGGCTATCATCCTCAGCGCAATGGTCAGGCGGAATGGGCCAACCAGGATCTGGAATCCACCCTGAGGTGTATCTCGTCCTCCCACCCAATGTAGTGGAGCACCCACCTTCCTTGGGTTGAATATGCACATAATTCTCAGATCTCCGCCGCTACAGGATTGACCTTGAAGTTTCTCTGGGTTATCAACCTCCTCTGTTCCCCGTACAAGAAGCAGACATCGCTGTGCCGTCGTTCAGGCCCACCTTGGACGTTGCTGGCGGGTATGGAGGACGGCTCGTTCCGCCCTTCTGCGGTCTAAATAACGCATGGAACGTCATGCCAACCGTCACCGCACCCAGGCCCCCATCTACCAGCCCGGGCAGGAGGTGTGGCTTTCCTTGCAGAACATTCCTCTGCAGACGGAGTCTCCCAAACTCACACCTCGCTTCACTGGACCATTTGTGGTTGACCGGGTGGTCAACCACACCTCTGTGCGACTCCGTCTGCCCCATTCCCTGCACATCCACCCAGTTTTCCATGTGTCCCGGCTCAAACCTGTTTGTTCCAGCCCGCTGTGTCCTCCTGCTCCGCCGCCTCCTCCTGCCCGGATCATCAACGGTCACCTGGGCTGGACAGTCAACAAGATCTTGGACGTTCGGCGGCGCGGTCTGGGGTTCCAATATCTGGTGGACTGGGAGGGTTATGGGCCCAAAGAGTGCTCCTGGGTCAAGTGGAGCCTCATCCTGGTCCTCCAGGACTTCTACAGGGAGCATCCTGATTGGCCTGGTAGGTCGCCTGGGGGCTCCCATTGAGGGAGGGGTACTGTTGTGTGTCGTCCTGGTTCCTGCCCTCTCTCTCTCTCTCTCTCTCTCTCTCTCTCTCTCTTTTCCAAGGTGGCATCCCTTGTGGAGCTGATGAGCACACCTGCTTGCAATCTACAGCAATCTGCTGTTTTCTGCATTCCACAATTCTCTAGCCATCTGTAGTTTTGGTTTGAGTGATTGTAGCAGCCCTCTCATTGCCTTCTCTTCCTTCACAGTGACCTCATCCTCCATCAGCTCCCCAGGGGGCCACCTGGACCACAGACCACTCAGCTCCCCATCTTGGACTGCCACCTATACACCAGTGCTACATGGGCTGCGACCACCTGAGTCCACCACAACGTGGGCCAGGTTTCCACTCTGCCTACCTCCAAAACTGTATTCACTATTTATGCAGCATTAGTTCTGTGACACCTTCCTGGTTCATTAAATCCTACTGTTTTTTAATTCAGTCTCCCTGCTTTGGGGTCCAAGCCTGGTTTTCGGGTCAGAATTGTAACACATTATTTACATCACCCATGCGAAGGAATGGTCAAATATCTGTCCTGTAAGGCCTATTGTGGATATAACAGCTTGTTCAGATTTGCGGCGGCGTGCACGCAGTAGCGCACGGTGTTTTCGGTTTGATAGCCGCTGTTCACATTCACTGTACATGATAATAAGTTAGAATTATTACCACTGGTAGACCACAAGTGGTAAGAGTAGGCCACCATGTATCTCCTCTTACCCTCAGCACTGAGCGCTGCATACTGGGCCCTCTGCTGTATTCCCTTTACACCCATGGCTGTGTGGCCACCTCTGACTCGAACATCACAGTCAAGTTTACTGACAACACAGGGATGGTGGGTCTGATCTCAAACAATGAAGAGACTACCTACCGGTCTATGGTTAATCACTTAGTAGACTTGTGTAAGCAAAACAATCTTGAGCTGAACATCAACAAAACTATGGAACTCAGTGTGGATTTCACCAGGAAGTATCAGAAGAGTTTCTATTCTCTCAGCATAGATGAGGTCCAGCTGGAGAGGATGAATAATTTCAAAAATCTTGACATTCACATCACGCAGGACCTTTCATGCTCCAGTCATATTAACACCCTGGTGAACAAAGCCCATCAAGACCTCCACCATCTTAGATGTTTGAGGCACTTTCAAATCTCACTTAAGGTATTATTCTTAGGAACCTTTACACTGTCACTATAGAGAGCATCTTGAGTGGGAGTATCATCACCTGGATGGTAAACAGCAGGATCACTTGGCTGCTTGGAGGGTGGACTGTTCAGATGAAAGAACCATCAATCTGCAGAGCCAGGAGGATCCCTGGGGAATCCAGTCACCCCAACAACAGCCTGTTTTCCCTGCCGCCATCAGGGAGGTGTGATATCATCTGATGTAGGCTAATCCTGGTAGAATGAGTGAAGAGCATTTCCCTGCACATTATACTGTGTAATTGTGTATGTGTTGAATAAAGCTGAAGCTGAACTGAAACAGATTTGTTTAGTTTTGTCAGACCTTTCGCCCTTCTGGTTATTAGTAAGATCTCTTTTTCCACAATCCTAAAACTTTGTAAGGTAGCCTATATGCTTCCCATGGTAGCATTGTACTGGCAATACAAGGACAGTCGACTTGATGGCAAAATATCTTCACAAGTTGTATATAATGCCCAAAGATAGGACCAATTATCTTAGGTGATGGAGAGTCATTGAACTGGTGACCAGTAACATAATTTGCTGTTCATAGTGCGACAGTATGTTGTATGCCATTTTTCTTTTTCACTCATTTGTCTGCATCTGTAGGGCCTGTTTTGATGAACTCCAGATGAAGAGCACTCTGGTATGGTTGGTACTAGACTATATCTGTGATGGAATGTATATCCTAGATGTGGCTGTTCGTCTTCACACAGGTACTGAAACACTAACATGGAAAAAATTGAATATGGAATTTCCTGTCTGATATCTAATAAAGTATAGTACATACGTATCTCACAACATCTGTTGAGATAAAAGTGCTAATCTGTTTCCTTTACTATGTGAAGGATTCTTGGATCAGGGCTTGATGGTGAAAGATGTTCGTCGTCTTAGAGAAACCTATCTTCGAACCTTGCAGTGTAAATTTGACATCTGTTCCATCCTTCCTACTGATCTCCTCTACCTTACTGTTGGAACTGCGTACACTCCTCTTCTCCGGTTCAACCGACTGTTGCGTCTGCCACGTCTGTTTGAGTTCTTTGAACGTACAGAGACAAGAACAGGCTACCCAAATGCATTCCGCATCTGTAAACTGGTTTTGTACATCTTGGTGATCATCCACTGGAACGCCTGTGTATACTACAGTTTCTCCAAGGTGCTTGGATTAGGATCTGATTCATGGGTTTATCCCAATGCCTCTGACCCGGAGTTTGGTTCACTGAGTAGAAGTTACATATACTGTCTGTACTGGTCCACTCTGACATTGACAACCATTGGGGAGACACCACCACCTGTTCGAGATGAAGAGTACCTCTTCTTGATATTTGACTTTCTGGTAAGTTTGCAGCAATACTAATGTATACATTTTGGTGGTATTACCTTATATTAACTGCTATTAACTGAGGGGTGGTGGCCAAGTGGTTAATCGCTTGGTTTCAGTTCGGAAGGTTCTGGGTTCAAATCCCACCCCTGCCACATTTCTCCATGTAATGTGGAGTTGCGTCAGGAAGGGCATCCGGCATAAAACCTGTGCCAAATCAACATGCAGATCCACCTTGGATTTGCTGTGGCGACCCTGAGTCCAAACAAGGGAGCAGCCGAAGGGACTTACTTACCTTATATTAACTGCTCTACCTTCTTGTCTCAAGACTGCAGAGGTTGTATTTACTTTGTTCAGATGCAGTGAATGCATTAACAATTGTGGCTTATGACATCACATCACTGATTTACAGCTTTGGCTAGCAAACAACCAATTCCAAACTCAATCACTGACCTAGCCTACTGCATGTGAACCAGTCAAAAGCCAAACTTCTAATGCCTGAGTTAACAACTTAAAGGACCATGGTGGACACATGGTCAGTAGAGATGGAGGAGTCATTGAACTAAAGTGCAGCTTGTCAAATTCACTTGTTATGTGTTCGTTGGATTCAGGTGTCCGTTATGTTCAGTCACCAAAACTTTGGTACAGTCTGATAGATTTTGGTAATTAACTAGGGTGGCATTTGGTTTGGTTGGAGATGGCATAAAGGTTCAGGCATCCAGATCCTCATTCCTACCATGCCCCTCAGTCCCTGTTTTTAAAAAAGAAATCCTTAAACACAATCACTGTCCACCTTCTAAAATTATCTGATGTTATTTCTGTATCTTTCTGTCAGTTTTCCCTGACACACCACAGTTTGACCAAAAAACAAATGCTGATCACCTTCTATCTGTTTTCCCTAAACTACTCAGTGTCACATCTTGTGGCTGCGGCCAAGATGGTGCCAGGAAAGGCCTCGACAGAAAGTTTCCTTGCTGTCGATTCCTTCCATCATCAGATGTCAGATATGATTTCTCCCTTGACATGAAATGCATGGTCTGCAAACTGGGTTCTGCGCTGAGTAAGTGTAACAGACAGTGGAGGAATATTGCCATATATAAGGACCAAGGTGAGATGTTGTCTCCGGGATATATTCTTAAGTTCTATATGCTAGGTTTGTGTAGCAGCCGTCAACATGCCTTATATCTTTTGCCTTTATAGTCCATGTTGTGTCTGTGTTGGCATTGCACATCTCCTCACTAATATGTCTCATCAGTAGTATCTGAGAAAATGTTGATCTACACCTCCTAC
Organism: Thalassophryne amazonica; assembly: GCF_902500255.1. Taxonomy (NCBI): domain Eukaryota; kingdom Metazoa; phylum Chordata; class Actinopteri; order Batrachoidiformes; family Batrachoididae; genus Thalassophryne; species Thalassophryne amazonica. The sequence continues at coordinate 90,147,586 of NC_047113.1, read as the reverse complement.
ATCCTTTCTGGGAACGGGGTCTCGTGGCACTACCAGCCTGGTGAGGATGAGCTTGTTGTAGTTTTTAGGTGTTCTGCCTGTAAGGTTGATACTGTGATGGTAAAATGGATGAAAAAGTTCACCTTTCTTTGGCTCGGGTACAGTACTTGATGCACACCAGATGGAAGGACATACGAAGGCAGTGAACACTTGGTTACAGAGATGCAATAAATACAAATGGAACAGATCATCTTTCCAGAACACTGCAGCTATATTATCAAGTCGAGGAGGCTTCTTGTTCTCGAGAACTTAACTTGCTCATCTTAAATGGAGCTGTAGAGCTATTGATCCTTTTGGATATCCTGATTTGTGGTAGGTTAGTAGTGGCTGGAGATGGTTGTCCCAAAAGATTCTAAAAGCGATTGAACTAATTTTCCTGACGCTTGACTTCTCAGGCCCCATAGATGATAATAGATGGTCTTTGTTTCCGTTCTGTTTGGTTACTCAGTACTTTCCATGCTACTGTAAGTTGGCAAGAAGAGATCTTTCCTGGATCCAGTCAATGGTTGCACTCCTCAATGTTGAAATATTGAGAGTGAACAGTTTTGGGTCGACCATACTTCAGATGACCTCATGTCAATCTCAGAACTCTTTGTGTATCCCACGACTGTCATTTCGCTTTTTCCAACTTGCTGCTAATATTAACATTTGGGCCAGTGCTAGCTCTATCAGTCTTTAGTATATTGCTATTGGGTTCACTTACCTATCTTTATCAGCTCTGGCATTTTTAAAGCCAGTTTCTAGCATCCATTTTTTCTCGTGTCTCTCCAAGATTAACCAGCTGACTCATTTCACATTAACTTGATTACTAAAAATACCTGTAATCTTAGATACAGTATGTTTCTTGGAAAGGACATTTCAGTTCATAAGGTTAGTCATAAAAGTAACTCTAAAATTATGGCTGTTGCACTACAGCACCACTAAATGTTCCAGCATTGAACTGCAGTCTTTCGTTCATCATGAAAGAAGGTAGATATGAATTCCTCAGCATCTGGAAGAGCCAGCCAAATCTGCTTCTGTGTGAGCTGAAAACCTGTTGTGAAGCTTGTCCACTAGGCATGTGGAGATTAATTGATACGAATCGGTATCTACAGTTGGGGTCAAAAGTTTACATACCCTGGCAGAAGTTTAGTTTTTGGCCATTTTTTAGAGAATATAAATGATAACACAAAAACTTTTTTTTTTTCGCTCATGGTTAGTGGTTGGGTGAAGCCATTTATTGTCAAACAACTGTGTTTACTCTTTTGAAATCATAATGAGAACACAAACTACCCAAATGAACCTGATCAAAAGCTTACATACCCCTGTTCTTAATACTATGTATTGCCCCCTTTAACATCAGTGACAGCTTGGAGTCTTTTGTGGTAGTTGTGGACGAGGCTCTCTGATGGTAAAGCTGCCACTGAATATGTTTTGGATTTTATTTACATCAATTATGAAGACATACAAACAATATGGCACTCTATGGTAAATCTGCATGGAGTAGACGTGGCTGTGATTGGAGAAATTGTGCACAGTGCAAGCTTTGCATTTTGCATCACTACTCTTAGCTTCACAGTGGAGTAGAGAAGGAATTTCTTTCACCAAAACAGATCAAATCCAGGCTAAATCTGCATGGAGTAGACAGTTCTCAAAAACTGAGTGACTGTGCAAGAAGGAGAAGAGTGAGGAAAGCCACCAAGACACCCATACAACCCAGAAGAAGTGATAGGCTTATGTGGCCGTGATTGGAGAAATTATGCACAGTGCAAGCTTTGTATTTTGTATCACCAGTTATCTATCTTCATGTTTAAGTGGTATAGAGGAGGATTTTCTTAAAAAGAAGACCTGAAAGTTTAGCTACAAATTGCCAGAAGGTACATCTGAGATGCAAACCTGGATTTGATGCCACCAGTGGGACCAGCTGCACAATGTGATTACACATCATGCAGCTGGTGGCACTGTGTTCCCGCATTCACAAACCGTAGCACTGGCATAGTGCAGGCCTGCCCGTTGGCGCGACATTTACTGGTGCACTCATACGAGCTGCTCCGACGGGTGTCCGACGGCTGAGTTGTACATATTCGCACTATGTGTGAAGGTGCCCTTATGAAACATTGATCCTGACATGCAGCAGGCGGCTGAAGAACTCAGCTCAGAGTCTATGGGGTTCCATTTATGTCATTACTATCTGAAAGGAAATGCTTTTGGCAAAAACTACAGATTTTGTTAATTTCTATTTCTGTCCAGAGATCAAGGATCCATCATGTACATCAAGGATCTAGTGACCATGTATAGTTTTTATTGATTTTTATTTCTGTCCAGAGATCAAGGATCCAGTGACCAATTTCATATTTATTTACTTTAAGACTCAATAAAATGTTGTTGACATAGAAAACCTGTAAAGCCTGATTGATAAGGGAATCAATAAAGAATCAATAAAGAATCAGATTGATAAGCAGAGTCGATAATGGCATCAATATCGATAAAATCTTATCAATACCCATGGTTAATCGTATAGCACCAAATCACATCATATCGCACTGCGCGGAATTAAATCGCCATCAACTACATATCAAATTGCATTGAATCGGGAACAGGGGTGAATCGTATCACATCATATCGTCAGTATCGTCATGTATTGCTATATCGTATCGCCGGTAGTGTATCGAGATGTGTATCAAATCGTTGTCAGTGATGAGATTCACTTGCCTATAGTGTCCAGTTATACATTGAGTCATTGTTGTTATCTAACACTCAGATTTATATCTTAGGTTGGAGTTCTGATTTTTGCCTCCATTGTGGGGAACGTTGGAGCCATGATCTCCAACATGAATGCCACCAGAGCAGCCTTTCAGTGCCGTGTAGATGCACTGAAGCATTACATGCACTTCAGACATGTCAGCAAGGTGCTGGAACAGCGTGTCATTCGCTGGTTTGACTACCTGTGGACCAATCAGAAGACCGTAGATGAACAGGAGGTGTTGAGGAGCCTGCCCAGTAAACTGAGAGCAGAGATCGCCATCAAGTTCACCTGGAAAACACTAAAGAAGGTAAAAACATATAGTGGGATCAGAATGGCTGGACCGAAAGCTTCATTTTGTCCTGAATAACATTTGTTTTGCTTGAAACAAGCAATCAACTGATGTCCTGCCCGCTGAGAATCATAGACGCTCAGCCGGTTCATGTTGTAGTATCTGGGGATAAGTACAGGCCTGATAGGCCTCAGGGCCTGAATAGATCTTACTTCTACTTCTTCTTTCCTCTGGCCTCATGTATATGGCAACATAAATTAAAATGTACTGTGTGTTGGTGTGTGTGTGTGTGTGTGTGTGTGTGTGTTTGTGTGTGTGTGTGTGTGTGTGTGTGTGTGTGTGTGTGTGTGTGTGTGTGTGTGTGTGTGTGTGCTGTGTGTGTGTTTTTCCCTGTGTGTGTGTGTTGTTCTTGGTGAAGGTTCGTATTTTTCCAGGACTGTGAGGTGGCTCTTGGTGAGCTGGTGTTGTTAAAACTTCGACCCACAGGTTTTCAGTCCTGGAGACTACATCTGCTAGAAAGGTCAGAATATTTTCCATCGTTACTGTTGATGAATTTAGAGGTACATCGAATAAAATAAGAATATCATGAAAAAGCTAAATGTTTTTTTGTCAGCTATTTTATACAGTAGTGTTCAGAATAATAGTAGTGCTATGTGACTAAAAAGATTAATCCAGGTTTTGAGTATAGTTCTTATTGTTACATGGGAAACAAGGTATCAGTAGATTCAGTAGATTCTCACAAATCCAACAAGACCAAGCATTCATGATATGCACACTCTTAAGGCTATGAAATTGGGCTATTAGTAAAAAAAAAAGTAGAAAGGGGGTGTTCACAATAATAGTAGCATCTGCTGTTGACGCTACAAACTCAAAACTGTTATGTTCAAACTGCTTTTTTAGCAATCCTGTGAATCACTAAACTAGTATTTAGTTGTATAATGTATCATGATTTCTTCACATCTGCGAGGCATTAATTTTGTTGGTTTGGAACCAAGATTTTGCTCATTTACTAGTGTGCTTGGGGTCATTGTCTTGTTGAAACACCCATTTCAAGGGCATGTACTCTTCATCATAAGGCAACATGACCTCTTCAAGTATCTTGACATATCCAAACTGATCCATGATAACTGCTTTGCGATATATAGACCCAACACCATAGTAGGAGAAACATGCCCATATCATGATGCTTGCACCACCATGCTTCACTGTCTTCACTGTGAAGTGTGGCTTTAATTCAGAGTTTGGGTGTCGTCTCACAAACTGCCCTTGGACCCAAAAAGAACAATTTTACTCTCATCAGTCCACAAAATATTCCTCCATTTCTCTTTAGGCCAGTTGATGTGTTCTTTGGCAAATTGTAACCTCTTCTGCACGTCTTTTATTTAACAGAGGGACTTTGCGGGGGATTCTTGCAAATAAATTAGCTTCACACAGGCGTCCTCTAACTGTCACAGCACTTACAGGTAACTCCAGACTGTCTTTGATCATCCTGGAGCTGATCAATGGGTGAGCCTTTGCCATTCTGGTTATTCTTCTATCGATTTTGATGGTTGCTTTCCGTTTTCTTCCATGCATCTCTTGGTTTTTTTTTGTTTTTTTTGTCCATTTTAAAGCATTGAAGATCATTGTAGATGAACAGCTATTAATTTTTTGCACCTGCGTATAAGTTTTCCCCTCCAAACAAATTTAATCAAAACTACGCTGTTCTTTCTGAACAATGTCTTGAAACATCCCATTTTCCTCAGACTTTCAAAGAGAAAAGCATGTCAACAGGTGCTGGCTTCATCCTTTAAATAGGGGACACCTGATTCACACCTGCTTGTTCCACAAAATGACAAACTCAGTGACTGAATGCCACACTATTGTGAACACCCCCTTTTCTACTTTTTTTTTTTTTTTTTTTACTAATAGCCCAATTTCACAGCCTTAAGACTTTGCATATCATGAATGCTGGTCTGTTGATTTGTGAGAATCTACTGGTACCTGTTTCCTCTACTGGAACACTACCCTTTGATTCGAGTCACATGATGCCAAGCACGAGGGTGATGCATTCAAGGGCTAGCAAGAGCCGTGGGAAATAATAAACTGCCCTTACAAAGCCCTGTGTTACATAAACACTACCCAATCTAGAGCCCATGGATCCCCATAGACAACACACTAGTATTAGATTATTTCATTATATGTTTCATTAACTCACTGTTTATGCGACATTAATCTCAGTCTGGTTCAGTACACATGACCACAATCATGGGAAGACTGCTGACTTGACAGTTGTTCAGAAGACATTCATTAAAAAATGCTTAGCAAATTTTACTTTATACATAATAAATCTGGAATATATAAAATTTTCTCTTTCTGAAACTACTGATATATCTATATATATATATATATATTTTTTTTTTTAATTTTTCGTGATTTAAGACTTTTTTGTTTTGGATTTATTGAAGAATGGATTTGTAAATAAAACTTATGAAATAAAAATGTTAAATTCCAGTGATGAAATAGAATTTCAAAATAGTGATTTGACTTTTAATATTTTATGGAGTTACTTTGTAATTGAATGGTACATTTTCACAGTGTTGCTTAATTATACTTTTGTCACATCTGGTGTTCCATAGACTGAAAAGTGTTCAGTTTTCAGTCTGTTGCACAGCAGCAGTAAGTATCATGTTTCCTGTGACAAAACCACGCACATTATTCTTCCTCTCCCCTCTGTGTTCCATCTGTTTTTTTTTTCCTTAGGGAGACGTGGGGAAGGAGATGTATATAATTAAAGAGGCCGCCTGGTGGTGGTCGGGGAGGACGGTATCAGTCAGTTAGCTGTTCTAACTGCAGGAACCTGCTTTGGAGAAATCAGCATCCTGAATATCACTGGCAGCAAGATGGGAAAACCGACGGTACAGCCAATATCCGCAGCCTCGGTACTCAGACCTCTTCTGCCTTTCAAAAAGACTTGATGGAGGCGCTTCAGGAGTTCCCCCATGCCAGGGCCAGCTGGAACAGAGGGGGCGGGATATCTTGCATGAAGGAGGGACTTCTTGAGGAAGTTGCTGTGTCTGTAGGGGAGGAACTTGAGAAGAAGATGGAACGGTTGGAAACCAGTCTGGATCGACTCCAGGTCAGTGCCACTGCTGCTAGTGATGGTCAAATCAGGCCTCATAAAGCATTTGGTGCTTTTTTTTTTTTCCTGAGACCACTAATGGCAGTCTGTCAATGTGCTGTAAACCATCTTTGGCCACCATATTAATGGGTCAGGAATAAAACAAACTGCTTAATGAGTCCTAACTTGACCATCACTAACTGCTGCTGTGAATTCTCTCAACCAGCTATATATATATATATATATAATATATATATATATATATACTATATATATATATATAATATACTATATACTATATATATATATATACTATATATATATATAATATATACATAGATATATATATATATATTGTGTTCCCCCCACCCTCCTTGTTCAGCTCTTTACCTGTGTGGCTTAATGTTTTCAGACGTGTTTCGCCCGCCTGCAGAGTCGGAGTTCAACTCTTCGCAGCTCCGAGTGAAGCAGCGACTCACGGCACTGGAACACAATAATCAACACAGCATCCACAGGCAGCGGCTTCCTGTCAGATGGCGACAGCTATGGGAGTGTGTTTGGCGCTGAAGGCTTGAGGAGTGAAATCAACATTAGACTCTGAAGGATGTCAACCTGACTGAAACATTCGGCTTCTTACAATGTTATAATCACTCATTCATAACAAAATGAAACACAACACTAAAGGACAACACTTTCAGATGGCTGCCACAAACACACATCTCTGTGCTGGTTGTTTTCATTTTGCAGCTACTTTAATCTATATGTTTCCATTCGCGTTATGCCTGACAACTGTCGCGGGCATCTGACAGTACCTTGTTGCCAGAGGGTCCCGCCCCTCGTGATCTGTTGTTCTTTGTGTTGTTTATTTCTGCCCCGTGTTTGTTGTATTTCTGTTCCTTTCCTGTTGTCCACCACTGTGCCGGTTTCTGTTAATGTCATAGTTCTGGTTTGATTTTCACAGTCATCAGTATGGTTGTTTCATTTGTTGTTTCCTTGTGTCGCTTTAAGTTCTCTCATGTTTTCCTGCCCTCACACGTGTTTGTAATCAGTTGTGTTGTATTTAAGTCACACCAGTCTGCTTCATTACTGCCGGTCTATTGCTTTCTGTCTCTGCTGTTCATCACACACGTTCTGTCGTCTGCCCCTGTGATAATCAGTTGTAAGTGTTTATCTCACAGTCGCTTTTGACAGTTGTTTTTGTTGTTGGTTTGTTCATTTTGTCCATCACTGCTTTTTTGGATTTTTGTCACTCAGGATTGTGGATCACTGTTGTGTTCTCATTCCCAGCTAACAAAATAAAAGTTCCTAAATCATTATAGTAACGTTAGCACAAACATTTTGAGAACGTTAGGCCAAACATTCTGGGAATGTTTGTAAGGAGAGTTTCTTTTTGGTTCCCAGAACATTTGACAGTAACATTTGTGCTTGGACTATATAAAAGTGAAGTAAGTCCCATTGGCTGCTCCCTTGTTTTCACTCTGGGTGGCCACAGCAGATTCAAGGTGGGTCTGCATGCAACTTCACATTATATGGAGAATGTGGCAGGGGTGAGGTTTGAACCATGAACCTTCCGCATTGAAAACTAAGTACACTAACCACTTGTTCACCACCCCTGCTTATGTCTATATGTAAATAGCATTCTCTGAATTCGATCACAAACAAACAGTGGTGAGCACAGTTCTACTAATCCGGTAACCAGCGAAGCTAACTTTTGCTAGTGGATTAGCTTTTCAGCTAACTTTGAAAACCATTAGCAGACCAATTAGCTTCTGCTAATTTAGTTCTGCTAAAAAAATTTTTTGCTGGCATAGTGAATAAAGCTTAACAGTCAAAAACATTTGTAAACCCTAAAATCATACATGTTAGTACCTGTCTATTGCATGTTTTGCAACAGTCAAACTGCTGTGAGCTCAGCTGCTGCAAAAAAGTGTCATTTACTTTCAACATGCAATGACACAAACGTGTGGCAGGAGACATGAAAAGCAAGGCACTTTTCACTCATTGTTTCATTTATAAACAAAACTAATTCTGCAGTTTATCAACATTTACAGCAACTCTGTCATTTTTACAAAGTGAAAATATTACATAAGTTTTAAAGGTATGCACTCATTCTGAAGGTTTGAGTGTTAACAGACACATGTGCCAAAAGGCATTATGGGAAATCAGTCTCCTCTCAATCACTCCCTCCCCCTGTCAAAATGCATAGAACACTGCCATCTACTGGATGGGCGTGTGAGTAGCGAACAACGTGTGATCATTGGTCGCTATTCGTTGGGCTGAATCACACTTCACAAACAGAATTTTCAGTATTGCAAATCTCCTTTTTTACAAATGAAAAAAAATGACATATGTACAAATACACATTTATTTGTAAAAACCAACACACATGTTACAGTAACTTGTGTGTTGTTTTTTTACAAATAAATAAACCAATCAACCAACCAGTGATTGAGAGGAGACTCATTTCCCATAATGCCTTTTGGTGCATGTGTCTGTTAACACTCAAACCTTCAGAATTAGCGCATTACTTTAAAAGATATGTGCAATATTTTCACTTTGTAAAAATGACAGAGTTGCTGTGTTGTCCTTACAACATGTGTCTGTGTGCTGCTAGACAGCCAGCAAACCAATAAAGAAAACTACAGACAGGTTTGCATTTCTTGCTTTGTGGATCCTTTATGGAGAAGTCTCACTTTAAATTTTTTAACCATAGCTTTTAAAGTAGACCTGCAGTGAAAGAAATGTGGTCAGATCTCAGAAAGAAATAGCTGATATGCAGAGGGGTCAAGTAACGAAGTACAAATACTTCGTTACTGTACTTAAGTACACTTTTTAGGTATCTATACTTTACTCCATTACTTATTTTTCTGCCTACTTCTGACTTCTACTCATTACATTTTCACACAATTATCTGTACTTTCTATTCCTTACATTTTTAAAACAAACAGCCTCGTTACTCTTGGCTTCAGTTTAATGTTTATATATATATTTCACGTCATGTGCGACTGTAATCAACTTTTCTGCAGCACGGCTTTACTTTGAACCGTGAACCAATCAAAGCAGTGGTTCGCAGATTGAAGCAATGCTTCGACCTGTTGCTTCGTTTATTCTTTCTTTCTTTCGCTTAATTTTCCCCCGCTAAAACCCTAAAGAGCATACTTCTGTGAGTATTATTTACCTTTTCTATGTTAAACCGACCTGTTATGGTCTTCTGAAACAGTTGATAGATGTATTTTATAACTTAAAAACGGGAGCGACGCTAATATGTTAGCATGTCTATGGCATTTTCAATGTTAAAAGTTAGCATTAAGCAATTGCAGCTCTCATCACGTTTAGGTGCATTTGTTTTCAAATTGTAATATTTCTTAAATTTATTTTTGTTTATATATTAATAATCTAATGATGATTATATACAATTTTAGAGAAAGAGGCAAAAAGAACCTGAATAGAAACACAACAAAAATTATAAAAGCAACTAACAATGAACATACATACATACATACTTAAGTGTTTCCTGTGAACACCTAGTGACTCTTACACCTCCACTTCATCCCTGTCTTATTTAATGACAGTTTGTTTCGGTCAAACCATATTTTCAATGTGTTGTGATTTTCTCCAGAACTATCTGCCAAACTAGAAAACTGCTGCATCCTAGTAAGAGCAGAATACTACTGGAATGAATTTGAATAAGGAAAGTTGTGTTTTTTTTTTTTTTTTCCTTCACTAAATGGATGCTGCACTCACTGCAATTTATTGTCTGGAATAGTCCCAGATTGCATTTCAGAGCTTCTACGTAGAATTGAAACATTTTCGTGCAGGTGGTGTTGGGGGGTAATTTTGGGTTTTGGGCCACATGTAGAACGAATCAGTTTTTAAATTAAGCTTTCAATTCATATAGTGGCATCTACCTTTTTTTTTTTAAAGGTTACTTTATACTTTTATACTTTAAGTAGGTTTTGGAGCACATACTTTTTCACTTTTACTTGAGTAAAGAGGTCAAGTTGATACTTCAACTTTTACCAGAGTGTTTTTAAACTGCAGTATCTATACTTCTACTTAAGTAACAAATGTGTGTACTTTTGACACCACTGCTGATATGTATTCATAAGACCCTTATGAATGCAGTAAAGTAAATCTGCAAGCCCAAATTTGTAATTCAGCGGAGAAATCTTTGTTTAAAAATGACAAATTTGCAGCTAAAATTTAGCCCTCCGCGAAAACAGCTTGTACATCCGGGTCATTTCCATGACGTTGGGGAGAAGACGGAGCGCTTGCGCCTTCAGTCCGATCCCGCATTGAAATTGATTTTATCAGTTAGTAATGTTACTGTTATACACATCCTGGTTTCAACATCGAAAAGAAAGCTGCAATGAATGTGAGATAAAGCTCTGCATGCTCAGATTAGCGGCGACATCGACAGCGGGCGACATTCTTCTCCGTCGCCTTGCTCTCACTGCCTCCGATGCGCTTACCGAGTCTGAGGGCTCGGTAAACGCTGCAGCGGGCCACTCACACCGCCCTCGTGTCTGCTGTGCAGCCGGCACCACCTCCCTGTCTACTGAATGGAGGTGCGGCCAACTTGGCAGCAAGTCCAGAGACTACGCTCACTGTTTTGATGCGGAGCGGCCGGTGACACCTGTTGCCCGCAAGGACAGACTTCTTGCGGCAAAATCCGCAGCGCTGCACGGTCTCGGTAATCGGAGCCGCAGAGCTCCGTGGCCGCTGAGAGAGGTTTATATCTTTTTAATGACTTGAATTCTTTGCGGGTCCTGCATCCGTACCCCGCAACGATAACACCGGAGGCTAAAGACAGTAGATTTTCAATGCGACACCACTCAATCAAATGGGCGTATGAAAAAGTCCCGAAAAATCATTTTAAAGCAACAATAAAAGAAATGTGTACTCACCAAACGTACCGCAAGACAATATAAAGTTTTAAAAAAAGTCGATCCTTCTGTATAAGACAATAAAAAGATGCTTTTGTAAGAGATGCAAACTGACGTAAATCCACAAATTACAGTTGACGTGCGCAATGAATGCTGGGATAGGGTCTTCTCTCTGATGTCTCGGCAGTATCCCGGATGTGCTGACAGTTTTGCGGAGGGCTAAATTTTAGCTGTAAATTTGTCATTTTTAAACTAAGATTTCTCCGTTGAATGACAGATCTGGGCTTGCAGATTTACTTTACTACATTCAGAAGGATCTTATGTGTAAATATAAGTCATTTTTTGGTCCAAAGATCTGACTGCATTTATTTCAATGCAGGTCTACTTTAACAATTTTATCATCCATCTTAGCATATTTATTTACCAAATATGAACTTATTTATAACCTTTTAACTAACTTATAAATCTTAAATGATGAATGTCTTTGACCTAAAGACATGACAGTTACCGTTGATGTTGGAATTAGATTTGTTTATAAATGAAACCATCAGTGAAAAGTGCCTTACTTTTCATGTCTCCTGCCACATGTCTGTGCCATTGCATGTGGAAAGTAAATAACACTTCCTTACAGCAGCAGGCAGGGTCCATAAAGACAGAAGTGCTGGCTTGTTTGTGATCGTCTTTGATTTTGCTCAGAAGCCTCGGTGGTGCTTAAACTCAAAACTGGTTTATCAGTAGCCGACAGTTTACCAAGTCAATACTAAGAGTTAGCGGTTAGCTGTAACGTCTGCTAAATTTTTAGCAATTTATCGATTTAGCGTTACAAAAGTCCACCACTGCAAACAAAGTTCATTATATTATCATCTGTTGCGATGACGGCACTTGGAACTAATCAAAAATAGAACCTCAACATGCAGAACAGCACAGACGCAAAAGGTAAGTTCCAAAAGTGCAAAAAAAAAAAAAAAAAAAAACACTGGCTACTTACTGAGACAAGAGCACTGGAAGACACAGGAGAACACAACTGCATGTGATTAATACCAACAACAATGAACCCCCAAAGACTAATCCCAAAATGTGACCTTAAATAACCAGTTGAACTATTTAGACACGAGTGTACTGATTAGGTGGAACATGTACTAACAAAAACGGACCACCAGGGGGCAACAGAGAACAGACTCACCATCCAGGGTGACAAGAACATAAGATAAATAAAACAAAACACAAGGAGGTAGCATAGAACAAACTTCCACAAGAAAAGAAATACAATCCTTACTCATAATTTCTATTAAGAAAACACCTCAAACGGAAACTGACAATACCAAGACACCTGATGAGCTACAAATGAAGACATAATCACCGAGACCCAAAAGACAATAGACTGACACCAGACAGACCACAAGGAAAGGTGACTAAACCAGAAATGTACCTAACTACCAGCTGGAAAACCAAAATTCACACATTAGAGGAAGAAGCACAGACCCAACCGGAGAACCAAATAAGGAGACAAAGGACTGAGAAGGGTAACACAACAGCATACAAGAGAGCAAGGGCACACATAGGGGAAAGGGGAATAAAGCTGAACAAAACATAAAACCCCACAACAGATGGCAGCACAGCATCATTTAAAATAATCAAATAATAAATTTAGCTTATCGTTCACTGACATCTTCCTATATATGCTATGACTTTTAAATTGCAATTATCACACCTTTAAAATAGCAAAGCAATTTAAGTGTTCATACTATACAAAAGTCGCAAAAACTTCCCCAGAATGTTATACAAAGATAAGGTCCATAGCACGGTCTCAGAACCCAAAACTCATATTTTTCATTCAAACAGACATGTCAGATTGATTCCATTTATCATAAAATTTGTCAATTGATTTATATGTAAATTCTGACCTCCATTCCTTTTCATTAAAATGGTTTGTGACCCTATCAAAACAAGAAGGCATCTTTTCCAAGGACTTGACCCGTGTCCTCTCAATGGCCACCAGAGCTATGCTGCTTAGACGGCCTTCACCCACTGTGTTGCCTCTTTAAACCAGGTTCTGAGTTGTTGAATTGGCACAAGTTTTACGCCGGATGCCCTTCCTGACGCAACTCCACGTTACATGGAGAGATGTGGCCAAGTGGTTAATGCGCTTGGTTTCAGTTCAGAAGGTTCCGGGTTCAAATCCCACCCCTGCCACATTCAACATGCAGATCCACCTTGGATTTGCTGTGGCGACCCCGAGTGCAAACAAGGGAGCAGCCGAAGGGACTTACTATTAGAAAGTGAAAGAAACACAAGATGACTGTCAATCTCCCTCGGTCTGGGATTCCATGCAGGATCTCACTTTGTGGGGTAAGGATGATTCTGAGAAAGCTCAGAACTACACAGGAGGACCTGGTCAATGACCTGAAGAGAGGTGGGACCACAGTCACGAAGATTACATTAGTAACACATGATGCTGTCATGGTTTAAAATCCTGCAGGGCAGCAAGGTCCCCCTGCTCAAGCCAGCACATGTTCAGGCCCGTTTGAAGTTCACCAGTGACCATCTGGATGATCCAGAGGAGGCATGGGAGAAGGTCATGTGGTCAGATGAGACCAGAATAGAGCTTTTTTGAATTAGCTCCACTTACCATGTTTAGAGGATGAGAACAACCCCAAGAAAACCATTCCAACTGTGAAACATGGGGGTGGAAGCATCATACTGTGGGGGTGCTCTTCTGCAAAGGGGACAGGACGACTGCACTGTATTGAAGGGAGGATGGATGGGGTCATGTATTGCAAGATTTTGGCAAACAACCTCCTTTCCTCAGTAAGAGCATTGAAGGTGGGTCATGGCTGGGTCTTCCAGCATGACAATGACCCCAAACACACAGCCAGGGCAACTAAGGAGGGGCTCAGTAAGAAGCATTTCAAGGTCCTGGAGTGGCCTGGCCAGTCTCCAGACCTGAACTCAATAGAAAATCTTTGGAGGGAGCTGAAACTCCAAACCTGAAAGATTTGGAGAAGATCTGTATGGAGGAGTGGACCAAAATCCCTGCTGCAGTTTGTGCAAACCTGGTGAAAAACTAGACGAAATGTTTGACCTCTGTAATTGCAAACAAAGGCTACTGTACCAAATATTAACATTGATTTTCACAGGTGTTGAAATACTTATTTGCAGCAGTAACATACAAATCAATTATTTAAAAAAAATCATACATTGTGATTTCCGGATTTTTTTTTTTTTTTTTTTAGATTATGTCTCTCACAGTGGACATGCACCTAAGATGAAAATTTCAGACTCCTTCATGATTTCTAAGTGGGAGAACTTGCAAAATTGCAGGGTGTTCAAATACTTATTTTCCTCACTGTAGTTTATGTTATTTATTTGCACTCAAAATAAACAGATCACATTCATGCTTCAACTGCGCCACACTGATGACACTTTGGGAACAACCCAATTACAAACACACCAGTGTCAACCACGACAAAACCGCAAATGAACCAATGCACCGCATGATATCACAGCACTTCAGATGATTGGGTGACAAAAGGTTTACCTCGGCAGTACAGGTTTAGGGAAGTAACCAAAACAATAAAAAACAGATAAAAACAAACTAGTTAGTCCGTCCTTAAAAACACTAATTCTGACATCAACAGACTAAAATTCAGACGGACTAACTAGGGAAAAAACCAGAACACAACTACAAGGACAGCATAAAACAGTGCATCACTGTAAAACAAAAAACAAGGCAAATAAAAATATTTAAGTCCCAACTACTTTAATAAAACTCTTATGTATTAAAACAGATGTACCTGTTCCTCGAATTCCCACACACACACATCTCGCTTCTCACTGCATCTGTTGTACAGCCAACACAAAACATCGATTTAAATGCAACCCTGCCATAAAACAAAAAAGATTTACTTCTGTACTAATAATTTAAACCATAAAACAATAAAAACTCACCAAACAATTCATTGCATCAACACAAAGCATGGACCCAGGTAACGTCCCGGCCTCACACGGAAACTGGCATTCGCCACTCAACACCCCACTTCCACTTCTTATAGTAGTTCATGGGGCAACAGTGACACCCCACGGTTCCACCCGCAACATCCCTCCCCAACAAGAAGCATCGTCGACTTGGCGATGTACAAAGGAGGACCTATCAAATACCTGCAACTTTATTGTAATAGTTTGTTTGCCTGCACTGATTGCAGCAACCTATGTGGATTTGAGTGCTGTCCTGCAGTTTTCCTAGTTGACCTCTGAGGCTCAGAAACTAAGGGGGTGCCAGTTTCCTTAGTTGGATCTTGGCCTGGATGAAACCCGATATCAGACAATGCATCATCCACACAATCATTGTTCAACTCTATATTAGATAAATCACCCGTCTCATCATCCACAATCAAGTCACTTGACATATCTTCTGCCCTTGGACAATCAGAGGTTTCATTCTCAGTCCTACTCTCAGGAACACTTCTCAACTCTATCAGGCACGGCGGGTGCCAGGCACCCAAAGTGTTAGGACCCATAATGCAGACTCCCGGACTACAGGCTTGGATGTAAAAGAAATCATGGTCTTTAATTCAGGCTCAGGTTCGGTACACGGGTGATCAGTTGGCAGAAGCACAAACAGGGTCAGGCAAAAACGCAGTCATGGGTAAGCAGGGTTCAAAGGCATGAGCACACACAGACATCATGGATGAGGCAAAAGGTGCAGGCAAAAAACACAAAGCAGGATCTGGATACACAGCAAATCAAAAAACAGGACTTGATACAGAGCTGGTATGTGTACAAAAACAACAAACGAGCAAGGGTGTGGTGGCTGGGAGGAGATTAAATAAGACAGGAGTTACCAAGGTGCATGCGAGGAATAATCTAGAATGGGGGCGTGGCTACTGGACAAAGAGTATTGATGGGCAAGATTGTGAGGAGGGGAGTGCACAAAGTGGAGTGATGTAACAGACGTGAGCTGGTGCCAAGAGTGTGAGTGAAAGAAACGGGGCAGGTGAGGTGAACACAATCGAATATGAGTGAGGGACGAAGACATGATGGGAGGTGCAGGGTGTGGAGTGGAAACAAATGGCCAAAACAGAACAGAGCTACAACTGAATATAATATTACTGTGAACAGGAACTAAAATCAGACATGAACATACAAACTAGAACTACATGAGAACTGAAAAGAAAATAAACACTAAGATCCAACTGAACCGAAACTAAGAAAACAAAAATGACTAAACAGACCTGAGAATAAGACAAAGTGATTAACAAAACCTGAAAGAAAAACATAAAAGATCATATAAACAATGGAACAACAAAATCAAAATATAAACAAAGACAATACAGACTGACTGAATAAAACAAGAACTTAAACCATGAACAAAGTAAGGAAAGTAACAAAGAAAACAAAGTGACAAATCAAAACAGAACAGAGAATAACCATAAAATGAAAATAAAATAACTAGTCTTTGGACGGATTTCCGTCTTTTTGCAAAATCTCGCCGTCTAAAAGAACTAGCAAAACATGAATTTTTATTTCCTCAAATCCGTGAAATGGTATTTTAGCGGAAAAACTCCAAATCGCTGAGAAATTTATTATAAAATAGTGGTGTGTTCAAGGTTCTAGCTAGCACAAACTTGCGTTACGGCCCGTTATGCTATAATTTTGGACCATTGCGCTTATTTTGGACCGTTACGATTTTCAATACAGCGTCTGTAATCAACCGTTTCTGCAGCGCGACTCCAGTTTGAAGTGTGAATCGAAGCTTCGATTCAATGGCTCGTGGCTCTTTGATTCACTGCTCTTCAGAAGCGGTAAGCCTGCTTCTTAACCCCTCTGAAAGCCATTAAAATATCATGAGTCACTTTTGTGTGGATTAAAGTCCCTAACTGGGACTCTGGTTTTGTTGCAGTCGAGAAACGAGCTTCAAACACTGCGCAGTTCTCTGCCGAGAGGGGTCCGCTTGGAATTAATAACTTCAAAAGGAATCCCCACTCTAAATAAAATGACTCCTCTTACAAACGTTGCAATACAGACAATAAACTACAATCAATTAAAATGTTTTTTCCTCCCAAAATGAGACGTCCGGCATTCTTTATAAACCTGACCTGCAGCACAGCTGCAAGAGCTGCAGCTCATAGGTATGGAAAGACATTCATGACAATAATAATGTTTGAAAGGAAATGCTTTTGACAAAAACTAACAGATTTTATTTCTGTTTATGTCCAGCGATCAAGGATCCACCATGTAGAGTTTATTATGTCCCGAGTTTAAGGATCCAGTAACCAATTCATATTTATTACTTTAAGACTCAATAAATGTTGTTAAATTTCAATTTAATCAGCTTATAAAGCACCAAATTACAACAAAAGCCATTTCAAGGTGCCTCACACAGAACAGTTCAACATAAAAAATGTAAATAAATAAATAAATAAAAAAAAAATTCAAATACCTAATTAAAAACAGAAGTAAAAGAATAAAACATAACAAAATAAAAACTATTCATAAGAAAGAGAATAAAAATAGGTTTTAAGTGTTTTCCCCGGGAAAACAGTAAAAGAGTTACACAAATTTAACATTTTATTGTTGTGCATTATTGAATGAATAATACGTAGTAATCAAGTGGCTTTTGAATGCATGCTACATCATGCTGTAGGAGATCACAAGAGGAATCTCAGGTTTATTTATTTTCACTCTATCTTTTTGGCACATGGGAAACCCAGCGGTGTTAACGAAGTGTATCGAAATGATAGAAAACCTGCAGATTTGTTTTGTTCCTGAATCTGAATCGGTATAGAATGATTAGATGCCATGTCAGTGTTTACAGCAGACATATAACTCAAATATAAAATTGCGTCAGAAATTTGGCTGTCTTTTCATCCTAACAGCTCCTCATACCTCCAGACGGCTTACGGCGAGGTGGATTTGTTTGTTTTTTTGTGTTCGAAGAATTAGCAGCATCAATTAGCTCCTTTTAATCATCATCTACCAAGAAAAAAACACGGCTATGTTTAGCTAAACGCGACCCCTGCTAGTGTGAGCGCACGTGGTGGTCGGCACGTGCAATAGCACATTTTATATAGCACCAAAACTGCATGCTAAAAGAACTGTTGCATGGTCAGTGAAACGCAATGGCAAATGGTACGAATAAGCCATGTCACGTGACATGCAAGCCACCAATCAAATAACAAGGATCCACTCCGCCGTTATATCGTGACTGTTATTTTCAAACACATTGCAAACTATTTATTTCTTCAAATAAATCTGAGCTATTATTATGGCGGAAATTCCTGTCACAGTTGAATCACTTCCATTTGGGTTTCTGTAGTCGCCATTGCAAAGCTCTTCAAGGAGGCCCAAAGGTGTTCCCACTCTCTTGTAATCAAGATCCGGGGCATCTTTGGGAAACAATGTGGGAATTGTTGCATCTATTTCCTCTGCGTCTTCCCTTTTTCATAAAGGGAATTTGAAGCTCTGAAAATGGGTTGTTATAGTGTAACTGAGAGTGGCTCAGTGGGTTGCTCTGCTGCCGTGTGCTGGATCCCTTTGGCGATTAATCTCACATCTGGATGTCTGCAGACAAACTCACTCCTTTGGCCTTTGAGCTTTGCAATGAACTCACTCCCACATTTGTAGCCGTGGGTTCCTTGGACCCTTTGAGTCTTGAAAGGGTTTCTGGTCATTCTCAGAGCTGGCCTGAAGGTAAATCAAATGTTGCCTCTCTCCTTAATGGTCTGGATCCCATCTGACATGAAGGACTCAGACCTTGATATTGAGAAATTCCAGTCTCATCCAGAATTCCTGACAAGACCACTTTCTGGAACTTGTTACCCTTCAAGTGTGACACTTTATGTCCAGCACTGATTTTAGGGATAATGCCAGCATTCACAATATCTCAGCTTCAGGGTTCATCGATGGTTCTCTTCAGTGATGTATCTCTACAACTATCAGTCCAGCCAAAAAGAACACACCTGTATATTCAACATACTGTATTTATTATTTCCCCCTCTAGCTGCCACCTTATCGTGGTGGGGGAGTTTGCGTACCCGGATGATCCTAGGAGCTATGTTGTCGGGGGCTTTGTGCCCCTTGTAGGGTCTCCCAAGGCAAACAGGTTCTAGGTGACGGGTCAGACTAAGGGCAGTTCAGAACCTTCATGCCCAGCAAAAAATCAAGGACCGAGACGTCGCCCGGTATGGCGGAGCCGGGGCCCCACCCTGGAGCCAGGCCTGGGGTTGGGGCTCAGCCTTAGCCCATGGGGCCCAGCCGGGCTCAGCCCGAAAGAGCAACGTGGGCCCGCCCTCCTGTGGGTTCACCACCTGCAGAGGGGGCCATGGGGGTCGGGTGCAGAGAGGATTGGGTGGCGGTCAAGGGCGGGTGGCCCGGTGGCTCGGTCCATGCTCACAGCCCCTGGCTGTTGGGACGTGGAATGTCACCTCGCTGGGGGGGGAAGGAGCCTGAGCTTGTGCGGGAGGTTGAGAGATACCGACTAGAGATAGTTGGGCTCACCTCCATGCACAGCTTGGGCTCTGGTACCCAACTCCTGGAGAGGGGCTGGACGCTTCATTTTTCTGGCGTTGCCCACGGGGAGAGGTGGAGAGCTGGGGTTGCATTGCTTATTGCTCCCCAGCTCAGTCGCCATGTGTTGGAGTTCACTCCAGTGAATGAGAGGGTCGCATCCCTACGCCTTTGGGTCGGGGACAGGTCTCTCACCGTTGTCTCGGCCTACGGGCCGAGCGGCAGTGCAGAGTACCCGACCTTCTTGGAGTCCCTGGGAGGCAGGGGTGGTCCTGGAGGCGGGCTGACCGGGCAGCCGCCTGGGGCGGCATCACGGGGGGCAGGACCGTGCAGGAAAAAAAAAATGTTAAAAAAAAACGGGGTGGGGGGGTTGTCCTGACGGGGGGGGGGGGGGGGGGGGGGGGGCGTGGTTCCGTTACGGCAGAGCGGCGCCCCCCCATCCATGGTGGGCTTTCCTCTCTCACCTCATTCCCGCAGCTTCACAGTGCTTTAAAACAGTGTCCCACAGACTCATAGCAACACAAAGCATGCAGCGAAACGAGACGAGTCATTGGATAAATGCTGGGCTTTGTCCCGCCCATCGGACGCTCAGCGTGTCTGGGGGTCTATGGGGCAGTTTCTGTCCCTACCGAGCAGCGGGTGCTGCTGAGCTCCTCCATCATCACAAAGCACTCACAGGCGCACACACTTCACACTAGCCTCGCGCCAGTCACAAGCTGCACATAATGGCAGACAATTTGAATGTTGTGGACCGGATTTTGGCAAAGCCAATTGATAGTCTTCCTTGCGAAGAAGCCATGGCTGCTGTCATGGCTTCAGCTCTCAATGGTTTGCAGGCCAAAGTTAAAGCAATAGCCCCCAGTGCAATGTTTGTGCATTGCTATGCACACAGACTGAATCTGGTTCTGTCTCAGGGGGCTAAATGCTTATCTGAGTGCAGAATATTTTTTGCATCACTCTCTGGGTTTGCCACATTTTTCTCAAAATCCACAAAGAGGATGTCTTTTCTTGAGTCTGCAGGCTGCTCAAGGTTGCCCAGAAATGCTCCTACTCGATGGAATTTCACATCACGGATAGTGAGCACTGTGGCAAACAATTATGATGCCTCCTGCAAACTTTTGAGATGATGATTGCAGATAAGTCCATGGATGATGACACATTAGACTGTGCCAATTTCTTTGTGTTTGTTATTGCAGTAGTCATTAAAACCGGAAATTTGTTCTTGAAAATAGCTGTTGTGAGTTAATTTGTGGGATTGTGGGTGTTCTGGACAAAGTTAGTGTTTTCATGGCTGGTGGGGCAGAGGTGGTGGCCACGTTAGTGTGCGCAGGGGGGGGCACGCAGAGGGTTTCGCCCGGGGAGTAAATCACTCTATGACCGCCACTGCTGGGAGGGGTACTAGATAGCGCTCCGACTGGGGACTCCATTGTTCTCCTGGGGGACTTCAATGCCCATGTGGGCAGCGACAGTGAGACCTGGAGGGGGGTGATCGGGAAGCATGGCCTCCCTGATCTGAACCCGAGCGGTGTTCAGTTGTTGGACTAATGTGCTAGTCACAGTTTGTCCATCACGAACACCATGTTCGAGCACAAGGGTGTCCATAAGTGCACATTGCACCAGGACACCCTGAGCTGGAGGTCGATGATCGACTTTGTAGTCATATCATCTGACCTTCAGCCACGTGTCTTGGACACTCGAGTGAAGAGAGGGGCAGAGCTGTCGACCGATCACCACCTGGTGGTGAGTTGTATGGGAGGGGAGGAAGCCAGTCAGACCTGGCAGGCCCAAACGTATCGTGAGGGTCTGCTGGGAACAACTGGCGGAACCCTCTGTCAGCGAGGTCTTCAATTCCCACCTCCAGGAGAGCTTCTCCCAGATCCCGGGGGAGGCTGGAGACATGGAGTCCGAGTGGACCATGTTCTCCACCTCCATTGTCGATGCGGCCGCTCGTAGCTGTGGTCACAAGGTCTCTGGTGCCTGTCGCGGTGGCAATCCCCGAACCCGGTGGTGGATGCCGGAAGTAAAGGATGCTGTCAAGCTGAATAAGGAGTCCTACTTATCTTTGTTGGTAGGTGGGACCCCGGAGGCAGCTGACAGGTACCGGCAGGCCAAGTGTGCCGCAGCCCGTGCCGTTACAGAGGCAAAAACTTGGATCTGGGAGGAGTTCAGGGAGGCCATGGAAGAGGACTATCGGTCGGCCTCGAAGAGATTCTGGCAAACCGTCTGGTGCCTCAGGAGGCAGAAGGAGCTCTCCACCGGCACTGTTTACGGTGCGGGTGGGGAGCTGTTGACCCTGACTGGGGATGTTGTCGGGTGGTGGAAGGAATACTTCGAGGATCTCCTCAATCCCATCGTCACGTCTTCCGAAGAGGAAGCAGAGACTGGGGACTAAGAGGCGGACTCATCCATTACCCAGGCCGAAGTCACCGAGGTGGTTAGAAAGCTCCTCGGTGGCAAGGCTCCTGGGATGGATGGAATCTGTCCTGAGTACCTTAAGTCTCTGGATGTTGTGGGACTGTCTTGGCTGACACGCCTCTGCAGCATCGCGTGGCGATCGGGGACAGTGCCTCTGGATTGGCAGACCGGGGTGGTGGTCCCTCTGTTTAAGAAGGGGGACCGGAGGGTTTGTTCCAACTATAGGGGGATCACAGTCCTCAGCCTCCCCGGTAAGGTCTATTCCAGAGTACTGGAGAGGAGAATTTGACTGATGGTCGAACCTCAGATTCAGGAGGAGCAGTGTGGTTTTCGTCCTGGTCGCGGCACACTGGACCAGCTCTACACACTCCATCGGGTGCTCGAGGGTTCATGGGAGTTTGCCCAACCAGTCCACATGTGTTTTGTGGATCTGGAGAAGACGTTCGACCGTGTCCCTCGGGGCACCCTGTGGGGGGTGCTCTGGGAGTACGGGGTCCGGGGTCCTTTGCCAAGGGCTATCCGGTCCCTGTACGACCGCAGCAGGAGCTTGGTTCGCATTACCGGTAGTAAGTCAAACATGTTTCCAGTGCACGTTGGCCTCCACCAGGGCTGGGGCTGCCCTTTGTCACCGGTTCTGTTCATTATTTTTATGGACAGAATTTCTAGGCGCAGCCAGGGTGTAGAGGGGGTCTGGTTTGGGAACCACAGAATCTCGTCTCTGCTCTCTGCTGTTTGCGGATGATGTGGTTCTGATGGCTTTGTCAAATCAGGACCTTCAGCGTGCACTGGGGCGGTTTGCAGCCGAGTGTGAGGCGTCCGGGATGAAAATCAGCACCTCCAAATCCGAGGCCATGGTTCTCAACCGGAAAAAGGTGCTTTGCCCTCTTCAGGTCGGTGGAGTGTCCTTGCCTCAAGTGGAGGAGTTTAAGTATCTCGGGGTCTTGTTCACGAGTGAAGGATGGAGTGTGAGATCGATAGACGGATCGGTGCAGCATCTGCAGTGATGCGGTCGCTGTATAGGACCGTCGTGGTGAAGAGAGAGCTGAGTAGGGGGGCAAATCTCTCAATTTACCGATCAATCTATGTTCCGATCCTCACCTATGGTAATGAGATTTGGCTCATGACCGAAAGAACGAGATCGCGAGTACAAGCGGCCAAGATGAGTTTCCTCCGCAGGGTGGCTGGGCGCTCCCTTAGAGATAGGGTGAGGAGCTCGGTCACTCGGGAGGAGCTCGGAGTCGAGCCGCTGCTCCTCCACATTGAAAGCAGTCAGTTGAGGTGGCTCGGACATCTTTTCTGGATGCCCCCTGGATGCCTTGCTGGAGAGGTGTTCCGGGCACGTCCCATTGGGAGGAGGCCCCGGGGAAGACCCAGGACACGCTGGAGGGACTACATCTCTCGGCTGGCTTTGGAACGCCTTGGGGGTTCCCCCGGAGGAGCTGGGGGAGGTGTGTATGGATCGGGAGGTCTGGGCGGCTTTGCTTGAGCTGCTGCCCCTGCGACCCGACTCGGGATAAAGCGGAAGAAAATGGATGGATGGATGTATTTATTATTGTAG
This sequence comes from Thalassophryne amazonica, assembly GCF_902500255.1. NCBI lineage: Eukaryota > Metazoa > Chordata > Actinopteri > Batrachoidiformes > Batrachoididae > Thalassophryne > Thalassophryne amazonica. Next base: position 90,124,069 of record NC_047113.1, on the reverse strand, counting down.
TTTCAGCTGATGGGATTTTGGCCAAAAGATCACAAACACATAAAACAGTTCTTGAAAAAGGTTACTGGTCATGATAATAAATCGCCTCAAGAGGGCAGCATTGTACCAGCACTTCATCAGTTATCCATCACAGGTAGTGTGGCGCCCCCTGTCGAAGCTCTGGTCCAACACACTCTGTTCCCATTTGAGTTTCTTATGAACACAGTCTGTGTCTGTGTGAGACTGTGCAGCAGATAAAGTTAAACTTTCACAATTTAGTTTGTAACAAGTAACAAAACTGATCAGAGGACATTTATGAGCAACCAAAATGTCATGCTGATTTTCTGACTGTGCACACTGAGGATTGTGTCTTTCCGATGTGTAAAATAGTGCTGATTGTCCATTTAATGTTTGCCTTCATGCAGTTTGGGATGTGTTCACCTCAAAACAGAAAACTACAAATGGATGTCAAAATATCAATTTGTCAGTATTTTTAGAGACCCACAAAATGATGTTTGTGAACCAGAGGAGCCCATGTGGAATCAAGGGGATCCTGGCTCCCCTGGAAGTCATCCTGCAGTGAATGGAGGCCCACTGAGCTCTGATCACTGACACAGCTTCACAGCACAAAAAAAAAAAAACATTTCAATGACAAATGGAGAAACCAACCTAATGTTCCAATATTCATTCATTCATTATTCCCGCTTAGTCCAGTTAAGGGCCACAGGGGGCTAGAGTCTATCCCGGCAGTCATGTGGGTGTGAGGAAGGGTGCACCATGGACGGGACACCAATCACAAGAACGCATATAGACAAACAAACACACTCACACCTGAAGTCAAATTTAAAGTTTCCAATTCATCAAACCTGCACATCTTTAGAATTGGGAGGAAGCCAGAGGGAACCCACACAAACACCAAGTGGGAAGCGATCCCACAACCTTCATATTGAGAGCCAATATCGCTAAGCTAAGCCATCGTGCTGCATTTTGGAATGCATTTATAAATGGAACTAATCATCACAGTAATATAATTCTACATAAACTAGACAGCAGCGGCATTCAAATACAAACCGCAGCAAATTAAACCAAACTATGAAGATATTCATAAAAATAGTACAAAAACTCTATGAATTGAATCAAGTGGACCAACCAGGACTCTGATGAGTAAAAGGTTTCATTTGTACTTCATGTTAGGAATCAGATGTCTGTGCTGACTGGTGTAGTACACAGCACAAGTACACACTGTCAGTTACTACACACTGTTCTTAATGGAGCAGACGTCACAGCCGTCTGGTCTCTTTTTGTTTGGTGTTTGTGGATTCAGTTTGATTGTTTTGGAGATGTTTCAGTTCACTGTTTCTTTGCTTTATACTTTAGTCAGTTTTGTGTTACTCTTTGATTTTGGAGAGAATTAACTACAGTTTATTGTTCTGTTACTTACACCCTCAGGAACAATCCTGAAGTCAGAATTTCAACTTGTCTCATAACTCTTTATACCATTTTGAACCCTTTCAGCCTCATTGCACTCAGTCACTTTCCACATGACACAATTTAAGCTTGTCAGGAGTCAGGGGTCAGGGCTGTGGGGTACATTTGTCTTTTCTTGTTGTCATTTTTGTTAATTAATTCCACTCCTGCCCTGATTCATCTCTCACAGAGTGAACTTTCTGCTTTTTCAGTCACTTTCTGATAGAACGTTGTGTTTTCACTCCACATCTTCTCTGTGGTGTTCCCTCTCACTTTGGAGGCTTTCCTGCAGTCTTGGACTGATTAGTTCCACAATACACTGATGAATAAAATAATCTTTCACTTTCTGCTCAGTGTGTTCACAACCTGCACTTGAAGTTCATTTTAGCTTTGACCCTGAAGGTATATTGAACCAAAACATGAACTCTGACACCACTGTCACGTCTGCTCTGTGTTTGAGCAGCTGAACTGTTTTGTTTCATGTCTGGTCCTTCTCAGGATAAAATGTCAGTTTTTGGATGATACGTGGATTTTGGTTAAGAATCAGATTAGAAAGCCATTTGAGAAGCAGCTTTCCCAGATCAAGGTCATAGGAAGCTCATTTTTCTCCAGAATCAGGTTCCTCCTTACAGCCTCGATGAATCACACATTAGTAACATCTGTTCACTCTGAGTTTGAGGCCACAATTCAAACCAACCTTCACTTCACCAAAGATGGACACGTCCTCTGATTCCACACTCACTCCATTCAGCAACACAGCACTCAATCTGAACTCACAGAGTCACAGAATCTCCATCACTACAGCCTCCAGTGCTTTGGTCACCTCCACTCCCAGTGTCTACATCCAAATTACATTTACAAAATGCTTCAACATCTTAGTTTATATGTTATGAGTCCAGAATATAAAAAAGTTTGACTTTCTGACATAACACACAAGAAATATTGAAGTTTTTCTTGAAATTCAATTTTTTTTTAGATGCAGCATGACTTTCTGGACAGAACATGACCTGTGAGCTCTCATCCTGGTCTGGATCAGGCTGGCTGCACAGAATGTGTCTCCATGGTTCCTGATAATTCTCCAGCAACATGTGCCATTAATTGTAACGCGTGGTGGTAACAGGTTGCAGCAGTTCCGGAGGACACCTGACACCTCTGCCTCAAATCATCACATTCGTGATCAGCGGCCAAGAATGTATACTTCGTGGCATTCCTGACTTGCCATCGTTATGTGTAAATGCAGCATTTGTTTTGTCAGTGAATGTGGTTCAGAAATGGTGACCAATAAAAATTATTGTCACAATCAACAGTCTAAGTGAATATTAATTTTGCATTATTGCGATCACTGACAGCAACATGAAAGTACCATCGTAACAGCTCAGTAGTCCACAGTAATTAATGCACACAGAGATATTTGTGCCGCTGTTTCCAAATGTGTGAGGGGAACATGTTTCAGTTCAGACCACAATGACAATGATTAAATGGAGACCACAGTGATGTCAGAAAATGGAGGACTGTTCCCTCTGTGACGGGGGAGAGTTATTGCCCCGACTGGATGAGTTTAAGTATCTCGGGGTCTTGCTCACGAGTGGCGGTAAGTTGGAGTGTGAGATTGATGGATTGGACAGATTTTCAATTAAAATGTACCTGTTGTGTGGGCCGCTGAAGAGGAGGTACTGCTGGCCCACCACCACCAGATGGCGTCCTGCTTGAAGTGTGGGCTTCAAGCACGAGAGGGCGTCGGAGCCACTGGGAGTGACAGCTGTCACTTATCATCAGCACCAGCTGTCACTCATCCAACTCATCACCATCACCATAAAGGCCGGACTGCAACTCCACCTCCTCGCCGAGAAATCAGCTACCACTCAAGGTAACTTTCTCTGCGGTAATTTCCTGTGACTAAACGTTGTTCTGTGTGCAGCCGTTTTCCTGTGGCTACAGTCAGAAGCGGGATTGGCGGAAAGTGTGAGCGTGACGTCTTCGCCTCTCACTCCTTCCAGGGAAGTGACTGACAGGAGCTGCACGGGTGACTTTGTTTCTGGAGGTGGAGGGTCTCCCTCCTGGAGGAACTGATCAACGGAAGATTACTGGGTGTGTCTTCACACACCCACCATTAACTGTTTCTGTTTCTGCCAGCAGTACCTGGTCTGACAGCTGGAGACGGTGGACTTGGCAGCTCCGGTGCTCTTCAGATCCGCTGGCGGTGGAAGCCGTGTGGGATCCGGCTCTTCTCTGGACAGACGTCTTCTATCCTCGAGCCTGCCCACACGTCACCTTGTATATGATTGACTGTACTCCTCTATTGTTATTGTCTGTATTCCGTTGTGCAGTTCACAACATTAAATTGTTACTTTTTGGCTTATTCATTGTCCGTTCATTAACGCCCCCTGTTGTGGGTCCGTGTCACTACACCATCACAACAGGATTTCTCGGCCAGCGTCATGGATCCCGAGGGGCGTCAACCATCGCTTGAACGGCCAATGGAAGAGCGAGGTGAACAGGCGTCGGCAGGAGGCGTGTTAGGTGAGCTGCAGCAATTCTTAACCGCTTTCACTGCTCGGTTGGACTTAGTCACCGAGCAAAATGTTATTCTCAATCGGAGGATGGAGGCTCTCACCGCCCAGGTGGAAGCGCATGCTCAGGGCGCTGCTGCAGCACCTCCTCCTGCTGACCGGAGGCCTGAAACAGACATTCCGCTGGTCGTTCAACGACCCCCCCCCCCCCCAACCAATTAGAGGAACACTGTCGAGAGCAGGGCGGGGGGCGTGGCTGGGCACGAGCCGTCCCTCTTCCTTTCGGGTTGGAAAGGGTGCCGCCTTCCCCACGCTCCACAGCCCGTGACTCCCGTGTGGTAACAGCTCCCCCTGCTGACGAAGCTATGGACACGAGCAGGGCCAAAGTTAAAGCAAATAACAGACAATGGAGGCTGGCCCGCGGGGAGTGTTTTTTCTGTGGCTCGAGTGAGCATCTACAGAGGAACTGCCTCAAGCGGTTAAACGATAACGCCCGCCCTTAGAAACTGGGCTAAGGGTGGGCCATAACACGCACGCGGGGAAACACCGTAAATCAGCACGCATCCCAGTTACGATCCTGAGTGGGGATCTGACCCTTCACGCCCCAGCACTGGTAGACACGGGGTCGGAAGGGAATCTGCTGGACAGCAGATGGGCAAGGGAGGTCAGGCTCCCTCTAGTGGCTCTACCTTCACCTTTGAAGGTACGGGCACTAGATGGCACCCTTCTTCCACTAATCACACACCAGACACAGCCAGTGACATTGGTGGTGTCTGGTAATCACAGGGAGGAGATTGTGTTTTACGTAACACCTTTTACCTCCCGTGTGATTTTGGGTTATCCTTGGATGATAAAACACAATCCCCGATTGATTGGCTGTCTGGGTTGTGGGCTCAGTGGAGAGAAACCTGCCAACGGGAATGTCTCGGATCCTTGGTTCCGCCTGGTGTGACGGCTAGTGAGGAGGTCAAGATTCCCCCAAATCTGACGGCGGTGCCGAAGGAGTACCATGATCTTGCTGACATCTTCAGCAAAGATCTGGCACTCACATCTTCACACCGCACCGACCATACGATTGCGCCATTGATTTGATCCCAGGCGTTGAGTACCCGTCCAGCAGGCTGTACAACCTCTCACGTCCAGAGCGAGAATCAATGGAGACCTACATCCGGGACTCATTAGCTGCCGGGCTGATCTGGAACTCCACCTTCCCAATGGGTGCAGGTTTCTTTTTTGTGGGCAAGAAAGACGGCGGACTCCGTCCATGCATTGATTACAGAGGGCTGAACGAGATCACGGTTCGCAATCGATACCCTTTGCCTCTGTTGGATTCAGTGTTCACGCCCCTGCATGGAGCCCAAATTTTCACAAACTGGATCTTAGGAATGCGTACCACCTGGTTCGGATCCGGAAGGGAGACGAGTGGAAGACGGCATTTAACACCCTGTTAGGTCACTTTGAGTACCTGGTCATGCCGTTCGGCCTCACCAATGCACCCGCGACGTTCCAGGCTTTGGTTAATGACGTCTTGCGGGACTTCCTGCATCGGTTTGTCTTCGTATATCTAGACGATATGCTCATCTTTTCCCCTGATCCTGAGACTCATGTTACGCATGTACGTCAGGTCCTGCAGCGGTTGTTGGAGAACCGGCTGTTTGTGAAGGGCGAGAAGTGCGAGTTCCACCGCACTTCTTGTCCTTCCTGGGGTTTATAATCTCCTCCAACTCCGTCGCCCCTGATCCGGCCAAGGTTGCGACGGTGAGAGATTGGCCCCAACCAACAAAACCGTAGGAAACTACAGCAGTTCCCTCGTTTCCGCTAATTTTAACCGAGGTTCATCAAGGGCTACAGTCAGGTAGTTAGCCCCCTGACAGCCCTGACCTCCACAAAAGTCCCCTTCACCTGGTCGGATCGGTGCAAAGCCGCGTTTAGGGGAGTTGAAACGCTGGTTTTCGACTGCCCAGTCCTGGTGCAGCCCGATCCAAAACGCCAGTTTATAGTCGAAGTGGATGCCTCTGACTCGGGATAGGAGCCGCGCTATCCCAGAGTGGGGATTCCAACAGGTTCTCCACCATGTGCCCTACTGTTCACCGCAGGTTGACCCCGGCTGAAAGGAACTATGACGTCGGCATCGGGAACTTCTTGCGGTGAGGAGGCTCTGGAGAGTGGATACACCTGTTGGAGGGAGCTTCAGTACCATTCACGGTTTTTCACAAGACCATCGGAACCTGGAGTACATTCGGCCCGCCAAGCGTCTGAACCCATGCAAGCCCGCTGGTCACTGTTCTTCGGGCATTTGACTTTCAGATCACATACCACCCCGGGACGAAGAACCAATGGTCTACGTCCTAGTCCCGGGTGCACGAGGAGGAGTCAGGACCCAGCTGTCCACCCACAGAAACCATCATCCCAGAGTCCACTGTCGTGGCACCTTCACCTGGGACATGGAGAAGACCGTACTGGAGGCCCTGACACGGAAACCCGCACCGGGGGACTGGACCGAAGAACAAGATGTACATCCCCACCAGAGGCCAGGGCTGCAGTCCTTGGACTTCTGTCACGGGTTCCAAGCTCTCCTGCCCCCGGGGGTGCAAGAACCGTGGCAGTGGTCCGCAGCGCTTCTGGTGGCGTCTCTGGAAGCCGACAGTCCGGAGTACGTCCAGGCTGCACCACCTGCGCCATGGGCAAAAGCCGACCAGTCACAAGACCCAAGGCCTCCTCCAGCCTTTGCCCGTGCCTCATCGCCCCTGGTCTCACATCGGCCTGGACTTCGTCACGGGCCTCCCGCCGTCCCAGGGCATGACTGCCATCCTCACGATAGTGGACCGGTTCTCCAAGGGCGGCCCACGTCTGGCCCTCCCGAAGCTCCCGACGGCCCAGTAGACTGCAGACCTCCTGGTCCACCATGTCGTGCGTCTGCATGGGATTCCATCGGATATTGTCTCAGATCGTGGTCCTCAGTTCTCCTCCCAGGGTCTGGAGAGTTTCTGCAGGGAACTGAGGGCCACCGTAGTCTCTCGTCTGGGGTACCACCTCCAGACGAATGGGCAGGCAGAGCGAGACGAACCAGGAACTGGAGCAGGCCCTCCGCTGCGTAACCTCCGCGCACGCCAATGGCCTGGAGCGACTATCTGGCCTGGATCGAGTATGCTCATAATAGCCCAAGTTTCGTCTGCCACCGGCCTCTCCCCGTTTGAGGTATGTTTGGGGGTACCAGCCCCCATTGTTTCCACTAGTGGAGGGAGAGGTCAGGGTGCCCTCGGTCCAGGCCCATCTGAGGAGGTGCCGTCGGGTGTGGCGTACCGCCCGCTCTGCCCTGCTCAAAGTCCGGACGAGGGCTAAGGCCCATGCAGACCGCCGGCATGTCCCGGCCCCTACATATCAGCCTGGGCAGGCGGTTTGGCTATCAACCAAGGACATCCCGCTTCAGGTGGAATCCCAAAAACTAAAAGACAGATTCATAGGACCATACACCATCACTAAAGTCCTCAGTCCAGCCGCAGTGAAGCTGGCAGCTGCAGCTTCACTGCGGATTCATCCGGTCTTTCATGTGTCACGTCTCAAACCCTGCCATACCTCTCCGCTCTGCACCCCTGGACCGGCGCTGCCACCTGCACCGGATCATTGACGGGGAGCCGGCTGGGACTGTGCGCCGGCTCCTGGACGTCCGTCGGAAGGGCCGGGGGTTCCAGTACTTAGTGGACTGGGAGGGATACGGACCTGAAGAACGCTCCTGGGTGAAAAGGAGCTTCATCCTGGACCCAGCTCTCCTGGCCGACTTCTACACCCGGCACCCGGACAAGCCTGGTCGGGCGCCAGGAGGCGCCTGTTGAGGGGGGGGGTCCTGTTGTGTGGGCTGCTGAAAAGGAGGTACTGCTGGCCCACCACCACCAGATGGCGCCCTGCTTGAAGTGCGGGCTTCAAGCACAAGAGGCGTCTGGAGCCACTGGAGTGACAGCTGTCACTTATCATCAGCACCAGCTGTCACTCATCCAACTCATCACCATCACCATAAAGGCCGGACTGCAACTCCACCTCCTCGCCGAGAAATCAGCTACCACTCAAGGTAACTTTCTCTGCAGTAATTTCCTGTGACTAAACGTTGTTCTGTGTGCAGCCGTTTTCCGGTGGCTACAGTCAGAAGCTGGATTGGCGGAAAGTGTGAGCACGACGCTCTTCGCCTCTCACTCCTTCCAGGGAAGTCGAATGACAGGAGCTGCACAGGTGACTTTGTTTCTGGAGTGTGAGGTTCTCCCTCCCGGAGGAACTGATCAAGGGAAGATTACTGGGTGTGTCTTCACACACCCACCATTAACTGTTTCTGTTTCTGCCAGCAGTACCTGGTCTGACAGCTGGAGACGGTTGGCCACCTGGGACTCAGGACTTAGGCGGCTCCGGTGTTCTTCAGATCCGCTGGCGGGGGAAAGCCATGTTGATCCGGCTCTTCTCTGGACAGACGTCTTCTATCTCGAGCCTGCCCACACGTCACCTTGTATATGATTGACTGACTACTCTATTGTTATTGTCTGTATTCCGTTGTGCAATTCACAAGATTAAATTGTTAACTTTTTGGCTTATCCATGTCCGTTCATTAACGCCCCCTGTTGTGGGTCCGTGTCACTACACCATCACAACATACCTGCGTGTGCGTCATGCCAGAGCATTGCAGTGATATGACATGCTGTCACCTTTTATCATCATTCACTTGAGTCTCATAAATGTCCAAATTGCTCTATGAAAATTAATGATGACAACATACACACATTGCATTGCAACTTACTACACCATAACTAAAGTCACATGAAATATACAAGACATGGCTAAAATTCTTCTCTATTTACCCCGTGCATAGAACAGGTAACTCAGCTAGTCATTATAAGACTAATTCTTTCTTGTCTACATTTTTCTACATTACTAAAGTATGATGCATTTTTTTCTCCCTATTCAATCCACTTTGCTGTGGATCTAATGAATGCCGCCGAGCTTTATCCATATAAAACTCATCTAGTTGAGATTGCAAGCTATTGATTTTCTCTTTGTCCTCAAAACAACAATTTATTTTACAAAAGTATACTAGTCATTTTTAATCAAGTATGTTTCCTTTGTTATCCTTTTTTCATTCATTTTTATTTTACGAAAGGTTTTAGAATAATTATTTATAATAAATTTGAGATATTCCCATTTTTGAATTGGGGAAGTTAAATTTTTTCATCTTTTGTAACATCCAAACAAAGATATTTAATGTTACTGCAGTATTCTTGATTAGTCAGTATATTTGCACTGAATTTCCAATAATCTTTGAACTTATTAGTTTTGTGGTTTTTGGTTAGTTTGAGATTTACTATACAGTAATTCATCATACAGTATAATACACCATGTAATTCATCTACAACATCTGACACTTGATGCAGCAAAGTCTTATTTTTATGCTCATCATTACAGTCGGAAATATTTACCAAAAGTATGATACTTAAGTGCATATTTTTTAAGGTTTATGAATTCATGGGGCTTAAAAATCCTCTAAAGGTCAGAGATTCAGACCTTTTGCTCTGAAAAAAAAATGCTTTGAATGCTGTCTTCTACCAAATTTTCACTCATAAACTGAACTATGTCACTAATGTTGAAAATGTATCTTTAAAAATAATTTTAAGACGACATTACTGCTGTATGTTATCCAATTACATTATATGATTTACAGTAATTTGTCCCAAAAGGAAGACGGAATAAAGGGTTATCATTGCCCCTGTCGACCGGGAGTGTGAAATGACAGTGGTGCTTACTTACAGAACAGTTTGCACAGATAATCAGAAATTTGTGACAAAATTTAGCCACTCGACCCTCGTAGTTCAACTGTTTGCTCCAACTGATTTGTTATTTTAATTCTGTCAGACATTAGTGATGAAGCCAGCGGCTGAGCTCTTACGTCACTGAGTGATTAATGTTGAAACCAGAAGTCTTATTCTGGAGGGGACCGGAAATAAATCGATGTGGTATGTGGTGCTCAGAAAATGACTAATAATATCCGTCCACCAGAAGTGAAGTTATGTGGGAATGTTAATGAGAAGTGGAGAGTTTTCAGGTAAAGGTTTGAATTTCATACGAGGAAGATATTAGCATTGATGCTAACAGTAGCAGGAAGACTGACACTGGATGTGAACGACACGTTTGTCGTCACAGAATATGAAACGGACGAGTATGATGCTGTTATTGAAAAGTGTAAGCGCCATTTTTTGGAATAAGATATTTGAAGCTAATGTAATTACAAGGTTTAAATAATTTAGAACAATTCATTTGTATTTTGTTTAAAAGGATAATTTAAAATATTAAAAGGTACATGATTGTATTTTTCTTTAAAAGAAAAGGAAATTTTTTGATGCATGAGTGGTACGTTTGGGGGCGCTACTGCCTGGCTGTCATGTAAATTGTTGGAGAAGAAGTGCTGTGCTTGAACTTTGTTAATAAAACGAAAATGGCTGGAGCAACACGGTTGTTTTACCGTGATGCAACACATGTTGTTAAACGCGTAAAAACAGGCTCAATGGTCAGCTTTCTTTTTTGCAGAAGAGGTTAAAGCAGCAAAAGGAAACAAAGATTAACCTCTACATTAAGTAAAACAACCACGCTCAACGAGGTAACGAGCCTGGAGGAGCCCACAGTGCGGCAACGGAACTTCACAAAGAAAGAAAAGCTACGAACTGGTAACAGCAAAATGAGCCAAGAGAAGAAATATCAGATAACAGGAATGTTGTAGTCTTTGCTAGATGGCACTCAAAAAGAAAGATAAGTATGCTTTGTGTCATAGACTACTTCGTTTGAACTGTTGTTGAATCCTATCGGACTTTTTGAGGCAAACTGAATCAGAATAGCGGACAACGAGACGCAAGAAAGAGAACAGGAAAATGACTGCAGTACCGATGGTGTCCAGAAGAGGGCGCCAAAGTACACGGAAAAAGGGCTGGAAGACCGACTGCACAGGCAAATGAATGCAAGAAGAGCAAAATTGGCTCAAGTCACTGCCAAAATGAACAAGATAAGTGAGAAAAATGTGAGTAAAAGTGTTACAAGCCTGCGTGCTAACACAGTGAGAGATAACCAAAATGTCAGTGTTTTCCCTGTTGTGACTAATGAACGGTCAAATGCTCACATTTCAAGCAGACCTCAGAGTTAAGAGAGAAATCCACGGACCAAGTACAAACAGACAATACAGTTAACTTGTGTGAAGTAATGCTAAAGCAAAATGACATTACTGAAATGTTGGTTAGACAACAAAGACTCACTGACTTACCTCAGAGAGATGTACCAATATTTAGTGGTGATCCTTTAGAGTTCAAACCATTTCTCAGAGCATTTGTGCACATGATCTGTAACAAAACTGACAGTGATAGTGACAGGATTTACTATCTTGAACAGTTCACTAGAGGTGAACCAAAGGACTTAGTCAGAAGCTGCCAGCATATGAGCCCTGAGCATGGGTACAAGGAGGCAATGAAACTTCTACACTATCACTATGGTAACGAGATCAAAATTGCAACAGCCTACTTGAGTAGAGCAGTTAACTGGCCTCAGATTAAAGCAGATGACGCTAAAGCTCTTCATAGTTACTCACTTTTTCTAACTGGTTGTAACAATGCAATGCAGGATGTTAATCACTTGGAGGAACTAGACAACCCAACTAACCTTAGAGTCATAGTTTCCAAGTTACCTTACAAGATGAGAGACGTGGAGGGTGTCAGCCTTTGACATTCAGGAAAACTCTGGTAGGAGAGCCAAGTTTTCAGACCTAGTGAGATTCGTGAACAGGCAAGCTAAAGTAGCTTCAGATCCTTTATTTGGTGACATTAAAGATGCTGATGACAAAAATAAGCTAAACTTAAAACCAAACAAGTCAATTAGACCAAAGGGCAGTGCATTTGCTACCAGTGTGGTACCTGCTACAAAAGAGAAGTTACCACGTCAGACAGTCGATGCATTTCAGAAACCATGCACTTACTGTGAGAAAAATCACACGCTGAGTGTCAAAAAATTAGAAAACTACCTCAACAGGAAAGAGTAGAGTTTCTTAAGGGAAAAGGACTCTGCTTTTCATGTTTGACACAAGGACATTTGAGTAAAGACTGTAAGAAACGAATCCAGTGTGATTATTGCTCCAAGAGACATCCAAGTATGCTGCATTACGAGAAACAAGAAGATGTAGCAGTAGAAAACAAACCTAACGACGACACTGAAAGCTCTCACATTGAAGTTGCTAGTCCCACTCCGATCACAGGTGGTACATGTGGTGCTACCGGGGCCGGTAACAGCAGTAGAGTTTTGGCTATCGTGCCAGTTCATGTTAAGCTAAAAAAAAAAGCAACAAAACCATTGATAACGTATGCGTTTTTGGATAATGGTAGTGAGAACCTTCTGCTCAGAGAAACTCATGAGACAACTTGGCACTGAAGGAAAGAAAACTCAAATCCTACTTCGCACTATGGGCCAGAAAAGGGTAGAGCCTTGTTACATTGTCTCAGGTTTAGAAGTTTGTGGTGTGAAAGAAAATGCGTACATTGACCTACCTGATACGTACACGCACAAGGACATTCCAGTAACCAGAGCGAGTGTTCCTGTCCAGTCAGACTTGGAAAAGTGGCCAAATTTGCATGGTGTACAACTGCCAGAGATAGATGCAGATGTTGGACTTTTGATAGGAGCTAATGCTCATAAGGCAATGGAACCGTGGGAGATCATCCACAGCAGAGATGATGGTCCCTATGCAGTCCGAACCATCTTAGGCTGGGTTATAAACGGCCCATTGAAAAGAAATGACTTTGAAAGTGATCAAGGTGTTTCTGTAAACCGCATTTCAATGTCAGAAATAGAAACATTGTGTTTGAAGCAGATCGACCATGACTTTCCAGAAAAATCCTCTGATGAGAGGTTTGAGATGTCTCGTGAAGATTTACAATTCATGAGCTTTGTCAAAGACACTATTGAAAAGGTTGATGGCCATTATTACATTGGCCTCCCTTTTAAGGACCAGTCAGTTAAGCTACCTAACAACCGTGCATTAGTTGTGCAGAGAGCAGAAAGTCTCAAAAGAAAAATGCTCAAGGATGATGACTTACTCACAGAGTACAAAGCTTTCATGTCAGATCTCATTTAGGAAAAAATATGCAGTACCTGTGCCAAAAGAACTACAACGTGATGACGGACGAGTTTGGTACATACCTCATCATGGTGTGTACCACCCGCAGAAAAGGAAGCTCCGTGTTGTTTTCGACTGCACGGTATCATATCAGGGCAAATCACTAAATCAGGAACTGCTACAGGGTCCTGATCTGTCTAACACACTCCTTGGAGTTTTGACTCGTTTCAGGCATGACCATGTTGCTTTAATGTCTGACATTGAGGCAATGTATCATCAGGTGAAAGTACCACCAGAGGACACAGACATGCTGTGTTTTCTTTGGTGGCCTGAAGGAAACCTGAATGAACCATTGCAGGAGTTCAAAATGACTGTTCATTTGTTTGGTGCAACATCTTCACCTAGTTGCGCTAACTTTGAAGAAAACAGCAGAAGATGCCACAGACAGTGTACCCATGGCTGTGAATGCAGTGCAAAATAACTTTTATGTTGATGATTGTCTTCTCTCTGTAGCAACTGACAGTGAGGCCTGCACCATGGTAAAGGAACTGACAGAACTTTGTGCAAGCAGAGGTTTTCATTTTACTAAGTGGAATAGCAACAGCAGAGTTGTTTTGACCTCCATATCTGAAACAGAAAGAGCATCAGAAGTCAAGGCGCTAGATCTTTGTCATGACAATCTTCCAGATGAACGAGTATTAGGAGTAAACTGGTGCATTGAAACAGACTCTTTCAAAATCAATGCAAAACCACTAGCACAGTCAAGGCGCGGCATTCTGTCATTTGTGAGTTCAATTTATGATCCTCTAGGATTTCTGTCCCCAGTTATTCTACCAGCAAAAGTCATACTACGGGAACTGTGTGGAAAGAAATTCTCCTGGGATGAGGACATACCTGCTTAACTTGCTCAGAAATCACAGATTTCATATCAGATATGGATATCAGATCTTACAAAACTACAAGGATTTACTGTTGACAGATGTTTCAAGCCAGTTGGATTTGGAGATGTTACATCTGCACAATTGCACCATTTTGCAGATGCAAGTGAATGTGGGTATGGTGTAGTTGCATACCTTCGGCTCACAAATGAGAGGGGGGAAGTCCACACTTCATTTGTAATTGGCAAGTCAAGAGTATCACCTCTAAAACAAACAACTATTCCTAGGTTGGAATTGGCGGCTGCTGCTGTAGCTGTGAAAATGGACAAACTAATGAGAAATGAGCTACAAATGCCATTGAAGGAATCAACTTTTTGGACTGATAGTACCACAGTGCTGAGGTACATTGCAAATGACAGCGTCAGATTAAGACTTGTTGCGAATCGAGTGTCACTCATCAGAGATCAGAGATATGTGAACTCGGAGTTGAACCCTGCTGATCATGCTTCTAGGGGCATGAAGGCAAGTGAGTTCCTTTCAAACAAATCTTGGATTCATGGACCGGACCTTCTGAGTAAGGGCAGTAAGCTTTGGCCAGTGTCACCAATAATCTCAAAGGACACTCATAATGATGCAGAGGTACAAGTTATGAGTGTTAATGTTGACATTGTGGAAACAGATCCAGTCAGTAAGCTTATTGGTCATTACAAAGATTGGCACAAACTAAAAAAGGCTATTGCTTGGATGCTAAGGTTAAAACAGGTTCTTTTGAAGAATGTCTCAAACAAAAGGCAAAAATCAAAGTCAAAAAGGGTTGACAAGGTTGAGAGTTATTTAACACTTGCAGAGCTAGAAAATGCTGAGATTGAGATTGTTAAATTTTGTCAAAGCCAAAGCTATAAAGATGAGATTTAAACTTTGCAAAAGGGTGAAAGGGTCAAACGAACAAGCCATATTGTGAAGCTAGATCCTATAATGGACAAAGGTGTTTTAAGAGTTGGTGGAAGGTTACATCAGTCTGCTTAACCATCCAGTGTGAAGCATCCTGTAATATTACATCAGGACCACCATGTGTCCACTTTGATTCGCAGACATGTTCACAAACAAACGGGGCACAGTGGCAGGAACATTATGTTATCCAAACTAAGAGAAAGGTATTGGATTCCTAAAGCGGATGCAGCTCTCAGGAAAATATTGTCAAAATGTGTACATTGCAGAATGTTGTCATGTAAACCTGGTGAGCAGAGAATGGCAAACTTGCCACATGACAGACTTGTACCGGATAACCCCCCTTTCACAAATGTAGGGATAGACTACTTTGGACCGTTTGAGGTTAAATGTGGCAGAAGTAATGTAAAGCGCTATGGTGTTTTGTTTACATGCCTCACCACGAGAGCGATTCATATAGAGGTTGCTCATTCACTTGAAACCGATTCTTGTATAAACGCATTTAGGAGGTTTGTAGCCAGACGAGGTCAAGTGTCTGCAATGAGATCAGATAATGGTACAAATCTTGTAGGTGCTGAAAAGGAAATGCGTGAATCTCTTAAAAAATGGAATCCGTCAAAAATAGCTGATTCACTGAGCCAAAAGGGTATCACATGGACGTTTAATCCACCAGCCGGGTCTCACTTTGGTGGGATTTTGGAAAGGCAGATTCGCTCTGTCAGGAAAATCCTCATTCAGTTACTGAGACAACAGACTCTTGATGATGAGCATCTCCACACATTATTTTGTGGAGTCCATTATTAATAACAGGCCGATTACGAGAGTATCTAATGATCCAAATGACATAGAAGCACTGACTCCAAATCACTTGCTTCTCATGAAAAGAAAACCAATATTACCACCTGGTGTGTTCCAAAAGGAGGACTTGTACTCAAAGAGACGGTGGCGCCGGGTCCAATACCTGTCGGATATTTTTTGGAAACGTTGGGCCAAAGAATATCTTCAACTTTTACAAGAGAGACAAAAATGGTTCAATGCAAAGAGAAATCTGAAACCCGGTGGTGGTGTTCTCATAGTAGATGATACTGCACTTAGAGGTTCATGGCTAATGGGAAAAGTTGAAAGATCTATTTGTGATTCAAAGGGTCATGTGAGAAGAGTGATGGTGAAAACTAAAACCAGTGTGTTAGAAAGACCAGTAGATAAATTGTGTCTTTTGCTTGAAATGGATGAATAATGCTATTTTTGAGTTCACTCAAAGTCATATTCATGGTACAGTTTATTGTTTGAGGTGAGATATGGAAATGTGTTTTGTTTACAAAAAATGTGTCGCTTTATTTTGTGGTAATTGTTATGCCCGCACAGTAACAATTAGGGGCCGGAATGTAAGCGCCATTTTTTGGAATAAGATTTGAAGCTAATGTAATTACAAGGTTTAAATAATTTAGAACAATTCATGTGTATTTTGTTTAAAAGGATAATTTAAAATATTGAAAGGTACATGATTGTATTTTTGTTTAAAAGAAAAGGAAAATTTTTGATGCATGATTGGTACGTTTGGGGGCGCTACTGCCTGGCTGTCTTGTAAATTGTTGGAGAAGAAGTGCTGTGCTTGAACTTTGTTAATAAAACGAAAATGGCTGGAGCAACACGGTTGTTTTACCGTGATGCAACACATGTTGTTAAACGCGTAAAAACAGGCTCAGTGGTCATCTTTCTTTTTTGCAGAAGAGGTTAAAGCAGCAAAAGGAAACAAAGATTAGCCTCTACAAAAAGTTTGAACAGTACTGCACACCAAAGAAAAATGAGACCTATGAATGGTACATCTTCAGAAACAGGATGCAGAAAGAATCAATTGAACAGTGTGTCACAGACTTAATCAGAATCTAATTTATTGCCAAGTAAGTTCTTACATATAAGGAATTTGATCTGGTGTCATTGGTGCATAAACAACAATCAAAGAAAATACTTATGTAAAAAGTATTAAGTGCATAACAATAAAAAGAAAAGGAAAAAATACTTCTGTAAGAAGTAAAGGAGTCAAATAGACAAATGGGCAAAGCTAAGTTTACTGTTAAATAGATATACAGTGGTCCCTCGTTTATCGCGGGAGTTACGTTCTAAAAATAACCCGCAATAGGCGAAATCCACCAAGTAGTCAACGTTTTAAGGTTGCAAAACCCCTCACTACATACTTTATACACTTTTCTCACTTTTCTCTCCTGTGTAAACACTCAAAGTTCAAACCTTAGTAGAAAAATAAGTCCAGTATTATAGAATGAAACCAAAGATCAAAACCTGTTTTCAGGCCCAAACATTTGTTTGAGAAATAAAAATAAGAATAAAAGAACAAAAAGAATAAAAACATTTTCCTTTAAATAATTATGATGGCTTTTAGAACTAACAAATTTAATTTTAATGATCAACCTACAAGGTTGGACACATAAGAAATTATTAATAGTGACTCACCAGTATTTCACAGTTCCTTCTGATCGCGCCTCTTCATCCTGGCACCGCTCTGCTGTAGCATCTTTTTCCAGAGTGACACCTCGGTGCAGGTGTCTTTTTCCGAGTGAAGAACACAGTTATGGGTAGTTGTTGGCGCTCTTTTTTCTTCTGGGCGAGAAGATTCTTATAAACAGACACATGCAGAACACAATGCGCGTGCTCTCCCTTCGCGGTGAATGCGGATTGGTGCCGTGACCGGCCTGCTTGATGAGGACGCAGAACACAATGCGCTGTAAAAAATAAAAAAACATGCAAAATTGGACTAAAAAAAATCAGCAAAACTGCGAGGCCGCGAAAGGTGAACCACGTTATAGCGAGGGACCACTGTCGTGGAATGGGGCTGTGCAGACATGCAGATGAACAGTACAGGGATGATCAGTCTGTACTTTGTGGGAGGGGGGGCAGGGCAAATGGGGGTCTCTGGCATTATTTATTCATCTCGTTGCGGACGGAAAGTAGCTGTTTTTGTATCTTGAGGTTTTTGTCCTAATGGACGAACATTATTTAAATAACTGTTGTGTTTATGAGAAATTATCGGTGTTCTATCGGCAAAATTTTGGCCGACAGTGAGTACTTTGAAAGGGGCTTATATCGGTCGGGCTCTAAAAAGAGCCTCAGCAAAAGGAAAGGAAACAAGGCAGAAGAAGGATATTAAAGGCTGTGAGAGGTGTGGAGGCAAACATGCACCCAAACAGTGTCCAACGTTTGGAAAACAACTGCAGGAAATGTAACACAGACAGAAAGGTCCAAAAGACGAATTGTGAAACCAAAGAGATTGATTGAGGAGATGTAAAGGAACAAGGATAAGGAGAAAGGTGTTAAAAGTTACTGTACAAGGTTACAAGATAAATGTTCTGTAAACACAAGAAATGTTTAATGACAAAGAATGTGTAATACCTGCATAAGCAGTGATTTGATGTTGTGGTGGAATAATTTATTTTAACAGTTCAACATCCTGGTAACGTTTATTTTCCTTTATTTGGAAACAGGGGAAATGTATTGATGGGTGATTCATGTTGAAACCTGAAGTCTTATTCTGGAGGGGACCGGAAATGAAGCGCTTCTGACTACGCAACTCAGTGTGGTATGTTCACAACGAAACACTGACTTTCGACATTTTTTTTAAGCTTTAAGAATTCATGCTGCCTTAAAAATCCTCTAAAGGTCGGGCATTCTGATGCCATTCTGAAATGCCTTGAATGCTGTCTTGTGCCAAATTTTCACTCATAAACTCAACTATGTTGCTAATGTTGAAAATGAATCTTTAAAATGGATTTTTAAAATCCTCTCCCTCCCAACTCTTCTGTACTTTGCTGCATGGTGAAACCGTCTGATAGACCGATGATTAACTTGTGCACATATCATTCATCACAGAACCTACTGTGGACAAACTGTATCTGCATGAATTACCGACCAATTCCCATTTAAGTCAAAACGGTAGCCTTGCTACTGTCAAGACATGAAGTTTGTAAAATATGTAAAAAAAAAAAAAAAAAAAAAAAGATTATAATTTTGCCTGGGCTGAAGAGGATTATTAAGACAGCATTACTGCTGTATGTCATACATTCACACTGTATGTACAGTTAGTTGTTTATAGCACCACACATCAACAAACGTGTCGTTGACTATTTCATTTAGCCTAAAGGGTAACGTTAGTTTAGAGCTCCTGTGATACGGTAAATAGCTAATCCAGGCGTCACCAACCCTGTTCCTGGAGGGCACCTGCCCTGCATGTTTTCTAACTCTTCCTGGTCCATTCCCAGGCAGTTAACTCTATCAGGTGTGCTCAGCCAATCAACAGCTGCATGACACCATTTAAAAAACAAAACAAAACAGGTGTGTCTTGAGTAGGTTGATGTGGAAAACATACAGGGCAGGAGCTCTCCAGGAAGCGAGTATTTTATTTGTAGGATATTTCTCCTGTTATGTAAGTTCTCAGCCAATCATAAAGTCAGTACTAACTACGTCATTCACACGATTAGCATACGATTAACATACCAATGCACACACAGATACTGGCCCCCACTTGCATTCTGGGTAAAAATGTACCAATAATAAATGAAGTTGTATTACGTGCTTCAAAAAGCCGAGCTTCGTGCTGTTGGAGTGTCGTGATGTTGGAATAATCCCAAAATTTTCTCCTGTTTGCTCACAAAAGCAGACAATTAATGCTTAACTTTTTTTTTCTGGAAAAAAAGAGTTTTCATTTATGGAGTAAAACATTAGTTTAGAGATACGTTTTTAAAGATAGTTTAAAGATACATTAAAGTTATTTGAATTAATGTATCACTCCATTAAAAAATTGCGCCAAAAGATGAACAAAGGCAGAACAAACACTGGCACAGAAGGAATCTACCATGGCAATTGGGCAGTCACACAGGGTGATGGGGTTGGCCGGGACTGGGTTCTTCCTGAAATCAACAACCGTCTCCACTGTTTTGAGGGCACTGAGCATGATTCAAGTTGCACCGACCATGCGTTGTTGACATTTTGTTTGCCTCATGAATGAATTATAAATATAGAAGCAAACACGCATGTTTGTTTTTAGCACTTCCTTTCTATTTTTTTTTTCTTAGTGTCCATCTCTCAGTGCAGTAGATCGGTGAAATCTGTTCAGTGCGGTTTTCTTGGCTTCACTTTTATTTTGAGATGGTCCCAAATAATTCATGCAAGAGGGAACAGGGAAATTTGATGTCATCAAATATATCTTTGTTTTATTAAACAAAAGAAATATAAACTATAAACAGAACCATGAATCATCAGGATTCAAAAGACATTCAACAGTGAAATTTGATATAATCAAATTCATCTTTTAGTAAACAAAAGAAATATAAACTATAAACGGAACCATCAGGATTCAAAAATTCAATTTCCAAACAAATAGAAAAAAAAAATAGGCTAAACAATAGACTTCCTATTGTTCAAGATGTACTTTTTCTGGCCCGCCCTGTAGTATCCAGAAAAAGAAAGTACATGTATGTCACAGGGGGATAATTATGAACACTGTAAAAACGTTACAGCAGAGACTGTGTAACCTGTTGTTCTCTGCATCTTCCCGAGACTCTCATTCCTGCTAATAGATTCAACAGTGAAATTTGATGCAATTAAATTCATCTTGAAGTGGTGGACATTGTGTACTCACTGTTCGGTGCATTTGTTAACCTTTCGATGCGTTTGCTCGGTGTGTTTTGGCACGTTTGTTCACCTTTCAGTGCTTGCGCATTTGTAAGTTAATCGTATGCTAATCACGCGAAGGACATAGTGTATACTGACTTTGTGATTGGCTGAGAATTTACATACCAGGAGAAATATCCTACAAATAAAATACTCGCCTCTAGGAACAGCGTTGGTGACCCCTGAGCTAATTTATATAGCATTTTATCTGATGAATGCACTTTTTCTGTTTATCATTTTCTTTATGTCTGGTCTTTTCGAGGGTTCTGAGTGCAGCATCATTTATTGCCTATTGTAAAGTTTGTGTTGAACTACAGTGTTTCTGTTTAACTACCGACACTGTGGCAGGATGGGTTAGACTCTGACGAGGTGCCACAGGTTCATCATGAGCCTAAAGTACTTCTACAGAGAACTGAGGGGTGACCTGGGAGCCTCTGGGTGACTTGAGATGGAATGACCCTGAATCACTTCAGTGTGTCACTCATCAATACAGTTGTGTTCAAAATAATAGCAGCATGTTTTAAAACATGAGTAAAGCACAAAATCCTTATAATACTTTTTATTTCCATACATGCAAATGCATTGGGAAGACGTTCTATTCCAAATCAAAACATGAAGAAAAATTTATCAAATTTATTGTTACTACTTTACAGAAAGTGAAGAAAAAGGAATATTAGACTGTTCAAAAAAAGTAGCAGTGTCTGCATTTTTCTTTCTGTGACCCTGATTATACTCTTACAGGTGGCCCTTATTTAAGGACAAAAACAAAGAACACAAAGTACAAAAACACAAGTCGCCGTAAACATTTACACAAGCACCTATACAAGTTGAATGTTGTTATAAGCTAACAACTACCACCAATATGACACTCAAAACTAAGAAATAAGAACATAAACTTGTAAAAAGATGTGTAAACAAACAACATCATACAGATGAAGCTGTATTTGTGCACTTTAAGGCACAGATTGGAAGGATTGTGACTGTGATGCTCACTCCATGAGCTTGTGCAGAAAGAAGGCTCCTGAACCGGCTGGTTCCGGCAGATAAAGATTCAGACACAAATCTGCACGATTTTGAGTGATATCACATGCAGGAAGTGAGGACATTCATTCATTTTTTCGCTGTTCTGATTTAATTTTGCTAAAGTCTTATGGCATCAGATCAGCACCAAAACCACACTCGTAGAAAATGCAGTCAGGCATATTATATTATTACACAAGCGTAGATATTAACTGCGCGTATGAAAATGATCTCTGCGCATGCATAAAAAATGCGTTTGGGCGTATTGTTTTACTTAAGTGTAGATATTAGCTGTGTGTGTGAAAATGATCTCTGCGCATGTGTAAAAAATGCATTCGGCCGTATTATTTTACTTTACAAGTGTAGATATTAGCTGTGCGTGCGAAAATGATCTCTGTGCATGCGTAAAAAATCCATTCGGGCGTATTATTTTACTTTACAAGTGTAGATGTTAACTGCGCGTGTGAAAATGATCTCTGTGCATGTGTAAAAAATGCATTCGGCCGTATTATTTTACTTTACAAGTGTAGATATTAACTGCGTGCAGGGAAACTGCTCCTCGACTGAGGGAAAAGGTGCTGCGTGGGGATTTCTACTCTCTCGCTTGCAAATTATGGCACTGTGGGGGGTTGGATTTTGGCACTATGGGGAAGGGAGCCATTTCGGCACTGGCTCTGCTGTGATTGGTCATCTTTGGAGAGAATGTAGAGTCAGACTCAGACGCGCCGGTGTCAAGAGGTGATTTTTAGGACATCAAATGAAATAATGCTGAATTTATGTGAAAATGATTGTGTGTACAGAAGCTTCAGAGATCTGTCGCTGAGACAGATGATGACTGGAGTGAAGTTTTAAGCAGAAACGAGGCAATAATCGCTTAACGCCATTGTCTCAGACTGACGTCTGTGTCAGAGGAGGGCTGTCAATCAAACCTCGCTCTCCAGAAATGAACCAATCACAGCAGAGCCAGTGCCGACCTGGTTCCCTCCCCCATCGTGCCAAAATCCAACCTCCATAGCGCCATCATTTTTGAGCGAGAGAGTAGAAATCACCTCGCAGCACCTTTTCCCCCCCACTTGAGGAGCAGTTTCCTCATGTGCACAGTTAATATCTACGCATATAAAACAATGTAATACGCCCTAACACATTTTTTATGTGAGTGTGGTTTTAGTGCTGATCTGATGTCATAAATTCTGCTGTTTTCTACATCCATTTGTACAAGGTGAGTGAGATAAAAGAAAGCTGAGGCCTTTAATAATAGCTGGCTTTTTTATCTAAAGCAACATAAAATCACTTTCACAAATTTGTACCATTAGCCTTCATTTAACCATATTATTATTACTACTTTTATATTTCAGCATGAAAACCAGTCCTTTTGAACAACTGGGTTTTAGTGGATAAAGTTTGACTCAGATTTCTGTGAGTCTGTGGAAATTTCTTTCTGTCAGTATCCACCACTGTCATTTCACACTCCCTGTCAACAGGGGTCGATGATGCACCTTTATTCCATCTTCTCAGAGCTTCTCTACCCCGTGCAAAAACTTTAAGAGGGCTTTAGTTGGGGGGTCTGGGGGCTGAAGGTTTTTAGACATGCTTATGCTCCCCAGAACCAGCTGCACGGTGATGCGCCGGCATTTGAGGAGAGAAACCGGGAACATGTTCAGGTTGTCCTGGACATTGCTATATTGTGTGCCAAGCTTGAAATCCCACTCAGGTTCCACAGAGAAACTGAGGACGTGCTCAACAAGGGTCTTTTTTTTTTTTTTTTTTTTTTTTTGAGCTTTTTAAGTTTGTGTCAAAATATGCATCAGAAATTGAAAACCAACTGAAGGAGCTGCCACCAAATGCCACATTGATGAGCTTCTTGAGGCTGCAGCATCAATCCTGCTTCAGGCTGAACTGCATGGACAGTATTTTGCTTTACTTGTAGATGAGTATAACGAGCTGGAGAAACGAGAGTTAATTGCTGTTTGTGTCGGATTCATTCATGGAGGAGTGATCAAAGAGTGGGCAGTGGGCTTTGTCGAGGCCGTGGATTTGTCTGCCCAGGGACTATCACAGAAGATCCTGGAGGTCCTTCATCCACTTGAACTTGATCCTACTCTCCGTGTCGGGTTCTGTTTTGATGGAGCATCTTTTATGTCGGGACACAGGGGAGGAGTTCAGGTTGTCCTGAGAGAACATTTCCCGAAAGCCATTTATGTCCGCAGCCAAATAATCTGGGCGTGTCAGCACCTTTTTCGACGTTGTGAATCAAATACAAAGTTTCTTCACGGGGGCTCAGCGACATGCTTGGTTTATTGAGATCCAAAAGGAAATGCACCCCGACCGTCAGAGCATGGAACTGGAGCGACCGAGTGACACCAGATGGACCTCAAAATCTGGGTCAGTGCACAAGATCCTGAAATTGTTGGATGTGTTACTGGAGGCTCAAGCTGAATGTGCAGAAATGAGTGGACAAACTAAAATAGAAGCAGAACAACTGTTGCAACAAATGCAAACTATAAAGTTTGTTTTCATGCTCCTTGTATTTTGCAAACACTCTAACAACAGTGATTTTGCCACAAAGGGGCTGCAGAGCTCAACACGCTGTGTAACAGACTGCAAATCCCTTATAGAAATGCTGAAAGCTGCATATGTGACTTTCTGGGATGATTCAGATGGCGACTTTGAAAAAATCCAGTCAGACCGAAGAATTAATGGAAAAGAGATGGCGAACTGGGATGTGGCTGCCTCTCACTGCCTTCAAAGTTTCACACTTCTGTTGTCACCACAACATTGGGGAAAACATCAGCTATCAAAAGTAACAATGATATAAAAGCTCTGTGGAACTGTGTTCTGGACAGGCAGAGATCAGAGTTAACCGATTATATAGAGGACACAGATGGAGACACAGTTTTGGTGACAAAGACATTTTAAAGACTCCGTGTGACTTGTGAGGGATTGAAATAGGTGATGCCGAACATACTGTGTTCACTGAGCACATCAGAAGGAAAACTGATCGGGACAACTTCCCAACTCTGATGGAAATACTGGACAGCTGCCCTCCGGACATTTTTCCCAATATGAAGAGTCTGTTGAGGGCCATCATAACGCTCCCTTTAACCTCCTGCAGCATCGAGAGACTTTTCTCCGCAACAAACAGGATCCAGACGCGCCTGAGATCATCAATGCCGACTGGACGCCTCAAAAACATGACACTTTTTTGTCATTTGAAAAAGAAATGATTGACATTTCGGATTATGATGACATCATTAAAGCGTTTAACTCAAAGCCCAGAAGACTCCGCCTTGTGTAAAGCCTGCTGGTTTAAGACAGTGACTTTATTTCATGTATTCTGGCCTGCTGTGGCGTGTTATGATTGTGGTTGTGTGAGTTCCACACTTCAGCCCAGGTGAGCTGATGTCGAGCTGTCTGAATGCTGCTCCTGGTGTGGAAATGAGGATGAAAATTTAAGATAAAACGAATGAGTTATGTTTGTTTGTTTTTAGGGGGTCAAAGCTGTGATCTTTATTGGTACAGCAGACTACTTATAACATTTAGGGGAGATCGGGGCTGTTTGTAACAATGTTCAAAGCTGCAGCCATGGTGACATTTTGGTCATAAATTATTGGAGTAGTTTCAACTTGATTTCAGTTTACACGTAATGAGGATCAGCCCACAGGAGTGAAATAGTCTTTGGAGTATTACAAAGTCTAAAACAAATGATTTGTTTAGTTTTTTTTTTGTTTTTTTTTACTAAAATAGCAATTTGCATTTTTTTAAAAGAAATTCTAACTCAGCCACTACTGAGTTCACACAAGACACTTATATTAATAAATAAATTCATTGATTCATTCATATTCAGATGAACTCAAGTTCAGCAAAGCATTTAATTAAGTGGTTTTGTAAACTTAATTTGCTTTGTCCTCTTCACTGTTAATGAATTTTAACCAATTTAATTTAAATGTTTTGCTGTTATCAGATAGCCACACAAGACACTTATATTAATAAATAAATTCATTGATTCATTCATATTCAGATGAACTCAAGTTCAGCAAAGCATTTAATTAAGTGGTTTTGTAAACTTAATTTGCTTTGTCCTCTTCACTGTTAATGAATTTTAACCAATTTAATTTAAATGTTTTGCTGTTATCAGATAGCCAAATTATTTAATTTAAGTTTTTCTAGCTCATGCAAATTATTACTTTAATTTTACCTTAATTTTCTCTCTCTCTCTCACACACACACACACACCACTTCTCTCGTGGAAGGTGGTGTGAACATTGTAGCTTGTACATAATGTTCTTTTGTCAAATGAGGAATTTTTCCATATTTTGAAAGAGTCTAAATTTGGTGATATTTTATATTCTGTTAAGGGGGTGTCACTGTGAAACCTGGGATCTGTTTGGCTGAAGATAACAGCAGTGTAGTACAGTTTGGTGTACTTTGTGTGTAATTGGTGTCAAATGGTGAAATGTTTCTTGCTCAAGAACTTGAGTGTTGTATTGTATTTGATACTGTTCCTTTCCAAAGTATAAATGAGGCCTAATATAGCTGTAAATTGTTAACTTTGTCTGTGAGACTGCTGATTTTGATAAGGACATGAAATGATTATTGTGTAATTGTAGTAATTTTCCGACTGTTCATTTGAATGCCTGTACTGGATTAGACAGGGAAATCTATTGGCACACCAGCCCCACCAAGATTTTTTTTCACCAGCCAGCACTGATCAGGATTGTGTGCACTGAACTGTCCAAGGTGCTGAACTGGAGCAGAGCAGCTCTCTGTCTCCCATGTACAGAAGTGTGAAGTTTTGTGCCTTTAGCTAAGTAAACAGATAAAAAAAACACTTATCTCGTGGAATAGCAGCAAAACAGTTGTGGAATATAGGTCTTTACTGTTTTCCTCTCACAAGTACAGATATTCTTCGTACCATAGGCTAATTAACAGTGGCGCAACAGATTTTATTACATCATAAAATGTTTACACACACATCTTGTATCAGCTTTAAAATTAATAAGGCCCATACTGATTTTTCTAGTCCTACCCATTAGCCACATTCTGGCTCCGCCACTGCTTTCTATTCTGTCAATATTTTTCTTTAAGTAAGGTGACCAGACTTGACTTGCATATTCTAATATGGGTTTAATATAACTTGTATACATTTTCAGGTAAAACGCAGAATCATGATTTTTAAATGTAGTAAATATAGTACAGATTACATCGTATGCAGCCTTGACATTTGAACCGTGCATAGTAAATTTCAAGTTTGATAAGATAAGACTTTATTGATCTCACAGTGGAGAAATTCACGTTATGTCAGCTCTTAAGAAAAACACACAAGATGGGTGCGAGTAGAGGAAAATGTGCATCAAGCAGCGTGTGCAAGGATAAGCAATAATAATAATACTTAATTATAATACATTTATAATTTATACATTTATATAATACATTTATACATTTATAAATTATAATACGTAATAGGATAATAACAACATATTTTATATAATTAACCTTTTCATTTTAGTACCTTTCAAAAAATAGTCAAAATCAACAGTTACAACCCAGTGAAGTTGGGATGTTGTGTAAAATGTAAATAAAAACAGAATACAATGATTTGCAAATCCTCTTCAACCTATATTCAATTGAATACACCACAAAGACAAGATATTTAATGTTCATAGTGATAAACTTTATTCTTTTTGTGCAAATATTTGCTCATTTTGAAATGGATGCCTGCAACACGTTTGAAAAAACCTGGAACAGTGGTATGTTTACCACTGTGTTGCATCACCTTTCCTTCAGACAACACTCAATAAGTGTTTGGGAACTGAGGACACTAATTGTGAGTGTCATGATTAGGTATAAAAGGAGCATCCCCAAAAGGCTCAGCCATTCACAAGCAAAGATGGAGTGAGAATCACCACTTTGTGAACAACATTCAATTGCAAGGAATTTAGGGATTCCATCATCTACAGTCCATAATATAATCAGAAGATTCAGAGAATCTGGAGCACTTTCTACACGTAAGCGGCAAGGCCGAAAACCAACATTGAGTGCTCGTGACCTTCGATCCCTCAGGCGGCACTGCATTAAAAACTGACATCATTGTGTAAAGGATCTTACCACGTGGGCTCAGGAATACTTCCGAAAACCATTGTCAGTTAACACAGTTTGCCGCTACATCTACAAGTGCAAGTTAAAACTCTGCCATGCAAAGCGAAAGCCATACATCAACAACATCCAAAAATGCCACCGCCTTCTCTGGGTCTGAGCTTATTTGAAATGGACAGACACAAAGTGGAAAAGTGTGCTGTGGTCTGATGAGTCCACATTTCAAATTGTTTTTGCAAATCATGGACATCGTGTCCTCTGGACAGGAAAAAGACCATCCAGACTGTTCCCAGGGCAAAGTGTAAGTTGCCCATGGGCAATTGACACATCTGTGATGGCACCATCAATGCTGAAAGGTACATCCAGGTTTTGGAGCAACACATGCTGCCATCCAAGCAACGTCTTTTTCAGGGACGTCCCTGCTTATTACAGCAAGACAATGCCAAGCCACATTCTGCACGTTACAACAGCGTGGCTTCATAGTAGAAGCGTGCGAGTACTAGACTGGCCTGCCTGCAGTCCAGACCTGTCGCCCCTTGAAAATGTGTGGCGCATTATGAAGCGCAAAATACGACAACGGAGACCCCGGACTGTTGAACAAGTGAAGTTGTAGATCAAGCAAGAATGGGAAACAATTCCACCTACAATGCTTCAACAATTGGGGCTGCAGGCCATGGAGCAGGTGATTAGAGACCTTGCAAGGTTTATGACAAACGTGGGTGGGAAATCCATTCGCTTAGTAGGGAAATTAGTGCAGAAAATTTGCTATGGTGATCGTGCAGATTATCTGCCAGGGAGGGAAATTCAACAAGTTGAGACTGTGGCCTGCTTCCTAGACATGTCCAGAAAAATCATAGAGGGATATGCTTTGCATACCTAATACCCATTGCTACATTGGATGATGTTGAAATTGAGGATAGCCGTTGCTGTTCCAGCAATATCAAAGATTTCATGTCTGCTACCTATAACTCGCGTGGAATGTCTCCAACCTAAACCTACTTCCAGGCATCTTATATATGCTACTCTGGAACCACCCCTAAACCAAAACAGTCCAACCATCAGTCCCACAGAGGTCCTTAGTCTGGGTCTCATTAACATGAGATCACTATCCTCAAAATCATTGTTGATTAATGATCTAATTATGGATCATCACTTAGATATGATTGGGTTATGTGAAACCTGGCTTAAACCTACAGCTGTCCTCCCCTTAAATGAGGCCTGCCCACCGGCGTACATATTTAGCCACGTCCCTCATGATGCGAAGCAAGGCATGGGGTGTTGCTCTTATTTATAAATTTTGGTTTAGCTTATTAGCTGTTGGGGGTCACAAATATAACTCATTTGAGCATCTGATTCTCTGCTCTGCCCACGATGCTACGTATTGGCAATGTCAGAAGAATAAAAATCAGCCGTATTACTTTGTCACTGTATATAGCCCCCTGGCCCATACTCTGAATTCTTAGATGAATTTGGTGCGTTCAACTCTAACTTGTCAATGAGTGCAGGTAACATTCTGATTATTGGTGACTTCGTGTCTACAACCCGCTAACATTCATATAAATAAGCCTTCTGATCCCCTCTGCAAATCATTGATGGAAATTGTGGATGCATTAGGATTTCAGCAATGCATTTGGGACTCGACGCACATGAGTGGAAATACCCTGGATTTGGTTCTCACACGTGGTATTGCTGTCACGAATATTGACATCATGCCTCTTGCTTCAGTGGTCTCTGATTAGGTCTCTGATCTCTTATTAGGTTTACAGTTTTGCTGCCATGTTTAGTGGAACAACAACTTTATCACTATGGCGTTGCATCAACTCCTCAATTATGACTGAACTTGAAGCTAGACTGCCTGATATCTTAGCTCCACATCTGGAAAATGCCCAATCACTAGACAGTCTTGTGGATAGTTTAAACTCAGTGCTCAAAACTACACTTGACACGATTGTGCCACCTTTGTTAAAACCACGCCCCCCCCCAAAAACACAGTCACCTTGGTTCACTGACTACTTGCGTGACCTCAAGCATAAGGCTAGAGGTGTTGTGTGTTGGGGGGTGTGGCTGGATATTTTGGTGTTCTTTTCTTTTCTTTGCTCTTCAGGTGGCATGGAAACTGATTTGTCTGTGGAGAAGGTGCTGGCTGAAGAGTCCTCACCCTCATCAACATCATGTGTAGCACCTGTGACTGGTGCTCACATGCAACCTTGAAGACTTTCAGCTGAAGCAGATAATTGGATGGCGTTCTGCATTTAAGTCATGTGTGATTCAAGCAGAACTGCCGGGAACTCGACCTTGTGATGTTCGTTTGTGAGACGTTGAGGACCGCGCCTGGGTTTGACACATCGAGCCCGTGAAGCAAGAAAGGGTGAGGACACATGCTGTCAGCACACGTTAAAGGTAATTAAGTGTTTGATTAATTGTTGATAGTAACTTGGTGTTTTGTTACACAGTATACTTGAATTGTGATGAGAATTGTGCAGCTTGCTTCTCACTGCTGTGGCGTGCGGATAAGTGATCCTCCACCTGTTGTGAGAAGCTGCTCATTTGCATAAAGTAAAAAAGATACAGACCTGAATGTGTTGCTGATAGCGTGTCTTTTGAAAGATATTGTTGTAACTGCTGACTTACCTCACCTCTTCTTGCTTCACAGAGAGTCAGTTTGTCGTGTCCACCTGGGGGGTGTTTGTCTGGTGGTAGTGGGTCCAGGAACGCCGGGCTTCTATCCTTTTGGGCGCTTAAGAGCGCGCCAACAGTCACTCCACCAGAAGGACGTTCTTTCAGTTTTGTACACATTATTATGCACAGGTGAAAAATAAATTGTTTCTGTTGTTGGAACCGCTTTCTGGTTATTTTTAGCGCTGGGTTCTGTCTGACGCAGGTCCGCTCCTCAACCCGCGTCGACACATAACAAGAGGTCTAGAATGGAAATTGCGTTGTTTAAAATTAGAAGTATTCCATCTCGCGTGGCGTGATGCTATCTTAGACTATAAGCATGCACTACTGGCTACAAAGTGGGCCTATTACTCAGATTTGATTAACAAAAACAAGCATAACTCACAGTTCCTTCGACACGGTGGCAACACTTATACATGGACAACCACCTGTAAGACGCTCTCCTTTTACAGCACAGGATTTCCTGGATTACGTCATGAAGAAAATAGAAGACATTTGGTTGAGCATATCCCAGCATGCCTTAACCCAGCCACTACACCCTACTACTGAGGTGGGTGCACCATTACAGTTCTGGTGCTGTTGGATCTCAGTGCTGCGTTTGATACTGTGGATCATCATATTCTACTAGATAGGCTGAAGAATCATTTGGGATTACTGGGAGTGCCCTTGCATGGTTGACGTCATACCTGACCGGTTCTCACTGTGTTTTGTACAATAGCACAACCTCTAACCTTAGTGACATGAAATTTGAGGTTCCACAGGGGTCCGGCTTAGGCCCCCTGCTTTTCTCCCTTTATATAGCACCCCTTGTAGTGCAGCAGATAATTGAAACAATCCTTCACTTGGTGACACAAGCATCAGATTTGGCAGGAATGTTCTTCATACATCAGTGTTTGAGAAAAAAGTGCGGGCCACTTGAAAATCCAATATGGCGGCCAGGTAGGAGTCAATGAAGAATTACACGGGGTCAAAATTTAAAAATGCTCCAATCATATTGAATGCTATACCACATTATGTGTCTGATCACAAAGATTCCAAAAAGGTATAGTTTGGACTATCTATAACTCATCCACATAAAATCCTAAGATTGCCTTGCATCAGTGAGAAGCTGACCTCCACATTAGAGATATTACTAGGACTGCATTTTTCCACCTGCGAAATATAACGAAGATTCGTCCCATCCTGTCTATGGTTGATGCTGACACCCTGATTCATGTGTTTGTCTCTTCTAGATTGGACTACTGCAATGTTCTATTTTCTGGTTTACTGCAGTCCAGCATTAGGGGTCTCCAATTGGTTCAAAATGCTGCAGCCAGACTTTTGACACAAAGCAGAAAGTTCGACCCTATTACACCCATTTTGGCATCTCTTCACTGGCTTCCTGTCCCAGTGAGATCAGATTTTAAGGTCCTGCTACTAGTCTATAAAATTGTTCATGGAATGGCACCTCCCTACTTAGCTGACCTAATTAAACCTTACATACCGGCCCGGGCTTTGCGTTCTCAAGGTGCAGGACTACTTTGTGTCCCTAGAGTCAATAAAAAGTCTGCGGGTCACAGAACTTTCTCTTATCGTGCCCCTGTTCTGTGGAATGATCTCCCTGCTTCAATAAAACAGTCAGATTCTGTGGAGATTTTCAAGTCCAGACTTAAGACACACTTATTTTCCCTTTCGTATGGCTAGCACACTGGTATACTATGTTTCAATGCTTTTTACTCTTTTAATTAATTTTATTTGGAAACAGAGTGGGCCGCGGCCTCAACTTTATCTAAATTCTGGGTCTTTTAGTGAAGCTTAGGGCTAGTGGCCGGAGATCACCTTAGTTTTTCTGCTGTTTTTCTTGTTGCTTAATGCTGACAAATTACACTGAATTTGTCTTTCTGATGCTTGATTCTGCTTTTTTCTTTTCTCTCTGTTTGAGGTGCGGCTCCATCCAGAGGTGAGTGTGGTATCTGTTCCAGAAACCGTCCTGCGCACCGGCAACATTTCCTGTATGTTCGTTTTGTGAATTGATTTGTAATTTGTGTCTGTAGCATGGCCCAAGCAGAGGGTCACCCCTTTGAGTCTGGTCTGCTTGAGGTTTCTTCCTCAGAGGGAGTTTTCCCCTTATCACTGCTGCTCTGGGGGTTGGTAAGGTTAGATCTTACTTGTGTGAAGCACCTTGAGGCAACCTTGTTGTGATTTGGTGCTATATAAATGAAATGAATAAATGAACAGTTAATGTCCTCAGTTCCCAAACACTTATTGAGTGTTGTTAGAAGGAAAGGTGATGTAACACAGTGGCAAACATACCACTGTCCCAGCTTTTTTGAAACATGTTGCAGGCATCCATTTCAAAATGAGCAAATATTTGCACAAAAACAATAAAGTTTATCAGTTTGAACATTTAATATCTTGTCTTTGTGGTGTATTCAATTGAAGATAGGTTGAAGAGGATTTGCAAATTGTATTCCGTTTTTATTTATATTTTACACAATGTCCCAACTTCATTAAAATTGGGGTTGTAGTTTTACACTGGTGATTTTACTGTGTACTATGTGTGCAGTCAATAGTTCCGATTACATCAGGGAAACCAGCTCTCGCTGCAAATTGCACTTTAATGTTGGAATGTGATGTACCTGGATGACATTGGGATGATTGCTTTCCACACAGCTGACATGGCTCGGCTCAGAGTTGACTGGCTCACTCCTGAATACCCCTGTTGCCAGGACGCCCAGCGTGGTCGACACCTGTGTGGGGTCAGACAACCCCTGGCTCCTCGCCGTATTGCGCTCTTGGCCGGCCGCATTCTGCACGCAACTCCAGTAACACTGGTGTTGGTAAATGAAATCGGCTTATGAGCCAGTTATCGTCATTTGCAAGGTCCTCTAACAATGCTAACACAACCATTGTTAATGCCATTTTTACGCATCACTTTGCGCATGCTTTTATATCCATCCATATTATTGCAGACACGTGGGTGTGTTAATTGTTAATAAGTGTGTCTCTATGTGCACATCACTCTGATGACGTCTTGTTTTCACATTATTAACAGTTCCCAGCATCACCTCTACGTGACCGCAGTGGACCAATAACTGTAGGAACGTGCGCACGCCAGCCAGGATTTTTGTGTGACGCGCCACACATTTCCATGATCTCTTTTGATACATCTGAACGTTGGCATGGAGACGGGCGTACACGGGCATTTCTGTACATACGCACGCTTTGTACATGAGGCCCCTGATGTTTAAGAACTGCATAAATGGGGAACTGAACAGGAAGCCACTGAATAAGAATCATTCCTTCCAGAAAATAGGTTTGAGGGCTGATGGGCCGAGTCGCTGTCAGTCAGGCTGTGACTGTGGCCGCCTTAGTGACACCTCACTATTTCATCCAGGTTCTCCTCATAGGTCCTTCAAGTCATTCAAGTAGTTACGGCTTTTTCATTGTTTTTCTATGTTGATCTGATTGTAGCACATTTTAGATCTAAAAGATCAGAAATTTAAAAAAAGGTCAGTAACATGAGATGAGAAGTATGTGTGTGCTTGTGTATATGAGAGATGAGGGCAGCACCTGGGTGTCTTTAAATTTGGCCTTTGTTGAGCCGTATTCTTAAACTGTGCTTCCAGCCTTGAATCGATTCCCCCTGCAGGCTGAAACACAACAAACACACACAGAGTTCACTATAAAAACAATCAGACATGAGGCAGCTGCAGAATCTGGAACAACAAACAATGAAACAAAACATGAATTTACTCTACGTGCCCTGACCAAATGTAGACCACTTTCACATGGCAACAGGTCTGGCACACATTTGGGTGATTCTTAGACTACGGGCACTTATTATGTCCTTTGATCATATTGTATGAAAAACAGAAAAAAGGGGAAATTTCACACTTTTATAGTTATCTTTACAATGAAAGTGTGTTAAGAAATTTGTTCTAGTAGTCTATG
Organism: Thalassophryne amazonica; assembly: GCF_902500255.1. NCBI lineage: Eukaryota > Metazoa > Chordata > Actinopteri > Batrachoidiformes > Batrachoididae > Thalassophryne > Thalassophryne amazonica. Next base: position 90,089,759 of record NC_047113.1, on the reverse strand, counting down.
ATGACTTTTTTTTACCTTTTTTTCAGCATCATTATATGCAAATATTGCCGTTTTGTGCTTGTCCCACACCCAGACTTTTGATCTTCAATGATAAAAATGAATGGTAAAGAAACATTTTTTTCTAATGTTTTAAAATATCTCTGAATAAAATATCAGTAAAATAATCAAAACATAATTGGGGTATTCAATGTCATACAACTGTTGTGATTTTTTTTAAACAAAATGTAGTTGTCCCACACTATTGCCGTAATTTCCACCACAACACTGTAATGTCCCTTTAAACAGTTTGTATGAAAGATTGTTTGGGTAGTTTCTATGGAGATAAACAGTGACATCAGAGCACATGTATATAGCGCCAAATCACAACAAACAGTTGCCCCAAGGCGCTTTATATTGTAAGGCAATGGTGTGGTGGAAATTACATTTACAAGGCCAATAGTGCCCGTAGTTAAAGAATCACCCATTTACAGATCACACACTGAATATTTATTAACACGGAGATCAGAATGTTGGACACTGGCTCAGTCTCTCCTGTGGGTACAAACAGCATTTCTGGATAAATGATAGATTTCAGCAGCTTTTATCTGTGTCTGTGTCCTGGTGACGGTATAATGTTCCCACAAGTGGAGAAGTGCTTGATGAAATATTGTCTGCGGGGTGCTGCCCTTGCTCTAAAGAAGGGGTCACCGACCCTGATCCTGGAGATCACCGTCCCTGGAGGTTTTACATATGTACCTGCTGCAACCACATTAGTTATGTCTGGTGTTTTCTGGCTCTTGATTGGCTGAGCTCACCTGACTTAATTAATTAGCAGTAGGTAGAGCTGGTAGAGTTGAAAAACATGTTGGACAGGTGATCTCCAGGAACAGGGCTGGTGACCGCTGCTCGAAAATATTTCAACAGCGCTGCACAATAATAATCACCACATCAGAGTGCAACAACCACTTGTTTGTGTACCAAAAAGGTTGAACATAAGATTGTGTTTGGAAATTTTGATATACCATATGCAGAAGATGTGCCCAGTAAAATGTTTTGAGTTCTGTGGATCACTTCCAAAATCTCTGCCACCCTGGATCAGTTTGTGCTGCTGCACAGTTTCTACTATGAGATGACTCAGTAATTAGAACACAGTTCACTCTATGTTCAATAAGAGGTTCATGTTTACATACAGACAGCGTGGGCTGGCAGACTTTAAAAGCTCAATGTCGCTCTCCAAACATGTAAAACCAAAAAGAACATCATGTCTGACATGTGATGTTCTTGACAGTGTGACGTGGGCGCAATGAACCAATAAGGTCTGACTTTCAAGTCAGCTCACTTAACCCATTCACACCAAATTCAACAGGAGATTCACGGGTCTGATCCAGGTCAAGCGGAATGTCCTAAACACAGGCCACCTGATCCATAACGGTCCTTTCAGATGGACCACAGACACGGGTTTGACACCCTTTCAGTCTGAAAGGGTTATTAGTTCAAACATCGCAATGCAAAAACAGAATTTCCTCTGTGACTGACAGATTTATGACACTGACCTCCTTGGATTTGCTCTGCTCCTGATCTCCAGACCTCATTTTGGTCATGTAGCTGATGTTCTCCACCGTGTGTCGCTGGTCTGTTTCACAGACATTGATGTCAACAAGGCAGGAAACTCTTTAATCAGTGAACCTTACCTTCTCTGAGCGTCCTGGTTGGACCTCGAGGAGCAAGAAAAAAAATTGCATTTTCAGTTTTATAAGTGTTTATGTCTCACTAGCTTTTACATATTATATGAGCAACCTGTTATTTTTACACAGAAAGGCAGCAGTTTTGGAGCAGATTCTGCCAAGTTGAATTAGCAGCCACAGAGAGACCAGCCAGTGACGTCACGGGGCCTCTTTACTCCGACTGGCTGACTAAACTAAATGAACTACAAAAACACGATAAATCAATTACATGAACAATACTTTTCAACAAACATGAACCACAATAACATTTTAAATCCCAAACTCCCATGATGCATTGCAACACAACATCCATTGTTTATTGGTTAGATGAAATGGCTCATTTGTCCAAGTATTTATCAGTAATGCAGCTAAAGTTGGGGGAAAATGTGAATAATTATGTTGCAGGACAGTTTATGGTTTGAGCCTCTAAATTTTCTACAAAGTCAATCTGGAGTCCTGTAACGCAAGTCACGGCCTGAAAGGTCACATTTTATTGAGGATGTTCTGATAAAGCCATGAATCAACATAAATTCATCAGTAACATCTGAAATATGCAGCTGCATCATCAACATATGGATAAAAACAAGTACAAACATTAAAATGGGGCAGATCATCCACAGTAACACTTCCAATATTTGCTCCTCTCACACAGAAGCTTTGCTGTAATTCCTGGCAGACAGCCTGTGATCCGCCCCAAACTCCACCTTGTTTCTTGGACAGCTCCTCTTCATCCCACCTGGTCTTCAGTCACCTCTGACCCGTGGTGTCCTCATCATCCAACAGGAGAGACTGCTGCCTCTAGAAAGGTCAAAGGTCACACAAGCACTGCTGAGCTGGCTGAGAAAAACATCACTCTGACAGCTGATGTGCTCACAAACGCTTCACCAACATGTGTCAATAATGTGGAACATAAGCAGATACAGTGCAGGAAAGGTCCAGTTCAAAGCTCCCCACGCCCCATTGTCCATGTTCATATGGAGTTGTGTCAGGAAGTGCATTTGGTGTAAAACATCTACTGTGTGACAAACCAAAGAAAAGGAAAGAAACCAAAAGAAAGTAGTTTGACTACGTTAGTGCCTCTAAAGGGCAGCAACAGTCAACAATGTGAACTTCTTATTGTACAAGGGACCAAATACCAAAGGCATCCAATCTTCACCTTAGGTCACTGGTGGGCCTCCAAGTCTCACCATGACAACGACGAAGAAGAAGAAGCATTGGCATTTCCAAACATCTCTGTTCAGCAACATCGTGATTCCATAAGCTCTGCACAGGTGTCTCTTGATCTCAAAGGTCGAGGACCCAGAGACATAAATGTCACTGCTGAAATAAATGAAAGTCTCTACAAGTTCAAGACTTTCACCACATATAAATACACTTATGATGGCCGAGTCCAGGAAGTGAATCTGAGTCTTAATCCAGGACGATGGCAAACCCAGACACTCCTCAATGAGCTTCTCAAGTCCCAGCATCAGTGTATCCACTGATTCCATAAAGACCACAGCATTATTTTTATTAAATATAACAATATGAGTGTAGGAATGACAATCCAGCTCTTCTGTTCACGTGGGGAGTCAATGTGCAGCGTTCACGGGTGATTCTTTAACTACGGGCACTATTGGCCTTGTAAATGTAATTTCCACCACACCATTGCCTTACAATATAAAGCGCCTTGGGGCAACTGTTTGTTGTGATTTGGCGCTATATACATGTGCTCTGATGTCACTGTTTATCTCCATAGAAACTACCCAAACAATCTTTCATACAAACTGTTTAAAGGGACATTACAGTGTTGTGGTGGAAATTACGGCAATAGTGTGGGACAACTACATTTTGTTTAAAAAAATCACAACAGTTGTATGACATTGAATACCCCAATTATGTTTTGATTATTTTACTGATATTTTATTCAGAGATATTTTAAAACATTAGAAAAAAATGTTTCTTTACCATTCATTTTTATCATTGAAGATCAAAAGTCTGGGTGTGGGACAAGCACAAAACGGCAATATTTGCATATAATGATGCTGAAAAAAAGGTAAAAAAAAAGTCATCATAGACTACTAGAACAAATTTCTTAACACACTTTTATTGTAAAGATAACTATAAAAGTGTGAAATTTCCCCTTTTTTCTGTTTTTCATACAATATGATCAAAGGACATAATAAGTGCCCGTAGTCTAAGAATCACCCTCACACGGATTGATCAATTTACTGCTCTGATTACACTTATATTTATTCCCCCATTTTATAGGATTATAGTTGTAGTACATGTTACTGATAAATATCTGTTAATGGGTCACTGTATAGCTATTGTACATAATTACACGGCATTCTGTGTTGTAACACCCACATTTGTCGCTTGCAGAATAAACATGTGAGCATTGCTTGCTGGCAAGTTGAGTAAAGAGTTCGGCACTCATTTATGCTCACACGTTTCACCCACGATGGCCAACATCAACTGCCCTGCACCAGGCTGCGGCGTCAGCTGGCCCAGTTCAACTCCTCCAGAAGTCCTCATCCGCCTCCTGGATATACACGCCAGCACAGCCCACCCTCCACTCAACAGCTACTGCCATTACGGCCTCTGCGGAGAAGGTGAAACGGCCCACTGTCTCAGCGGCTGGCTCTAGTGAGGAATTGTTCTACTTCCTGCAACGGTGGAATGACTATAAAGCGACCACACACCTTACTGGACAGGATATCGTTTACCAGCTCCTGGAATGTTGCGATGACTTGCTGAGGAAAGACCTCACCCGTACATTAGGCTCTCTCTCAAGCAGTGCCGAAGCCACAGTCCTTCAAAACATGAAAACGCTTGCTGTCCGCCAGGAGAACATCATGGTAGCTTGCGTCCAACTTCATAATATGCGACAGGACAGGGATGAACCTGTTGGAGCATTCGCTGCCCGCTTGAGAGGACAGGCTAGTGTATGCAATTTCTCAATTACATGCCCCAAACCTGGCTGCGCACAGGATGTGGACTATAGTGATGATATGATACGGGATGTACTGATACGTGGAATCTGTGATGATGAAATCCGTCTAGACATCCTTGGCCAATCTAATCAGAAATCAACATTAGAGGACACTATTCAAGCGATTGAGGCCAAGGAAAGTGGCAAGCGCTCGGCCGGGCGCCTCTTCAATAAAAAAAATGTTCAGAGGCCCTGAGTGGACAAACTGTTGCATGCAAGCATGCATGCATGTATGTGTGTATATATAGTAATTTGTAACTGAAAACTAACTGCAGATTTTTTTTTTTTTTTAGTAAAGGGCTGTTCAAAATCCATTCAACATATTGATAAAAAACTACATACCTGAAACAAGAAGTGTACTTATTTATTTTGACATTACCTTTGCAGTGTCACTTAAACTCAATCTTAACCAGGTAATCAAACCTTTCAAGTTAATTTTAAGTCTTTTTTTTCCTAATTTCCTGTTTTGTTTTTGTTTTGTTTTTCACAAGTGCTTAATACTGAAATCTTATCTTTTCAGGTCATGCAGAACAGTGTTCTCCGATGCAGTGGACCTGTAAGTACTGCACATTTGTTGCTAAAAAGAGGGGCTACTTTCTTAAGCATTACCGTTTAAAACATGGATTCCACACAAGGACATCTCCAGTCCCATGCCTGCATAAGGACTGCTTGTGCACATTCAAATCTTTTAATGCACTCCAAGTACACCTATCAACATGGCACTCTCAAAAAGATTCAGGCAAAGTCAGGGAAACTGCATTTCACTGTCAGTTGTGCAACTTTGTTGAGCTTTGAACAGAAGAAGACTTTTTTGCCCATTTGCGTCGACACCTTAAGCTTAGACAAATGGTTTCTTGTCCATATCAAGAATGTCACTTTCAGTGCAATGTTTATTCTACTTTCAATGCACACACGCAAAGAGCATCAGGCGCACAATGAGATGGCATTCAAACCTGAAATTGTTTCAGAAAATGTAGTTGAAGAACTTCCAACTAATGCAAGTGTTCAGCTGGAAGAGAGTGACCATGGACAGGATGACACTGACTGGGAAGTTGCTAAGCTAAAAGATGTGGAGGACTTACAGATTCAGTTGGAACACAATGTAGCTGCTCTTTTCCTGAAAATGTCATCAATTCTTAACATTTCTGAAACTGCCCAGCAAGAAGTCATAGAGCAGATCAACCAGATTTATTTATTATCAGAGCCATCACTACATTCTTCTATTCGAAGAATTCTACACACACATTGTGCAGATGTTGATAATGCTTTAGTGAATGAGATAGCTCAAGTGGTCACTGAGAATAATGTATTCCTCAGATTAACTTCTGATGGCGGATCATTGTCAACCGCTAACAAGAGAACATATATTTCGAGGGAATTCTCTTTGGTTATGCCAGTTGAGTTTGTCCTAGGAAATGACAAGCAGACAGTTGTGTACATATATCCCTATACTAAAAATGCTGCAAACATTGCTGAGCAATAGAGACATTTTGGAAAAGGCCATGTCACATGAGGCAGCTTTGTCAGAAGAATACAAATCTTACAGAGATGGTTCCCGCTTCAAAGACAATGCTTTTTTGAATGAGGAAGAATTCAGGATCGCTCTTTACCTGTATATTGATGACTTCGAGATGGCCAACCCCTTAGGAACCTCCAGAAAAAAGCACAAGCTTATTGCCGTCTACTGGGTACTTGGCAATTTACAACCTAAATATCGCTCCTCTCTTCATTCCATTCAACTTGCTCTGCTTTTCAAGGCCAGCAGCATCAAAGACCATGGTTATGGTGAAATTCTTCGCCCTCTTATTCAGGACCTTGTTTTTCTTGAGCAGCAAGGCATATATGTTGAACAGTTGGGAGCCACTGTTAAGGGCATGGTGTTATTTATTGCCGCAGACAATCTGGCTGCCCATTCTTTGGGAGGGTTCTTTGAAAGCTTCACAGCTAGCCAAGTGTGTCAGTTCTGTATGGCAAAGCGGGAGGAAATTCAGCACAAGGAAGTACAGACAGGCTATTTTCAACAAAGAACAAGAGAAAACCATGACAAACATGAGCAAGAGGCGTCACAGGATTCAACCAAGGCTCAAGAATATGGTGTGAAACGAAGCTGTCCGTTTAGTGAAAGCTTGCAACATTTTCATGTTGTTGATGGTTTCCCTCCAGACCTTTTGCACAATCTTCTAGAGGGGGTTGTTCCATTAGAATTGGCTTTGTGCTTAAAGGCTCTGATATCGCAGGGAATGATCTCCCTTGAGGCTCTGAATGATGCTATAAAACAGTTCCCATACACATTTTCCGACAGAAAAAACCAACCCCAGGTGATTCCAAAGACATTCTCCTCAAAGTCCATAATTGGCGGAAACGGTCACGAAAATTGGACTCTTCTCCGACTTCTGCCATTTCTGATTGGTCAACACATTCCGAAGGGCAATGAAACCTGGGAGGTTTTAATGACCTTAAAGGACAAGCTTTACAGAGGAATCCTTGTGCTTTCTTGATAGCAAAATCTCTGAGCATAGAGATTTGTTTCAGAACGTTTTCCCAGGTGAAAAGCTACGACCAAAGCACGATTACATTGAGCACTACCCTCAGCTAATTCGAACCTTTGGTCCTCTATCTGATGTTTGGAAGATGCGTTTTGAAGGAAAACACAAGTTCTTTAAAAAAAAAGCTGTGCATCACTCTCCCAGCTTTAAAAACATACCCCTCACTTTAGCAAACAAACATCAGAAAATGATGGCCTTCTGCTTCATCCTTTTTCAAGCCTCCCATTGAAATTCACAAATTGAAGTCTGTGATGGTTTCATCATTTCCAAAAAATGTGCAGAACTGGCTCAGTCAAAGGACCAATCCACTGAACACAGTACTTGTAGCATCCTCTGTCTGCATTGATGGCATTAGGTACAGTGCTGATATGGTAATTTCTGTGGGATCATGCTCAGGGCTCCCAGATTTCAGACAAATCACAAAGATTGTCGTAAACAACACAGACGTAGCATTTGTCTATAGACTGATGACCTCATGGTATGATGAGCATCTTAGAGCATATGAATTCTGTAGTGGCCATTTTACCACCTGCTCAGTCACCCAGTTATCTGAAATGAACGATGTTTTTCCTCTGTCACTTTACAGAGTTCATGGCAAACAGCTTGTTTCACTCAAGCGATACATATTGTGCTGAGTGGATTCAACACCTAAATGTTGCCTGTCTGAGATGAATTTCTCTCTTTTTTTTATTTACAGGAAGTGATATAGAAATGGAGCAAAGATTGATGCTGCGGGTTATCATAAATGATGACATACAGAAGATAATCTTAAATGAGAGACCCTATTCCATTGAGGAACTAAAGACACAGCTGAGGGATAAGCTGTCATTGCAGTATGACTTCACATTACAATACGAAGATCCAGACTTCAGTAATGCGCTCTGCAAATTGACTCAAATAGCAGATTTGCCTGAAAGAGCTACTCTGAAATTAATCCCACTTGTGACTCTTGAGTTGACATCCCAGTCTTCACCCACCGAGGAGTCAGACTGCAGCACAGTGGATACTGAGATCTTGTCACCTGCTGGGTGAACATCCTCACTAAGAAAACAGTGGCCCGAGTTCTTCGACATACCTAATTTCTCAGTGGATGTGGCATACAGACTGAGACAGGCAGATCTTTTGTTCATGAGAGATCGTGTCCCATTCACTCAATCACGAGACATGAAACATGACATACTTGAGAAGCTTGCTGAAACAATGTACAGTTTCAAGGCCTACCCTGATGATGACTTCAGCAGTGTTGCAAAATCACTGGTTAGCAAGCACCTCAGCCTCACTGAACCTGGTCCTAAGCCAGGATGGTATGGCTGGAAGAACAGCCTAAAATTCAAGATGGCCAACTATCGTACAAAACTGCGTAAAGCAGGATATGATGATGTAATGATCAATGGGGGTAAACAAAGTAAACGCAACCCAGAGGGACAATCATCCAGCAAGAATATCAAGCGGCCAAAAAGAGGTGAAGCCAATTATTTGCCTAACTTACCTAATAGACATGATGAAAACAGCCTTGAAAAAGCCAGGAAGATCATCAAAGAGGAAATGAAGAAAAGATACCCCGATGCCACTCTTGTCTCAAAAATGATGGACGAAACATTCTCACTGCGCAGAAGGGAGATAGTGGTACAAGAACCAGCTGTGCAGAGCATGATGGAACGATGGCCAGCACTTTTCATGGAGAGACAGGTAGGTGACTGTTTTTGAAAACTAGACTTGGTTTTTTTGAAAACTAGGAACATAAAACTGAAAAAATACAAGAAATAGTCTGAATATTTCATTTAATATTTATTTTTTCTCCAGTCGATTTAATATATTCAAGAAAAAAATAAGTTAAAAGTTCCAAAGATTTATGAAAAAATGATAAAGAACAAACTGTACTGTTCATAAAGAAAAAACTATGAACAGTACAATTTATTTTTTGAACTTTTTTTTTTTTTCAGTTGATTTATATTTAAAGTTCAAGGAAATCCACTGTTCAAAAGTTGAGCTTTAAAAAGTCCAATATATGCATAATGTTTCTAAACTAGGGAGGAGCTCGGAGTCGAGCCGCTGTTCCTCCACATCGAAAGGAGTCAGTTGAGGTGGCTCGGGCATCTTTTCCGGATGCCCCCTGGACGCCTCGCTGGAGAGGTGTTCTGGGTATGTCCCATTGGGAGGAGGCCCCGGGGAAGACCCAGGACATGCTGGAGGGACTACATCTCTCGGCTGGCTTGGGAACGCCTTGGGGTTCCCCCGGAGGAGCTGGGGGAGGTGTGTGTGGATCGGGAGGTCTGGGCGGCTTTGCTTGAGCTGCTGCCCCCGCGACCCGACTCCGGATAAAGCGGAAGAAAATGGATGGATGGATGGATGTTTCTAAACTAATTGTGTGCAATAATCGTGATGCTCGTATTGACAGAAATAATCGTGATTATGATTTTTGCCATGACCAAGCAGCTCTAATTCACCATTCATACAACAAAGTGTTTTATTTAATTCATAAGATTCATATGAAGGAAAATTTCTGAGGATGGCCCAGGCCTGACTTCCCCCATAAAAATTCCAGCAGATCAAATGTCAAAACACAATATATCAAAGCTATGAAGCTAGAAAGTTTAACACATTCGGTGGAATATTGAAATACATCATCCTCATGAAAAAATTGCTCTTGCAATAATTTTTCAAAATCTGTATGTGCACAAATGTTATTTGATTGAAAATAAAATGAGTAGTGATATATTATTTACACTAAGGCAAATTGAAAAATGCGAGGAAAGTCTGATTTTTTTTTTTTACATTTGTTTTTAAAATGTTTAAATGTTAAAAAATACAATAATAGAAGAGCATGCACAATAATACATAATAATACATACATAATAATACATACATATACAAAGGTTAAAAATTTGCTGAAAAATATTGTATTACGAGGAAAATTCAAGTATTAGGAGAAAATGCAGTTTATTGTGGGGAAAAAAAATTACGTTATGGGAAAGTGTTGGGATTATATGAGAGGTCGAAATCTAGGAAAGTAAAACTGAAAAAATACAAGAAATAGTCTGAATATTTAATGTTTTATCTCCAGTTGATTTAATATATTCAAGAAACACGTTATTAGTTATAAGTTTCAAAGATTTATGAGAGAAAAATGATCCAAGAAAAAACTATGAACAGTACAATTTATTTTTTGAACATTTTTTTTTAAGTTGACTTATATTTTAAGTTCAAGGAAATCAACTGTTCAAAAGTTGAGCTTTAAAAAGTTCAATATATGCATGATGTTTCTAATTATGACTTTTGCCATGATCAAGCAACTCTAATTCACCCTAGCTTCAAACATCAATATGTCAATCAATTAAATGGTGGTCAGCTTAAAGGTACAGTGTGTAAAATTCTCCCCCTAGGTGGCAGCATTTCACTTGATTCAATGGAGGGATAACATTAGGTGCTTGCAAGCGTGCAGTCAATCAAGCCAAGCCACCGGACCGCAGTTCATGTGGTGCTGGCTAAAGGTGCCACAGGTGTTTAAAGTTGTTTTTTTGTAACAAAGCAAACCGCGAGGAAATCTGGTTAAAAAAAAAAAAAAAAAAGGAAAAAAAAATCGGGAAATTATGATTAATATAGCCTAGTCGGGCACTATACCCCTCACCAAGATGGCGGCACTGGTAATGTGCGCCCTGCGGTCGCTCCATCACCATGTATGTTTATATTGTTTTTTATGGGTAAAAGTAATGGCAATGAAGGTTTTATTTCAACGATTGGGTATGATTTTATTCATTTTAATCAATAATTACAATAGATCGATTTTTTTTACACTTGTGTAGAAATATTACACACTGTACCTTTAATGTTGTTTTCCCTCTGCCTACTTCCACTCTCTGTTTTTCAGGTCTTTGCTGAGTTTAATCGCATCGCCAGCAAGAATCTTGAAGGGGACTTTTATGAAGCTCTTGACAAGCACGCGCCACGCTTCATCAATCTTTTCAAATACAAAAAAGGAACTGGGACAAAAACAGATAGACTTGATGCAGCACGTCATCTGGGTGGTAAGGATTCTGTTGTGTTTTTTCCAAATTTTGAGTAATTTACACTCCATCATGATGGGTGGCTGCAATGAACTTTAGGCCTCTTTCACACACTTTGCGTATCACTCAAGTGTTGTCACCATTGGGTATTCACACTGTCTACCTGTCTGCTGTGTTGCTGTTGAATGCTGCTGCTGATAGCACATTAGATAGAGACTGCATATGCACCTGAAAATCCTGCTTTTCACTCATATTCCTCAAACTAGTAGATATTATACAAGTGACTATATCCTGCTATGTCAATAGAGTGAATAATGTAATCTGATCATTTGACAATGAAAATAAAATAAAAACATTTTTGTCTTGATTCTGGCTCGGACAAGATGAGAGTCTCAGGAATTTGATGAATCCACCCAATTGTACGATTTTCTATTGGGTACTTAAAACCTAAAGCCCCATCTCTAATACAAGCCAGTAGTATTAGAGGAAATACAGAACAAAACACTTATTCTCCTAAACTCTCAAAATGCTACAAAGGTCTTAAATTACGAGGTCTGTCAGTAAAGTAACGGTCCTTTTTATTTTTTTCAAAAACTATATGGATTTCATTCATATGTTTTTACGTCAGACATGCATGAACCCTCAAGCGCATGCGTGAGTTTTTCCACGCCTGTCGGTGACGTCATTCGCCTGTGAGCACGCCTTGGGAAGGAGTGGTCCCGCCCCCTCGTCGGATTTTCATTGTCTGGAAATGGCGGAATTAAAAGGACTTTTTTCCATCAGAATTTTTTCAGAAGCTGTTAGAGACTGGCACCTGGAAACCATTCGAAAAATTTATCTGGCTTTCGGTGAAAATTTTACAGGCTTCACAGAGAATAAGGTCTGTTAGTACAGCTTTAAGGACCCCTTTAAGGACCCTCGGCGCGCCACACTCCGAGCTGCGACGACGCGGCACAAGCCACCGGACCATTTCTGAGCTGATGGCTCTGTGGAGACGAGACCGTCGTGTGCTCTTTCTCTGGTTATCACAAGAGCTAGACATCAGCCATTTCCCGGCAGATTTTACTTTTAACAAGAGATTTTGTCATGGAAAGCCGCGCGGAGGCTTTGCGCGTCACAACCGATTCGCTTTGGAAGCGAGACAAAGGAACACCTCCGTTTCTGCGTGTCAGAGGACAAGTTTGGACATGTCCAGCTCTCCACAATTTCACTGATACTTACTGGACTGGTAAGCATTGAAAGCCAAGATAGACATGACAAGAGAACCGACTGTCATGTCCCCACCTAATCACGTCCTCTCTGAGCGCAACCGGAACGAAAAGCCTACCCTGGGGACAACCTGGACAACCTACTTTTTTTGGCAATTCCTGCTCCTTCACCTTCTGTTGTGATAAGCGATATAGATGAGTGTCCATTTGACAAACATGTTAGCCTGAGCTAGCAGCCAGTCGTCAGTGTTCAGATGAGCAACCGTCGACTCCTTTTCTTTTTGTCCAGTTTTCTAGCCATGCTGTGAAATGCAAAAGGTGGAGTAATTCTGTCCCTTTTGGGCTGCTGTATCAACATGGCGGTGCACCATGGCAGCCTCCATGAGGGGGCGTGGCGGTACCCGCACTCCAGCCGGTTTATTTTAAACATTTAACACCTGACTGGACAAAGAGTGATTGGAAAACAGGAAGGGAGCCTTGATGTGAGCAGTATGAGTAAGACGCCCCCTAACAGAAGAGGGATAACATTTGAGGTGGGAGCTCAGCTGGAGGCCAGAGACAGCCTCAAAAACTGGTAAAGGTGACATCTGAACTTAAGATGCCAATGAAAGTACGAGGTCTGTTAGAAAAGTATCAGACCTTTTTGTTTTTTTCAAAAACCTGATGGATTTGAATCACGTGTGCTTGCATGAGCAAACCTTGAACCTTTGTGCGCATGCGTGATTTTTCTTCACGCCAGTCGGTTGCGTCATTTGCTTGTAAGCAGCCTTTGTGTGAGGATGGGTGGAGTCTCTCGTCGTTTTTTCTTTGCAAGGAAATGGCAGAACAACTGGAGCAGCGCGACTGCACCAAATTTTGCCAGAATCTGGGCGACAGCCAGGTGGAAACCATTCGGATTATTCAGATGGCTTTCGGTGACGATCCTCTGGGCATCACACAGATTAAGGAGCGGTACAACCGGTTTAAAGACATCTGCACAACGGTGGAGGGCACGCTGCGCTCCGATCAGCATCAACATGCTGACACGACCGGATCATTTCCAAAGTGAACGCTGTGGAGATGTGGGACCGTCGTGTGATTATCCGAGAAACTGCAGAAGAGGTGGACATCAGCACTTTATCGGCACATTCCACTGTGAATGAAGATTTTGCCATGAAAAGAGTGGCGGCGAAATTCATCGGCACGAAGCTGATGGCACAGCAACAGCGCCTCCGTATTGAAGTCTCACAGGACATGTTGTAACATGCCCAGCTCGTCAACCATTCGGAAAATTCAGACGGTTTTCGGTGGCTTTTCAGTCATGTGACTATCCGAGAAATTGTGGACAAGCTGGACATGTCAGGGCATGTCCTGTGAGACTTCAACACAGATGCGCTTTTGCTGCGCCATCAGCTTTGTGCCGATGAATTTCGCCGCCACTCTTTTCATGGCAAAATCAGACCTCATATGCAGCCAGCATAGAGAAGATTGACTATGAAGATGAAAAAGTACTGATCCATTACCGTCAGTGGAGCCACCGTTACGACGAGTGGTTTGATTGGACAAGTCCTTGCCATGTAGATATGAAGGGCTCATTGTTACCTTAAAAAAATCCATGGATTCCTTATTACATACACAAATGAAAAGATGCTTTTGAAGCTGTATTCCATATCTGCCAATAAACACTGATAAATCCTCCATTCTGCAGCTTTAAGTGCACGTAAATCAGGAGAAAAACAGCAGCGTGTGAACTGCAACAATGTCTTTGTCTGTGTTGTATGTTTTTGTGCAGTAATTGGGCTAACTGGATTTGTGTTTAGTGTAAGGAGCACATGCAGCCAGTGAAAAAGGCCCTGAAGTGTCTGGAGCAGCCTCCACACAAGGGCAGGTGTCTGCTGAGGATCGGAGACTGGATCACCGAGTGTCTTTGATCCTACAGCCACTTCAAAGACATCAAAGCATGACGGAGGTAAGATGATGGCTGGACATGGTCTTTGATGCAAATATTAAATTCTGGAATTTGGCGTGTTTGAAGAATGATGAACTGATTAAAGACAACGCTAACTGCTGCTCTCATATATGCTATTACAATTAGCGGACGCAGTTCTGGTTAATGCTAATGGCTAGTGGTTGATGCTAGCCATGTCTCTCGTGGCTGAAAATTCAAATATCGTCTTTTTAGTGTCTACTAAAGGTCGTTCCATTTTTGTTTCCTTCTGAAATGTTGAAACACTTAAACTCCAAAATTTTTACAAGTGGAAAATCTAGGAAATGAAATTGAGCATCAACTACAGTCAATGTCAAGTGTTAACTGACAGCATTAACGGGGATTATATAATGCCTAAATAGCAGGGGTGGTGGCCAAGTGGTTAATGCGCTTGGTTTCAGTTCAGAAGGCTCCGGGTTCAAATCCCACCCCTGCCACATTTCTCCATGTAATGTGGAGTTGCATCAGGAGGGGCATCCGGCGTAAAACCTGTGCCAATTCAACATGCAGATCCACCTTGGATTTGCTGTGGCGACCCCGAGTGCAAACAAGGGAGCAGCCGAAGAGACTTACTACATAATGCCTAAATAGATCCTTGTCATTTGATTGGTGGTTTTTCTGTCACGTGATATGGATTATTCGTCTCATTTGTCATTGTGTTCCACTGACAGCGTAAATTTTGGTTGTATACATTTTGTGCTATTGCACACCAGGACCACGTGCGCTTACACTAGGGGCGACAGCGCTTAGCTTGTTTTTGCACAGCACCAGGTACGGACCACATGGTCAGGATTGTTTTTGAACTATGACTGTTTTTTGCAAGCTGACTGGCAACAATTTTGAATTGGATTGTATATTGTGTTGGATGTAGGGGGGTTTTTTTGGACTGTTTCGAATCTCTTGACATCAAAGGACCAGCGACACACACTGAAATGTAAGTCTCTTTTCTCTTGTTTATAAATTAATAAAATATCAAATGACAAGGATCTATTTTAGGCGTAATATAAAACAAATAATGAATGTTTTTTTTCATGTGTGCAATGGAAGAATATTTCATTCTGGGAAAGATGGAATGTGCCGTTCAACGAGATGTGTTTTCTTTAAAACAGCCTATCAGAAGTTAAACGCACCATGGTGTCAAGACAATGTCTGATTTAAGAGTCAATACACAATGTGTAAATCCCACTTATAAATCTGGTAATTCCCTCAAAACGCTTCATCTGTTTCTTGAACTGATAGTGAAACTGTTTACTTATTTTCTTTGGCAGAAACATCTGGATTTTTGTGTCTGAATTCACCCCATTTGGACCATCAAGATGAAATAGAAAAGTGAATCTCGTAAAGAAAAGGTAAGTCGCTGCAGTCTGGAATCGTGAAAGCTGTCAGAAAACATGAAAGTGATCTGTTGTATTTTTTGCCAACTGTATAATTATAATTTGACACTTTCAGGTGAAGAAGCAACAGTCGAGTAAGAGTCAAGTCTCAAAACTCGTGCATCACCCTGGTCCGCCATGTTGCCATGGATACCTGACAGACACGTACAACATGGCGAACAGGCGGCACTTTGACAGTGTGATGTATGAGAGATTAAAGTACAGGGATGTTTTGAGAGGATGCAGTAGAATAACTTCACAAAAACCTTGTGTATCAAAGTGCAACTTGATACACAAAATCACCTCAATAACACTTCAGACAAGATAAGTGTTGGGTTTGTTTCAATTCTGATTATGCCACTAGGGGGCAGAATCTCAGTCCTACTGGATTGTGATAAAAGTCTCCATTGTAGATTGCACTTTGCTCAGATCTTGCATAAGTTCAAAGGTCAGGTGCAGGTTAGTGTCATTGTTGACTTGGTTTACTTCATAAAATGTCAGAAGATATTTCTAATGTCCATTATGTTCTCACGGAGCCAACGGCGGCTTTGTAACATTGGCGCTTGTGTCCGGCAGCATTGCTCTGTGTGTCCATCCTTAACTGAGCACTGGGTGGACACACAGGTGGGGGCGCTGCTTTGCCACGTATGAATAACTTGCTGATCAGTGGTTGATATTAAAAATAAATATGAATTAAAACTTATCCTGGATCAGGATCTGTTCAAAGTCTCATCAAATGTTCTGTGTCAAGACATACTTTTTGTTCATAAGATGTCATTAAAATCTGTTCGTGTTTTTGCAATATCCTGCTCACAAACACACAGGATGACCTTTTGTCTTTGGGGCACAAAAGGATCATTTTCATCTTCATAAAATAGAGAAAAACAGCAAATTCCCACAGTTTAGGAGCCAGTATGAGTCAATATTTTTATGTATAAATTCATCTACATGTTGATTGATTTTCTGTTGCTCACCTGAATAACTGTGTTTACTCGTATCACTTTAATTCCTTGTTTTCTGTGTGAGGTTTTGTAAACAGAAGAAACAATCATTGTGATTGTTGTTTCAGGAATGTCGACACCAAACGGCCACGCAGTGATGAATCCTGAATGACCACCAGCACAGAGAAGGAGCACTACAGGACTGTGCACAGACCAGAGGACCATGACAGACCCACACCCCCCCCAAACAGACCCTTACCCCCCCAAACAGCCTTCCTCCTCTGATGGACCCTCACTCCCCAAGTTTATTCTCATATGACTTCATTACCTAAAACAGTTGTATATTTGCTGATTTTTTTTTTCTTCTTCTTCTTTCCCCCTTGGGTCATGTGGTTATTTTTATTTTTATTTTTTTGTTTTTTGGGGGGGGGGGGGGGGGGTGTAGATGTGATTTTAACCAAAGCTTTCATTTCTTTTAGAATGAGGTAAAATATATTTTGACCTGTCAATTTAGGTAAATCTGTTTATTTATTTTCAGCCTCTTTTAAAGTCTTATGCTGTGTTCACACCGGGCGCAACGTGAGCGACAGCAGCGACATGTTGCCATGTAATCCCTATGGAACGACGCGTTTTGGCGCCAAGTCACGCAGCGCGACGCGATGGACACGAATGAAGCGACGCGAGTGAAGCAATTTTGAGCGATTGGCGCGTCTGTAGCACAATATTGCGTTGCGTCGCGTTGCGTCACGTCGCGTTGCCCTCCTCCCCAAGTTGGAAAATCTGAACTTTTTCGTCTCGTCGCGCCGCGATGACCAATCAGGGACTGAATATGTAGTGATGTGGAGATGTCTGGAGTTTGACTGAAGATGTGAACTTGTCCTGTCTCTGGTAGCAGCCTGTGAGCAGGACTTATGTCTCTTTTGTCCTTTATTTCACAATTATGACAGAGTTTTTGGAGCGAACAGCAGCGGGCAGCAGAGTTTCTTTCTCTTTTTATTTTACGTGCGCGTGCGAGCGAATCATCCATGGAGATTATTTTATTAAGTACACAGATGTATAATAAAGAAAATGGTGACTGGATTCTAAACACAATTATGACAGAGTTTTTTGGGAAAGAGTGAGGAGCAGCCCCGCAGCAAGCAGCAGAGTTTCTTTTTGTTTTTGTTTTTTTTAATTGTTTACATGTGCGCGGGTGAACGGGACAGGAGGTCCTCAAACTGGGTTCTGCAGAGGCGGAAGGACCACTGAAAGAGGCCGTCATCCAGACGCAGCTCCTGCAGCAAATAATGATACTCCCTGAATTGGGAACGTCTCATGACGTTTGTCAGCTTTCCACAACAACTCGCTCTGTGTGATCAAGGTCCGTCATGTTAACTTGACTGACAACCGGAGCCGGCGAGCGGAATGGAAGCTCCTCCTATTTGATGACGCACTGGGGCGAATTTTTGCAGCAAAAGCAGAGCGACACACCGGGCGAAGGAGTCGTGTCCATCGCCACACGACCCCTGCAAATTTGTAGCGTCTAATCGCGCCCGGTGTGAACGCGGCATACTTTTTAAGATAAATTTCAGACTCAAAATAAATAAATCAAAATAAAAACACCTTCAGTCTTTAATTCATGTTTCACAGAATTTACAAATTTGTTAGCATTGTGATTTAAATTTGTATGTGAGCCTTTGTAGCATGTAGTTTCTTGGTTTTCTTTTTCTTTATTTAATTTGTATTTGTTCTTAAGTAAAAGTTTACATTGTGAAAACATAATTTTCATTTTGTTGGGTTATTTCTAGTATTTCCTCTTTTCAGTATTTAGCACATTTACAAAAACAAGAATTTTGTTGTACAATTTTTTTTTATGTTGTCTCTTTGTAACTCAAGTTTAAAAAATAATTTTATGTTTAAAATATTTTTGCCTCCTGCCTGCGCTTATTTTTTTTTTTTTTTATTAAATATAAAAAGTGAGCTATAAAATAAAAATAAACAGAACCATAGCGGGTTGTAGAAGATTCAGATGATGATATAAGAGCTGTTCTGGAAGGCATGAGTCACGTTGTGGATCAGCGCAAGGGCGTAGGTTTGGTCTCAGCTTTGGTAGGGACAATACCACCCCCCCGCCCCCCTGCCTACCACCACCACCGCCTAACCCACTCATACCATTAGATGCACAAGTACAGCATAATACATAACATATGACGACATAATGCTGAATAATTTAACACTTTATTTACATTATTAAGTGTGTAGGCAGACAAACAAATAGCTTAAATAACAAAATTGCACCCAAAATCACGAATCTATTCTATAGGCCTACACCTGAGAGAACAAGACAACAAAAAAAATACTTGTGGAGCTAACAAAAAAAAAAAAGTTTCTGCAACCAAGATAATGCAGTTGTAGGTATCTGGCAACCTAATTTGCCAACAAAAAAAGGGCTTTACAATGATATATATGGTGTATTACGGTAAACGTAAGCCTGTGATGTCATAACGCAGAGGAAAAACGGAAGTTTCACACTAGTGCGCCGCTGATTCTCATTACCGTAAGTTCTCATGTAAGCCCTCACGCTGAAAAATTTCAACACTGACAGCAAGCCAAGAACCCGTGCTTTCCAACAGTGTGCTATATGTTGCATATATTACGGTAAAGTGCGTTCGGTGACTTTTGAAACGAGGGAAAAGTATGAAAAAAAGCGTAAAAGTGACAAAAGTACAGAGACAGACAGCAAACATAAATGTAGTAATTTTTTAGGAAAAGGCAGGGTGTTAGTGTCATTTGTGAAGGTGTGTTTGTGTGGGTGTGCAGTTTATTTTAAGTGTGGCGCACAGCATTGTTCGCAACCCCTCCCCCCCGCCCTTCTTGTTTTTCTGCACCGGAGCAGTGTTGCCAGATATGAAATACGAAACTATCGTACCAAAACCTCAAAATTATCGTATTTTGGGAGAAATTATCGTACACAAACAAAACGCATACAACGTAGCTATTTTAGCGTTTTTTTTAATTTACAAAGAATTTTATGTCACATTTTTAAACAGTAATTATAGTAATGGGGAAACTATGGCACAACAAGAACACAAATGCACTACCAGACTAGAAAGATTTTTTTTTTCTGTGAAGGGACACAAACGTGTTAATTACCAGACTAGAAAGAGTCGAATTCAACCTCGAGGTCGCTGTCGTCATCCGATGCCACTTGTGCAGATTTTGTTGAACACAGAAACAAATGTTGATACCTCCATAAGGAACTTTAACTTTTTTTATTCTTCTTGTATATCTCTTTGCTCTTGTGTTTTGTTCGTTTGTTATTGCATTTGTTGACATAAAGTTTCGAAAAAAAAAAAAAGATGTTGGTTGGGGAATCTTCCTGTCCTGCAGAGATTGGATGGAACTCATTACTTTGTATGGAGAGGGGGCGGGCTTTCAAATGACTGTCCCGGTCGCCCAAAGCCAGCATTTGATGCCGCCTGAGTGCAACACCTGCAAAATGATTCTTGGGTGTCAGAGAGAGATGCGTGTTTGGGCAGCCAACTGAAATTATCGTACATATTGGATTTTTTTTCCCATTATTGATCGTACAGAGGGCAAAACTATCGTACAAATACGATAATTATCGTACATCTGGCAACACTGCACCGGAGCCACCCATCCTCTGCGCTCTGGGACCTCCCACTTTACAAATGAAGCACTGCCTGCCACGAGATGCGCTTTGTTTACGTCCATGTGAGAAGAACGTGAGCTAATGAAATTGCAACATGGGTAACCCTGTCACTCTGGCACGTCGAAAACACAAAACGTGACGACTAAAATTATAGTATCGAGTTCGCAAAAAAATAGTGAATGATTTTGTTATATAAACAAAAATGCTAAATATTGGTACGGGACTATTTTGCCATCCCAAAATATTGGTTGTGACTTGTCCCTATGGTCCATATGCAAACCTACGCCCCTGGATCAGCGTCAGGGCAGCACCTGTTGAAATAAACCCACGAGGAGTCGATGTGCAGCGTTCACATGGACTGATCAATTTACTGCTCTCATTATATATTCAATCATCTTTACACTGATATTTATTACCCATTTTGACAGTTTTGTGTTAGAAATCAGTATATATGGTTTAGTAATGTAATACAGCGATACAGCAGCCACCAGCACTTTTTTCAGGCCTCTTGTGCACCCCTACGATATTTGTGTCTCCTGCACCCGCCTGAACCTGGAGGGCGGTGGCAGGAAGCTGATAGCCGATAAATCCAAAATTTTCTGTTGAAATGCAAAATTTTCTGTTCCTAATGTGCGGTGCATATTACTTCACGTTTCATATTGGAGGAACATGCATTAAACTGCAGGAATATTTGATGATTTCTGTGTAGGCTCTCAGTTGTCCAGGTGGTTTCCATAGTAGAGAAGCTTGAATCTTCGACTGGACTGGGTTGCTTGACGCGAGGACGTTTCTGTTCAAATCGCAGAAGCTTCCTCAGCTAAAATTCTTGCTCTGGAAGTCTGACTTCTGTCTGACTCTTGTAGAGAAGAATAAAACAGAAGCCAACAAAAGCTGGAGTTTTAAACCTAACCATACCCCTCCTACTGAGAGGCAGACTGCTATAGGCTAGTGACTAAACAATAGCTCTAATTAGCAACTATTGTGCTCTAGTTAGCACACCTAATGACAGGACAGCTGTCCCTCTAATGATGGTATGGATGCCTTTCTGATGGCTCCCTTGATGATGTAAATGACTCATTACCATGAACAAAAGTCTGAAACTTCTTTGACCTGAGTACCCCATTGTAAACAGGGGATAAAGTGTGTCTCAGACCCCCTCCCCGGTTAAGGCTGGGTTTCAAACGTTTCACAAAGAATGCCTCCTTGACCCCTCTCTGAGGGGTCAAGGAGGCATTCTTTGAAGGAAGGATGAATGATGAAGGAGAAAGATTTCTGGAGTGTGTTAGATGAGGTGGTGGAGAGTGTGCCCAAGTATGAAAGAGTGGTGATAGGAGCAGACTTCAATGTGCATGTTGGTGAAGGGAACAGAGGTGATGAGGAAGTAATGGGTAGATATGGTATCAAGGATAGGAATGGGGAAGGACAGATGGTAGATGATTTTGCAAAAAGGATGGAAATGGCTGTGGTGAATACCTACTTTAAGAAAAGGGAGGAGCACAGGGTAACATATAAGAGTGGAGGAAGGTGCACACAGGTGGACTACATTCTTAATAGGAGATGCAAGCTAAAAGAAATCACAGACTGTAAGGTGGTAGCAGGAGAGAGTCACTAGACAGCATAGGATGGTTGTTTGTAGGATGAGTTTAGAGGTAAAGAAGAAGAAGAGAGTGAGAGCTCAACAAAGGATCAGATGGTGGAAGCTGAAGGAGGAAGACTGTTGTGTGAAATTTAGCGAGCAGGTGAGAGAAGCACTGGTTGGAGGGGAAGCAATTTTGGACAACTGGAAAAGTACTGCAGATGTGGTGAGGGAGACAGCTAGGACAGTACTGGGTATGACATCTGGACAGTGGAAGGAAGACAAGGAGACTTGGTGGAATGAAGAGGTCCAGGAAAGCATAAGGAGAAAGAGGTTGGCGAAAAAGTTTTGGGTTAGTCGGCGAGATGAAGAAAGTAGACAGGAGTACAAGGAGATGCGGCGTAAGGCGAAAAGAGAAGTGGCAAAAGCAAAGGAAAAGGCATATTGCGAGCTGTACAAGAAGTTGAATAGTAAGGAAGGAGAAAAGGACTTGTACCGATTGGCCAGACAAAGGGACAGAGCTGGAAAGGATGTGCAGCAGGTTAGGGTGGTAAAAGATGCACATGGTAATGTGCTGACAAGTGAGGAGTGTGTGCTGAGAAGGTGGAGGGAATATTTTGAAGAGTTGATGAATAAAGAAAATGAGTGAGAGAAAAGGCTGGATGATGTGGTGAGAGTAAATCAGGAAGTACAAGAGATTAGCAAGGAAGAAGTGAGGGCTGCAATGAAGAGGATGAAGAGTGGAAAGGCAGTTGGTCCAGATGACATTCCAGTGGAGGCATGGAAATGTCTAGGAGAGATGGCAGTAGAGTTTCTAACCAGATTGTTTAATAAAATCTTGGAAAGTGAGAGGATGCCTGAGGAGTGGAGACGAAAGTGTGCTGGTTCCTATTTTCAAGAACAAGGGTGATGTGCAGAGCTGCAGTAACTACAGAGGCATAAAGCTGATCAGCCACAGCATGAAGTTATGGGAAAGAGTAGTAGAAGCTAGGCTTAGAAAACAGGTGAAGATCTGTGAGCAACAATATGGTTTCATGCTGAGAAAGAGCACTACAGATGCAATGTTTGCTCTGAGAATACTGTTGGAAAAGTACAAAGAAGGACAGAGTTACATTGTGTGTTTGTGGACTTAGAAAAAGCTTATGATAAGGTGCCAAGAGAAGAGTTGTGGTATTGTATGAGGAAGTCTGGAGTGGCAGAGAAGTATGTTAGGGTAGTACAGGACATGTACACAAATAGTGTGACAGCGGTGAGATGCGCAGTCGGAATGACAGACTCATTCAAGGTGGAGGTGGGATTACACCAAGGATCAGCTCTGAGTCCTTTCTTGCTTGCAGTGGTGATTGACAGGTTGACGGATGAGATCAGACAGGAGTCCCCATGGACTATGATGTTTGCAGATGACATTGTGATCTGTAGTGAGAGTAGAGAGCAAGTTGAGTCTAGTCTGGAGAAGTGGAGATATGCTTTGGAGAGAAGGGGAATGAAAGTCAGTAGAAGCAAGACTGAGTACATGTGTGTGAATGAGAGGGAGCCCAGTGGAATAGTGCAGTTACAAGGAGAAGAAGTGGTGAAAGTAGATGAGTTTAAATATTTGGGGTCAACTGTTCAAAGCAATGGAGAGTGGTAGAGAGGTGAAGAAGAGAGTGCAGGCAGGGTGGAGTGGATGGAGAAAGGTGGCAGGAGTGATTTGTGACCAAAGAATATCAGCAAAAGTGAAGGGGAAGTTTACAAAACAGTAGTGAGACCAGCTATGTTGTATGGTTTAGAGACGGTGGCACTAACAAAAAGACAGGAGGCAGAGTTGGAGATGGCAGAGCTGAAGATGTTGAGATTCTCTTTGGGAGTGACAAGAATGGACAAGATTAGGAATGAACATATCAGAGGGACAGCTCAGGTGGGACGGTTTGGAGACAAAGTCAGAGAGGCGAGATTGAGATGGTTTGGACATGTGCAGAGGAGGGACCCAGGGTATATAGGGAGAAGGATGCTGAGGATGGATCCACCAGGCAGGAGGAGAAGAGGGAGACCAAAGAGGAGGTTCATGGATGTGCTGAGGGAGGACATGCAGGTGGTTGGTGTGACAGAGGAAATACAGAGGACAGGGTGAGATGGAAACGATTGATCTGCTGTGGTGACCCCTAACGGGAACAGCCGAAAGACAAAGAAGAAGATATAGCTCATCATCGGCACAACATAAAAGTATTAGTGCAGACTGTTGCCTGCAAATTTGAAGTATTCTCAACTATTGTTTTTTACAGTGCAGTAATAAAAAAAGTTTCATCTGCTGTGACTGGATAGCATGTATCCTTAGCGCTTGGCATCACAGTTTATTGCAACTTGCACCTTTCCCAGAAGCTACTGTCATCTGAGCACTGATATTGATATTGCATGTGCTTATAGACAAAAACAAATAAGAGACAAAATTCAATTTATTATTCAATTAAACTGCAAATATATGAATTTTTTAACATTTATGAAACACTTCTCAAAATAAATAACAGTAATTCTGAAATAAAACTATTTAAGTGTTGCATGTGCTACACAAGGCCATAGGGTCACTGACCCTAAAGAGATTCCCTCCTTGGCACAGTGATCTATTCAACAATTCAGTGTTACAACCAAAACTATGATACATACACTTTTCTTTCCTTTATATTTGACATCCTTGACCATGAAAACATACCACTCGAACTTGGAATCACTTTTATGTCTTTATTAGTTCAAAAGTTATTGTATAAAAATGATTTTTCGGTAATGGCGTTTTTCGTCTGGATCTAGCTGCATAACATTTGAAGCTACATCAAATCTGATGGCACCTTACTGAATCAGTACAAATTCAGCTACAGTTTGGTGTTAGTTGTGCATCTCTAGCTTCATTTGTCACCTCACACTGACACATTTTCTATTTTCCCTATATTTTTACATATTCTGGATCACCAGATCCAGAATCTGGATCCGATCATGACCAAACTTTGTTGTTTGATAGAACATTGACTATGTTACACCCTAATTTTTTTCAAGCCTTTCTGCCTTGTTTTTGTGGAGTTAGAAACTAGAATGTCAAAATTCCCACTATCCCGCAATGGTGAAGAATCCTTTAAAAAATTCCTGGATCCGGACCGGATCAACACTAAAATTTAATCACTTGTTCCTCTTGTCATTTCCAACCACCCCACAAAATTTCATCAAAATCCATTCAAAAGTTTTTGAGTTATCCTGCTGACAAACAGACAAACAAACAAACGCGAACGAAAACATAATCTCCTTGGCGGAGGTAAAAAATCATTGTAAACATACCACATCACTTTATTTCTGGTCCCCTCCAGAATAAGACTTCCGGTTTCAACATTAATCACCCAGTGACGTAAGAGCTCAGCCTTTGGCTTCATCACTAACATCTGACAGAATTAAAAACAAATCAGTCGGAGCAAACAGTTGAACTACGAGGGTCGAGTGGCTAAATTTTGTCACAAATTTCTGATTATCTGTGCAAACTGTTTTGTATAAGTAAGCACCACTGTCATTTCACACTCCCATTCGACGGGGTCAATGATAACCCTTTATTCCGTCTTCCATTTGGGCCAAATAACTGTATACCATACAGCAGTAATGTCATCTTAAAATTTTATTTTAAAGATACATTTTCAACATTAGTGACATAGTTGAGTTTATGAGTGAAAATTTGGTAGAAGACAGCATTCAAGGCATTTTTTCAGAGAAAGAGGTCCGAATCTCTGACCTTTAGAGGATTTTTAAGGCAGCTTGAATTCTTAAACCTAAAAAATGCACTTAAGTATCATAACTTTGGTGAATATCTACAACTACAACCCCTGGCAAAAATTATGGAATCACCGGCCTCAGAGGATGTTCATTCAGTTGTTTAATTTTGTAGAAATTTTGTAGCAGACATGACACAAAACTAAAGTCATTTCAAATGGCAACTTTCTGGCTTTAAGAAGCACTATAAGAAATCAAGAAAAAAAGATTGTGGCAGTCAGTAACGGTTACTTTTTTAGACCAAGCAGAGGAAAAAAATATGGAATCACTCAATTCTGAGGAAAAAAATATGGAATCACCCTGTAAATTTTCATCCCCCAAATTAACACCTGCATCAAATCAGATCTGCTCATTGACATTGACCCTATGCCATGACATTGACCCTATGTGTCTTTTTTGCAAGGAATGTTTTTGCAGTTTTTGCTCTATGGCAAGATGCATTATCATCTTGAAAAATTATTTCATCATCCCCAAACATCCTTTCAATTGTCCAAAATATCAACATAAACTTGTGCATTTATTGATGATGTAATGACAGCCATCTCCCCAGTGCCTTTACCTGACATGCAGCCCCATATCATCAATGACTGTGGAAATTTACATGTTCTCTTCAGGCAGTCATCTTTATAAATCTCATTGGAACGGCACCAAACAAAAGTTCCAGCATCATCACCTTGCCCAATGCAGATTCGAGATTCATCACTGAATATGACTTTCATCCAGTCATCCACAGTCCACAATTGCTTTTCCTTAGCCCATTG
Organism: Thalassophryne amazonica; assembly: GCF_902500255.1. NCBI lineage: Eukaryota > Metazoa > Chordata > Actinopteri > Batrachoidiformes > Batrachoididae > Thalassophryne > Thalassophryne amazonica. The sequence goes on along the minus strand of NC_047113.1, from coordinate 90,063,275 downwards.
TAACCTTGTTTTTTTCTGTTTAGGTGTTAATGATGCCTTTCGTTTAGTTTTTCTGTATGTAAATCCCATTTCCTTTAGGCGGTTTCTTACAGTTCAGTCACAGACGTTGACTCCAGTTTCCTCCCATTCGTTCCTCATTTGTTTTGTTGTACATTTTTCGATTTTTGAGACATATTGCTTTAAGTTTTCTGTCTTGACGCTTTGATGTCTTCCTTGGTCTACCAGTATGTTTGCCTTTAACAACCTTCCCATGTTGTTTGTATTTGGTCCAGAGTTTAGACACAGCTGACTGTGAACAACCAACATCTTTTGCAACATTGCGTGATGATTTACTCTCTTTGAAGAGTTTGATAATCCTCTCCTTTGTTTCAATTGACATCTCTCGTGTTGGAGCCATGATTCATGTCAGTCCACTTGGTGCAACAGCTCTCCAAGGTGTGATCACTCCTTTTTAGATGCAGACTAACGAGCAGATCTGATATGATGCAGGTGTTAGTTTTGGGGATGAAAATTTACAGGGTGATTCCATAATTTTTTCCTCAGAATTGAGTGATTCCATATTTTTTTCCTCTGCTTGGTCTAAAAAAGTAACTGTTACTGACTGCCACCATCTTTTTTTCTTGATTTCTTATAGTGTTTCTTAAAGCCAGAAAGTTGCCATTTGAAATGACTTTAGTTATGTGTCATGTCTGTGATCTGCTTTTTTTCTACAAAATTAAACAACTGAATGAACATCCTCCGAGGCCGTTGATTCCATCATTTTTGCCAGGGGTTGTATAATGATGAACATAAAAATAAGACTTTGCTGCATCAAGTGTCAGATGTTGTAGATGAATTACATGGTGTATTATACTGTATGATGAATTACTGTATAGTAAATCTCAAACTAACCAAAAGCCACAAAACTAATAAGTTCAAAGATTATTGGAAATTCAGTGCAAATTTACTGACTAATCAAGAATACTGCAGTAACATTAAATATCTTTGTTTGGATGTTACAAAAGATGAAAAATTTAACTTCCCCAATTCAATAATGGGAATATCTCAAATTTATTATAAGAAATTATTCTAAAACCTTTAGGAAAAAAAAATATGAAAAAAGGATAACAAAGAAAACATACTTGATTAAAGAATTGCTAGTATATTATAGTAAAATAAATTGGAGTGATGAGGACAAAGAGAAAATCAATAGCTTACAATCTCAACTAGATGAGTTTTATATGAATAAAGCTCGGGGGGGCATTCATTAGATCCACAGCAAAGTGGATTGAAGAGGGAGAAAAAAAAAAACATTTTAGTAATATAGAAAAATGTAGACAAGAAATAAATACAATTTACAGTCTTATAATGAACTAACTGAGTTACCTGTTCTATGCACGGGTAATAGAGAAGAATTTTAGCCATGTCATTGTATATTTCATGTCACTTTAGTTATGGTGTAGTAAGTTGCATTGCAATGTGTGTATGTTGTCATCATTAATTTTCATAGAGCAATTTGTGACATTTATGAGATTCAAGTGAATGATGATAAAAGGTGACAGCATGTCATATCACTGCAATGCTCTGGCATGACGCACACAGCAAGTACATTTTAATTGAAAATCTGTCCAATCCGTCAATCTCACACTCCAACTTACCACCACTCGTGAGAAAGACCCCGAGATACTTAAACTCACCCTCTTGGGGCAATAACTCTCCACTGTCCCAGAGGGAACAATCCACCATTTTCTGACATCACTGTGGTCTCCATTTAATCATTGTGGTCTGAACTCAAACAGGTTCCCCTCACACATTTGGTAACAGCGGCACAAATATCTGTGTGTGCACTAATTACTGTGGATTACTGAGCTGTTACGATGGTACTTTCATGTTGCTGTCCGCGATTGCAATAATGCGTAATTAATATTCACTTAGACTGTTGATTGTGACAGAATAATTTTTATTGGTCACCATTTCTGAACCACATTCACTGACAAAACTAATGCTGCCTTTACACATAATGACGGCAAGTCACAAATTCCACAAAGTATGCATTCTTGGCCGCTGATCACGAATGTGATGATTTGAGGCAGAGGTGTCAGGTGTCCTCAGGAACTGCTGCAACCTGTTACCACGCGTTACAATTAATGGCACGTGTTGCTGGAGAATTATCAGGAACCATTATGCACAGTAAAGAATAATGTTCCGCAGTGTTGCGTGCAACAGCGCATCGTTAAATTCCGTCACATTGTGAATTGTCTCCACACACACACACACACACACACACCCATATTCAACCAATCGTCAGTTGCTGAACAATTCAGATCGCTCCAGTTTGCTCCTCAAAATCCACAGCAGAAGAACTTTATGACTGCATGCCTAGTTGGGCTCTGTGCCATGGAGTGATGCAGAAAGGAGGAGGAGACAGAGAGAGCCAGATGTGTGGCTCTACGCGGCTCTTGTCTAGCATGTTTTCACAAACATCAGGCACATGCAGCAGGTGGAACACGTGCAGGAGCGCACTGAGGAGCATTGGAACGAGACTTTTAGCTGACTTGGCATCACTGAAACTGAATGTGGGGCAGCAGGGTTTAATTGTGCGCACATCAGAGAAGAACGATGTCACGCTCTATGAAGGATCACCACGAATCAAGATGGATCAACACGCTCAGTTGTGACCTCCATGACATGAGGCGAAATGAGGGTGGTGTGTAACATTCGTGGAAGATTTTTTTGACAGCCAAAAACATGCTCTATGAAAATCACGAGTATCACGCACCAACACGCATTATTAAGAAATCTATTCAGATGCGTTAAATCATGTTAAGAATGTCAGGAATGTGCCAAGAATGACGCAAATATGTCATTCGTAATGTGTCTTGCCTATGTGTAAACGCAGCATTAAGTAAGTTGTCTGAGCCTGTGCACCAGGTTTGGTATTTAACCATGACAGCGTTTGTCTTTATGTCATTCATACTCAACTGATGGACAGAAGTTCAGATCGGTCTGAAGCTGAAACTCAAGACAAAATGAGCCACACCCAGCCAGAAAGATCCAGGTATTAACCAGGATTTGGATTTGTTACAAGAGCAAGTCTTTGTTGGTTGGTTGGTTTAACAGTGTTTGTTTGCTGCAGCCCTCAACCTGGCAGGAGAAGAAGAAGCGACTCTGAAGACCTCGTTGATGCTGTAAGTCACCGCAGTGTTCTCCCGATAATCACAGTGTTTAATGGGGGGGTGGGGGGGGTGCACAGGTTGATTGCTGTATCTTTCTGACTTCAGGTGACACGGGAGTCAAAAAGGAGGAGGACTGCAAGAGGAGCAGCAGAACAAAATGATGGTCCACATCCTCATCAGACGTCCTGGGGAGTCAGACAGAGGAGACACAAAGCACATCATCAGGTTTGTAGAAAGTCTACCAACTCCAACTGTAACACTTAGATTCTCCCTGATTTGTTTTTATCATATCACAATATTTTTCTTCATGATTTTAAGTGATCTGATCACATTTGACACTCGTAAAAACACAAAACTGAAATTGTACTAAAAATATTACATGTTAGTGCAGTTAATGAATAGTTGGCAATAACATTCACCCTTTCATCCACACACACACACACTGATGACAGTGTGCACGGCGTTCAGCTACACAGTGAGAGTAAACTGGATTATCTATCTTGAGTCTTTTGAACTTCGACCACCACTTCCAGGAAAGAAAATATGAAGACACCCCTCCACCACCACCCCTGTAAACAAAACAAAACAACTTTTACTAGATTTTATTCACTCAACATATTTTCGTACACATGAAATTAAAATTTAACTCATTAATTGCTGATGAAAGTATAACTTCAATGCCTTCATTTGTTGTTTTTGTGGATGTTCAATTGATTTTCTGTAACAATTAAATTTTATCGAAAGATGGACTCAGAATTAAGTTCAATTCATTTATACAGCAAAAACTCACAACATAAGTCAGCTTCATGCTCATGCACACAAGCAAGGATTCAACATGGCCGACCCCAAAAACTCCTGCAGGTGTTTGTTGTTTCTTTTTTGAATATATGAAGAAACCTCAAGCAGACCAGAGTGAGAAGGGTGACCATCTGGTTTCACCATACCAATAAAAAAACAAACTAGAAGCACTCAGAGAGTGCAAACCTCCGCCAAGGCCATGGGGTCACTGACGCCATAACATCTACATGCCGTGGAATCATTGAACCTAAAAAAGTCTAACAATGATGTTTGCTCAGTAGTAAAAAAAGTTTCATCTGCTGTGACTGGATAGCATGTATCCTTAGCGCTTGGCATCACAGTTTATTGCAACTTGCACCTTTCCCAGAAGCTACTGTCATCTGAGCACTGATATTGATATTGCATGTGCTTATAGACAAAAACAAATAAGAGACAAAATTCAATTTATTATTCAACTAAACTGGAAATATATGAATTTTTTTTAACATTTATGAAACACTTCTCTAAATAAATAACAGTAAATTCTGAAATAGAACTATTTTTTAAGTGTTGCATGTTTTGCTACATAATGAAGTGCACCTTCTATATATTCAGTGAAGTGCACCGAAGCAGAATATATGCGACAGTAAGGTGCTGATGTCAGCCTCTGGGTTTTCTGGATCCTAGACATGATTCATCAACACCTGGGAGTGGGTTTTGCACCTTGTGTACTTTGTTCAGTGATGTGCACTGAACCAGAACTTAACCACTGCTGAGTATACTGCTGACTCATCACTTTGCTAAGTGAAGTCATCTGGATAGTGATATTCATTGCCACTAAAATATAATAAAGCCAAATGATAGTCCTTCATCTAATAAATTCATTGTGCTCCCCAGCCCTGTATAGTTTGTCATGAGGGATTTCCTCTTTGCAGTGTGTTGTATTTGACATTGTTTACTAACAAGGCCATAGGGTCACTGACCCTAAAGAGATTCCCTCCTTGGCACAGTGATCTATTCAACAATTCAGTGTTACAACCAAAGCTATGATACATACACTTTTCTTTCCTTTATATTTGACATCCTTGACCATGAAAACATACCACTAGAACTTGGAATCACTTTTATGTCTTTATTAGTTCAAAGGTTATTGTATAAAAACGATTTTTCGGTAATGGCGGTTTTCTTCTGGATCTAGCTCCAGAACATTTGAAGCTACATCAAATCTGATGACATCTTACTGAATAAGTACAGATTCAGCTACAATTTGGTGCAGCATCCGGATCCGATCATCACCAAGCTTTGTTGTTTGATAGAACATTTGATTATGTTACACTCTAATTTTTTTCAAGCCTTTCTGCCTTGTTTTTGTGGAGTTAGAAACTAGAATGTCAAAATTCCCACTATCCTGCAATGGCGAAGAATCCTTTAAAAAATTCCTGGATCCGGATCGTGAGCCGGATCACCACTAAAATTTAATCACGTGTTCCTCTTGTCATTTCCAACCACTCCACAAAATTTCATCAAAATCCGTTCAAACTTTTTGAGTTATCCTGCTGACAAACAGACAGACAAACAAACAAACAAACAAACTCGACCGAAACATAACCTCCTTGGCGGAGGTAATAACATGTATGTGCCTGAAGCTTTATCATATTTTGCCCCTCTCACTTGCAAAGTGGAGGTGGACACGGCCCAAATGAAGATATGCCACATGCTTTAGTCAAGCCATGAACCTCAATCGGGTATTTTGACCCCATCCCAGAAGTAATATGTATTGCAGTTCCTTGACTGGCCACTTGAGGCTGGTTCTAAAACAGAGAACATTTGCATAGGGCTCCGTGTTACAATGTCCAGCTGTAGAGCAGAAATAAACATGTTCACAGCCTGGTACAAAAAACAGTTTTGGTCTCTATAGATAGTTTCCTCCTCCATGACAACTGTACAGAGGGTGAATTTTCTTCTAACATCTTAGTTTAAGACATTTTAAGCCATAAAATTCAGTATGATTGTGTGCATGGTTGCTTTAATTGACAGCAGCTGAGACCATTGACGACTCCTCTCACTGTGAACATAACTCAGAGTCCTGCGCCCGCTCACTGTTGTGTTGTTGCTGTGTTTGTTTGGAGTATTTCATTACACACACCTGGAATAATATGGCTTGTTGTGTTATGAAACATCTCTGGTGCAGTATTCACACTGCATGAAACTCATCACATCTTATGTTGTATGTTAGCGCTTTTAGCAGCTGTCAGTAGTTTCATCCATTAGGTCCATCTAATGTACGATTACTGAGAAAATAAGCGGCTCATAACTTTTACTGTCCACACCAAAATAAATCATCAGGAAAACCACCGTGCTGTCCAAAAAATATGATTTAATAAACATCCAAACTGACACTAGTCTGTTAGCTGGTGGTTTGGACTTTAATGTGTCATTAAACATCTATAGTTGGGGAGGTGATGGTCTAGTGCAGGGGTGGGCAATCATGTGCCATAAAGGGCCAAGACACTGCAGGCTTTCCGTGCAACCAATTGCCTCAGCAGGTGATTTCATTAAAGATCAGGTGTTTCAGCAGGTGATTTCATTGACAACCAGGTGTTTATGTTCAGACCAGAAGCTCATCGGCAACCTACCTGCTGAGGTGATTGGTTACACGGAAAACCTGCAGTGTCTCGGTCCTCGATGCCCACCCCTGGTCTAGTGGCTAAGGTGTTGGGCTTGAGTCCAGAAGATCATGGGTTTAAATCCCCACCTGACTGGAAAATCACTAAGGGCCCTTGGGCAAGGCCTTTAATCCCCTATTGCTCCTGGTGTGTAGTGAGCGCCTTGTATGGCAGCACCCTAACATCGGGGTGAATGTGAGGCATAATTGTAAAGCGCTTTGAGCATCTGATTCAGATGGAAAAGCGCTATATAAATGCAGTCCATTTACCATTTATAGTTACTTTGTGACAGCTTTAGGAGTTTATGACTTTCACATGGATAAAGATGGCAGGTAAAAAGACTCTTACGGTGTTTGTTCAGCATGAATGTTTGAACCCAATAACAATATCTGTAATATATTGATGTGTGGAAATATTTGGCCCAAATTTCACAAAATGTCTGTGCTGTCAGTTCAGCTGTCTTTTGTGAAATTGGCAGAAACATTGGCCCAGTAAATCTTTAATGTATTAATTTTAATTAACATGTCAAAGTTTTAAGACAGAGCGCTGTTACTGGCACAAAGAGTTTGGAGATAGATACTGAGGTGTTAAAAGACTCTTGAGGACATGGTTCTTGGTCACAGCACACACACTGAATGATGTACACACAATTATAGCATGAAGAAATAAGTTGTGAGGCCGTCGTTCAGTTTGGTATCGCTGTGCCACAGACTGAGACGCCTCCTTAGCTCTTATTTTTGATGGTACATGTAAAACCTGCACCCCATAAACGAGGACTCTCAACTCCCCCTGAAACAGGTAAACCCCCATCACAGAAGAACTGCAGAAGTCTTGTTCATTTCCACTTGCAAACTGTTTCGGACGTTGCCGCTGTGCTACATCATGAGTGCGTTCATGTGCCTGGACCATTGGTGTTACTGAGCAGCCACCGCGTTCATCACATTGAAAGGGGTCATTTGTTTTAGCCTAGCTGGAGCTAGCTTAGTATTTACGACATTATTTCTATTTACACGTGAGCCTGAACATCAGTCGTTGATGAAGGTGATGTTGACGTGACAGCATGTGATTTTAACTTGTGTTTTTCTGTGCAGCTGCCATCTGACTCCGCGGTGGATGTTCCACTGTCAGAAGAAGCTGGTAAGACGTCCAAACATTAACGTTGCAACACAGTACTGAACATTTGACATGGCCATTAGTGGATTGTGTTGGGATGAGAAAAGCATTTAAACCAGCAGGGAGAGAAAAAGAATCATCAGCTAGTTTAAAATTTGGTAATCGCTTTGTCAGTTATTAAAACAAAAACAAAAACAGTAACATCAACTTTGGAGTGGGACACAATAACTTAGAACTTTTCTGCTTTGTTTGAGAGCAACAGATTTTTATCAAGTTTAAAATTCAAGTATAAAATTCTTCATAAGGTTCCCCAGAACCATGAGGTTCCAGGTGTGCTCCATGTGGTGCACACTGAGATACACACGATGTTCGATCCATCTCTACACTGTAAACCCAAACACTCAAACTAATTAAACAGATTATGTACAGTAAACTTTGAAAAAAAAACTTAAGGATTTTGAAATAAATAATGCTACTAACTTAAAGTTTTAAGTTACTATGACCTTTTCTTCATTTTGAGTTTATTCAAATGTTAATTTATGGTTAATGTGAAATCTTTTATAGATTAAGTGCCAATTCAAAGTATAATTTCACTCTGGGTGAAATTAAGAGACAATATTCAAGACAAAACCCATCTTCAGTTGTACTGCGCAGAGCACACCTCCACTGTTTGTTACTTCCGAAGTGTAATACATTATAGATTACTAGTTACTGTTATTACAAAGTAATTAATTACATTACAATATTACTGTGTCTGAAATGAAATGCGCGACAAAACCCCTGCATTATGTTTGAGTTGCTTTCACCAAAATGACTGCTGAAGTCGAACTCAGCATTCTAAAATGTGAAAATGAAGTTTACCTCAGCTCATTATACATCCAGTGGAGGGCGCTGTGGTGTAGTATCATGACTGCAGACCTTTGAGGCTACAAACAATATAATTAATATAACTGGTGCAGTGAAGGCTCAAGGTGAAAGTAACAATCACAGCCAGAATCCCAAAGGATCAAAGTATGATATGATTGAGATGATGTGCATATTTAAAGTTTAGGCCAGTTCATATTAAGCACAATAGAGCTCAAGCTCTATACGCTGACATAAAAAATGAATTAATTTACAGACATCTTTCTGTCAAAGTTTAAGCCAGTGTTAAAATGTGCAGCTGAAACACTGAGCAAATAATTGACAGAAAACTAATCATCTGCGATTAACAATGTACTAATTGTTGAACCATTTCTTGAGAAGAAAGTCATATTTGTGTCAGAACCAATGGATGATGTCTTGTAGGCTTTGTCCAGTATATATAGAGTCTATGGCTTTAGCTCGTGTGTCAAGACTGAGCCCCAAATTTTGTAGAAAGATGTGGTCGAGAGAATACAACAAATTAAGGTGATGTGAATCTGTCTCAGATTTCCTTTGATCTCTTTCTTCATTTTGTTTTTTCTTTTATTCACAATTATCTTTTGTTCTGTTGGAGACAACCGTCTGGCCAAGTGTTGTCCATCTAGATGGATCTCAGTCTCTCCCAGTCCGACTGCAGCAACGTCTCACACGTGTAAGACTGTTTTTGTCCATGATTTCAATTTTTCAGTTTTAATTCAAGATCAGTTCATTAATCTACAAATAAGAAATCAGTCTACAAATGGCAGAAAGTTTTGATTTGCATTTATTTTTATAGCTGTGAAGCAACACCTCCAGAACCAGATATGACAAATGAAGCATGTCCTTCAGCTTAATGATACGACCATTTAGAACTGTTTTGGATTTCAAAGCAGAATCACTGTTTTAGTGTCCCTTCAAGGCTGTGTGACAGACCAATATGTATCTTCTGAATGTTATAAAAATGTATACTGATATGGGTTATATTTTACGTTTTTGTCTTTTGCTAATATCATAGTTAAGCAGCTCGGCTCTGCTGGACATTTTGACCCCTGTACACTTTTTAGTCCGTATATCACTTCCGTTTCAGAACATTTCTGAACAGTGCTGTTTCCTAACTTTTCTGGCTAAAAGTACATAAAGTATGCCACTTGTGATGCCACTTGCAAAGTACTAATTTTAACTGCAGGTGTGTCAGTAAACATTTCTGATTACTTTGTGACACTTTAAGGAATTTATGACTTCAAAATAAAATCAGGTAAAAAGATGCTTACAGTGTTAGTTCAGCATGAATGCTGCAACCCCCCCAAAAATGTCTGCAGTATATTGATGTATAAAAATAGTTGGCCCAAATTTCACGAAATGTAAGGCCAGTTGTATTTTGTGTATTTTGTTCTTCAAGTCTGCTTGAAATATGTAAACCCCCCATTACAGAAGAACTGCAGAAGTCTTTCATTTCCACTTGCAAACTGTTCCGTACGTTGCCACCGTGTGACATCATGCGTTTGTTTATGTGCCTGGACCATTGGTGTTACCGAGCAGCCACCGCGTTCAGCAAATACTCTCACTCAAAGATACTGAGAGTGCTTTTACACACATGCAGCTTTTGAGATTACCTGATGTAAAATTGAGATAGGTTTTGACTATTCAGATCTTGGAAGTCCGAGCAACAAAAATTACAGATTACACTAAAATTTGACAAATCTTTTGAAAGAATTAGACTGTAGACAGGCCTGGGTATAACTGTTGGGCATCTGGAATAGCCGATGATGCAGGTTGTATGAACAACAGTTCTACATCGTTAATATTCCTATTCCTGATCGTTGTCTTCTCTTGCTAGCAGGCCAATCTCATCCGCTCTCTCCACTAAATCTAACAGCTCCTGCTTTGTGTAACCCGTGGTCGAAACATTCCTAACTTTTTAATACTCTCTGATGCTTTTAATCATCACTTTCTTGGCCATGGCATTATTTTGACGACGTAAACAGAGATTGAAATGGTGTCGTGGCTTGTTGTGCCCAGCCAGGCCCGTCGCTATGTTGCTGTTGCATGCACACAAGGAAGTTACGATAACTCCCTCGTATTTTCAAATGTAAGTACAGAAAGGGGTCTTTTGTTACAGCCTAGCTGGAGCTAGCTTAATCTTTACAACATTATTTCTGTTATTCAGCATTATTTATGTTGACATGACAGTATGTGATTTTTGACTTGTGTTTTTCTGTGCAGTTTGAGTCGGAGTTGCCTGATGACGACAGGGAGATCTGACAGGGTGGCCAGATTTTACAACCACCTCGTAAGTACACAATAATGTTGCAACACAGTGCAGAACATTTTACACGACAATTAGCATATTCTGTGTGGATGAGAAAAGTATTTAACCCAGCAGTGAGAGAAAAACAATCATTAGCTAGTTAAAAATTTGCAAATTGCTAAGTAATTTATTCAAGAAAACATCAAATTTGGACTGGGACACAGTGACTTATAATGCAACATTTGGATTAAAGCTGGATTAAGGCGAGGTCTGCCCTATTGTCAGAAGGCAGCCGCAGTGCATTATATTTCAGATCCTTCCCTGTCATGCAAACGCCTGCAGTCTCCCCCCACCAGGCAGCTGTTTTGGCCAGGGTTGCAAACTTATCCTTGTTCCTACACCACTCCCGGACGCGTTTCCTATTGTCTAGGAAATCTGAGTGGCATGGTGCTTGCCCTTCTCTTCTGCTTCTTTCACAACTTTTAGCTTGAATGCTGCCAAGTAAAAATGTTTGTGCTGAGCCATTATATGAAACTGTGTAGCATCTAGTGCATGCAGGAAAAAACTTTAGTTTCGAGTCTGCGCTGCTTCTCTTGCATGCAGTATTCATGTACGTATGTACTGCAAGGCTGTACTGTGTACAGCATGCATGCATGCACGCATATGCAAACGATCATCAATAACCGCCCCCTACATGAAAATTTTACACCCCCGGGGCGTATATTAGACTAAATATGGTATGTGTTTCAAAGATAACAAACAACAGCAACAACAACAACATGTCCTCAGTTATTCTGGAACCCTTTAATTAATGATGATTGAAACAACCTGTCATCTTTACCTACAGGAGGCGGGGCCAATCAACCACTCTGTGACCAAATCCTTGATTGAGCAGAAAACTCAGGGCCGGTGCTAGCCATTTGGGTACCCGAAGCACAAATGTTTGTGGTGCCCCCCTCCTCCTCCCGAAATGTACAAAAATTCAGAGTTTGTCAGGGCAGTTCTCTTTATTTCCAAAATAACTTCTCAATACTCAATATTAAATTAATATTGAGTTATTATTTTAATAATAATTTATTAATGTTTTGAAAACAGCGGCAAATAAATAATTTTGCATTAACAATGGCAGCAAACATGACAAGAAATAAATATAAAATTTAAAATAACATTATTTAAAAAATTAAATTAATAACGACAGTCTGTAATTAATTAATTAAACTCATCTCAGAAAAAAAAAGTTAAACTTTTGTCATGTTTCAGCTTTTAACACAACATTTTGCTTTTCTCCCATTTAGATATTTGTCAATTCAATTCTCTTTATATTTTGGACCATTTTATGGAGGAAACATCATAAAGTCAATCTAACTTTTCACACACATCTGACATTCATTCATTCATTCATCTTCTACCTCTCAGTCCAATTAAGGGTCGCGGGGGGCTGGAGCCTATCCCAGCAGCCATAGGGCGCAAGGCGGGGTAGACCCAGGACAGGATGCCAGTCTGTCGCAGGGCCACAAACAGACAAACAAACACAGACACACCTACGGACAATTTCAAAGATCCCAATTGTCAGGAAAGATGACTTTAAGCTTGCTCTCAGCTTGTTTTCATCTTGGAGTATAATACGTGCCATGGGATTAATATACATGCTGTTGAATTAAACTGCACAGTTTTTGGTACCTTCCAGGAGTAAGTGAGGTCATGCCGGACTTTTCCATTGCAAATGGGGAGGTCCACAGAATGAACTCGATGGTGAAGACGAGGGAATATATCTAAAAATGATTCTAACATGACAAGTATGATCAAATGAAGTAGTAATGTGTTAAAATTAAGAGTTGATTAGAAGATGTATTTTATGAGTAAGTGAAATGAATGATTGATTATATGAGTTGTTTTTCATAAAGAGTGCAGAGTCAGAGAAAAAGAGGGAGTGAAGAAGATGTCGCAAGTGGGGCAAGAAAAACTGATGTGAAACAATTGACCAAATGATTAAGATGTTGGTAAGATATGAAATGAATAATAAGGAATGAGAATGTTTGTATATGATCATATGAATTGTTTTTATGTGAAAGAGAGTTGAAATGAAATGATTGAATATGATTGATGTGATTTTCAAGAAATGATTTAAAAGAATGAATTCTCAGAAAAGCTGAAGTGTTAACAGAAAAGAGGAACGTGAGAAATAAGTTACTGGTAGGGGCTGCGGAGATTTCCAGTAAAGCAGAAGGAGAAGGGAGGAGGTTTTGAGTCAACAGTGTCCCCATGGTAGCCAAGATCATCTGAGGACGACTGGAGTCAGGAACATATATAACTTGTTGAAACACCAGAAAACGGGGTTATTCTTCCAGGGAGAGGTGCTGTTGCCACTACTCCCCTGCTACGAGGAGATCACAAGACTTGACCATCTTGTGAGCATCAATTGGAATCGTGGAGTGAGAGGATTGGAGCCGTGTAGAGTCGTTTGAGAGATATTACGACGCCCATTCAGGCCGTCCAGTTACGGAGTAGCAGAACGATGGAGGATAACCACTGGCCTTAAGTCTGAGTGGGGAATGTTCAACGATTTCTCTCTCAAGGAATATCACAGCATACCAGAATGGATTAGATCAACTTGTGGTTGATTGAAGATGGAATAATATCTTATGTGGATTAACTTTGCTGAAGGATCACAAGATCGCACAAGGATCGTGATCAGCCAACGACTAATAGCTGATGAAGAGGAAATCAAGTTCATCGAGCTGGGGACCTTAACCTCGAAAACCTTCCTCCCCCACTCCCAGGAAAATTTGTTAAGAAATCAATCCAGTCCCAGTCAAAGCAAGATCAGTCAGAATTGTAGTATTATTAAAAAAAAAAAAATAATAATAATAATAATAAATCTCAGCCAATCATTATTTTAATTATATTTGTAGTACTGTTGTGAAATCATCACCATATAACCCATGATGAATATGTTATCGGCCCTTGCAAAACCTGCAATAAAACTCCAAGCATGCAGTCAAAGTGTTAAGGCTCGGACATTGGATTATTGATGCTTCTTAAGGTGTGAAAGTTAAGTTTATTGGGTGCACAACAACAAAGTGCTCTCAAAGGTTAGTCTGGTTTTCAATAAAAATAACACATCCTGGGGACTCGCTGTACGAGTCACTAAATTTAAAATCTAGCAACATTCCAAGAGCCCTGATCCATAAGAGGAGAGCTGCGTTAACGGGCGTGGCCGGATCGTATCCTGGTTCCTGAGGAGGCTATTCAACCGGGGTGCGAGACCAGCTTCAGCGGGGTGGACGTCCGGATGGAGGCAGTGAGCAGCTAGACGAATCTCGACACCAGCTTAAATAGCCCTTGTGTAGCCTTGCCGGGTAATACCCGTGGAGACACGAAGGTCGGACCCCAGAGACGGAGAGCTGGTTTTACACAACCACACTCATTGGAGGGTGAGTGTGGGCCGTGTATCTAGGTAGTGGGATCGGACACGTGGCGCCCGAACAAGGACCAGACAAAGTGTAGTCGGGTCCGAGGAAGAATCCTGGCCAAAGGAGAGTCTTTGCCATTGGACAGGTGGAAAGCCCCTGAATAGATCACCGAAGAGGACAGTGTTGTGGAGAGTGTCGGCTGATGGCTTGTATAGGTCCAGTAACGGCTTGAAACATATCTGTCCTCCAGAGGTGTGAAAATTTGGAGGCGACCGCCAGAAAGACGAAGTAAAAGAAACAGGAGTAATTATCCCAGGGAGCTGGGATCGGGGACGAGAATCAGACGGGGATAGCCTGCTGGATCGTCATTAAACTACGAGGAAGGGAAGCAGGCAAGGGAGCCTGCTGGATCGGATCGTCAAGAAAGCAGGTATGAGAGTATACTGTGCAAAATGGTGATCTACAAGAGAATAGGATCATCACCCCGTGAGGTTCCTGAGGGGAGAAGCGGGAAAAGGAGCAGCTGATCTGGAATTAACCTCTGGAATTAGCGCTGAATAGCCAAGTAGTCTGTCACTCATCCCTGACTCAAGGCGCCAAGAGAGGCTTTGAGAGGCAGACGACTCGAGACGACAAAGACCATAGCTGAAGTCAAGGAGACGACAGTGGTGGAATCGACAATCTCAGCAACCGAGAGAATAAAGAGAGGACAATCATTACGAAACAGTAAGTTTAGTATTAAGAACAAGCAGTGAAAATATGGCTGAAGGAGAGCCAGGACCCGTAGCAAACCCTGAATCCGAACATGAAGGGAAAAAAGAAGTGGATTTCCGGCCACACAGAGTGGTATTGTATGGACGAGGATATGATACTTGGGCAGAAACAGTTCAGAAATATGTCATAGATCAAAGTGTGGAAACTGATGAAGAATGTTTCAAAGAAGACATGGCAGGAATTATACACACATTAGGGATATACTATCCAGGTAAGCATAAGGAGGGGCAGATCCTGGCCATTTTAAAGAGCCCACCAGTCCCAAAGGACAAGATGGGGACCAGAGAGTGGCTTGTATGGTGGTGTAAACTTCTCGGAGAAGAGTGGAAAAGAGGACAAATCACCACCTTAATAAGCCCCGAGAAAAGTTATGACTCCGTAGTAAAAATGACAGCCGGGTTGTTGGAAGTAGAGACGGTCCTGGTTGATGTTAAAGCAAAATCAGCGTCCGTATATGCCGAGTTTAAGTCCACGGCAGAACGGCTAAAAGGATTAGGAAGAATGCTTAAGGAACAATATCCTATAATGGAAGATATGAGTGGAAGTCAGATCCTCGATAATGAAGACGAAGGCAAGATAGACTCCCAGGCCGAATCCGAACAAAGTGATGAGGAACACAACCCAGAGGTAGGTGGAGATGAATCAATATCCCCGGGAGGTCCTAATCCTGGGGGAAATGGTCAAGAATATAAAAGCCCAGACCAGCTCCACACAAGCTTTGACCCAGAGTGGCCAAAATTGCCCCTAGGAAGTGTGAGAGGAACAACTTCAACAGTTAGAAAACAGACAGAACACCTGGTTGAGCAGGATAAAAGACGAAGAAGCCTTCAGGGAGTGTCTGGACAGATATTCCATCAATCGCCGGAATGTGGGCCCAGAATCTTGGGACAGCTTAAAGCTGAAGAACGTGTTGCCAGACCGAGTTACCATATTAAAGAGGAAGGGCGTTCGCAGGAGATCTTTAGAAAATCTAAAGCAAAAACCCACCATGTATACACTGAATCTGACTACATGGAGGAATTGGACCCTATGCCCGAAGGAACCAAAAAAAATGGTGGCCCAAGACGGAAGACAGGCATATCATTATTTTGGCAGTCCTTGGGATATAGATGGAGATAGTCTCATTGTCTTCACAAATCCCAGACTGAAAATTGCCAACCGAAAATTCCGAGCAAAGCTCAAGGAGCGGGCAGGCAGAGAATACCAAGAAGAGCTTAAGAATATAAAGGGGAGAGATCTGGACGGAAGATCGATGGTGATAACAAGCGCACCGCGAATGGCTTATCATGCACTCATACATGTGCCCTTTGAAAGCTACCCAGGGAGAGAAAATTCGATCGAATACATGGAGGAAATGCTGAAAACTCTGGGAACAGCTATTGATTTGGCCAAAGAACGCCAGCATTGGCGGGTGGTGATATGTGTGGACGGATTACAATCTGGACATATGACATGGGAAGAGGCAGAAAAGGTTACCATGGCAGCCGTGAACCTATACATGTGTACCCCAGGAGCATGGGGATCAATGAGAGAAATTGTGGTGGTTGTCGGGTTTAGAATACTGTATCTTTGATAAGAGGAAGAGACAACCAGGCCTTAAAACAAGTGAGAGATAGAATTCAATTTTAAGCTCGCGAGGAGTGCAGTCAGGCTGTACACCAAAGCTACACTAAAGTCTGGCCTGCGCTCCCGCTCTTTTTATTTAGGACTTCCCTACATACATGGCCGGTACAGCTCCTAAGGGGAAGAGTGATAGCGCGTGAGCTGTTGCCGCAGAACCGCTGATTGCACAATACATTCAGGACGTTCAGAACCTTTTTAATCTTGGGCTCGATTAAGATGTGTTTAAGACATCTAACGATTAATCACACTTCTTCTAACACAAGGACTAATGTATCATAATCACACTGTGGTTGGAACATTCAATTCTCTATTCTTTATCTCACTGCTCCGCTTACGGCTGCATTCTGCCTGGGTCATCTTCACATATCCTGAAAAAGAGCTTAGCGTGCACACAGAGATACCACAACTTGCAGAAACACGTCATATCACATATCTTAAGTAACCTTCACCCATCACATCAGTACAATACACTTTATCAGAGCAGAGAGAACTACATTCTACCAGAGCAGAGAACACAAAACATGCATGATAAAATAAAACAGTGTATTATCAGAGCAGAGAGAACTACATTCTACCAGAGCAGAGAACACAAAACATGCATGATAAAATAAAACAGTGTATCTACAGAATAACTCCAACATTTCCCCTCTGTTTATCATGCATTCCAACGGTATTACATCTTCACCTAAAAGTAAACAATTGTTACTAAGCAACCACTTCTTATTCAGATTTTCAGCTGCAATTTTCAGGCACCACAGACTTTAGGTGCGTCAACAAGTCCTTGGCTAAAATGGGAATGGCTTTTACTGGGAGGAGTAGGGACACTAAAACACAGTAGCCTGACACATTCCTAGGCAATCTGTCAAAAATTCTATTATCTCCACACCACCACCACACGTCACTTCGGCTGACTGGTATAAATGAACCGTTTATCTGTATTATTCGACTACACCACTTGTCTTATTACATTTTCAGCTAAAGCTTCATAGGCTAAGAGTGTGTTAACTCATCACGTCAACAGTTCAAGCTTGAACTGGAGTTGTGAGCTTTTCAATATCATCATAATTCTCAACACAGTCATTATAGTTTTCTCCACTAAGGTCTGACTGTTTCAATGCTTGATATTTTGGCATAGTTTGTTGGAAAGCCAGATTACACTGTACAAATGTATTTGACACCATTTTGCCAACCATTGTTTTGATATAAGGGATCACACAACACATGCAAAGTCCAATCAGAATTAGGACTATAATAACTGGTGTCACCATTTTCAATAGTAACTGCCACTATGGTCCTGAAGTCAACCAGGACCAGGGATTCCACCGGTTCACGGCTAGGGTGTCTTTATGCATTGCATCACGAAGTTTATTCAGCTCTTCCAATGCGTCCTGCACATCCACTGAATGAATGGAGTCTGGGATGAAAGTACAGCATGTTGTGTTCAGCAGAACACAAACTCCTCCCTGTGAACCAGTAAGCAAGTCTAAAACCATGCGATTTTGCATCACCATGGTACGTAAAGCATCTATTTCAGTGTTTTGAGCTGCTACTATTTTCTCAGTTACATTCATGAACAGACCCAATCGATAATTCAGAGTTTCAATCATTAATTAATTTTTTTTTTCCCACTCCTATCCAGGGGAACAATGAATGTGCTATTTTATCTCCTACAGACCACAATTTTTGGTCCTTTGGTACATCCGAGCCCCACATGTGATCATGTGGTAATACATCTGGGTATATCAATCTCCTCCGTCTGGTGCTGCCATTCTTCTCTGTGGAGGTCCTTGGCACTACCACATATGTATGGTCAGTCACCTGGGTAGGTGCACACACACCACCCCAATTTGGTGGGAGACTCATGTACAGTCTGGAACCACAAAGCCAATAGATGTCATCATACACCGGAGTACCATTTACAGGTGGTAGCAAAAACTTACTAACATAAGCACATGATTCATCCGTTCCCCATGGACAGGAGCATGTATAATTACATCCCCGTCCAATGTGATGAAGATAAGTACCATCCACATATTATGTTTTGGTTAGGCTTAAATTATTTGATAAAACATACGTTTGGGTACACAGACGTTTCTTAATTTTACTTACAGTTTTATTCCCTGTCCCGTAAAAGCAAATCGGGAATGGCCGTTGTAATGACAATTTAACGTGATGATATTTTTGCATTTCCCTTCAGTCTAGTCAATGGAGCAGCACTTGGGCATGCTTGTACGTCCTCTGTTGAAATCCCTATCATATAAGTGGTTGCACTGAGGCAAGTGGTGTTACATCTTATCAGATTTGCTGAGAACTGCTGCCCCCGAAATACAGTTTGATTATGCATCCGTATGATAAGACATTCTGTCACCCTAGCAGGGTACGGTTTAGCTGTCAGAGCTGGGTGTGTTGAGGATATAGGCATTTGCGAACAAACATAACAATTAGTAACGTAATTCCATAGCCAATAAATGAACATCTCTGTACCACAAATTAGTATGGTATATATGAGGGTGTCCATCTGTCTCATTCACATTATGAATAAACCTCTTCTGATGTTGCTTGCGTTGTTCTCTGGCTCGGTCCACAGTGAGCTGCAATTCTTGGGTCAACCACCAGGCCAGGAATCTGAGGAGCACGAAACACACTAAGATCACAACGCAACCGGCTGCCCTACCAACAGTCCGGCAGCGGCGGCGCTGAGCACGCCGCTCCGGGGTCTGCTGTAGTTCAGTCATGATTGCTAGGATACAGTGTTGTTAACCAACCTCACCTAATAGTGCAAGGATCTCCCTGCTTCACTGGCATTGAGACAATCTATTGCTAATTAAATAGACTCCCTTTGTAGCCAGACTTCCCCTTACACTGTGGAGGCAGCCAACACACGCTGTATCTTACAGTGACTTAGATGTATCCACGTTGATCTCTCCGCTATCTTTACTGCAGTTGGTGTTGTTAACAGCACTTGGTATGGACCTTCCCAACGAGGACTGGACCAGTTCTTCCTCTTAATCACTCTGATGAACACCCAGTCTCCTGGCTAGACTACTGGAAGGCCGTCCTGTGGAAGATCAAAATTATTCGGCAGTAAATGTGCTTGAGTTATCTCTTTCTGTGTTAATGTCTTTTTCATAAAATCTGCTAATGTTTGTTCCTCATCTGCTGTTTTAGTATCCATGTCAAAAATTGGTAGACGATATGGTCGTCCATAAAGTATCTCAAATGGTGTTAAACCTGATGGTGTTGGTGTTATTCTCATATACAATTTTACTAGGTCCAAACATTCAATCCAGGTTCGTTTTGTCTCTTCTATACATTTCCTTAATCTTATTTTTATTGTGCCCTTTGTCCTTTCCACTAATCCTGCACTTTGTGGGTGGTAAGCACAATGATGTTTTAACTTAATTTTCATGTGTTCTGCTACTCTTTGTACAACTTCATTTACAAAATGTGTTCCATTATCACTGTACAATGTCTCTGGTATTCCATAATACAGAATAATTGTCTTACACAGTGCTTTTGCTACTGTTAAAGCATCTGCTTTTTGTGATGGAACAATTTCTACCCATTTTGAAAAGGCATCAATTAATACTAGACAGTATTGATAAGGTCCACATCGATTTAGTTCAATAAAGTCCATATGAACAATTTGAAAAGGATACTGTGGTTTTGGGAATTGCCCTCTCCGGGGTCTTATACTTCCCTGTGGGTTGTGTTTCAATCAGGTAACACAGGCTTTACAAAAATTTTTTGAGTATAAATTAAATCCATAGGTAGTAAAGTATTGGTCTACCATATATACCATCCCCCCTGTCGACACACCCATGTGTCGCAATTGCAGCTGCTTTGAATAAGCTTTTGGGTAGGATGGGTTTGTTATGTATACAATAAAGTCCTTTGGGGTTTGGGGTTGCCCCATTTTTCAACCACAAATGTCGTTCCTGCGCTGGTGCCTGTTTTTGCATATCCAATAAAAGGTCAGAATCTATTAATGGTTCATTGTCTGTCTGGCAGGCGATAAGAATGTATCCAAACGTTTGGAATAATAGCCAACTGGTTTATTTTTATTACCATGTTGTTGTAGCAAGACTGCACACATGAATCCCCGTTTTGTGTCCACCATGAGAGTGAATGGCTTGGCATAATTGGGCAGAGATAATACTGTGGAACTCACAAGTTCTTGTTTAAGAGCTGTAAACTGTTCTTCAGCTTCTTTATTCCACTGTATTTTGTCAGTCATAGCCATTGGTATAGAGTGTATTAAATCCTGCAATTTCTGCACCATCTCTGCATAACATGGAATCCAGGCTCTGCAATAATTACAGATACCTAGAAAAGTCATCATTTCCTTTTTCTGCTTCAGGTTTTAACGGATATTGTTTGATCCGTGGTCTCCAATCAGATCGTGGCTTAATTTTGACTGGCGGAATATTTTTCAACAGTCCTACATCTGTGGGTGCTTTCACCCAGAGATGAGGAGGCAGTTTGGCCAATAAAGTCTCATCTTCCTGTGTCAACAACACAGATGTTGTTAAATTTCAATCATCCAGATCTACTTCATGTATCACCGGTGTCGTTCAAGCACTTACAAACTTGTATTTCTGATACAAGCCTGTGGATGGACTGAAATCCCACACCGACATTGCATCTGCTTCATGCCAATCAGTTGCTTCCTCAGCTATTTTAACAATTCTTCCAAGGTCCTTCCAGGACTGAGTGTCTGCCCTTATCAGTGAAATATGCGGCACAGCCTCAGGTTTTCCTCTGTACCATTTGTCTGCACTTTGGGTCAGCACTACACTACACACAGAGGTGGTTTTTCTGTCTGTGTATAGGTGTGCTACTGTCTGTAATTCTGATGGAATTTTCAGAAATCCTGCTCCATACCTTTCATCCTTTCGTGGAGTGAATAGCATAGTTATGTGTAGATCTTTAGGTGACATCATTACTACATGTTCTCTGTTTTCACAGGTCATCAGACCTTCCTCCAATAATTGTTCAGTTTGTCTCAACTCTGACAGATCCAAAGAGCACTGCCAGGCCTGGGCCAAATTTGTATATACAGTAGCGGGCTGCCTTTTTTGTTTTCAGATTTCTTTCTGCGTGTATGGCGTGGTCTACATACTCTTGTAACCCAGCTGTTGGGAGCGTTATCATGTGTTTGTCTACCCATGCTCGGATATCTGATCTGGAGTTGGCATGGAGTACATTTTTCAATTGTTGTTCATACACGCTATCATTTTTCAGTGGTAGAAGACCACTGTGCACTTTAAAAACTTTTTCCATTTGATGTCGATAGTCTTCGAATGGTTCATCATCTTTCTGTTTTGTGCGATTTATTTCTGTGTAATTTGACTTCTGCTGGTATTTCTGCTTAATTCTCAGCAATAGTGCGGCCATTCGATCTTCCAATTCCTGACTATCATGGGCTAATGGAGTGTGGTCTGCCTCTGCAGGATCCCAGTCTCCTTTTACATCAGCCCAATCCTTTGTCACAGTTGCCATTATGACTTGTTGAACTTCATCCCCTCTAAGATTGTAGGATTTAACCAAAGCGGTTACGTCAATAATGTACTGGGCTACATCTTCTCGTGGGGGAGTTACACCTTCCACAGCTGCCTTAACGTCTGCTTGTGTCCAAGTTCGGTACACAAGAATAGTTCTTGGTCCTGACGTATGTGGATTTGCCACATGAATCATTGGATAGACTCCTGATCCACCTGGTTCCTGATCAGCCGGTGGGGTTGATGGTCCAGGTTGATTTTCTTCATCTTTTAGTGTTTTGGATCGTGTTCTCATGACGTGTTGTGTAGGGTCTACATATGATGGGGGTTGTCCCTGTGGTAAATCTGGATAGAGTTTATTCTCCTTTATTTCAGCTTCTGGCTGACTGTGTTTTGTAGTATCCAATTTTACTACCATTTCTACTTTTGGAGCCGCAGGCCCTGTCTCATTATCTTCTTGTCTGTGAAACATCACGTTCCCCTGCTCCTTTTTATCATTTACTGTTTCTTTCTGTCTTTCCTTTGCTTCTCTAAGGCCCTTCTTTCGTTTCTCAACTTCTCTTTCCCATGCTACAATTTCACCTTGACCTTCTTTTTCTTTTTTTTTTTTCACTTGTTCCACACTTTTTCTCAATACTGTTCTTTAGTTTAGTTAATGACTCTTTCTGCAGGCGTCCATCAAATCCATGATCTTTTATCCACTTATCAATTTTATTCATGTATATCCAATCTTTTGTTTTTAGATCGTCCCGGGACTTAGGTCTCTCATTTTCACTGTTAGATTTACCCATTTTGTGTTTTCAGAACGTTTTAGACCAGTGATGGTTTTGCCCCTACAGGGTCCTAATCCACTGGTGTTGTTACAATCACAGGGTAGTAATCAGCTATTCTGAGAAGTGCGTTCCCTTTCGCCACCCCGGAGGGCACGGGAAGGCCTTGCCTTTGCTTCTTCTCAAAACTTACTACTTACTTTCCTGTGAGATTTTCATAGAGGGGAGTCGAAGTGACTCCACACTCTCACTCAGTCACCTTTATTACACTCACACACAGTTATTTTATTTACACAAATACATAGAAACACTTTTAATAACCGTACGCGTATTCTTAGGCCAGGGGAGCTCGCCCTCCCGTGGAATTTAACTAATGTCCTGCATTAGGGGACTCCACCATCCCTGCGAGGTTTAACTGCCTTTTCACTGTGCACTTATTTCGCGTATTCTTAGGCCAGGGGAGGTCGCCCTCCCGTGGAATTTAACTAATGTCCTGCATTAGGGGACTCCACCATCCCTGCGACGTTTAACTGCCTTTTCACTGTGCACTTATTTCCCTGTTTAACCGTGACTTTCTGTCACTATTTCACTATTTCAACATTTCTATTTTACGCAGCCTACTGCCACCATTCACAACAACAATTTTATCAGAATCAAATTCTATACTCACACTCCTGTCGGTCTCTTTCCCTCTCGGTGATCCCGTCAACCTTTCAGATCCCAGCCAACGGATTGAGCCAGTCCCGTCAAAGGGTCTGAGTTACCTTGGCCAAGGATTTCTCTGGTGTCGATCATGCTTGCTGGAACCGTCAGGTCTGTTGGGATCCCGTTGCTAGTGGTCACTAGCAATGAGCAGGAGCAAGATCAAGTGAGAAGGGCACTTGAAGCGGTGAACCTAGGACCAAGTAGAGCAGGTCCAAGGAAGGGTGCAGTTGGAGCTAGTGGAGTGGCAACTAGTCCCTCGCTAGTGATGCAGTCCATCCCCACAGCGACGAGTGAGAAAAGATCAGTTCATGCTGTGGGAGTGCAGCAATTAAGGATTAAAACCCCACGACCAACATTAAAATGAGTTGCAAGTGGGCTCCAGACTATCATGCACCCCACAAGCTCCCAATCTCGGATGAGAGAGCCTTTCCAGGCTTATCCACCGGATAATGGAGAAGAGGATCCTATATTCATTCCTCTACCTGTCGGAAATGCCGAAGCATCCGGGTCACCCCGAAAGTCGGAACAAAACAGGGAGCTTCAACCACGAGACCCACGTCCTTCCCATGAATCTGATATGGCTGACGACCAGGAAAGAGAGTCTGAAGAGGAGATCAATCCACAAGACTCGGAAGAGGATGAACCGCTATCTGTGGTAGGGGAAAGAGAAGTCTCACACCCAGAACTACGAACTGGACGCTACAGAGGACGAAAGAAAGGAGTTGGGGTGTATAATGTGCGTGTAGCATCAGAGAGAATCGCAAGAGATATCAGGGTCAACCCAGTGGAGACCCGAGATAAGTGACAAACCTATGCTCCAGATGTTGGGCAAACTGGGTATGACATCCCAGAAGAGTGGATTGAGCGACAAGATGAAAAGAAAACTCTCGAGGTAACAGCAACTGTTGGAGAGTGGGCTAATATGCTAATGTGGCCCTTCTATCCTACACTGACTGCCTGTAAAGAGTTAACAAATAACTTCAGAGTCGCCTATTTAGGCGTGGCCCATGATGTGATGTTGAGAAAACTAAAAATAGCAGCATTACGCTGGTCACGGCAAGTGTTGAGAGAAATTAATGAAGAAAATCTGGATGATGAAGGAGAAACAATTCCACCATCGTCAGGATTACAAGGGAGCCTCTCAAATCAGGATTTTCCTGCGGGATCTAGAGAGCAAAGTCTGCCACCAATTCAAGCTGAGATTCAAGCAGACGGCAGGGAATTCCGGGAATTTATGAAATTAAAGATGCTGGTGAGAGAGAAAGAACCAAATGAGGACCTGAAGGACTATTTGAAAGAAGTGTGGCCCCTTATTGACAGAGCTTCTAACAATGAAGAGGGTAAATCTATGTGGCTGGCCCAAGTTACCAGTCAACCCATCAGTCGGGGTGAACCAGCACGACACCATTATGCCAGGTTAGTGTTGGAAGATCCCAATGATGAAGATTCCCATATTGCTTGTGCTAAGGCTGGACTAGATAAAGGTCAAACATTAGTTCAAGTGTGGCATGGGCTAAAACAGACGATTTTGCCACAATGCTATGTTAGGGCACTGAGAGAGGTCACTAAGGGCAGAAGAGGGGAAATAACCTTTGTGAAAATGCCCATAGACGACACTACAGTCCCACAAATGGACGTGGTGGTGAAGAGCTGGGATCTGGAGCAGCAGTTCTATGAGGAAAAGAGAAAGAAGGAGAGCACAACAAGATCAGGACAAAAACTGGGGGGAGTGGAGAAAAGAAATTCAGTGCCTAAACCACCACCTCCTCACCCGTTTCAAACACCACAGAGGGATAATCAAAGGCCTCCAGCAGGACAATGGAGCTCTCGGCCGAGAGGTCCACCACCCCCACCGCCACAATCACGACCTACACCTGCACCTCATAGTGGTGGCTATCTCCCTAAAGAGGAGTACGACAAATTAACTCCAGAACAAAGGAAAGCCCTCCAGGAAGTCCGCCAAGCCTCAGTGGCAGCGGGAGAGCAGAAGAAGTAATGGCTTCGGAGGCGCGGGTCACGCTAGACCATGCCTACTGGGAGGGGGACAATATCTACACTGATGTGGATGGAGAACCGTACCTGGTGGACATGGGAGCAGAGGTGTCCATGACCCGCAGAAGCCTCGAGACCAAGGGATACCTACTGATCCAGTATGCGAATGCGGCAACGGAGGAAAGACCATTTGGAATATGGAAAGGGGTAGTTTGGATAAAAGGCCCCTTTAATTTGATAACGGTCAAGGATTTGAGAGAATTGCATCGGCCCAAAAGGCTTTGAAATCTAATAAAATGACAAGTGAAAAAATTACAGGCAAAAGTCGTACGAATGGATATGACTCCAATTGGAAAGAGTCCGGTAAGCTGGTACAAAGAAGTGGATGTACCAGCTGTCACAGAAGAAAAGATTGGAGAAAGTGATTTCTCTGAAGCGGGGAAAGAAAAATTGAGGGAAATTATCTCCAAAGCTAAAGTAGCACGATTTAAAAATGATTGTGGAGATTTGGGGGCTAAATACATTCATGTCATCGAAGGAGGAGTACATCCACCGGTGCGACAATATCCCTTGAACCCTGGAGTGGTTGAGGAAATGGATAAAATAGTAAAAGAATTGGAAGCTTTGGGGATCATTCGAGTGGAATTGAATCCGATCACTAACAGCCCCATTCAAGCAGTTAAGAAGCCAAAGTCGGCAGGAGGAGGCTGGAGACCAGTAATCAACTTCAAGGCTCTCAATCGCCGAACAATAGCCAATAGAGCGAGTTTGATAAATCCCCAAGGAACACTGAAAACCCTCCAAATTAAGAGATACAAATCATGCATTGATCTGGCAAATGGATTCTTTTCCCTGCGATTAGCAAAACAGTCACAAGGGAAAACAGCATTCACACATAAAGGGAAAAGTTATGTGTGGCAACGACTCCCGCAGGGATACAGAAATTCACCAAATGTGTTCCAAGCAGCAGTAATGGAAATATTAAAAGATCTGGGAGTAACAGTCTACATCGATGATGTGTTTATCGCAGATGATGATGAAAATGAACACCTAATGCGGCTGCAAAAGGTGATACAGAAGCTCACAGAAGCGGGATTAAAACTCAACCTGAGGAAATGTCAGTTTTGACAATTCAAGGTTAACTATTTGGGATTCCAGGTATCATCAGACCTGGGACTCTCAGAAGTATACCGAGAAAAATTGAGTCAGATTAAACCACCGCAATCTGAGAATGACCTACAGAAAATATTGGGATTATGTAACTATGTGAGAGATCACATTCCACACTATCAGAGATACGCAAAGCCCCTTTATGCTCTATGCTCGTCTCAAGAAGAAACCTAATGGACAAGAGCAAAAGCAATGGATTTGGACAGCTACAGATCAGGATTGCTTGGAAAAGCTAAAGAAAGCCATTCAAGACGCATTTAGGCTGGAGCCACGTAGTCTGACTACTCGTCTGCTAGCCGAAATAAGCTGTGAAGAAGAGGATTCGGTGGTAAAAGTGAGCAACGAAGGAGGGGGTATGGTAACTTTGTGGAGCTATACTCTGTCTTCGATTGAGAGAAAATATCCACCGGAAGAAAAAGAACTGGCAGTCCTGGCTAGATACTGGAGTGCGTTAAAAGAACTTGCACAAGGTCAGGGAATAAAAGTTATCACTCAAAGCCAAGTCCACCGGTTCCTAAGAAAAGGAACTATTGAGAGTACTAAAGCCACAAATGCCAGATGGGGAAGGTGGGAGGACATCCTGCTAGACCCTGAGCTGGAAATTGGGCCAAAACAGTCAGCGACAAAGAAGTTGCCAAAGGAGAGGCAACTCCCTATGGAGCCATACGACTGGACTATGTACACCGATGGGTCGAAGAAGGGTACAGACAATATAGCTTATTGGGGCTATATTCTGAAGTATCAAGATAAAGAGAAATATCATCAAAAAGGTCGAACGCCAGGGAGTGCCCAAGCTGGAGAAGTTACAGCAATACTGGAAGGAATCTTGGAGTTAACCAAGAGGAGAGTAAAAAGGGCTAAAGTGGTTACAGACAGTCATTACTGCGCACAAGCCCTGAAAGAGGACTTATCCATTTGGGAAGAAAACGGATTCGAGGGAGCTAAGGGGAAGCCTGTAGCTCATATGGATTTGTGGAGGAAAATAGCCGAGTTGAGGCTAACAATGGACTTAGATGTGGTACATCAGAAGGCCCATGTAAAAGAAGGAGCACATTGAAGCGGGAACGAAGAAGTGGACCGCTATGTGCAGCTGAGAAAAGTCGTCATTGTCGGGATCGAGAAGTGGGAACAAAGTCGTCATTGTCGGGATCGAGAAGTGGGAACAGACACCCAAGGGAAGGGTAGTTCCAAAAGAGTCCGTGAAACAGGTGGTGCTGGCCGTACATGAAGCGCTTGGCCATGCAGGCACCATTCCCACACGGAAGGAGCTGGAGAAGCTGCAACTTTGGATTCCGAGAAACCAATTCTGCTGCGTCCTCAAAGACTGTGAAGTATGTGGTCGATACAATGCAGGACGACGAGGACAAAGGGTGGATGGTTTCACCATAAAGAGCACTGTTCCATGGGGATCAGTATGCATGGATGTTGCCGGGCCCATGGGGGTGACCGGTAAGAAAGGAGAAAAGTATCTGTTGGTGCTTGTGGACTCTATGTCGGGCTATGTGACTGTTAAGCCTGGGAGAAAAGCCAACGGCAGCAGTGTGATCAGCATGTTGTATCAAGTGTGCTCAAATCTGGGGATACCTAGGGAGCTGAGAACGGACAATGGGACACATTTCCGTAATGCTCAGGTCGACCAGTGGTGCCAGGAAAATGGAGTAATGAGAATTTACTCGCCCCCATACACCCCTCAAGCAAATGGAGTCATGGAAAGGGCTATTGGACTGGTGAAAAACTGGATTGGGAAGAATGCTAACACGAAGAAATTGGACAGGCCCTGAATGACCGTCATCGTGCCGGCAGGCCCACCCCTTCGCAAGAACTGAACCAACGCCCATTTTCGACACCGGAAGTGGGGCGGAGTCAGACTAAAAGGGATGGAGAACCAGAACCAAAGATCCCATTTAAGGTTGGGCAGAAGGTGTGGGTGAGAGCTCGAGATCACCTAACCAACACTGCTGTTAAACCTAAGTATGAGACCACAGATACAGTAGTGAAGATACTGGACAGCAACACAGTAGAATTGAAGAAGAGGGGAATTCAAGGAGTAGAGCAGCTGAAGCCAACTCCTAACTAGACGAAACCAGGAGCTAAACATGGCCAAAAACACCCAAGATCTCCCACCCTTCGTCAGAGTGGCCACTGTCAATGGGGTGGTTGCCTTAAGAAGAACAAAAACTGACCTCTGGGCAGGCAGAGCCCTGAGAAAACTATATCATGCAAAGAAAGGATTTTTATCTTGTGAAAAGGAGATATTACAATGGAAAAAAGTTGAGAATCACTGTGTGATTTGCCGCGAAGAAGTACCGCTGACAGTCCAATGGTCGGGACCTGGGATTAGAAAACCCCCAATTCCAAGTGGGGCAAAATATGAGTTCAAGCAAATACTTCACAAGCCGGTGAAGGTTTTGGATGCACTTGTATGTGGGTTATGCCGACTAGCCCAGTTGCCAAGAATGGTCTTTTACACCCAGTGGGAGATACGTGGAGACGATGTGGATATGCAGGTGTGCTCATGCTATTGGAATGGACATGCGATCGAGTATTGCCTGGTGTGTAAAGCAAAAACTCATATGGGAAGAATTCTGCATGTGGCAAGAGCAGAAGGATGGCAAGTGAGAAGGTTTTTGGACCCCCTGAGGACCTTTCACACCGATGAAGCCTGTTGGGCTAATCCTGCAGCAACAGTTGCACTTGATCAAGCTGAAGGGAATCCAGGCAGCGGTGACGTGAGTCCAAAGGCACCAAGTGTCTATTTGATGTTGGAAACAACTAGAGCAGGAGGAAGTAACCAAGCTGCAGGAGGTGGTGAGCGGAAGCCGTCTTTGTTGCATAAAGCTATACATCAAAGTTGGTCCCATGATCCAGAGTATGGGCAAACTTATGACCCTCCAATAGACACAGTGCAAATTCCACTGGTGTTCAGAGTGTATAGAGATCCGGAGCGACCCGGATACACAGACATGATGGGAGGACTGACAGATGATCAACAGCAAAAAGCCCAAGAAGAAGGGTGGATTGGCCCTTGGGAATTGACAACTTGGGCTAAATTCAATCAATCAATCAATCAATTTTTTTTTATATAGCGCCAAATCGCAACAAACAGTTGCCCCAAGGCGCCTTATATTGTAAGGCAAGGCCATACAATAATTATGTAAAACCCCAACGGTCAAAACGACCCCCTGTGAGCAAGCACTTGGCTACAGTGGGAAGGAAAAACTCCCTTTAAACAGGAAGAAACCTCCAGCAGAACCAGGCTCAGGGAGGGGCAGTCTTCTGCTGGGACTGGTTGGGGCTGAGGGAGAGAACCAGGAAAAAGACATGCTGTGGAGGGGAGCAGAAATCGGTCACTAATGATTAAATGCAGAGTGGTGCATACAGAGCAAAAAGAGAAAGAAACAGTGCATCATGGGAACCCCCCAGCAGTCTACGTCTATAGCAGCATAACTAAGGGATGGTTCAGGGTCACCTGATCCAGCCCTAACTATAAGCTTTAGCAAAAAGGAAAGTTTTAAGCCTAATCTTAAAAGTAGAGAGGGTGTCTGTCTCCCTGATCTGAATTGGGAGCTGGTTCCACAGGAGAGGAGCCTGAAAGCTGAAGGCTCTGCCTCCCATTCTACTCTTACAAACCCTAGGAACTACAAGTAAGCCTGCAGTCTGAGAGCGAAGCACTCTATTGGGGTGATATGGTACTACGAGGTCCCTAAGATAAGATGGGACCTGATTATTCAAAACCTTATAAGTAAGAAGAAGAATTTTAAATTCTATTCTAGAATTAACAGGAAGCCAATGAAGAGAGGCCAATATGGGTGAGATATGCTCTCTCCTTCTAGTCCCCGTTAGTACTCTAGCTGCAGCATATTGAATTAACTGAAGGCTTTTCAGGGAACTTTTAGGACAACCTGATAATAATGAATTACAATAGTCCAGCCTAGAGGAAATAAATGCATGAATTAGTTTTTCAGCATCACTCTGAGACAAGACCTTTCTAATTTTAGAGATATTGCGTAAATGCAAAAAAGCAGTCCTACATATTTGTTTAATATGCGCTTTGAATGACATATCCTGATCAAAAATGACTCCAAAATTTCTCACAGTATTACTAGAGGTCAGGGTAATGCCATCCAGAGTAAGGATCTGGTTAGACACCATGTTTCTAAGATTTGTGGGCCCAAGTACAATAACTTCAGTTTTATCTGAGTTTAAAAGCAGGAAAATAGAGGTCATCCATGTCTTTATGTCTGTAAGACAATCCTGCAGTTTAGCTAATTGGTGTGTGTCCTCTGGCTTCATGGATAGATAAAGCTGGGTATCATCTGCGTAACAATGAAAATTTAAGCAATACCGTCTAGTAATACTGCCTAAGGGAAGCATGTATAAAGTGAATAAAATTGGTCCTAGCACAGAACCTTGTGGAACTCCATAATTAACTTTAGTCTGTGAAGAAGATTCCCCATTTACATGAACAAATTGTAATCTATTAGACAAATATGATTCAAACCACCGCAGCGCAGTGCCTTTAATACCTACGGCATGCTCTAATCTCTGTAATAAAATTTTATGGTCAACAGTATCAAAAGCAGCACTGAGGTCTAACAGAACAAGCACAGAGATGAGTCCACTGTCCGAAGCCATAAGAAGATCATTTGTAACCTTCACTAATGCTGTTTCTGTACTATGATGAATTCTAAAACCTGACTGAAACTCTTCAAATAGACCATTCCTCTGCAGATGATCAGTTAGCTGTTTTACAACTACCCTTTCAAGAATTTTTGAGAGAAAAGGAAGGTTGGAGATTGACCTATAATTAGCTAAGATAGCTGGGTCAAGTGATGGCTTTTTAAGTAATGGTTTAATTACTGCCACCTTAAAAGCCTGTGGTACATAGCCAACTAACAAAGATAGATTGATCATATTTAAGATCGAAGCATTAAATAATGGTAGGGCTTCCTTGAGCAGCCTGGTAGGAATGGGGTCTAATAAACATGTTGATGGTTTGGATGAAGTAACTAATGAAAATAACTCAGACAGAACAATCGGAGAGAAAGAGTCTAACCAAATACCGGCATCACTGAAAGCAGCCAAAGATAACAATACGTCTTTGGGATGGTTATGAGTATTTTTTTCTCTAATAGTTAAAATTTTGTTAGCAAAGAAAGTCATGAAGTCATTACTAGTTAAAGTTAATGGAATACTCAGCTCAATAGAGCTCTGACTCTTTGTCAGCCTGGCTACAGTGCTGAAAAGAAACCTGGGGTTGTTCTTATTTTCTTCAATTAGTGATGAGTAGAAAGATGTCCTAGCTTTACGGAGGGCTTTTTTATAGAGCAACAGACTCTTTTTCCAGGCTAAGTGAAGATCTTCTAAATTAGTGAGACGTCATTTCCTCTCCAACTTACGGGTTATCTGCTTTAAGCTACGAGTTTGTGAGTTATACCACGGAGTCAGGCACTTCTGATTTAAAGCTCTCTTTTTCAGAGGAGCTACAGCATCCAAAGTTGTCTTCAATGAGGATGTAAAACTATTGACGAGATACTCTATCTCACTTACAGAGTTTAGGTAGCTACTGTGCACTGTGTTGTTATATGGCATTAGAGAACATAAAGAAGGAATCATATCCTTAAACCTAGTTACAGCGCTTTCTGAAAGACTTCTAGTGTAATGAAACTTATTCCCCACTGCTGGGTAGTCCATCAGAGTAAATGTAAATGTTATTAAGAAATGATCAGACAGAAGGGAGTTTTCAGGGAATACTGTTAAGTCTTCTATTTCCATACCATAAGTCAGAACAAGATCTAAGATATGATTAAAGTGGTGGGTGGACTCATTTACATTTTGAGCAAAGCCAATAGAGTCTAATAATAGATTAAATGCAGTGTTGAGGCTGTCATTCTCAGCATCTGTGTGGATGTTAAAATCGCCCACTATAATTATCTTATCTGAGCTAAGCACTAAGTCAGACAAAAGGTCTGAAAATTCACAGAGAAACTCACAGTAACGACCAGGTGGACGATAGATAATAACAAATAAAACTGTTTTTTGGGACTTCCAATTTGGATGGACAAGACTAAGAGTCAAGCTTTCAAATGAATTAAAGCTCTGTCTGGGTTTTTGATTAATTAATAAGTTGGAATGGAAGATTGCTGCTAATCCTCCGCCCTGGCCCGTGCTACGAGCATTCTGACAGTTAGTGTGACTCGGGGGTGTTGACTCATTTAAACTAACATATTCATCCTGCTGTAACCAGGTTTCTGTAAGGCAGAATAAATCAATATGTTGATCAATTATTATATCATTTACCAACAGGGACTTAGAAGAGAGAGACCTAATGTTTAATAGACCACATTTAACTGTTTTAGTCTGTGGTGCAGTTGAAGGTGCTATATTATTTTTTCTTTTTGAATTTTTATGCTTAAATAGATTTTTGCTGGTTATTGGTGGTCTGGGAGCAGACACCGTCTCTACGGGGATGGGGTAATGAGGGGATGGCAGGGGGAGAGAAGCTGCAGAGAGGTGTGTAAGACTACAACTCTGCTTCCTGGTCCCAACCCTGGATAGTCACGGTTTGGAGGATTTAAGAAAATTGGCCAGATTTCTAGAAATGAGAGCTGCTCCATCCAAAGTGGGATGGATGCCGTCTCTCCTAACAAGACCAGGTTTTCCCCAGAAGCTTTGCCAATTATCTATGAAGCCCACCTCATTTTTTGGACACCACTCAGACAGCCAGCAATTCAAGGAGAACATGCGGCTAAACGTGTCACTCCCAGTCCGATTGGGGAGGGGCCCAGAGAAAACTACAGAGTCCGACATTGTTTTTGCAAAGTTACACTCCGATTTAATGTTAATTTTAGTGACCTCCGATTGGCGTAACCGGGTGTCATTACTGCCGACGTGAATTACAATCTTACCAAATTTACGCTTAGCCTTAGCCAGCAGTTTCAAATTTCCTTCAATGTCGCCTGCTCTGGCCCCCGGAAGACAATTGACTATGGTTGCTGGTGTCGCTAACTTCACATTTCTCAAAACAGAGTCGCCAATAACCAGAGTTTGATCCTCGGCGGGTGTGTCGTCGAGTGGGGAAAACGGTTAGAAATGTGAACGGGTTGGCGGTGTACACGGGGCTTCTGTTTAGAACTACGCTTCCTCCTCACAGTCACCCAGTCGGCCTGCTTTCCCGGCTGCTCGGGATCTGCCAGAGGGGAACTAACGGCGGCTAAGCTACCTTGGTCCGCACCGACTACAGGGGCCTGGCTAGCTGTAGAATTTTCCACGGTGCGGAGCCGAGTCTCCAATTCGCCCAGCCTGGCCTCCAAAGCTACGAATAAGCTACACTTATTACAAGTACCGTTACTGCTAAAGGAGGCCGAGGAATAACTAAACATTTCACACCCAGAGCAGAAAAGTGCGGGAGAGACAGGAGAAGCCGCCATGCTAAATCGGCTAAGAGCTAGTAGCTGCGCTAAGCTAGCGGATTCCTAAAACACACAAAGTGAATAATGTGTAAATAATTTAGAGGTGATTCAGCAGAAGGAGTGCTTTAGTTAAGGCACGTGAAGATTACACTGGGAAACAAATCGTAATCTAGATAACTAGATCAATCTAACTGCGCAGATTAAACAGCTAACAGACACAGAAAAACACCGCTGTGCTCCGGAACAGGAAGTGATACAATACCGCAGTGAGAGCCAACCACCAGTAGAGGCAATTGATAGAAGAAGTTCTAAAAAACCCAGAAATTCCACTGGAAGATGCAGAAAAGGTGCCACAAGAAAAAGGGGGCAGAGAAACCCTCATGCATTATTTTACCACTGGACTAGACGCCTGGGGAAATAAATCAGCAAAACCGAAGAAGAAATCAGCCGAGTACCACGTGACACCCGAAGAATGGGTGAGAAAGAGGAGGATACAATCTTTGGGGGGAGTGGCTAGCAGAGCGGACACTCCTTGTAGGAGGGACCAAACACTTAGGGTGCGGCTCACAGTGCTGGTGGTGTTGGTCCCCTATGTGGGGGTTTACTCTGTCGGGGCACATGTTGACCTCCTGGAGGAACAGCGGCAGTCGTTACACCAACCGACTCAAGGTGAGGAAATATCAGGAAAGCCTCAGAGTCGCTGGATGCTTCCCTCCATGTATATGATCATATGAATTGTTTTTATGTGAAAGAGAGTTGAAATGAAATGATTGAATATGATTGATGTGATTTTCAAGAAATGATTTAAAAGAATGAATTCTCGGAAAAGCTGAAGTGTTAACAGAAAAGAGGAACTTGAGAAATAAGTTACTGGTAGGGGCTGTGGAGATTTCCAGTAAAGCAGAAGGAGAAGGGAGGAGGTTTTGAGTCAACAGTGTCCCCATGGTAGCCAAGATCATCTGAGGACGACTGGAGTCAGGAACATATATAACTTGTTGAAACACCAGAAAACGGGGTTATTCTTCCAGGGAGAGGTGCTGTTGCCACTACTCCCCTGCTATGAGGAGATCACAAGACTTGACCATCTTGTGAGCATCAATT
Organism: Thalassophryne amazonica; assembly: GCF_902500255.1. Classification (NCBI taxonomy): domain Eukaryota; kingdom Metazoa; phylum Chordata; class Actinopteri; order Batrachoidiformes; family Batrachoididae; genus Thalassophryne; species Thalassophryne amazonica. Next base: position 90,027,973 of record NC_047113.1, on the reverse strand, counting down.
GGAATCGTGGAGTGAGAGGATTGGAGCCGTGCAGAGTCGTTTGAGAGATATTACGACGCCCACTCAGGCCGTCCAGTTACGGAGTAGCAGAACGATGGAGGATAACCACTGGCCTTAAGTCTGAGTGGGGAATGTTCAACGATTTCTCTCTCAAGGAATATCACAGCATACCAGAATGGATTAGATCAACTTGTGGTTGATTGAAGATGTAATAATATCTTATGTGGATTAACTTTGCTGAAGGATCACAAGATCGCACAAGGATCATGGTCAGCCAACTAATAGCTGATGAAGAGGAAATCAAGTTCATCGAGCTGGGGACCTTAACCTCGAAAACCTTCCTCCCTCACCCCCAGGAAAATTTGTTAAGAAATCAATCCAGTCCCAGTCAAAGCAAGATCAGTCAGAATTATAGTATTATTATTAAAAAAAAATAATAATAATAATAATAAATCTCAGCCAATCATTATTTTAATTATATTTGTATTACTGTTGTGAAATCATCACCATATAACCCATGATGAATATGTTATCGGCCCTTGCAAAACCTGCAATAAAACTCCAAGCATGCAGTCAAAGTGTTAAGGCTCGGACATTGGATTATTGATGCTTCTTAAGGTGTGAAAGTTAAGTTTATTGGGTGCACAACAACAAAGTGCTCTAAAAGGTTAGTCTGGTTTTCAATAAAAATAACACATCCTGGGGACTCACTGTACGAGTCACTAAATTTAAAATCTAGCAACATTCCAAGAGCCCTGATCCATAAGAGGAGAGCTGCCGTTAACGGGCGTGGTCGGTTCATATCCTGGTTCCTGAGGAGGCTGTTCAACCGGGGTGCGAGACCAGCTTCAGCGGGGTGGACGTCCGGATGGAGGCAGTGAGCAGCTAGACGAATCTCCTCGACACCAGCTTAAATAGCCCTTGTGTAGCCTTGCCGGGTAATACCCGTGGAGACACGAGGGTCGGACCCCAAAGACAGAGAGCTGGTTTTACACAACCACACTCATCGGAGGGTGAGTGTGTGCTGTGTATCTAGGTAGTGGGATCAGACACAATCCACCTAACCCGCATGTCTTTGGATGTGGGAGGAAACCGGAGCACCCGGAGGAAACCCACGCAAACACAGGGAGTACATGCAAACTCCACACAGAAAGGCCACGGGAATTGAACCCATGACCTTCTCGCTGTGAGGCAACAGTGCTAACCACTAAGCCACCGTGCTGCCAACATCTGACATGTTACACACTAAATTGATTCTGAAAATAATCAGAGTAATAAGTAAAATGAATCAGCAGTGGCAGCGTTAAACGTGGTGTACAGAACTAAAACATTTAACAGGATGTAAATGATGATTTTGAAATAAAATGTTCAATTACATGGCAGTTAAGGCTTATTTAACACCAGTGAGCATAAGTGGGAATTTAATCGCACGTGGAATTTAAAGCATCAAGTGTAACAGAGCCCTGGCTGTAAACAAAGGATCATTCAGCTCTCTGTCACCTAATTCCAGAAAACATGATTCCACAAATGATCCGGGTGAGGTCACACTAGGGAATATTAAAGTAATGCAGTGGCTTAAAAAAAACATAGTCTGAATCTGGAAGATTCAAGTTCTTACATGAATAACGGCAACAAAAAAAAAAAAAAACCCTCACTAATCTTCCAAGTCATTATACTTTCACTCTCCAGAAATGTTAAAGACGAGAGCAGCGCAGTTTACTTCTTTAAAAAAATAAAAATAAAAAAGGAAACATTCCCATGTGGCAAAAATGATCCTGGTGCACAGTCCGGATCATTACCTGCATGATCAATCAGTCCGTGTGCACGGTTCTCCCAGACTGGGAGAAGACAAAAGGAGCCCCGCACTGTGCGGGGCTCCTTTTGTCTGTAGGGCAGCGCCGAGACGTGCAGCCTTTTTCATCAGTGAAAAACTCCCTCCTGTCTGCTGTGGTGCAGGTGGTGTCACATGCACAGAGGCTGCCCACGCCGCTTCCTGTCGGTGTGCTTCCTCCTCCTATTACTTTTGTATTGCTTATACCTATTAACGTGCTTTACACAAATTTTAGATCTATCGTTACTAGTAGCCTATTATGATGATTTTTCACGAGGCTGATTTTTTTGCTGCCCCCGCCCAGGCACTACGCGCAGTGCGTGATGGGAGTGGACGGAGCGACGGCACTGAGCAACCTGGAACGTTTGCCACCAAGACGTTCAAGCTCGATGACAGCAACATAAGCACCAGGTCAGTTCATCTCATCTGATCAGGATATTCAAAATCCTACATGTTTTAATGGCTGATCTTTGACTTATGACTGTTAATATGGAAAATTGTTGTATTGTTTAACTGTTTGGTTACAAATGATCATGTAAAATGTTTGTTTCCTCCAAACTCTACATGTTTTAATCTTGTCCTTTGATTCACAGCTGTCGGATCTGTTTGATGGACTACGAGGAAGCTGAGGAACTGACGGTCTTACCGTGTCACCATGACTTCCACCCCAGTTGCATTGAACAGTGGTTAGAGGTACAGCACATCAGAGTTTGCCTTCTCTGTTAGTTTAAAGCAAAACTTTGTGCAAGCCATTTTAGGAGCAAAAGTAGCCTCGAAGGTCCTTTTTTAAAACTCCACCCACTTAGAACAAAGGTCTAGATTCAAACATGTCTCCACAAACAGCTCTCCCAGTCTGGATACTCTCCTCGCAGCTGCTGCGTTCCGTTGGCCAGCCCACGCTAGACAGACAGTTCGGGGTTTTTTAACACATATACAGTAAAACTCCCATATTGTGGCTTCAGGTGGACCAGTGAATTTTGTCCATTGTAACTGAAATTCATTATATGTATGTAACAGATTAGTTACAGTCAGGCAGCACCGAACGATTCGGCGTACATATTTCCTTGATTAAACACTGGACCTTGAATCAGGGCCAGACTCATGTAATGATCAGGTCAAAACTTCATCTGAAAAAATAAACGCCTGCCTTAAATAAGCACTGGGCATTATGTGCATTAAAAACATTATATTTGGTTGAGTCATTCTTTTTTCTAATTCTGCTGCGGAGTGGTATCTTAAAATACTAAAGTCTGATTAATGTTTTTACAACTCTGTAACTCTGTGGCCATGCAATGACGTTGACGTGCGCATTACTATTTTCAAGTTCTCCATCGCGTTGGTGGGTGTCTTAATGCAATTTACCCCAGAAAACAGTGGCATTTTCTGGATTAATTTGTCCCTCTACGAGCTCCACTTCTTCATACAATCATAAACCTCCAAACCAATGGTACGGTACAAACAATTTCCCTCCATGAATTGTGGGTCATTTCAGCGTCTCTGTAGTTTTAGACTCCATGTTGTAAAGTTCGTCATATTTGTGGACTTTTCTGTCAAACATATTTGATTCATGATCGAAGTGTAAATGTTGTGCATGCTGCAAAAACTTTTAAAATATACAGGAGAGGAAGGAGCGGAAAAAGAAAAAGCGACAAATCACAGCCCTTGTAGTCTCCATCATGTAGCAGGTGCAAGTCAGGTTACAGAGAGGGTTCACAGCCACGCAGAGGGCTCTGATCCAAAGGGTTTGTCTTTGGTTCATCACACCCAGGGATATGTGTGAAACTTCACACCATATTACAGTGCAGGCAGCAAGCAGCATTTTGTTAATAATCACCAGTCTTGAATAAAGGTCTGCCTCATTTAGACACCGGGTCTGAGCATGGTTTGAAAAAAATAAACCCCCGGGCTTTGAATCAAGGAAATACGGTACCCACTTTCCTCAAATCGGCTCGTGTCAGTGCTGAACTTCATTCTGTACCTCTGTTGTGACTGGGCACGTCCAGACTGCTCTGTCTGGTACATGCAAGGGGTTTTTAATGGAAATACATTGTGATGGGACGTTATGTTCAATGTGAGAGAAAAGCCATTCTTCAAAATCTGTTATATACGGTGTTTATTACATGGAAAACTGTTATGTGTCGGACGCAGCTCGGAGAACCGACCAGCGTTTGAAGGACCCAGTATGAAATAAGCAGAGCACGGTACAAAGGCTAACTGAATTTAATACATAACAGTGATGTGATACAAAACAACAAAAGAGTGTGCGGTCTGGCGTGGTGGTGATACGGTGCGCTCCCAGCAGCGCTAAAGGTCCGGAGCCAGAAGCCGTTCGGACCCAAGGATCCCGCCGACACCCCCCAGGTGGCCGCAACAAACCGAGTCTGTGAAAGAAGGAACCATTATGTGAGTCCACACTCTACACACAGAGAGACCACTCAAAGGTGTACATAAACAGCAAACACTTCCTGGCTTAATTACTAATCAGCTTCCCAACCTGCAGGCATGGAACATCCAGTTCACAAAACTCCACTGCAGTGGAAGCCGATACATGACTAACGTACAGCTCAATATAATAAGGTGTGAGGGACACCACATTTACTGACTGTATAAATGTTAGTCACAAAATCTAACGTACCTCAGGAAGTGTGCTGACGAGCGTGAGACCTCACCCCCTCCTCTTTCACAGACCGTGCATCAAACCCTGGACGTTCTCTGCATCCACTGATGATGAGATGGCCCCCCAGATGACGATCTCACCCGTCTGGTCACAAGGTCGAGTCTCTGGCAAATACACACTGTATATTCCAGTCTTAAATGCCACCATGTTCCAATCCATATAGATGCACCACAGCTGTGAGTCCTGACGAGCCGCAGGTGATCAGGGTGAGGTCCTGATAACCTCAGCAACACAGCCACTCAGTCCCAAATGCAAGCCACCTGGAAGGAAAACCAAAAGACAGAAACAAAAAGGCAGCCAGGCCCCCCCAGCCATACAACAGAAAACTACAGAAAAGCATTGGGACTTTTGCTTTTGTCCAGTGAGTGTGAGTATCCGGTTTGTACGATGACAGTTTAGGTGAGTTTTACTGTAGAAGCAACCCGCTGTGGTGTGCATCGACTCACGCTTCCTCTCGTAGCGTTACTGTGGTGTTCTGAGGGTGGTTGCATTGCGACGTCTCTGCTCAACAAAGCCACCTCTCTCTCAAACATGTACGACTCATTTAGGCTGGTGAGTCAGACCACCACACCCCCCACCAGGTTATATCAGCCCCAACCTGACCGTCAACCTGCATAAACCCGACCTACTGCTACACATCAACAACCCAACTTAGGTCCCTCACACACACTCATAACATTGGCCAAATACATTAATATTTCTCTTTTTTTCTTCCTCAACAGGATCACTCCACCTGTCCGATCTGCCTAGCTCCTGTCGGCCCAGTGTCTCCTGATGTCTGCTGTAAGTATGTTTCTTGTTCGGCATTGATCTCTCTGTAAATTTACTGTGTGATTCGCTGTCTGCACTGCTGCATGTGGCAGAGCTGTCACATGGGTTGTGTGACGTGTGCGACAGCACAGGGCTTCATGCCTCCAGAAGGCCTGGAGGCATGAAGCCCTGTGCTGTCGCACACATGCTCCACTGGCACAGCGTCAGATTTCTGGTCCGCGATCAGCTCAGAACAGAGCGGATTGATCGTCTGCTTGGCAGAGACCAAATCCTAGCATCGTCCTGCAAAGCTTAATTATTGGTTTTCAGGTAAAGTAATAATAAACAGATTCACTTGGTTTTAAATCACTTAAAAAAAACAAAAAAAAAACAGTTACTCCACGGAAGATAATGTTCAGGAAATCCATCATCACAGCTCTGTGGCGGCACCAAAATGAGTGACATCCAACTTAATTTGGCACCACAAAAAACATTTTCTGTCTTAACAGGAGTTCTTGTTGGGCTGGTTGACCTGCAATACTACAGAGCAGTGGTTCTCAATATTTTTACAATGAGAACCACCTTAAAAAATATTTGGCTTTCCAAGTACAACCTTTACAACCCTAATTCAAATAATTCAACTCAATTTATTTATATCGCGCCAAATCACAGCATCGTCACTTCAAGACACTTCACAAAAAACTCCCTGGAAGAAGTAAAGTGAACGAAGAAACGAGGCTGACATTGAGTGATTTGCACATCTGGACTCACCCACTGCATTGTGGGATAGAACACAACAGCTCAAACAGCAGAAAGCAGCCTGGATTGCTATGATTTAGATCAGTTTAGGATGAAGGTTTTGGCCTCAAGCGTTTCTAATTCATCGTGGACCGCCTGTGACATCCAGGACTGTGTCCAGCAGTAAAGAAGAACTGATGTCTCTCGCACAAACAGCATCGCTCCAGAATCTGCAGTGCGTTTGGACAAAGGAGGACAGAGAACTTGTCAAAATGACTGCATGTCCTCACAAAGTAGAGTGTGGATACCCGATCCGAACCTGAAGGGTTGGGTCGGGTTTGGATAAATATTTTGAAATCATACTCAGGATGGGTCGGGCTCAGTCACGTCGGCACAAAGACTGAATGTACAGAATGTTTGTGAAACAATGTCACAGCCCCACCTCTGGAACCTCACAAATGGCTCACAAATAATGACATGTTATTGTTAATAGTATCATTTAGCAGATTGTTTTTTGTCTCTTTGGATCACTAATGGGATTTATTTTTGTCTTGTGCAGAATCCTGAAGGGACGACATATGGAATCATGTTTTCATCATGTGAAGCCGACCTGTTGACCCCAGAAAGCAGCATCAATAAAAAGTCTTAATCTGACCTGTTGTGTTCTTTTGTTGTGTTCTGGATTCATCACAGCCTGACAGAAACTGTTTTGGAAGACGACATCTGGAATTATTTTAAATCCTTATTGTGCAAATTGCTTGTGACTAAACAAAGAAAGGTGTTAAAAGTTTGAAAATGTTCCCAATTTATTATTATTAAATTTATTTTATGTTTTCCATGGGCTAATTTTGATTGGTTGTTATGGGACACTGCTTTGAAGAACTGAAATGCCACATAGATAGAACAGCTCTGTGGTCCCAGTAGACACAGGGTGAGAGACAGGGACGCCCCCCGGACAGGACGCCAGTCTGCCACAGGGTGTAAAGTAAAGTAAAGTAAAGTCAGCTTTACTGTCATTCTGCTCCATAAAGGCTGTGTAGATTAATGAAATGTCATTTCATAAGTAGCCTGAGTGCAAAACACAACATTTCAAACACAAATCAGATATCAAATATAAAAAAAATAACATCTAAAAGACAAAACAAATAGTGAAAGACTCAAATAACAGAATACAGCAGGTGGAAGCCATGTAGACAGTGTAGAACATATGACCACCTGGACAGCAGGGCAGAAACTACGGAGGAGCAAAGCACCTGTCATCACTGGTAACACCATGATGTCTGTTTTCTGTAGTGTCAGTGGATTTCTATGTTCTGGGAGAAACACATGTACCTAAAGGTTTTTGAAGTATTCCAGTCTGAGCTGAAGACTGATTAAGGTTGAATCAAACATTTGTCCCAGTATAAACAGGAATTCAAGATTCCTAATACAGGAAGAACAGAATCTCCTTTTTGGGTGAACAACCTGAGAAATTTATGTTCATCAGAGAGCAACAGATCACTGATTGGATTGATGATGGAAAATCTGCAGCATGCATCAGCGACACACTGCCCATACAAATGTACCAAGTCAGAAAAGCAAAATGAAGATTTTTGTTTGTTTGTCTGAGAGCAGATCTGTTCATAAAATAGTCTGCATGCTGCAACACAACACTCGGCTTTTGACTCTCGTGACCTTGACATTTTAATTCTGCAAAATTCCAGTTGTTAAATTGACGAAATTTGGGTTAAATGATGAATGGAAAACGCCCTCTGCAGGTAACTGTGGAAACCACATTTGTACACCAGTGTGCTGATGTCCAAATTCCTCAGACTAGTACTGGAGTATATCACGATTTTCAAATTACATTAAATTTAAAGAATTTATTTTTTTCAAACCACCTTTTAAATTGATCCATTTCTGTTAATATCTCTCAAATGTAGCTGCAAATTCTCTCCAAAGCAAAAAATGTTTGTTTTTCATGAGCAAACAGAATAAATTTTGAGGTTTCTAGGGCAGAATACATCCACAGATTTCAAATCTGCCATCACATTTGCACCAGCTATTATGGTTCAGGCACTACGGGCCCCATTTTAATGCCGAAAATAGCACTCGGGCAGTGTCCCCCCAAAAATGCATTAAAAACAGTATAGTTTTGTGAAAGCATTGCTTTTTAATTGTTGCAAATGTCAGCGCATTTTTATTACACTTTCTTTCAAGTTTTGCCTTGAATTTCGTGCATTCTCATCATTTATTATAATCTGTCATTCCCATTATACTTCAGTATACACTAGGTGCTGGATTCATCCTTAAGGTATGAACTTTGCAAATTGTAATGTCATTTACTGACTTTACACTGTGCATTGTACAACATATTGAAATACTGCTTTGTGAAAATTTATATATGACAAGTTTGCATCAGACATAATTAAATAAGAGAAATACAAGATGAAATTTAACCTTCTTAAATAAGGGTTCAGTGTGTCTGTTATAGCTGCTGCTTGAAATACTTTGAAAGCTTTCTTTTGGAAGCTAATATGTTGTCTCAGTATACTGCTGCACACTTTCCCGGGTCAGTGAATCATGATTAGTACATGCTTTCTTCACCATCCAAAGGACGGGTACTTTGCTTATGTGTGTGTATATACAGTGAGGAAAATAAGTATTTGAACACCCTGCGGTTTTGCAAGTTCTCCCACTTAGAAATCATGGAGGGGACTGAAATTTTCATCTTAGGTGCATGTCCACTGTGAGAGACATAATCTAAAAAAAAAAAGATCCGGAAATCACAATGTATGATTTTTTTAATAATTTATTTGTATGTTACTGCTGCAAATAAGTATTTGAACACCTACCAACCAGCAAGAATTCTGGCTCTCACAGACCTGTTAATTTTTCGTTAAGAAGCCCTCTTATTCTGCACTCTTTACCTGTATTAATTGCACCTGTTTGAACTTGTTACCTGTATAAAAGACACCTGTTCACACACTCAATCAATCACACTCCAACCTGTCCACCATAGCCAAGACCAAAGAGCTGTCTAAGGACACCAGGGACAAAACTGTAGACCTGCACAAGGCTGGGATGGACTACAGGACAACAGGCAAGCAGCTTGGTAGAAGACAACAACTGTTATGATTATTTATTAGAAAGTGGAAGAAACACAAGATGACTGTCAATCTCCCTCGGTCTGGGATTCCATGTTTGAAGTTCACCAGTGACCATCTGGATTATCCAGAGGAGGCCTGGGAGAAGGTCATGTGGTCAGATGAGACCAGAATAGAGCTTTTTGGAATCAACTCCACTTACCATGTTTAGAGGATGAGAACAACCCCAAGAAAACCATCCCAACCGTGAGGCATGGGGGTGGAAACATCAGGGGACAGGACAACTGCACCGTATTGAAGGGAGGAAGGATGGAGTCATGTATTGCGAGATTTTGGCAAACAACCTCCTTCCCTCAGTAAGAGCATTGAAGATGGGTCATGGCTGGGTCTTCCAGCATGACAATGACCCCAAACACACAGCCAGAGCAACTAAGGAGGGACTCCGTAAGAAGCATTTCAAGGTCCTGGAGTGGCCTAGCCAGTCTCCAGACCTAAACCCAATAGAAAATCTTTGGAGGGAGCTGAAACTCCAAAGATCTAGAGAAGATCTGTATGGAGGAGTGGACCAAAATCCCTGCTGCAGTGTGTGAAAACCTGGTGAGAAACTACAGGAAACATTTGACCTCTGTAATTGCAAACAAAGGCTACTGTACCAAATATTAACATTAATTTTCACAGGTGTTCAAATACTTATTTGCAGCAGTAACATACAAATAAATTCTTAAAAAAATCATACATTGTGATGTCCAGAATTTTTTTTTTTTTTTTTTGGATTATGTCTCTCACAATGGACATGCACCAAAAATGAAAATTTCAGACCCCTCCATGATTTCTAAGTGGGAGATCTTTCAAAATCGCAGGGTGTTCAAATACTTATTTTCCTCACTGTATATATAATATAAACATTTGTTCCACATTTAGCAACTGCAAAAAAATGAACATTTTATTAATATATAAATAAGTAATTGCAGTCAGACAGGGTACATTATTCTGAAATGGGCCATTCATCATAATGACTGTGTGTACTTTTGGTACTTCACATATTTTATTTTGTAGTAGTTTATTTTGAAGGTATTGTTTAGAGTTGTAAAGTCAAGGACATTTAATCCAAAATTTATAACACATCTCTCCTTATAATTTATACAAATAATAATGCCCAAATATGTTACTCTTTCTTTTACAGGGATATCGCAAATTGAATCTAAATCAATTCTTTATTGGGAGGAGTTCACATTTTTTTTATATTGAGATTAAGACCTGAGGCCTCAGAGAAAGATTGTATTAAATTTAGGGCATATGGGATTTGGGTGTTGTCCTTTAAAAAAAAGTGTAGTGTCATCAGCTAATTGACTAATTAAAATTTCTTTACCAAAAACAGATATACCTTTTAATTGCTTAGTGGATATATAACTAGTAAGTATTTGGTTGGCTAAAAGGAATAAAAAGGGAGAAATTGGACAGCCCTGACGAATTCCTTTATTCAGGTTGAATCTGGGAGAGGTGCCTGCTTTTAACTTAACTGTACAGTTGTTATCTTTATAGAGCATTTTAATAGCATCCAAGGTTGGGTAAGATTACTTTGAAAGAATACATGTGGATTACATGTATGTATGTACATACATTTGGATCATTTGTAATCTGATTACTTTTGGATTACATTTCAAAGTAATCCTACCCAACCTTGATAGCATCACAGAAGAGATGGCCAAAACCAAATTTAGAAAGAGAGCTAAATATAAAATCGGGATTAACAGAATCGAACGCTTTATAAAAATCTAGAAATAGGATATAACTATCACCTGGCAACAAGTGGGAATAATCTAAAATATCTAAAACAAGATGGATGTTATTAGAGATGTGTCGATTTTGCATAAAACCAGATTGTGTTTCTCCTATTACAGTATTTAACACAGATTTTAGTCTCTTGGGAAAGAGAGATGCCAGGATTTTATAATCATTATTCAGTAGGCATATAGGATGCCAGTTATTGATTAAGAGTATGCCTTTTTTGGGTTTTGGGATTAGTGTAATTACTCCTTGACTTAATGTAGGAGGAAGGGTCCCTTTTTCTATGCTCTCTAAAAATACTTTAAGAATGGAGAAATCTGATTATTAAAAAGTTTGTAGAATTCTGCTGTCAGACCATCCGGTCCTGGGGATTTATTGTTTTTTTTTTTGTTGATTTATAGCTGAGTGAATTTCACTGATCAAAAGAGGGGAATCACATGTTTCCCTTTGGGAAGACTGAATTTGTTGAATATTAATATTCGCTAAAACTGCTCAATATTCCCAGTAGCATCACTTGGCCCATAAAGATTGCTATAAAATGGGTTTACATGATTTGCAATACAAGCTGGGTCAGAGATTATTTGACCATTAATTTTTAATTGTTGGAGTGTATAAGACTTAGTATGATGCTTTTCTAATTGAAAAAAAATATGAAGAATTGCTTTCACTTTCCTCCAACCATTTTAGACGAGATCGTACAAATGCACCTTGTGCTCTGTCCTTATATATACAATCTAATTTGTTGTGTAAAGATGCTAGATTAATTTTATCTTCATCAGACAAGTCTGATGGAATTATTTTGGATATTGTCATAATGTCTAGAACTATTTTATCTTCTTCAGCCTTCCTGGTTTTAGCCATGTTGGAACTGTATGTTCTAAGAAATTTTGCACTTTCATATTTAAAAAGCTCCCAGTTTGTTCCAAAAGAATTCTCATTTTTAGCTTGAGTTACATAGTGAGTATTTCTAAAATCTTCTGTTGCACAACGTCCAGTTTAAGCAAAGAGTTATTAAGCATCCAGTAGCCTTTCCTGTTTTCCTGAGACATGTTTCTACATAATTTAATAGAGAGATAGATTGCTTTATGATCAGTGAGCGGAGAAGGAAGGATACGAACTTCAATATCATCAGTATTTAGACAATCAGAGACCAGCCAGAAGTCAATGCGTGACTCTTTAGAACCATTGTTATTGCTCCAGGTAAAATTTAATTCTGTTTGAAATTTTTCTCTCCATATATCTTTTAAATGAAATCTTTGCATAAATAGCAGTAATTGATTGTTAGGGCTAGATTGTTTAGGTGGCCACCTATCAATCTGACTGTTTATCACCATGTTGAAGTCTCCTCCTATTATAATAATTGAATTAGGATACTTGTTTAGATCATCTGTAATTTCATTTTCAATTGAAACTAATAAGTCTGAATTTTCACGTTGTGAGTTATAACCATAGATATTAATCACAATGACAATATTGTTTAGATACGAGGTCTGTTAGAAAAGTAACGGACCTTTTCTAACAGACCTCGTATGATAATATCATAAAAACAAAATGCCCATGGTTGTCAGATTTGTGGGTGAGAGTCTCACCTCCATATTTGTGTTTTACCCTGAGAGTGCCAGCTGAGTGCTGACTTCCATGGGAAAGGAAAATAATGTCACCCCATTGGGATCTCCAGAAGTTTGTGTGGGATTCTTGAAAAAAGAAGTCTGTATTCAGTCCTTTAGAAAACAAAAACAGAGCTTTACGTTTTATGGCATTTTTAACCCCCTGGCAGTCAAGGAACCTAAAGAAAAAGACAGTTTATCAAAACAAAGGAACAAGAAACTCAGTGGATAGACGCGGTGTACTGCGGTAAATCCTCGGTAAGCGCCAGTGTTTCCATCCGAAGTGGAAAAACATATACTAAACAAATTGTCTTTAGAATGCTTTTTTTCCCCCTTATTTTTTTCCCCTTTACATAAGGTGTTTAAACATCATTGTAACGTCTGAATTCACCTGCATAAGGAACAGTTTAAACGGTAAACAGAAGACCTGAAACGTGGAAGTGCTTTATCTTTTCAAAAGATTTGAAGCACGTTGAATGAACAGTTCAGGGACATGTCAGATGGATGTGAAGAAATGCTTGACGAGTAGTCAGGTTTCACCGGGCAGCTTGACCTCCTTGCTGTTAACGTAAGCCCAGGCTCCTCTGTAGTAGGCAACATTCCCTGCTAATCTTGCAGCTCAGACCTGTGGGTACAACGCAGCTCTTCTTTCTCAAACCGCAAGGCAAAAATCTTCTGCAAAGCGAAGATGGTTGTCTTCCAGGAAGGTGTTGTTTCTCGCAGCTCCCCACACGGCATCTCTGTATGACCTGTGTGAGAACCGTATGATGACTCTTCTCGGCCTGGTCATGTTTTTAGTGGGTTTTCCCAAACGGTGCACAGTGTCGATCACATCGGTGTTATGACCCTGAGGTCATATGTAGTCTTGTTTGTGGCATATGAGTGTATTTACCCTCTCCACCTAGGTGAGGTGCTGCTTATTCTTTGTGAGTCTCTCTTGTTGTAGGTGAGCTTGTACAGATGGCATTGGCTGATTGGTCCAGCAATGAAGGCTCCTGGCTTTACAAGGAAGGCTGAAACCAGCCTCCAGTGCTCCATCCAATTCCTGCTCCCAACCGATGTGTGTCTGAGGGCACTTGTTTTTCTTTTGTTAAACTTTTTTGTATTCATTTTGTAATTATTTGTCTTGAAAAGCAGTCCAATGTTTCTTGTTAGTAGGGGTGAGAAGCCATGTTGTTTTGATAGTTTTCTCCTGTTTTTGCTTAGGAGCTTAGGTAAGACCACTGTTGTTTGGTTGTTTTATTTGAGCACTAGGTAAGAACAGGGTTTTGGGTAGATCGTTTTATTTGTTATTTTGGCCTCTTACTCACCCTGAAGTTTTATTTAACAATAATAAACTTGTTTTTTTTTTTTGGACTGCAGACCTGGCAGTCTGGTCATCCTTGGGAGTGGGGAGAGGGGAGTGGGGGAGTCATTTTTACCCCTAGGCCCAGTCATAACATAAATTGGGGGCTTGCCCGGGATTTGAACCCGGGACTTCTCGCTTTGTTAAACATCCCACTTTGCAGCAGCTGCACAGGTGCAGGAAGGTGGATCTGTTGTTGATTGCTAACCTGTTTAATGTGCATGCACCTTTAAGTGCTAAAAAGGCAGAGCTAAAAGACATCTTGGAGGAGGAGTTGGGAAAACAGGGTTTGTTAGTAGACTTGCCTTCAGTGGAGGGTGTGGTGGAAGCTGACGTGGACCTCCAGGAGACTCTCTCCCCCGTCATGCCACACCCTGCAGGTCCTCCCCTTAAGGAAGGAGCATCAGTGGAAGAGCTCCAGCTGACACTCTGTATTAAAGAGGTGGAGTTGAAAAGTCAAGAGTTGGAGGTACAGGCAATGCACCTTCGAGCCTTGGAGCTGGAGTGCCAGCCCAGCGTTGCTCCCAGTCCACCGGTTGATCCACAATCCCCACACTCCTCCCATGAGAATTTTGATGTGAGTCGGCACGTTGTGCAAGTGCCTCCATTTAGGGAGTTGGAGGTGGACTCTTATTTTAGCACTTTTGAATGTGTAGCGGCCACGCTAAACTGGCCGAAGGATGTGTGGTCTTTGCTGCTGCAATGTAAATTGGTGGGAAAAGCTCAGGAGGTGTGTGCTGCCCTTCCAATAGATCAAAGTCTAAATTATGATATTGTTAAGTCCACAGTGTTGCGTGCCTATGAGTTGGTACCTGAGGCATACCGACAGAGGTTTAGAAATTGTGAGAAAACTGTGACCCAAACGTATGTGGAGTTTGTACGCGAGAAAAGCGTGTTGTTTGACAAGTGGTGCCAGGCCAGTAAAACTGGATTTTGTACAGCTGCGGGAGCTCATTTTATTGGAGGAGTTTAAGAAGTGTCTGCCTAAGCGCATATTCTTATATTTAAATGAACGCAAAGTTTCTGCTCTGGCTGAGGCTGCTGTGTGTGCAGATGAGTTTGTTTTAACCCATAAAGGTGTTTTTTCAGCCTCTGTACACCAGGAAGTTCCGGTAATTGTGGAGAATAGGAAATGGTCTCCAAAATCATCATGGCGTAACGGTGCTGCTGCGGGTAACTAAGTGTTTTTACTGCCATGAATTGGGCCATTTCATTGCTGTGTGTCCTAATCTTAAGAGAGAACAAACTGGAAATAAAATCCCCTCTGTTGTGGTCTCAATTCAGAGTGAGTCCCTCAGTAGTGATGTTAATTTGCCAATTGACATTCACACAGTAATTGATGAGTTTAAACCCTTTATTACGCAGAGTTGTATGAGGTCTATTAGATAATAAACCGACCCTTTTATTTTTTTTTAACTATATGGATTTGAATGACGTGCGATTACACCAATCATGCTTGAACCCTCGTGCACATGCGTGAGTTTTTTCACGCATCGGTGACGTCATTTCCCTGTGGGCAGGCCTTGAGTGAGATGTAGTTCAGCCCTCTCGGCCGAATTCCTTTGTTTCACACGCTGCTCGAGACGGCGCGCGTTGCTTTATCAAAATTTTTCTGGACCTGTGAGGAATATCCGAGTGGACACTATTCCAGAAATTAAGCTGGTTTTCGGTGAAAAGTTTAACGGCTGATGAGAGATTATGGGGTGTTTCTGTCGGTGTAAGGACTTCCCATGGAGCAGGACGTCGTGCAGCGCTTCCAGGCGCCGTCGTCGGCCTGTTTCGACCTGTTTCGACCTGAAAACATCCTAATTTAAGGCTTAATTCACCCAGGACGTCGTGAGAGAACAGAGAAGATTCAGAAGAGGCCGGCATGAGGACTTTATGCGGACATTCCACTGTTTAAGGACATTTTTTAATGAAAGACGTGTGCGCAAATTCGCCGAGTTGTTTCTGTGACGACTCGGCAAATCTGTGTGCGCTGCGACAGGAAAAACACCTCCGTGTTGAAAACCATTTGTAAAATTCAGGCGGCTTTTGATGGCTTTCAACAAGTGAGTAACTGAGAAATTGTTTAACAGCTTGGGCATGTTCCAACTTGCCCGTTAAGGTTTCCAACGGAGGTGTTTTTCCTATCGCGACCCCCCGCGGTCGGGTCCGGCCCGACATGCGACTCTGCCCGCACGTTCTTTCATTACAAAATGTCCGTTAACAATGGAATGTCCGAATAAACGCCTCATGCCGACTTCTTCTGAAAGTTCTCTGTTCTCTGACGACTTCCTGGATCAACAGAGCCTGAAATGTGGAAGTTTTCAAGAAACGGTGAGACGCTGCTGCCTCGAAGCGCAGATCACCGTCAGGCGCCGTGGGCCGTCCTTACGGCGACACTACCAGACTAAAATCTGTCATCAGTCGTTAAAATTTTTACCGAAAACCAGCTGAATTTATCGAATGGTGTCCACTCAGTTGTGCCTTACAGTTTTGAAAAAATTTTGATCAAACAAAGCAGCAGTATCTGAGCCATTCCTAAACAACTGAAAAAATCGACGACTGGGTGGGCGACTCCTCACTCAAAGACTGCCCACAGGTGAATGACGTAACCGACAGGCGTGAAAAAACTCTTGCATGCCCACGAGGGTTCAAGTATGTCTGATGTAATCACACGTGATTCAAATCCATATGGTTTTTGAAAAAAATAATAAGGTTGGATACTTTTCTAATAGACCTCGTATGTCATTGTCTGGTAGTGAAACAGACAGGGTGCCTGTCACTATCCTGCATGATACTGGTGCGAAACACACTCTGGTTCATGGCGGGGTTGTGCCATTTTCTGACCAGTCTTATTGTGGATCTGATTTGTTGATATGTGGGGTGAAATTGAGTGTTATTCATGTGCCGCTGCACTCAGTTTATCTTTCCTCAATTGTTTTCTCCTCAGTGCATGTCGGTGTGCGTGACCAACTGCCTGTTGCAGGGATTGATGTGATCCTTGGGAATGATGTAGCTGGAAAAAAAGTGTTCCCTGCAGTTCCCGAGGTAACAGATGAGCCCACAGCTGAGGTGTGTAGTAGTGTCCCCACTGCGCTCGGCGTACCACGCGTTTTTGCAGCATGCGTTGTAACGCGAGCCCAAACCCGTGAGCATGATGATGGCATGGATCTTTCTGATTCATTTTTGGCTGCGTTTGGTGATCGGGACAGGCCTCCTCCTGAAGAATGTGCACCCCCTGCTGTGGAAGTGTTGCCACCTGAAAATGGTTTGTGTTTGGCAGTAAATAAAGATCAGCTCATTAAGGCCCAGCAGGAGGATAGCACATTGGGTAACTGTCTGTCTGCAGCACAGCAAATTAAAAGCGGCACACGGTCTGTGATTTACCTGTTTGATGATGGAGTGTTAGCGCGCCAATGGTATCCACCTACGGGGAGAGAATTTGATGTGGTGAACCAGGTTGTAGTCCCAAAGGAGTTTCGACTCCAGGTTTTGAGTCTTGCACATGACCATAATTTGTCGGGTCATTTGGGGATTAACAAAACTTATCATAGGGTCCTTCGCGATTTCTTTTGGCCAGGCTTAAAATCTGATGTGGCATAGTTCTTAGGTTCATAAGCTTCATACTTCTAATTCCTACAGATGGACCCCTGAGTGTCAGGAGTCCTTTGAGTCTGCTAAGGCGCTTTTGTGTAGTGCACCAGTGTTGGCAGCGCCGGATTTTGAGCATTCGTTTAAAATCGAGATAGATGCCAGTGCTCATGGGGCAGGGGCAGCTTTGCTTCAAGAAGATGATCAGGGCACTGACCACCCAGTGTGTTACTTCTCAAAAAAGTTTGTTAAACATCAACTTAATTACAACACTATAGAGAAGGAGGCCCTTGCGCTTCTCATGGCTCTTCAGTATTTTGAAGTTTATGTTGGTTCTAGTTCTGTTCCTGTCCAGGTGTTTACTGACCATAATCCACTTGTGTTTCTGTCTCGCATGTGTAACAGCAATCAGCAGCTCATGTGATGGTCATTATTATTGCAACCATTTAACATCCAGGTTCACCACATCAAGGGAAATCAGAATGTTGTGGCTGATGCATTGTCTCGTACCGGTGAGTGAGTATCAAATATTTAATTTAGGGGCAGAAATGTTTGATCTTAGGTGGGGGGTTGTTATGACCCTGAGGTCATATGTAGTTTTGTTTGTGGCATATGAGTGTATTTACCCTCTCCACCTAGGTGATGTGCTGCTTATTCTTTGTGAGTCTCTCTTGTAGGTGAGCTTGTACAGATGGCATCGGCTGATTGGTCCAGCAATGAAGGCTCCTGGCTTTATAAGGAAGGCTGAAACCAACCTCCAGTGCTCCACCCTCTGCCCGCTCCCAACTGATGTGTCTGAGAAGACTTGTTTTTCTTTTGTTAATCTTTTTTTGTATTCTTGAAAAGCAGTCCAATGTTTCTTGTCAGTAGGAGTGAGAAGCCATGTTGTTTTGATTGTTTTTGCTTAGGAGCTTAGGTAAGACCACTGTTGTTTGGTTGTTTTATTTGAGCACGAGGTAAAAACAGGGTTTTGGGTAGATTGTTTTGTTTGTTATTTTGGCCTCTTCCTCACCCTGAAGTTTTATTTAACAATAATAAACTTGTTTTTTTTTTTTTTTGGACTGCAGACCTGGAAGTCTGGTCATCCTTGGGAGTGGGGGAGTCATTTTTATGCTATGCCTTGGTTCACCCCTAGGCCCGGTCATAACATCGGGCATCTTCTGTTTGCCCTCTGGAAAAATGCTTTGGCAAACCTTAATGACTTCTTTCTTTATGTTTTCGTTGGTTACCCTTTCAGGAATCCAGTAGTTTCAGATTCCAGTGCCTCGAGTATCCTTCAGCTTCGGCAAGCTCTTTCTGTAGCTGTTGAATGATGGCGCCATATTTATTTGTGTTACCTTCAACTGTGTCAACTCGTTTCTCTTTCTCTCTCTCTCTCTCTCTCTCTCTCTCTCTCTCTCTCTCTCTCTCTCTCTCTCTCTCTCTATATATATATATATATATATATATATATATACACACACACACACACTGGTTTGTTTAGTTTACAGTGAGAGCTTCACAGACGAGGGAAATTTAAAACGCCCGGACTTTGCTCAACTGAGTAGCGATAAATTCGGAACATAACCCACTCAAAACCATTATTTATGGGTAGAAACGCTTTTTAAACGAGTTTCACACTGGGTGTTCCAGGTTGGAGACGCACCAACAACAGGTAACACTTTCATATCAGTTGATGACAGCATGGCAAACGTGTTAGCTTATTTGTTGCAGCTGCTTGGATGTTTATTTGATAAAACTGCTCTAAAATGTTATCAAGTTAATTGTGTCCTATTATCTGTGCAAAATCACACATATTCAAAGAGCAAATATGGGTTGGGGCTGGACTTTAGTCCGAGCGCCCTCTGGTGGCCATTATTGGCCGATGAAAACATCACCGAGTTTAAATACAAATACATATATTTGATCACTTTTCAAGTCAGTTTAATGTACAATGGTTCATTTCAGGTCAGCTTTCGCCGAAAGTGACATGTATGCGACGCGCGCTCTGATTGGCTGATTACTGGTTACCATGACAGTTGTCCATGACAATGCGCGTGACGTCACACAGCAGCTAAAAGGCACGATTAGAAAAACGAACTTGAACGTACTCCATAAATATCTAGGACAGTTTCGGAAAAACACACAGATTGAAAGCTTACCAGGTAAGGAGAGAATCATTTATTAGCAAGTTGAAAGAGAACGAGCCCAACACACTGTAAGTTTGCATATAACAGCCATATAATAAACGAATTATTAATCTCGCTTGCTCGGTTAATAATCCTTTCATATTTTACAAGAGTGGTAAGTAAGCACAATAAACACCTCATGACTTGTTTACTATTTAAAACTTAATTGGGATCAATTTGGTCTGTCTTTTGAGTTCAGATCCTCTGTTGGGGTGTAAACCAACAAAATGATCATGTTTTTATTCACATGGAAAGGTCTGTTAACGTCTTTTAACAAAGGAAGAAAAAAATCTTTTAACTTTTATTTATTTATTGTTTGTTGTCTCACCTACCAAGCAACCGTGTTAGTTTCACACACACACACACACACACACACACACACACACACACACACACACACACACACACACACACATATATATATATATATATATATATATATATATATATATATATATATATATATATATATATAATGAATTATGATAAGGGTTAGGGTTTAATTTTAACCATATATCTGCTTTCATAGGAGACCTTTGCGCACTTGTGGGAATTTAGCACAGTAGAACAATTCTAGTGTGGTCTGGTCCAATTTGGGAAATTTCACATTCATAAATTGAGAAACACATACGTATTTGGACAGTGACACAATAAAAATAAATAATAAATGAATAAAAATTTTGGTTCTGTATGCCACCACAGTGCAGTCAAAATTACACATTCAAAAATGGTTGAAATGCTAAATTTCAGCATTAATTCAGTTACTTTAATAAAAATATTTATAGACTGTTTAATTTTAACATCACTGGTGGCGCTTTACAGAGGCAAAATTTATTTTATTTATTTATTCATTAATATATATATATATATATATATATATATATATATATTCATTTATTCATAGAGTTTATTTATTTTTACATTAATTGTTTCTTCAATAGTAAGCCAATTAGTTACATAGTTTTGGCTGTAATGTACCTTGGCACAGCTTGTAAGTTTGTTCTTGCCTTCTGATTGCAGATGTCAGACTCAACCTCGGCAATAAGTTTTGTTGGAAGCTATTTCCAGCCTCCAGAGGTGAGACCACCAGTGCCAAGGAAGCCAGAGGTACATTATCCATCATGACTTTTGTTATCCATCCACTTTTGTTCTTGTTCACTTATATATATATATATATATATATATATATATATATATATATATATATATATATATATATATATATATATATATACATACTCGTATATAATTTTGGTTCTGTATGCCACCACAGAGCAGTCGGAATTACACATTCAAAAATGGTTGAAATGCTAAATTTCAGCATTAATTCAATTGCTTCAATCCAAATATTTATTGATTTTTTTTTTTTTTCTTCCATTTTAACATCACTGGTGGTGCTTTACAGAGGCAAAATTAAAAAAATTATGTTACTGGTGTGCCTGACTATTAATAGTTGGGAGTTGATTTATTTATTCATTAATTCGTTCTTCAATAGTAAGCCAATTAGTTACATAGTTAATATGTACCTTGGCACAGCTTGTAAGTTTGTTTTTGCGTTCTGATTGCAGATGTCAGACTCAGCTTCAGAGTTAAGTTTTGTTGGAAGCTATTTCCAGCCTCCAGAGGAGAGACCACCAGTGCCAAGGAAACCAGAGGTACATTATCCATCATGACTTTTGTTATCCATCCACTTTTGTTCTTGTTCACTTATATATATATATATATATATATATATATATATATATATATATATATATATATATATATATATACGAGGTCTGTCAATAAAGTATAGGTCCTTTTTATTTTTTTCAAAAACTATATGGATTTCATTCATATGTTTTTACGTCAGACATGCTTGAAGCCTCGTGCGCATGCGTGAGTTTTTCCACGCCTGTCGGTGACGTCATTCGCCTGTGAGCACTCCTTGTGGGAGGAGTCGTCCAGCCCCTCGTTGGAATTCCTTTGTCTGAGAAGTTGCGCTTTGTTTGATCAAAATTTTTTCTAAAACTGTGAGACACATCGAAGTGGACAAGGTTCGAAAAATTAAGCTGGTTTTCAGTGAAAATTTTAACGGCTGATGAGAGATTTTGAGGTGATTCTGTCGCTTTAAGGACTTCCCACGGTGCGAGACGTCGTGCAGCGCTCTCAGCCGCCGTCGTCAGCCTGTTTCAAGCTGAAAACCTCCACATTTCAGGCTCTATTGATCCAGGACGTCGTGAGAGAACAGAGAAGTTTCAGAAGAAGTCGGTTTCAGCATTTTATCCGGAGATTCCACTGTTAAAGGAGATTTTTTTAATGAAAGACGTGCGGGCGGATTGCAGCGTCGGCTCGCAGCCGCCGCGACGCTCCGCCACAGGAAAAACACCTCTGTTGGAAGCCTTAAGGACAAGTTGGAACATGTCCTGCTGTTAAACAATTTCTCATATACTCACTCCACTGAAAGCCATCAAAAGCCGCCTGGATTTTACAAATGGTTATCAACACGGAGGTGTTTTTCTTGTGCCGCCGCACCGCGTCGGCTGCGTCCCGACGCGCGGACCCGTCCGCATGTCTTTCATTAAAAAAATCTCCTTTAACAGTGGAATATCCGGATAAAATGCTGAAACCGACTTCTTCTGAAACTTCTCTGTTCTCTCACGACGTCCTGGATCAATAGAGCCTGAAATGTGGAGGTTTTCAGCTTGAACAGGCTGACGACAGCGGCTGAGAACGCTGAGCGACGTCTCGCACCGTGGGAAGTCCTTAAAGCGACAGAATCACCTCAAAATCTCTCATCAGCAGTTAAAATTTTCACTGAAAACCAGCTTAATTTTTCGAACCGTGTCCACTTCGATGTGTCTCACAGGTTTAGAAAAAATTTTGATCAAACAACGCGCCAGTCTCTCAGCAACTTCTCAGACAAAGGAATTCCGACGAGGGGCTGGACGACTCCTCCCACAAGGAGTGCTCACAGGCGAATGACGTCACCGACAGGCGTGGAAAAACTCACGCATGCGCACGAGGGTTCAAGCATGTCTGACTTAAAAACATATGAATGAAATCCATATAGTTTTTGAAAAAAATAAAAAGGACCTATACTTTATTGACAGCCCTCGTATAACTATATATATATATATATATAAGCACAAAGTTTGACATGTTGTAGCTTCACAAATATGAGGTGAATGTTTGCCCTGCTTCATTGTAAATCATATAAATAGCTGACAGATTGAGTAATTTAATACGATTAGCAACAGCAATATATGTAATCAAACCAAAATATTGCAGAAACCCGTGCCTGCGTATGCATGTTCTGTTTACATATGAGAACAAAAACCATTAAATTAATATAGGGTCCAAAAATGTGCAAAAGAAGAAACAAAAAGATTGTTACACACAAATAATTACCTCAGTGCAAAACATATGCCAGACTGTAGATATCATAAAATATGTGTATTGCTGTACCAATGTTTTCAGGTTGATTAACTAAGTTTGTTCTTGCCTTCTGATTGCAGATGTCAGACTCAACCTTGGTTAGTGTTACTGGAAGGTATTACCAGCCTCCAGACATTGTACCACCAGTGCTAAAGAAGCCGGAGGTTCCTGGACCTACACAAACCAGGACATACATGAATGTAGGCACAAGCAGCAGTCTCAGGTTTCAGAACAAACCAGATATCGACAGCCAAGGTATGTTTAGAGATCTCCTGTTTCTTGTTTCATACTTTATATGGCTGCAGGAACCGTCAAATTCTGTTACAGCACAAATCTGCTCTTTAAATATTGTTTGAGAGTGTAAAAAGTCAAAGTTGTGGTGTGTAAATGTTTTCAGCATGTTTGCATGTGCTTCTAACGATAGAGCTCCAGGTGAAGCTGCAGTCGGCAGAAGATCGATGTCACCTTCTTAAGAAGCATCTTGACAGCGTGAACAAGATGATTGAAAGTGTAAAGAAGGGGAGACACGTTGTGTTTGAAGAACAGGTACCCTAAATTCTGTCAAATAGTTCAAACTTAAGACCAGGATTTTTCAGATTGAAGCTGTGTTTGCATTATCACAGCAAAACATATTTTGCATTCATCGTCTTTATTACTGTATGGCAGCCAATGACCCCTTGGTACATTTCAGTAACAGGATAAACAGGATTTTCTAAATATTGCACAGTAATCTATTTCCTGCCTGTAGTTAATTAATTAGATGTGTTTTTTGCTATAGTGGTGATAATATTTTGTTTCCTGCAGGAAACGTCAAAACCTCAGCAGTCGGCACCACTGAAGGAGCTTCTGTGCAAAAAAATTCCTTTTGTTTTAGGAACAGTAAGTCCCCTCTCATGCTTCGTCACCTTGAACACATTATATCACTGATAGAATGGTTTCCCTTCATGGCTGACATTGTCTCCTTTCTGTCACAGTCAACAGGCCCCAGTTATTCAGTATATGCCAACCTACAAAGGGTGCTGCACATGATGAAGCATCACCATCCCCAGCTGTGCAACCAAAAGCGTGAGCAGCAAAGGGCCGGCTCTGGGGCCAAGAGAAGCATGAAAAAGAGCTTCTCACCCGACAGCAGGTCTGAGCTACCAGCTGAGTACCTGAGCATGATTTCAGACCTGCTCCTGCTTCTGCAGGATGAGCTTGGGATCATGAGCTTGTGAGTAAATAGTCACACAAATGCCTGTATTTAACCCCCCTCCCCCAACCAGATTGACCGTTTTTGTTTTTTAACTCACTACAACTAATTTCTTAATTGTTTTAAAAAATGATGAGCCTGATTTTGACAAACACATGCACACCCAGACCTACAGACAATTTAAAGTTTCCAATCCACTTAACCTGCACGTCTTTGGATGTGGGAGGAAACCGCAGCACCCGCACACAAACACGGGGAGAACATGCAAACATTACCCAGAAAGGCAACAGATGGGAATCAATCCCATGACCTTCTCACTGTAAGGCAGCAGTGCTCACCACTGCGCCACTGTGTTCCCCCAGTTCCCTCTAATTAAAGCTACATATATGTTAATTTTTGCCAAACATAAACAAAAATAGTGAAGAATCACTTTAATCTTTTGTTGTGTGTGTGTATGTGTGTGTGTCAGTGAGCAAATGGACTTGATGCAGAGATTAGATGCAGCCAAACAACCGGAGCACAGGCTGGACCTGCAGAGGTTGCTGGAAAATGTGGATGCATGGATCGAAGAGAAGGCCGCACAAATCATTCAAGTCCGCCAACACCAGCAGGCGGTATGTGAACTGATTTTGTAAATCTCAGAAACTGATACTAACATGTGAAGTATGTGGGAGGAGGCGGGACTAGGGGAAGAGATGCCAACAACAGAAAGCAGCAGTGAAGAGAAACTTTTTTTAACTGATGTTAAGATGACAGTATTCAAGCTTCTTTTATTGGTATGGATGGGATGGATAGAGGTAGGAGGCTGGAGACTGATGATTGTGGTATTTTGTGCATCCACAGGTTCAGAGGTTGACCACGGACATTTGGCACACAGATGAGGCAGCAATGATCAGGCCTCCAACTCCAACACCCGTCAACGTCACCCCGCAGACGAAGAGACACCGACGTCTCAAAGGGACTCAGAAGACAAGAAACTATCTGAAAGAGAAAGACTGTCGTTGGGAGTGATGTTGAGCTTTAATTCAAAGGGTTTGACAAAATTGTAGCATTTAAAAAAATGGCTGGTTAGGGTATGCACTCTACTGAGTGTCTGTCTACTTTATTATGTTTTACTGGCACGAACAGCCTCTTCATTTTGTTGGGACGTCTTCTAAATTAGAACCACTAGGTGGCGGTGTTCAGCCTTTGTTTTATACACGTGCAGGCTTTTCCCTGAACTGTGCCATGAAGCTGCACACAGTAATAAGTCTGAACTTTATTGGCTCACATGTAGAATAAAGCCCATCTCAAGCAGCACTAGAGACAAAGCAAATGCTTTCTGAGCCGATTCACAGCACCTGGCTGGACAGCTGAGTAAATGTAGCTCTGACCCCACGACAAACGGATGTGGCTTCTGTCGCAGCGGGAGTGGGTGGAATTGCTTTTCCCCACAATATATTGCTTTTTTTTTTTTTTTTTTAAGCAAATGATCTCAGATGAGACATTTTTAACATAGCTGAGATTTTCTGTTTGACATCTTTAAAGTACTAAATAAGTGCACAAGACACTTAACATTCCAGTGTTACTTCAGTCCTCAGTCCACATTTTTGCCTCATTACATTTCTTAAATAACCAACTGAACTGAAACAATCCTGCAAATAGTGATAGAAGCACTAAATTCTGCAAAAAATACTCCTCAGACATTACTCTTTGAAAAAACAAACCGATTGCCCACTTGAATTTTCAATAGGCATCCAGGTAGGGGTCACAAGGGTCAAAATTAAAATATGCTCCAATCATATTGAAAACTATATTGCATTATTTGTCTGACCAGAAATATTCCAAAAAGGTAGAGTTTGGACTATCTATGACTGAATGTTCTGGAGTTATGAGGTACAAACAGCAAGAATGGTGACAAAGGTCAATTTCAGTTTGGACAGGGGTCAGAAGTTAAAGTTGCTCCAATTTTGGTAACAAGTGCAAATTATTGTTTGAGCTAACAGGATTAATAAAAGGAATAGTTTGTTGAATGCTTGGTCTGCAAAGGTCAAACAATGTCGATGTCCATTGGTTTCTATGACGTGACATATGTTACCCCGTAACATAACTAAACATGATTTTCCCTGATGGATAGGACATGCAAAGGATAAATGGTCAGTGACTGAGCAAATGGGTCTGCAAAATGTCCATAAGCAACTCTTCGAAATCTGAATGTTGAGCAATGAAATTGGGCATTGTGACAGATACAGGTCAGAACCAGTCAACCTCCTATTTCAGGCCATGTTGACATTTTCCCCCCCAAACATGTAAAATAAAACACAGACACACCTATTAAGTTGCTTGTGAAGCATTGTTGCTGGTTGCAAGACCCTGGAGGCCACTGTTACATCTGTGTTTCCACTATCTGAACTATTTTCAAATACAACCTAAACATGAATCTGGAAAAAAGTTTATTTTGCCCTTTGGTAACGATGGACCACCACCCATACATAAAATTCATGTGTGTTGATTTCAGATTGTTGAGGTTCAAGGCTGTTATGCAAAAGAGATGACACAAAGGCAATTATGGGTACATACTCATAATTCCCTTCATGCCAGCCTCAAGTGACCCAGGACCTGTATTTGAGAAACTTATTTTGAGTGGCTCAAATGAAGATGTTTGTGTTTTGGATGTTGCATCATGGTCAAATCCCATAATTTGACAGATGGCATTCTAAATTCAGTACAGCTGGACCTCAATGCTGCGTTGTCAACTGTTTTGCATCATGAGAGGAAAAACAGCTTCAACGTAGTTGTTGCTTTCTGAATTCGGCTCGTTTCAGGTCCTTATGAAACCAACGTCTGGTTCTGGCATTCTCAGAGTGATTCACAGTTCACGGCCTGGTTAATGTCGCATGAAGTGAACCAGTGTTTCACCGAGAGAAAGTGAACCTATCTGCATTGTTTCCGTGCTTCCATATTAGATTACGGCACATAGCACGATGCAGCAATAAGGTTAACCGAGACAAGTCAGGACCTCTCCTTGCACACATACATCTCCGTACTCTTGATGGAAAACATTCTGGTGCCTTATGACTGAGTGCAGGCCTTGCTAAAACTACAATTGGTCTTGGGGATGCTGCACACTGCAAAAATTCAATGCAGTCAGCACAGTCAACTGAACGAAGTATCACTCCTGCATGAGCATGCAGGCAAGGACACTCGTGCACACAAACACTTCCTTTAGACTAATCAGTTTTTGCAACATAGGCAGGACTTTGCTGGCCTTGGAATCCAGCCATGTGTCCTGTTTGAGGCATAATAGTAAACGCTGTGTAAGGGGGGTGGGGGGTGACAGTGTGGAACACATCGGAGACAGCTCCTTCAATTTGACTAGTTGAGACATTAATTGCACACAATACTGTCATTGGCAAATGATCATCATGATAGTTTGCTGTGATAAACATCTCCGGCTTGCAATCATATCTACATAAGAAATATTAGAACATAATAGATATTCCTATGAAGTAAGCCACTGCGGCCTAATGGTTAATTGGGTAATCTTTAATCTGCAGTAAGTGTTGAAATTAAGGAGGTGCCAATTCACATTTGAGATACAATATAGAAAGTGCCCCATCTTATTCAGAAATAGGATGAGATTTCACCAAGCAGCCAAAATGCACTGGTGTCTCTTCCAGGTTCAACCAATGTGTAGAAAATCTTTACATGCAGCACATCAGGTTTCACACCAAATTACTTCATCTTCACCAGTCTGTAAGGATTTGCCACCAACTGCAATTGTATGGATTACAGACAAAGTTGAACATTTTTAATCAAATAACAGACCAAAGATGATAGAGCTATCTAATGCTAATATCTTTGATTTCCACTACAAAAAGATTTGTCAAATTCAAAGCTCCAACACTGACACTGCTGTAAATAACAAATACATGAATTGTTTAACAATATTCAAACTTTATTGGCTTTACATTGTAAAACTAAAGGGAACACCAGAAAAAAAAAAAAAAAAGCAAAAAAGATTTGAGGTTGAAACAACAATAAAAATCAAGTACAAACAAAATGTGGTTGGTACTGTGGCAACTGCTGGAGCAGGATATGAACCAAGTCAAAGAATCCCATTGACATGATGGAGGGTTTCAAATTACGGCACTGTGGTATTTGCACATAGAAGGCAAAAGAAGAAATCATAATTTGTTTTTAACTTAGTCTTGGAAGTGAACAGTCAGACTGAAAACTGGTGACATCTCCAAGAAATATGTACCTTGGAACTGAAGTTGTGTGTGGGGGGGGGGGACCCCATTATAATAGTTTAATGAGCATTACCAGGTTTGGAACTTACTATTTATACCAATCAACATGATACATTCGAGTACTGACAATCTGTAATGTGGGGGAGATCAGGGTGGCCCACATACACAATGGCAGTATAGCAATGTCCATTATGCTCCAAACCTGGATTCCATTAATTTCTGGAAAATAACATCCTATCCAGAAACCAAGTTATGAGGCAACCTGATCAGTTCCCTCTGAACGAAATGGAATAGTAAAACCACTTATATTATTTTTGCAATAAATAAAAGACTTTGCATTTGAGCTCAAAGCAGAGGTGAGAGTTTAGAATTCTAACTTTCCAGAAGCAGCGATGCAAAACCATGACATGACCACCCCCATATCAAGCTGTCCTACTTGACCAAAAACTGGGTAGTCCAACTTCTGTTTAATGTATCTAGCTGCACATACAAGGAAATAAAAGCTGAAATGCTGGACATTCTTTGCGTGTCCAACTTTTTGATCAGAAACCCAAATGTTTTAGCAAAAACAGTCGCGTTAGTCTTGTTGTTACAGTACTTTTTTTTTTAAGGGGGGCATACCAGAAAAATGTAGCTGTGGTAAAAGCAACCAGGGTGTGAAATGTTGCTAAAAAGCGTAGACAAGAAGCAGGCTTCATTTGGATGACAAGCTCGTCAGCAACAGTTAATCAGCTGTTCAAAGTGTCAACAGTTACACTGTGATAAGCATACAAATACTGTTGAAAAGCCATTCAAACAAAAGGTAGCCTGATAACTGTCTGGGTAACTGGTTTCAAAGAGTCCTCAATGGGTTTAATTAAGAAGTTAAGGCTGATAGTGAGAAAACAGACATTTAAACAGACCAACACAGATAACCCCTTCACAGGTGTCTAAAAGTGCCGAGTTCCTTCGATATTAAAACAGGTGTGGCATACAATTTTACAAACCGTAACTATATTTGGATATCAACTGAATAAGGCACTTTTCTTAAAGAGGTGCAGGGTCTAACTTGTCGGATACACTGCAGAAAGGCAGGACAATGAACATCTATCAGTGTCTATGGATACCGGTGGTGTTATGACACACCAGCATGCCAACATATGATGCCATACTATTAGGGAATGCAGCTTATGTGGCAAATGAAGAGAATTGGATTATATCTCTCCATGACTGGATGAAGGGGCCTTCACATGCAGAGAATGAACAAATGGGGGTGCAGCTTGAGCAAAACTGGAGTCTGTTCTCTGTAGTTAGGTCTTTGGGCTGTAGCCTGATGCCACCAAGTGACTGATTTATTTCTTTAAAAAAAAAAAAAAAAAGCTTGTGAATGGTAAGCAACAGAACATGTGCACTCCAAAGACAACCCCCCCCCCAACACACACAAAAAAGTTTCACCATTCCAATTGGTGGACATATAAATAAAACATGTTTAGCCATCAATCATTATCATTTAGTTTTTCTACAAGCATTTTTTCCTGAATCATGGAAAACAGACCAAATTACAAAAGCTCATCAGTGCAATGCTCAATTTCACACCAAAACAGACGACTTTGGTTTAATGCACAATGTTTCAAGGCATTCTTATATACTAGAATATGGCAGAGCGACAAAAGACAAAGTGGTTTAAAATGCATCTAAAGCTTATGAATATATGAAACACCAAATAATCACGCCAAGCATCCAGTATGCAATGGAGGGAGAAGCTAACACTGAAAGCTACACACAAAATGAAAAAAACAAAACAAAACATGATTCATTCAGGATTTTCAAGTTCAAATCTAACAAATTAATCAAAAACACCAGAGAGAAATATATACACAGGAGGAACACGCACACAAAATGAAACAGTTAGCAGGAAGCTAACTACAGCATTTGACAAGTTTCAACATGGCCAGAGCTGCTCAACTTCATGTCCAGTTGCTAATTCACACTGCAAGCACAACATTCTTAATTAACGCCAATGTCTGAAATACTCAGCACACCCCCACACCGAATCAAGCCCATTATTATTATTTTTTTTTTTTTTTGCCTTTCCTCTACTTGCACGTTCATCTGTCACATCTTATAAAAAAAAAAGGACAAAATTTACAACTGCGGCCTTTAAACGACAACAGTGAGGTGGGAGAAATTGAACAAAACCCGCGCATTACAACTACCTTTTTAAATTAGTCATTTGTACAATATAGCCACAGAGAAGACTGTCAATATTCACATTGGAGAGAAAAAAAAAAGTATTTTCTATATTTAGTGGAAAATGAAAATATCCATCATAACCAACACCCTCTGCTGTATTCTTCACCAACCAAAAACACCCTCCAGTCCAGCTATGATAATTTGTTCAACAAAATCAACCTACAAACCAACGACAATCAAATCAATCAGGTCTCAACCAAAAGACGTGACTCATTCCACTTTTTCAAATTATGCTGGACATCAAAGGCACTTCACTTCTTATCATCCATATCAACTAGGTATATATATATATATATATACACACTGGTTTGTTTAGTTTACAGTGAGAGCTTCACAGACGAGGGAAATTTAAAACGCCCGGACTTTGCTCAACTGAGTAGCGATAAATTCGGAAAATAACCCACTCGAAACCATTATTTATGGGTAGAAACGCTTTTTAAACGAGTTTCACACTGGGTGTTCCAGGTTGGAGACGCACCAACAACAGGTAACACTTTCATATCAGTTGATGACAGCATGGCAAACGTGTTAGCTTATTTGTTGCAGCTGCTTGGATGTTTATTTGATAAAACTGCTCTAAAATGTTATCAAGTTAATTGTGTCCTATTATCTGTGCAAAATCACACATATTCAAAGAGCAAATATGGGTTGGGGCTGGACTTTAGTCCGAGCGCCCTCTGGTGGCCATTATTGGCCGATGAAAACATCACCGAGTTTAAATACAAATACATATATTTGATCACTTTTCAAGTCAGTTTAATGTACAATGGTTCATTTCAGGTCAGCTTTTGCCGAAAGTGACATGTATGCGACGCGCGCTCTGATTGGCTGATTACTGGTTACCATGACAGTTGTCCATGACAACGCGCATGACGTCACACAGCAGCTAAAAGGCACGATTAGAAAAACGAACTTGAACGTACTCCATAAATATCTAGGACAGCTTCGGAAAAACACACAGATTGAAAGCTTACCAGGTAAGGAGAGAATCATTTATTAGCAAGTTGAAAGAGAACGAGCCCAACACACTGTAAGTTTGCATATAACAGCCATATAATAAACGAATTATTAATCTCGCTTGCTCGGTTAATAATCCTTTCATATTTTACAAGAGTGGTAAGTAAGCACAATAAACACCTCATGACTTGTTTACTATTTAAAACTTAATTGGGATCAATTTGGTCTGTCTTTTGAGTTCAGATCCTCTGTTGGGGTGTAAACCAACAAAATGATCATGTTTTTATTCACATGGAAAGGTCTGTTAACGTCTTTTAACAAAGGAAGAAAAAAATCTTTTAACTTTTATTTATTTATTGTTTGTTGTCTCACCTACCAAGCAACCGTGTTAGTTTCACACACACACACACACACACACATACATATATATATATATATATATATATATATATATATATATATATATATATATATATATATATATATATATATATATATATATATATATATATATATATATAATGAATTATGATAAGGGTTAGGGTTTAATTTTAACCATATATCTGCTTTCATAGGAGACCTTTGCGCACTTGTGGGAATTTAGCACAGTAGAACAATTCTAGTGTGGTCTGGTCCAATTTGGGAAATTTCACATTCATAAATTGAGAAACACATACGTATTTGGACAGTGACACAATAAAAATAAATAATAAATGAATAAAAATTTTGGTTCTGTATGCCACCACAGTGCAGTCAAAATTACACATTCAAAAATGGTTGAAATGCTAAATTTCAGCATTAATTCAGTTACTTTAATAAAATATTTATAGACTGTTTAATTTTAACATCACTGGTGGCGCTTTACAGAGGCAAAATGTATTTTGTTTATTTATTTATTCATTAATATATAAAGTTTATTTTTTCATTAATTGTTTCTTCAATAGTAAGCCAATTAGTTACATAGTTTTGGCTGTAATGTACCTTGGCACAGCTTGTAAGTTTGTTCTTGCCTTCTGATTGCAGATGTCAGACTCAACCTCGGCAATAAGTTTTGTTGGAAGCTATTTCCAGCCTCCAGAGGTGAGACCACCAGTGCCAAGGAAGCCAGAGGTACATTATCCATCATGACTTTTGTTATCCATCCACTTTTGTTCCTGTTCACTTCTGTTCATTTTATATATATATATATATATATATATATATATATATATATATATATATACTCGTATATAATTTTGGTTCTGTATGCCACCACAGAGCAGTCGGAATTACACATTCAAAAATGGTTGAAATGCTAAATTTCAGCATTAATTCAATTGCTTCAATCCAAATATTTATTGATTTTTTTTTTTCTTCCATTTTAACATCACTGGTGGTGCTTTACAGAGGCAAAATTAAAAAAAATTATGTTACTGGTGTGCCTGACTATTAATAGTTGGGAGTTGATTTATTTATTCATTAATTCATTCTTCAATAGTAAGCCAATTAGTTACATAGTTAATATGTACCTTGGCACAGCTTGTAAGTTTGTTTTTGCGTTCTGATTGCAGATGTCAGACTCAGCTTCAGAGTTAAGTTTTGTTGGAAGCTATTTCCAGCCTCCAGAGGAGAGACCACCAGTGCCAAGGAAACCAGAGGTACATTATCCATCATGACTTTTGTTATCCATCCACTTTTGTTCTTGTTCACATATATATATATACGAGGTCTGTCAATAAAGTATAGGTCCTTTTTATTTTTTTCAAAAACTATATGGATTTCATTCATATGTTTTTACGTCAGACATGCTTGAAGCCTCGTGCGCATGCGTGAGTTTTTCCACGCCTGTCGGTGACGTCATTCGCCTGTGAGCACTCCTTGTGGGAGGAGTCGTCCAGCCCCTCGTTGGAATTCCTTTGTCTGAGAAGTTGCGCTTTGTTTGATCAAAATTTTTTCTAAACCTGTGAGACACATCGAAGTGGACACGGTTCGAAAAATTAAGCTGGTTTTCAGTGAAAATTGTAACGGCTGATGAGAGATTTTGAGGTGATTCTGTCGCTTTAAGGACTTCCCACGGTGCGAGACGTCGTGCAGCGCTCTCAGCCGCCGTCGTCAGCCTGTTTCAAGCTGAAAACCTCCACATTTTAGGCTCTATTGATCCTGGACGTCGTGAGAGAACAGAGAAGTTTCAGAAGAAGTCGGTTTCAGCATTTTATCCGGATATTCCACTGTTAAAGGAGATTTTTTTAATGAAAGACGTGCGGGCGGATTGCAGCGTCGGCTCGCAGCCGCCGCGACGCTCAGCCACAGGAAAAACACCTCTGTTGGAAGCCTTAAGTGTTATGTGTCGGACGCAGCTCGGAGAACCGACCAGCGTTTGAAGGACCCAGTATGAAATAAGCAGAGCACGGTTCAAAGGCTAACTGAATTTAATACATAACAGTGATAATATAACAAAAAGGTGCGGCCTGGCGTGGTGCGCTCCCAGCAGCGCTAACGGTCCGGAGCCAGAAGCTGTTTCGGACCCAAGGACCCCGCCGACACCCCCCAGGTGGCCGCAACAACCGAGTCTGTGAAAGAAGGAACCATTATGTGAGTCCACACTCTACACACAGAACACTTAAAGGTGTACAAACAGCAAACACTTCCTGGCTTGATTACTGATCAGCTTCCCAACCTGCAGGCATGGAACATCCCGTTCACAAAACTCCACTGCAGTGGAAGCTGATACATGACTAACAAACAGCTCAATACAATAACGTGTGAGGGACACCACATTTACTGACTGTATAACTGTTAGTCACAAAATCTAACGTACCTCAGGAAGTGTGCTGACGAGCGTGAGACCTCACCCCCTCCTCTTTCACAGACTGTGCATCAAACCTGGACGTTCTCAGCATCCGCTGTTGATGAGATGGCTCCCGAGACGACGATCTCACCCGTCTGGTCACAAGGTCGAGTCTCTGGCAAATACACACTGTGCACTCCAGTCTTAAATGCCAACATGTTCCAATCCATCCAGATGCACCACAGCTGTGAGTCCTGACGAGTCGCAGGTGATCAGGGTGAGGTCCTGACAGCCTCAGCAACACAGCCACTCAGTCCCAAACGCAAGCCACCTGGGAGGAAACCAAAAGACAAACAAACCGGCAGCCAGGCCCCCCCAGCCATATAACATTAAGGACAAGTTGGAACATGTCCTGCTGTTAAACAATTTCTCATATATTCACTCCACTGAAAGCCATCAAAAGCCGCCTGGATTTTACAAATGGTTATCAACACGGAGGTGTTTTTCTTGTGCCGCCGCACTGCGTCGGCTGCATCCCGACGCGCGGACCCGTCCGCATGTCTTTCATTAAAAAAATCTCCTTTAACAGTGGAATATCCGGATAAAATGCTGAAACCGACTTCTTCTGAAACTTCTCTGTTCTCTCACGACGTCCTGGATCAATAGAGCCTGAAATGTGGAGGTTTTCAGCTTGAACAGGCTGACGACAGCGGCTGAGAGCGCTGAGCGACGTCTCGCACCGTGGGAAGTCCTTAAAGTGACAGAATCACCTCAAAATCTCTCATCAGCAGTTAAAATTTTCACTGAAAACCAGCTTAATTTTTCGAACCGTGTCCACTTCGATGTGTCTCACAGGTTTAGAAAAAATTTTGATCAAACAACGCGGCAGTCTCTCAGCAACTTCTCAGACAAAGGAATTCCGACGAGGGGCTGGACGACTCCTCCCACAAGGAGTGCTCACAGGCGAATGACGTCACCGACAGGCGTGGAAAAACTCACGCATGCGCACGAGGGTTCAAGCATGTCTGACTTAAAAACATATGAATGAAATCCATATAGTTTTTGAAAAAAATAAAAAGGACCTATACTTTATTGACAGCCCTCGTATAACTATATATATATATATATAAGCACAAAGTTTGACATGTTGTAGCTTCACAAATATGAGGTGAATGTTTGCCCTGCTTCATTGTAAATCATATAAATAGCTGACAGATTGAGTAATTTAATACGATTAGCAACAGCAATATATGTAATCAAACCAAAATATTGCAGAAACCCGTGCCTGCGTATGCATGTTCTGTTTACATATGAGAACAAAAACCATTAAATTAATATAGGGTCCAAAAATGTGCAAAAGAAGAAACAAAAAGATTGTTACACACAAATAATTACCTCAGTGCAAAACATATGCCAGACTGTAGATATCATAAAATATGTGTATTGCTGTACCAATGTTTTCAGGTTGATTAACTAAGTTTGTTCTTGCCTTCTGATTGCAGATGTCAGACTCAACCTTGGTTAGTGTTACTGGAAGGTATTACCAGCCTCCAGACATTGTACCACCAGTGCTAAAGAAGCTGGAGGTTCCTGGACCTACACAAACCAGGACATACATGAATGTAGGCACAAGCAGCAGTCTCAGGTTTCAGAACAAACCAGATATCGACAGCCAAGGTATGTTTAGAGATCTCCTGTTTCTTGTTTCATACTTTATATGGCTGCAGGAACCGTCAAATTCTGTTACAGCACAAATCTGCTCTTTAAATATTGTTTGAGAGTGTAAAAAGTCAAAGTTGTGGTGTGTAAATGTTTTCAGCATGTTTGTATGTGCTTCTAACGATAGAGCTCCAGGTGAAGCTGCAGTCGGCAGAAGATCGATGTCACCTTCTTAAGAAGCATCTTGACAGCGTGAACAAGATGATTGAAAGTGTAAAGAAGGGGAGACACGTTGTGTTTGAAGAACAGGTACCCTAAATTCTGTCAAATAGTTCAAACTTAAGACCAGGATTTTTCAGATTGAAGCTGTGTTTGCATTATCACAGCAAAACATATTTTGCATTCATCGTCTTTATTACTGTATGGCAGCCAATGACCCCTTGGTACATTTCAGTAACAGGATAAACAGGATTTTCTAAATATTGCACAGTAATCTATTTCCTGCCTGTAGTTAATTAATTAGATGTGTTTTTTGCTATAGTGGTGATAATATTTTGTTTCCTGCAGGAAACGTCAAAACCTCAGCAGTCGGCACCACTGAAGGAGCTTCTGTGCAAAAAAATTCCTTTTGTTTTAGGAACAGTAAGTCCCCTCTCATGCTTCGTCACCTTGAACACATTATATCACTGATAGAATGGTTTCCCTTCATGGCTGACATTGTCTCCTTTCTGTCACAGTCAACAGGCCCCAGTTATTCAGTATATGCCAACCTACAAAGGGTGCTGCACATGATGAAGCATCACCATCCCCAGCTGTGCAACCAAAAGCGTGAGCAGCAAAGGGCCGGCTCTGGGGCCAAGAGAAGCATGAAAAAGAGCTTCTCACCCGACAGCAGGTCTGAGCTACCAGCTGAGTACCTGAGCATGATTTCAGACCTGCTCCTGCTTCTGCAGGATGAGCTTGGGATCATGAGCTTGTGAGTAAATAGTCACACAAATGCCTGTATTTAACCCCCCTCCCCCAACCAGATTGACCGTTTTTGTTTTTTAACTCACTACAACTAATTTCTTAATTGTTTTAAAAAATGATGAGCCTGATTTTGACAAACACATGCACACCCAGACCTACAGACAATTTAAAGTTTCCAATCCACTTAACCTGCACGTCTTTGGATGTGGGAGGAAACCGCAGCACCCGCACACAAACACGGGGAGAACATGCAAACATTACCCAGAAAGGCAACAGATGGGAATCAATCCCATGACCTTCTCACTGTAAGGCAGCAGTGCTCACCACTGCGCCACTGTGTTCCCCCAGTTCCCTCTAATTAAAGCTACATATATGTTAATTTTTGCCAAACATAAACAAAAATAGTGAAGAATCACTTTAATCTTTTGTTGTGTGTGTGTATGTGTGTGTGTCAGTGAGCAAATGGACTTGATGCAGAGATTAGATGCAGCCAAACAACCGGAGCACAGGCTGGACCTGCAGAGGTTGCTGGAAAATGTGGATGCATGGATCGAAGAGAAGGCCGCACAAATCATTCAAGTCCGCCAACACCAGCAGGCGGTATGTGAACTGATTTTGTAAATCTCAGAAACTGATACTAACATGTGAAGTATGTGGGAGGAGGCGGGACTAGGGGAAGAGATGCCAACAACAGAAAGCAGCAGTGAAGAGAAACTTTTTTTAACTGATGTTAAGATGACAGTATTCAAGCTTCTTTTATTGGTATGGATGGGATGGATAGAGGTAGGAGGCTGGAGTCTGATGATTGTGGTATTTTTTGCATCCACAGGTTCAGAGGTTGACCACGGACATTTGGCACACAGATGAGGCAGCAATGATCAGGCCTCCAACTCCAACACCCGTCATCGTCACCCCGCAGACGAAGAGACACCGACGTCTCAAAGGGACTCGGAAGACAAGAAACTATCTGAAAGAGAAAGACTGTCGTTGGGAGTGATGTTGAGCTTTAATTCAAAGGGTTTGACAAAATTGTAGCATTTAAAAAAAAAAACAGCCATTTATTTACAGTTACTGGACAAAGTAACTGGACAAACTATGAATATTGTTGATAGGATTAAAGGATTCAAAAGGAGTTTATTGTCATATGCACATAGGAACACGTTCCCTGCACAATGAAATGTGTTTACTGCATTTTTACCCATCCTAATTGCCAGTTAGGAGCAGAGTCCTCCTGTACACAGGAATGTTTTTATTATTATTATTTATTCCTAACCTGGCATTTTTTAAACCATGTATTTAAAATATATACACATTTCTTGGAGTGTATATATATTTTCAAATGGAGCCAAAGTAATCGGTTTCTAATAAATTATTTTTCATATAATTAAGTGTATGTTTTTTTTAAAGAAACTATGTGGGTGAAGTATTGATTGGAATTTTAAATTTTAGTGCAGATCTTTGAAATCTCCAGATTCATCATCATTACAGCATTTTCCTGCATTTTTGTCATTTTATTATGAAATAAGCCCTAAATAATGTAAATATTTGTAGGGTTAGTTGAGTGGTATGTATTGTCTGGGCATAGGCTGGTGAGGGTATGCACTCTACTGAGTGTCTGTCTACTTTATTATGTTTTACTGGCACAAACAGCCTCTTCATTTTGTTGGGACGTCTTCTAAATTAGAACCACTAGGTGGCGGTGTTCAGCCTTTGTTTTATACACGTGCAGGCTTTTCCCTGAACTGTGCCATGAAGCTGCACACAGTAATAAGTCTGAACTTTATTGGCTCACATGTAGAATAAAGCCCATCTCAAGCAGCACTAGAGACAAAGCAAATGCTTTCTGAGCCGATTCACAGCACCTGGCTGGACAGCTGAGTAAATGTAGCTCTGACCCCACGACAAACGGATGTGGCTTCTGTCGCAGCGGGAGTGGGTGGAATTGCTTTTCCCCACAATATATTGCTGTTTTTTGTTTTTTTTTTTAAGCAAATGATCTCAGATGAGACATTTTTAACATAGCTGAGATTTTCTGTTTGACATCTTTAAAGTACTAAATAAGTGCACAAGACACTTAACATTCCAGTGTTACTTCAGTCCTCAGTCCACATTTTTGCCTCATTACATTTCTTAAATAACCAACTGAACTGAAACAATCCTGCAAATAGTGATAGAAGCACTAAATTCTGCAAAAATACTCCTCAGACATTACTCTTTGAAAAAACAAACCGATTGCCCACTTGAATTTTCAATAGGCATCCAGGTAGGGGTCACAAGGGTCAAAATTAAAATATGCTCCAATCATATTGAAAACTATATTGCATTATTTGTCTGACCAGAAATATTCCAAAAAGGTAGAGTTTGGACTATCTATGACTGAATGTTCTGGAGTTATGAGGTACAAACAGCAAGAATGGTGACAAAGGTCAATTTCAGTTTGGACAGGGGTCAGAAGTTAAAGTTGCTCCAATTTTGGTAACAAGTGCAAATTATTGTTTGAGCTAACAGGATTAATAAAAGGAATAGTTTGTTGAATGCTTGGTCTGCAAAGGTCAAACAATGTCGATGTCCATTGGTTTCTATGACGTGACATATGTTACCCCGTAACATAACTAAACATGATTTTCCCTGATGGATAGGACATGCAAAGGATAAATGGTCAGTGACTGAGCAAATGGGTCTGCAAAATGTCCATAAGCAACTCTTCGAAATCTGAATGTTGAGCAATGAAATTGGGCATTGTGACAGATACAGGTCAGAACCAGTCAACCTCCTATTTCAGGCCATGTTGACATTTTCCCCCCCAAACATGTAAAATAAAACACAGACACACCTATTAAGTTGCTTGTGAAGCATTGTTGCTGGTTGCAAGACCCTGGAGGCCACTGTTACATCTGTGTTTCCACTATCTGAACTATTTTCAAATACAACCTAAACATGAATCTGGAAAAAAAGTTTATTTTGCCCTTTGGTAACGATGGACCACCACCCATACATAAAATTCATGTGTGTTGATTTCAGATTGTTGAGGTTCAAGGCTGTTATGCAAAAGAGATGACACAAAGGCAATTATGGGTACATACTCATAATTCCCTTCATGCCAGCCTCAAGTGACCCAGGACCTGTATTTGAGAAACTTATTTTGAGTGGCTCAAATGAAGATGTTTGTGTTTTGGATGTTGCATCATGGTCAAATCCCATAATTTGACAGATGGCATTCTAAATTCAGTACAGCTGGACCTCAATGCTGCGTTGTCAACTGTTTTGCATCATGAGAGGAAAAACAGCTTCAACGTAGTTGTTGCTTTCTGAATTCGGCTCGTTTCAGGTCCTTATGAAACCAACGTCTGGTTCTGGCATTCTCAGAGTGATTCACAGTTCACGGCCTGGTTAATGTCGAATGAAGTGAACCAGTGTTTCACCGAGAGAAAGTGAACCTATCTGCATTGTTTCCGTGCTTCCATATTAGATTACGGCACATAGCACGATGCAGCAATAAGGTTAACCGAGACAAGTCAGGACCTCTCCTTGCACACATACATCTCCGTACTCTTGATGGAAAACATTCTGGTGCCTTATGACTGAGTGCAGGCCTTGCTAAAACTACAATTGGTCTTGGGGATGCTGCACACTGCAAAAATTCAATGCAGTCAGCACAGTCAACTGAACGAAGTATCACTCCTGCATGAGCATGCAGGCAAGGACACTCGTGCACACAAACACTTCCTTTAGACTAATCAGTTTTTGCAACATAGGCAGGACTTTGCTGGCCTTGGAATCCAGCCATGTGTCCTGTTTGAGGCATAATAGTAAACGCTGTGTAAGGGGGGTGGGGGGTGACAGTGTGGAACACATCGGAGACAGCTCCTTCAATTTGACTAGTTGAGACATTAATTGCACACAATACTGTCATTGGCAAATGATCATCATGATAGTTTGCTGTGATAAACATCTCCGGCTTGCAATCATATCTACATAAGAAATATTAGAACATAATAGATATTCCTATGAAGTAAGCCACTGCGGCCTAATGGTTAATTGGGTAATCTTTAATCTGCAGTAAGTGTTGAAATTAAGGAGGTGCCAATTCACATTTGAGATACAATATAGAAAGTGCCCCATCTTATTCAGAAATAGGATGAGATTTCACCAAGCAGCCAAAATGCACTGGTGTCTCTTCCAGGTTCAACCAATGTGTAGAAAATCTTTACATGCAGCACATCAGGTTTCACACCAAATTACTTCATCTTCACCAGTCTGTAAGGATTTGCCACCAACTGCAATTGTATGGATTACAGACAAAGTTGAACATTTTTAATCAAATAACAGACCAAAGATGATAGAGCTATCTAATGCTAATATCTTTGATTTCCACTACAAAAAGATTTGTCAAATTCAA
This sequence comes from Thalassophryne amazonica, assembly GCF_902500255.1. Lineage (NCBI taxonomy): Eukaryota > Metazoa > Chordata > Actinopteri > Batrachoidiformes > Batrachoididae > Thalassophryne > Thalassophryne amazonica. The sequence goes on along the minus strand of NC_047113.1, from coordinate 89,986,583 downwards.
AGCTCCAACACTGACACTGCTGTAAATAACAAATACATGAATTGTTTAACAATATTCAAACTTTATTGGCTTTACATTGTAAAACTAAAGGGAACACCAGAAAAAAAAAAAAAAAGCAAAAAAGATTTGAGGTTGAAACAACAATAAAAATCAAGTACAAACAAAATGTGATTGGTACTGTGGCAACTGCTGGAGCAGGATATGAACCAAGTCAAAGAATCCCATTGACATGATGGAGGGTTTCAAATTACGGCACTGTGGTATTTGCACATAGAAGGCAAAAGAAGAAATCATAATTTGTTTTTAACTTAGTCTTGGAAGTGAACAGTCAGACTGAAAACTGGTGACATCTCCAAGAAATATGTACCTTGGAACTGAAGTTGTGTGTGTGTGTGGGGGGGGGAACCCCCATTATAATAGTTTAATGAGCATTACCAGGTTTGGAACTTACTATTTATACCAATCAACATGATACATTCGAGTACTGACAATCTGTAATGTGGGGGAGATCAGGGTGGCCCACATACACAATGGCAGTATAGCAATGTCCATTATGCTCCAAACCTGGATTCCATTAATTTCTGGAAAATAACATCCTATCCAGAAACCAAGTTATGAGGCAACCTGATCAGTTCCCTCTGAACGAAATGGAATAGTAAAACCACTTATATTATTTTTGCAATAAATAAAAGACTTTGCATTTGAGCTCAAAGCAGAGGTGAGAGTTTAGAATTCTAACTTTCCAGAAGCAGCCATGCAAAACCATGACATGACCACCCCCATATCAAGCTGTCCTACTTGACCAAAAACTGGGTAGTCCAACTTCTGTTTAATGTATCTAGCTGCACATACAAGGAAATAAAAGCTGAAATGCTGGACATTCTTTGCGTGTCCAACTTTTTGATCAGAAACCCAAATGTTTTAGCAAAAACAGTCACGTTAGTCTTGTTGTTACAGTACTTTTTTTTTAAGGGGGGCATACCAGAAAAATGTAGCTGTGGTAAAAGCAACCAGGGTGTGAAATGTTGCTGAAAAGCGTAGACAAGAAGCAGGCTTCATTTGGATGACAAGCTCGTCAGCAACAGTTAATCAGCTGTTCAAAGTGTCAACAGTTACACTGTGATAAGCATACGAATACTGTTGAAAAGCCATTCAAACAAAAGGTAGCCTGATAACTGTCTGGGTAACTGGTTTCAAAGAGTCCTCAATGGGTTTAATTAAGAAGTTAAGGCTGATAGTGAGAAAACAGACATTTAAACAGACCAACACAGATAACCCCTTCACAGGTGTCTAAAAGTGCCGAGTTCCTTCGATATTAAAACAGGTGTGGCATACAATTTTACAAACCGTAACTATATTTGGATATCAACTGAATAAGGCACTTTTCTTAAAGAGGTGCAGGGTCTAACTTGTCGGATACACTGCAGAAAGGCAGGACAATGAACATCTATCAGTGTCTATGGATACCGGTGGTGTTATGACACACCAGCATGCCAACATATGATGCCATACTATTAGGGAATGCAGCTTATGTGGCAAATGAAGAGAATTGGATTATATCTCTCCATGACTGGATGAAGGGGCCTTCACATGCAGAGAATGAACAAATGGGGGTGCAGCTTGAGCAAAACTGGAGTCTGTTCTCTGTAGTTAGGTCTTTGGGCTGTAGCCTGATGCCACCAAGTGACTGATTTATTTCTTTAAAAAAAAAAAAAAAAAGCTTGTGAATGGTAAGCAACAGAACATGTGCAATCCAAAGACAACCCCCCCCCCAACACACACAAAAAAGTTTCACCATTCCAATTGGTGGACATATAAATAAAACATGTTTAGCCATCAATCATTATCATTTAGTTTTTCTACAAGCATTTTTTCCTGAATCATGGAAAACAGACCAAATTACAAAAGCTCATCAGTGCAATGCTCAATTTCACACCAAAACAGACGACTTTGGTTTAATGCACAATGTTTCAAGGCATTCTTATATACTAGAATATGGCAGAGCGACAAAAGACAAAGTGGTTTAAAATGCATCTAAAGCTTATGAATATATGAAACACCAAATAATCACGCCAAGCATCCAGTATGCAATGGAGGGAGAAGCTAACACTGAAAGCTACACACAAAATGAAAAAAACAAAACAAAACATGATTCATTCAGGATTTTCAAGTTCAAATCTAACAAATTAATCAAAAACACCAGAGAGAAATATATACACAGGAGGAACACGCACACAAAATGAAACAGTTAGCAGGAAGCTAACTACAGCATTTGACAAGTTTCAACATGGCCAGAGCTGCTCAACTTCATGTCCAGTTGCTAATTCACACTGCAAGCACAACATTCTTAATTAACGCCAATGTCTGAAATACTCAGCACACCCCCACACCGAATCAAGCCCATTATTATTATTATTTTTTTTTTTTGCCTTTCCTCTACTTGCACGTTCATCTGTCACATCTTATAAAAAAAAAAGGACAAAATTTACAACTGCGGCCTTTAAACGACAACAGTGAGGTGGGAGAAATTGAACAAAACCCGCGCATTACAACTACCTTTTTAAATTAGTCATTTGTACAATATAGCCACAGAGAAGACTGTCAATATTCACATTGGAGAAAAAAAAAAAAGTATTTTCTATATTTAGTGGAAAATGAAAATATCCATCATAACCAACACCCTCTGCTGTATTCTTCACCAACCAAAAACACCCTCCAGTCCAGCTATGATAATTTGTTCAACAAAATCAACCTACAAACCAACGACAATCAAATCAGGTCTCAACCAAAAGACGTGACTCATTCCACTTTTTCAAATTATGCTGGACATCAAAGGCACTTCACTTCTTATCATCCATATCAACTAGGTATATATATATATATATACACACTGGTTTGTTTAGTTTACAGTGAGAGCTTCACAGACGAGGGAAATTTAAAACGCCCGGACTTTGCTCAACTGAGTAGCGATAAATTCGGAAAATAACCCACTCGAAACCATTATTTATGGGTAGAAACGCTTTTTAAACGAGTTTCACACTGGGTGTTCCAGGTTGGAGACGCACCAACAACAGGTAACACTTTCATATCAGTTGATGACAGCATGGCAAACGTGTTAGCTTATTTGTTGCAGCTGCTTGGATGTTTATTTGATAAAACTGCTCTAAAATGTTATCAAGTTAATTGTGTCCTATTATCTGTGCAAAATCACACATATTCAAAGAGCAAATATGGGTTGGGGCTGGACTTTAGTCCGAGCGCCCTCTGGTGGCCATTATTGGCCGATGAAAACATCACCGAGTTTAAATACAAATACATATATTTGATCACTTTTCAAGTCAGTTTAATGTACAATGGTTCATTTCAGGTCAGCTTTTGCCGAAAGTGACATGTATGCGACGCGCGCTCTGATTGGCTGATTACTGGTTACCATGACAGTTGTCCATGACAACGCGCATGACGTCACACAGCAGCTAAAAGGCACGATTAGAAAAACGAACTTGAACGTACTCCATAAATATCTAGGACAGCTTCGGAAAAACACACAGATTGAAAGCTTACCAGGTAAGGAGAGAATCATTTATTAGCAAGTTGAAAGAGAACGAGCCCAACACACTGTAAGTTTGCATATAACAGCCATATAATAAACGAATTATTAATCTCGCTTGCTCGGTTAATAATCCTTTCATATTTTACAAGAGTGGTAAGTAAGCACAATAAACACCTCATGACTTGTTTACTATTTAAAACTTAATTGGGATCAATTTGGTCTGTCTTTTGAGTTCAGATCCTCTGTTGGGGTGTAAACCAACAAAATGATCATGTTTTTATTCACATGGAAAGGTCTGTTAACGTCTTTTAACAAAGGAAGAAAAAAATCTTTTAACTTTTATTTATTTATTGTTTGTTGTCTCACCTACCAAGCAACCGTGTTAGTTTCACACACACACACACACACACACACACACATATATATATATATATATATATATATATATATATATATATATATATATATATATATATATATATATATATATATATATATATATATATAATGAATTATGATAAGGGTTAGGGTTTAATTTTAACCATATATCTGCTTTCATAGGAGGCCTTTGCGCACTTGTGGGAATTTAGCACAGTAGAACAATTCTAGTGTGGTCTGGTCCAATTTGGGAAATTTCACATTCATAAATTGAGAAACACATACGTATTTGGACAGTGACACAATAAAAATAAATAATAAATGAATAAAAATTTTGGTTCTGTATGCCACCACAGTGCAGTCAAAATTACACATTCAAAAATGGTTGAAATGCTAAATTTCAGCATTAATTCAGTTACTTTAATAAAAATATTTATAGACTGTTTAATTTTAACATCACTGGTGGCGCTTTACAGAGGCAAAATTTATTTTGTTTATTTATTTATTCATTAATATATATATATATATATATATATATATATATTCATTTATTCATAGAGTTTATTTATTTTTTCATTAATTGTTTCTTCAATAGTAAGCCAATTAGTTACATAGTTTTGGCTGTAATGTACCTTGGCACAGCTTGTAAGTTTGTTCTTGCCTTCTGATTGCAGATGTCAGACTCAACCTCGGCAATAAGTTTTGTTGGAAGCTATTTCCAGCCTCCAGAGGTGAGACCACCAGTGCCAAGGAAGCCAGAGGTACATTATCCATCATGACTTTTGTTATCCATCCACTTTTGTTCTTGTTCACTTATATATATATACTCGTATATAATTTTGGTTCTGTATGCCACCACAGAGCAGTCGGAATTACACATTCAAAAATGGTTGAAATGCTAAATTTCAGCATTAATTCAATTGCTTCAATCCAAATATTTATTGATTTTTTTTTTTTTCTTCCATTTTAACATCACTGGTGGTGCTTTACAGAGGCAAAATTTAAAAAATTATGTTACTGGTGTGCCTGACTATTAATAGTTGGGAGTTGATTTATTTATTCATTAATTCGTTCTTCAATAGTAAGCCAATTAGTTACATAGTTAATATGTACCTTGGCACAGCTTGTAAGTTTGTTTTTGCGTTCTGATTGCAGATGTCAGACTCAGCTTCAGAGTTAAGTTTTGTTGGAAGCTATTTCCAGCCTCCAGAGGAGAGACCACCAGTGCCAAGGAAACCAGAGGTACATTATCCATCATGACTTTTGTTATCCATCCACTTTTGTTCTTGTTCACTTATATATATATATATATATATATATATATATATATATATATATATATATATATATATATATATATACGAGGTCTGTCAATAAAGTATAGGTCCTTTTTATTTTTTTCAGAAACTATATGGATTTCATTCATATGTTTTTACGTCAGACATGCTTGAAGCCTCGTGCGCATGCGTGAGTTTTTCCACGCCTGTCGGTGACGTCATTCGCCTGTGAGCACTCCTTGTGGGAGGAGTCGTCCAGCCCCTCGTTGGAATTCCTTTGTCTGAGAAGTTGCGCTTTGTTTGATCAAAATTTTTTCTAAACCTGTGAGACACATTGAAGTGGACACGGTTCGAAAAATTAAGCTCGTTTTCAGTGAAAATTTTAACGGCTGATGAGAGATTTTGAGGTGATTCTGTCGCTTTAAGGACTTCCCACGGTGCGAGACGTCGTGCAGCGCTCTCAGCCGCCGTCGTCAGCCTGTTTCAAGCTGAAAACCTCCACATTTCAGGCTCTATTGATGCAGGACGTCGTGAGAGAACAGAGAAGTTTCAGAAGAAGTCGGTTTCAGCATTTTATCCGGAGATTCCACTGTTAAAGGAGATTTTTTTAATGAAAGACGTGCGGGCGGATTGCAGCGTCGGCTCGCAGCCGCCGCGACGCTCCGCCACAGGAAAAACACCTCTGTTGGAAGCCTTAAGGACAAGTTGGAACATGTCCTGCTGTTAAACAATTTCTCATATACTCACTCCACTGAAAGCCATCAAAAGCCGCCTGGATTTTACAAATGGTTATCAACACGGAGGTGTTTTTCTTGTGCCGCCGCACTGCGTCGGCTGCATCCCGACGCGCGGACCCGTCCGCATGTCTTTCATTAAAAAAATCTCCTTTAACAGTGGAATATCCGGATAAAATGCTGAAACCGACTTCTTCTGAAACTTCTCTGTTCTCTCACGACGTCCTGGATCAATAGAGCCTGAAATGTGGAGGTTTTCAGCTTGAACAGGCTGACGACAGCGGCTGAGAGCGCTGAGCGACGTCTCGCACCGTGGGAAGTCCTTAAAGTGACAGAATCACCTCAAAATCTCTCATCAGCAGTTAAAATTTTCACTGAAAACCAGCTTAATTTTTCGAACCGTGTCCACTTCGATGTGTCTCACAGGTTTAGAAAAAATTTTGATCAAACAACGCGGCAGTCTCTCAGCAACTTCTCAGACAAAGGAATTCCGACGAGGGGCTGGACGACTCCTCCCACAAGGAGTGCTCACAGGCGAATGACGTCACCGACAGGCGTGGAAAAACTCACGCATGCGCACGAGGGTTCAAGCATGTCTGACTTAAAAACATATGAATGAAATCCATATAGTTTTTGAAAAAAATAAAAAGGACCTATACTTTATTGACAGCCCTCGTATAACTATATATATATATATATATAAGCACAAAGTTTGACATGTTGTAGCTTCACAAATATGAGGTGAATGTTTGCCCTGCTTCATTGTAAATCATATAAATAGCTGACAGATTGAGTAATTTAATACGATTAGCAACAGCAATATATGTAATCAAACCAAAATATTGCAGAAACCCGTGCCTGCGTATGCATGTTCTGTTTACATATGAGAACAAAAACCATTAAATTAATATAGGGTCCAAAAATGTGCAAAAGAAGAAACAAAAAGATTGTTACACACAAATAATTACCTCAGTGCAAAACATATGCCAGACTGTAGATATCATAAAATATGTGTATTGCTGTACCAATGTTTTCAGGTTGATTAACTAAGTTTGTTCTTGCCTTCTGATTGCAGATGTCAGACTCAACCTTGGTTAGTGTTACTGGAAGGTATTACCAGCCTCCAGACATTGTACCACCAGTGCTAAAGAAGCTGGAGGTTCCTGGACCTACACAAACCAGGACATACATGAATGTAGGCACAAGCAGCAGTCTCAGGTTTCAGAACAAACCAGATATCGACAGCCAAGGTATGTTTAGAGATCTCCTGTTTCTTGTTTCATACTTTATATGGCTGCAGGAACCGTCAAATTCTGTTACAGCACAAATCTGCTCTTTAAATATTGTTTGAGAGTGTAAAAAGTCAAAGTTGTGGTGTGTAAATGTTTTCAGCATGTTTGTATGTGCTTCTAACGATAGAGCTCCAGGTGAAGCTGCAGTCGGCAGAAGATCGATGTCACCTTCTTAAGAAGCATCTTGACAGCGTGAACAAGATGATTGAAAGTGTAAAGAAGGGGAGACACGTTGTGTTTGAAGAACAGGTACCCTAAATTCTGTCAAATAGTTCAAACTTAAGACCAGGATTTTTCAGATTGAAGCTGTGTTTGCATTATCACAGCAAAACATATTTTGCATTCATCGTCTTTATTACTGTATGGCAGCCAATGACCCCTTGGTACATTTCAGTAACAGGATAAACAGGATTTTCTAAATATTGCACAGTAATCTATTTCCTGCCTGTAGTTAATTAATTAGATGTGTTTTTTGCTATAGTGGTGATAATATTTTGTTTCCTGCAGGAAACGTCAAAACCTCAGCAGTCGGCACCACTGAAGGAGCTTCTGTGCAAAAAAATTCCTTTTGTTTTAGGAACAGTAAGTCCCCTCTCATGCTTCGTCACCTTGAACACATTATATCACTGATAGAATGGTTTCCCTTCATGGCTGACATTGTCTCCTTTCTGTCACAGTCAACAGGCCCCAGTTATTCAGTATATGCCAACCTACAAAGGGTGCTGCACATGATGAAGCATCACCATCCCCAGCTGTGCAACCAAAAGCGTGAGCAGCAAAGGGCCGGCTCTGGGGCCAAGAGAAGCATGAAAAAGAGCTTCTCACCCGACAGCAGGTCTGAGCTACCAGCTGAGTACCTGAGCATGATTTCAGACCTGCTCCTGCTTCTGCAGGATGAGCTTGGGATCATGAGCTTGTGAGTAAATAGTCACACAAATGCCTGTATTTAACCCCCCTCCCCCAACCAGATTGACCGTTTTTGTTTTTTAACTCACTACAACTAATTTCTTAATTGTTTTAAAAAATGATGAGCCTGATTTTGACAAACACATGCACACCCAGACCTACAGACAATTTAAAGTTTCCAATCCACTTAACCTGCACGTCTTTGGATGTGGGAGGAAACCGCAGCACCCGCACACAAACACGGGGAGAACATGCAAACATTACCCAGAAAGGCAACAGATGGGAATCAATCCCATGACCTTCTCACTGTAAGGCAGCAGTGCTCACCACTGCGCCACTGTGTTCCCCCAGTTCCCTCTAATTAAAGCTACATATATGTTAATTTTTGCCAAACATAAACAAAAATAGTGAAGAATCACTTTAATCTTTTGTTGTGTGTGTGTATGTGTGTGTGTCAGTGAGCAAATGGACTTGATGCAGAGATTAGATGCAGCCAAACAACCGGAGCACAGGCTGGACCTGCAGAGGTTGCTGGAAAATGTGGATGCATGGATCGAAGAGAAGGCCGCACAAATCATTCAAGTCCGCCAACACCAGCAGGCGGTATGTGAACTGATTTTGTAAATCTCAGAAACTGATACTAACATGTGAAGTATGTGGGAGGAGGCGGGACTAGGGGAAGAGATGCCAACAACAGAAAGCAGCAGTGAAGAGAAACTTTTTTTAACTGATGTTAAGATGACAGTATTCAAGCTTCTTTTATTGGTATGGATGGGATGGATAGAGGTAGGAGGCTGGAGTCTGATGATTGTGGTATTTTGTGCATCCACAGGTTCAGAGGTTGACCACGGACATTTGGCACACAGATGAGGCAGCAATGATCAGGCCTCCAACTCCAACACCCGTCATCGTCACCCCGCAGACGAAGAGACACCGACGTCTCAAAGGGACTCGGAAGACAAGAAACTATCTGAAAGAGAAAGACTGTCGTTGGGAGTGATGTTGAGCTTTAATTCAAAGGGTTTGACAAAATTGTAGCATTTAAAAAAAAAAACAGCCATTTATTTACAGTTACTGGACAAAGTAACTGGACAAACTATGAATATTGTTGATAGGATTAAAGGATTCAAAAGGAGTTTATTGTCATATGCACATAGGAACACGTTCCCTGCACAATGAAATGTGTTTACTGCATTTTTACCCATCCTAATTGCCAGTTAGGAGCAGAGTCCTCCTGTACACAGGAATGTTTTTATTATTATTATTTATTCCTAACCTGGCATTTTTTAAACCATGTATTTAAAATATATACACATTTCTTGGAGTGTATATATATTTTCAAATGGAGCCAAAGTAATCGGTTTCTAATAAATTATTTTTCATATAATTAAGTGTATGTTTTTTTTAAAGAAACTATGTGGGTGAAGTATTGATTGGAATTTTAAATTTTAGTGCAGATCTTTGAAATCTCCAGATTCATCATCATTACAGCATTTTCCTGCATTTTTGTCATTTTATTATGAAATAAGCCCTAAATAATGTAAATATTTGTAGGGTTAGTTGAGTGGTATGTATTGTCTGGGCATAGGCTGGTGAGGGTATGCACTCTACTGAGTGTCTGTCTACTTTATTATGTTTTACTGGCACGAACAGCCTCTTCATTTTGTTGGGACGTCTTCTAAATTAGAACCACTAGGTGGCGGTGTTCAGCCTTTGTTTTATACACGTGCAGGCTTTTCCCTGAACTGTGCCATGAAGCTGCACACAGTAATAAGTCTGAACTTTATTGGCTCACATGTAGAATAAAGCCCATCTCAAGCAGCACTAGAGACAAAGCAAATGCTTTCTGAGCCGATTCACAGCACCTGGCTGGACAGCTGAGTAAATGTAGCTCTGACCCCACGACAAACGGATGTGGCTTCTGTCGCAGCGGGAGTGGGTGGAATTGCTTTTCCCCACAATATATTGCTGTTTTTTTTTTTTTTTTTAAGCAAATGATCTCAGATGAGACATTTTTAACATAGCTGAGATTTTCTGTTTGACATCTTTAAAGTACTAAATAAGTGCACAAGACACTTAACATTCCAGTGTTACTTCAGTCCTCAGTCCACATTTTTGCCTCATTACATTTCTTAAATAACCAACTGAACTGAAACAATCCTGCAAATAGTGATAGAAGCACTAAATTCTGCAAAAATACTCCTCAGACATTACTCTTTGAAAAAACAAACCGATTGCCCACTTGAATTTTCAATAGGCATCCAGGTAGGGGTCACAAGGGTCAAAATTAAAATATGCTCCAATCATATTGAAAACTATATTGCATTATTTGTCTGACCAGAAATATTCCAAAAAGGTAGAGTTTGGACTATCTATGACTGAATGTTCTGGAGTTATGAGGTACAAACAGCAAGAATGGTGACAAAGGTCAATTTCAGTTTGGACAGGGGTCAGAAGTTAAAGTTGCTCCAATTTTGGTAACAAGTGCAAATTATTGTTTGAGCTAACAGGATTAATAAAAGGAATAGTTTGTTGAATGCTTGGTCTGCAAAGGTCAAACAATGTCGATGTCCATTGGTTTCTATGACGTGACATATGTTACCCCGTAACATAACTAAACATGATTTTCCCTGATGGATAGGACATGCAAAGGATAAATGGTCAGTGACTGAGCAAATGGGTCTGCAAAATGTCCATAAGCAACTCTTCGAAATCTGAATGTTGAGCAATGAAATTGGGCATTGTGACAGATACAGGTCAGAACCAGTCAACCTCCTATTTCAGGCCATGTTGACATTTTCCCCCCCAAACATGTAAAATAAAACACAGACACACCTATTAAGTTGCTTGTGAAGCATTGTTGCTGGTTGCAAGACCCTGGAGGCCACTGTTACATCTGTGTTTCCACTATCTGAACTATTTTCAAATACAACCTAAACATGAATCTGGAAAAAAAGTTTATTTTGCCCTTTGGTAACGATGGACCACCACCCATACATAAAATTCATGTGTGTTGATTTCAGATTGTTGAGGTTCAAGGCTGTTATGCAAAAGAGATGACACAAAGGCAATTATGGGTACATACTCATAATTCCCTTCATGCCAGCCTCAAGTGACCCAGGACCTGTATTTGAGAAACTTATTTTGAGTGGCTCAAATGAAGATGTTTGTGTTTTGGATGTTGCATCATGGTCAAATCCCATAATTTGACAGATGGCATTCTAAATTCAGTACAGCTGGACCTCAATGCTGCGTTGTCAACTGTTTTGCATCATGAGAGGAAAAACAGCTTCAACGTAGTTGTTGCTTTCTGAATTCGGCTCGTTTCAGGTCCTTATGAAACCAACGTCTGGTTCTGGCATTCTCAGAGTGATTCACAGTTCACGGCCTGGTTAATGTCGAATGAAGTGAACCAGTGTTTCACCGAGAGAAAGTGAACCTATCTGCATTGTTTCCGTGCTTCCATATTAGATTACGGCACATAGCACGATGCAGCAATAAGGTTAACCGAGACAAGTCAGGACCTCTCCTTGCACACATACATCTCCGTACTCTTGATGGAAAACATTCTGGTGCCTTATGACTGAGTGCAGGCCTTGCTAAAACTACAATTGGTCTTGGGGATGCTGCACACTGCAAAAATTCAATGCAGTCAGCACAGTCAACTGAACGAAGTATCACTCCTGCATGAGCATGCAGGCAAGGACACTCGTGCACACAAACACTTCCTTTAGACTAATCAGTTTTTGCAACATAGGCAGGACTTTGCTGGCCTTGGAATCCAGCCATGTGTCCTGTTTGAGGCATAATAGTAAACGCTGTGTAAGGGGGGTGGGGGGTGACAGTGTGGAACACATCGGAGACAGCTCCTTCAATTTGACTAGTTGAGACATTAATTGCACACAATACTGTCATTGGCAAATGATCATCATGATAGTTTGCTGTGATAAACATCTCCGGCTTGCAATCATATCTACATAAGAAATATTAGAACATAATAGATATTCCTATGAAGTAAGCCACTGCGGCCTAATGGTTAATTGGGTAATCTTTAATCTGCAGTAAGTGTTGAAATTAAGGAGGTGCCAATTCACATTTGAGATACAATATAGAAAGTGCCCCATCTTATTCAGAAATAGGATGAGATTTCACCAAGCAGCCAAAATGCACTGGTGTCTCTTCCAGGTTCAACCAATGTGTAGAAAATCTTTACATGCAGCACATCAGGTTTCACACCAAATTACTTCATCTTCACCAGTCTGTAAGGATTTGCCACCAACTGCAATTGTATGGATTACAGACAAAGTTGAACATTTTTAATCAAATAACAGACCAAAGATGATAGAGCTATCTAATGCTAATATCTTTGATTTCCACTACAAAAAGATTTGTCAAATTCAAAGCTCCAACACTGACACTGCTGTAAATAACAAATACATGAATTGTTTAACAATATTCAAACTTTATTGGCTTTACATTGTAAAACTAAAGGGAACACCAGAAAAAAAAAAAAAAAGCAAAAAAGATTTGAGGTTGAAACAACAATAAAAATCAAGTACAAACAAAATGTGATTGGTACTGTGGCAACTGCTGGAGCAGGATATGAACCAAGTCAAAGAATCCCATTGACATGATGGAGGGTTTCAAATTACGGCACTGTGGTATTTGCACATAGAAGGCAAAAGAAGAAATCATAATTTGTTTTTAACTTAGTCTTGGAAGTGAACAGTCAGACTGAAAACTGGTGACATCTCCAAGAAATATGTACCTTGGAACTGAAGTTGTGTGTGTGTGTGTGGGGGGGAACCCCCATTATAATAGTTTAATGAGCATTACCAGGTTTGGAACTTACTATTTATACCAATCAACATGATACATTCGAGTACTGACAATCTGTAATGTGGGGGAGATCAGGGTGGCCCACATACACAATGGCAGTATAGCAATGTCCATTATGCTCCAAACCTGGATTCCATTAATTTCTGGAAAATAACATCCTATCCAGAAACCAAGTTATGAGGCAACCTGATCAGTTCCCTCTGAACGAAATGGAATAGTAAAACCACTTATATTATTTTTGCAATAAATAAAAGACTTTGCATTTGAGCTCAAAGCAGAGGTGAGAGTTTAGAATTCTAACTTTCCAGAAGCAGCCATGCAAAACCATGACATGACCACCCCCATATCAAGCTGTCCTACTTGACCAAAAACTGGGTAGTCCAACTTCTGTTTAATGTATCTAGCTGCACATACAAGGAAATAAAAGCTGAAATGCTGGACATTCTTTGCGTGTCCAACTTTTTGATCAGAAACCCAAATGTTTTAGCAAAAACAGTCGCGTTAGTCTTGTTGTTACAGTACTTTTTTTTTTAAGGGGGGCATACCAGAAAAATGTAGCTGTGGTAAAAGCAACCAGGGTGTGAAATGTTGCTGAAAAGCGTAGACAAGAAGCAGGCTTCATTTGGATGACAAGCTCGTCAGCAACAGTTAATCAGCTGTTCAAAGTGTCAACAGTTACACTGTGATAAGCATACGAATACTGTTGAAAAGCCATTCAAACAAAAGGTAGCCTGATAACTGTCTGGGTAACTGGTTTCAAAGAGTCCTCAATGGGTTTAATTAAGAAGTTAAGGCTGATAGTGAGAAAACAGACATTTAAACAGACCAACACAGATAACCCCTTCACAGGTGTCTAAAAGTGCCGAGTTCCTTCGATATTAAAACAGGTGTGGCATACAATTTTACAAACCGTAACTATATTTGGATATCAACTGAATAAGGCACTTTTCTTAAAGAGGTGCAGGGTCTAACTTGTCGGATACACTGCAGAAAGGCAGGACAATGAACATCTATCAGTGTCTATGGATACCGGTGGTGTTATGACACACCAGCATGCCAACATATGATGCCATACTATTAGGGAATGCAGCTTATGTGGCAAATGAAGAGAATTGGATTATATCTCTCCATGACTGGATGAAGGGGCCTTCACATGCAGAGAATGAACAAATGGGGGTGCAGCTTGAGCAAAACTGGAGTCTGTTCTCTGTAGTTAGGTCTTTGGGCTGTAGCCTGATGCCACCAAGTGACTGATTTATTTCTTTAAAAAAAAAAAAAAAAGCTTGTGAATGGTAAGCAACAGAACATGTGCAATCCAAAGACAACCCCCCCCCCAACACACACAAAAAAGTTTCACCATTCCAATTGGTGGACATATAAATAAAACATGTTTAGCCATCAATCATTATCATTTAGTTTTTCTACAAGCATTTTTTCCTGAATCATGGAAAACAGACCAAATTACAAAAGCTCATCAGTGCAATGCTCAATTTCACACCAAAACAGACGACTTTGGTTTAATGCACAATGTTTCAAGGCATTCTTATATACTAGAATATGGCAGAGCGACAAAAGACAAAGTGGTTTAAAATGCATCTAAAGCTTATGAATATATGAAACACCAAATAATCACGCCAAGCATCCAGTATGCAATGGAGGGAGAAGCTAACACTGAAAGCTACACACAAAATGAAAAAAACAAAACAAAACATGATTCATTCAGGATTTTCAAGTTCAAATCTAACAAATTAATCAAAAACACCAGAGAGAAATATATACACAGGAGGAACACGCACACAAAATGAAACAGTTAGCAGGAAGCTAACTACAGCATTTGACAAGTTTCAACATGGCCAGAGCTGCTCAACTTCATGTCCAGTTGCTAATTCACACTGCAAGCACAACATTCTTAATTAACGCCAATGTCTGAAATACTCAGCACACCCCCACACCGAATCAAGCCCATTATTATTATTATTTTTTTTTTTTGCCTTTCCTCTACTTGCACGTTCATCTGTCACATCTTATAAAAAAAAAAGGACAAAATTTACAACTGCGGCCTTTAAACGACAACAGTGAGGTGGGAGAAATTGAACAAAACCCGCGCATTACAACTACCTTTTTAAATTAGTCATTTGTACAATATAGCCACAGAGAAGACTGTCAATATTCACATTGGAGAAAAAAAAAAAAGTATTTTCTATATTTAGTGGAAAATGAAAATATCCATCATAACCAACACCCTCTGCTGTATTCTTCACCAACCAAAAACACCCTCCAGTCCAGCTATGATAATTTGTTCAACAAAATCAACCTACAAACCAACGACAATCAAATCAGGTCTCAACCAAAAGACGTGACTCATTCCACTTTTTCAAATTATGCTGGACATCAAAGGCACTTCACTTCTTATCATCCATATCAACTAGGTATATATATATATATATACACACTGGTTTGTTTAGTTTACAGTGAGAGCTTCACAGACGAGGGAAATTTAAAACGCCCGGACTTTGCTCAACTGAGTAGCGATAAATTCGGAAAATAACCCACTCGAAACCATTATTTATGGGTAGAAACGCTTTTTAAACGAGTTTCACACTGGGTGTTCCAGGTTGGAGACGCACCAACAACAGGTAACACTTTCATATCAGTTGATGACAGCATGGCAAACGTGTTAGCTTATTTGTTGCAGCTGCTTGGATGTTTATTTGATAAAACTGCTCTAAAATGTTATCAAGTTAATTGTGTCCTATTATCTGTGCAAAATCACACATATTCAAAGAGCAAATATGGGTTGGGGCTGGACTTTAGTCCGAGCGCCCTCTGGTGGCCATTATTGGCCGATGAAAACATCACCGAGTTTAAATACAAATACATATATTTGATCACTTTTCAAGTCAGTTTAATGTACAATGGTTCATTTCAGGTCAGCTTTTGCCGAAAGTGACATGTATGCGACGCGCGCTCTGATTGGCTGATTACTGGTTACCATGACAGTTGTCCATGACAACGCGCATGACGTCACACAGCAGCTAAAAGGCACGATTAGAAAAACGAACTTGAACGTACTCCATAAATATCTAGGACAGCTTCGGAAAAACACACAGATTGAAAGCTTACCAGGTAAGGAGAGAATCATTTATTAGCAAGTTGAAAGAGAACGAGCCCAACACACTGTAAGTTTGCATATAACAGCCATATAATAAACGAATTATTAATCTCGCTTGCTCGGTTAATAATCCTTTCATATTTTACAAGAGTGGTAAGTAAGCACAATAAACACCTCATGACTTGTTTACTATTTAAAACTTAATTGGGATCAATTTGGTCTGTCTTTTGAGTTCAGATCCTCTGTTGGGGTGTAAACCAACAAAATGATCATGTTTTTATTCACATGGAAAGGTCTGTTAACGTCTTTTAACAAAGGAAGAAAAAAATCTTTTAACTTTTATTTATTTATTGTTTGTTGTCTCACCTACCAAGCAACCGTGTTAGTTTCACACACACACACACACATATATATATATATATATATATATATATATATATAATGAATTATGATAAGGGTTAGGGTTTAATTTTAACCATATATCTGCTTTCATAGGAGGCCTTTGCGCACTTGTGGGAATTTAGCACAGTAGAACAATTCTAGTGTGGTCTGGTCCAATTTGGGAAATTTCACATTCATAAATTGAGAAACACATACGTATTTGGACAGTGACACAATAAAAATAAATAATAAATGAATAAAAATTTTGGTTCTGTATGCCACCACAGTGCAGTCAAAATTACACATTCAAAAATGGTTGAAATGCTAAATTTCAGCATTAATTCAGTTACTTTAATAAAAATATTTATAGACTGTTTAATTTTAACATCACTGGTGGCGCTTTACAGAGGCAAAATTTATTTTGTTTATTTATTTATTCATTAATATATATATATATATATATATATATATATATATATATATATATATATATATATATATATATATATATATATTCATTTATTCATAGAGTTTATTTATTTTTTCATTAATTGTTTCTTCAATAGTAAGCCAATTAGTTACATAGTTTTGGCTGTAATGTACCTTGGCACAGCTTGTAAGTTTGTTCTTGCCTTCTGATTGCAGATGTCAGACTCAACCTCGGCAATAAGTTTTGTTGGAAGCTATTTCCAGCCTCCAGAGGTGAGACCACCAGTGCCAAGGAAGCCAGAGGTACATTATCCATCATGACTTTTGTTATCCATCCACTTTTGTTCTTGTTCACTTATATATATATATACTCGTATATAATTTTGGTTCTGTATGCCACCACAGAGCAGTCGGAATTACACATTCAAAAATGGTTGAAATGCTAAATTTCAGCATTAATTCAATTGCTTCAATCCAAATATTTATTGATTTTTTTTTTTTCTTCCATTTTAACATCACTGGTGGTGCTTTACAGAGGCAAAATTTAAAAAATTATGTTACTGGTGTGCCTGACTATTAATAGTTGGGAGTTGATTTATTTATTCATTAATTCGTTCTTCAATAGTAAGCCAATTAGTTACATAGTTAATATGTACCTTGGCACAGCTTGTAAGTTTGTTTTTGCGTTCTGATTGCAGATGTCAGACTCAGCTTCAGAGTTAAGTTTTGTTGGAAGCTATTTCCAGCCTCCAGAGGAGAGACCACCAGTGCCAAGGAAACCAGAGGTACATTATCCATCATGACTTTTGTTATCCATCCACTTTTGTTCTTGTTCACTTATATATATATATATATATATATATATATATACGAGGTCTGTCAATAAAGTATAGGTCCTTTTTATTTTTTTCAGAAACTATATGGATTTCATTCATATGTTTTTACGTCAGACATGCTTGAAGCCTCGTGCGCATGCGTGAGTTTTTCCACGCCTGTCGGTGACGTCATTCGCCTGTGAGCACTCCTTGTGGGAGGAGTCGTCCAGCCCCTCGTTGGAATTCCTTTGTCTGAGAAGTTGCGCTTTGTTTGATCAAAATTTTTTCTAAACCTGTGAGACACATTGAAGTGGACACGGTTCGAAAAATTAAGCTCGTTTTCAGTGAAAATTTTAACGGCTGATGAGAGATTTTGAGGTGATTCTGTCGCTTTAAGGACTTCCCACGGTGCGAGACGTCGTGCAGCGCTCTCAGCCGCCGTCGTCAGCCTGTTTCAAGCTGAAAACCTCCACATTTCAGGCTCTATTGATGCAGGACGTCGTGAGAGAACAGAGAAGTTTCAGAAGAAGTCGGTTTCAGCATTTTATCCGGAGATTCCACTGTTAAAGGAGATTTTTTTAATGAAAGACGTGCGGGCGGATTGCAGCGTCGGCTCGCAGCCGCCGCGACGCTCCGCCACAGGAAAAACACCTCTGTTGGAAGCCTTAAGGACAAGTTGGAACATGTCCTGCTGTTAAACAATTTCTCATATACTCACTCCACTGAAAGCCATCAAAAGCCGCCTGGATTTTACAAATGGTTATCAACACGGAGGTGTTTTTCTTGTGCCGCCGCACTGCGTCGGCTGCATCCCGACGCGCGGACCCGTCCGCATGTCTTTCATTAAAAAAATCTCCTTTAACAGTGGAATATCCGGATAAAATGCTGAAACCGACTTCTTCTGAAACTTCTCTGTTCTCTCACGACGTCCTGGATCAATAGAGCCTGAAATGTGGAGGTTTTCAGCTTGAACAGGCTGACGACAGCGGCTGAGAGCGCTGAGCGACGTCTCGCACCGTGGGAAGTCCTTAAAGTGACAGAATCACCTCAAAATCTCTCATCAGCAGTTAAAATTTTCACTGAAAACCAGCTTAATTTTTCGAACCGTGTCCACTTCGATGTGTCTCACAGGTTTAGAAAAAATTTTGATCAAACAACGCGGCAGTCTCTCAGCAACTTCTCAGACAAAGGAATTCCGACGAGGGGCTGGACGACTCCTCCCACAAGGAGTGCTCACAGGCGAATGACGTCACCGACAGGCGTGGAAAAACTCACGCATGCGCACGAGGGTTCAAGCATGTCTGACTTAAAAACATATGAATGAAATCCATATAGTTTTTGAAAAAAATAAAAAGGACCTATACTTTATTGACAGCCCTCGTATAACTATATATATATATATATATATAAGCACAAAGTTTGACATGTTGTAGCTTCACAAATATGAGGTGAATGTTTGCCCTGCTTCATTGTAAATCATATAAATAGCTGACAGATTGAGTAATTTAATACGATTAGCAACAGCAATATATGTAATCAAACCAAAATATTGCAGAAACCCGTGCCTGCGTATGCATGTTCTGTTTACATATGAGAACAAAAACCATTAAATTAATATAGGGTCCAAAAATGTGCAAAAGAAGAAACAAAAAGATTGTTACACACAAATAATTACCTCAGTGCAAAACATATGCCAGACTGTAGATATCATAAAATATGTGTATTGCTGTACCAATGTTTTCAGGTTGATTAACTAAGTTTGTTCTTGCCTTCTGATTGCAGATGTCAGACTCAACCTTGGTTAGTGTTACTGGAAGGTATTACCAGCCTCCAGACATTGTACCACCAGTGCTAAAGAAGCTGGAGGTTCCTGGACCTACACAAACCAGGACATACATGAATGTAGGCACAAGCAGCAGTCTCAGGTTTCAGAACAAACCAGATATCGACAGCCAAGGTATGTTTAGAGATCTCCTGTTTCTTGTTTCATACTTTATATGGCTGCAGGAACCGTCAAATTCTGTTACAGCACAAATCTGCTCTTTAAATATTGTTTGAGAGTGTAAAAAGTCAAAGTTGTGGTGTGTAAATGTTTTCAGCATGTTTGTATGTGCTTCTAACGATAGAGCTCCAGGTGAAGCTGCAGTCGGCAGAAGATCGATGTCACCTTCTTAAGAAGCATCTTGACAGCGTGAACAAGATGATTGAAAGTGTAAAGAAGGGGAGACACGTTGTGTTTGAAGAACAGGTACCCTAAATTCTGTCAAATAGTTCAAAGTTAAGACCAGGATTTTTCAGATTGAAGCTGTGTTTGCATTATCACAGCAAAACATATTTTGCATTCATCGTCTTTATTACTGTATGGCAGCCAATGACCCCTTGGTACATTTCAGTAACAGGATAAACAGGATTTTCTAAATATTGCACAGTAATCTATTTCCTGCCTGTAGTTAATTAATTAGATGTGTTTTTTGCTATAGTGGTGATAATATTTTGTTTCCTGCAGGAAACGTCAAAACCTCAGCAGTCGGCACCACTGAAGGAGCTTCTGTGCAAAAAAATTCCTTTTGTTTTAGGAACAGTAAGTCCCCTCTCATGCTTCGTCACCTTGAACACATTATATCACTGATAGAATGGTTTCCCTTCATGGCTGACATTGTCTCCTTTCTGTCACAGTCAACAGGCCCCAGTTATTCAGTATATGCCAACCTACAAAGGGTGCTGCACATGATGAAGCATCACCATCCCCAGCTGTGCAACCAAAAGCGTGAGCAGCAAAGGGCCGGCTCTGGGGCCAAGAGAAGCATGAAAAAGAGCTTCTCACCCGACAGCAGGTCTGAGCTACCAGCTGAGTACCTGAGCATGATTTCAGACCTGCTCCTGCTTCTGCAGGATGAGCTTGGGATCATGAGCTTGTGAGTAAATAGTCACACAAATGCCTGTATTTAACCCCCCTCCCCCAACCAGATTGACCGTTTTTGTTTTTAACTCACTACAACTAATTTCTTAATTGTTTTAAAAAATGATGAGCCTGATTTTGACAAACACATGCACACCCAGACCTACAGACAATTTAAAGTTTCCAATCCACTTAACCTGCACGTCTTTGGATGTGGGAGGAAACCGCAGCACCCGCACACAAACACGGGGAGAACATGCAAACATTACCCAGAAAGGCAACAGATGGGAATCAATCCCATGACCTTCTCACTGTAAGGCAGCAGTGCTCACCACTGCGCCACTGTGTTCCCCCAGTTCCCTCTAATTAAAGCTACATATATGTTAATTTTTGCCAAACATAAACAAAAATAGTGAAGAATCACTTTAATCTTTTGTTGTGTGTGTGTATGTGTGTGTGTCAGTGAGCAAATGGACTTGATGCAGAGATTAGATGCAGCCAAACAACCGGAGCACAGGCTGGACCTGCAGAGGTTGCTGGAAAATGTGGATGCATGGATCGAAGAGAAGGCCGCACAAATCATTCAAGTCCGCCAACACCAGCAGGCGGTATGTGAACTGATTTTGTAAATCTCAGAAACTGATACTAACATGTGAAGTATGTGGGAGGAGGCGGGACTAGGGGAAGAGATGCCAACAACAGAAAGCAGCAGTGAAGAGAAACTTTTTTTAACTGATGTTAAGATGACAGTATTCAAGCTTCTTTTATTGGTATGGATGGGATGGATAGAGGTAGGAGGCTGGAGTCTGATGATTGTGGTATTTTGTGCATCCACAGGTTCAGAGGTTGACCACGGACATTTGGCACACAGATGAGGCAGCAATGATCAGGCCTCCAACTCCAACACCCGTCATCGTCACCCCGCAGACGAAGAGACACCGACGTCTCAAAGGGACTCGGAAGACAAGAAACTATCTGAAAGAGAAAGACTGTCGTTGGGAGTGATGTTGAGCTTTAATTCAAAGGGTTTGACAAAATTGTAGCATTTAAAAAAAAAAACAGCCATTTATTTACAGTTACTG
The DNA here is from genome assembly GCF_902500255.1 of Thalassophryne amazonica. Lineage (NCBI taxonomy): Eukaryota > Metazoa > Chordata > Actinopteri > Batrachoidiformes > Batrachoididae > Thalassophryne > Thalassophryne amazonica. Next base: position 89,964,889 of record NC_047113.1, on the reverse strand, counting down.
GACAAAGTAACTGGACAAACTATGAATATTGTTGATAGGATTAAAGGATTCAAAAGGAGTTTATTGTCATATGCACATAGGAACACGTTCCCTGCACAATGAAATGTGTTTACTGCATTTTTACCCATCCTAATTGCCAGTTAGGAGCAGAGTCCTCCTGTACACAGGAATGTTTTTATTATTATTATTTATTCCTAACCTGGCATTTTTTAAACCATGTATTTAAAATATATACACATTTCTTGGAGTGTATATATATTTTCAAATGGAGCCAAAGTAATCGGTTTCTAATAAATTATTTTTCATATAATTAAGTGTATGTTTTTTTTAAAGAAACTATGTGGGTGAAGTATTGATTGGAATTTTAAATTTTAGTGCAGATCTTTGAAATCTCCAGATTCATCATCATTACAGCATTTTCCTGCATTTTTGTCATTTATTATGAAATAAGCCCTAAATAATGTAAATATTTGTAGGGTTAGTTGAGTGGTATGTATTGTCTGGGCATAGGCTGGTGAGGGTATGCACTCTACTGAGTGTCTGTCTACTTTATTATGTTTTACTGGCACGAACAGCCTCTTCATTTGTTGGGACGTCTTCTAAATTAGAACCACTAGGTGGCGGTGTTCAGCCTTTGTTTTATACACGTGCAGGCTTTTCCCTGAACTGTGCCATGAAGCTGCACACAGTAATAAGTCTGAACTTTATTGGCTCACATGTAGAATAAAGCCCATCTCAAGCAGCACTAGAGACAAAGCAAATGCTTTCTGAGCCGATTCACAGCACCTGGCTGGACAGCTGAGTAAATGTAGCTCTGACCCCACGACAAACGGATGTGGCTTCTGTCGCAGCGGGAGTGGGTGGAATTGCTTTTCCCCACAATATTGCTGTTTTTTTTTTTTTTTTTTAAGCAAATGATCTCAGATGAGACATTTTTAACATAGCTGAGATTTTCTGTTTGACATCTTTAAAGTACTAAATAAGTGCACAAGACACTTAACATTCCAGTGTTACTTCAGTCCTCAGTCCACATTTTGCCTCATTACATTTCTTAAATAACCAACTGAACTGAAACAATCCTGCAAATAGTGATAGAAGCACTAAATTCTGCAAAAATACTCCTCAGACATTACTCTTTGAAAAAACAAACCGATTGCCCACTTGAATTTTCAATAGGCATCCAGGTAGGGGTCACAAGGGTCAAAATTAAAATATGCTCCAATCATATTGAAAACTATATTGCATTATTTGTCTGACCAGAAATATTCCAAAAAGGTAGAGTTTGGACTATCTATGACTGAATGTTCTGGAGTTATGAGGTACAAACAGCAAGAATGGTGACAAAGGTCAATTTCAGTTTGGACAGGGGTCAGAAGTTAAAGTTGCTCCAATTTTGGTAACAAGTGCAAATTATTGTTTGAGCTACAGGATATAAAAGGAATAGTTTGTTGAAATGCTTGGTCTGCAAAGGTCAAACAATGTCGATGTCCATTGGTTTCTATGACGTGACATATGTTACCCCGTAACCATAACTAAACATGATTTTCCCTGATGGATAGGACATGCAAAGGATAAATGGTCAGTGACTGAGCAAATGGGTCTGCAAAATGTCCATAAGCAACTCTTCGAAATCTGAATGTTGAGCAATGAAATTGGGCATTGTGACAGATACAGGTCAGAACCAGTCAACCTCCTATTTCAGGCCATGTTGACATTTTCCCCCCCAAACATGTAAAATAAAACACAGACACACCTATTAAGTTGCTTGTGAAGCATTGTTGCTGGTTGCAAGACCCTGGAGGCCACTGTTACATCTGTGTTTCCACTATCTGAACTATTTTCAAATACAACCTAAACATGAATCTGGAAAAAAAGTTATTTTGCCCTTTGGTAACGATGGACCACCACCCATACATAAAATTCATGTGTGTTGATTTCAGATTGTTGAGGTTCAAGGCTGTTAGCAAAAGAGATGACACAAAGGCAATTATGGGTACATACTCATAATTCCCTTCATGCCAGCCTCAAGTGACCCAGGACCTGTATTTGAGAAACTTATTTTGAGTGGCTCAAATGAAGATGTTTGTGTTTGGATGTTGCATCATGGTCAAATCCCATAATTTGACAGATGGCATTCTAAATTCAGTACAGCTGGACCTCAATGCTGCGTTGTCAACTGTTTTGCATCATGAGAGGAAAAAACAGCTTCAACGTAGTTGTTGCTTTCTGAATTCGGCTCGTTTCAGGTCCTTATGAAACCACGTCTGGTTCTGGCATTCTCAGAGTGATTCACAGTTCACGGCCTGGTTAATGTCGAATGAAGTGAACCAGTGTTTCACCGAGAGAAAGGTGAACCTATCTGCATTGTTTCCGTGCTTCCATATTAGATTACGGCACATAGCACGATGCAGCAATAAGGTTAACCGAGACAAGTCAGGACCTCTCCTTGCACACATACATCTCCGTACTCCTTGATGAAAACATTCTGGTGCCTTATGACTGAGTGCAGGCCTTGCTAAAACTACAATTGGTCTTGGGGATGCTGCACACTGCAAAAATTCAATGCAGTCAGCACAGTCAACTGAACGAAGTATCACTCCTGCATGAGCATGCAGGCAAGGACACTCGTGCACACAAACACTTCCTTTAGACTAATCAGTTTTTGCAACATAGGCAGGACTTTGCTGGCCTTGGAATCCAGCCATGTGTCCTGTTTGAGGCATATAGTAAACGCTGTGTAAGGGGGGTGGGGGTGACAGTGTGGAACACATCGGAGACAGCTCCTTCAATTTGACTAGTTGAGACATTAATTGCACACAATACTGTCATTGGCAAATGATCATCATGATAGTTTGCTGTGATAAACATCTCCGGCTTGCAATCATATCTACATAAGAAATATTAGAACATAATAGATATTCCTATGAAGTAAGCCACTGCGGCCTAATGGTTAATTGGGTAATCTTTAATCTGCAGTAAGTGTTGAAATTAAGGAGGTGCCATTCACATTTGAGATACAATATAGAAAGTGCCCCATCTTATTCAGAAATAGGATGAGATTCACCAAGCAGCCAAAATGCACTGGTGTCTCTTCCAGGTTCAACCAATGTGTAGAAAATCTTTTACATGCAGCACATCAGGTTTCACACCAAATTACTTCATCTTCACCAGTCTGTAAGGATTGCCACCAACTGCAATTGTATGGATTACAGACAAAGTTGAACATTTTTAATCAAATAACAGACCAAAGATGATAGAGCTATCTAATGCTAATATCTTTGATTTCCACTACAAAAAGATTTGTCAAATTCAAAGCTCCAACACTGACACTGCTGTAAATAACAAATACATGAATTGTTTAACAATATTCAAACTTTATTGGCTTTACATTGTAAAACTAAAGGGAACACCAGAAAAAAAAAAAAAGCAAAAAAGATTTGAGGTTGAAACAACAATAAAAATCAAGTACAAACAAATGTGGTTGGTACTGTGGCAACTGCTGGAGCAGGATATGAACCAAGTCAAAGAATCCCATTGACATGATGGAGGGTTTCAAATTACGGCACTGGTGTATTTGCACATAGAAGGCAAAAGAAGAAATCATAATTGTTTTTAACTTAGTCTTGGAAGTGAACAGTCAGACTGAAAACTGGTGACATCTCCAAGAATATGTACCTTGGAACTGAAGTTGTGTGTGTGTGTGGGGGGGGGAACCCCCATTATAATAGTTAATGAGCATTACCAGGTTGGAACTTACTATTTATACCAATCAACATGATACATTCGAGTACTGACAATCTGTAATGTGGGGGAGATCAGGGTGGCCCACATACACAATGGCAGTATAGCAATGTCCATTATGCTCCAAACCTGGATTCCATTAATTTCTGGAAAATAACATCCTATCCAGAAACCAAGTTATGAGGCAACTGATCAGTTCCCTCTGAACGAAATGGAATAGTAAAAACCACTTATATTATTTTGCAATAAATAAAAGACTTTGCATTTGAGCTCAAAGCAGAGGTGAGAGTTTAGAATTCTAACTTTCCAGAAGCAGCCATGCAAAACCATGACATGACCACCCCCATATCAAGCTGTCCTACTTGACCAAAAACTGGGTAGTCCAACTTCTGTTTAATGTATCTAGCTGCACATACAAGGAAATAAAAGCTGAAATGCTGGACATTCTTTGCGTGTCCAACTTTTTGATCAGAAACCCAAATGTTTTAGCAAAAACAGTCGCGTTAGTCTTGTTGTTACAGTACTTTTTTTTTAAGGGGGGCATACCAGAAAAATGTAGCTGTGGTAAAAGCAACCAGGGTGTGAATGTTGCTGAAAAGCGTAGACAAGAAGCAGGCTTCATTTGGATGACAAGCTCGTCAGCAACAGTTAATCAGCTGTTCAAAGTGTCAACAGTTACACTGTGATAAGCATACAAATACTGTTGAAAAGCCATTCAAACAAAAGGTAGCCTGATAACTGTCTGGGTAACTGGTTTCAAAGAGTCCCTCAATGGGTTTAATTAAGAAGTTAAGGCTGATAGTGAGAAAACAGACATTTAAACAGACCAACACAGATAACCCCTTCACAGGTGTCTAAAAGTGCCGAGTTCCTTCGATATTAAAACAGGTGTGGCATACAATTTTACAAACCGTAACTATATTTGGATATCAACTGAATAAGGCACTTTTCTTAAAGAGGTGCAGGGTCTAACTTGTCGGATACACTGCAGAAAGGCAGGACAATGAACATCTATCAGTGTCTATGGATACCGGTGGTGTTATGACACACAGCATGCCAACATATGATGCCATACTATTAGGGAATGCAGCTTAGTGGCAAATGAAGAGAATTGGATTATATCTCTCCATGACTGGATGAAGGGGCCTTCACATGCAGAGAATGAACAATGGGGGTGCAGCTGAGCAAAACTGGAGTCCTGTTCTCTGTAGTTAGGTCTTTGGGCTGTAGCCTGATGCCACCAAGTGACTGATTTATTTCTTTAAAAAAAAAAAAAAAAAAGCTTGTGAATGGTAAGCAACAGAACATGTGCAATCCAAAGACAACCCCCCCCCAACACACACAAAAAAGTTTCACCATTCCAATTGGTGGACATATAAATAAAACATGTTTAGCCATCAATCATTATCATTTAGTTTTTCTACAAGCATTTTTTCCTGAATCATGGAAAACAGACCAAATTACAAAAGCTCATCAGTGCAATGCTCAATTTCACACCAAAACAGACGACTTTGGTTTAATGCACAATGTTTCAAGGCATTCTTATATACTAGAATATGGCAGAGCGACAAAAGACAAAGTGGTTTAAAATGCATCTAAAGCTTATGAATATATGAAACACCAAATAATCACGCCAAGCATCCAGTATGCAATGGAGGGAGAAGCTAACACTGAAAGCTACACACAAAATGAAAAAAACAAAACAAAACATGATTCATTCAGGATTTTCAAGTTCAAATCTAACAAATTAATCAAAAACACCAGAGAGAAATATACACAGGAGGAACACGCACACAAAATGAAACAGTTAGCAGGAAGCTAACTACAGCATTTGACAAGTTTCAACATGGCCAGAGCTGCTCAACTTCATGTCCAGTTGCTAATTCACACTGCAAGCACAACATTCTTAATTAACGCCAATGTCTGAAATACTCAGCACACCCCCACCGAATCAAGCCCATTATTATTATTTTTTTTTTTTTTGCCTTTCCTCTACTTGCACGTTCATCTGTCACATCTTATAAAAAAAAAAGGACAAAATTTACAACTGCGGCCTTTAAACGACAACAGTGAGGGGGAGAAATTGAACAAAACCCGCATTACACTACCTTTTTAAATTAGTCATTTGTACAATATAGCCACAGAGAAGACTGTCAATATTCACATTGGAGAAAAAAAAAAAGTATTTTCTATATTTTGGGAAAATGAAAATATCCATCATAACCAACACCCTCTGCTGTATTCTTCACCAACCAAAAACACCCTCCAGTCCAGCTAATAATTTGTTCAACAAAATCAACCTACAAACCAACGACAATCAAATCAGGTCTCAACCAAAAGACGTGACTCATTCCACTTTTTCAAATTATGCTGGACATCAAAGGCACTTCACTTCTTATCATCCATATCATATATATATATATATATACACACTGGTTTGTTTAGTTTACAGTGAGAGCTTCCAGACGAGGGAAATTTAAAACGCCCGGACTTTGCTCAACTGAGTAGCGATAAATTCGGAAAATAACCACTCGAAACACATTATTTAGGGTAGAAACGCTTTTTAAACGAGTTTCACACTGGTGTTCCAGGTTGGAGACGCACCAACAACAGGTAACACTTTCATATCAGTTGATGACAGCATGGCAAACGTGTTAGCTTATTTGTTGCAGCTGCTTGGTGTTTATTTGATAAAACTGCTCTAAAATGTTATCAAGTTAATTGTGTCCTATATCTGTGCAAAATCACACATATTCAAAGAGCAAATATGGGTTGGGGCTGGACTTTAGTCCGAGCGCCCTCTGGTGGCCATTATTGGCCGATGAAAACATCACCGAGTTTAATACAAATACATATATTTGATCACTTTCAAGTCAGGTTTAATGTACAATGGTTCATTTCAGGTCAGCTTTTGCCGAAAGTGACATGTATGCGACGCGC